>NC_055987.1:167391896-168733553 GCF_018446385.1 Zingiber officinale | reverse complement strand
CCAAAGTAGAAATCTGAACAAGCTTCTAAGTAGTTGCGCATGACATTTACTGCCCGACTTGCACGTCTATGATTTATGCAACTAATATAGTAATTTATGCAAGACATAACTGAATGCTTCTTGAAAAAGCAAAATCTATTTCTAACAAAGCAAATTGCTATTAGGGAAGGATTTGAACTGCTATTACAATCTCCAAACCAATATTTTTTAATCCTATAAAATAAGATAGAAGTGATCAAGCATTTGTCTAAGGGATATCATTACAAGTATCATATGCAGGTATCATCAAATAAGACTAGAAAATAAAACCTTGCATTATGACTATTATGCAATGCTCAAAGAAAGACAAATAAACAAGATAATAGTGAGACTGGATTAGAAAATACATACAACCATCTAAAAACATAATGGTATCAAGCTTACAATTGAAGAACAGAGAAGGTACACAAGGGAAGAGGGATATAAAAAACCTTCATATCACTTTCAGGAAGTTCAGATGATGATGAAGATAAACCACGAAAAAGTGACATAACCAATCTCAATTTTTCACTCCAATTAAGAGAACTCCAAGCTCTTTCTAGCTGAAAAACAAAGAAGAATTCATAATGATGTACATCACAAGCGTTCAAAACAATTGTCCATTGATATGAATGATCAGCTACATACAGTAATCTCAATTGGACGATCACCCAGAACAATTTGAGCACCAATATCTTCAGAAACCTTCCTAGCAGCACGGAACTGCAGATGAAATAAAACGGCACAATAATGATTCCGGATAGTAGGTTTTTGAGGTAAAGTTGGATAAGTACAAGTTCCTACAACCTCGTCTCCAAATGATCGATTTGCGCCAGAAGATATCTTGGATGAGAAAATTGCTAAGAGCAAACGCAAAGCAAGAGCACTTTGTCCACCTGTAGTTGCATTCACTATCACCTTTTTTCACATAAGGATTTTACATTTCCATGGAAAAAAAAACAAAATTTTGCATGCCTGAGCTACTGACCTAAATTTATGCTGCGACTGATGGCTCCAAAGAATTTAGACCCACTCAAGGAAAACATGTTTGATTTTAGAGAAGCATCCTCAGTAGTGGATGCATACATTATTCCAGCCCTGAATGTTGACTCTGGAATCAAACAAGTTAGCCAACCAAAAATGATTCAACTTCAATGTACCTAAAAGAAATCAAGAATTAAAAAAAAAAACTACAGAAAAGAAATGCTAAAGTTCAGATGCTTTTTGAAGCAACAAGGTTATTTTTTTCAGTAGTAGATGTCTATAAGACTCATAAAATTAGAACTATTTGCAAGAAGGATATATATAACATTGGATTTGTCCTTGAATATTTAGAGAGGAGTCTGACTCATATATACTTTATGATGATTGTTCCCTCATGTCTCACAGTGGTCTTGTCCTAGCTTTGTGCTTGAAGAGATTAAAAGAATCTGTTATAGAAAAGCTGTCGATTAAGAAATGGGTGGTCCCATTTGCTTTGAACTTTTTAAATCACCAATCTAGATCCTAGATATTTTCAAAAGAATGTAAAAAATGCACAAGAAGGAAAAACCTCTCATTGAGCATAAAAAAGACATTCACACAAAGGAATCCACTTACCTAATGTTGCCTATTACAAGCACCGCTTTGCCATTTCCTGTTTAAGAATCCATTCAGTTTGTTCCGATGCCTAAATCTCTGAATTTGAATTATATTGTGAATATTTCGAGAGGAGTCTAACTCATATATACTTTATGATGATTGTTTCCTCATATCTCACAGTGGTCTTGCCCTAGCTTTGTGCTTGAAGAGATTAAAAGAATCTGTTATAGAAAAGCTTTGTCGATTAAGAAATGGGTGGTGCCATTTGCTTTGAAATTTGAAGATCACCAATCTAGCACCTAGAGATTTCAAAAGAAAGTTAAAGATGCACAAGAAGGACAAAACATCCCAATGAGCATAAACAAGACATATCACACAGGAATCCACTTACCTAACGTTGCCTATTACAAGCACCTCTTTGCCATATCCTGTTTATGAATCCATTCAGTTTCTTCCAATACCTAAATCTCTAAATTTGAATTAAATTTTGCCTACTTCATATTTGAATCAAGCATATGATACACACTCAATATATTATTGGTTGATTTAGACTTTTCAATTTAAGATTGCCATATTAATAATAATCAGAGGTTTGATTTTTTTCATTTGGTAATTAACATTTTTTATTATTTTAGTAATACATAGGGAAGAATTATATTCTTATTAAGCTTAATATATTTTTTATATTTAGAATATTTATTTCCGAACTTATTGTCGAGTCTATAAAAAAGGGGAGCCTTGACAAGGGTAAAGTTACTATCATGTGACCTGGAGGTTACGGATTCGAGTTTCAGAAATAGCCTCTTGCAAAGCTGGGCAACAATAGACTCTTCCTTGACTTTACATTGGCAGGAGCTTTATGCACCAGACTACTCTTTTATTGTTGAGTCTATAAAAAAAGTTTAGAGCTGAATAATTGATTATCTGTAAGCTAATACAGTTCCCAATTTGACTTCTCCGTGTGAGAGTTTTTTACTCTATCTTTTTCATTTCGTCAACCTCATGCCAAGTTCCTAGGTGGTTCAAAGATTCAATTTTGGTGTCGTGTAAATTGATATCAATGCTGAAGCATGGTAGTCTAGTCACAGTACTAGTTACCTTTAGTTCTTTATCATCCTCATGATTCAGCGATATCCTTATCCACAACTCTTCCCTAGTTGTCCTCTTTAATAGGGTTTCCACACTCTCTCATCATCTTCATACATTGTCGACCTTGCTTTTACCAAAAAGTTTTGTTACCACAACACTAACAACATTAAAAGAGAGAGAGAAAATAAAGTTTAAAAAAATAAGAAAAAAAGCAGCAAAAACAAAAGCTAAAAAAAAGTTGACAAAAAAATATATTATTGTACTAAAGGAAAAAAAAACTATTTTCACATTGCTTCCCTTCTCCATCACTTTCCTGTGTCATCTACCATCTCCATCATTCCACTATTAGTATGTTCCACTACTACTGCTTCCTCTCTTCATTTATTTTTGAGACCAACTTCTCCACACCAACAATCAACCCCAATCACAACATTGTCTATCTACCGTCCTCCTCATCGATCTACCGTCCTCCTCCTCAGTGTAGATCTTCTCTTAACTGATTTTTTACTACAAACTTCATTGTGACTCCATTCACAATCATCATCGATGACAATCATAACCGCACATGATAGTTGTTGCAGTAGATTCCATTGTTGCCACCTCCATCCATTGAAAGAGGCAACAATCATTCATCACCTTGTTGCCCCTTGTCTACTATGGTTCTTGTGCATCAAATCTCGCACTCTCGAGTGCAACCTCTATTTATGTCACATATTGTGCAACTTTTATCTATAGTTGACCTCACTCTCTTGAGCTCTCCCTCCCGCATATATTTCACACCGATGATCAACTTTGACCAACCAACATCTCCTCTTCCTCTAGCAACATCAACAAACAAAGCAACACTAGAATAGGAAAAATGTTAAAAAAAAAAAAAAGGAACAGAAGTAGAGGTCCAAAAAAAGAAAGGAGGAAACAAGAGTTCAATTGAGAAAGAAAAAACATAAAAAAAGGAAAAAAAATAAAGATTAAGAAAAGAGAAAGTTAGAAGAAAAAAAAGCAAGGGGAAAAAAACGAAAAACAAAGCAACCATTGAAAAAATTCAACATGAATATATCAATGACTTCAACAGACTCCAACCAATGAAAAATAATGATGATCCAATAAGGGCAAAATGAGTATCTTCATCCATTAGTCCAACTCAAAACTCGGGCAACTTCAACATCTACAAAGTTCACATCATCTTAGTATAAACATATTTTATTTCCTTAAAAATTGATTTTTGCTTATTTGGTATTAATTTTAAATTGCTCACATTTAATTAATTTTTCACACAATTTCATACATAGTATGATATTATTCATGAAAAAAATATCATCATTTGTTAGTAATTTAGTTTAGTCATATCCATAAAAAAAACTTATTTAGGTTAGTTATTATCCATAACAAAATTATATATATATATACACACACACTTATTTTAGTCACCATCCACCAAAAAGATAAAAAATAAATAAATAAAATTATTATCATCCTCTTTAATTGTCCTTAATTTGTTTACTATCCATCATATTCTCCTACATTATATTTATTGCATTATTTTATAATTGGCATTACTAATCACTATTTAGATCCACGTTATAAGTGGAAACACCATAACTTCCATTAAATATATGCAAGGTATAAATTGTAGGAGGAAGAGATACCAACTAAATTATATTCATGGGAATGACTTTAATGAAAATTCTCCATACACTACTAAATTTAGGAGCAACATATACACAAAATCACAATCACATCATCTCACATAAGAAAAGAATCTAATAATCATCTAAAAAAATAACAATTGTTGTAAACCGTGTTAGGAGAATGCTCCTATATTTGAAGGAAATATAAACCCTAATATATTTCTTGATTGGTTAAATAACATTCAAAATCATTTTAGCCAACATAATTTAACCACAATTGAACGAGTATGATTTGTCAAATTCACATTTAGTGGAATTAGAGCCGTCAACTTGGGTTGGGCCCGTCAGGTTGGCCCGCCCAGCCAAACAATTTAAGCAGGTTGGGTTGAAATTTTATCAACCCAAGTCCGCTGTGGGCCGACCTGCCTAGGCCCGCGACCCGCGCGGGTCGGCCCGCTCGGGGTTGGGTTGGCCCGCGGGTTGAAAAACACATGTAAGTTAAGTTTTAGGCCAATTTATTATCTTTCTTTGTTATAATTTTGAAATAAAAATAGTACTTTTCATCCAACATAAGTACTCATTTGTGTTCATTTATATTTAAAATACATGTTTATGTATACATTTAATTGTATAAAACTTTTTCAAAGTAAAATGTTGAAGATATGAAATATTTTTTAATTTTTTTAAAAATTTTTGATGGGCCCGCGGGTTGGCCCGCCAAACCCGCAACCCGCCTTAGAATGGGTTGGGTTGGAAATTTCCCAACCCGCCAAGTTGGCGGGTTGGCCCGCCCCGCCCCGCCCCGCCCCGCCCCGCCAAATGATTAGCCCGCCACGGGCCAACCCGCCCCACCACGGGTTGGCTCGTCTGACAGCTTTAAGTGGAATGGTAAAAAATCATTGGCGATATATCCAAAGCATTAGAGATCAAGATGAATAAGAATGGATCATACAATGTTATGAAATGAAAAGGCAATTAATGAATTAATGACAAGATGTCTTACTAAAAATTAAGAAAACAAATATATAAAATAAAACATCCTTCCTTAAGTGAATTAAGTTCTCTTACATTCCATGAACGGTAGCTAATGAAAGAAGGGCAAAAATCATAAGGGTGCCCATCATTTGACAAATCGTTAGATGGGCCTCTTTTCCAATTAAAGTCAAATGAGTGCCCCATTTAAAATAAACTACCCATACCATATTTGTAGCCGCTACAATGTGTAGCAGCTGGTTGCTAACTTCTACAATAGTGTCATTATCTTATGTTGATTTTCTTATTGGAAAGTGACAACATGGTTAAAACAATATTTCAATAAGCAAAACAAACTAACGACTCTATGATACTCACTACATTTCAAATGAACATTATCTGATTATGATCAGTTATGTAGAAGCTAACAATAGTTGCTACAACATGTAGTAGGTTGCTAGCTTCTATAATAGTATCATTATCTTATGTTGATTTTGGTTATTAGAAAGTGATAGTTTGGTTAAAACAATATATCAATGAGCAAAACAAATTAAGGGAATTTCATGGCACCCACTACATTTCAAATGAACATTATCCAATCATAACCGGCAGGGTAGAAGCTAGTAGGTAGCTGTTATAACATGTAGCAACTAGTTGTTAACTTCTATAACAGTATCATTATCTTATGTTGATTTTTATTATTAGAGTGATAATCTAGTTAAAATAATATTTCAATGAGCAAAACAAATTAAGGGGACTCAATGACACCCACTACATTTCAAATGAAGTTATCCGATCACAATTGGCTATGTAGAAGCTAGCAAGCAGTTGTTACAACGTTTAACAGATTACTAGCTTCTCCAACAATATCATTATCTTATGTTGAATTTGGTTATTAAAGAGTGATAGTTTGGTTAAAACAATATTTCAATGAGCAAAACAGACTAAGGGGATTTCATGACATCCACTATATTTCAAATGAACATTATCCGATCACAATTGACTGTGTAGAAGCTAGCAAGTAGTTGCTACAACGTGTAGCAGCCGGTTGCTAGCTTCTACACGTTGTAATAGCTACCTGTTAGCTAAAATTGGTCCAAGGGTATTGCGGATAGTTTGCTTTAAATGGGGCGTCCATATGATGATTTGTCAAATGATGGACGCCTTTTTAGTTTTTGCCCATCAAAGAATTTATGCTCAAATAAACCTTTTGATAACCTCGGTAAAACATCTTTTTGGTGGCACACTGGCAGTCTAGAAAAGTCTCCTAATGGCACATTTAATGAGTCTCTTAACAATGCAATCTTAGAAAATTCTCTTGTTGACTTAACTGACCATGACTTAAGCTCTTAGTTATTAACTCATTCATTTTATCCAAAGAAGTCGAAAGACGAAACTAAGGAGGCCAAGCAACATGAATAAATAATAAAATATACCAACTTAATAACTAACAAATCACTCTGCATGGGTCTTGATGATCATCAAATAGCTGAATTAAATGTCTTATTTTCTTGTAACTACCAAACTAAGAGCTTCCCTTTGCAAATGAGAAATATATCTACCAAAACTTGGATAGGAATTGTACAGAAATTCTATATTACATTCATTAATTTAAATTTCCTTATCACATTTACATTAGATGCATTTATATCATTTATATCTTCTTTATTAGATTATATTGTGAGGAAAATTGATCAAAATGTTTGTTTATTTAACTTCTTAAGTTATTTAAACACAAGTTCAATTTTAAATTACAAGATATGCTAATTTGTGGGAGAAGTTCAAGTATTCATCTTCATATGTTGATTTTGTTACATGTTTTGCGAAACCATCTTTATCATTATTGTGTTTGTGCCACGTGATTTCAATGCAGGCAAGAACGTCATTTTGTCATACAATAAACTTAGATGCTCCCTTACTTGTGAAGGACATTAAAAAAGAAATATCTCAGTCAAAGTGCACAAAGATAAATAAAATAAATCAATTTCTTTCTCATTGGAAGGAACGTTTAAAAATAAAATAATGAAGAAACACTTTAGACGAACAAAGTTAGAAACAATGATCTAAGAAGATACGCAAACAACTCAATAAGAGTTGAGTTCTCTTGTGTGGAGGGAGCACAATGCAGACGGGGAAATACATAATACAAATAAGAAATTAATTTTGAAGAAAATAAATTGAAGATAAATTTTAAATTAGTGCATCTGTGATAAAATAAAGAAATTGAAAAATTATTCAAGATTCTACATCCACAATAATTTAGAGATTTGATTGTCATTTGATAATCAACATTTTTATTTTAGTAATAAATAGAGATTAATTATGATCCCTATTAAACTAGGATTAATATATTTTTTATATAGAGTATATATTTTCATATTTATTGTCGAATATAATGTATAAAAGAAGTTGAGGGTCATGTGATTAATTATCTTTTAAATTAATATAATTTTTAATTATTATTTTTTTCGCTTAGTCAATTTCGTTCCAAGTTCATAGGTTACATACCACTAGGAAACTTATTTCATTTGCAGAGAATACACCAGACCATAGTTTGTAGAATCGCGATCCTACGCAGGATCGATTTAGGGTCAGGATTGGATCGGTCATGATCGGATCGTAGAATCGTACGATCCTACCAAAAACCCTTAAAATTTTATCATACATGATTAATAATTAGAAAAAATACCTAAAAAACTCATTTACATATAAATAAATAACTAATTTTATATATATATGCAATTATTTACACTCAACACATCAAATTACATTACTACATGTGCAAATTTAAATTAACTTGTAATTCAACTATCATTCTCGCATAGTAATAATATTTATATTTTCATATCATAAAATGAAAGAATATAAAATATCTATTAACACAATAATAATAACACATACAATGTCAAAAATATTTCCTTGATTTATAAGATAATTCAATTTAAATGTCAACAAAGCATCTAACGTATATAACAGAAGCTATTGAATTCTTTGATTCAAATATGAATGTCGGAAATAATCTTCTAAAGACTGGTTGATGCCACACAATACTAGACAATAGACATCCAAAAACTTATTATTTTGAGAAAAATAAATGACAGAATATTATTGATAAAAAACTAACTCAAAAATAATTAAACATATATTTAAATAATTTAAAACTCTAATAAGATGAAAAAAAGATAATGGTTAAGGATAAACTTTGAAATTTATTAAAGATCTCTGAACGAGCTTTAATTTGATATATTATAGGCCCCGTGGTTCAATCCGAATCAAAAGTTATGACCTCTCAAAGCTTCCACCGATCCTACTCCGATTCTGCTCCGATCCTGCTCCGATTCTACCGATTCTGCTCCGATCCTACCGATCCTACTGATCCTGCTGCGATCCTACTACAAAAACAATTATGCACGATCCTGGATCGATTTTGGGTTTCCGGATCGTAGGATCGTACGATCCTACGATCCGGATCGCGATTTTGCAAACTATGCACCGGACTGATGAAGTTATCCTAAATAGAAAATAGAAGTATCCCGTAATAACTGGTGAGCATGAAAGATGTAAAGCCAAAAGGATCAGTTCATAACAATTCCTAGGTTCTCACTCCCACCCTAAATCATAATTCTCTTGATAAATTTAATGTAAATGTTAGTAAGTTAGTGGGTTGATGAGGTGGCATGAAAGTTAAGTGGTTATAGAGACTGTCTAAGTTTAATGTATTTAAAGTAGTGGTTACATAGTTGAGTTAGTAGATAAGAAATAATGAGATAATGGTTATATTAGGGAGTTAGTGGTTAATGTTGAGGAGTTAGTGGAATATAATTAAAGGGTTAGTGGATTAGTGAGTAAGTTATATATTAGCCAACAAGTAGGCTATTTGTTTATCAATGATATATTGAGAAAATTATTTCATCCTCGTCATTTATTCTCGACTCTTCTATTATTTTTCTTAACCATGGTTTCAGAGCTAAGTTTCGAAAAGAGTTATGTCTTCCGAATTTTTGTACAACTAGTCATTCCTCAATTTGATGTCACTATAACCATTGGAGAATGCTCATGGAGAATTTCTTATAGTGCAAAAAATATTGGATGGTCGTGATTTTTGGAGTAACAGAACCAACAGAAGATGTTGTGCTAACAGATACACAATTGAAGAATTTTAAAGCAAAGAATTATCTCTTCCAAGCAGAGTTGTCAAAAGCGCTTGCTTCGCTCGCTTAAGCGCGAAGCGCAGCGAGGCACAAGCTTCACGCTTCTGGGAACTCGGAAGCACAAGAGTTCCAAGAAGTGCGCGCTTCATGCAAAAGCGAACACTTCGCCTTTGCACGAAGCGCAGACCTCTTTTGTTTGTTTTTTTTGTTTTTTTTATAAGTTTAAAGCCCTAAACTCTCTAATTTCCGTCTACTTAAACGAAGCACCGCTGCCTCTTCGTTTGCATCTCGCTGCCGTGCTTCTTCGATCTTCGATCACTTGTAAGTGCTTCGTCTCTCATCTTAGTTAATTTCTTTTTATTAGAATGTTTCCAATGTCTTCAGCATCCCGCGAGTATCCCGCAACCCTTTCGGCGGCTCCGGATGCGTCGCGTCGTCGCAAGACGCTTCCGACGTCACAGGACACGTGGCGAGATGCTTCCGGTGTCACAGGACGCGTCGTGGGGCGTTTCCAGTGCCACCGGAAACGTTGCGGGACGCCTCCAGCAGCGAAGGAAGGGTCTTCGGGCCCCTCCGACGAAGCCGGCGCCTCGGACGGTGTCGTAAGTGTCCGCGGCGCCTCGGACGGTGTCGTAAGTGTCCGCGACGCCTCCGATGCCACCAAGGTGTTGCGGTCACGATCCAAGTATACATTTTTTTTAAAAAAAAATTAATTAAATCTAATAACTCCTAACTTTAATGGCGTAATTCGAATAAATTTTTATAAAGCCTAATTAAACTATGCCAATAAAATATATAAAAATATATTTAAAATAAAAAAAATCTAATAAATTTTATTAATTAATATAAATCAGATTTAAAATTTATAAAAAATATATTTAAAATAAAAAAATCTAATAAATTTTATTAATTAATATAAATCAGATTTAAAATTTATAAAAAAATATTTTAAATATAAAAAAATATGATTAATTTATATAAATAAGATTTAAATATATAAAAAATATATTTAATTTTTTAAAAAAATAAATTTTTTTATTAATTCAAATAAATCAGTAAATCAGATTTAAAAATTAAATACCTAAAAAATATATTTAAAATAAAAAATATGATAAGTTATATTAATTAGATTTATATATATAAAAAATATATTTTAAATTAAAAAATCTAATTAATTTTATTAATTTATATAAATCATTAAATCAAATTTAAATATATAAAAAATATATTTAAAATAAAAAAGTCTAGTAAATTTTATTAATTCATATAAATTAGTAAATCAGATTTAAATATATAAAAAATATTTAAAATAAAAAATTCTAATAAATTTTATTAATTCATGTAAATCAGATTTACACTCTATAATTAATTTTTTTCCTATTTTATATTTTTTATTGATTGATTATTATTGATTCCAACAGTCTTGATTCTTAATCATATCAAATACAACAATTCCATCAACTCGAAAGGTTATTACTTGAAATTATGCAACATGTTCAAATCCTAAAATTCCAAATATTGTCAGTTGTATTTTTTTGTGGTAAATTAACAAATGACAGGATTTATCGACACAAGCTACATTTAGTTGGGGGCAATAGAAATGTGAAAGCTTATCCAAAATGTCCCCAACATCTTAAAGAAGAAATTAGAGAGTTCATGCAAAAATAAAGAGAAATTTGAAGAATCAAATAGATGAAATTCCTCATTCTGATGATATTAATGGTTTGGAAGATTTGAAAGAACATGAAAATGAGCATCAAACTAAAGTGAAAGGGAAATGACTAATATCCAATCCAAGCAACCATCCTACGGTCCAAGGTAAAAAGTGTAAACAAACTGAACCTATTAATCTTTATTTTATGAAAAATGTCGATGAAATTGTCAAACAAAGGCGTGCAAAAAAACAAAGGACAATTTGATGAAAATAAAAAGAAGTTGAGAGATATTGCAATTGAGAAATTTGCAAGATGGATGTATGATACTGAAATTTCTTTCAATGCTGTTAAATATGATTCTTTTGAGCTTTGTATTGAAGCTGTTGGACAATTTGGATTGGGAATGAAACCTCCATCATATCATGAAATGAGGGTTAAGTATTTGAATAAGGAGTTGGCAAATACAAACTCTCTTCTCAAATCCCATGAAAAAAATCACGCTAAGTTTGGGTGCACAATCATGGATGAACGGATAAAAAGGGTAGGACTCTTATAAATTTTTTGGTGAATGGTCCAAAAGGAAGCATATTTGTTGAATCAGTTGATGTTTCAGGCTATTCGCACACAGCTAACAAAATGTTTGAGTTACTTTCTAAATTTGTGTATCACATTGGCGAGAAAAATGTGGTTCAGATTGTAACAAATAATGTAACCTGCAATATCAGTGCAGGTAATATTTTAAATTTTGGTTACTTTCAATTAATAATTAGGTCACATTTTTAATTTTTTTTACTAAATTTTGTTTTTAGGTCGTCTTTTGGAAAACTGATTTCCACACTTGTGTTGGACTCCCGTACAACTCATTGTTTAGATTTGTTGCTCGAGGATATATTCAAAATTCCTCATCTCAAATTGCATGAATGAGCGTTGATGGTGAATGGTTATATTTACAATAGACCATATGTATTAAGCATGATGAGAGAGTTTACGGGACCTAGAGACATGGTAAGAACCGCACAAACATGTTTCGCAACTGTTTTTTTTTTTTTTTCTCTTTAAAGCAGTTTCATGTTATAACAAACAAATCTAAGAAAGATGTTTACATCAGAAAAGTGGACAAATAGTCGATTTTCTAAAGCGACGGTTGGAAAACGTGAAGCAGAAGTGATATTGATGCCTTCTTTTTGGAAAAATATGATTTTTGCATTAAAAGTTGGCAGTCCATTGGTGAAAGTATTATGACTGGTAAATGGTGAAAAAAAAGTCTCCTATGGGTTATATTTATAAGTCAATGGACAGAGCCAAAGAAGCTATCGCTGCGTCATTTAACAATAATGAAGAGAAATATCATAGCGTTTTTGAATTCACTGACAAAAGATGAAACGTTCAACTCCATCGACCTTTGCATGCAGCCAGATATTTCTTAAATCTGGAGTGTTTTTACTTAAACCCTGACAAAGAAAATGATACAGAAGTGATGGAGGGTTTGTACAACTACATATC
The DNA here is from genome assembly GCF_018446385.1 of Zingiber officinale. Classification (NCBI taxonomy): domain Eukaryota; kingdom Viridiplantae; phylum Streptophyta; class Magnoliopsida; order Zingiberales; family Zingiberaceae; genus Zingiber; species Zingiber officinale. The sequence goes on along the minus strand of NC_055987.1, from coordinate 168,720,956 downwards.
TAGTTTGGTGAGAGATAAGAATTTACAAGATAAGATTACAAATCAATTGAAAAAGTACACAAAAGCAAAAGGACTTTTTGGTTTGCCAATGACTATCCGATAAAGAACTTCAAAATCACCAAGTAAATTTGTAAATAATATATTGTGCAATATCAATATTGGATAGTAATAAAGTTAATCTTATAATTTATATGTTTTTGTATTTCAAGTTGATTGGTGGTCTTCTTATAGTGCATCAACGCCTGAATTAAAAACATTTGCAATGAAGATTTTAAACCTCACATGCTCTTCTTCAGACTGTGAATGTAATTGGAGTGTTTTTGAACATATAAGTTTGGAGTTTTTTTAATACATATTAAAATTTATATTATGGACTTAACTTTTTATTTTTTAATTTTTTTTAATAGATACATTCTAAGAAAAGAAATAGGTTGTCTCAACAATGATTGAATGATTTAGTATATATTAAGTACAACAAAGCTTTGAGGCGAAAATATGACATGCGAGATAAGATTAATCCTATTACTTTGTCAGAGATAGATGATAGTAATGAATGGTTGTTGGAAAAATTAGATGACAGTGATAAAGACAATGATAATGATTTTGTCTATGAAAGTGAAGATTTGCGTTGGAGTGATGTAGCACGAGTATCTAGGGGTGGTGAAAGTGCATATGACTTTTAATCTCGAAATGTGTCTTCTTCAAAAGGAGCATCATCATCTGCTTTAGCAAAAAGAAAGTAATTTTCAACTCAAACTAATCTTGTAGATGAAGAAGAGATTAACCTTGATGATAAAACTGAAGAAGATACCGATGGATACAAATCAAGCTATGGAGCTGATGACGTAAATTTAGACAATGAAGATGAAGAAGATGATCATTTTGATATTTTATATTTCATCTATCACATTTTTAAAGATTTTTTATTTATTTTTAGTTTTTTGAATAATCTACAGTTTCATCAAAAAAAAATATTATGGTTATAGTTATTTGGATTTTTAAAGACATTTCAAAGACTTTTAATAGATATAATAGTCCTTTTGTTTATTACGTTTTTTTCCATAAAGCCCGCACCCCAAGACCCTTGAGCACTTTTTGTGCCTTGTGCTTTTGACAACTATGCTTCCAAGCTATTGATCGCTCAATCTTAGAAACCATTCTCTGCAAGGATACCGCTAAAGATATTTGGGATTCCATGAAAAAGAAGTACTAAGGTACGACAAGGGCTAAGAGGCAATAGCTTCAAGCACTTTGATCAGAGTTCAAAATGCTCCGAATGAAATCAGGAGAACTATTTTTCAAGAAAGAATTATTGATGTTCTCATTATCGTCAAAATTTAATTTTGTTGTCTGTACTATTAAAGAAGAAATGATACAAGTCTACTTTCAATTGATGAATTAGAAAGTTTATTGTTGGTTTATGAGCAAAAAATCAATCGACATGAAAAATAGGAGCAAGCATTAAAGGCTTTATCACTCTACAAATGATAAAAGTGATAGTGGATGAGGAAGAAGTAGAGCAGGTAGAAACAACAATGATCGTGGTAACCAACAACAAAATCAATATCAAGAGAGTTATTTTCAAAGAAGAGATATAGGTTTCGAGGCCTTTGTAGCTTTTAAAAGTTATAAAGTATTGGTTGAGAAATAAATAGGCAACTCGATTAAGGTTCTACATACGAATCATTGTGGAGAATATAACTCACATGAATTTGCAAATCTTTATGACAATCATGGGATCAAGAGGCAACTTACAGTAGCTTACACACCCCAATAGAATGATGTATGCGCGAGAAGAATCGTACTATTATGAATATGGTGTGAAGCCTTCTAACACCAAGTGATATTCTAAAAAAAATGGTCAGAAGTAGTTAATTGGAGCATTTTTACATTGAATAGAAGTCCACATTATTTGTTCAAAATATGTCCATAGAGGAAGCTTGGAGCGGAAGAAAACCTACTGTCGATCATTTTTTAATTTTTTTAGTGTATTGCCCATGCTCCTATTCCAGATGAAAGGAGAAAGAAGTTAGACAACAAAGGTGAAAAATGTTTTTTTTGTATGAGTAATACATCAAAAACTTATAGATTATTTAATCTCCGCACTAAAAAAATCATTATCAGTCATGATGACGTCTTTGATGAAAAAGCCCACTTGGTTGTGGAATCAAAATAGAGTTAAAGAAAATATTCATGTAGATTTTGATGATGATAAGAAAGTGCAGTAGCCTATGCAGGATGAACAACATGAGGAAGTCACTCAAAATATTCCAATAGTAAATCAAAGTCCAAGTAAAGTTGAATCATAAAGGAATGTGTTCGAAGAAGACCAACATGGATGTTTAATTATGAGGTGACTGGAATTGATCAAGGTGAAGATCCACTAACATATTTTACCTTATTTCCATATTGTGACCCTACTATCTTTGAAGTGATGGTCAAAGAACCAAAATGGAAAAAGGCTATGGATGATGAAATTACATGGGAGTTATGTGATCTTCTTAAAGGGCAAAAGACAATTGGTGTAAAGTGGATTTACAAGATAAGGCTAAAGAAAATCCTTAAAAAAAATACATTTCAAAGAGGATGAACCTACTTAGATTTATTGTGACAATAATTCAGCAATAAAGCTTTCTAAAAGTCCAGTGTTACATGGTTGAAAAGTGAAGATCAAATTGTTGATATACTAACCAAACTTCTCAAATTTCCTATATTTCAAAAGCTCAGAAGACTACTTGGTGTTTCTACATAGAGTTTTAAATTTTGAATTTTTATTAAACTGATTGTTGAATTTGGAACATCAATTTAAGGGAGGGGTTGTTGATAAAATTTAATGTAAATGTTATTAAGTTAGTGGCTTAATGAGGTGGCAAAGAGTGAAAATTAGTGGTTATGGATACCCTCCAGGTTCGATGTATTTAAAGTAGTAGTTATTTAGTTGAGTTAGTGGATGAGAGATAATGAGATAATGGTTGTATTAGGGAGTTAATAGTTAATGTTGAGGAGTTAGTGGAGTATAATTAAAGGTTTAGTGCATTAGTAAGTTATGTATTAGCCTATTTATTTATCAATGAGAGATTGAGAAAATTTATTTTTTCCTCACTCTTCTATTATTTTTCTTAACAAATTCATCCAAGGCATAAAAATCGATTTGAGAAAAGAAACAAGACATTCGAACTGAAAAATCATACTCGCCTGCCCCTACAGAGCTCTACGACTACGTTATCTGGCCTCACAGCCCTCGCAACGCGCTCCACGTCCGATGCTGACTTCCCCGAGAGGTGCGAGGTCCCAATGAGCCAGATGACCTCCGGCTCCACGAACTCGGACCTCCAGCTAGGGACCGGACCGAACCTGCCCTTCTCGATGAGAACCAGAGAGCCATCCTCCACGAGGTCCATTAGCTCCGGGTGCGCTGCGGTCACTGCGGATCGGGAATCTTGTAGCACCTCCGCCTGGTAGTCGAATCCGTAAGGAGGAGGGCGGATCGCAGCCTTAGGGTTGAAGAGCCTCCGTGATCTCAACGGACACGGACGAAGCGGCCAACGAGACAAGGGGCGGGGCGGAGCGAGGTGGAGGGATGAAGGAGCGTACTTAAACGACGCTTCCATGACGGACATCGGAGGATGAGGCCGTTTCCTTGATTCAGAATAAATAAATAGGAGTAGCGGAGCGGAGGGCTCCACGATTTTAGAAAAATCAGTATAGTTTGGACAGAGGCCTCAAATCGTTTCAATTAAATTATCATGGATAATCTTAATTATTAGATAATCATATAATTAAAATTATAAAAAATAAAGTATAATTTAATATTATTTGATTCAATTTTTATAATATTCATTCCAGGAAAAAATTTTATTAACATCTCACACTTCTAAAATAACTGTATTTTAAATTATATCCTAGTTGACTAGTGTGGCGACATATTTTTATTACTTGAAATTCACTCAATACTGCCAAACAAAATTAAATAATATAACTTTATATAGATAATTAAAATTATCAATAATAACCCTCAATTATTATCAAATGAGCTAATACTGAAGTAGTTTTATAAATCCAAATTTAATTTTGACATGTTATAAATAGGAAGATTGATTTTATACCTATTTTGACAATACACTTATTAATATAAAATCATTTAATTATCAAGGATTTTAAGCATATTAATATGTCATTTTAAATTAAGATGGAACAGATTGTGTTATTCCAATGGATTCTAATTGATGAGATCATACATCAATCGACTATATCCGGTGTAGTCAATTGAATGTTGACAACAATCTAATTTGACAAATTTATAAAAAAATATAAGGTTTTGCATATATATAATTATCCTAAACTTAAGAAAAAATATCGTACATGCATAAAAATTACAATTTTTATTTTAAGCATAACTCTAAAATGTTAAAAGTTCATTTTGTTGCATAAATCTGATCATTTGAATATGCATTATCTAATGCTACCATTTTAACAATGGCAATCAACGTCGATCGATCGCGCTCGAATCTTCTAGATCATCCACATCGCACGCCATATGTTGCCTATGTTGTTAGTTGACTATTCACTCACTATTAATTGATTAAATCTGAATTCATCACAGCTATATTATCTATTGAATTAATCTTCTATGATGAACTATATTATCATTTGATTGTCAATCCACGACAAATTAACACCAAAGCTAACTAAACTATAATTTTAGATTCATACTAATCAACTTGACTCTATGTCTTTAGAACTTCCTCATTTATCTCTTATATGTAGACCTCGGCCTATTAGTACTTTATCCTACTCTTATACATAGTCATAATAGAGATTGTTTCTTTAGGACTTCATTTATTATCTAGCATTCAGCCAATCTTAATTTACTAAAATATCTCATTTATTAAGCTTTAAGTTAATCTTGATCCACTAACACTTTTATTTGCCTAAAGCTCACTTCTTATCTGGAGTTTTAATTTATCTAGAGTTCACTTCTCTAAAATTTCAACATCTGCCAAGCATACAGTTGCTCATGAACTACTAGACCTTCCACTGTCGTCAATTGAAAACTTCTTTGATGCCAATTATTTAGGATATTTAATCCATTTAGATTTCTCATCAACTAAGTATTTGATCAACCTTAATTCACATTGATACGATCGAATTCGGAAGTTCTCGGTCGAGCACTGATGTTGGTGGCCAAGCGCTTCTTGCCTTCTCCATATCGAATTGAAGAGTTTTCCTATCGAAAGTCAATAAACGATCAAAGGGCATCAATCTTGTTTCAAGAAGACCCCTCTTATGCTTAAGTGAGAATTTGAACAAGGAAAATAATAGAATGAAAGAAATAATTGTATGAGAGTGAACATTCCTCTAAATTATTACCTTTCTTTTATAGATGCTATTATGTAATGATGCCCTTTATGATATTAATATTCTCCTTCTGTAACGATCATCAACCACCATTATTATCTTTCCTTTTAGCAATGGTCACCCGAAACCTTCACTCATAATGACAATTATCAATTGCTTTATTGCCCCTTAAACCAAACCAAACTTACATTTCTCTTTCCAGAGTACTACTAGGAATTGTTCCTAGCTCCCGAACACTCTTTGGATTTGAACATGTTTCCCGAGCACCTCATGGTTCCATCTTCGACTCCTGAGCGCATTCAAATTATGAATCTGATTTGGACCCGATTGCTAATCATGTTAAGTTTATTGAGCTTAGCTTCTTCTTAAACCCATGTACTGAGCCCAACCTCCTCTTTTCTTATGGACCCAACTCGACAAGCCCATCCCTGATAATCATAGATTATTACAGAGTATTATTAGTCACCCCTCGCACGAGTCTAACGGTGCATTATAAACCAAGTATGACGATAGAATCCAAAAGATTATACATTAATTAGTCACCCTTTTGAAGGCTGCCGACGCAGTTCGAGCTTAGGTTGCTGAATCAATTTAGGCTATAAATTTGCAACTGAGACAAGGATTCAGAAGGCTACAGACACAGTTTGGGCTTAAATTGCCGATGTAATTTAGACTTAGGTTGCCAACTTAGTTCAGGTTTATAAATGTGCAACCAAGTCAATGACTCGAAAGGTTGCCAACTTGAGGTTGGGCTTTTGAATACCTCCATATCCTCCCTTCGACTCAATAGATATCATACCTCTACATCTTTTCCTCAGCACCACAGATATCATATATCTCATCCACCTCAGTATAATAGGCATCATACTTTCACATCCTGAATCAGTTGCACCCAACTCCTTCCACCCGGTTGAATTGCCCCATCCTTTTAGATACTTGATGGTCATTAATCTAAAGATTAAGTGTCTGAAGATTGATCTAAATTTGGATGCCTCCAACCGAGGGCTTTCAGGATGTTGATATCCTATGCTCACAAGACGAAGTTTAGACGAGTGCTAGGATCGACCTCAGCAAAAGCCCCTCTGATGCTCAAGCTAAATCTTAGAGGAGAGAACAACAAATAAGTGAGATTGCATAAAATAATGTAAGATAACGTACCTCTCGACCTTATATGAGAAAAACAGTGAAAATTATTCCTTTTTTCTAAAAAATATGCACATGTATTAGAGGGTGCATCCCTTATAACTATCGTCGTCCGACTCAAATTCAAACTCTTAAATCCTTTGACTTTCAAACATACTCGGGCGGGTAGAATATCTCTTAGCTATACTGCTCGAGATGTTATAGTATTGGGAATGGTACAACACTCGGGCCAACCTTAGTGAATGAAATGGTGCCCAACAATGTAAATCTTTGATTTCCTTTTAGAAAAAGTGGGGCAGTCTTTGGCAATGGCGCTCAGGACCTTTATATTAAGGAGTGGGTCCTACTTTTGGTAATGGTACTCGGGATATTTGTATGTTTCTTGGAAGGAGTGAGTCTCACTTTTGGTAATACTGCTCAAGACCTTTATATGTTTCTTGGAAGGAGTGGGTGGATCCCATCTTTAATGAATGGTATAATAGGCTTGTTATATATGAGAAAGAGAGAGAAATCTATCATGAAGTCGAGGTTGGGCATTTCCTCTCCCTTCCATGATCTGCTCGTTGGCTGATTGGTCGGTCTGAGGTAGGAGGATTTGATCATGTTGCCTTCTTTGCATGAGCCCTACATCATTATCTTCGACTTCAAGGTCAAAATGAGTTGAGCTCCCACTCGAGCTCGAGCAATTGTTCAATGCCTACAACCCACTCGAGCTCAAGTTCAAGTAGTTGATATGTTAGTTAGAGCCCTAGAGTCAATCATATGATGATTGTTGTATGGACTCATTGTATCATATTCTTATGTATATAAAGGCATTTGTTTTTGTTATTATACTTACTTGTATTGGTGCCAAATAACTAAATATAATAGCGTCTTTGAGTAGAAGGTTCTTATCAATATCAATTGATTGGTTGAATCTGTAAAGCCCGAAAAATTCCCAAATTTATTTTAGAATTATTCTATGATTTTTCTGGAATTATTAGATATTTTTCCGGAATTTTCCGAGTAGCGGGAGTAGCAAAAACAAATAGGTCGCAAAATAGCTTAGGCGGGAATCGAACCCGAGACCTATGGTGTAAGGGATAATGTTAGTAACCAGTTGAACCCAGCAGGGCCGTGCTGAAAGGAAGGAGAACCAAATATATTTATATTAGAGTTGGGTTCATTAAACCACTTAATATAAATAATAAACTTAAGTGGGGTTTGGTTTATTTTGGTTCGGCACCTCTTCACCTCACGACACTTTCTCTTCCAAAACCTCACCGCCGCCTCTCCCTTCTTCTCCTCTTCCTCACGCACGGCACACCAAGGCAAGGGTCCATAGGATCATCTTCCGGCGACGACTCCAACACGAAAGGGGTTCTTCTCCGCGAGAGGAACGCGAAGACGTAAGCGGTTCGTCGAGCGGACAGTTTTCCGGAAACCCCTAGCGAATAGAATCGTAAGAAAACCTTACGATTGAGGTAAGAAACCCCTCACCTGCAGTATAATTGCTCTCGCTTGTTAGTTTTGGCGTTAGTTCAGTAATTTTATAGTTTTCGGTTTTAGGGCATGCTTTTAGTGCACGCCAAGCATTCGATAGAATGCCCGATTGAAGGATGTACCAATAGGCGTCCTAACAGCATATAAAATGTAATAGAAACATTTTATTCAGTTTATTATTAGTTATTACAGCTATATGGATCAGATATCCATTGGGTGGGCTCCCACAGTAGCCTCTAGGTTCAGATAACCTAGCTCTAGGTTCAGATAACCTAGAACAGCAAAGTAAAATGAAACAGTATTCAGTATTTTACTTTTATTCAGTTGGCATCGTGCTTGGATCAGATATCCATGGGCTGGACTCCCACAGTCGTCCCTAGGTTCAGATAACCTAGTAACCCTGCTGGATTCGGAACTTGCAATCCCGGGTCTCGTAGGGATGCGCGCACAGTAAGCACAGTTGCCAGGGCCCCAGCAGCATGTTTAGTATTTTCATCTATTATATGTATAGTTTTCAAACTTGAAACCAGTGATGAGAACACTAATTTAGCTTTCAGTTCAGTTCAGGTCCAGTTTACATGATTGGAGTTCATGTACAGATTTAGACATATGCATGACTAGTTCAGTTTCAGGCTCAGTTGATATGTTATGCCATGTTTCAGTTGCAGTTTATGCTTTGTTTGATATGCCATGCCATGCTTGCATGTTCAGTATGTTTTTTTCAAACAACATGATTTAAAATCATAATTGCATCGTATGCATGATTTAGTGAGGTAGATGGTTTCTTACTAAGCTTTAAGCTTACAGGTACTACTTTTCTTATACTGCAGATAAAGGAAAAGTGGTCTAGCGGAAGCTGGAGGGCGATGCTACGATGGTGTGTGTGTGCAAGGGGTTGGAATAAAGATCCTAGGGATCTAAACAGCTTAAATTTCAGCATTTAGGTTTCAGTTTGCTTAATGTTCACTTTTGAGCTCGTTAAATGTTTTAATCCAATAAAACTATGCACTATTCAGTTTGTCAAGTTTAGAATGCATGTAGGTTCATGTTAGAATGTTTTTCATGTATTTAAAATTCATATCTGTGAGTTGTGGCACGTTTTAGTGCCGGAAAGTCCTGAAATCAGAAACTCTGATTTCATATCAGAGTTGGATCGGTCTGCCGACCGATCCGTTCTGATATCGAGGATCCAGATCGGTCAGCCGATCCGATTCGGGTCAAATACGATCCTGCTATCTGATCGATCGTCCGATCGATCCGAAGACAGAGAGTTCGGGACGAAATCTGCAGTCGCTGATCGGTCGGCCGACCGATCGGTGACTGCAGCCCTGACCGATCAGACAAACATAAGTACACTCGATCGGTCTACCGACCGATCGAGTGCTCTGATCGTCGATGAGACCGATCCGATTAATAAACGAGCGGCGAAGCGGAGGCTCACCGATCGGTCTCGGACCGATCGAGGGTGCCTCCGTGCGATGTCAGCTGGAACGATGCGTGAATCGTTCAAGGCTCAATCGACTTACGGATCGGTTGAAATGTCCGATTACAGCTAGCAGGACCTTCAAGAGGCATAGATTGTCTCTCCTAGTATGTGTACAACACTTAGGTACTCTTAGAATGTCAAGTTGAGACTTTACAAATTAGTTTAGCAAATTTCAAATTTGCTCGGTTTCCGACATTTTCGATAGTTAATGTAGCGATCGGCTCATGACCTAGTACCCGAGTTGGGTCGTTCTGAGTGGTATCGAGCCGGTTCCTTACTTCCTACACACATCAGCATTGTGCCTCAGCCTTCAAGTAAGAACATCTCTCACTCAGGTTTTGTTTCAGCTTTCATATCGGTTATGTGTGCTTCCATGTTTGCTCTCATGTTGGTAGTTAATTAATTTATGTTTACAGTGATAGTATTTAACATGTTACCAGTAGTTAACTATAACATGATAGCTTAGTTATATATATGTGTTCTCCGCTATTTAGAAAATGAGTACGAGGACGTCCGGCTAAGCGGTGAGCTGAGCATGAGGCGGGCGATTCGATGCCTCCCGGACCTTACGATTAGTGGCTCATTTGAAACGGCGGAGATAGCCTCCTTAAAGGCTAACCAGCAGACTCCCCCAGTCACTCCAGTACTGAACCTCACGACTCCGGTAATCACAGGTAGTACCAGCTCACTGCGATCTGGGTCCCAGAGTAGATGGCGGGGTTAAGAGAGAGCTTACCTTATCCATGGCGGAGAATTAAGCGAGAACTTCTCGTGCACCGGCGAACCATGGGATGCTCGGCATGGTTTAAAACACTGGAAAGCACGATGGAACTTCTAGATTGGCGAGCACGAAAAGGTGAAGTGTGCCTCCTTCGCTTAACAGGAGCACGCATGTGGTGGGGCGGATTAAATCGAAGTGGCGATAAACGGATGACATGGGCAACTTGAGAAAGAATTCTTGAGGAATTCTTTCATATGCAAATCACAAACCGACACTATGACGAGTTTACGAATTTCGTCGAGGCAACCTATCGATTCGAGGCCGTGAAGAAATTCAACAGGTTGGCTCGTCCCGAACTAGTCACCTCAGAGAAAGAACGAGTACGCTTGATGAAGATGCTCGGACCAGAGATCGCAATGAATGTGGCTGGTGGCGTTCATAGGCCACAAACCACGGAGGAGCTAGTGAGTAGTGCTCGATCACCGAGCACTATCAGCACAATATCACCCAGCAGAGCAGGTTTCCACAGAGCCCAAGAGACAAACTAGCTCGGTACTCAACAGAAACAACAGGGACATAGCTCCAACTGGAAGCGCAAGGCAAGTAGTGACCCAAAAGGAGGACCACTGGAAAACATTCCAGACATCCCAAGTGTGCTACTTGTGGGAAACATCATCCGGAGTTTGCCGCAAGGGTGCGAGTTGTTTTGAATGTGGATGGGAAGGCACATGGCTAAGCAATGCCGAACAAGAACGATCTTCCTCGCCTCGGTAAATCTGATATGGAGCTCGGCCATACACGGATGTATCTTTGTCTTAGATGGTCCAGATCGATCGAGGCAGATTAGAAGCCCCCGGCTACCACAAATGCGGATTTTCTCACGACCGGAGAGGACGTAGCAAATGCCTCGACGGTTGTCACAGGTCGATCGGTATTTTTCAGCATAATGCAATTGTCTTATTCGATCTGGGCAACCCACTCTTATGTATCCGGGGCATTTGAGAAACTAGCAACACCTCGAGTACTCAATAGTCGGTTTAAACAACGCTACCTCGGGAGACATTATGGCATCTACTCGGGCGGTGCGGTCATTATAGCGACGAGGGAGCTTTTGGTGATCGATAGTGCTAGAAATGATGACTACGATGTCATCTTTGGAATGGATTTTCGATCGATATGGCGCTTTTATAGAGTGCCGTAAACAGAAGCCAACCTGAAGCGGGAGTACAGTTTGAGTACACGGGGAAGCCAAAGAGGAAAGCCAGGAAGTTTCTCTCGGCATTGAAAGCACAGCAACTATTGGATTCAGGATGCGTGGGATTTTTAGCAAATGTAGTCAACACCAGCCGGGACAAGAACCAACTATCGAGGTTCGAGTCGTTTGTGACTACCAGCAGTCTTCCGAAGAGCTACCGGGCTTAGCACCAAGGGAGATTGAATTCGAGATAGAGCTCATTCCGGCACAAATCCAATTTCCAAGGCACCATATCGCATGGCTCCAGCAGAACAAGGAACTTGGAGCAATTACAGGAGCTTCTTGACAAGGGTTTCATCGCCTAGTCACTCACCATGGGGAGCACCTGTGTTGTTTGTGAAGAAGAAGGATGGAAGCATGCGCCTATGCATAGACTACCGTGCCTTGAACCAGGTCACAATTAAAAACAGATACCCTCTTCCCGGATAGATGACTGTTTGACCAGCTAAAGGGAGCCACGGTGTTCTCTAAAATTGACCTCGGATCGGGATATCACCAGGTTAGAGTCAAGGAAGGTGATATACCTAAAACAGCTTTCAGGACCAGATACGGACACTATGAGTTCGTAGTCATGCCTTTGGCGTGACAAATGCTCCAGCTACTTTCATGGACCTCATGAGCAGGGTATTCAGAGAATACTTAGACAAGTTTGTCATCGTGTTCATCGATGACATTCTTATCTATTCGAGCACTCAGGAGGACCATGCAGAGCATCAAAGCAGTTTTGCAGATCCTTCAGCAGAACCAGTTGTACGCCAAATTCACGAAATGTGAATTAGGCTGACCAGTAGCCTTTCTCGGTCACATCATCTCCAGAGATGGTGTTATGGTAGATCCGCAAGATAGAAGCGGTAAATCGGAAGAGACCCAGGCCGGTGAAATCGAAGCTTTACGGGATTAGCGAGGCTACTACAGAAATCGTGAGGACTTCTCCGGATAGCCTCCCCAGCGGCTCTCACGGGAAGAACAAGAAATTTCGGTGGACGGAGGACTGAACAGCTTTAGCGAACTAAAGCGGAGATTGACCAGTGCTCCTATTTTAGCTATACCAGAAAACACATTCGACATCTACAGTGGCGCCTCTAAATTGGGATTAGGAGCAGTACTGATGCAGCAGGGCAAGGTGATCGCCTATGCCTCCAGACAACTCAAGGATTATGAGAGGAACTATCCTACTCACGACCTTGAGCTTGCAGCAGTGGTGTTCGCTCTCAAGATTTGGAGACATTATTTGTACGGAGCTCAGTGCAGAGTGTATACAGATCATCAAAGTCTGAAGTATTTCTTTACTCAGAAGGATCTGAATATGCGACAGCGTAGATGGTTAGAACTAGTCAAAGATTATGACATAGATATCCTCTACCATCCAGGAAAAGCTAATAAGGTAGCAGACGCACTCAGCAGGAAGTCCAGTGCTACCTTATTATCTTTAGCAGCTATGTCACCACCCCTAAGGAAGGAGATTACGGCCTTTAGTCTCGAGCTTATAGTCGGACAACTTTCCACTATGACCTTAGAGTCTACCTTGCTTGGTGATATTCAGTCAGCTCAGGATCAGGACCCTGAAATTCAGAAAATCAAGCAAGGGCTAGCAGAATCGGAAAGTGGAGAATTCAGAGTGTCCGACAGCGGGGTGTTGTATTTTGGCGACAGACTCTGTGTTCCAGATCAGGAGGAGCTACGGAGACAGATTTTAGACGAGGCTCACAGGACTCCCTACGCGATGCATCCAGGCTCCACCAAAATGTATCAAGACCTGAAGAAACGCTTTTGGTGGCCCGGGATGAAGCGAGACATCGCCAGATATGTTAGCATCTGTCAGAGGGTCAAGGCAGAACATCAGCGACCAGGAGGAGTTCTGCAGCCTATACAGATTCCAGAATGGAAGTGGGAGGATATCTCCATGGATTTCATAGTGGGACTACCCAGAACCACGAATAGTTTTGATGCCATCTGGGTAATAGTCGACAGGTTGACTAAATCAGCCCACTTTTTAGCTATCAAGATATCCTACTCTATGGAGAAGCTAGCTCAGTTGTATCTCCAGGAGATTGTCAGATTGCATGGAGTCCCACGAACCATTATATCAGATAGAGACAGCAGGTTTACATCACACTTCTGGAAGTGTGTACAGTCAGCTATGGGCACCCAGTTAAAATTCAGCACAGCCTTCCATCCTCAGACAGATGGTCAGACGGAGCGAGTGAATCAGGTACTCGAAGATATGCTCCGAGCTTGTGCCCTAGATTTCAAGGGAAGTTGGTGCAAATATCTGAGTCTAGCAGAATTTGCATACAACAACAGTTATCAGGCCACTATCGGCATGGCTCCTTATGAGGCACTCTATGGGCGGAGGTGCAGATCACCAATCTGCTGGTATGAGAGTGGTGAACAGAAGGAACTAGAGCTTCAGACAGATCTAGTGGCAGATACCACAGCAGCCATACAGCAGATTCGCCAGAGGATAGAGACAGCACAGAGCCGTCAGAAGAGCTATGCCGATACACGACGCAGAGCCCTAGAGTTTTCAGTTGGGGATACAGTTTTCCTCAGAGTAGCTCCCATGAAGGGAGTCATGCGTTTTGGGAAGAAGGGCAAGCTAGCTCCCAGATATGTGGGACCATACCTTATCACGAAGAGGGTGGGCAAGGTAGCATATGAGCTAGAGTTACCTCGGGAGATGTCGTGATCCTGCGTATTTCATGTTTCCATCTTGAAGAAGCATATTCAGACGCCACCGGTGATTGAGCCCCGGTTAGTGCAGTCCGTGATGATCTCAGCTATGATAATCGGCCTATTCGGATAATAGACCGAGCATAAAGAAATTACGGAACAAGGAAGTACCATTAGTTAAAGTCACTGGCAAAACAGCAGCAGAGGCGACTTGGGAGACAGAGGCCAGCATGAGACGAAGTACCCAGAATTGTTTTAAGTTCGAGGACGAACTTTTATAAGGTATGGGGATTGTAAAGCCCGAAAATTCCCAAATTTATTTTAGAATTATTCTATGATTTTTCTGGAATTTCTAGATATTTTTCCGAAATTTTCCGAGTAGCGGAAGCAGCAAAAATAATTAGAACCGCAAAATAGCTTAGGCGGGAATCGAACCCGAGACCTATGGTTTAGGGATAATGTTAGTAACCGGTTGAACCCAGCAGGGCCGTGCTGAAAGAAAGGAGAACCAAATATATTTATATTAGAGTTGGGTTCATTAAACCACTTAATATAAATTAAAAACTTAAAGAGGGTTTGGTTTATTTGAGAAGTTTGGTTCGGCACCTCCTCACCTCACGCCACTTTTCTTCTCCAAAACCTCACCGCCGCCCACACCTCTCCCTCTCCTTCTCTCGGCGCCCTAGCCCAAGGTCCATAGGAACATCTTTCGGCGACGACTCCAACACGAAAAAGGTTCTTCTCCGCGAGAGGAACGCGAAGACGTGAGCGGTTCGTCGAGGAGATCATCTCCACCGGAGTTCTAGCGAATAGAATCGTAAGAAAACCTTACGATTGAGGTAAGAAACCCCTCACCTGCAGTATAATTGCTCTCGCTTGTTAGTTTTGGCGTTAGTTCAGTAATTTTATAGTTTTCAGTTTTAGGGCATGCTTTTAGTGCACGCCAAGCATTCGATAGAATGCCCAGTTCAGAAGGATGTACCAATAGGCGTCCTAACAGCATATAAAATGTAATAGAAACATTTTATTCAGTTTATTATTAGTTATTACAGCTATATGGATCAGATATCCATTGGGTGGGCTCCAACAGTAGCCTCTAGGTTCGGATAACCTAGCTCTAGGTTGAGATAACCTAGAACAACAAAGTAAAATTAAACAGTATTCAGTATTTTACTTTTATTCAGTTGGCATCGTGCTTGGATCAGATATCCATGGGACTCCCACATCGTCCCTAGGTTCGAGATAACCTAGTAACCTGCTGGATTGAACTTGCAATCCGGGTCTCGTAGGGATCTTGCGATAACCACGATTGCGAGGCCCCGACATGTTTAGTATTTTCATCTATTATATGTATAGTTTTCAAATTTGAAACCAGTGATGAAAACACTAATTTAGCTTCCAGTTCAGTTTAGGTTCGGTTTACATGATTTGAGTTCATGTACAGATTTAGACATATGCATGACTAGTTCGGTTTCATGCTCAGTTATATGTTATGCCATGTTGCAGTTCCAGTTTATGCTTTGTTTGATATGCCATGCCATGCTTGCATGTTCAGTATGTTTTTCAAACAACATGATTTAAAATCATATTTGCATCGTATGCATGATTTAGTGAGGTAGATGGTTTCTTACTAAGCTTTATAGCTTACAGGTACTACTTTTTCTTATACTGCAGATACAGGTAAAGGAAAAGTGGTCTAGCGGAAGCTGGAGGGCGATGCTACGATGGTGTGTGTGTGCAAGGGGTTGGAATAAAGATCCTAGGGATCTAAACATCTTAAATTTCAGCATTTAGGTTTCAGTTTGCTTAATGTTCACTTTTGAGCTCGTTAAATGTTTTAATCCAATAAAACTATGCACTATTCAGTTTGTCAAGTTTAGAATGCATGTAGGTTCATGTTAGAATGTTTTTCATGTATTTAAAATTCATATCTGTGAGTTGTGGCACGTTTAGTGCGGAAAGTCTGAAATCGAAACTACGATTTCATATCGAGTTGGATCGATGCCGACCGATCCGTTCTGATATCAGGATCCAGATCGGTACCGATCGAGCACTCTGGCATATACTCTCGTATGCTATCGATCGATCGTCCGATCGATCCAGACCGAACGAGAGTTCGGGCGAAATCTGCGATCGTGATCGGTCGGCCGACCGATCGGTGGCACTGGATCGATCGACCCGAGGCGACGAAACATAAGAGTGCAGCGATCGGTCTGCAGGCCGATCGAGGGTGCTTCGATCGATGAGACCGATCGATTAATAACGAGCAGGCGAAGCACGGAGGCTCACGATCGGTCTCCGGCCGATCGGAGGGTGCCTCCGTGCGATATCAGCTGGAACGATCTGTGAATCGTTCCGAAGGCTCAATCGACTTACGGATCGGTTGAAATGTCTGATTACAGCTAGCAGGACCTTCAAGAGGCATAGATTGTCTCTCCTAGTATGTGTACAACACTTAGGTACTCTTAGAATGTCAAGTTGAGACTTTACAGTAATTAGTTTAGCAAATTTCAAATTTGCTCAGTTTTCCGCACAGCATTTTCAGTAGTTAATGTAGCGATCTGGCTCACAGCCTAGTACCCAGGAGTTGGGTCGTTACAGAATCCATAGTGAGATGGTATAGAGAACACTACTGTTAATCATTCCTAGTCAAGTATTAACATTCAGGGACAATGTTAATGCGACGAGACTAGCATGTAGGTCAACTTGATGACTTGATCTCACAAGTCATGGATATGGAGATATCAAGTTGACACATGGGTATGCATTGGAGAATGTATATTGAATGACCCGCCATGAGAAAGTATCATGGATCGTTATATGAGTGTCATATACTTTCTCATGTGGCTATTAGTATGACTATTAGTCCTTGGACCTGAAGTCACCATGGTTCCCTACATAAGGAGTTACATACTTTTGCTTCGTCAAACGTCACCCGTAACTGGGTGGACTATAAAGGTGATTACTGGGTATGTAACAAATTATGCAGATGGATGTGAGTGATATAGATGGGATCTATCCCTCCTATATAACTGGAGTGACATCATTATTCTTGATAGAGTGAGGTCACTAAGTGCATGACCATGCCCAAATGAGTCAATATGAGATATTGAGCTCATTTGATTAGAGTGAGTCTACTTGGAGTTCAAAATTTAGATTGATTAGAGGATGACATGGTCTATGCCTCGCATTGATCAATCTTGGTGTCAAGGATAGAAGGGCATTGTCATATATTGTGAAGGGTCACAATTAGTAGTCACGAGGTGATATTGGATCTCAACATTCTTGTAACTTGAGTGGTAATGATGTGTTGCTAGATACCACTCATTACTTATGCTTCTAAATGGGTTTAGGAGCATTGCCAACGTTACAGGAACCTATAGGGTCACACACAAAAGGCAATTAGATGGAGATTCAGTTCATATGATGAACCAAGAGGATTAGGTTCATGTGATGAACCAAATTGAATTAAGAGTAATTCAAATTAGATTAATTACGACTCGATTGAGTTAGACTCAAGTGAGGTTAGACTTG
Source organism: Zingiber officinale (assembly GCF_018446385.1). Classification (NCBI taxonomy): domain Eukaryota; kingdom Viridiplantae; phylum Streptophyta; class Magnoliopsida; order Zingiberales; family Zingiberaceae; genus Zingiber; species Zingiber officinale. Next base: position 168,703,304 of record NC_055987.1, on the reverse strand, counting down.
AGTTAGACTCAAGTGAGGCTAGACTTGAGTTAGACTCAAGTGAGGCTTAATGATGATATTCATTGAATTTTAAATTCAATGATAAATGTAATTCAATTTGAATTTTAGATTCAAATTTCGAATGAGTTTCAAAATGACCATTTAATGAAGAATACTAAATACTCATTAAGGCTCATTAATGAGGCTCATTAATGGTGTTAATGAGCATTAAGTATTTTCATTAGATAAAAATACTTAAGCCATTTTTACTCTTATTTTCATTATCGATCGATCATTATTCCTCCTTGCTTCTTCTTCTCTCCCTCTCCTCCTCCTTGGCCGAAACCCTCAAAGAGTGCTATCACACTCTAAGGTTTCTTCTCCACCTAATTGTTCGTGTGGATACACATAGAGGGGTGTTCACTTGACACCCTTGAGATCTGACATCTTCTTGGACGAGCGAGATAAGCGAAGGGCTTCGCATCAAAGGTATAAACTCCTAAACATGTAGATCTAAAGTAGATCTAGGATTAGAAAACACATACATGAAAATTTAATATTCGCACGGATCCGGTGGCATGAGATTTCGGGGTTTTCGCAACGCAAAAAGCAGTTTTTACGGCTCGAAAGATCCAACAGTGGTATCAGAGTCACGTGCGAAGCGTGTACATGTTTTATTTTAATTTTTATGAAAAATTATAGATATGTAACTTTCTATAAATTTACAATTTTTATGTATTTTATGGGTATTTTTCTCGTAGAGGCGAAGCAACAAGTGTTTGGACACTTGTAGGCTTCGACTACCGAGAAACACCTTCCAAAACGGTAAGGTCTCGCCCAAAATGATTTGGGACAACGGGCTAAGGCACTATTAGATCGTCGTGGGACACTCGTGAGATTCATTTCACGAGAAGGGGCGCTGCCCCTAACCCCGCAAGGGGCATTGTCCCGCGATCGTGCCCAAAAATCGCTAAACGGGACCGCCGGGAAGTTGCGACTCTAAAATCAAAAAAATCAGTAGTAAAATTACAGAAATTATGAAAAAATACATAATTTAGAATTATGTATAATATTGTGATGGTCATGGCCCAAAATCCCCAATTGGATTGGATACATGTGTTGTAATTTATAATATGACATGCGTGTCATTTTGTGTGTTTGTGCGTGTTGTATATGATTGCGACCTGCGCATCGTGCCTTTCTTTATTGTATATTCCTGATGTAAATAGTTTAGACTCGAATGTAACTCAAGTTTCAAATTTGTAATGTACAAAATTGGAGCGGTGGAAGGTCCACTCAAGACAGAGTTACAAGGAGGGTGCGAGCAAGACATGGCGGTCAAAGGGAGGAGCTTGGAGAAGCTGTTGACTCTAGGTTGACCATCCGATCTTCTCATTAACTTGAGAATATCGTAGTAGGGCCATGACTAATCGTAATTTAATTAATTGCTTGTGTGTGTGTATTTGATGCATGCTAGAGGAGTAATTAATGAGTGCTTTAACGATTAGATTAGATCTAAATCGCGTATATGATGCACCACGATTAGATTAGATCTAAATCGAGTATATGATACACATCAACGATTAGATTAGATCTAAATCGCGTCAACTCGAAATGCCTACCCTGTCGTGATACCCATCACTACCTCGATCACATGTTGTTGTTGAATCTGCCAAAGCAGAGCAATGCATATTATCTTGGTAGGGTGTGGAGGGACAATCTTGGTCCCGCCTATCAATGCATGGGTGAGTACAAACTCAATTAGATTGAGTAAAACTAGTTAAACTCAATTGGATCGGGTTTAACTATAGGGATTTTCCAATGATTGGTAGATAGGTCAAAATCACATTTATATTAACTCTTGGGCGATTTAGCCAAAGTTAACTCAAGTTTTAATATACATGCGGATATTGATCCTATAAACAAGAGTTGCATAGAGATGTAATTGGTAATTAGTTACCTACCGATCATACTAAAGTCTTGGGCGATTTAGTCAAAGCTAACTCAAGGCGTAGTATGATGTGGATCTTGTCCCGCACGAATTATAGCTAGAATCTAGTAAGTGTGGTTTGACCACGTCCATAACTCGATTCTACAAAAGTTCTATAATTCAGTGGGAGCATCATTTAGTTAAAGGCCTAATTAAATGATTAGTATAATATGATTATTTATTTTCTACATTTTCTGTTGTAGATTGTCATGTCGTCAAACACGAACACCTTCTCCCTGCGTTCTGTCCTTGACAAGGACAAGCTCAATGGAGCTAATTTCCTGGACTAGTATAAGAACCTAAGAATTGTTCTCACTCAGGAAAGGAAACTGTACGTCCTGGCGATGCCCATTCCCGAGGCACCTCCTGCCACTGCCACGCGAGCTGACCGAGATGCTTACAAGAAGCATCAAGATGATGCATTAGATGCGTCATGCCTCATGCTCACAACCATGAACTCTGAGCTTCAAAAGCAACACGAGTTGATGACTGCTTATGATATGATTAAATATATTCGTCAACTATATCAAGGACAAGCAAGGCACTGGAAGAGGAACTGTAAAGGATACCTAGAAGATCTTAAGAAGAAGAGAAATAAGATTTATACTTCAGGTATACATGTTATAGAAGTCAATTTCTCTATTTCTTCATCGTGGGTATTAGATATCGGATGTGCTTCTCACATTTGTACTAATGTACAGGCGCTAAGAAATAGCAGGACATTGACGAAGGGCAAGATAGACCTACGAGTAGGCAATGGAGCACGGGTTGCTGCTGTTGCTGTAGGGACTTACTATCTATCTCTGCCCTCTGGGCTTATACTAGAATTAGATGAATGTTGTTATGTGTCTGCTCTTACTAAGAACATAATTTCAGTTTCTTGTCTGGACAAGAAAGTTTTTCATTTATAATAAAGAACAAATGTTGTTCAGTTTATTTAAATGATATGTTCTATTGTAGTGCACCACTGATGAACGGACTCTATATTCTAGACTTAGAGAACCCTATCTATAACATAAGTACCAAGAGTTTCAAGTCAAATGACATGAACTAAACCTATATCTGGCACTATCGCTTAGGTCATATAAATGACAAACGCTTATCCCAGCTCCATAAAGATGGTTTGCTGGACTCATTTGATTTTGAATCATATGAGACATGCGAGTCATGCCTACTAGGCAAGATGACCAAGACTCCCTTTAGTGGACACAGCGAGAGAGCGACTGATTTGTTAGGACTCATACATAGTGATGTATGTGACCCTTTTAATGTCGCTGCCAGGGGTGGTTATAGGTACTTCATTACATTTACTGATGATTTCAGTAGATATGGTTATGTGTATTTGATGACACATAAGTCAGAATCCTTTGAAAAGTTCAAAGCATTCAAGAATGAAGTACAAACTCATCTTGGCAAGAGTATTAAGATACTTTGATCAGATCGAGGTGGAGAATACCTTAGCCATGAGTTTCGTGACTATCTAGCTGAGTGTGGGATTCTATCTCAACTCACTCCTCCTGGAACACCATAGTGGAATGGTGTATCTGAAAGGAGGAATCGTACCCTATTAGATATGGTGCAATCTATGCTGAGTCACACAGATCTTCCTACATCTCTTTAGGGCTATGCTCTGGACACTGTAACCTTCATACTCAACCATGTTCCATCTAAGGCTGTGATAAAGACACTATATAAGATATGGACTGGGAGAGATGCCCAGGTGTCTTTTATGAGGATTTGGGGTTCTGAGGCTTACGTTCGACGTCAAGTCTCAGACAAACTGGGACCCAAATCCGATAAGTGCTATTTTATTGGATATCCTAAGGAAACTAAGGGATATTACTTCTACATTCCCAGTCAACACAAGGTAGTTGTGGCAAAGACTGAGGTATTTGTAGAAAGAGACTTTGTTTCTAGAAAAACTAGTGGGAGTACGTTCGATCTTGAAGAAGTTCAAGATGTAAACCATAGCACTGAAGCCTCGATGGAAGTTGAATTGGAACCACAAAGTGTTGTGGATAATGTTGTTCCACAAGGAGTTGAGGAACCACAACCAGTTCAAGTAGGCATACCTCTTCGTAGGTCTGATAGGGTACGTCGTCAGCCTGAGAGATACTCATTTCTCTTTTCTGACCATGATGACGCTATGCTCATTGAGAATGAGTCTACCTCCTATCAGGAAGCTGTGATGAGACCAGATTCTGAGAAATGGCTAGAAGCCATGAGATCCGAAATGGAATCCATGTACACCAACCAAGTATGGACTTTGGTTGATCCACCTGAAGGGGTCAAACCCATTGGGTGTAAGTGGGTCTTTAAGAGAAAGACTGACATGGATGGACTTATATATAAGGGTCGTCTGGTAACTAAAGGTTTCAAGCAAATTCATGATATTGACTATGATGAAACTTTTTCTCCAGTAGCGATGTTTAAGTCCATTCGGATCATGCTTGCTATTGCAGCATACCACGATTATGAGATCTGACAGATGGATGTTAAAACCGCATTTCTGAATGGAAACTTGCTCGAGGATGTGTACATGACACAACCTGAGAGTTTTGTAGATCCACAGCATACTGGCAGAGTATGCAAGCTGCATAAGTCCATTTATGGACTAAAGCAAGCTTCTCGGAGCTGGAATCTTCGATTCGATGATGTGATCAAACAGTTTGATTTCATCAAGAATGAAGATGAACCTTGTGTCTACAAGAAGGTTGTTGGGAGCACAGTTGTCTTCCTTGTGTTGTATGTGGATGACATACTACTCATTAGGAACGACATCCCTTTGCTGCAGTCTGTAAAGACTTGGATAGGGAATTGTTTCTCAATGAAGGACTTAGGCTAAACAGCCTGTATTCTAGTCATACAGATCTATAGAGATAGATCTAAGAGATTGCTTGGCCTAAGTTAGAGTACATATATTGACAAGGTACTACTACGATTTGCCATGCAAAACTCCAAGAAGGGATTTCTGCCGATGTCACATGGTGTGAGTCTTTCGAAGACTCAAACTCCCTCTTCTTGAGAGGAGAGAGACCGCATGGATCAGATCCCTTATGCTTTAGCCATAGGATCTATCATGTACGTCATGCTATGTACTCGTCCTAATGTCTCGTATGCTTTGAGCATAACCAGCAGATACCAGTCAGATCCAGGTGAAAGTCACTGGATAGCGGTCAAGAATATTCTTAAGTACTTGAGAAGGACTAAAGAATATTTCTTGATATATGGAGGCGATGACGAGTTAGCTGTAAAGGGTTACAGTGATGCTAGCTTCCAAACTGACCAGGATGATTATCGATCGTAGTCTGGGTTCGTTTTTTGCATAAATGGTGGTGTTGTGAGCTGGAAGAGTTCGAAGCAGGACACAGTCGCTGATTCTACAACAGAGGCTGAGCATATTGCTGCATCAGAAGCAGTAAAGGAGGTAGTTTGGATCCGCAAGTTCATTACTAAGCTTGGGGTGGTTCCTAGCATAGCAAATCCTATTGAGCTCTATTGTGACAATAATGGAGCAATTGCGCAGGCTAAGGAACCTCGCTCACACCAGCGGACCAAACACATACTACGGCGCTTCCATCTCATTCGAGAGATCATCGATAGAGGAGATGTGAAGATTTGCAGAGTACCCACAGAAGCTAACGTCGCAGATCCCTTGACCAAGGCTTTGGCACAGAGAAAGCATGATGGTCACACTAGGTCATTGGGCCTTAGAGCTTACACTGATTGGCACTAGTGCTAGTGGGAGATTATTAGTTAGAGCCCTAGAGCCAATCATATGATGATTGTTATATGGACTCATCGTAGCATATTCTTATGCATATAAAGACATTTTTTTTTTTATTATACTTACTTGTATTGGTGCCAAATAACTAAGTATAATAGTGTCCTTGAGTAGAAGGTTCTTATCTATATCAATCGATTGGTTGAATCAATAGTGAGATGGTATAGAGAACACTACTGTTAATCATTCCTAGTCAAGTATTAACATTCAGGGACAATGTTAATGCGACGAAACTAGCATGTAGGTCAACTCAATGACTTGATCTCACAAGTCATGGATATGGAGATATCAAGTTGACACATGGGTATGCATTGGAGAATGTATACTGAATGACCCGCCATGAGAAAGTTTTGTGGATCGTTATATGAGTGTCATATACTTTCTCATGTGGCTATTAGTATGACTATTAGTCTTTGGACCTGAAGTCACCATGGTTCCCTACATAAAGAGTTACATACTTTAGCTTCGTCAAACGTCACCCGTAACTGGGTGGACTATAAAGGCGATTACTGGGTATGTAATAAATTATACGGAGGGATGTGAGTGATGTAGATGGGATCTATCCCTCCTATATAACGGGAGTGACATCATTATTCTTGATAGAGTGAGACCACTAAGTGCATGACCATGCCCAAATGAGTCAATATGAGATATTGAGCTCATTTGATTAGAGTGAGTCTACTTGGAGTTCAAGATTTAGATTGATTAGAGGATGACATGGTCTATGCTTCGCATTGATCAATCTAGGTGTCAAGGATAAAGGGCATTGTCATATATTGTGAAGGGTCACAATTAGTAGTCACAAGGTGATGTTGGATCTCAACATTCTTGTAACTTGGGTGGTAATGATGTGTTGCTAGATACCACTCATTACTTATGCTTCTAAATGAGTTTAGGAGCATTGCCAATGTTACAGGAACCTATAGGGTCACACACAAAGGGAAATTAGATGGAGATTCAGTTCATATGATGAACCAAGAGGATTAGGTTCATGTGATGAACCAAATTGAATTAAGAATAATCCAAATTAGATTAATTGAGTAAGACTTGATTGAGTTAGACTTGAGTTAGACTCAAGTGAGGTTAGACTTGAGTTAGACTCAAGTGAGGCTAGACTTGAGTTAGACTCAAGTGAGGCTTAATGATGATATTCATTGAATTTTGAATTCAATGATAAATGGAATTCAATTTGAATTTTAGATTCAAATTTCAAATGAGTTTCAAAATGACCATTTAATGAAGAATATTAAATACTCATTAAGGCTCATTAATGAGGCTCATTAATGAGGCTCATTAATGGTGTTAATGAGCATTAAGTATTTTCATTAGATGAAAATACTTAAGCCATTTTTACTCTTATTTTCATTATCGATCGATCATTATTCCTCCTTGCTTCTTCTTCTCTCCCACTCCTTCTCCTTGGCCGAAACCCTCAAAGAGTGCTATCTGTAGGACCGTTGGGCCGGCTAGAAGGGTTGGTAAATAACCTGTCAATTAAAAACAGACAACCCTTCCTCGAACGATTAAGCTAACACTTGTAAAATGAATTAAGCAGATAAAGAAAAGCATAAAAGAAAAGACGAGGCACCAAATGTTTACTTGGTTATAACCGATGTGGTTGTTAATCCAAGGAAAATTAAGCTCAAAAACTCCTTCAGGCGGAGAAGCCTCTTACAGCGTTTAGGCACAAAAAATAGAAGCTTAACTACAACTAAAGCACACAAGTGTTTGAAAATAGAATGATCGTGATTGTTTTTAAAAGCTTCTGGACCAAGGCTATATTTATAGCCTTGGTCGGGGCGCCTGGAAGGGTTCCGGGCGCCCTGGGGGGGGGGGATAAATTTTATCCCCCAATGATTTGATCGAGTCAAAGCTCGATCCTGGGAAAAAGTCACTTCCGGGCGCCCCGGACAGTTCCGGGCGCCCCGGACAGCTCCGGGCGCCAAAAGTCAACCCAGTTGACTTTTGGTCCGTGCTCTCTTCTCCGGTTCACTGCCTGGTCCGGATCTTTCTCGGCTCCGCTTGCTTGGGTGATCTCGACATCCGGAATAGGGCTCACCAACCCATCTTCCGGTCTTCTCGAGCGTGCTTCCCTCCGGCTGCTCGTCCGCTTCCCTCTCGTCCACCAGCGTACTCATCCGCAGACTTTGTCCCTCGGTCGCACCCCGTGCCGACCTTCGCGCTAGCTGCGTCTCTTGCTCCCCGAGCAATCTTCCGCTCTGGTTTTCGTACCTCGGAACCACCGCGCGCACTTCCTTCTTGTCCACCGGTGTACTCTTCCGCAGCACCTCATCCCTCGGACGCACCGCGTGCCATCCTTCTCGCTAGCTGCGTCTTCCGCTCGAGTACCTGTGCTCCTAAGCTCCTGCACACTTAGACACAAGGTTAGAAACAACGCAGGACCTAACTTAACTTGTTGATCACACCAAAACAACCTTGGGGTTCCAACAATCTCCCCCTTTTTGGTGTGATCAACCCAAGTTAAGCTAGGGTTACAAATAGACATAGAATAAAAACAATTTATTGCAATAACATGCAACATGATAGAAAAAAATTGAATTTCAAAAAATTTCAAATTTTAATTTTCAATTTTCTACCTCTCCCTAGACTTATACTTTCCCTTCTCCCCCTTTGATCACAATAAAAATGGGGTTTCAAGAAAAACAATCTAAGGGTTTGACACTTAGAAAAATTATAGAAATCTATTTCAATGTTTTTCGGAAAAAAATATTTCCAAGTTAAAGAAAAAAAAAATTTCTAAGTCAAAGAATGACTTTCGAAAAATTTCTAAGTTTTCACCATAAATAAATCTTTCTAAGCCCAAAAAATTTATGCAAGAAAATTTTAAAAAAATTGATAGCATTAAAAAAATTTTCTATGCATTTATTTATTTATTTTATATTGATACTTATATCAACAAGTTTTAAATTTCCATTTCAATTTTTCATAACTTCTCAAATTACACTTTTTCAAATTTAAAGCCACAGATATTAAACATGCAATAATTTGTATCATGTTAATTTCTATTATTTTTTGAATTTCAACTTCACAAAAATATTCAAATAGCATAGATTCTAATTTGATAAAATTTTTCGACAATATAAAAAATTCTTTCGGCAATGTGCAAAATTCGTTCGAAAGAATATTTTGTAATTTGCAAGAATTTTTTAACAACAAAAATTCTAATTTACAGGAATCTATTAACAGATTTCTTAATCCGAAACACCTTTTCGGTGACTCAATTTCTAAATCGCAAAATTCTTTCGAGAGAGAAATTTGTAATTCGAAAAATTCTTCTAATTTGCATAATTCTTTTGTCAAAATATTTTTAAATTTACAAATTTCTTTTGATAATATTTCTAATTTGCAAGACAAATTTGACAATTGATTTTCTAATTCAAAAAACTTTTTCGGTAATTCAATTTTTAAATCACAAAAATCTTCAGGCAATTTTTCTATTGAATTAACCGGTTGTTCAGAAGGTAGAGACCATACCTTACTTACCTCGTCGGTCGTTGATTCTCCCCCTGTTGAGTTGCTTTCTTCTAATATTTCTCCCCCTTCATTGATGCTCACTTGGGATGAGCTTTCTATGTCCTCGGGATGGAGATCGACTATCTCGACAATTTCCTCATTCTCGGACTGTTCTGGCGTTGAATCGGTGTTGGATTCATCCTCGACATTGGCTGGTTCTTCGTAGATCTTCAAGAACTTTTCCCAAAGTTCTTTTGCATTTTTGTACTCTCCAACTCTGTCGAGATCTTCTTTTCGTATTACGGTTAGAAGATGGAATTCAGCTCGCCCGTTTGCCACAAACTCGTCGCATTGCTTCTTGTTCCAGAGGCGTAGATCGAGTTCTTCTCCATTCGTTGTCTTTGGTGCTTCATAACCAGATTTTAATATGAAAGAAATACCAACATCAGAATTAAGATATACCTCCATTTGTTTCTTCCATGAAGAAAACTCCCCCTTGAATGCTGGTGGATATTCGCTAGCTTCGGCCATCGTTTTGTTGCTTCAGACGGTGGTTAGTCCTTCTGAGGCGTACTCGGCTCTGATACTACTTGTAGGACCGTTGGGCCGGCTAGAAGGGTTGGTAAATAACCTGTCAATTAAAAACAGACAACCCTTCCTCGAACGATTAAGCTAACACTTGTAAAATGAATTAAGCAGATAAATAAAAGTATAAAAGAAAAGACGAGGCACCAAATGTTTACTTGGTTACAACCGATGTGGTTGTTAATCCAAGGGAAATTAAGCTCAAAAACTCCTTCAGGCGGAGAAGCCTCTTACAGCATTTAGGCATAGAAAATAGAAGCTTAACTACAACTAAAGCACACAAGTGTTTGGAAATAGAATGATCGTGATTGTTTTTAAAAGCTTCTGGACCAAGGCTATATTTATAGCCTTGGTCGGGGCGCCTGGAAGGGTTCTTGTTGATCACACCAAAACAACCTTGGGGTTCCAACACTATCACACTCCAAGGTTTCTTCTCCACCTAATTGTTCGTGTGGATACACATAGAGGGGTATTCACTTGACACCCTTGATATCCGACATCTTCTTGAACGAGCGGGATAAGCGAAGGGATTCGCATCAAAGGTATAAACTCCTAAACATGTAGATCTAAAGTAGATCTAGGATTAAAAAACACGTACATGAAAATTTAATATTCACACGGATCCGGTGGCATGGGATTTCGGGGTTTCTGCAACGTAAAAAGCGATTTATGCGGCTTGAAAGACCGAACATGATCGGCGTCCACAACCCACTCGAGCTAGAGTGCATTGAGTTTATCACCCACTACATCATCTAAAAAATAGTATTTCTTCCAATCTTCAATGGCGATCTGGAATAATTTTTACATCTTGATGGTTCCACTATCAATTTTTACTTAGATTGCATCATAAAGAAACTTGCTCCAATTATATATCATAGAATATGTCTGAGCGACCCCTACATCATTACTGTGATTTTGGACAACATATAAGTTGCAAGATGTCGGTGCGGTTAGCACTAACGGTCTAACTCAGGTTTTGATGAATGACAAATCAGGTTAAGTTAGGTTTATCATGATCTAACACTCTGATCGAGTGTGCAGACGAAGTCCAGACAGGTCGACGGGCTGATCGGATGTCTGACACGAAGTCCAAGCGGGTCGAAGGGCGGACCGGACACTTGGTGAGAAGTCCAGCTAGGTCGACGGGCTGATCGGATAGCTGGCGAGAAGTCCAAGCGGGTCAACGGGCTGACCGGACGCTTGGCAAGAAGTCCAGACGGGTCGAAGAGCTGACCGGACGTCTGGCAGGTGAGTAAAGGTAAGTCACTAGAAGGGAGTGTCTGTGAGGACGCGTTCCCGGGAAGGGAACATTAGGCGTCGATCCGGCTTAAATCCATTTCGGATATCTAAGTCGAGATCGTGGATAGATTCCGGTCTCGAAAAGACGGAATCTAAGTCATACTCTTTTTGCTAAACTATAAACTGAACTAACACTTTGTTTTGCAGGTTATAATTTATATATCTGCCTCGGACTAACCTTGTTTTGCAGGAAAGGTACTCCCTGGAAAAAGGTGGTCCGGGCGTCCGAGAGGCAAATTTCATCCAAACACGTTGTCGTCACGTAGAGCTCACTGGTTGGACCTGCCACGTCTCACTAGAGCGCTCGGAAGGGATCTGGGGTGCCCCGAGCATCATATAAAAGAAGGGGCAGGGGTGGAGCTTCAACAACAACTCTGAATTGACGATCTGCTCTTCTGTGCTCCTACGACGCTGCAAAGCTCCGACAACGCGCTCTTTTCTTTTTGATTTCTTCCTCTGTCGGTATTGCTTTATTTTTCATTAGCAACTGTACTTTCAATTGTAAAACGATTATTCGAATTGCTAGTGAATTGTCCAATGAAAGCACCCTCGTGTGCGGGCCTTGGAGTAGGAGTCGCCAAAGACTCCGAACCAAGTAAAATTAGTTATTGTGTTAGCATTGTTTTAATTTCGTCTTTTTCCACTGCGCTTACTTTTATCAAAATTTTATAATTGTTCATAACCGCTATTCACCCCCCCCTCTAGCAAAACTTCACAATCCAACAAGTGGTATCAGAGCAGGTACCGATCTGATTTGGTGCAACCACCAATCAGACAAAGGGGAGTATTTTTAAAGAAAAATTAGATATCGTTCGTTCTTAAAATAAAACCTGATTGGGGGGTACCGCTCTAATTTGGTATGCTTTTCATTTTTTCCCTCCAAAATTGGTTTTGAAAAATACATCATCATCTTTTTACCATTATTTAGTATCGACAAAATATCACATTTTCAAAAATTTGAGATAATATTTTTTATTAATATTTTAATAATATTTTATTATTTTCAAAAAAAATTAGTGAAAAATTATATATTTTTTCCAACACTGCTAATCCAAGACCAAGTCTTGGGACTTTTTCTCTGTTTCCATGTGTGCAAGACCAATGCCTCTTCAAGAAGGATGGAACCCCAACGAACCACCATCGTACGATCAAGACTTCAACTACTAGAGGTGAAGAATAGAATGTTTCTTAGGAAGTCTAAACTTTGATTATTGGTTGATATTGAGAAAACCTTCTCAGAACTTAGAACTAAACACAAATGTAAGTAAAATTATTTGTAATATTTTACCTAACAATATTTTATGCAGACTAGAAAAGTACAAAGATACACATGAGCTTTATACCCAGTTAATCAAACTTCACGAGGAACCGATGAAGCTTGAGGATCAAGTAAAAATCGAATCCGAACTCGAGTCAGATCCAATCGAAAAGCCTACTGAATTAGGGGTTGCACTCAAGGTTAGTAATGTTTACCAAAATACCCCTGCTAATAGTAGTTTAAATAATCAGCATGATGATTCAGATAAGTATGAAATTATTCCATGCATGGTGCATGATAATCTAGATCTAAATGATTTAAATTCAAAATCACAAAATAATCTAGATTATGATCAAGTCTATCAAGACTCTGGTCAATTTGGCATCAACCTTGATTTGGTCAAACAAAACAATGACCAAATCAATTCAAACAATTTAATCAATTCAGAAAATTTAAAATTAAGTGATCATCTAGACATAAATTCGTCAAACATTAAAATAAATTCAAATTTAGAAGTTAAAAATGAGAAAATGGATAAAATCAATAATTACCTTAATAAATTATTCAATAATCAAGATAAAATGAGTTTAGAAAATGCTATCCAAAACCAAGATAATATAATTAACAAAAAATTAACTTTTAAAGATAAAACTAATCTAATAAATTCAATTAATCATTTCAATTTAAAAGGCAAAGAAAATATAAAGATAAAATCAAAATGGAATTTAACAAACTTAAAATTAAATGTTAAAGATAACATATTAAACAAAAATAATCAGGAAAATTCAAAATTAACCATCAATAAAAAGCTAAAAGATAAACCTTTAAAGAAATATAATTCAAACAATTTAATTAACTCAAATTCAAAAATAAATAAAAATTTAAACTTTAAAAATAAGCTATTAAAGAAAGATAATTTGATCAATTTAATTAATTCAAAACTAAAAACTTAAATTTAAATTACTAATTAAATATTAAAACTTAACTAAAACCAAATCTAATTATACAAAAATCTTAAAAGGAAAGCCAATAAGTCAGGGGGAGACTCCAGAATAGCTGGCACCTCCGAAACTAATTTACTCGAAAGGGTAACCCAAACAAATCTACCCGACAGGGTACTTAAGATTAATTAGAATAGGGTTCAAGTTTAACTTGAAAAATGGTACTGATGAAGTTTTGGATGATAGTACGTTAGAGAAGCTTAGTCTATGCATGTCTAGGAAGATATGACTTCGACCTGGTGCATTTGGCTAAGTGGAACTAGCCGAAGCTACCCCTTACGGATCCTAACCAGTTAGACCAAGGTTTTGTGTTAAGTTCAGTGGATAGGACTATTTGAAAAATCTCGAAGGCATGGTTACTCTAATGATGTCCAGGTGACTCACCATAGCCCAAAAGTTTATCCAAAAAATGTCTATTTGTTGAGCCCAAAGCTAAACCTGAATCTAACACAAAATTAAACCAAACCTTGTAATTGAATCAAATTCATCTCACAAAAATATAGGATTCCCTGATTGAAAATTTAGATCGGGTGAGATGACTAAGGATCAAAATTAAATTTTTGAATTCAAATAAAATTTAAATTTAAGATTAAAATTAAAATTAAATCTTGAAATTTAAAAACTTTGTTTTTAACTTAAAAATTATTCTAAAAATTATTTTAACTTAAAAATCATTTTAAAATTTCTATAAAAATTATTTTAAAAACTATTTTAACAATTATGTTAAAAACTTTTAAAAATCATTTTTAAAAAAAAATCATTTAAAAAACATTATAAAAATTCTTTAAAAATTATTTTTAAAAACTTTTAAAAATCATGTTAAAATTTTTTTTTAAAAATATTTTAAAAAAACTTTTAAAAATCATTTTAAAAATTATTTTTAAAACTTTTATAAATCATTTTAAAATTTTTTTAAAACTTTTAAAACTCATTTTAAAAATTCTTTAAAAAACAATTATTTTAAAAACTTATAAAAATCATTTTAAAAACTATTTTGAAAATAATTTTTAAAACTTTTTTAAAAAATTCTTTTAAAAATTATTTTAAAAAACTTTTTTTAAAAAAAAATATTTTAAATTTTTTTTTAAAAAAAATTACTTCAAAAATTATTTAAAAAATTCTTTAGAAACTATTTTAAAAATTCTTTAAAAACTATTTAAAAAAATTATTTAAAAACTATTTTAAAAATTACTATAAAATTGTTTTAAAAATACTTCAAAAAAATAATTTAAAAATTCTTTAAAAACTATTTTAAAAATTACTTTAAAAATACTTAAAAAACTATTTTAAAAATTAATTTAAAAACTATTTTAAAAGTACTTTAAAAAAACAATTTTAAAAATTCTTTAAAAAACTATTCTAAAAAATATTTAAAAATTATTGTAAATTCTTTAAAAAGTATTTTAGAAAACATTTAAAAATTTTTATGTAAAAAAAATCCTTTAATTTTTTTTAATCATTAAAAATCATTTTCATTTTAAAATTATGACACTTAAGCTTATTAAACCGTTAAAACCTAAACTAAAAACTTTAAAATTAAAGTTAAAACTTAATTTTAAATTAAATTAAAACCTAACATTAAAATTAAACATAATTTAAATTTAAAACTTAAAATTTAAACTTAATTTAAAATTTACAATTAAAAATAAACTTAAATCATTTTAAAAAAAATTAAAAAATCCTTTTTTACTTAAAAAAATTATTATTTTTAACTTAAATCTTTTAACTTAAAAACTAAGTTTTTCTTAAAAAATTAGTTTAAAGTCATTGTAATTCAAAAAGCAAACTTAAAGATTTAATAAAATAAATTAATAATAAACCTCTAAACCCTAAATTCAAATCACATTTAAATATTTGAACTAAATCTAAACCCTAATGACATTATTAACAAATAATTAAAATTTGATTAACTTAAGATCATAAATTTAATATTGGAAGTACGGACTTCAAAAATTAACTGTGATCTAAATTAGATGTGACCTTATTTTAAATAGTTAATTAATGCTGAACCTTAATTTAACTCAATAAATCTTAATTTTATTGTCAATCAAAATATAATTAAATCATAATTTATCATTATTAACGATTGATTCAAATTAAACCTTACTTAACTTGGTTTAATAACTTTAACTTCATGCTAACTTCAAACTAAATTAATCTTACTTAAAAGGAAGTAAATAAAAAATAATAATAATAATTATTATAACTAACACTTTCATTGACCAACTTAATCAATTAATACAAAATTTAAATTATTTCACTAAGTATTAAATCAAGTAAAAACTAATCAATAAATTATTGATAATTGTTAACTGTTATTGAATTAATAAAATCTTATCTTATTTAACCTTAAAACTAAAGTTAAACACCTGAATCTAAAATTAATTATTGATTAATCAAACTCAAATAAACAATTATACCAAGGATACATAGATAATTATGTGTTACTAAATCCCCTAAGAACACTTAGGTAAAAAAATGTGTTAGAGCTTTAAAATTTAACACACCCAAACCTTAGCATTATATTAAGGGGAATAATAAAATAAGGAAGATTAATAAATTAAGGGAGAGTAATAAATTAAAGGAGTATCAAATTCAGGGGGAGGTTTATTTTTTTAATCTCTTAAGTATTATTTTTATAAAATCTCTTTAGAAAATTCTACCTCAATTTAATTTTTAAAAAAATTACTTTGAAAATCTTATATTAAATATTCTTAGCAAATATTTTCAAAAGCTTTATTTTAAATATCAGGTTTAGGGGGAGGATTAAATCAACACGTAACACCAAAATTATTTTCTCCACCTTAAATATAATATCTTTTCTAAAGTTTTTTCTCAGTTTTGAGATTAAAATTCAATTTTCAAATTTAAAGTTTTTACAAACTTAATCAATTTTGAAAAGTAAAAATCTTATAAAACTTACCTATAAAATCCTTAATCTTGAAAACTTATGTGTTAAATTTTCTAAACTAGCTTTTATAAAACTATATTCTTGAAAATTTAGCATTAAAATTTTGATTTATGAAAACTTATGTTTGAAAATATTTCAAAATTGAAACGTATTTTTGAAAAGTTAAAACTTGATCCTAAAATTTGAAACTTATTCACTTAGATTAGAAAATTAGCTTTTCAAATGTTTGATTAGAAAATTCTCTTTTGAGTTTGCAAAGTCATTTTTGAAATTACTTTTCAAAACTTAGATATTTTCCAAAAGCTAAAGTTAATAATTTAAACAAGTCTTCTCCCCCAAGATAGCTAGACATCATTCCTTAATTTTTTTATGTATTCTATATTTTTAAATGTTTAAATTATATCCTTGTTTGATGAATGCCAAAAGGGGAGGGATAGGTGGTTAAGTTAGAAAAATAAAATGTCAAATTGAAAAACTAACTTAAACCTTAAAATCATGCTGTTTTTTAGCATATTTTTCACTAACTTAATCAAGTTGTCATTCCATCAAAAAGGGGGAGATTGTTGGTGCGGTTAGCACTAACGGTCTAACTCAGGTTTTGATGAATGACAAATCAGGTTAAGTTAGGTTTGTCGTGAGACAGATCGACGGGCTGACCGGATGTCTGGCACGAAGTCCAAGTGGGTTGACGGGCTGACCAGACGCTTGGCGAGAAGTCCAGCTAGGTCGACGGGCTGACCGGATAGCTGGCGAGAAGTCCAAGCGGGTCGACGGGCTGACCGGATGCTTGGTGAGAAGTCCAGACGGGTCGAAGAGCTGACTAGACGTCTGGAAGGTGAGTAAAGGTAAGTCACTAGAAGGGAGTGACTGTGAGGACGCGTTCTCAGGAAGGGAACATTAGGCGTCGATCCGACTTAGATCCATTTCGGATATCTAAGTCGAGATCGTGGATAGATTCCGTTCTCGGAAAGACGGAATCTAAGTTATACTCTTTTTGCTAAACTATAAACTGAACTAACACTTTGTTTTGCAAGTTATAATTTATATATCTGCCTCGGACTAACCTTGTTTTGCAGGAAAGATACTCCTTGGAAAAAGGTGGTCCGGGCGCCCGAAGGGGATCCGAGCGCTCGGGGGTCCGGGCCCCCGAAGGGATTCGGGCGCTCGGGGGTCCGGGCGCCCGAAGGGATTCGGGCGCCCGGGAGGCAAACTTCATCCAAACACGTCGTTGCCAAGTGGAGCTCACTGGTTGGACCTGCCACGTCCCACCAGGGCGCCCGGAAGGGATCCGGGGTGCCCCGAGCATCATATAAAAGAAGGGGCAGGGGTGGAGCTGTAGGTGCAGCGGAGGCCGGCAAGAGGGGGGTGAATTGCTGAAAACAAAAATAAAATATACTCTCCTCGGATTTCAACTCAGAAATATACAGCAATAAAATAATAGCAACTTAAATTAAGGAAACAGAAAAAGAAACAGGAACATAAGAGACTCAGGGATTTAACCTGGTTACAACCAAGGAGGTTGTTAATCCAGGGCAGTAGAAAAAGCGCAGTAAGAAAAATCTCCTTCTCTGAAGGCGGAGAAACCTTTTACACTTTGGAAGCTCACTAGTTGCTTAGGAATGTCAAATTCGGAACTGCATAGCCATATTTCATTATTAAAAGAATGTCAAATTCGGTTTTAAAAAATACCTCCATTTGGCGCTTCCATGTTGCGAAGTCTCCGTCAAACTTCGGGGGATGGATGTTCGCTCCGGCCATCGTCTTGATCGTAGTGCTTCAGTTGGCGGTTAGTCCTTCTGAGGCGATCAGGCTCTGATACCACTTGTAGGTGCAGCGGAGGCCGACAAGAGGGGGTGAATTGCTGAAAACAAAAATAAAATATACCCTCCTCGGATTTCAACTCAGAAATAGACAGCAATAAAATAATAGCAACTTAAATTAAGGAAACAGAAAAAGAAACAGGAACAGAAGAGACTCAGGGATTTAACCTGGTTACAACCAAGGAGGTTGTTAATCCAGGGCAGTAAAAAAAGCGCAGTAAGAAAAATCTCCTTCTCTGAAGGCGGAGAAGCCTTTTACACTTTGGAAGCTCACTAGTTGCTTAGGAATTGCTTACAGATTGATTGCTTGAGTTGTTGTTCATTTCCTAGCTCCAGGGGTCGTTATATAGCTCCTGGAAAGTCTATCCCGAGGGTCCAAGACGCCTCCAACAAGGTTCAAGGTGCCTCCAGCTCGGTCAGCGGATAACACTTTATCCGCAACGCAAACAGTCAAAACTGACTTGTTGAAGGCGCCTTCAACAGGGTTGAAGGCGCCTTCAAGCTGGAGGCGCCTCCAAGCTGGCAGCCTAATTTTCAGCTTGGTTTCTTCAGCTTCCGACGCTCCGTTCTTTTGGGTGATTGCGGCCAACCGGAATAGGGCTCACCCGAACCAAATTCCCAGCCTTCTCCTCGAGCAGCCTTCCATCCTGGCTTAACGTCCCTCGAACGCCGCGTACGCTCTTCACGCCCACCGGAGTACTCTTCCGCAGCTCTCTCGTCCTTCGAATGCACCGAGCCCGTCGGCTCCCTTCCCATGCCGTCCTTCTCGCTAGCTGCATCTTCCGCTCGACTTCCTGTGCTCCTAAGCTCCTGCACACTCAGACACAGGGATCAAACACAGCAGGACCTAACCAACTTGGTTGATCACATCAAAACTACCATGGGGTCCAACAATCTCCCCCTTTTTGATGTGCATCAATCCAAGTTCAAGTTAGGGTTAACAAATAAACATAAATAGTAATTTTAAAGGAAATTACTAAACTAACATATTTAAGCATTGTAACGATCCAATTTTCCCTATTTCAAGTTCTAAAAGTCCATAAAAATATTTGAAAATACTTTTAAAATATTCTAGAGATTTTTAGAAATTTTTAGAGTATTTTTACGTAATTTTTGGAGGTCGTTTAGTAGGTTTACAAAAAGAAAGAAGTTTTGACAAAAACCGTTGAAGGTGAGACTCGAACCCAAGACCTCCGGCCGAACCGGACTTAACCGAACACAGCCAACCAACTGGGCTACGCGTGTTTTATTAATCAAGTATGAAGCGAGATGTATTTGAGTTATAGTAAGGATCAGAAATAAAACCTAGGTTATAAAGGGTTAATTTCTTTTCCCGAACCCGAATCCCGTTTTTTTCTCTTCCTCCTCACGCGCGGCGTTGCTTGGGTGAAGATGAAGCCGAACTTAGGGCTTCACTTCCGGCGGTCGGCGAGCACTTCTCTCCGTGGGTTCTTCACAGATTCGAGGTCTCCTCGACGAGGGGAGCTCGAAAACACAAAGAAGAGGTCGAGATCTTCATCTCATCCGAACCCTAGAACTCATTCCGTCGGTTGTAAGTGCAAGACCAAGTGTAAGTACTACTCACCTGTGGTGGGAGTTGCTCCGAGCTTCGATTTGCTTTCCTTGCTTTCGGATTTTGCTGTGCCGAGTAGAAGAGCATGTTAGGGTTGCGTTGCTGAGCTAATTTGCTGTGTTAAAGGTTGCTGTACCGAATTTGCCATGTTAGGGCAATAGAGTTTCGGATTTTTTTTATGTTAGGCCTTCCTTTTCAATCAATTAGGGTTGTTGTGTGGAAAATTCTATGTGAGTTTCCTTGTAGAAGCTGCTGTGCCGAATTTTACCAAGCAAAGTGCTGTGCCGAGAGTTCTCGCTTGGGTTTGCTGTTGAACAGGACTATAAGTTAGGGTTTTTCCCTTTTATTCCTTACCTTCTGTAGCATAACTATTGAGCATGCTAGGTTATGGGTCGAGTTTAATTGTGTAGAAGGAGTTTAGCTCTTAAATGTTGTATCCGTGTAGGTCTACTTGCTGCCCATAAATTCCAGCAAAGTTGCTTTCTTTTGCTCTATTTTATAGCATGATTAGTAAGCTCAAAGTTGCTTTCTTTTACTCTATTTTATAGCATGATTAGTAAGCTCAAAGTTGCTTTCTTTTGCTCTATTTTATAGCATGATTAGTAAGCTCAAAGTTGTTTTCTTTTGCTCTATTTTATAGCATGATTAGTAAGCTCAGAGTTGCTTTCTTTTGCTCTATTTTATAGCATGATTAGTAAGTTCAAAATTGCTTTCTTTTGCTCTATTTTATAGCATGATTAGTAAGTTCAAAGTTGCTTTCTTTTGCTCTATTTTATAGCATGATTAGTAAGCTCAAAGTTGTTTTCTTTTGCTCTATTTTATAGCATGATTAGTAAGCTCAGAGTTGCTTTCTTTTGCTCTATTTTATAGCATGATTAGTAAGTTCAAAATTGCTTTCTTTTGCTTTATTTTATAGCATGATTAGTAAGTTCAAAATTTCTTTTGCTCTACTTTATAGCATGATTAGTAAGTTCAGATTTGCTTTCCTTTGCTTTGTTTTATAACATGCTTAGAGAGTTCAGATCTGCTTCCCTTATGTTATTTTTATATAGCATGATTGATTAGTTGTAATCCTACACTTGTTAGATATATCTACAGGATTCTAATAAGCTCTAATCAAGGAGTATGAGTAAAGGAAAGACTAGAGTTTAGTTAAAAAGAGATAACTAGTAAATTAAAGTAAGAGGCTAGTACCCGACTTCCAAGGTTGTCGTTAAATAAATCCAGGTGACCAATTCCAAGATCTTGGCCCTGGTAAGACCAAGGTCTTTACCTCATAGGACTAGAGGCTCGCTACCTCAGTCACTATTAGAGAGCGCGCAAAACAAAGATGGTACTAAGCCTGGGCCCAAAGAAGAAAGAAAGAGAAGAAGAAAGAAAAGTAAAAGTAAAAGAAATTAAAAGATTAATTTCAAGTATAAAGCTATAAGTAAATGAAACAAGTATCACCTATGTTTAGAATTTGCAGAAGTTTAGTTCCTTTAATTCTAAGCATACAACATGAGTTTCATTACTTTTTTTATCAGTTTAGTGAGCATAATTAGTTTTATTTTCAGTATTCAGCTTTATTCTGGTATATCATGAGTATGTAGTTTATTTGAGTACCTTGCTATTAGATGAGTACGTGTAGCTTTTCTTGTAGCATTTCAGTTTTAGTATTATTGCATTATTTTTATGCACTTCAAGTTTTTGTGAGATAGATTAGTACTTACTAAGCATTTCGCTTATAGTTTTATTTTCCCTCCTACTGTAGATAAAGGAAAAACTAAAATATGAAAGGAAGGCGACAAGGTGGTGGTGATGAAGGTGTGTGATGACTGGACTATGGAGAGATCCAGAGTTTGCTAGCAAAATTTTAGGACCTACCTGTTTAGAGTTTCAGTTTATGTTTTATTATCCTTCTTAAATGCTATTATGAAGTTGAGATTGTAATGGAGTTTAATTCGTATTTGTAGCTTGATAAGTCCTACTGTTGGAGTTATGTTTGGTTACTGTTGCTAGAATAGTTTTCTTTTAGATATAGTGTGTATTATTACTGTGTGGTTATGAAAATATATGTTCCAGCCGCCTGTGACTGAGTATAGATTGTTTGTATTGTTGATTTGGTCACCGGTACAAGGGAGACTCTGCCGAAATTTTTCGGTAGGAATTCCTCTAGGGCCGTGATAAATGTAAGTGTTGCTAATAATAGCATAAGTGACACTAGTAAGTAAAGTAGTAGTTAGGTAACGGTTACCCTTAGAGAGTAGTAGGAAGAAAGATGGTCGTTACAATTGGTATCAGAGCAGCGTTCCATTCTCCAGCATCACACACACATCAGCATCAGCCTTGCCGTCTCCAAGTAAGAAAGTATTTAAATTCTTTCTTTATTTTGCTTTCCTTATTATTAACTGCAGTATAGAGTATTTGTTTTTGAATGTTTAAGTAAGATAGAAGATTTTCTTTCCCTTTTCTATATTCATATATAAGTATGATTAGAAGGGTTAGAGAAGCTATCAAGCCTTTTCCTCTGCATAATTAGATGTCAAGAAGAGGACGTCCCCGTACCGTTCATACTGAGGACCGAGTTCAGGAGAACGAAGAGCCCAGAACCCCTGGGCCTATTCTCTCTGAAGTTGTTACTCAACTTCAGAGACAAGTAGCGAGCAGCAGCAAGTGGTTGCCAATCTAATGGCCAATTAGAAGCCAGCTCCTCCCACTCCCCCAACCATTAATGTGGAGACCCCAATGGTGACTGAAGTCCTATCGGTTGCCCTAGAAGTCGCCACAACACCTAGAAGACAAGAAGCATACCTCATCCAGTGGCTGAAGCTGAAACCAGAAAGATTCTCAGGCACGACTAAGCCCTGGGATGCCCAGGCTTGGTTCAAGACACTTAAGAGTACAATGGAGCTTCTTGACTGGCCAGAAGTCGAGAAGGTTAAGTGTGCCTCTTTCTACCAATCTGGAGGTGCTTGTATGTGGTGGGAGCGAGTGGAGAGTAAGAGAGCAGTCAACCAGATGAGCTGGGTCGACTTCGAGACAGAGTTTTACGAAGAAGTCTTCCGTCAACGGATCACCAGTAAACAGTATGAGGAGCTTATGGAATTCAGACAAGGTGATCTACCAGCAGAAGAAGCGGTTTAAAGATTTAATAGGCTAGCTCACCTTTGCCTAGAGTTAGTAAGTACAGAGAAAGAACGAGTCAGACTGATGCTCCGAATGCTGAGACGAGCAATAACACTTAATGTGAGTAGTGAAACTCACCGACCACAGATTGGTGAAGAGCTGGTCAGCAGGGTATTAGTGAGTACTGTCTGAACAGCATCAAGGCACAATAAACGCAACACAAGCCAGTCAAGATAGAGGACAAGACAGCAGGAAGTCAGAAATCCCAGGCAAGTGAGCAGAACAGAAGAAAGAATAAGAAAGACCCAAGCAGGAAGACGTTCGGGTAGTCTGTGAATATCCAGAGGTATTTTAGAAGAGCTACCTGGACTATCTCCCAACAGAGAAGCGGAGTTTGAAATTGAATTGGTTCCTGACGCCAACCCAATTTCAAAAGCTCTGTACCAAATTTCTCTAGCAGAGCTAAAAGAGTTACAAGAGCAACTTCAGGAGCTGCTTGACAAAGGCTTCATCCACCCTAGTCACTCACCTTAGGGAGCTCCTGTGTTGTTTGTCAAGAAGAAGGACGTATCTATGCGAATGTGCATAGATTACAAAGCTCTGAATCAAGTGACGATCAAGAACAAGTACCCCCTTCCCAGGATCGACGACTTATTTGATCAGCTGAGAGGGGTAACAGTATTCTCGAAGATAGACCTGCGCTCTGAATACCTTCAGCTGAAAGTGAAAGAAAGGGATATACCCAGAACAGCTTTCAGGACCAGATACGGACACTACGAGTTCGTAGTCATGCCTTTTGGTGTGACTAATGCACCTGCAGTTTTCATGGACCTGATGAACAGAGTGTTCAGAGAATACCTTGACAAATTTGTCATTGTGTTCATCGACAACATTCTAATATATTCCAGAACCCCAGAGGAGCATGACACGCACTTGAGAATAGTATTGCAGACTCTTCAGCAAAAGCAGCTTTACGCTAAATTCTCAAAGTGCGAGTTCTGATTAGATCAGGTGGCATTTCTAGTTCACATTATTTCTAAAGAAGGTATTCAAGTGGATCAAGCCAAAATAGAAGCGGTCAACAACTGGAGTAGACCCAAGAACGCCAGGGAGATAGGAAGCTTCCTTGGTTTAGCTGGGTACTACAGGAAATTCGTGGAGGACTTTTCCAGGATAGCCTCTCCACTAACAACCCTCCCCAGGAAGAACAAGAAGTTTGAATGGTCAGATAAATGTGAGCAGAGTTTCTAAGAATTCAAGAATAGACTGACCAGTGCTCCTATCCTGACAGTTCCAGAAAGTGACAGGAGTTTTGACATCTACAGTGATGCTTCCAAGATGGGCTTAGGAGCTATACTCATGCAAGAAGGAAAAGTCATAGACTATACTTCCAGACAACTCAAAGACTACAAGAAGAACTATTCCACTCATGATCTTGAGCTGGCAGCTGTGGTCTTTGCATTAAAACTCCGACGACATTATTTGTATGGCGTTCAGTGCAGAATTTTCACAGACCATCAGAGTCTTAAGTACTTCTTCACTCAGAAGGACTTAAACATGAGACAACGTAGGTGGCTGGAGTTAGTTAAAGACTATGACTGTGAAATCCTCTACCACCCAGGCAAAGTTAACAAAGTGGCAGATGCACTAAGCAGAAAATCCAATGCATCCCTGATGACATTGTCATCATTAGCCTTGCCACTGCAGAAGGAGTTGTCAGACTTTGGAATTGAAGTTATTTATGGGCAACTCTCTGCATTGACTTTAGAGTCTATCCTGCTTGAGGATATACAGAGAAAGCAAAGTGAAGATCCATACATTCAGAAGATCAAGTAAGGGATACAGAAAGAAGATAAATCAGAGTTTCGAGTAACAGATAGCGGGATTCTTTATCAGGGAAGTCGCATTTGTGTGCCCAATGATGAAGAACTGAGAAAGAAGATTTTAGAAGAAGCTCATAGCACACCATACTCCATGCATCCTGGTTCTACCAAGATGTACCAAGATGTGAAACAGAGGTTCTGGTGGTCAGGACTCAAAAGAGACGTTGCTAAATATGTCAGTACCTGTCTGACATACCAGAGAGTCAAAGCAGAACACCAGAGACCAGGAGGGGTTCTTCAGCCTCTCCCAATACCAGAGTGGAAGTGGGAAGACATATCCATGGACTTCATGACAGGTCTTCCAAGAACTACGAATGGATATGACGCAATATGGGTAGTAGTGGACAGATTGACTAAGTCTTCCCATTTCCTAGCCATCAAGGTGTCTCACTCCATAGAGCAGTTGACACAGCTATATGTTAAGGAGGTAATCAGACTTCACGGAGTTCCTAAATCTATCGTTTCTGATAGAGATGTGCGCTTCACCTCACACTTTTGGGAGTGTGTTTAGAATGCATTGGGCACCAAACTCAAGTTCAGCACAGCTTTCCATCCTCAGACTGATGGACAGACAGAGCGAGTAAATCAGATACTAGAAGATATGCTCAGAGCTTGTGCAATAGATTTCAAGGGAAGTTGGTGCAAGTATCTATGCTTAGCTGAGTTTGCCTACAACAATAGTTATCAGGCGACCATCAAGATGACACCTTATGAGGCGTTGTATGGTAGGAAGTGCAGATCACCCATATGCTGGCAAGAAGCAGGTGAGAGAAAAGAAATGGAAGTAGAGCTGGGCATTCAGGCAGAGCTGATAGATGAGACTACTCAGGCTATCCAGAAAATCAGGCAGAGGATTGGGACTGCCCAGAGTAGACAGAAGAGTTATGCTGACACACGCCGTAGGCCACTTGAATTCCAAGTAGGGGATTCAGTCTTTCTCAAGGTCGCTCCTATGAAGGGAATGATGAGATTTGGTAAGAAGGGCAAACTAAGTCCTCGCTACGTAGGACCTTACCTGATCATAGAGAGGATTGGGAAAGTAGCTTACAAGCTGGACTTACCACAAGACATGTCAGCAATACATAATGTTTTTCATGTCTCCATGCTAAAGAAGTGTCTCCACGACCCGAGCCAAGTGATTCAGCCTCAGTCAGTGCAGATC
Source organism: Zingiber officinale (assembly GCF_018446385.1). Taxonomy (NCBI): domain Eukaryota; kingdom Viridiplantae; phylum Streptophyta; class Magnoliopsida; order Zingiberales; family Zingiberaceae; genus Zingiber; species Zingiber officinale. Next base: position 168,677,477 of record NC_055987.1, on the reverse strand, counting down.
CAAGAGGATCTTAGTTATGAGAGCAGACCTACACAGATAGTGGATAGAGCAGTCAAGAGACTAAGAAATAAAGAAGTACCACTAGTGAAGGTCATCTGGTAGAACCAGAAGCACGAGGAAGTCACTTGGGAGCGTGAGGACAGTATGAGACAGAAATATTCAGAACTATTCTAAGTTCGAGGATGAACATTTTATAAGGTAAGTGTAAGTACTACTCACCTGTGGTAGGAGTTGCTCCGAGCTTCGATTTGCTTTCCTTGCTTTCGGATTTTGTTGTGCCGAGTAGAAGAGCATGTAAGGGTTGCGTTGCTGAGCTAATTTGCTGTGTTAAAGGTTGCTGTACCGAATTTTCCATGTTAGGGCAATAGAGTTTCGGATTTTTTTTATGCTAGGCCTTCCTTTTCAATCAATTAGGGTTGTTGTGTGGAAAATTCTATGTGAGTTTCCTTGTAGAAGCTGCTGTGCCGAATTTTACCAGGCAAAGTGCTGTGCCGAGAGTTCTCGCTTGGGTTTGCTGTTGAACAGGACTATAAGTTAGGGTTTTTCCCTTTTATTCCTTACCTTCTGTAGCATAACTATTGAGCATGCTAGGTTATGGTTCGAGTTTAATTGTGTAGAAGGAGTTTAGCTCTTAAATGTTGTATCCGTGTAGGTCTACTTGCTGCCCATAAATTCCAGCAAAGTTGCTTTCTTTTGCTCTATTTTATAGCATGATTAGTAAGCTCAAAGTTGCTTTCTTTTTCTCTATTTTATAGCATGATTAATAAGCTCAAAGTTGCTTTCTTTTGCTCTATTTTATAGCATGATTAGTAAGCTCAAAGTTGTTTTCTTTTGCTCTATTTTATAGCATGATTAGTAAGCTCAGAGTTGCTTTCTTTTGCTCTATTTTATAGCATGATTAGTAAGTTCAAAGTTGCTTTCTTTAAAGTTGCTTTCTATTGCTCTATTTTATAGCATGATTAGTAAGCTCAAAGTTGTTTTCTTTTGCTCTATTTTATAGCATGATTAGTAAGCTCAGAGTTGCTTTCTTTTGCTCTATTTTATAGCATGATTAGTAAGTTCAAAGTTTCTTTCTTTTGCTTTATTTTATAGCATGATTAGTAAGTTCAAAATTGCTTTCTTTTGCTCTACTTTATAGCATGATTAGTAAGTTCAGATTTGCTTTCCTTTGCTTTGTTTTATAACATGCTTAGAGAGTTCAGATCTGCTTCCCTTATGTTATTTTTATATAGCATGATTGGTTAGTTGTAATCCTACACTTGTTAGATATATCTACAGGATTCTAATAAGCTCTAATCAAGGAGTATGAGAAGTATGAGTAAAGAAAAGACTAGAGTTTAGTTAAAAAGAAATAACTAGTAAATTAAAGTAAGAGGCTAGTACCCGACTTCCAAGGTTGTCGTTAAATAAATCCAGGTGACCAATTTCAAGATCTTGGCCCTGGTAAAACCAAGGTCTTTACCTCATAGGACTAGAGGCTCGCTACCTCAGTCACTATTAGAGAGCGCGCAAAACAAAGATGGTACTAAGCCTGGGCCCAAAGAAGAAAGAAAAAGAAGAAGAAAGAAAAGTAAAAGTAAAAGAAATTAAAAGATTAATTTCAAGTATAAAGCTATAAGTAAATGAAACAAGTATCACCTATGTTTAGAATTTGCAGAAGTTTAGTTGCTTTAATTCTAAGCATACAACATGAGTTTCATTACTTTTCTTATCAGTTTAGTGAGCATGATTAGTTTTATTTTCAGTATTCAGCTTTATTCTGGTATATCATGAGTATGTAGTTTATTTGAGTACCTTGCTATTAGATGAGTACATGTAGCTTTTCTTGTAGAATTTCAGTTTTAGTATTGTTGCATTATTTTTATGCACTTCGAGTTTTTGTGAGATAGATTAGTACTTACTAAGCATTTCGCTTATAGTTTTATTTTCCCTCCTACTGCAGATAAAGGAAAAGCTAAAATATGAAAGGAAGGCGATAAGGTGGTGGTGATGAAGGTGTGTGATGACTGGACTATGGAGAGATCCAGAGTTTGCTAGCAAAATTTTAGGACCTACCTGTTTAGAGTTTCAGTTTATGTTTTTAGTATCCTTCTTAAATGCTATTATGAAGTTGAGATTGTAATGGAGTTTAATTCGTATTTGTAGCTTGATATGTCCTACTGTTGGAGTTATGTTTGGTTACTGTTGCTAGAATAGTTTTCTTTTAGATATAGTGTGTATTATTACTGCGTGGTTGTGAAAATATATGTTCCAGCCGCCTGTGGCTGAGTATAGATTGTTTGTATTGTTGATTTGGTCACCGGTACAAGGGAGACTCTGTCGAAATTTTTCAATAGGAATTCCTCTAGGGTCGTGATAAATCTAAGTGTTGCTAATAATAGCATAAGTGACACTAGTAAGTAGAGTAGTAGTTAGGTAACGGTTGCCCTTAGAGAGTAGTAGTAAGAAGGATGGTCGTTACAAACATAATTTTGCAATAAATAAAATTGCAACACACTTTCAAAAAAAAAAGGTAAAATTTTAATTTTCCTAACTCTCCTTACTCCCCCTAAACTTGTACCTTTCTCTCCCCCCAGCAAAAATGGGGTCTTAAGTAAGAAAAATTTTTAAGTAAGATTGAAGTTTTGAAAAAATTTTCTAAGTAAAAATGAATTTTTGAAAAAATTTTGAAGTTAAATTGAATTTTCCAAAAAAAATTTTTAAGTCAATAAAAAAAATCCTAAGTAAATTTTTTAAATGTTCCCAAAAAAACAGTCTAAGTCAAATGAAGTTTTCCAGAAAAAAAATTTCTAACAAAAAAAAAAATTATGTTAGAATTTTTCAAGAAAAAAAATTTCTAAGGAATTTTTATTTATTTATTTTAACATATATTTGATAAACTTTCAAAGTATTATTTAATTCTTGTTTAATGCTTTTTCAGAAAGTTAATTAAACATTTTCTTTCAATATTTTAGCTTCCATGTCGTGGCGAGGTACTAGGCCTTCTTAGTTATTGGAGCAACAACCACTTCCTTAGACAAAGCTTTCATAAAGAATTTCAATGTTTAATTTTCTCTCTTAAAGCTTTTAAACTAAAAGAGAAATTTAAATCAGAAAAGATTTTGGAACCCAATAAAGGTTCCTTCCTACAAGATTAGTCAAAAACTTAGGGGGTATATAATCCTTAGGAATTTTCCTAAGTTGACCCTAATGCTTCCTTATATACCAATTTAATTTTCCATAAATTTTAAGTTTTGATTTTGGAAAAACATTTATCTTTAAGCATGCATCGGTTTTTAATTTTTCAATTTCAAATTTTAAATTTTCATTTTCTGATTTCAAATTTTCATTTTCTTTTTCTAATTTATCTAATTCTCTAGAAATGGCTTTAATAAATCTAAAAGATTGATTCAGGGTTAGATTGCGTACCTTACTTACCTGATCTGGTGACGCTCCCCCTTTATTGCAGCTTTCCTTTTCTGACGTTCCTCCCCCTTCGTCGATGCTCATCTCTGAGCTAGACATTTCTTCTAGCTGATGGTTGGCCATCAGTGCTAGTCCCGAGAATTCTTCGACTTCCGATTCGGAGGATAACGAATCATCCCACGTGGCCTTTAGGTTCTTGTGTTTGGAGGGTTCTGGTTTCTTGTATTTTGAGTTTTCCCTTTCTTTCTCCTTTCTCTTTAGCTTTGGGCAGTCATCTTTGATGTGCCCCTCTTCGTTGCAGTTGTAGTAGCGAACCGTTCTCTTCTTTCGATGATGCCTTTGCGATTTAAATTTATTAGTACTGAAAAACTTATTGAAGCGTCTTACCAGTAGTGCCGCTTCGGATTCGTCGATTGAGGCTTCGGAGTCCGAACTATTCATCTTTGCCTTTAAGGCAATGTTCTGACTTGTCTTCTCTGCTCCATTGGGTTTTGAAACTCGAGATTCGTGAAGTTCAAAAGTGGAAAATAATTGTTCTAAAGTACTTACCTCGAGGTCCTTAGAGATGTAATACGCATCTACTAAGGAGGCCCACTCTGGAGTTCTCGGGAAGGCATTGAGCACGTATCGGATAGAATCCCGGTTGGTTACCTCTTCTCCAAGGTTCGTTAGTTGCGTTATCAGCTCCTTGATTCTCGCTTGGAGTTGCGCTACCTTCTCGCCTTGGTTCATCCGGAGGTTCGTTAACTGATTCCGGAGGATGTCGCGCTTCACTAGCTTCGCTTCGGAAGTACCTTCGTGAAGCTCCAGGAATTTTTCCCAGAGATCTTTCGCGGAGTCGTAGCTTCCGATCCGATTTACCTCCTGCGGCGGTAGAATGCTGAGTAGGTGGAACTCAGCCTTTCCGTTGGCGACGAAATCTGCTTGCTCCTTTTTCGTCCAGGTATTTTCCTCCTTATCTTTCGGAACTGCATAGCCATATTTCATTATTAAAAGAATGTCAAATTCGGTTTTAAAAAATACCTCCATTTGGCGCTTCCATGTTGCGAAGTCTCCGTCAAACTTCGGGGGATGGATGTTCGCTCCGGCCATCGTCTTGATCGTAGTGCTTCAGTTGGCGGTTAGTCCTTCTGAGGCGATCAGGCTCTGATACCACTTGTAGGTGCAGCGGAGGCCGACAAGAGGGGGTGAATTGCTGAAAACAAAAATAAAATATACCCTCCTCGGATTTCAACTCAGAAATAGACAGCAATAAAATAATAGCAACTTAAATTAAGGAAACAGAAAAAGAAACAGGAACAGAAGAGACTCAGGGATTTAACCTGGTTACAACCAAGGAGGTTGTTAATCCAGGGCAGTAGAAAAAGCGCAGTAAGAAAAATCTCCTTCTCTGAAGGCGGAGAAGCCTTTTACACTTTGGAAGCTCACTAGTTGCTTAGGAATTGCTTACAGATTGATTGCTTGAGTTGTTGTTCATTTCCTAGCTCCAGGGGTCGTTATATAGCTCCTGGAAAGTCTATCCCGAGGGTCCAAGACGCCTCCACAAGGTTCAAGGCGCCTCCAGCTCGGTCAGCGGATAAAACTTTATCCGCAACGCAAACAGTCAAAACTGACTTGTTGAAGGCGCCTTCAACAGGGTTGAAGGCGCCTTCAAGCTGGAGGCGCCTCCAAGCCTGCTGCTCATTTTCCAGCATGGTTTCTTCAGCTTCCGACGCTCCGTTCTTTTGTGTGATTGCGGCCAACCGGAATAGGGCTCACCCGAACCAAATTCCCAGCCTTCTCCTCGAGCAGCCTTCCATCCTGGCTTAACGTCCCTCGAACGCCGCGTACGCTCTTCACGCCCACCGGAGTACTCTTCCGCAGCTCTCTCGTCCTTCGAATGCACCGAGCCCGTCGGCTCCCTTCCCATGCCGTCCTTCTCGCTAGCTGCATCTTCCGCTCGACTTCCTGTGCTCCTAAGGTCCTGCACACTCAGACACAGGGATCAAACACAGCAGGACCTAACCAACTTGGTTGATCACATCAAAACTACCACGGGGTCCAACAGGAGCTTCAACAACAACTCTGAATTGACGATCTGCTCTTCTGTGCTCCTACGATGCCGCAAAGCTCCGACAACGCGCTCTTTTCTTTTTGATTTCTTCCTCTGTCGGTACTGCTTTATTTTTCATTAGCAACTGTACTTTCAATTGTAAAACGATTATTCAAATTGCTAGTGAATTTTCCAACGAAAGCACCCTCGTATGCGGGCCTTAGAGTAGGAGTTGTCAAAGGCTCCGAACCAAGTAAAATTGGTTATTGTGTTAGCATTGTTTTAATTTCGTCTTTTTCCGCTGCGCTTACTCTTATCGAAATTTTTATAATCGTTCATAACCGCTATTCACCCCCCTCTAGCGAAACTTCACGATCCAACACAAGATTCCACCTATTGAATATCCAACACCATTACAAGAAGCTGTTGGCATATGCCCTTCCTTTAATTTCATTCGGTCCTTTGCAAAAAGCCTCATATTTCTTTCATGAAATGTCGAATATCAATGATAGGAGTGTCGGAGCAGTCCCACTATGCATTGGCATTAACAATTCCAAAAGTAAAAGTTTGCCACAATAGGAGACCTGACAAAGGTAGTGACGTCCATGGAAAAGGAAAATTGCTAAATACATGCACAAATAGTGGCATCCATGATCGAAAGAGGTAGCAGTGACCCTCGTACTTTCCAACCGTATCATATTTTTGTGAAAGGGACTACAATTACATATAATGGAAGAGGAGATGATTATGTGCTTGCATCCATTGTTGAGGACACAGGAGAAGGCCACAAGGGAGAGCCATCCTCAATCAATCGGGTGAAAGGAGCAGCAGTTATAATCGTAGAAAAAGAGAGGAGGTAGAACTTTGAGAATACATTATGCTTCGATTTTTCCCATTTATCCGATGATGTGTGTGGCCGCCCTTCTCCCTCCATCACAACATCAACATCTTAGCTCTAGTTCCTACAGACGACATCAATTATGATAAGACATAATTCGAAAGCTTCCAACCGAACACGATGTTGGTGGCCAAGCGCTTGATAACCATCATTTTGTCATGGAATTTAAGCTTCTATTTTCTTACTTTTTGATATTCTCGTGTGTTAATTCCACATTTATATAATATTTAATGAGTTGTATCCATTTTCAACATTTGATATAAATTATATCATATTTGTGATATTTTATCTAAATATTTGAATGTGATCTTTGTAGATGATCAAGAATCATTGAGTCGAGTCAGATTGGATCAAATTGAGCTCAAATCCGGGTTTAAATAAGGAGATCAAGCTTTGGAGTAATTTGAATCATCTATCCAAGATTTGAAAAGATCTAAGTTATCCATCATGATCTGATCCATCCAAGCTCAAGGAAAAGTATATCATCACCATTGATCAAGATCTGAAACCTTGGATCCAGATTTGATCTGATGTAGTTGTTGATCAAGATCTAAAGAGTTTATGGTCATTCATTCTAATCTTAGATCAGTTTCAAAAGAGAAGCTATAGTATTATCACGCTTCATCTTCTTCGATTGTGCTTCATCTTTTTTGACCGTGCTTTTGCTTCAATCGCTACCTTCCTGACGCCGTCACTTCCACCCTCTCCATCTGTAATCACCAAGAGCTCTGGTGATCTCCACTCTTCACCCGCTGGTCGGAGCTACATTCCATCTTCTTCATCCAGGTTCAAACCGGAAGACCTCATCATCTCCGATCAGATTTGGGGCGGGACAAAACTTTCCATCCGACGCCTCCCTCCATCTTCTCTCTCTCCCGATTAAAAGAGGAAGAACCGACCACTCTATCATCTTCCTCCTCTCCCATGGTTCCTCTATCTTTTTTTTTCATTTCGATATGATCTCCTCCACTAATTGAAGCAAGAACCGACCATAATCTGGCCTCATCTACCTTCGATTTGTGGGTTTTTGGGGTTTCTCAACTTCATCTTAGATTGGACAGATTCTGTAGGACTATAAATACGCTAGAGGGGGGGGTGAATAACATTTTTCACTTTTTCAGAAATCAAGAGTACACAGCAGAAAAGAACAGAGACGAAAAGTGAATGCTAACACAGGTAGTTTTACTTGGTTCGGAGTCTTTGATGACTCCTACTCAAGATCCACACTCGCTGAGTACTTTCATTGGACAATCACTATAATCACGAAGTAATTATAGAATTCAGGTACAATTGTAGGAATTAAATTATATTGATAATACAACTTTGAAAACTTGTGCGCAAGTTGTCGGTGTAGCTTTTAGATATCTCGGAGACCATTTCGGAGCAGTGCGTGAGTACGAAAGTTATAGCAATTGATGCTTTGAAGTTGTTGGTTGAAAGCTTTTATATAAGTTCATTATGGGTGCCTAGAATCCCTCTTGGGTACCTGGACCGTGCTAACATGGTGAGGTCTTGTCGAAACTTGATTCGTCAAGTTTATCCACTTCCGGGAGCCTGGACCCCCTCAAGGTGCTTAGATCGTTGACGTGAGTTCGGCCCGTCATCGTTCTCTAACTCAGCTTCGGGATAACTTTTCTGGTCTATGTACTTAGCAAACTGCTTGGGCAAAGCTAGTCCGGGCGCCCAGACCAGCTTTGGGAGCCCGGAGTCCGAGCGCCTGGGCACCCTTTTCTCAGCACCTCTTCCTTGAAAAAAAGGGTTAGTCCAGACAAAAAAAATAAGTTTATCCTGCAAAATAAAGTTAGCACAATATAGCAAAATAGTAGTAGTAATTAGTGTTGGTGCGGGAAGCATCAGACGATTGAATCTATGTTTTGATAATGACAAAGGCTTTAAAGTTAAGGTTACTGATTGTCTAACAAATTTGAATGAGCTTGCAGGAAAATCCTAAGTGTTCTTAGGCAAAAGTCCTAGCTATGGTTAGATAGGTGAAAAATCCTAGGGGGTGGTAACCCTAGGTCCTAGGGGTTGGTAACCCTAGGTCCTAGGGGTTGGTAACCCTAGGCAGAAAGTCTTGGTGGGTCGAGCACTTTGGGCAAAACCCTAGAGTCGAGGACTCTAGGTGAAAACCCTAGTGGTCGCGGACTAGATGGAAATCTGGACGGGTCGTGGAGCGAACGTCCAGAATGAATACCTGAAGTCTCGGGCACTGAGCAAAAGTCCAGTTGGTCTGGAGGACTAGTCTAGCAACAGGTAACTTCTCCCGAGAGGAGTAGGTGAGAGCGTGTTCCCCGGTAAATGAACAGTAGGTGTCGGTTCGACTTAGGATTTCCGGAGGAAATACGAAGTCAGAACTGGACAGTCCGAATGCTGTCAAGTTATTGATTTATATATTATTTGCTATTTTGTCTAACTCTATTTTGTAGGAAACTAATAGTTTTGCAGAGTTGGACTTAGCCTTGATCAATCGACTAAACGTCTGGATCAGCCAACCGAACCTCAGTACAAAAGAATCAGAATTCTAGCTCTCAGTGAAGTGTTGACCAGAGGTTCGGTTAACCGAACCTCGGGACCGGTCAACCGAATTGAGGATAGTTTGAGACTCAATCGAGCTGGGTTGATCGGATTGAATAAGGTGAACATCATCAGCTGATCAATCAACTGAACAGTGGAATCAGTCGACTGAACGAAGGCTCATCCAGAGAGATTGCATCTGGACAGAAGACCGGGTGGATTCAGCATGTTCGGTCGACCGAACCTGGGGATCGGTCAACCGATCTGAGTTGAGTCAAACCTAATCCCGAAATCAGAGGATTTGGATCAAGTGTAAAGAGGCTATAAAAGGGGTCTCGGCTAGCTACTTCGAACATCATCATTCACATGATCTTCTAAGCTGCGCGCTACGCCGAAATGACTCAGCAACGCTCAACTACTGTTCTGACAATCAACGAGCCAATTCCTAATCATTTATTTTTGGTATAATCTATTTTTTAAGTTTAGTACTTGTACTTATATATTTGTAAAGAATTTAGGATCTATAGTGATTGCCCAATGTAAGTGATCAACGATCACGGTCCTTGGAGTAAGAGTCATCATAGGCTCCGAACCAAGTAAAAGAAACCTGTTAGCGATTGTGTTTGTTTCTTTTCTTTATTCAGCTACGTTATTCTGAGTTTTCCGAAACAAACAAATTAGCCACGTGTGCTATTTACCCCCCCCCCCTCCCCCAGCACGTCATCGATGGTACAATTGGTATCAGAGCTAGGCTGCTTTGAATTGGTGAAACCACCAATCGAGCAGAGGGGGTTCTTTTTGAAAGAAAATTATATATCATTTTTATTTTTAAAATATTCTTACGCCTTTTGTTCTTCCCTTTAAAATTATCTTTGAAATTTTTTTTTTCATCTTTTCACCATTGGTTAGTATTAGCAAAATATCGCAGTTACCAAAATTTGTAATAATAATTTTTATTAATATTTTTTGAAATTAGTGAATTGTTATTTTTATTTTTCTCCCGCACTACTAATCCAAGACCAAGTCTTGGAACATTTGTTATTATTTTTTTTATGCGAGATTCTTTTTTAATGATCCACCAAGAAGGTTATAACACAACTCGCTCGCCTCTTTAATGACCCACCTTTTTTAATGCACAAGGGCACCTCCGACATAAAGATAATTAAACGAGACTTAATATTAAATAAATTATATAATATAAAAATACAGGAAGGTGAGTCAGTGAGCTAGCTTCATGTTCGTATACAAGATCTTCTAAACGGACTTCATGCGATCGGACAGAAAGTGGAGAACCGTGATGTAATAAGATACGCACTAAACGCTTTTCCAAGGAATATATTATGGGCATCAATGGTAGACACCTACAAAGTATCCAAGGATCTTTTGTTAATTAGACTAGATGAACTCTTTTCAGAATTTGAACTTCATGAACAGACTAATACATTGTCAGGTGAGAAAGGTATTGCTTTAATTGCAGGTGTAAGCAGAACACGGGAACCAAAGCTCAAGCACCATACTAACCAGAGTCCGAAGATGAACCGGACTCAGAAGATGACGATGAGATTACTGCCGAACTCATAAATCTAGTCTGGAGACTATACAAGAAAAATAAAGGATTCACCAAAAAGGAGATAAAAAAAGGTGGTCTAATAAAAAACAATGCAACCAATTCCTAAAATTAAGTCAGAAGTAACCTTCTATGGCTGCAACAAAAAGGGACACATCAAAGCAAATTGTCCAAATTAGAAAGAAACAAAGAAACAATGTAAAAGTGTTAATACAGTCTGACCTGGCTGTTGTTTTGATGTTGACACTGATTTAAGTTTGTATCAGATATTAATTAAACTCAGACTGATTAATGATCAAGGTTGATCATGTGGAGAAGAAAAGTCCAAGTACGGATACTTGGCACGCAAAGTCGGAGAGGGCTCGGTAGCTCGTTCTTTGGACTAGGTCAGAGAGGGCTCGGTAGCTCGTTCTCTGGACCGGACGAAGTCGGAGAGGGCTCGGTAACTCGTTCTTCGGACTAGGTCAGAGAGGGCTCGGTAGCTCGTTCTCTGGATCGGACGAAGTCGGAGAGGGCTCGGTAGCTCGTTCTCCGGACTAGGTCAGAGAGGGCTCGGTAGCTCGTTCTCTTGACCGAACAAAGTCGGAGAGGGCTCGGTAGCTCGTTCTCCGGACTAGGTCAGAGAGGGCTTGGTAGCTCGTTCTCTGGACCAGGAAGACGTTAGGGTTTAGGGCTGGGAGGCTCTAAAACTAACACAGGGACATTGGATCGGTCTGTTGACCGATCCAGTGATACTTTGGTTGACTGGATTGGTCGACATACCGATCCAGTGATACCTTAAGTGAACTGATCGGTCTCGTGACCAATCAGTAACCACACAGAAGCATTCTGTGGGTTATCTGATCGGTCTACAGACCGATCAGTAAGAAGAGATGGGATGTGCGCTGGGACTCAAAGCGAAGGGGGGGATCGGTCTGTGGACCGATCCACCCATAGGCTGATCGGTCCACAGACCGATCAGGGTGTGTCCTGATCGGTCCGGAAGGATATGGATCGGTCTGATGACCGATCCACAACAATGTCGTTTGTTTCTGCTGCTTCTCTGATATTTCTGATTCACCTGATCAAATCATCTGCTGTGAGATTTTTAAGTTACAGGTTGCAGGTGTCGTGCCAATGGTTGATTTCAAATTAAGCTCCATCAGAAGAATAAGACCAAGTGATCTTTCTACTGTGTTCCGCTGCGAATGGTGCATTTGGAGCATCAACGTTCACTGGCGGCGATCAGTGGCTACAGCTTGACTCTTGCTCATTGGTTTGAGCTCAGAGACACCAGTGAAGACCATGGATGGTATTGGTGTGAGTTCAGAGAACCAGATAAGGAGGAAGAGTGACTGGCGACACAGTGATTCGATACAGGTGACAGCGATTCGGCTCTGGCTGAAGACAATGAGCAAGCAGAATAAGAATAAGGAAGAAGAGAGGTTTGAAAAGGTTCTGGAAAAACTCTCTGTCGATCAAATAAGAGGATGTGTTGTTGAGCTCTTGGCTTCCTTCTGTCTTTGCATTTTGCTTCGTGGCTGTAAGTTCATTTGTTCAATCCTTTAGCCACTAAACTCTGTAAGTCATTGTGCTTTATTTTCAAATCTATTCTGTGACTTTTGTGGAGAGGTTACTCCACCGAGAAGGAGAAATACTTAGCCGGATTTTGTCCGGGGTGTGATCTACCGAAAGATCAAGGGATCGTCCACCTTACGGACACGTCGAGGAGTAGGGGCAAGTTATCCCCGAACCTCGTACATCGTTTTGTTAGTGGTGGTTTGTTCTTTTCCTTGCATCAGTTTTCATTTTACTTATTTCCGCTGTGCTAACAAACTCTTGTGAGAAAATTGATTGAATTTTTGAAAGGAGGCTATTCACACCCCCCCCTCTCTAGCCATCCGAAGGTCCTAACAAGTGGTATCAGAGCAAGGTGCTCTTCATCCGGATTAACACCCTAAAGAGCAAGAAGATGGCTATGAAGTAAGGTTTTAGCACCAATCGTCCACTCTACTTCGACGGAGTGGACTTTCAATATTGGAAGAGCCGTATGGAGTATTATCTCAAGACCGACATCTCCATGTGGTTCTCAGTCAAGGAAGGTTTCACACCTCCGAAGGATGAAGAAGGTAAGGAACTAGAGTCGTCAAGGTGGTCTGCCGAGCAAACTCGCAAAGGATAAGCCGATGCCAAGGCGGTGGTCACCCTACAATGTGGGATAGCCAAAGATCAACTTGTCAAGGTAGGTCCATTTGTGAGTGCAAAGGATTTGTGGAACAAGCTCATCGAGCTCCAAGAAGGAACTCGAGACTCTCGGATCGCCAAGAGAGACTTGTTCCTAAACCAACTACAAAATCTCACCATGAAGGAGAGCGAAACGGTAAGTGAACTACACGGAAGGTTCAAAGAGATCATCAATGGTCTTCACTCCGTAGATGAACGCGTAGAAAATCGTGATCTTGTAAGGTACGCTCTCAAAGCCTTTCCGAGGAATGCCTTGTGGTCATATATGGTAGATGCCTACAAGGTCTCCAAGGACCTTTCAATTATTAAGTTAGATGAATTCTTTTGTGAAATGGAACTTCATGAACTTGCTAACAAGGGTCAAAAAGAGAAAGGTATTGCTTTAGTTGCAGGAGAAAAGAGCAAGGATGGAAGAAGGAAGAAAGAAAAGAAGAAGTAGAAAGAAATTCCTACATCCTCATCCTCCTCCGAGTCTGATGATGAAGGTGGATCATCATCAAGCGAGATGGCCAATTTCGTGAGAAGAATCATGAGAAGGAGTCGGAGATACAAAGGGAAAGGTAAGTCTATTGATCAAAATGTTGATAAGACTAATGTTACATGTTATGAGTGTAGTAAGAAAGGACACTATCGGAGCGAGTGTCCAAAACTCAAGAAGAAGGAAGAAAGGGCCAAGAAGTAGAAAGCTCTCAAAGCTTCTTGGGATGAATCCTCCTCAAGCTCATCGGAGGAAGAGAAGGAGAAAACCACTCGTCAATTAGCACTCATGGCAAGGGAGAAATCAGACTCCGAAAGTGATACATCAGCCGCAGCTTCATCATCTTCGGATGATGAAGAGGTAACTTCTCCACATTTAGAAAAATGCTATAAAACTATTGCACATTTATCAACTTTGCTTAAGAAATCAAAAACTGAAATCAAATTATTAAAAGAAGAAGTAGAACACTTGAAGACTCTTAGGGAAGATGAGGTTGATGACCTTCATCAAGAGCTTCTTGAGGATGAAAACAAAGCCTTAAAGAGTGAAGTTGAGAAACTCAAGAAAATGCTTGAGAAATTCTCAATTAGCTCTAAGACCTTAGATATGATTCTAAATGCCCAAAGGGCGGTCTACAACAAGGCTGGATTAGGATATCAACCTAAGGAGTCTAGTTTCATTTCCTTAGTGTCTAGAACCCAATTTCATAGATCACATGCTTCTAGGGTTCATGAGACTAGGAAGGGTGTGACCAAGGCATGGGTTCCTAGGTCTTTCATTGTAGATGCATTAGGTCCCAAGATTTGGGTACCTAAAACATCTATCTTTTGTGTCTTGTAGGCATTTGTCAAGGGGGAGCATCTATCAACTTGGTTTGTTGATAGTGGATGCTCCAAGCACATGACCGGGGACAAGTCACTCTTTACTACCCTTCAAAATAAAAATAGAGGTAATGTGTCCTTTGGTAATAATGGTAGCCTTAAGGTTATAGGAGTTGGAGATATTCAAATATCTGAATGTCTCCAAATCAAAAATGTCCTTCTAGTCAAGGGGATGACTTTTAATCTCCTAAGTGTCAGCCAATTGTGTGATACGGGTTACACAATTGAGTTTCATTCAAGTCAATGTCTGGTCAAACACATTGACACACTTGACACGGTACTAGTAGGCACAAGGGTAGACAACATTTATCAAGTATCTTTTAAAAGTGCTACTAATACCTCTGCTAAGTGTCTCATGTCAAAAGAAGAAGAATCATGGCTGTGGCATAGAAGGTTGGCCCACGTAAACATGAAGAACATTCGAAAGCTGGCCAACAAAGGATTAGTGCGAGACTTACCAAGCATCAAGTACCACAAGACAAAATTATGTGATGCATGTCAAAAGGGTAAGCAAACAAAAGTGGCTCATAAAGGTAAAAGCGCTGTAAGTACATCTACTGCTTTAGACTTATTGCATATGGATTTGTTTGATTGCAGTAATGTTATTTTATTGAATGGGAGTAGATACTGTTTAGTGTTCATTGATGATTTTACTAGATATACATGGACTTTCTTTTTGAAAAATAAGGATCAAACCATAGATGTTTTTGTTTCCTTTTGTAGAAGAACTGAAAATGAAAAATCAACAACAATTAAAACAATTAGAAGTGATCATGGTGGAGAATTTCAAAACCATAGATTTTTAGAATTTTGTCAAGAAAAAGGATATAGGCATGAGTTCTCTACTCCAAGGACCCCACAACAAAATGGGGTTGTGGAGAGAAAGAACCGAGTCTTGCAAGAGGCTGCACGAAGCATGCTCAATGAGTACTCACTACCGAGCTACTTATGGGCTGAAGCGGTAAATACCGCTTGCTATGTGCAAAACCAAGTCTTGATACATAGGTTCTTAGGAAAGACTCCCCATGAACTCTGGTTTGGGAAACCCCCTACAATTAAACATCTTAGGGTGTTTGGTTATAAGGTGTTTATCTTGAACACCAAGGATCATCTTGGAAAGTTCATGGCTAAGGCTGACGAAGGGATACTAGTCGGGTACTCTCTCACCAGCAAAGCCTATCGAGTCTACAACAATAGGACTAAATTGATTGAAGAGTCCTCGGATGTAGCATTTGAAGAAATCCCTAAATCAAATGATCAATCAAGGGATATAGGAGAAATTCAATTTGAACTTAGAAATCTAAGTTTAAATGATCAAAACATAGAAAGAGTCGAAGTTGACTCTGATGACGATGAGCAAAGGCAAGAGAGGGCTCAGTCTGATCCTTTACCTGATACTGAGCCCTTGCCTATGTCTAGTGAGATCACTCATGAGGCACCGCCAACACCAAGGCAATCTAGGATAGCCTCTAGTCATCCCCAAGACCAGATTGTGGGAGACATTCAACAAGGGGTTAGGACTAGATCATTCTTTAGGAATGAGTCTAATGAGGTCGCTTTGATCTCAGAAATTGAACCAAAATTAGTTGATGAGGCATTGCACGATCCTGATTGGATCATAGCTATGCAAGATGAATTAGGTCAATTTGAAAGGAGCCAAGTGTGGGACTTAGTTCCTAGACCTAAGAAGACCACCATTATTGGAACCAAATGGGTCTTCAAAAATAAGTTAAACCAAAAGGGAGAAGTCGTAAGAAATAAGGCAAGACTTGTAGCCAAGGGCTATAGTCAAGTCGAAGGCCTCGATTATGATGAGACTTATGCTCCCGTGGCTCGATTAGAGTCCATTCGTTTAATGCTAGCTTTTGCTGCACATAGAGGCTTCAAGCTCTATCAAATGGACGTTAAATCGGCCTTCTTAAATGGTTTCATTAAAGAAGAGGTCTATGTTGAACAACCACCGGGGTTTGTGAATACCGAAGCTCCAAACCACGTGTACAAGCTCAAGAAAGCTCTTTATGGGCTTAAACAAGCACCTCGAGCATGGTACGAAAGGTTGTCAACTTACTTACTAGAAAAGGGTTTTGTAAGAGGTCAAATAACAAGGGTTATTTGAATGAATTTATCACTCACATGGAAAATAAGTTTGAAATGAGTCTGGTGGGAGAATTGACATTTTTCCTTGGACTTGAAATCAAACAAACTCGAGATGGCATTTATGTCCATCAGACAAAATACACTCAAGAGATGCTCAAGAAATTCAAAATGAGTGACTCTAAGGAAGTATCCACTCCAATGGCGACTAACACTCGCCTTGACAATGATGAGAATGGAAAACCAGTTGATCTAATGCAATATAGAAGCATGATTGGTAGTCTTCTATATCTCACAACTAATCGATCGGACATACTTTTTGCTGTGGGCATGTGCGCTAGATATCAAGTATGTGCCAAGGAATCTCATTTAATTGCAGTTAAAAGGATTGTGAGATACCTTAAGGGCACAATTCGAGTAGGTCTATTGTACCCTCGTACGGAGTCTTTTGACTTGATAGGCTATACCGACTCCGATTATGCTGGGTGCAAATTGGATCGGAAAAGCACTAGTAGGGGTTGCCAATTTCTAGGTTCATCATTGGTTAGTTGGTCAAGTCGGAAGCAACATTGTGTTGCTCTCTTCACAACCGAGGCTGAATACATTGCCATGGGAGAGAGTGTGTCACAATTGTTGTGGATGATCCACACTCTAGAAGATTATGGACTTTCGTATAAGGGAGTGCAAGTGTTGTGTGACAACATCAGCACAATAAACCTAACAAAAAAATCCAGTCCATCATTCAAGGACTAAACATATTGAAGTGCGTCATCAATTCATTAGAGATCACGTAGCTAGGGGAGACATTGCACTCACATATGTTGAGTCAAAGTCAAACCTAGCCGATATTTTCACCAAACCTCTTCCGGAAAATGAATTTAGTCATTTGAGGAGAGAATTGGGGATGTGTTTAGCTCAATAAGCCATTAGGACCCCATCATGATCAATAAGGACAATTAAAACAACAAGAGAAATTAGGAAATTAATTTGGGCAACTTGGGGACATCTCACACAAACTATAGGATTAACAAATAATTTTTGTTTGCTAGAAATGGGGTGAGATGCTAGGATCAGCCGAATTATTCAAAATGTATCATACATCCCTTGAATAATTAGGTTGAAGAGACATAAATTGAGTATGGGGAAGACCATTACATAATTCATGTGTAATTGGTTCCTAGATCTTACTCATATATTCCAACCAAGGAAACTTGTTTGGATCTTTATCTAGAAATAATGTAATTTTGGTTGATGGACTGTTTGATACATTTGAACGATATTTTTCATGATTTTGATTGAAATTAGGACAAGTCCTTGAAAGAATGATAGCAAGTTGGTTATATTTTGACAAACTTGAAACTGAACATAACAAGTCGAAAATTTCAGTTTTCAGGCCTTAAGTTGCTTGTTTTCTAAATGTTTGAAATTTTCGGGCTATAAACAATTTCAGACCATAATTTTTAGGAAATAGTTATGCTTGTAGATTCTTCAGGTTCTAGGTTCTGAACTTGGAAGTTTTCCTGGAGAAACTTCCACGAATTATCGAACATCTCTACGAATTTCAGTTACTGAAATTACTGGAGAAATTTAAGTATCAGACACTGATCGGTCTACGGACCGATCTCTCCACCCTTCTGTGTGTAATCTGATCGGTCCAGGGACCGGTCAGGTTCGTTTTGTATGCCAGGAAGAGTTATCTGATCGGTCCGGAGACCGATCAGGTCAGCCTGGCACGCAGAGCCCGCTACTGATCATTCTCTGATCGGTCTACAGACCGATCAGGAAGTTCCCTGATCGGTCCAGGGACCGATCAGTGACTACTGATCGTCTCCTGATCGGTCTACAGACCGATCAGGAGGTTCCCGAATCGGTCCAGGGACCGATCAGGAGGCTCCTGATGTCTCCTGATCGGACAGCCGTCCGATCATTTCATCATCTGTTCACCCATCTCCCTTAAATCTTCCTGATCCTTTCTTTCCTTCTTTCACGCAGAAGCCCTAGCCGACTCTTCCCTACACCTCACCTCTTCTCTTCTCTTTGCACGCCGGAACCCTAGCCGAAGCCCTAGCCAAAGCTCAATGACACCAAGGTAACTCCTTACTTCTCTAGAACTTGGCATTTCGGTTTCATTTCTCACCATATATGTGTGCTTTTTGTTTCGGGGGTTGGTGGCTCCGGTGCTCACTTACTTGCCCCATTATATCACATTGTTACACCTTAGGAAGAAACAAGTGGGTGAGGGGACCTCTAAGACACCTGAGAAGTCTAAGTCTAAGGCTCCCTCCCGACCTCAACCATCTGTCTCCGGGAGATTTCCAAACCATCATTTTGAGGAAGCCTTTAAACAAAGAACCTTTAAATTACTCCCTTGTAGGTCTGTGGATCGTAAATTCATGGACGAATTTTGTCCAACCGTGTTAGAAATCATTGCCTACTACAAACTTGATTCACTTGTTTATTTAGAACAAGATATCAACTATGACTTAGTATCTGAGTTTTATAACAATCTTCATCAAACTAATGATGTAAGTTATAAAACAAAAGTTGCTAAGCAGACTCTTGATTTCAGTTTGTCAGCTTTCTTTGACTATCTAGGTTGTCGGAGATGTTCCGGAAATGTCTTTTCGATATATCCTGACTTACCAGATCCCTTACCTTCACCTTTTGATGTCACACCTGACTCTATTTATGAGTATTTCTTCAGACATCCTAGACCGGGTGGCCTTGATGAGTTAGATGTTGATTTCCCTACTTTTGCAGCCTTGAGATTATCTGCTCAAGATTACATTCTTTTTAAAATTGTCACGAACTGCCTTCTGCCTATCACATCTAAAGCATTATTTGAGATCCGACCATATCATTGCCTGATGCTTTATGGACTGTGTCGGCGTCTCGACTTTGACATCATGTCTAACATCTATTCTTCGATCATCTCCTATAGCGAGCCAAATAACTTCACTGTTTATATGCCTTATGGGAATATAATTACAGATTGGCTCGAGACCCTTCAGATTGATGTCTCCAAGGGTAGAATAGTCAAGATGGTCAGGCAGGATTGCAGACTTGGGAAACGGGCATTTTCCAAGTTTGGCATCATAGGACAAAATGGGGATGTTCGGTGGAAGGATGGGAGAGCACTAGGTGAGCTACCACGGGCACCTCCACGACAGGTTGCGGCTGCTCCTGTTGCTGCTCCTCCTGCTGCTGCTGCTGACGATGGAGAGGCAGATCCTGATCTGCGCTGGCAGATCGCCGAGCTGGAGAGTCGCTTTGATCGGCACGATGAGCTGCTGGTTGCTGAGCTCCACGGGCTGCGCGTCCGGATTAACCAGCGCTACGATGAGTTACGCAGTCAGCAGCTGGCGACACATCAGGTGAGATACCCACCTCCGCAGGATTTCCCGGGCTATCCATCCTCAAGCAGCGGCATGCCACCTCAGGGACCCATTCCTCCCATTGATGATGCTGATGCTCCTCATTATGAGGAGGTTGATTGATACACATTGTTCTTTGATGTCATTTTGACTATCTATGTTTTGGATGTTGTTTGTTGGATATTTATGTCTGACCTGGATATTTGCCGACTTCATATATCTATGCTGCTCATTTTCTTATTTTTCTCTATGTTTCACTTCTTATTTGTTATTAACATGCTGTTCATATGTCATGTCTTGTATGTCTCTTATTTCTTTATTACTGTCTTATAATACACTTAGAGGGCATTCTAGGAGGATTAAGAAAAAGACAGTATGGGTTAAGGGGGAGTCCTTTAACGTTTTCTTACCTAATTCGCACCTTTTCGGTGTTTGACAAAGGGGGAGAAGATAACTAAGTTTAGAGATAAATGAAAGTTTGGTTTTAGGGGGAGGACCTTGATTCTCCTATCCTTACATGGTGTTGTATCTGTCTTAGGGGGAGGATCTTGATTCCCCTAAAATTAGGGAAATATGATGACCTTAATTCTAGTCAAACGACAAAAAGGGGGAGATTGTTAATACAGTCTGACCTGGCTGTTGTTTTGATGTTGACACTGATTTAAGTTTGTATCAGATATTAATTAAACTCAGACTGATTAATGATCAAGGTTGATCATGTGGAGAAGGAAAGTCCAAGTACGGATACTTGGCACGCAAAGTCGGAGAGGGCTCGGTAGCTCGTTCTCCGGACTAGGTCAGAGAGGGCTCGGTAGCTCATTCTCTAGACCGGACGAAGTCGGAGAGGGCTCGGTAGCTCGTTCTTCGGACTAGGTCAGAGAGGGCTCTGTAGCTCGTTCTCTGGACCGGACGAAGTCGGAGAGGGCTCGGTAGCTCGTTCTCCGGACTAGGTCAGAGAGGGCTCGGTAGCTCGTTCTCTTGATCGGACAAAGTCGGAGAGGGCTCGGTAGCTCGTTCTCCGGACTAGGTTAGAGAGGGCTTGGTAGCTCATTCTCTGGACCAGGAAGACGTTAGGATTTAGGGCTGGGAGGCTCTAAAACTAACACAGGGACATTGGATCGGTCTGTTGACCGATCCAGTGATACTTTGGTTGACTGGATCGGTCGACAGACCGATCCAGTGATACCTTAAGTGAGCTGATCGGTCTCGTGACCGATCATCAACCACACAGAAGCATTCTGTGGGTTATCTGATCGGTCTACAGACCGATCAGTAAGAAGAGATGGGATATGCGCTGGGACTCAAAGCGAAGGGGGGGGGGGTCGGTCTGTGGACCGATCCACCCATAGGCTGATCGGTCTACAGACCGATCAGCATCATTCCAGACCGATCAGGGTGTGTCCTGATCGGTCCAGAAGGATATGGATCGGTCTAATGACCGATCCACAACAATGTCGTTTGTTTCTGCTACTTCTCTGATATTTCTGATTCACTTTTGATTCACCTGATCAAATCATCTGCTGTGAGATTTTTAAGTTGCAGGTGTCGTGCCAATGGTTGATTTCAAATTAAGCTCCATCAGAAGAATAAGACCAAGTGATCTTTCTGCTGTGTTCCACTGCGAATGGTGCATTTGGAGCATCAACGTTCACTGGCGGTGATCAGTGGCTACAGCTTGACTCTTGCTCATTGGTTCGAGCTCAGAGACACCAGTGAAGACCACGGATGGTATTGGTGTGAGTTCAGAGAACCAGATGAGGAGGAAGAGTGACTGGCGATGCAGTGATTCGATACAGGTGACAGCGATTCGGCTCTAGCTGAAGACAGTGAGCAAGCAGAATAAGAATAAGGAAGAAGAGAGGTTTGAAAAGGTTCTGGAAAAACTCTCTGTCGATCAAACAAGAGGCTGTGTTGTTGAGCTCTTGGCTTCCTTCTGTCTTTGCATTTTGCTTCGTGGCTGTAAGTTCATTTGTTCAATCCTTTGGCCACTGAACTCTGTAAGTCATTGTGCTTTATTTTCAAATCTATTCTGTGACTTTTGTAGAGAGGTTACTCCACCGAGAAGGAGAAATACTTAGCCGGATTTTGTCCGGGGTGTGATCTACCGAAAGATCAAGGGATCGTCCACCTTACGGACACGTCGAGGAGTAGGGGTAAGTTATCCCCGAACCTCGTACATCGTTTTGTTAGTGGTGGTTTGTTCTTTTCCTTGCATCAGTTTTCATTTTACTTATTTCCGCTGTGCTAACAAACTCTTGTGAGGAAATTGATTGAATTTTTGAAAGGAGACTATTCACACCCCCCCTCTCTAGCCATCCGAAGGTCCTAATAAAAAGAAGGTGCTTCAAGCAACATGGGACGAATCCTTATCAGAAGACTCTGACGAAGATCTCGAGCAAACAAGTTTCCTCACACTTCCAGCCCGAGAACATCTTGATGAGTTTGAAACTGAATGCGAATCCGAAGCTGAGTTAGAGAGAAGTCACGGATCCATATCTGTTTCCGAAGGGCCAAACAACGTTGTAAGATCTTCTCAAGTAGATAAATTATACAATTTAATTGATTATATAATGTGCAAATTAGCCAGTCAAATATCCAAGTCAAGTCACTCCAAAAGGAGGTTACAACCCTTAAGGAAGTGACTAGCCCAAGCTCTTTGACCGAACCTATTCAAATTGAAACTTCAACTCAAGCTCAACAACTTGAGAAAGAAAATTATAATTTGAAAAGTCAAGTCAAGGAACTGAGGGACACGTTGGAACGATTCACCTTGGGTTCCAAGAATCTTGATCTGATTCTTGAAAAATAAGGGGTCGTATACAATCGACCGGACTTGGATACAAGGCTAGAAATTGATTCAAATCATACTTGTCTTTAGTGAATCGATCAAATAGAAGAATAGTCCAAGCGTGGGTCCCCAAGTCTAACTTGATTAATCAAGTTGGACTCGATCAATATTGGATCTCAAGGATTAAATATATTACCTTGATAGACCCTATCGAGGCTATGATCTAGGAGGAGCCAATAGAAAGACCATCTTCATTATTAAATAAATTTTTTTGATGCTTGTTTTATCGCTTTTTATTATCCATGCTTAGATTAGGATAAATAAGGACTTAGGCTTAATCTACACTTGACTAGTTAGACCTAGGATTTTCAGAAAGAAAATTAAATATTCAATTTCTTTAAAAAGCTTTGTCTAGAAGTGGTTGATGATCTAATACCCAAGAAGACCTAGTGACTCGTCATAGTCTGGAAGCCAATTATTAAAATAAATATTTATTTAACTAACTATTAAACCTTAGTCTAACTCAAATATAAATTAATCCTTAGATTTAAATTTTTTTAATAAAGAATAAATTAATCATCTTACAAAACTCTTAAGGCTCCCTGATTGACAATCTAAAAATGGGTGAGATAGACTTAGACTCAAAATTAGTAAATTTAAACTTAATCTAACTAAATTTAAACTTAACCTAGCTAAATTTAAACATTACCTAACTTAAATTAAACTTAAACCTAACTCAAACAAACTTTAACTAAACTTAAACCTAATTTAAATTAAACTTAAAACTAACTCAAACCAAACTTGAACTTAATTTAAATCCAATTGAATCAACCATCTCACAATCACCCATAGGTATAACATGATTGACAACATAGATTGGGTGAGATGAAAATTAAGGAGTTGAACTCAATCAATCTATCTTATAAATTCATTGAAAATTGGATCCAAATCAAATGCTCAATGTGTAGGAACAAAACTATTTGGATCAATGGATGTTGGATAGTGAATGCTCCAGACACATAACTGGAGACCGATTGAAGTTCACCAAGCTAAAATATAAAAATCTAGGGTCAGTTGCATTTGTCAACGATGGAAAACTTAAGGTAACCGGAATAGTAATTTCGAACTAAGTTCCGATTTTATTATTCGAAAAGTCTTATTAGTCGATAAATTTAATTTCAACTTACTCAGCATAAGTCAATTGTGTGACTCCGGATACATAGTAACCTTTTCTAACTTTGATTGCTTAATTAAAAATATTGAAAATCCCAAAATCATACTTAAGGGAATTAGGAAAAATAATGTTTACATAATTAACTTACCTACCTCCTCACTAAGTGTCTTCTGACACAACAAGAGGAAACTAAGCTATGACTCATACTATGTTGGGTGTAAATTAAATAGAAAAAGTATAAGTAGAAGTTGCCAATTTAATTTCTAGGTCAGTGCCTAGTAAGCTGGTCCAGCAACAAGCAACACTGTGTTGCTCTATCCACTGCTGAAGCATAATACATAACCATGGGAGAATATGCATCTCAATTGCTATGGATGATGCATACCCTAAAAGATTATCAACTTGAATACAAAAATATAAAAAATTTTAATTTATAACATAAGTTTAATAAACTTAACTAAAAATCCAATTCACCATTCAAGGACTAAACGCATAGAAGTTAAATACCACTTTGTACGGGATCACGTTGCTAAGGGTGATATTGTACTTGACTATGTTGAGTCCAAGTCAAACCTAGCTAACATCTTCATAAAACTCTTACCTGAACTTGAGTTCAATTCACTTAGAAGAGAATTAGCATAGTAGAATAAAAGTTGTTAATTATTTCAAAAAGTTGATATTATCTTTTCAAAATTATGTTTTATTTTAAAAATTCTAGGAAAACTATTTTTAAAACTCCTAATTTTACTAGAATTTTTAAAGATTGGAAATAGTCTAGGATTCCCCCCATAGAAATTATGTACTCATAGGTCTCAGCCAGAACATCTCACAAGCACGCTAGAATTACATTGTTTGTGTATGAAAAATACTTAGAATGATGTGAGATGCATAGGGTATTGTCTGAACTTTAGAATGCTTATGTTTGTGCATCAACATAAGTTTGTCAATAAATACCAAGTTAAAATTGATCGAGTTAAGTCATCCATTTTAGTCAAATTAACTGGAGCGCTTACTTAACTTGACTAATCAAGCGAAAGCTACTGCCTTATGGTAAACAGCTAATAGCTAAAGATTAGACATTTTGTTAAGGAAAATAGATGTTAATTTTGAAGTTTTTCTTTACTTTAAACTCTCATGCTTGGACTTTAGGACTTTAAAGTTTTTTTTTTTTTTTTTGCATTAATCAACGAGGAGTGAAAGGAAGTTAAGGCATTCATTCTTTTTCAAAATTTCAAAGTTTCAAAGTTAAATTGTTTTTCTTTAAAAAGTTAAAGTATTTTAAAAAACAAGTTTAAGTTTTTTTTTGGCATTAATCAAGGAAGAGTGAAAGGGAAGTTCAATTTTTTTTATGTTTAACTACTTTCCTTGAAAAAACAAGTTCAAGTTTTTTTTTAAGTTTTTCAAAAAGCTATGTACTTAATAAAATATTTTAATTTTAGCTAAGTAGTTTTTCAAAGACATCACCTTCTTAGCTAAGTATGGTTAAAAGGTATTTCCTTTCAACACTTAAATTTAACTAAATTTTCTAGAAAAAACTAAGTACTTTCAAATATTTCTAAATTCGCTAAGTGCTTAACTATGTTGTTTATCTAAAAATTCTTTAACGCTAAGTATTTAACTATGCTTTTTATCAAAATCCTTTTAAAACTAAGTTGTTATCAAAATCTTTTTAAAACTATATTTTTAAAGCTAAGTTTTTCTTAAGTACTTAAGTACAAGCTTTATCCAATTTTCATGATTGTCAAACCCTAGTCTGTTAAGTCTCTTGTAATTTTTTAATATATGTCAAAGGGGGAGAGAAGCTAGAAAATTCTAGAGTTGAGAAAGTTAAGTGATTAAGGGGGAGCTATAACAAGTTGTTTAAGTGTTCAAGGGGGAGCTACATTTATACTGTATTTCTTGATTGCATTTCTCTTCCTTATTATTGTATTTCTTTTATTGCTATATATTTTATTTAACTTTGAATTGTGTTACCATAATCAAAAAGGGAGAGATTGTTGGTGCAGGAAGCATCAAACGATCGAACTTATGTTTTGATAATGGAAAATAGTTCAAAGTTAATGTTACTTGTTGTCTAACAAGTTTGAATGAGATTGTAGGAAAATTCTAAGAGTTCTTAGGCAAAAGTCCTAGCTACGGTTAGGTAGGTGGAAAACCCTAGGGGGTGATAACCCTACGTCCTAAGGGGTGGTAACCCTAGGCGAAAAGTGTTGGCAGGTCAAGCGTTTTGGGCAAAACCCTAGAGTCGGGGACTCTAGGTGAAAACCCTGGTGGTCGTAGACAAGGTGAAAGTTTAGATGAGTCATGGAGCAGACGACTAGCATGAAGACTTGAAGTCTCGGATGTTGAGCAAAAGTCCAGTCGGTCTGGAGGACTGGTCTGACAACAGGTAACTTCTCATGAGAGGAGTAGGTGAGGACACGTTCCCTGATGAGGGAACAGTTGACATCGGTTCGACCTAGGGTTTCTAGAGTAAATCTAAAGTCAGAACCGGACAATCCGAAGGCTATCAAGTTATTGATTTATATTATTTTCTATTTTGTCTAACTCTATTTTACAGGAAACTAATAGTTTTGTAGGGTTGGACTTAGCCTTGATCGGTCGACTGAATGTCTGGATTGGTTGACCAAACCTTAGTACAAAAGGATCAGAATTCTAGCTCTCGGTGAAGTGTTGACTAAAGGTTCGATCAACCGAACCTCGGGATCGGTCGATCGAACCGAGGATAGACTTAGACTCAGTCGAGCTAGGTTGATCGGATCAGATGAGACAAAGATCATCAGCTGATCGATCGATCGAACGACAGATCAGTCGACCGAATGAAGGCTCATCCAGAGAGACTGCATCTGGACGGAAGGCTGGGTGGATTCAGTAGGTTCGGTCGACCGAACCTGGGGATTGGTTGACCTAGCCGGGTCGAGTTAAACCTAATCCCGAGATTAAAGGATCTATATCAGGTTTGAAGAGGCTATAAAAGGAGTCTCAGCTAGCTACTTTGAACATCATCATTCACAACGATCTTCTAAGTTGCGCGCTATGCCAAAACGACTCAACAATGCTCAGTTGTTGTTTCGACAATCGACGAACCAATTCCTAATAATTTATTATTGGTATAATCTATTTTTTAAGTTTAGTACTTGTACTTATATATTTGTAAAGAATTTTGGATCTATAGTGATTGCCCAATGTAAGAGATTAACGATCGCTGTCCTTGGAATAAGAGTCATCACAGGCTCTGAACCAAGTAAAAAAAAACTTGTCAGCGATTGCGTTTGTTTCTTTTTTTTTTAATTCCGCTGCGTTATTCTGAGTTTTTCGAAACAAACAAATTAGCCACACGTGTTATTCAACCCCTCCCCCCCCTAGCACGTCATCGATATTTCAATTAGATCTTATCTCCTTGAGACCAAAATCTAGTAAAGGTCTCAACTTAGATTTCCCAAATAGACCTAAGTTGGACTAACACCTACAGTTCCCTCAACCGGGAACGCGTCCTCACTGGACCTCTCCTCCAGTTACTCACCTGCACTTACGAACTACAGTTGCTTAACTTTGTCTTTGACCCACCAAGTCTTCCCGCCAGTTGTCAGGTCTCGTGGACCCAATTGGACTTTGGACGGTTGTCAGGTCCAGTGGATCCAACGGGACTTTCCGCTACATATCGGGTCCCGCAAACCTATTTGGATTTTACACTAGCTATCGAGTCCCTCGGACCTAGCTGGATTTCAGCATGGTGTCAGGTCCTTCAGAAAAATCAACTCTTGTATACTTAGTAGAAAGGTTAGATAAACAACACATCTAATTTTAACCTATTTGTTATAAATCAAAACCTAATTATCAGTGCAACCTGCACTAGTATATTTATCTTCAATCCGAGTAGCAGTTCTTCTTCCATGAGCTTGGTTGATCTTTATGTTTGATCATGTGTTGATTTTTAGCTTGGTTGATCATTATCTTTGATGTATTGTTTGATCTTCATGTTTGAATGAATTGTAACAGATTAACTCCCCAAATTTTCAATTTAGTTCATATTTGATATGCTTAGCTTTAATTCATGTTGGTTGTTTGCAATAGACTAAATTTCCTACGGTTAAGATGTTGCTTGTGTAGTTTTAATTGATGCTCATCATGCATGGCTAGTATGCGATCAAATGTAGTGTTGGTTTCTATTCAGTTGGATTATAGGACTCACATAATTTAGAATAAATTATCATGTCTTGCTTTAATATTTTTAGGAATTGCTTTGTGATTTAGTCACTGGTGGAGCCAGCCCAGGTGATCTACCCGGGCTGTGGGCTACGCCGACACCGTCATCTGGGCTGCTCCCTTCTTCTCTTGTGTTTTTTTTCTTTTTCTAAGGTAAACTTCATATTGTTTCTCCTTGACTGTCATAGGCTACCCAGGCTACAACCCAGGTAGCTTAAAGCGTGGCTCCGCCCTTGGATTTAGTTTAGATTGCTTATCTTTCTATTAGTTGCATTGCTTTCCATTTATTGTTGTAAACTTAGCATCCAAAAACCCAAACCCCCAATTATGAATAAACTTGATCTTAGGATTATCATGCATCGACTACATTCCTTGTGAGATATGACCTGGGTCATACCATATACTACATTAGTTTAATTAGGAGGTTCAATACTTTATTATTTGATACACATTTCACAATAAAAATTGGGTTCATTAGCGCTCCTCCCCTTCTCCATATCAAATAGAAGGGGTTTCCTATGCAAGGGTAATAAGCAATCAGAGTGCATCAATCTTGCCCCGACAAGGCTTCTTTGCTTAAGTGCAAATTTGAACATGGAAGATAGTATAATGAAAGAAATTATTGCATAAGAGTGACCATTCCTCCTCCTGAATTATGGCCTTTCTTTTATAGTTGTTACTACGTAACAATGCTCTTTATGATATTGATATTCTCCTTCTAAAATGATCGCCAAACGCCATTGTTACCTTTCCATTTAACAATGGCCACCTAAAACACCCATCCATCATAATCATTATCAATTGCTTTTATTTCCCCATAAATCAAACCAAACCTACTCTTCTCTTTTTAGAGTACTATTTAGAATTGCACTTGCCTCCCGAACACTTTATGGATTTGTATATATTTCCTGTGCACCTCATGGTTTTATCTTTGACTCCTGAGCACCTTCAGATTCTGAATATGATTTTAAAGTACCCTCTAACTCCTGACTCGACTGCTAATCATGTTAATTTTCTTGGACTTAGCTTCTTCTTAAACCCACACATCAAGCCCAACCTCCTCTTTCCTTAGGGACCTAATTTAACTGGCCCATCTCTTACAATCACAGATTATTACAGAGTATCACATATGAACTTTCCATCAACTAACAATCTAATTTTCAATTAACATTGATGTAGTTAGATTTCATATTCAATGTCAAGTATCTAATCTATTTATTCAACTTGACAAAATATTTATAACATATAATCTTAAATCTCCCAAACGTTTGATATAATGGTCACGTTTAATTTGAGTTTACTCTTCCAAGACTTCTCACTATATAGAGTTTACTCCCCCTTAGAGGTTTCCCTTTGTGAAGGATCTGGTCATCCTTAACTTGTTTGGACTTTTCTCTTGTCAGACATTCGATCAACCTCAACATGTATGGACTTTACCTTTGACCTGTTTAGGCTAGACAAGGAAAGTTTTAGTAGATCATGGAAACCAGGTAAGAAGTCCAGGTGGGTCATGTGGACCTGACATCTGGTAGGTGGATTTGTTAGATCTGAATGACCCAATATTGAATCTAGAGGAAGCCCTGGTAAGTCGATCTGATGTTGAGCGGTAAAGTCCAAATAAGTCTGGAAGATCCGATATTTGGCATGTGAGTTGAGGTAAGCTCTTGGAGGAAATGTAGTGAGGTTGTGTCCCGATAAAGACAAACCTTAGATGTTGATCCAACTGAAGAAATCAATAGAGGTTTCTAAAATCAAGACAATCTTAACTGCCATACTGATGCATTTTTAATATCTATAATCTAACTCTATTTTCTAGGATCATGACCCTTTGAACTTCAAAGGGTCATAACTTTTGACTCAGGACTCCAAATTAGGCTCCGTCAATGATCACGCATGCAGAACTCAGAGATCTAGATTTGTTCAGCCTACCAAACTAAAGGAAGGGGTTTAGTCTACTAATAAATGTGATCAGTCAACTGATCCAGCTAGAATGACATAGATCATATCGAAGTTCACAAACTTGGTATAACAGTCTGTTCAGTCAAATGATAAAAGTGATCAATTAACCGATCCATAAAAAGGAAATGATAGACGATCATATTAGATCTCGTAGGAAAGTAAATTCAGAGGTTTAGTCAATGGATAAGCTTGATCAATCGACCGAACAATAAAAATCATGAGATTGAGCAGATCGAATTAAGGCAAATAAGGAAAGACACGGAGTTTAGTCGACTAATAGGAGGTTTATTCGATAGATAGGTTCATTCGACTAAACGGGGTTTTAGTTGACCGAACAATGTCTATAAAAGAAAACCTTGAGGTTGGAGTCGAAACAACTCTCTACTATGCTTCATTCTATTTTGTTGCTTCTGGTTGTGCAAGTTATGTTACTACTACGCCGAGAGGCCATCTAATAACCTACGCCTAAGATTTAATTTTTTGCTGTCAGTATATTCATTGTACTTACATATTATTGTAGCTGCTCATCTTTTACTTTTATGATTCAATCATTTAGTGGATTGTCTAACAAAAATGATCAAGGATCACGAGCCTTAGAGTAGTAGTCGTTGGACTGCAAACCAAGTAAAAAAAGGAATTGTGTGCTTGTGTTTATTTTATCCACTGTACTTTGATTTGCGTTTAAAAGAAAATATTTTAAAACAAATGATATTAGCCCCCCCTCTTTCTCTCATCTTTTACAATCCTATAGTCCTAACTAGAGGTTAGGCAAGAATGAGAAGTCTACCGAGTGACTGCTTCTAACTAGAGGTTAGCCAAGGAAAATTCAACGCAAAAGTTGGAAAGAGAAAATTTTAAGTAGGTCAAAGAGGACCAGATACTTGGTGAGAAAGTCCAAGTGAGTTAAATGTTGACTGGATACTTAGTGAACAAGTCTTGACAGATCAAGGTTGATTGGATGTTAGATAATGAAAAGTCCTAATAGGTCATGGATGACCAGATCTTAGGTAAAGGAACCCTAAACTTAGATTTTGGGTGTTAGGGTTGGGCAATCATTAGCCTAAAGAAATAGATTAGGGTAATCGATTGAGAGGATTTTTGTGAGAGCACAAAAAGATGTCGAAATCAACTGGGACAATTGATTGGACAATATGTCTCTCACGAACAGAAAGACTTTGAACCGATTCAGGCTTTACCAATTGATTAGGTTGATTAGGGTCTTTTTCATTAGAAACAGAAAGTGCGGGAATCAATTGGATAATCGATTAAGTAGTTTTTTTCTCTCGCGAGTAGAAACTTTGGAATCAATTGATTTAATTGATTGAAAGCTGGTAATCGATTGATATAACTCACTAATCAATTAGATATATTAAAAAAAGTTGTTGTACAGATTTTGAATGATTGATCTGATGTAGCAATCAATTGGGAGTAAGATCAATCAATTAGGAAGCGTAAGCCAGCCCTAAAAAAGGGATTTCACAAAGGTTTGAAGTATAGAAAGCTAACGTCAATTCTTATGAGTTGGGGAGAAAAGTATTACTGCATTTCCAACCACCAAGAGACATTTTCTAGCAACAAGTGATTAAGCAAGCAAGGTTATTCATTATAAAATCATTTTTGATTGTATTTGCTTATATATTTTGCATTTATTGTTGTATTCTTATACTTGAGCTTATGAAGCTTCTCTTCCTCTAGAAAATTTTTAAAAAGGTCCATTCATAGTGGAGCTGTAAGTGTGAGTTATAGACTTTTGAATTAGTCACCGCAAGGAGGTGGATACCAAGTAAAATCCAAGTGTTAGTATTGTGAAGATTCTTCACTTCAAGTTTTTGTTGTAAATCAAGTTCAAAGAAGTGAAACGAATTATTCACCCCCTCTTGCTCATACGTGTCCTAACAGTGACCACATGTAAGCCCGGTCTGCTGACATCATTTTATTTTGTCATGGCTCTACCCTACTTCTCGTTCTTGATCTAAGAGGGATTAGCAGATATGGTAAAGAAAAATAGTAGGAAGGATAGAAATCTAAGGAAGATATCTATGGAAGGGGATACTTTCACAGCCTGAACGACTACACCACATAGTAGCCTACCAATTAGAGAAGTATTAGCGAGAATGATAAGACAAAATCATTGGAGAAGTTGGAGTCCAAGGGAGATATTCCCATAGAGATGTTCTCGTGGCTTGGATGACGGGATGAGAACGTTCCCTGATTGGGATGCTCTTGCGATGTCAATTGGTCATGAAAGGAGATAACTTGAGGGCTCATCCGAGAAAGTATCTATACAGGTTTTTACCCATACTAGATGACCAGGACATATAGAATGACACTCCCACATCTGAGTAATTTGACTTCTAGGCTTCACAAGGGATGCCCCACAAGGGGTGTTCCCCAGCTATAACATTCCCAGACATCCGAATCCACAAACTTCTCTCCAAGCCATGAACGTTCGAATCCATGAACTTTCGAGTCCATAAACTTCTCCCCAAGCGACAAACCTTCGAAACCATGAAATTTTGAGGCCATAAACTTTCAAAGCCGTGAAGGCTTAATCTTTCCGTGGATGTACCCAAAGGAGTTGTTCTCAAGCTGCCATCCTTTCATTTCTAAACCGCTATCCTTCCAAAGTCGTACAGACTTAGTCTTTCTTGGGATGTACCCAAAGAGGTCATTCTCAGCCACCATCCTTCCCAAGCCGTGAAGACTTAGTTTTTCCGAGGATGTACCCAAAGGAGTTGTTCCCAAACTATCATCTTTCTGAAGCCGCAAAGGCCTTTCTAGGGATGCACCCAAAGAGGTTGTTCCCAAACTACCATCTTTTTAAAGTTACAAAGGCCTAGTCTTTCCAGGGATGTACCCAAAGGATTGTTCCCAAGTCACCATCCTTCCGAAGCCATGAAGATTTAGTCTTTCCGGAGATGTGTCCAAAGGGGTTGTTCCCAAGCTGCTATCTTTCTAAAGCCGTGAAGGCTAATCTTTATGGGGATGCACTCAAAAGCATCATTTCCAAGCCTCCATATTGCTGAAGCCATGAAAAATTAGTCTTTTCGGGGATGTATGTGTTAGTACAATTTGCACTAATAA
This sequence comes from Zingiber officinale, assembly GCF_018446385.1. NCBI lineage: Eukaryota > Viridiplantae > Streptophyta > Magnoliopsida > Zingiberales > Zingiberaceae > Zingiber > Zingiber officinale. Next base: position 168,644,800 of record NC_055987.1, on the reverse strand, counting down.
TTTAACTTAGATTTTGATGAATGATAAGTGGATTAAAGTTAGAGTATTTATGATCTAATTGATTTACCAAGTGTGCAGGAGTTGACGAGTCTGGAGGACCTTATACCATGCTGAAATTTAGCTAGGTCTATAGGACCCGTAGCTGATACGAAGTCTAGATAGGTCCGTAAGACCTGATATCTGGTGGGAAGTCCGCTTGGGTCTGCTGGACCTGACAATCATCCAAAGTCCAGTTGGATCTGCAGACTTGACAACTGGTAGGAAGACCTTATGGATCAAAGATAAGTCAAGCGACTATAGTTGGTAAGTAAAAAATAAGCAACTGGAAGAGAGAACTAGTGAGGATGCATTTTTAGTTGAGGGAACAATAGGCGTCGGTCTAGCTTAGGTCCATTTGAAAAACCAAAGCTAAGACCTTGACTAGATCTTGGTTTCGATGAGACAAGATCTAATTACTATTCCTATCTTATTGTGTTGTGCTAACTTTACTTTGCACGATAAATATATTTTTTTGTTTCCTAAACTAACTCTTTTTTTAGGAAAAGAAGAGGCTAAAAAAGAGTGTACGGGCGCCTAGACTAGCTTCGCTCGGGCGGCTTGGCTAGGTACCCGGGCGGTTCGAGTGCCTAAACCTGGTCCAAGTGCTCAGACCAGAAAAGTTATCCAGAAACTGAGTTGGAGCACGATGATTGGTTGAACCCACGTCAACAGTCTAGGCGCCTGTAGGTGGATAAACTTGATGATCAAGTTTTGATGAGAGATCGCCACATCAACAACAGTACAATTATCTGGAGGGGTTCCAGGTGACTAGAATGGGCCTATATAAAGGTCTTCAGCCAACATCTTCAGAATAACAAGTACTATGACTTTTATTTTTATGCGCTGCTCTGAAAAGGCTTCGGCGACACTGAAAGGCTGCTCCGAAGTTTAAATTTCTTTTCTATTTGTCGGTAACTCTTATGTTTCAGTTCTTGTACTAAATCTTTATAAATCATTTTCGAATTGATAGTGATTGTCCATCAAAAGCACTCTCACGTGTGAGCCTTGGAGTAGGAGTCGTCGAAGGCTCTGAACCAAGTAAAAAATTACATGTGTTAGCATTTGAATTTTCGTGTTTCTTTCAGCTACGTACTTTCAATTTCTAAAAAGTAACAATCGCTATTCACCCCCTCTAGCATCTTACCAATTCAACAAGTGGTATGATAGACAGGTTGGCTCTAAATTGGTGCAACCATCAATCAGACAAGGGGTGACTTTCAAAACATTCTTTTAATTTTTTATTTCAATTTTGAACTTTTTGATATAATCCAAATTGGTACAATTACCTCTTTGGATATTTTTTCCATTACAAAATACTTTGAATTGGTACAACACCAATCAAATTTTAATACTTTTATTATCTCCCACACTGTTAATCCAAGACCTAGTTTTGGTATTTCTTTTTTCCTCTTTTTTGTGTGTAAGGTTATAGTCTTAAATAGCCCAAAACGAGGGATACAACACCGTTCGCCCCCCCCCCCCCCCTCTTCAACGGGGATGACTTTCCATATTGGAAGAAGCGGATGAAGGTGTACCTGAAGATAGACTTTGACCAATAGTTCAACTTCCACAAGGATACAAGCCTTCGATCAACAACAACACTAGAATTCTGATGAACTTAGAAAACTAGAATTCGGAAATGAAACAGAAAGAACAAACCAACTTCAAGGTGTTGAACACGATCCAGTGCGAACTCATGAAAGAGAAACTGAACTGCGTCGACCCGCATGAAAATGCAAAGGAACTTTGGGATAAATTCATTGAGTTACACAAAGGAACAGACAAGGCAAAGGTAACTTAAAAGGATTCATTTCTGAATAAATTACATAACATTAAAATGCAGGAAGAAGAAAAGGTGACTTGGGATGAGGCGTCTTCCGAAGAATCGAACATCAAAGATTAGAAGCATCACAACTACCTAGCGTTGATAACATTTAGACCGGAATCAGAAAGTGAGGTGGATCAAGAAGACGACTCCAAAGACGGATCAAGCCATGAGTCCACGCTCATTTTCGAAAGTTTGAATGAGCTATCTTCCATCTTAACTGATAAATTTTTTAGAATAATTGCATATCTTAATAAAAAAATTAATTCATTCTAAAAATAAGCTGAAACATTTCTTGAGGAAAATTAACACCTCAAAGAACAAATTGAAAATAGAAATCCAAATCAAGATATAAACTTAAGGAGGAAAATATAATTTTAAAAGGTGAAATTAATAAATTCAAAGGATTGAAACTTTCACCACAAGAGCAAAAAATTTAGACCTAATGCTTAAAACACAAAAAGCTATATATAATAAGTCTGAGCTCGGATATAATTCTAGCTCTACAAGTAAAACTTTCATCTCTTTAATAAGTCAAAATTCAAAATAAACACAAGCTTGGGTTCCAAAAGCTTGTTTAACCAAGCAAGTAGGACTCAATCAATTTTATGTACCCAAAAATGAAATTTATTACCTAAAACCAAATTCAACTAAACCTATTAATTTAAACCCAAACCTAAAATGTAAAATAAAATCAAACAAATCAAACACAAATCGAAAAACTAAATTTAAATTAAATAATTATAAAGTTAATTTAAATTAAAATTACAATCAAGTTTATTATAACTATAAAAATAATCGACATAAATCTAAAACTTAAATCCAAATTCAATAATTCAAGGGGAGACACCAAATTAGTTGGTATCTCCAAAAATAATAGCTTACCCAGCTGGGTAATTAAGACTAAGGTAAATAGGAATAAAAGTTTAACCTGACAAACAACAATGGAGAAGTTTCGGATGATAGTAGATTAGGAAAACTCTGTCTATGCATATCTAGAAAGATATGACTTCAACTTAGTGCATTTGACTTAGTGGAACTAACCGAAGTTACCTCTTACTAATCTTAGATGGTTAGACCAAAGTTTTATACTAAATTCAGTGGACAGAACTATTTAGAAAATTTTGAAGGCATGATTACTCTAATAATATCCAAATGACTCACCACAATTTAGAAGTTTATCCAAAGAATAGTTGTTTGTTAAATCCAAAGCTAAACTTAAATCTAACACAAGTTAAACCAAATACTAAAATTCAACTTAACTCATCTCACAAAACTATAGGATCCATTTTTTCTGAAAACTTAGATTGGTGAGATGAATAAGGTTTAATTAATCCAAAATATATATAAATTAAATCATGTTAAATTAATTCAAAATAAATTAAATTAAAATAATTTATGATTAATTCTAATTAATCAATCTGAAATTCAATAATTAATTCCTTTAAATCTGTCATATTTACAAATAATTATAAGTATATTATTTTTACATGAAAACTAAGACCTTAGGTTAAGGGGGAAGATATTTATTTGGATAATTTGCAAACTCTAGAAAAATTATTTACTTATATTTTCTAAAAAAAATTCATTTCTCTAGTGTTGCAAAATTATTTTGGCCTTAGTCTAGATCGAACCCTTAGAAAGTATAATCTTATAGATTTAGGGAACGAGCATCTCACAAACACGCTAGGTCTACCTTGATTGTGTATTCAAAAATATAGAATGATGTGAGATGTGTATGACTTTTGCCTAGACTTCAGATACTTATATCAGTGCATCAATATAAGTCTGGGTGAAATATATAATAATATATTGATCAAGTTAAACAACCATTCTTAATAAATAATAAGCAGGATCAAATTTTGTTTAACTTGACTAACCAATTGAATACTACTATCTTTTGATAGGTAGTTAGTAACTAACGGTTAGATATTTATTAAGAATATTAGTAGTTGAATAATTATTTTTAAATAAGTATATCAAATTCAGGGGATCTAATTTCAAATCATGTGTCAAAAGTTCTAAAATGGTTACTTCAGAATTTTTTTTGAAAAGTTTAAGGAAACATCTTATAACATTTTCATTGAAAAATACATAATTTTAAAAGATTTTGAAAAATCAGATCCTTTGTAAAACTTAGAAAATATTTCTTACCTAAAAATTTTTAAAAACATTTATTAAATTTTTTAGGGGAAGCATTTACCTAAAATTGTTGAAAGTCTTTCTTTAAAATTTTTTTTACATTACTTTCTTAGAAAATGTTTTCATTACTTTGAAAAATCTGTTTTAGAAAATTTTTCTTTAAAATTTAAAAATTTTGGTTAAAAATTTTTTTCTTTGAAATTACTTTATAAAAATTTACTCAGAAAATTATTTTTAGAAATTTTTGAAGAATATTTTTGAAAAAATTTACTTAGAAATTTTTTAAAAAGTTTACTCAAAATTTTTTCTTGAAAAAAGTTTACTTAAAATTTTTTTTAAAAAAGTTTACTTAAAAATTTTTGAAAAGTTTACTCAAAAATTATTTTTGAAAAAGTTTACTTAGAACTTTTTGAAAAAGATTACTCAGAAAATCTTTGAAAAGTATACTTAAAAAATTTGAAAACAGATTACTCAGAAAGTTTTTGAAGAAGTTTACTTGAAAGTTTTTTTACAAAGCTTTACTTAGAACACAATTTTGACAAAAGTTTTATTTCAAAAATTCCCTTAACAATATTTGTAAAAAAATTTCAACCTCTCCCTAAGTCCGATAAATACAAAGTGTTTACTTTCATTTATGTTTTGCAGTAATGTCTAGCCCTACTTATGCTTCTATTTCTTTACCTTAGTTTTTTTTATGAATGCTAAAAGGAGAGGATAAGGGTTAATATAGAAAAAGAACAAACAAACCATGGTAAGGATTAATATAGAAAAAGAATAAACAAACCTATCAAGTAAATTAAATTAAAAACTAACTTAGATCATTTATTTGCAGTTTGCATATTGCCTTTCAATACTATTTTTTTTCTAACTTTAACCTAGGTTATCATTGCATCAAAAGGGTAAAAATTGTTGGTGCAAGTTGCACTAATGATCTAACTCAGGTTTTGATGAATGACAAGTAGATTAAAGTTAGAGTGTTGTCTAATTATTTTATCAAGTATGCACGAGTTGACGGGTTTGGAGGACCTAACACCATGCTGAAATTCAACTAGGTCCACGAGATCCAATAGTTGATGCAAAGTCCAGATATGTCCGCAGGACCCGATATCTGGCGGGAAATCCGGTTGGGTCCACTGGACACTACAACAAAAACCCTCATAGACATCGGTTTTCCACCGGTGTATATTACATTTTCGACCGATGTCTATGAAGGCGATGTAAAAGGTCTGTCATTTTAAACATCGGGTTAAAACCGGTGTAGTATCACTTAACGACACCGGTGTTCGAATCGGTTATTAACCAGTGTAGTATCACTTAACGACACCGTTTCATCAACGGTGTAAAACCGATGTAATATTATATGTTAATAACACCAGTTTTGGCAGCGGTATACAACCGATGTAATATTAGTTAGTGACATCAGTTTTGCAGCGGTGGAAAACCGATGTAATATCAGTATTTTTTAACAACACAAATTTGATTTCCGAAATAGTGAAAAACCGACAGTAACAAAAAAAATACACAAATATTCACAAATTACACAAATATTCTTCATTCAACAGTATCCATAAAATACACAAATATTCACAAATTACATAAATATTCTTCTTACAACAGTATCCATAAAATACACAAACATTCTTTTTACATCAAAAGTTAATAGATATCAGAATCAAGATAGAACATTCTTTTAACAATACATCAAGGAAGAACATCGTGAGTCAAAAATCAAGCTGAAGCTACATTAAATTATGAGAATCAAAATTTGTTCAACTTGCTATACTGCTCCATTCTTCTTGCGCCTTTCATTTCCCTAATCTCACCGCTTTTCACCTTCAAATGCCTAGTTTTCTGAGTTAAAACATCCACTGTTCTAATCTGTCAAACAAAAGTATCATTTGGTCTACTTAACTACAGAAAAGAACAAAAACAGAAGAATTATACATGCTGCAGAAGTCCTAGAATATCACCATAAGAAAGAAATTGACATGGGACAATATACGCAATTTACATTCCATGCAAATGCATGCATCATCCAAAGTTTTTAAAAATCAAATACCTTTCCTACTCAAATGTAATCTAGCATGCATTCAGCCCACTCGAACCGCACTTCATCAATTTCAAGTCCTAATCCAAGTGTGCCTTGAGTGACCCTCCATAATGATAATCCATTCAAGTGTACAGATGAATTTATCTACTGTTCAAATGCTGCATCTCTAACAATTGATGAGTGTAGTAATGGGTCAACATATTTCACCTACAGCAGATTGTTTGAGGATGAGAAATAAAATGGTCAAACTAAATCTTTGTTGCAACAAATGTTTAGCTAATAGATTTTGAAAAAAAAATAAAAACTTCCACAATACATATAAGCAATCTTGAAGTAGGAAGACAAAAAAAAAAGTAAGACATATTCAATAACTTACCCATAGAGGTAGCTGACCATGAGTAAATATTGGATTAACAATAGCCATCTGACCAAGAGTCCTAAGCATAACTGGGATATTTTTCTGAATAAGCTTAACCCTGTGACAGAGAGTTGTTTCCTACTTTCCTCCTTCAGCAACAATTAACTTAGTATGACAAACAAAATTTGCACTTCATCATTATACCAATAAATAAACTATGAGTCATTCATGAATCATCACCTAAACCCTAAACCGTATTAGGAACTATTCAGATGGATTCAAAAATTCACAAAATCATAATTAACTTGGTCATGAATTGATTTAACAAGAAGGTCAAAAGAAAATACTCACTTAATGATCAAAGCCTTTAAGTTGTATATGTAGTGCGTCTAAGAAGCCCAACACACAAATCCTGTAGAAACAACAACAACAAAAAGAGGTAAATTTATAACAACTCCTCAATCTAGCAAACAAAAATGATAAAATCAACTCAGGATAGTGTTTGAGGAAATTCATCAAACACATTGCATGCATCAATCAATTAATACTTGCAATCAAGAGATCAAGAAGATGAAACTATCGAAGATGAGGAAGGACTTTAGTAGCGATGATGGATAAAATGAGGCACACATCACATAGTGGTTGTGCCTTGTCAATACAGAAATGCAGGTCTGAGATTGCCAATTCCATATCCTAATAGTTTGGTCGTCACTTGCGCTAACAATCCATGGATGTTCATCATGGAACTGCATAGTGCGACTGTAATCAAGATGACCAAGGAGAAGCACCGGTGTCTTATAATTCCAGACCTTAATCTTATAGTCATCTCCTGCAAATACAACATCCTTGTCAGAAATAAGTGTAACCGAATTGGACCCTTGAGATTATTGGAGCAGATCTAAAGCTAGCATGCTTTAAAACAAATTTGATGGTTACTTTCAGCAAAATATTTTAATCTAAGATTCTGTGAGAATCGACTCTTGCTTTCTCTCACCTTTCTCCCACAGCAAACTCAACATAAGCTCATTGAATGATATGTTGCAAAGAGCAGTCTGACATTCTTTAGTTTGCAAAATATTTTGAAGTGAGGTGTACAAATAATAGAAATTCATGAGAAGCAACATCTAGTCAATATTAGAAAATATTTCTGTCAACTATCTTTGATCATCGTTTGCTAAGATAATGATAAGAGTTTCATGTGTCATCTGTTAGTGGGTTAACAGCATACAAGCAAAGGTGCGATGGAGTAAAGATAACCGAAAACAACAAATGTCAGTAACATCACAACACTACATGAATTTTAACTTAAATAGAGAAACAAATTCACCTGAGGATCACTCTCGAACTTGAAGTTATTGTCGTAGAATCTAAGAATGACACAGTCACTGACACGAGAAGCCAGAGAAATGAGATTGAACGCATTCTGCGCCCTCAAGCTTTTCAAATCAACACTACAATTTGGATCAAGAAACCGAATAATCCATGCAGCAATGATAGCAAACAAGAAACAGAGAGCCAAACGTACATACTGAATCGAGAAATAGACATGGTAGATAGAAAATAGGCATTAACGGGGACCAATCTTCCTTTCTTCACGTCCTCGGAGTATCTCGAAGGGAAGTAACCCTACTTCTCATCTTGGAAGAAGCGAGATTGGGAAGCTACCGAGGAGTAGAACTTAGACCATAAATCGCGGTCGTGGGAACCGAATCGACTAATAAATAAGGTTGTGGAGTATGGGCGGTTGCCGGAGACGTTGGTAGGAGGAGCGGCTAGGGTTTGGAAGTGGCAAAGGACGGATGAAAGAAAGAGCTTGCGCCGCATCGCAGAAAGCGAGCGGTGTGAGCAGAAGCGCTGTGAGTGTTTGAGGGCGACGGAGGAGGAAGAGGGACGGTCGCGGGCCGGAGGAGGACAAAAGCACAGCGCATCACTTTTAATGCCCATTATTACTGACCGTCTGGCCCGTTAAATTTGGTCTTCAAGACTACATAGTACCGGTGCTCGTCGAAGCGGTCGATGAGAGTGCCCATGCGGTAATCTCATAGCTAGATAACGCCACTGTGAAAGCTTGCAAGGACCCAGGGACGCCTGCTGTGGAAGCTCACACCCTTCACCCAGTTGCTCTTCGTCTCGAATTTGGTCAGCATATCTGCCAGATCAAAAACATACCAAACAAACGCAAATCAGAACGGAGGAAGAGGGGGTGCACATCGAAAAATAGATCTAGGGCTCGAATCCGAAGTCGGATCTATAGAAGCTTCTTCTGACCAGAAATTTAAGAACTTGATCTCGAGACTAGATCGCTACTGACGGGGATCTGGAGGGGAAACGACAAAATTGAAGGGGTAGACGGACACGGAGACGGAGAGAAGAAGCAAGGACGTCGTGTGTTGATCCTAATCGAGAGAGGAAGGGATGTCGATCTAGGAAGGGGAAGAGGGAGATGCGGCTGAGAGAGATGGTCCAACGACCAGCAGCAAGGAGGAAAGTGGTGGTGGTGTCACGACAATATACGGTTGACAGTGCGATATAAATTTAGGTTTGGAGTGAAGAGTGAAGTGTTGCAAATTTCAGCTAAGTATTGATGGGAAAATTAAATTATTTTATTTTATCATAGACACCGGATTTTAAAAACCGCTATTAAAATCGGTGTCTATTAACAAAAAAAAAAGACGCTCATAGACATCGGCTTAAAAAACCGATGTCTATGAGCAAAAATCTGCGCTTATAGACACCGAATTTTGGAAAAATCGGTGTAAAATACTCAAAGACATCGATTTTTGCTTAAAACCATTGTTGTTCCACCGATGTCAATGAGGGTTTTTCTTGTAGTGGGACCTGACAATCGACCAAAATCCAGTTGGTTCTGCAGACTTGACAACTAGCAGGAAGACTAATGGGTTAAAGACAAGTTAAGCGACTGCAATTGGTAAGTAAAAAGTAAGCAACTGGGGGAGAGATTTAGTGAGGACGCATTCCCGGTTGAGGGAACAATAGGTGTCGGTCCAGCTTAGGTTCATTTGGGAAACCTAAGCTGAGGCCTTGACTAGATCTTGGTCTCGAGGAGACAGGATATAATTACTACTCCTACCTTATTGTGTTATGCTAACTTTACTTTGCATGATAAATATATTTTTTTATTGTCTGAACTAATTCTTTTTTGCAGGAAAAGAAAAGGCTGAAAATGAGTGTACGGGAGCTAGAAGGGATTCGGGCGCCCGAAGCTGGTCCGGGCGCTCAGACCAACTTCGCCCAGGCTGCCTAGCCAAGCACCTGGGAGGTCCGAGTGCCCGGACCTGGTCCAGGTGCTCAGACTAGAAAAGTTAGCCAGAAACTGAGTTGGAGCACGATGATTGGCCGAACTCACGTCAACAGTCCAAGCGCCCGGAGGGGGTCCGGCACCTGGAGGGGGTCCAGTGCCCGGAGGTAGATAAAATTGACGGACCAATTTTTGACAAAAGATCGTCATGTCAACAATAGTCCAGGCGCCTGGAATGGGCCTACATAAAGGCCTTCGGCCAAAAACTTCAAAACAACAAGTTCTACAACTTTCATTCTTGCGCGTTGCTCTGAAAAAGCTCCGATGACACCGAAAGTGTAACGACCCGACCCTTTTGGCCTCTTGGGCGGGCCTTGTGGTGGCCCAACTAGCGACCCTTATGTCGTCGGCCCATTTGGTGACCTCTCATGTCGTCGACCGACGACCCTTTCTTTGGCCGTGCCGTTACTCACTAGGACTTTCCACCCCTAGTCAGTGGATTTTTACCTCCCCCAGGATTCGAACTCTAAACCTCCAGGCTTAAGTATTAGAGTTTATGAATCCTAGTAACCAAGTGAGATCATCTCACTTTCATTTTGGAGGTCTAAAGTTTATTGCTAGAAATAATGTGGTGTCTGGATTACCATTACTTGATTTTACCACTAGACATTGTGAAGCATGTATTTTCGCCTTTTTATTGTAACGACCCGACCCTCTTGGCCCATTTGGCGACCTCTCATGTCGTCGACCGTCGGCCCTTATGTCGTCGGCCCATTTGGCGACCTCTAATGTCATCGACCGACGACCCTTGGCCGTGTCGTTACTCACTAGGACTTTCCACCCCTGGCAGTGGATTTTTGCCTCCCCCAGGATTCGAACTCTAAACCTCCAGGCATAAGTATTAGAGTTTATGAATCCTGGTAACCAAGTGAGAAAGACTGAATCCCCTACTTGGAATTCAAATGGCCTACGGCGTGTGTCAGCATAACTCTTCTGTCCACTCTGGGTAGTCTCAATTCTTTGTTTCATGACTTGGTACATCTTGGTAGAACCTGGATGCATGAAGTATATGGTGCTATGAGCTTCTTCTAAAATCTTCTTTCTCAGTTCTTCCTCATTGGACACGCAAATGCGACTTCCCTGATAAAGAGTCCCGCTATCTGTTAGTCGAAACTCTGATTTGTCTTCTTTCTGTATCCCTTGCTTGATCTTCTGGATGTCTGGATCTTTACTTTGCTTTCTCTGTACCTCCTCAAGCAATGCAGACTCTAACGTCAATGCAGAGAGTTGCCCTTCAATAGTTTCAAGTCCAAAATCTGACAACTCCCTCTGCAGTGGCAGGGCTAATGATGACAAAGACATCAGGGATACACTGGATTTTCTGCTTAGTGCATCTGCCACTTTATTAGCTTTGCCTGGGTGGTAGAGGGTTTCACAGTCATAGTCTTTGACCAACTCTAGCCACCTACGCTGTCTCATGTTTAAGTCCTTCTCAGTGAAAAAGTACTTAACACTCCGATGGTCTATGAATATTCCACACTGAACTCCATACAAATGATGTCGCCAGAGTTTTAGTGCAAAGACCACAGCTGCCAGCTCAAGATCATGAGTGGGGTAGTTCTTCTCATAGTCTTTGAGTTGTCTGGAAGCATAAGCTATAACTTTTCATTCTTGCATGAGTACAGCTCCTAGACCCATCTTGGAGGCATCATTGTAGATGTCGAAACTCTTATCACTAGCTAGAACAGTCAGAATGGGAGCACTGGTCAGTCTCTTCTTCAGCTCTTGGAAACTCTGCTCACATTTGTCTGACCATTCAAACTTCTTATTCTTCCTGGTTAAGACCGTTAGTGAAGAAGCTATCCTGGAAAGGTCCTCCATGAATTTTCTGTAGTACCCAGCTAAACCAAGGAAGCTCCTGATCTCCCTGGCGTTCTTGGGTCTCTTCCAATTGTTGACCGCTCCTATTTTGGCTGGATCTACTTGAATACCTTCTTTAGAAATGATGTGACCTAGAAATGCCACCTGATCTAACCAGAATTCGCACTTTGAGAATTTAGCATATAGTATTATTCTCAAATGCGTGTCATGCTCCTCTGGGGTCCTTGAATAGACTAGAATGTTGTCGATGAACACAATGACAAATTTGTCAAGGTATTATCTGAACACTCTGTTCATCAAGTCTATGAAGACCGCTGGTGCATTAGTCACACCAAAATACATGGCTGCAAACTCATAGTGTCCGTATCTGGTCCTGAACGTCGTTCTGGGTATATCCCTTTCTTTCACCTTCAGCTGATGGTACCCAGAGCGCAGGTCTATCTTTGAGAACACTATTGCCCCTCTTAACTGATCAAATAAGTTGTCGATCTTGGGGAAGGGGTACTTGTTCTTGATTGTCACTTGATTCAGAGCTCTGTAATCTACGCACATCCGCATAGATCCATCTTTCCTCTTGTCAAACAACACAGGAGCTCCCCAAGGTGAGTGACTAGGGCGAATGGAGCCTTTGTCAAGTAACTCCTGTAGTTGTGCTTGTAACTCTTTCAACTCTGCTGGAGACATGCGATACGGAGCTTTTGAAATTGGGCTGGCGTCAGGAACCAATTCAATTTCAAACTCCACTTCCCTATTGGGAGGTAGTCCAGGTAGCTCTTCTAAAAATACCTCTGGATATTCACAGACTACCCGAACGTCTTCCTGCTTGGGTCTTTCTTATTCTTTCTTCTGTCCTGCTTACTTGCCTGGGATTTCTGACTTCCAGCTATCTTGTCTTCGATCTTGACTGGCTTATGCTGCGCTCGTTGTGCCCTGATGCTGTCCAGATAGTGCTCAGCAACTAATGCTCTGCTGACCAGCTCTTCGCCAGTCTGAGGCTGATGAGCTCCACTACTCACATTAAGTGCTATCACTGGCCTCAGCATCCTGAGCATCAGTCTGACTCGTTCATTCTCCGTGCTTACTAACTATAGGTAAAGGTGAGCTAGCCTGTTAAATCTTTTAACCGCTTCTTCTACTGGTAGGTCACCTTGTCTGAATTCCATAAGCTCCTCATACTGTTTATTGGTGATCCGTTGACGGAAGACTTCTTCGTAAAACTCTGTCTCGAAGTCAACCCAGCTCATTTGGTTGACTGCTCTCTTACTCTCCACTCGCTCCCACCACATACAAACACCTCCAGATAGGCAGAAAGAGGCAAACTTACCCTTCTCGACTTCTGGTCAGTCAAGAAGCTCCATTGTGCTCTCAAGTGTCTTGAACCAAGCCTGGGCACCCCAGGGCTCAGCCTTCCGGTTTCAGTTTCAGCCACTAGATGAGGTATGCTTCTTGTCTTCTGAGGTGCTGTAACAACTCCCAGGGTAGCTGGTGGAACCTCAGTTACCACTGGAGTCTCCACATTTACTGTTGGAGGAGTGAGAGGAACTGGTTGCTGATTTACCATCAGATTAGCAATTACTTGCTGCTGCTCTACTACTTGTCTTTGGAGTTGGGCAACAACTTCAGAGAGATTGGGCTCAGTTTTTCTAAACCCTTCGTTCTTCTGATCTTGATTCTCAGTACGAACGGTACGGGGACGTCCTCTTCTTGACATCTAGTTATGCAGAGAAAAAGACTTGATATCTTCTCTATCCTTTCTAAACATAATCCCTTCTAAACATACATATGTATGAATAAAGAGAAACAAAACTTCTATCTTACTAAAACGCATATAAGCAATTATTCCATACTGCAATAATAAAGAAAGCATAAAAGGAAAAACTTAAATACTTTCTTACTTGAAGACGGCAAGGATGATGCTGATGTGTGTGATGATGGAGAATGGGAACTGCTCTGATACCAACTGTAACGACCCACCTTCTACACTACTACTACTCTCTAAAGGTGGACGCTACTTAACTACTAACTCTACTTAACCGGTACGCTGCTTAACTACGAGAAATCCCTACCGAAAAATTTCGGCAGAGTCTCCCCTGTACCGGTGACCAAATCCATAATACAAACAATATATACGCAGCCACAGCCGGCTGGAACACATTTTTCACAACCACGCAGTAATAAAATCACACTATAATCAACGAAAACTAGTCTAGCAATAAGAACTAAACATAACTCCAAGAGTAGGACATGATAAGCTACAAATACGAATCAAACTCAATCACAATCTCACAAAACTTCATAATAGTATTTAAAAAGAGAACTAAAACATAAACTCTAAACAGATAGGTCCTGAAGATTTTCTAGCAAACTCTGGATCTCTCCATAGTCCAGTCATCACACACCTTCATCACCACCACCTTGTCGCCTTCAAGTAAGAAAGTATTTAAGTTTTTCCTTTTATGCTTTCTTTATTATTGCAGTATGGAATAATTGCTTATATGCGCTTTAGTAAGATAGAAGTTTTGTTTCTCTTTATTCATACATATGTATGTTTAGAAGGGATTATGTTTAGAAAGGATAGAGAAGATATCAAGTCTTTTTCTCTGCATAACTAGCTGTCAAGAAGAGGACGTCCCCGTACCGTTTGTACTGAGAATCAAGATCAGAAGAATGAAGGGTTTAGAAAAACTTAGCCTAATCTCTCTAAAGTTGTTGCCCAACTCCAGAGACAAGTAGTAGAGCAGCAGCAAGTAATTGCCAATCTGATGGTAAATCGACAACCAGTTCCTCTCACTCCTCCAACAGTAAATGTGGAGACTCCAGTGGTAACTGAGGTTCCACTAGCTACCCTTGGAGTCGTCACAGCATCTCAGAAGACAAGAAGCATACCTCATCCAGTGGCTGAAACTGAAACTGGAAGGCTGAGCCCTGGGGTGCCCAGGCTTGGTTCAAGACACTTGAGAGCACAATGGAGCTTCTTGACTGATCAGAAGTCGAGAAGGGTAAGTGTGCCTCTTTCTGCCTATCTGGAGGTGTTTGTGTGGTGGGAGCGAGTGGAGAGTAAGAGAGTAGTCAACCAGATGAGCTGGGTTGACTTCGAGACAGAGTTTTACGAAGAAGTCTTCCGTCAACGGATCACCAATAAACAGTATGAGGAGCTTATGGAATTCAGACAAGGTGACCTACCAGTAGAAGAAGCGGTTAAAAGATTTAACAGGCTAGCTCACCTTTGCCTATAGTTAGTAAGCACGGAGAAGGAACGAGTCAGACTGATGCTCAGGATGCTGAGGCCAGCGATAGCACTTAATGTGAGTAGTGGAGCTCATCAGCCTCAGACTGGCGAAGAGCTGGTTAGCAGAGCATTAGTTGCTAAGCACTATCTGGACAGCATCAGGGCACAACGAGCGCAGCATAAGCCAGTCAAGATCGAAGACAAGACAGCTGGAAGTCAGAAATCCCAGGCAAGTAAGCAGGACAGAAGAAAGAACAAGAAAGACCCAAGTAGGAAGACGTTCGGGTAGTCTGTGAATATCCAAAGGTATTTTTAGAAGAGCTACCTGGACTACCTCCCAACAGGGAAGTGGAGTTTGAAATTGAATTGGTTCCTGACGCCAGCCCAATTTCAAAAGCTCCGTATCACATGTCTCCAGCAGAGTTGAAAGAGTTACAAGCACAACTACAAAAGTTACTTGACAAAGGCTCTATTCGCCCTAGTCACTCACCTTGGGGAGCTCCTGTGTTGTTTGCCAAGAGGAAAGATGGATCTATGCGGATGTGCGTAGATTACAGAGCTCTGAATCAAGTGACAATCAAGAACAAGTACCCCCTCCCCAGGATCGACGACTTATTTAATCAGTTAAGAGGGGCAATAGTGTTCTCAAAGATAGACCTGTGCTCTGTGTACCATCAGCTGAAGGTGAAAGAAAGGGATATACCCAGAACGACGTTCAAGACCAGATACGGACACTACGAGTTTGTAGTCATGTATTTTGGTGTGACTAATGCACCAGCGGTCTTCATAGATTTGATGAACAAAGTGTTCATATAATACCTTGATAAATTTGTCATTGTGTTCATCGACGACATTCTAGTCTATTCAAGGACCCCAGAGGAGCATGACACGCATTTGAGAATAGTACTATATGCTAAATTCTCAAAGTACGAATTCTGGTTAGATCAAGTGGCATTTCTAGGTCACATCATTTCTAAAGAAGGTATTCAAGTAGATCCAGCCAAAATAGGAGCGGTCAACAATTGGAAGAGACCCAAGAACGCCAGGGAGATCAGGAGCTTCCTTGGTTTAGCTGGGTACTACAGAAAATTCGTGGAGGACCTTTCCAGGATAGCTTCTTCACTAACGGTCTTAACCAGGAAGAATAAGAAGTTTGAATGGTCAGACAAATGTGAGCAGAGTTTCCAAGAGCTGAAGAAGAGACTGACCAGTGCTCCCATTCTGACTGTTCTAGCTAGTGATAAGAGTTTCGACATCTACAATGATGTCTCCAAGATGGGTCTAGGAGCTGTACTCATGCAAGAAGGAAAAGTTATAGCTTATGCTTCCAGACAACTCAAAGACTATGAGAAGAACTACCTCACTCATGATCTTGAGCTGGCAGCTGTGGTCTTTGCACTGAAACTCTGGCGACATCATTTGTATGGAGTTCAGTGTGGAATATTCACAGACCATCGGAGTCTTAAATACTTCTTCACTGAGAAGGACTTAAACATGAGACAGCGTAGGTGGCTAGAGTTGGTCAAAGACTATGCCTGTGAAACCCTCTACCACCCAGGCAAAGCTAATAAAATGGCAGATGCATTAAGCAGAAAATCCAGTGTATCCCTGATGTCTTTGTCATCATTAGCCCTGCCACTGCAGAGGGAGTTGTCAGATTTTGGACTTGAAACTATTGAAGGGCAACTCTCTGCATTGACCTTAGAGTCTACATTGCTTGAAGAGGTACAGAGAAAGCAAAGTAAAGATCCAGACATCCAGAAGATCAAGCAAGGGATACAGAAAGAAGACAAATCAGAGTTTCGAGTAACAGATAGAAGATTCTTTATCAGGGAAGTCGCATTTGCGTGTCCAATGAGGAAGAACTGAGAAAGAAGATTTTAGAAGAAGCTCATAGCACCATATACTTCATGCATCCAGGTTCTACCAAGATGTACCAAGACATGAAACAAAGAATTGAGACTACCCAGAGTAGACAGAAGAGTTATGCTGACACACGCCGTAGGCCACTTGAATTCCAAGTAGGGGATTCAGTCTTTCTCAAGGTCTCTCCTATGAAGGGAGTGATGAGATTTGGCAAGAAGGGCAAGTTAAGTCCTCCTTATGTAGGACCTTACCTGATCACAGAAAGGATTGGGAAAGTAGCTTACAAGCTGGACTTACCACAAGACATGTCAGCAATACATAATGTATTTCATGTCTCCAAGCTAAAGAAGTGTCTCTACGACCCGAGCCAAGTGATTCAGCCTCAGTCAGTGCAGATCTAAGAGTATCTTAGTTATGAGAGCAGACCTACACAAATAGTGGACAGAGCAGTTAAGAGACTAAGAAATAAAGAAGTACCACTAGTAAAGGTCATCTGGCAGAACCAGAAGCATGAGGAAGTCACTTGGGAGCGGGAGGACAGTATGAGACAGAAGTATCCAGAATTATTCTAAGTTCGAGGACGAACTTTTTATAAGGTATGGGGGATTATAACGACCCAATTTTCCCTATTTCAAGTTCTAAAAGTCCATAAAAATATTTGGAAATACTTTTAAAATATTCTAGAGATTTTTAGGAATTTTTAGAGTATTTTTACGTAATTTTTGGAGGTCGTTTAATATGTTTACAAAAAAGAAAGAAGTTTTGACAAAAAACCGTTGAAGGTGAGACTCGAACCCATGACCTTGGGTCGAACCCGACCTAACCGGGCGCAGCCAACCAGCTGAGCTACGCAGATTTTGTTAACCAAATAAGTAGAGATAGATATTTAAGCTATAGTTGGAACATTTAAAATAAATTAGAGAAAAAGGGGCGCGGCTGAGAATCGAAGCACAGACCTGTGGCTTCGAGCAAAACCCAACGGACCAACTGCGCCAGCGGTCGGTGTTAATCAGATATGCAGCGACAAATGTATAAGCTATAGTTAGTAATAGGAAACCTAGTTTTAAAAAGACCTAAATTTTCTTCCCGAGCCCTAAACCTCTCCTCTTCTCACGCGACGGCGCGACTCCTTCTCGGGGGAAACCGCGGCAGCAAGCAAGCATCCCTCCGGCAGCCGGCGAGGGTTTTTTCCGGCCGGTCCTCACCCGTACGGGGATCACCTCAGCAAGGAGCGCCGTGAGCACGAGGGAGAAGTCGATATCTTCAAGTTTCACCTATCCGAAACCCTAGCAGCCATCTTCTCGGTTGTAAGTTAAAGAACAAGGGTGAGTTGCTACTCACCTGCAGTAGGAGTAGTTCCGCGATTTCGTTGTTCTTCTTTGCTTTCTCGTCGAGTAGGAACAGCCCTAGATTCGTCGGTTGTTATATTGAGCATTTTGGTTTTCCATTTGCTAATAATTAAGAATGATCAGTTTTATTTGCATTTTTGTAACCACGAACAGCTTTACTAGAGCTTAGAACAGCCCCTCTTAGAGCTTGTTGCAGTCCGGATTCTAGTGTGCTTTGTTTCCATGCTTGGATTTTCTGTACAGCAAGTGTTTCATTGTTTCCTGTATCGGATTTTCTTCTGTACAGCATTAGGATAGCTTGAAATTTAAAAGCAGCAAGTGTATCATTGTTTTCTTACAGCGTTAAGATGGATGTTTCGTGTTGGTTACTTAGGAGAACTATGCCTTAGATGTAATTGAAAAGTCATTAAATAGGCTGAAGTGGCTTTCCAAAGTATGATTTGGTAAATTCAGTCATGCATTTATTCAATTTGACATGATCACATACTTCATATACATTTAGGGTTTGGCATCGCCTCTTAATCTAAGTTATTCTCCTTATTTATATGGATGGTATTACCACAACATAATACAGAAATCACGAGGTTTAAATTCTATCTCCACCAACACTTCCTAACTAAAGGTTTAGCTAGCCTAAAATATTTTCTAGGCATTGAGGTTGTTCGGATATAGGTGTTCATGTAGTTTATATACTTGAAGGTGTTGCTATGACAAGTGCTAAACCATTTGGCACTCTTATGTATCAGTGAAGAGGAGTTAATATCTAATCAAGGGGAAAGTATTGTGGTTTCGGTTTGGTTGAAATATGCTGTCATGAAATCTATTTCAGAACTTGTTAAATTTGGATATGAACAAATAGTTTTAGCTTTAGTTCTTAAAGCATGTAATTTGACATAGTGTAGTTTTAAAAGAATAGTGAAGATTCTTGGGTAAGTTCATAATGCAGATTTTAAAAGATTATAGTGAAGTTTGGTTAAGTCCTTAGAGTGCAGATTTTTATTAAGTAGATCAGTGCAGATTTTTATTAAGAAGAGCAGTGCAGATTTTTTATTAAGTAATAGAAGTGCAGTTTGCCTTTTCTAGTTTTTCCTTAGCTATTTGTAAGCATGAGCAGACTTCTTTTCTATTGCTATTAGACGTACAGTTTTTCTTTGCTATCAGTTTAACATGAGCAGTATTGATTCCTATTTTTAGTCCTTTACTACTAGATACATATGAGCAGCTTTCTTTAGTTTTCATTTGCTATTTTAACAAGCATGAACAACCATGTATTCTAGTGGAAAAATAAGAGTTCTATTAAATTCTTTTAGAAGTATTAATAAGTAAAAAGAAAGAAAAAGAAAAGAAAGAAAAAGGCCAAGGCCTTAAGTAGATCCTAAAGTCAAGACTTTAGGGATTCATGGCACACAAGGTACTTATTAAAATGCCAAGGCATTTAAAGAAGAAGTAATTAAGATTATAAGTATTTTACTTTTAAGAAGAGGCTAGTACCCGACTTCTAAGGTTGTCGTTAAACAAATCCAGGTGTCCAATTCCAAGGTCTTGGCCTTGGTAGACCAAGGTCTGCTCTTTTAGGATTGGTGGCTCGCTACCCCAACCTATTAGGGAACGCGCATAAGATGGTATTAAGCCTGGGCCCAAGAGAAGTTGATTACTATTTTGAAGTATTAAAAGTATAAGCTTTTGAACAAGTAAAATAAATTTCACATCAGTACAAAAGTATTAAAAAATAAGTTTCACATAAGTATTAAAGAATAAGTCTTTAAGCAAGTGAAATAAGATACAGAAGATGTTTAGAATTCAGTAAGTTAAGTTCTTTATGCAAGCATGATAGTATAGACTTGTCTTACATGTTTAGCCTTTCAGTATGTTTCTTTACTAATAGAAGAGCATGAGTTAGCTTACTGTTATTTGCTATTTATGAGCATGATTAGCTATACATGTTTAGTATTTCAGTTAGTATGATTCCTTTATTGGTTTATGATCATGATTAGCTATACATGTTTAGTATTTCAGTTAATATGATTCTTTTATTGGTTTATGAGCATGATTAGCTATACATGTTTAGTATTTCAGTTAGTATGATTCCATTATTGGTTTATGAGCATGATTAGCTATACATGTTTAGTATTTCAGTTAGTATGATTCCTTTGCTATGTATGAGCATGAGTAGCTTTACATGTTAGCATTCAGTTTTAGCATGTTTTTATTTATATACATGCATATCGAGTTTTTGTGAGTTAGATAGCGCTCACTAAGCTTTATGCTTATAGTTTGCATTTCCTCCTACTGCAGATAAAGGAAAAGCTAAAGTATGAAAGGAAGGCGACAAGGTGGTGGTGATGAAGGTGTGATGACTGGACTATGGAGAGATCCAGAGTTTGCTAGCAAATCTTCAGGACCTATCTGTTTAGAGTTTATGTTTTAGTTCTCTTTTTAAATACTATTATGAGGTTTTGTGAGATTGTGATTGAGTTTGATTCGTATTTGTAGCTTATCATGTCCTACTCTTGGAGTTATGTTTAGTTCTTATTGCTAGACTAGTTTTCGTTGATTATAGTGTGATTTTATTACTGCGTGGTTGTGAAAAATGTGTTCCAGCCGCCTGTGGCTGCGTATATATTATTTGTATTATGGATTTGGTCACCGGTACAGGGGAGATTCTGTCAAAAATTTTCGGTAGGGATTTCTCGTAGTTAAGTAGCATACCGGTTAAGTAGAGTTAGTAGTTAAGTAGCGTCCACCTTTAGAGAGTAGTAGTAGTGTAGAAGGTGGGTCATTACAGAAAGACTGCTCTGAAGTTCAAATTTCCTTTCTATTTGTCAATAACTCTTATGTTTCAGTTATTGTACTAAATCTTTGCAAATCATTTTCGAATTGATAGTGATTGCCTATCAAAAGTACTCTTACGTGTGGGCCTTAAAATAGGAGTTGTCGAAGGATTCGAACTAAGTAAAAAATTACTTGTGTTAGCATTTGAATTTTCGTGTTTCTTTTCCACTGCGTACTTTCGATTTCTAAAAATCAACGATCGTTATTCACCCCCCCCCCCCCCTACAGCGTCTTTCCGATCCGATATTATGTACCCAAATTGTCATCCTCCCGAAGTCGTAAAGTTTAGAGGTCACGCCTTGGGTCATCTAGCAAGTACCTACATAGGCAGGTCTTGTAAAATACCGAAAAAGGGCGAATAACCATAAGGAAATTTTTTGAAATTTTTAGAAATTTTTTGAAAATTTTTCGAAGCTCGTATGACTTAGGTTATGGGAATAAATATTGGGTCACAGGAAAACCTATTTAGGCTACCCCATTTTAATGAGAAAAAATTTTATTTTTCTTTTTTCTCTTTTATTTTATTTGTTTAATTTTTTCCGTTTCTTTCCTCTTCGCCGACTCCCCCGACCCGTGCCCCGCGCCTCGCACTCTCGCGCCATTGCCATTTCTCCTTTTCTTCCCCAACCGACGCGTCGCCGCCACCGCCGCCGCTCACGTCCCTTCCTCTCCTCCCTCGCATATAAGGCAGTGGCCAAAAGGAATCGTGCACTTCTTCTTCCCGATTCCTCTTCCCCATCTCTCCCGATCTCCCCTGCGCCGACGTTGTGCCAAAACACCGTCGGTCGAGTTCTTGTCTCCTTCTTTCGGAGTTGCCCTCTGCCCTAGCTATTCTCGTGCTACCTCCCCTACCAAGCAGCTCTTGTGCACGATGACAACCACTGTGCACCGGTGGCCACCATCTACCCGTGCCCTAGTTCGTCAGTGTCGGAAACCGAGGACTTTTGCAAGAGGTCGGCGATCTTCCTCTCATGTTCGCAAAGCTGCAAGGTTCTCTCTCTCCCATCTGTAGATCAGCAGAAGCATCGACGTCGGTCGTGTGAGAATTGTTGACGCCCTTCCCTTTGCCCTAGCTTTCAGTTGATCCCCTCTTCACTGGAGCAGACCACGATCTCAATCATCTGTCACCACTGATCCTACCTTTCCTGTCGATTTCCTTTAAGTTGGTGCCCTAGTGTTGTTGTTGTTGTCCTTCTTTGTCGTAGCACATCACCTCAGCAACGTTGGAGTTTCTGTTAGAGAGGAAGCTACAGAACTAGATTAAGGTAAGATCTATTTAGTGTCAAATTTATACAGATCTGAAGTCATTTCTAGGCTAGCTTGATTTACTAGTTAATGAACAGGGTGTGTGTTTGGATTTGGAGGTTCGCGGCTCCACCACAGCAACCGGCGATCCCTTAGGTGTTGAGTGTTGTTGGTCAGATTCGCTATTTGCCAAGAGGAAGCCAACCTACGTGCCGTAGAGGTAAATGCATTGATGTTAGTATAAAAAAAAAGGTTACATAGTTAGATGTTATTCATCTTGTTCGTTAGGTTAATCCAATTAATGGAATAATTAGGGTTAAGAATACTAACCCTAGTTGACCGTTGAGTGATATTAATTGAGGTAAAAATATTGGATTTAATCTAAGCTTCGGGTTAGATCCGATTTATTTAGTTTAGCTAGATACATTTAGAATTAGCTAAAATTATATGTTTGATATTACAGGATTTTGATTCGAGACGAGCGTCTCGACGCGTGGTATATTTCAGAGACGATTTCTACTTTTTGAGGTGGGTACCTTGACTTATCTTTTAGATAATGTCATGTTGATATGCTTAGTAGATTTTAACAAGTAGTAATAATTATGTTTATATCTGTATTGGTATGCCACTATTTATTTCCGAGCATGTTTTGTTTGTTACCTATTTAGCATTCATGCCCCTGTTATTATTATGATATAGAGGTAGTGACATACCATGCCATATGATATATCGGACTAGTCATTTACCATATATGACCTGTGTACTTAGATCTGTTTATTTGATCCATTTATTTTTGGTACATATTTTATGGAGGTAGATATAGTCAGGATTTGTATGCTTAGTGACATGCACCATCTCGCATGATTGCATGTTGTGCGATAGTCTACTCCATTATTGTCGAGCACATCGCAGTTACATGGATCTGCACACACAACCACTCATGGGTTAGTGGTTTTTATTCAGGCAAGGTGTGTTGCAGTAGGTTACTCTGTTTGGCTCCGTTGGTCCGCTCATGGGTAGTGTAACGCAGCGTGGTAGCCGGCAGAGATCCCTCCTCTGGATTGTCTCAGGGAGATGAGAGCATTGCGCTCCCCCACTTATGATTTGGGGTAGGAGGATAGGTATACTCTGACAGTATCCCGTCCACTCGGTCAGTCATCAGGAGCAGTGATGACAGAGTGCACAGTTGTCACAGCCCTACCCACTCGGTCTCACTATCGTGTGTAAGATAGCTGACTAGCGTCAGGGGTGACTAGGACATGTCATTGGCATCATATGCATGATGCATTTATTACTTGTGTTTGCTGCAATTTGTTTGTTGCATATTGGATGGATGCATATGATTGACATGCATACAGGGACATGTATTTTCGGTCTGACGACCTTGTTATCCTAATAGGAGGTCCCGGTGAGTACAACTGCTCCCTTATCTTCAGTTTTGCATTGTTTTATTACTTCTGGAGACTGTACGCATATTTATTACTACTGGTTATTATTTATTATGCATGTCAACTAGGTATCCGCTGAGTGTTGGACTCACCCCCCGTTATTACCATTTCAAGTTGAGGCTGTCCGGAGGAGTTCCAGTCGCTAGTTTCCCCTCCAGATTGCGAAGATTTCTGTTTTGGATCTTCTCCTTGGTTTTCTTATTATATTATCATCTATGTTTTCAGACTTGTACCTTTTGGCACTTGGATCTTGTATGATTCCTTATTATTGATGGATTTTCATTTGGATGTATACTGGTGATTTGAGTTTTATGGGTGTAGTTGAGTAGGATATAAGATTTAAGTTTTATGAGTATAGTTGAGTAGGATATTTGAGATGATTTCCTTATCGTTGCTTTAGTTTGGTTATTATTATTAAACTGCGTGGGTGCTTGCTTATTTTCTTTATTGTATTATTCCGATCGTGTTGGCTGAGTTATATGTAGCCCTGAGGGCATTGTAGGAAGTTTCATATTATCATCCATACAGGGGAGATGCTGCCGAAATTTCTTTTGGTATGGACTACCTGGGGCATGACAGGTCTACAATATTTGCTAGGGCATGGATTACGAGACACATCAATACCCTTGATAGGCATCCATCATGAATATGAACTGATGACCTACGGACTACGGTGGAGTCTACCAACTGGTCGATACGTGACAAAGAATAACAATTTTTAGGACAAACCTTATTCAGATCTCAAAAGTCGACACATATGCACCATTTCACAGATGACTTGGGTACTAATACTATATGTGATAACTAGGTCGAGTATTGTACCTCCCGCACATGTCCAACTTTTAGCAACTTATGCACTTCTTCACATATGACCTCATCTTTTTTTGGCCCGAAGTGACATCTTTTTCTACTTAACTAGGAGGCATCCGACTTGATAAGGAAATAATGTTCCATTATCTCAGTTCATACTCTTATCAGATCTTCTGGGGACCAAGCAAAAATATCTTGATTCCCCATCAGATAACTAATTAATTAAGGATTCTTTCTTTTCGGGTGAGAGATCTTTAGAGAAAGTGGTCTGCTCGGGGTAAAAAGGAACAACTTTGATGATTTCAATTCCTTGATCCACCATAGAGGGGTCCTCCTCGCACATAGTATATACTTGCTTGCTGCATTGCTTAGGTAAGTCAGGTTTTGCCATAGATTCCTTAGGTTAATGCCCCCTCGTAATCTTTTGTATATCTTCCTACATACGACATAAATTTGATGATGTCCTTTTCACCTACTCATGATCCTCCTCTCCCTTTTCCTTCGGAGTTGCGGTGGCGTGGGTCCTTCAGTGTGTTCATTGTTTGGATCCAATGATTCAAAGCATGTTAGTCAAGAGTCGGCATTATTGGTGTCACCCCTTCGACGGTCAAGTCAGCGATGGGCTGAAGTGGGAGCCTTGTGTGTGCACATGAGAGAGCGAAAAAATGTGGAGAAGACAAAGAGAGTTTGCCTTTGTGTAAGAGAAGAAAATTATACCTTCACTTACCTTTGTAAAGCCTTGTATATCCGTGAAGATGAAAGATCCACTTAGATCGCAATGCAAGCCCTAAGCAAGCTACATGGATGATCACACGAGTGAGGCATCGTCCATTAGCTAGCCGTATGAGTAGGCCATTGTGCTAGGGGCAACAGATATTGGTTCATGCTATTGGTGCTACTTGATCATTAGCTCGACGTCGCTTTCTAGCGGGTAGCCTCACCGAGGTCGATTTTGCTTCAAAGATTGAGGTCGGAGCAGATACTCCACCAAAATTCCTCGTTGTCCTGGAATCACTATGGTCATGTAGATAGAAAAGGTCAAGGCTCAATGGGATCTTATTATTGTGTACAAGGTTCTTGTATGACGATGACCCAATCAAATTATCTTGGGCTACATCTAGAAAAATATTATACCAATTCTCTTTTACAACGAAGTCACGCGGGCATTTTTTATTTTTACTCTTAATTTTTTTAATAAGTAAACTGAGAATTTAAGTGACGTTTGGTTTAGAGGTATGAGAATGAAGACTTAGAATGATTCTTTTTTGTTGTGTTTGGTTAATGGGAATGAGAATGAAATATTGAAATGAAATCTAAATTTTTGGGAGTAGATAAAACTCATCCCTCCCTCGAGTTTGATATCCCATTACAAAAGTAAAGTTCTTTCAGCTTCCAACCAATTAGATTCGTCAATATATTCGTTGTGTTAATGGTGGTCTTCAATGTCATAATTTGGTCGAGATTTGATTGCTCAGGTTGAATTTTTTACCTCCATCAGTGGCTAATGTACTAGTCGGTCCATTACCGGATTTCATCATGGACAAAGACTAGAAAATATGAAAGGAGTGAAATAGAAGAAGGGGCAGCTGATTGTCCGCCGTTAAATTTTTAAATTTGGGCAAGAACCTTTTCATCGTGTCATCGGCTGGGCAAAGTATCATTCACTTGCTTTGGAGATTGTCCTCAAAGATCTCTATCAGAGAAGCCTATAGAATATCAATAGATACTTTACATCAGTGGGCCGACATTACGTCCTTGATATTTTCCTTGGAAGGCGCGATGGTAGGTGCCTCCGTGATCTAAATAATGGAAATGTTCTTCCACATATCTAACAAATGTGGCATCAATGGTGTTGTCGTTGTTGTCAATGGCGGTGAACCCCACTTTGCCCCCTTTGAAGTCGGTGACATTGATGAAGCTGGAGAAGTCAGGCACGATTCTGGTGGCTTGGTACATGGCGATTAAGGTCGTGACATTGATAATCTTGTGAAGTTTCTCAGCGTTAAAATAGTCCAAGAGGACATGAACGGAAAGGGTATTTTTTGATAAGGGAGGATATGGATGAATGGTGGTCTTCAAGGACATTTATGAAATTTTAATTATTCTCATTACATAATATCAAACTAACCCAACACTATATTAAAATATCTATTCCAATCTACTATTAAATACATTCCAATTCCAATTCCAATTCCAATAATACAAACCGCCACCTTAAAATAAACACGGTCAATTACAATAACAATCCTACAAACCGACCGTATCCAACCGAACATTAATACTTCGAAGACAAAGAAATCATTTTCAGCCGTCACAGATTTCCCGAGATCATCGGAAATAGTACGGATTAGATATCACCCTCCAATATAAAAACGTTATACAATGTACACAGATGATATTATCAAAATACCCATGTGTACACTTGCATGTATTGATTCTAGTTGGCCAGATTCTGGTCATTTAGCATTACCCTAAATAATAAACGGTAATTCTTGTTGGCCAGAATCTGACCAGCTAGAATTACCTATGCTCCAATTAAAATGCATGCATGTAATTAATGTACACAGATGATATTATCAAAATACCCATGTATACACTTGTATATATTGATTCTAGCTGACCAGATTCTGGTCATTTAGCATTACCCTACAATAAAATACAAAGAAATTTGTTATAAATAAAGTTCACCAGTGCAGAAGACCACAACTAGTAAATTGGAACTCAACTGAATTGCAAACAAACTGAGATTAGACCGACGACTCACGTGAGCGGCCAGATCCCATCGCCAAAAGTAGATGCGGATCTAACACGCTCATTGCCCACTACCAACATTTGAACGTACATACGGCAGAATCACCTTCAGCAGCTCAGTACTCGTCTTCCTCCTCCATACCAACGCCGCAGCACCCGTCCGAGTCGCTGCTCGTAGCGTCCCCTGTGACCACGCCACCACCGTCCCCGCAGATGAGGTACGGCATCGAATGGAGAACGCGCATAATGGCGTCGCCGCCCTCCACCCCGCACTCGGCTGCGCGGTGCTTGAGCGCCTCCAACATCACGTCGGGCTCATGCTGCATCGCTCGCAGGACGTCCGCGCAAGACGAGCCGGGCACCGCCAGCATCACCGCGAAGCAGTGCGGCCCATCGCTCTGCGACACGCGCACAACGCTCGGCCCCCCGAACAGGTTGTGCAGACCCCCGAGCGCCTCCTGATAAGCCCCTCCGAGGAACATCCCCAAATAGTATCCGCCGCCGCCGCCACTGAGTTCGTGTAGCGGAAGGGTAGATTGCCCTCCGATGAACTGGTTCACCTTCCCATCGCTATCGCAAGTTAGGTCGGACAGAATGCCTTTCACTCCCGGCCTCTGGTCGAGATGATGGATTGGGACGATGGGGAAGACCTGCCCGATACCCCAGAAATCTGGAATCGAGGTGAAGATGGACAAGTTAACATGGTATGTCTTCACTGGATCAGCCTCGCCCAATTCCTTCGCGATGATATCGCAGAGGACATCCAGCGCCGCCAATTGTTCTAGACCAACAATCCCGTCCTTGAAATGTTCGACGTATGTCCGCTTCAACTGATCTGCATAAACTGCACAGGATTTGTAGTCTCCGCGAAATGCGGCTGCTATCAGATTGCTGTAATCGGCACGCGCGCCGTCCGAGAGCTCCTCCGCGAGGAACGAGACATCGGCACCAGCAAAAGGCAAAGTACCGGCTCCGATGGCGCTGGATGAGACTGCTTCGAAGATGACCACGGAATGATGGGACACCAGCGCGCGGCCGCTCTCGCTGCAAATGATTGGATGGCGCACATTCTTGCGGTCGCATGCCAACATCACGGCCCGCACCACGGCGCAGGCGTACTCCTCGAGGTCATAACTCACGGAAATGTCCGAATCGCCGGAGCGAGAGCCGTCGTAGTCGATGCCGAGGCCACCACCGATGTCAATGACGCGCATCTCGGCCCCAAGCCTTGCGAGCTCGCAGTAGATTTGGGAGGCCTCGCCGACGCCATCGGCAAGCAGCGAGGTGGAAGGGATCTGCGAGCCGATGTGGAAGTGTAAAAGTTGCAGGCAATCGAGCATCTCCAGGCGCCGCAGCTTTCGGGCCACGGAGAGGATTTCCATGGTGGTCAGCCCGAACTTGCCCTTTTCTCCTGAGGTGGATCCAAAATGACCAGAGTGCTTGGTGCGTAGCTTGGCTCGGAGGCCGACGACGGGTCTGACACCGAGCCTTCGGCTGATCTCGACAACCGTGTCGAATTCCTCCTCCTGCTCCAGGACGATCACGGTGTTGAGGTCCATGCTCCGGGCGATGAGCGCGAGGGCAATGTATTCCTCGTCCTTGTATCCATTGCAGATGAGAAAAGCGTCCGGGCTGCCACGAGTGAGGCAAGTCATGGCGAGGAGGAGCTCCGCCTTGGATCCGGCCTCAAGGCCGTAATGAAATGGAGTCCCAAACTCGGCGATATCCTCCACGACATAGCGATCCTGGTTGCATTTGACCGGGTAGACGCCCTGGTAGTGCGCAAGGTATCCGTTAGATTGGATGGCGGAGTCGAAGGCGCCGTGGAGGGACTCGAGCCGGTGCTTCAGGACATCTGGAAGGCGGACGAGGAGCGGAAGGCGGAGGCCCAGTCCACCAGCAGTTGTGGAGGCAGATGCCTTCTTAACCACCTTCATCAGGTCGATCTCCTGGTGGAGAAGGGTGGCAGTACCATGCGGCCGCACGGCGATGTCGCCGTCAGAGTTGACGCTGAAGTAAGGCGCGCCCCATGCCTCGATCTGATAAAGGGCCGCGGAATGGGCGGTGGACCAAGGCGAAGAGAAGTCGTCAGAGGTATCGCAGCCTTCGGTCGTCGGAGCGCCGCCAAGGAATGCCCTCGGCGCGGGAAGAGCGCCATCTCTCGCGAAGGCGTAGCCACGAGGAATTGCAGCGTCTACGCACTCGAGAGCCGGCATTTCTTCGCCGTCGCAGCCACAAGACCAAAAGACAAAAAACTCTACCTTAATTTTCAGATTTCGATCTCGAAATGGGGGCTTGAAACCCGCCGAGGCCGGAGCCCCGGCCACCCCCTCAAACGAAGCAGGCGGGTTCTGATATAGAGAAGTGAAACCCTAGCGCTCCGTCAAACCACCACAGAATACCCACGCCGGCCCTTCAGAAGGAGGCTTAAACAAAGGGATCTCTCAAACAGCTTTCCCCGCCGGGAATCCTCCTCCCCAGCAGTATCCGATACTCTGAAACAATCAAGGGATATGTAGCCCTAGAACAGCGACGGCCGAAGAAGACGGAAACCTAACGTGCACCCTAAATGAAGAAGCAAGAAACAAGGAACGGAGGCCAGAGGCGGAGGGGGGATTGGCGTGGCGGACGGGGCCTTATAAAGGGCGGGCGGACAAATATAACGGTTTAATTATCTCCTATTTCCTTATATATCAAGAAGAAAACGGTGCATATGGCCGGAAGAAAACGGTTTATATAACCAAAAGGGTGGGCGCTACGCACCGCTTTTTTATCTCGGGGGATATATGGCCCCGTCTCGGTGACGTATTGGCGTCGAGTTGCCGCGTGGCACCGATATGTCACCGTTTACGTGTGCTTGAGGACCACGAGCACCACTCCCGGTCGGACGGTGATATATATATATATTATTAATATTTATAAATCGAGACGATGAATTACTCATAAATCACGTCCCTTGTAAATTATATTAATAGTTATAAATTGATATTTTCTTCCAATTATTATTATTGCTTTCTTACTCAGCCTTCTAATTCCTGATATTTGTGTAACGGAAACATGAGTGGTCAACTGTTACTATCTCACTTGATCTTTTAATTTCACAGTTTAGTTTGAATTAGAGACCATTTGTCTTTCCATTTTGGTTATGGCGATGAAAAAAACAGAACATTATTATTATAATATTATATCTTTCTAAAACGGTTTGGGGCTTGAAATTAAGTTGCTTTCCATTTTGATTATTATTATCTCTTAGAAACGGTAACTAATGTAATGATTTTGGACTGTGACGTGTGACGTGTGACGTGTGCCGTGGTGAGAGTTTGAAAGGGCAAAAGTAGGCACCAATAAGAGCATTTTGCTTTTTTTTTCCCCTATGTCTTTTAGTCTAATTGTTCTACTCCATTTACTTATATAATTTGACACATCTTACTTGGTCAACTCATCCAAGATGCTTGGCTTACTCAATTTATTTAACATGCCTAGTTTAGGTAGTTTACTCAAGCTAGCTATCTAACCGGCCATCTTAATTGACTTGATTAACTTGATCTATTTGCTTAGTTTGATTGGCTCGACCAATTTGACTACTTTGAATGGACCTATTTGTTCGATTTGAGTAACTCATTTGATTCAGCTCTCACTGGAAGAAGAGATTCAAACTTTGGATCCTTGATTATCCACTAAAACATCTAACCATTGCATTATTACTCAGGGCTCTAATCCTTTACTTTTGATAATACTTAACTGGTCAATTAGCAAGTTAATGCAACCAAAAATAAAGAGCATAACAATTAGCAAGTTAATGCAACCAAAAATGAAGAGCATAAAAATCAAACACTGACACTTGAATCTATACAGACACCTAGATCAACAATTCCAAGCTTATCTTTATTAGGGTCGATTTGTAGCTAGAAAGGGAGTTGACTTGCTTCATGATAATGATATGCAGCGGATAGAACTTGAAGCAACACTTACAACACTAACACAAGGATTTACTTGGTATCCACCTCAAGAAGAGATGACTAATACAAGGATCCACACACGACACATTCTCCACTATGGAAAACACTTATTCTCGGTAATTACCGAAGGTGGAGAAGCCTTGTACAAACTCTCAATACAACAAGAAGAAAAGAAGAAGTGAATACAAAGAATCTCTTACAAGATTTACACAAATGAAAACCTTAGCTAGCTTCTTCTTTTTGTGTGGAACGTCTCTTGACCTTGGAAGTGCAACAATACTTTGCTCCAAGAAGCTTCAAGAACTGGCGAGATCACCTGAGAGAATCATGAGAAGAGAAGGTGGAGAGGTGCGAACGAAGAAGGCTCGTCACGACTTTAAACTCGACGCTTCCTTCACAACGGTCATATCCTAATCGAATAGAGAGGCTTGAATTGATCGGTCGATAGATTCAGAGTGCCTCTATGCTCTACTAGAAAAGGCATGAATCGATCGATTCAGCGTTCCTCGCGTTGAGTCGCGCGAGATTTCCATCCCCAATCGATTGCCCGATCGATTGGCTGATCGATTGGGGAGGCTTCTGTACTCACGATAAACACCCCCAATCGATCGATCGATCAATTAGGCTGTTGTTTATTGCAGCACTCTCCTAATCGATCGGCTGATTGATTGGGTTTCGGTCCAATCGATCGGCTGATTGATTGACCACCCTTGACTTACTTAACTCAAGCTCAAGAGTCCCCAAATCCAACATTTGGTCAACTGTGACCTGTTGGAACTTCTCATGCCTAGCATCCGGTCAACTTTGACTTGCTGGGACTTCTTCACCAAGTGTCCAGCCAATCCTTTGAGCCACTTGAACTTTTCTCCTTATGCCAAGTGTCTGGTCAACCTTGACCCACTTGGACTTACAGTCTCGTGCCAAGTGTTCGATCCTCCATGACTCACTTGGACTTCCTTCCATCAGATGTCTGGTCATCCTTGACCCATTTGGATTTCCTTGTACTAAGTATTCGATCACTCCTTTGACATACTTAGACTTCCCAGCAGCACTAAGTGCCCGATCAACCTTGACCTACTTGGATTTCCACATGTTTGGCTTCACTCACCAGGTCTTTCCACCTGCCTGGCTTCACTCACCAGGACTTTCCATCTGTCTAGCTTCACTCACTAGGGCTTTCACCTGACTTCACTCACCAGGATTTTCCATCTGTCTAGCTTCACTCACTGGGGCTTTCATCTGTCTGGCTTCACTCACCAGGACTTTCGCCTAGCTTCACTCACTAAGATTTTTCCACTGTCTAGCTTCACTCACCAAGACTTTCATCTGTCTAGCTTCACTCACCAAGACTTTCCAAACTGCCTAACTTCCAGTTAGGACTTTCCCAATCAAGTATCCGGTCAACCTTGACCTACTTGACTCTTCATCACATCAAATTAGTCAAATCTTGATCAGAGGGGAATTGTAGCAACAATCTCTCCAATCGAACGATTGCACCTGCAATCTCCATATATTGTCAAACATCGAAACCCACACATCAAGACTCAAGCTTGAGCCAACTCAAGCTCAATCAACTTGGTCAACCTGACCCAGGGGATACTGCACCAACAATCTCCCCCTTTTTGATGTTTGATAATACCTTTAAGTTAGGCTAATCTCATAGCCTCAATTTCTTCTTCATGCCAAATCATGAATGAGGGTTTCCTAGAGGGCAAACTCCTTCTTTAGGTAATGAAGACCTAATTTAAACCCTACACTCTCCCCCTTTTAGCACACATAAAAAACTCTCCTCCTGAAGAGTTACTCACATATTGTTTACAACTTCACTCGTTGTTCACAACACCACAATAAAGGTCTGATACCCTTCATTGTTTTCAATGCTCACCCTTGAGCATTAACCACTTCACAATGCTCATCCTAGAACATTCATCATTCCAACAATGAAGGTCACATACCCTTCATTGTGTCTAATGCTCACCCTTGAGCATTTACTCTAACGAAGATTAACCACCTTCCACGGTGTTTGAAAAAAATTAATTTTCATCTCCTTAAATAGCGACTCCCCCTAAAGACATGCTCCAAACTTCTGTCATTACACCAACACTGACTTGGAATCCCTAAATCTTTAGGAAATCCAAAACTTAAAGTTTTGAGGTTTAAAAGATTCAATATTGAAACCAACCTCATCCTAAACTTCAAACTAATGTTTCTTAACCATTTCTCCTTATTTTCATCATGAAAACTACCCTTATATGTATGTAAATATATTCCAAAGGGTTAGGAGTGGTTAAAGAGACTGAAAATGACTTAAAGTACTAAAATCAAACTTTCCCAACCAAAATTAGCCTTCTCAATCAATTGAGGTTGAGACTCAATCGATTGGATTCAATCGATCGACACCATTTCAATCGATCTAGCGATCGATTCCGCGAGCTTCTATCCACGGAAAAAACGCTTGAATCGATCGACCGATCTATTCAATAGTTGTTGAATCGATTGGCAGATCAATTCTGTGAGCTTTTACTCACGAGAAAACTCATCTCTATCGATCGCCCGATCGATTGAGACACTCCAATTGATTGGTTGATTGATTAGAGCTCTAATTTCCTGAAATCCAATTTTAACAAAATTCAGAAATGGCCTAAAAATTCCATAAAATTCTAAAAATCATAAAATTCTTGTATACATTATTTAGGGTATAGACTATCATGAAAAAATAGTTTTCTAAGAAAATACGCCTTACTTTTAAAGATTGACACAAACTTGGAAACTTGCAAAAATCTCAATGTTTCTTTCAAGTTTTGTGTCTAATTTTTCAATGATGATTACTATCAAAGATAGCCTTGTAAGGGAATAGGTTACTAAACACGCAAATGCGCAGCAGAAAAACCTATTTCCTCCAGAAGATCCATGCGAAGGGAAGCATAATCTTATACTAAGTTAGATCTAAAGACATGATAGAGTTATACCTTTGAAGCGTGCTCACGATCTCCCGACAGCTTGGATCACAGCACGATCAAGTGTTCACGTCTCTACGGTATCTACATGAACAAGCTTTACTTTCGTTTGTCTCACAAACTCAACAAGATGGAGAAGAACACACAAGGTTGTGCTAACAACCTTCAAGGGTGTGTTCGACCAAGCAAGGAAAGGAGGAAGAAGAAGAAGCAAAGAGACCTTTCACCTTCTCTAGTGATGAAAATCTTATAAAAAAATATCATCCAAATGATATTTATAGCCATCCCATGGAATACCAAGAGTCTCCACCCTTTCATCTTCTAATCCAATAGCTCAAAATCAGCCATTCAATCCAATGGTTGAATTTTGACCATTCAACTTCCTTGGTGAACTCAAGTTCACCCAATGAGTCTAACCCATTGATTCCCATGCAATTCGACTCAATCCAACAATTGTATTTATTTGAGTCTAACTCAATGAGTCTAATTTGGATTACACTTAATCCAATGGGTGGGTTCATTCGAGTCTAACTCAATGATTAATCCAAAAAGCCTAATTGTCTCATGATTGACTCTTAGGGCTAATTACTAACAAGCCTTCACCAAGGTTTTCCAAAGTATATTTAAAATTATTTTCAAAATCAATTTCCAACCATGTTCTTTGGGCTCAATGCACATGACTTGTACATTAACTTTCTCAATGATTGCAATACACATAACTATGTGTTTTGATGAAATCAAAACTCAAATAGATGCATTAAATCAATATCTCGAGTCTTGTTCATCATCCCAACATCTCACTTGTATCTAATGTTCACTAAAACACATACAAGTCACCTTATAATCTTTGTGAGATGTAGATTTTGGTTTTTACCTAAACTAGGGATCATGCATATCTATCTAGGCATTTTAGGAATTATGAACATCCACCTATGATATCACTTGTTAGTAAATGTCATTATCCTTAGTTACAAGGGAATTAAAATAATGCATGATGATTTTATGGCATACATCAAAATAAGTAATTTTTAAAAAAAAACATATTATAACTACATGATATATGTATGACATGACATGATATTTTTGTTGTATTTTTCATAATAAGCATGAATGAAAATTTATGATGTCATGACATATGATGAACAAACAATCATGACAATTAGCATAAATAAAATATACCTAGATAATCTATCTAAGTATCTTAAATCCTTAACTAAACTCAAATTGATCCTAGATTTGCCCATATCTTCCTAAGAAAATGTCAAAACCCAACTTGACATTTCTTTTACTCTTGATAAGTTGTGCCAATTTAAATTAAATGTAATTCCTCAAATTTTGACACTTTTACTCTTTCAAAGAGTAATCAATTAATCCTTTACATTTTCAAAGGTTAAAAAAAATCTTGAAAATGCCTCCAAATGTCAACTTTATCAAGGTTGGGTTAACCACCCTACCCATTTAGAGTTGATACTCTCTAAACCCATCTAGGGTGTAGAGAATATGCTTCTCGGAGTTCAAAGTTTATTGGTGCTCCTTGGATGCTCTAGGTATTCACTAGGGATGACTTCCCTAGATAGCTTCCTAATGACCTTTTTAGGCTTCTTAGAAGTTTTGGTCACTTTTTCTATGTCAACTCTAGGGATAACTTCTCTTGTGACATTCTTAGTGACTTTCTTTGACTTTTTAGAAGTCTTAGTCACATTAGTCTTGGCAAAAGTACTTCTAGGGATAACTTTCCTTGTATCTTTGATTTGACCCCTAGACTTAGGGTTGGTTTCATAACTTTATGGAACCCTATGGTAAGAAGGAACATCCTTCTTAGTTTAAGGTTTGTATCCTAAACCCCTCCTACCATCGAATGATTCTTGTCTAATTATCCTTAGGCTATTATTCTTGGACTCTAGTTTTTCATGTATGATTTTTCTAAGGGTCATTTCTAATTTGTTAAGTCTTGACCTCAAGACTTGATTTTCTTTCCATAACTCCTCAACATTAGATTTTTCCTTAAGGCCTTGAGATTTCCTTTTCTTAGACATATATCTAAAATCTTTAGAGTTATTGCCTAATTTGTTATCTATCTTTCTAGTCTTAGGCTGAGTGGTTTTAGTATGATAAGCTACATAATTTTTCTTAATTCTATCATGCTTCCTATTTTCACGATAAATAGCATTAAAATGATATAAATTATTCCTAGCATATTTTTTATCATGACTTAAAGGAATAGACTCAATAAATGATATCTTGGCTTTTATCATTTCTTGCCTTGCTGGAGGTGTCTTCCAGCTTATTGGAGATGTCTTCCAGCCTCGGATAAGATTTTTCAGGGGCTATAAAAAGATCCTTGGACCTAGGAATTAAGGATCAACTCTTGTATTTATTTCCTAGCAACTGTCTGAGCATTCAACGAGTGTAAGAAGCTTCTCCGCCTTCATCGAATGAGACTTTTAAGAGCTTTTCATTTGTCTTGGATTAACAGCCACCTAGGTTGTAATCAAGTAAATCTTGTGTCATTTCTTTCATTTTATAGTTGTTTAATTTAATTTTTATAATTATACTATCGCTACTAATCTGAGTTGAATGATCGAGAAAGGTATTTCATTTTACAAGCAATTCATCTCCTATTGCCGGCCCCGCTGCGCCAACACATGACGCCTCACATAGTCGCCGACTAGTTGTTCCTTTGCGAATAGCCAACCCAGCTCACCGTTGTTGTTCCAAAGGACACCATCTACTTTGTTTTGATCTAGAGCCTTACGATCGTCGAAGAACTGTCTCCCTCATTAGTTACGTCGGTCACTACAATTTCTGTAGCTGCTACCTTTTTGTGTTGAACCCAATTGTTGCTGCCTTGGGTATCAAATTTCATTGCATCAATTGACAACAATGAGCCACTAATTAGGTTTACCTAAGTGTTGTGCATATTAATTTACCAATCTTGTTACCAAACAGAATTTGGAATTGGGATTAGAAGTTAACATGGTGTTTAGGGTAAGAAGAGTTGGTAATTGGTCACGGATGGATTTATTTCTTAGGAGTTTCATTCGATATTCAATTTATGATGAATCTGAGTTTATGATTTGGATTGATTGTTGGTTAATTATTTCCATTGATGATGGTTGGGTCGATGAAGTAAGAATCTTATTTGTTATATTTTAGTTTTGTTAACCGAGTAAAACTAAAGGAGGTATTAGATCTGTACCTATGATGTTAATTTAGGTATTGGAGGTTGATTTGGTGAATGAGGATGATTAATTGTTGTTAGGGTTGATTTGGTAAAGCTCCATTGTGAGTTTACTCCATGCCTTATGTAAAATGAAGTCTCATTTCCTATTTGGTTTGATGGAGTAATAAGAAGTGAATACAATGGGTTAATTTTAGATTTATTAGATTTATAAATAGAATGATTAAAGCAATGGTTAATTAAAGGATTAATAGTCCATTAATAAGATTGGACATCTAATATTAAAAGAGAACGGGGTATAAAATTAGTTTTGGAGTTTTAGTATCAGTAATGGATACTTATATAGTTTTTCTGTATTTCTACTTATAGGATTCAAACTCGAGACCGAGAGTCGGATCTGAGGATGATTTGGATTTCCTATATTGAAGGCGGGTATTTCTTCCTTAGTCTCTATAGTTTATTGAATTTAGCGCATAATTTTTAATTGATAGATTAGGTTGCTTTACCTTAAATCTACTCGTATTTATCTATGTTTGATACTTGCGTGCTTGATCTTAGAGATCATCTAGTTATTTCTTATACAGTGTTAATTTTGGATATCTATACTCTATAGAGTATGCATAATAGGAGATACTATGTTGATTGATCATTTGCATGTTGCGTATACACATGTATGGGGTGTACTATAGGAGTTAATATGTTGATTATGCATATGATATAGAATATACACATGTATGGTATGTATTATATGAGATACCATGTTGATTGTCCATTTACATGTTGTGTGTGCACACATATTTAGTGTGTACTATTGGAGAAATCATGCTGATTATACCTATGTTGTGTACTATTGGAGAAATCAAGTTGATTATATATATGTTGTGTGCACATGTATTTGGTGTAGACTATTGGAGGAATCATGTTGATTATACTTATGTTTTAGTGTGTGTTGGAACCCCAAGGTTGTTTTAATGTGAATAACAAGTTAAGTTAGGTCCTGTGTGTTTTTACCTTGTGTCTAAGTATGTAAGAGCTTAGGAGCACAGGTAGTCGAGCGGAAGACACAGCTAGTGAGAAGGACGACACGCGGTGCGTCCGAGGGACGAGGCGCTGCGGAAGAGTACACCGGCGGGCGAGAAGGAAGCGTGCGGTGTTCCGAGGGACGAGAAGACGGAGTGGAAGATTGCTCGAGGAGCAAGAGACGCAGCTAGCGAGAAGGTCGGCACGGGGTGAGACCGAGGGATGAAGACTACAAATGAGTATGCTGGCGGACGAGAAGGAAGCACGCGGCGATTCCGAGGGACGAGAAGCCGGAGCGGAAGCCTGCTCGAGAAGATCGGAAGTTGTGTTCGGGTGAGCCCTATTCCAGATGGCAGAGATCACCCAAACGAGCGGATGACTCGGTCTGAGGCAAACGGAGCCGGAGCAGAAGATCTGTGCTAGAAAAAGTCAATACGGTTGGCTTTTCCCTCTGGGGTGCCCGGAATTGTCCGAGGCGCCCGGAACAGTCCGAGGCGCCCGGAATTGTCCGGGGCGCTTGGACCCCTTCGGGGTGCCCAGAACCCTTCCGGGCGCTCGGAGTTGACTTTTTGACCAGATCGCGTCAAACGCGATCTGAACGTTGGGGATAAAGTTTTATCCCCCCAGGGCACCCGGAATCCCTTCGGGGCGCTCCGACCAGGGCTATAAATACAGTCTTGGTCCAGAAGCTTTTCAATAACTCAAGCAATTCATTCTTTCTACACTTGTACGCTTTCTCTGTAGTTAAGCTTCTGTTTTCTACGCTTCATCGTTGTAAGAGGCTTCTCCGCCTGAAGGAGTTTTTAGTACGATCATTTTCCGGGGATTAACAACCTCCCCGGTTGTAACCAAGTCAAATCTGGTGCCTTGTCTTTTCTGATTTACTTTATGTTTAGCTAATTTATGTAAGTGTTAGTTTAAGAGTTCGAGAAGGGTTTGTTTTTTATTTTCAGGCTATTCAACCCCCTTCTAGCCGGTCGCCGCGATCCAACAAGTGGTATCAGAGCCGAGTACGCCTCAAGAGGACTAACCGTCGACTGAAGCAACGAGATGGCCGGAATGAACATCTACCCACCAACGTTTGAGGGGGAGTTCACTTTTTGGAAGCGACGGATGGAGGTTTATTTTAAAACCGATTTTAATTTGTTATTAATAATGACCTATGGTTTTGATATGCCCAAAAGCAAAGAATGAGAAGAACTTGAGAAGCATCAATGGACTGACGAGCAGCGTGATGAATTCATAACAAACGGTATGGCTGAGTCTTGCCTTTTGAGCGTATTACCTGCCCAGGATCTCGACAGAGTCGGAAAATATAAAAGCGCAAAAGAACTTTGGGAAAAGTTATTGAAGCTCTACGAAGAACCACTTGAAGTCGAATCCAACTCCTCGATGGACACCGAACCACCGTCGGAAGAATCCGAGGCGAAGGAAATTGTCGGAACAACACTCACCGCCGAGTATCTACCAGAAGACGCAATCAGCTCTTCCTCAAAAGGCATCGAGAGCATCAATGAAGGGGAGCAACGTCGGGAGAAAGCAGCCCAACAGGAGGAGAATCAACAGCCGACAAGGTAAGTCAGGTATGGTCTTCACCTCCTGACCAACTGCTTAATTCGATCAATAAATTATCGAAAGACTTTTTCGAATTAGGAAATATATTATCAAAAGATTCTTGCAAATCAAAAATTATTTTATCGAAAGGATTTTATGAATTAAAATTCAAAAAATTATTAAAGAATAGTGGGTTGAAGGAAACCCATGCAACAACTTGTTGATCAAAGAATTTCGACAAACTAACAATAGAAAATAACATGATAAAGGAAATGATACAATTTTCTGCATGCTCAATATTTTTTGCTTCAAATTTGAAAAACTGTGATTTGAGAAATTATGATAAACTAAAATGAAAATTTAAATATCATAATATTAGATAATTTGATCTAAATTAAAAACTTAGACTTAGCATTTTCAGTAAAAAAGTTAGATATTAAAATTTCTTTATGAGGCTTTGTCTAAAGAAGTGGTTGTTGCTCCAATAACCAAGAAGACCTAGTGCCCCGCAACGATCTGAAAGCTAAAATATTGAAATAAAATATTTAATTAACTTTCTGATAAAAGCATTAAGGTGGAAACTTAATAATGCTTTAAAAAGTTTTTTTTAAAAATATTTTTCAGAAATATTCTTATGTTGAGGAAAATTTTCTTTCATAAAATTTTTACTTAGAAAAATTCTCAGAAAATATTTCTGCCTAAGTTAAAATTTTTCGTTTAAAATCTTCTTAACTAAAGCTTTACTTAGAAATTGTTTAACTTAGAATAATTTTTGCTGAAAATTATTGCTTAAAAAATTCTCTAACTTAGAAGTTATTCAACTTAGAATTTTTGTTAAGAAAGTTAGAAATTTTTTTAACCCTTAGATTTTTTTTCGGAACCCCATTTTTTATGTGATCAAAGGGGGAGAAGGAAAAATATAAGCATAGGGGGGGTAAACCAAAATTTAAATTTTCTATCTTTTTGCACTTTATTATAAAATTAGTTAGTTTATTTTTATGTCTATTTACCCTATCTTAATTTAGGTTGCTCACATCAAAAAGGGAGAGATTGTTGGAACCCCAAGGTTGTTTTGGTGTAAACAACAAGTTAGGTCCTGTGTATTTTTAATCTTGTGTCTAAGTGTGTAGGAGCTTAGGATCACAGGTAGTCGAGCGGAAGACGCAGCTAGCAAGAACGATAGCACGCGGTGCGTCCGAGAGACGAGGCGCTGCGGAAGAGTACACTGGCGGACGAGAAGGAAACATGCGGTGGTTCCGAGGGACGAGAAGTCGGAGCGGATGACTGCTCGAGGAGAAAGAGACGCAGCTAGCGAGAAGGTCGACACGGGGTACGACCGAGAGACGAAGACTGCAGATGAGTATGCTGGCAGACGAGAAGGAAGCACGCGACGATTCCGAGGGATGAGAAGCCGGAGCGGAAGCCTACTCGAGAAGACAGGAAGTTGGGTTCGGGTGAGCCCTATTCTGGATGGCAGAGATCACCCAAGTGAGCGGAGGACTCGGTCTGAGGCAAACAGAGCCGGAGCGGAAGACCCAAGCTGGAAAAAGTCAACGGGGTTGACTTTTCCCTCCGGGGCGCCCGGAGTTGACTTTTTGACCAGATCGTGTCAAACGCGATCTGAACGTTCGGGATAAAGTTTTATCCCCCAAGGCGCTCGGAATCCCTTCGGGGCGCCTCGACCAAGGTTATAAATACAGCTTTGGTCCAGAAACTTTTCAACAACTCAAGAAATTCATTCTTTCTACACTTGTACGCTTTCTTTGTAGTTAAGCTTCTGTTTTTTACGCTTCATCGTTGTAAGAGGCTTCTCCGCCTGAAAGAGTTTTTAATACGATCATTTTCCTTGTATTAACAACCTCCCCAGTTGTAACCAAGTCAAATCTAGTGTCTCGTCTTTTCTGATTTATTTTCTGTTTAGCTAATTTATGCAAGTGTTAGTTTAAGAGTTTGAGAAGAGTTTATTTTTTATTTTCAGGTTATTCAACCCCCCTTCTAGCTGGCCGCCACGATCCAACAGTGTGTACACATGTCTGGTGTGTACTATAGGTGTTGTTACTTACTAAACATATTGTTTAGTGGACACCTATTGGATCTATCCATACCTATAGATTTATGTGATAGATGAATCATGTACCAAAGGTACTTATGTTGATTGTGTTGTTGCATTGATGATGCTTGTGTCTAGATCATGATTATTTACATCATGCTTATCATTGCATTATTTACATGCTGACAATTAAGTTTCCCTCTATAGTTAAGAGAGTTGTCAGTCATATTCGTTGCTCATTTAGCCACTCAGGGGTAGTGGTAGCTGGAATTTGGTTCAGCTTGTCCTGTTGTGTTCGTTCGATTATTCTAACTAGTCGTAGTTAGAGTTGTGCAGGTAGTGACCTCTTGTTGTTATGTAGCTAGATAGCTACTTTACATCATGCTCGTTTCGACCACATTGATGTAGTGGTAGATAGAGACGTGAGCAGTCGTCACAGTCCTACCCGCTCGACAACACAAATGTCATGGTAGTTGGAGTGGAGTGTAGGAGTGACGCATGCATGTGCATATGCATATAATGTGCAATGCATCTTTTGGAGATATATCTGCATATGCTTGTGATATGTTGTATTTGATTGAGCTATGATTGTTGCATATGATTATCATGTTTCATACATGTTTATTTATTATATATGTATATGTTGTCAGTTATATTGCTCAGGTGTTATGAGTAGATCTGTTGCTGATCTCTAGTGAGTATACTGATCACTATACCATATGTGTTAAATCCATATTAGATATGTGCATTCATTATATTAGTTATGATTATGCGCATTTATTCTGTTATATATGATCATGCTTTTATTTCCTTACTGAGGCTGTATACTTTAATCTTCATATTTTATATTAACCATGTGTTATCATATTTATTATCTGTTGAATCACTCGGCCTCACCACCCCATTTACACTTTTATATTTCTCAGGTAACATATAGATGTTGCAGTCACTTAGAGTATCCTGTCTGTCGGTCCCACATCATATCTGAGGACAGTTTTTATGGTGCCTTTTTTGCTTTACTTGCATTTCTTTGGATTTCTTAGTGGATTCGGTGTTGTAATAATTTTGACTTGAACTTGGTGTTTAGCCTTGTGGCTATCTTTACTGCTTTATGCTTCTTGTCGTGTTTAAGCCATATCAGCACACAGTTTGTCATTTTGGGTTAGGTGACCTACCTTTTGTCTTTCGTTA
The DNA here is from genome assembly GCF_018446385.1 of Zingiber officinale. Classification (NCBI taxonomy): domain Eukaryota; kingdom Viridiplantae; phylum Streptophyta; class Magnoliopsida; order Zingiberales; family Zingiberaceae; genus Zingiber; species Zingiber officinale. The sequence goes on along the minus strand of NC_055987.1, from coordinate 168,601,804 downwards.
TGTTTTTGTTATAACCGTATGGGTTGTTTATTATTCAGCATGGTTGTGTATGATACTAGTCATATGTGTTGCTTATTATCCTGTGTACGTGGTTGTGTATGATTCCAGCCGGTTATAAGTTATTATACTTGTATAGTCATGTGGCTATGTATCCAAGTTTCGTATATTATTATAAGGGGGTGATGTTGTCCATTTACAGGGCAAATACTCCTCTAGGGCATGACAGTTTACCCAGGATAAGACAACTATCACGACTTAGTCTCAACTTTCGATATCATCCTCGACTAAGCATTAGATGCCAACCTCGTCTCCAACTCGGTCACAGTCGTCGAGCTCGTCTTTGTCTCAACCTTAGTCACTGACATCATCCTTAACTCAGCCTCATTCATTGACATCATCCTGACTCAATCTTAGTCAGCGACATCAACCCTGACTCGACCTTAGTCACTAACCTCATCTCCGACTCAACCTCAATTTCTATCTTATGGAAACTAGATTAAAATATTATGAAACTACTAAGAATTTGTTATCTTTAATGACAGAGCATCCAATCGTGGGCTATAAAAGTTGTCTTCGCATATTGACGTAGATGGTTCATGCAATGATATTATCACAGATAAGTCTGGGATCGATTTCCAACGGGTGCGAAAGTCCCATAAGTTACTTTATATATGTTATTATTGTTAGGCAAAATTTCTTATAATTTATTTGTATGTATCCTGTCAGGGGTCGATGATATCGAACTATATGAGATATGAACATTATTATTTTTTTAATCCCAGTGCTCTAAAAGTTTTTAGACAAATTAAGCATATATGATATTTATGCTACTGAGGCCAGTAGGACTGCAAACAAGTCAAGTTGAGCTGAGGTTTGGGGTGTTCAAGTTTGTTTGATAAGGTAACTAAGCCGAGCCGAAGTTAAAATGAACTAAGCTTTTGAAATGAGTGTTCAATCTTGGCTTGGTTTATTTTTTATGAGCTTGAGTTTGTTTGAAACTTGGCTTGAGCTTGGTTCGTTTAGATGTTATCAAACTCTCAATTCAAGCTTGGTTTGAGCTTGGATCGAGTTTGACTTGAGTTTGGTTCGTTTAAATGTTATCAAGCTCTTATCAAGTTTGTTTGATTGTTTGAATTTTTTAATTATTTGATTAGTTATTGAGCTTGATAATTTAAATTTATTTATTCTATTTTATTTTTTATTTAGTATATTGAAAAGAGTTTTATTAATAAATATGATTCGTGAACATTGTTCATGAATGTTGTTCACGAATGTTGTTCACGAATATTGTTCACGAACGTTAACGAGCTGAACACATATGTATTCAAGTTTGTTTATTTAGCTTAACGACCTGTTCAACTTGTTTGTTTAATTAATTTTATATATATTGAACGAACATAAATAAGTTCTTACCAAGGTGAATAACAAATTTGTTCACGAACGCTTAGTTCATTTACAACCCTGACTGAGGGAGAGTATAAAAAATTCAATAATTGTTATACTATATTTTTCATAAGTAGTTTATTTTTTAAAAAAAAACCAAAGTTAATTTATTTTGAGATATGATTATTTAATTTTATTCGAAAAGTTTGTTATGAAAAATAAGTGGTATGGTTAATATAGAAAAAAGGGTTAGATATATAAATGTATTAGTTAAAATTTACGAGTTAATATAATTATAATTTTTAACAAATATAAATGGAAAACTTCCTAGATGGCCTCCAAAAAAGTAAACAGTTTGTCAAGGCTCTAGCTCACCCCGAAATGAAAAAGTGAGAAGTTAAGTTCTAAAAATTAAATCTTATGTATATGCTTCTAAAGCCAAAAACACTAAAGAGACCGAGAATCTCGCATAATATTATGTTAAATATTGATTTTCATAAAGTATAAAAAATAAAAAGTATGAAATTTATTTGTTTTTTAAAAATTAAATGGATAAAGTAAAATGAACCAAATTGTTGATAATAAAATATGGACATCAACTGAATTCGAATACAAATATGATAGATTTAAAGTAACATTAATTTAGAATTATTTTAATTAATTTGTAGGTAAATTAAATTTTAAATGGGTTAGATTAAATTCAATCGATTAGGGATTTTTTTTAAAGAAAACCTTCTCTCTGCTTTGTTTTTCTTTTTCTCCCACCGCCGCCGCAAAGCCACGCTCCTCCTCGCGCCGACCTTCTTTGTTTCTCCTCCTCCTCCCACGCATCGAGTTTCTCTTCTTCATCTTCTCACCAACTTCCTTCTTCTTTCTCCTCTCCACCCTTCTTCCGCCGCCCCGGATCAACACCGGCAAACCGATCAACACCGGCAACACCAGCCCTAATCCTTCTTCTTCTTCTTCTCCAAACCACCAAGACCGGAAGCAACCTTCTCCTTTTTCTTCTGCCCTATGCCAGCAAGAGCAAGATCAGACTCAGCCACCAACAACAAGGCCAGTATTCCGCATACTCTGATTCAGCCGCTGCCCTCACCCAGCCTCTTTTTTTAACAATTTTTTCCAGCAACTAGCAACCTCTTCTTCTTCAGGCCAAGAGCGGTAGCTCTTCTTCTTCTTCCCAGCGGACTTCTCCCTCTTTTTCCAGGAAGCAGCAACCTTTTGCAGCAACTCCTGCCTCTTCTTCCAGTCAACTGGTGCACTGCTATTCACCACCGTGGTTGTTCATCGCTGGAGTCTAGGAAAGCCACAGCTGGCTCCTCGTTTTCCAAACTCTTCGGTACCCTTCGTCTACCTTCGTTCAGACGGCCGTTCCTTATACAAGGACCAATTAAAGCTAAGGATTGATAAAATAATTGTATGTTGATATGTGAAATAATTGATTAAATTGGACCAATTATGATTGTTGTATATGCTCGGTTGGCTCGAACATTTCATATCAACGAAACATCTCCATTAGTTTGTCAGTCAAATGAAAATTCTGAGATATATATTTTATTTTATTAAATTTCTATTTAGGATGGTCTGTCTAGATTAGGATTAGAAAAAAATGAGTAAATATATAAGTTTGTTTTTTCGATAGTAGTTGAGGTCGTGCATAGGAATTGAGAGATTAAATTGAGGTTGTGGAATCAACATTTAATCCCTAAACCCTAAACCTTAGCCAATTATCAGATTTTTGTGTTATTATTAGATATTATTTTGAGTTTGCTGAGTTATGTTCATATTCTACTGATACAAGTTCGAGTGTTTTTCTTCAATTAATACAAAATCGACTTTGTTCTGGAGTTATCTTTCCTCAACGAGTACCAAGCAATTTCATGATATAATGGATATTTGGATGGCACAAATATGCTTATATTCATCTATTACAATAAATTGCATCTAAGATGGTTAGTTAGATTGGGTGAATCTCTTCTGATTTGCTATTATAATTACTGTGTATTGAGTATACTTGCAAAAAGCACCAAGAGTCCCATTCTCATTCCTGCACTTCTATATTTCATTTTTTTTCTTGATTAGCAAATGGCCTCATCATTGTTCTTCATTGGATATTTGCTATTTGATTTGCTTTCAGGAATAATGCACTTTATGAGAAAAGCTTGTGGTTGTCTCTCCGCTGAGTTGAATCCTTTGTATACGAGACACTATGCCTCCAAAATTGATTGGAATAAACTTCGACCTATAATTATAAATAGAATAAGAAACAGGGTAAATGACTATCCAATCAAGAGCATGATTCCTGTTGCAAAAGATGTCCTTAAATCCCAAGAAATTTTGTGGAAAGGCGTTTCTTTTCTCCTCAATGTCATCCCAGTGAAGGCATGCAAGTAAGCTACTATACTCCTAGTTCATTTTATAAACCTGCATGGTCATAAACGTGCAAGGTCTCCCCATTTTATGTGATTTTGGAATTAGGAATGGCTGGGAGTTCTTCTTCCAAGGTTAACTTTGCCAAACTAATTGTTGAACACATGCCAGATTCTAGTTTACAAAGAATTACTCTTTTCTTCACTAGTTTTGATTTTGTATTGAAAGAGTTTTCTTTTGGAAATATGGTTCGTCCCTTATTTGCCTATCGGATCATGTCTACCATTCTTTGAGACAGTGCAGGCAAAGATAACAATCATCCTTAAGGTTTGGTGTATATTATCGTTTTTTCTTCTTAATCAATACTGGTGATTTTTTTTACATATACCCACCGTAGTTCATAATAGAAGTTACATTACATGAACTTATACAATGTTTATGACATTATTGCTGCTCACATTAATCTGCCTGAAATCATGGATTGATTGTCAAAAATAGTAAAGGTTTGTGTTTATAATTGTCTTTTCAATCAATCTGTTTGTGAGATTATTATTTCCTCTTAGTCACCTGTGTTGATTTTTTTGTTCCATTCCATATACTTACCATAGTTCATAATGGAATTTAGGTTACAGGAATTTCTATACATTTTTGATGACATTGTTTCTGCTCTAGTTAATCTGTACGAATTCATGGATTGATAGTCGTTTTCCACCTTCAATTTTTAACTCACTCTAAAGAGTATGATACTTTTTCAAGCCTTTGTTCCTTGACCCATTATTTCTCTTTCCTCTGTATCGAAATTTCCACAAGCATTCATTGGTGTTGCCATCATCTCGATTTGTCTTGATAGTATTTTGTAATATTATTTCAGCTCCTGTCCTGAAGTCTATATTGGCAAAACTGGACATCAGATAAACACGTGCCGGGGTTTCAAAAAGAGGGCTAAGAACCTTCCACACCAATGGACAGAAGGAAAACTAATTGACATCCTTCCCCGAGTTGAATCCTATCATCTCCAACACATGCGGAAAAGCATGATAAAGCATGATCAGAGATTTGACTTGCCTCGTGTGCCTGCGATTCTCGAGCTGTGCCATCAAGCAGGAGTAGAAATCCCCGATGAGATTTTGTACAGTTATAGTAGAGAATCCTATGATAGCATAGAATATCCAGGGCAGGTTGCTACCCTGCTGGGAGAAGACATCCAGTCAATTGCGGTGACCACCCTAGATGCATGGGAGAATCTCAGGCTGGGATTGCAGAAGCTTCTCTTTGTCTACCCAGTGAAGGTCTGCCAATATTGTTCAGAAATCCATGTTGGTCCAACAGGGCACAAGGTTCGGGTTTGCGGGCTATTTAAGCACGAAAGTTGGAGGGGGATTCATAAGTGGAAGAGAGCAGAGGTGGATGACTTGGTACCACCAAAGGTGGTGTGGCACCGGCGGCCTCAAGATCCACCAGTGCTGGCCGATAATGGGCGAAATTTCTATGGGCATGCACCTGCGGTGGTGGAGCTCTGCATCCAAGCCGGAGCTAGAGTGCATCCAAAATACTTCTGCATGATGAAGATTCATGGATTTCCTGGCAACTGAGCTTTGAAGGGCCACCTGCTCCATTCACCGAGTTCATGGTCTGATTTAACAATTTTGACATCGTTGTATGCTATCATTTAGGGTGGTTGCTCGTCATAGGCATCGGCATCAATAGCAAATTGATCACTGCTGAATCTCGGCTCAGCAGTTGAAGAGGTTTGAAAATTGCGCTAATTTATTTTCTCATATTGAATGTGTAAGATGAGTGGTAGCATATTGGAAGATTTTTCTTTAGATCCGTGTTTCATCCTCGTGTACATATGGATGATCCATATCAAATAGAACGAAGGACAGGTTTCAATTTGTTTCCGACCTTCGCTTGTTCTGTAAAATTGACTTGTTTGCCATGAACTCATTGTGAGGCTGGTTAATAAACACATGTACACCTCTTTAGTTTATTGTTATTTCATAAAGAGTTTTTCTATTTTTTTGTTGTCTTATTTACCTTGGAAAATTAAAGATGTATATATATATAATCGATTCAACATCGAAATTTTCTAATCGAGCTAATATTGTTAAATTACTAGGTATTAATTATTAGATTATTTCTGTTAATTAACCCAAACAATTAAACAATAGATAATAATTAAATACATATTAATTATTAGTAAGTTAATATGGATTAATATTACTTTAATAAAAACTGGGGCATGCGTGAGTTTTTTTTATGAATTGTCCTTGCATATCATAAAAACATTATATCGTTGATCAATTTAATCCTCGAAGAATATCAAATGAAGTGTCCGTCATTTAATTTAAATAAAATAAAGATAAACCAATAAAATTTTATTTTTTTAAAAAAATTAAAGTATGCATATAACGAAAGATGTTTCGAGTATTGTTCGATATCTGAACTCATGAATGAAACCGGAAGATTTTTTTTTAATAATCCAGGTATGTAAGCCACTATAGTTCTAAAGATGGACAATCCGATCCTACAAATCGACCACAGACAAATCTGGCCCAACAATCAAGATCTCGGATTTTCATTGAAAAAATTGCCCTACTGAAATTTAAACTGAGTGCTTAGGAATATTTGTGCGATATTATTTTTGATTGTGCAGTTATGAATAACTCAACAAGGAATAGTATGTTTTCCTCTTTTAATTTCTAGAATTGCAACCGTATGACAACCATATTCATTAATTACTTCGCATGGGACAATGAAAAGGCAAAAGACATACGATGCACACTCAGTGGCATTACGAAAGGACACCAGATCTTAGAACACAAAATTGAAGTGCCACGCCACTTTTCTATTTATTAAAACAAAGTCATTTTAGAATCTTCTAATTGGTAGGAAATAATTAGCATCACTCAAACACACGCGAGTTGATCAACTCGGCGAAATCCCAAGAACAAGCAACTTGTCAATCCAATATGTACAGATGCCTGGTCAACCTGCATACTGTTATTTGGAGTCTGAGCGTCAGAATCTGATAGATGGTAGAGAGATGAAAAGTCCAACCATCAAAGGTGAGAACTAAGGAAACAGAAGATACAATCCATTTACTATCAACATAATCGCCAATTTCATTTATATGTTTCATTCAAATACAACTAGATATCATCGGCATGAAGCATAGCATGAATCTTACGAAACTGGTGTTAGTGGTAGGTGACTTTCTAGCTTAACAACAGACCCACAAAGCTTCACGCTTGTCTGGGAATTAATTATAGATAATTATCCAAGAATTCAGGAAGATAAACAATAATCCAAGTTAGTTAAGATTATATTACTATGACAAGTTCTTTTGCTTTTATCGTTAGGACTGTTCTAGAGATTGTTCTTTATGAATTTCTGTAAAACATAAAAATATACCTGGTAACAAACCTGAGGAAATCGTCAGTCACTTCCGAAATCCTCATAGCTGACTCCTTCGGAGATGGTGTCAAGTTTCCTCATGTCTTCTTCTGAATAATAAAATATAAAAAATTGATGGTTCAAAAACATAACTCAAGGTGAAAAATTGCAAAGGGTGAATGAAAAAAAAAAAAAACAAAGAAAGTAACCTTTTAATTCCCTTCCTGGGGAGTCTGAGAAGTTATTTGAATCATGTGGAAGATAAGGAGATCTATCATAATTCTCCAAAATATCTGTTAAAAAAAAGTACTATGTTACAAAATAGAACAGAATATGGAAATAAAACAATCCATTTGAAATATAATGATAGGAAGCAACCAGCACAGTGAGTGAAATCATCTGTTAAATCTGAAAAACTGAAATTTCGGGGAATCTGACTAAATCCAAGTGTAGACGTATCAATGTCCAAGAGAGTATCATTTAGTGGCTGCCCCGTCAATTCTGAGCTACTGAATGATCCAACTGAAACATCTCCAATGGATTGGTGTGTTTCCAAGATGCTACTGTCATTACTGAATGGGAACTCAGAATTGTTCAAATAGTTAGGTTCTGACTTAATTATTGTCCTGTTCATTCCTGGAACCGTTGACATATTGGAGTCATGTGCAGATAACATACTCGTTGAGGGATTCATGCTTGCACCAAGAATAGAGGAATCACTGCCAAGATAGTTTCCTTCTTGTCCTGATGATCTTCCATTCATAATAACATTTGGAAAACCTCCATTGCAAATCATGCCATCAAGCTTGGCAGGTGAAGATGTGTGTTGAGGTATATAGCACAAGGGAGATTGATGCACTGGAAAAATAACGATAGCAATAATTTTCCATAACAAGTTTTTTAATTCATCCACAGTAATAGTCATCAATCAATAAAGAGTCAAAAGATTTAAGTAAATTAATTTTGATCAAATCTCACCACAGTATTCCAAGCTTTTGTTCTGCACATAAAGCAAGTTCACTACTAAGGTCATCAATCTTCATAATGAACTGAAGTTAGTCCTTACATCCTTCTATTACTATATTGAATGCATTTTAGTCCTTAACCAATTATTTGTTAAGCAAAGGAACAAATTCACAGTTATAGATATTTCACCAAACCTAAGAATACGACCTATTGTTAGGTTGACTGAAAACAAACTTGTAATAACTTGCTAGTCAAGTTTAATAGATGTTGGCTGTGAATTGCATTTTCCTTAGCACAGCAATCAGTAAATGACCAAATCATTTAGACATACATCTGTTTTCTTTCTTTTACATTATCAAATCACAACAGCAATCAGTATATGTTTTCTTTTCTCTTTCTATTCCACACCATCCATCACCATCCTGTGTATTAGATAATCTTGATATGTTAGAACTTAATTATCAATAAAAAGAGCTCAAACTCAAAATAGTTGAAAGTAAAAATCTGAAGATTTTGGTCCAAGGTTTCCACTTAACAATCATCAATTTACACCTAGCATCTTTCAGTAAATAAACATTAAAATACCATTTCTAATTAAGTTATCCATGATAGCTATGGATTTTATTTTATTTTTAATAATGCAAACGGATCAAACTCATACATTAAAAAAATAAGGCAAGAGAAAGCATCCCATGCAGTCTGTTATGACATAAGGGCAATGCAATACAAATCAAGGAAAGAAAGACTCCACCCAATATTCACACACTTGTATAAATTCTGTAGTCACATCTCTGACATTAGACGCCATGAATTCTGCAGCCAACGTTCTCCAAACTACATTACTCTAAAACTGAATAAATTGAAGTGTTTTCCTTTATAGAAAGTGAGAAAACACATCCACTAAAGTATTCAAGAAAATTTCAGAAGCATTGCTTTTCATCTGACTGTTTTGAAGAAAGTAATCCAGTATTCTTTCTCCCATCAAATGTAGGCCGTGCCACTTAAAAAATAAAATGACAGTTTTCTAACAGATCTGTAACATTTACATTCTTTCAATATAGCAACATCCAAGTATTGAAGTTCCAAAAGACAGCCAAGTATACTTTACCAATATTTTAAAAGAAAAGATGGATAAAAATCAGAATCCAAATTCCTAGAAATTAAAAAGTTGAGTAAAAGGATAAAATGGTATATTGTTTAAAAATAATCCCAAAGATTTTTAAACAAGCTCCATGCCAGAGGAATACAATATAAGCCAATTACAAAAATTATCTAAATAAGGATTATAAGAGTTAGAAAGAAGCATACTAGCAGAAGAGTTAGACCCATTGGGCAGAGGTATGCTAGAAACACCAGATGGACATGCTTTCTGCATCATCTCAACTTGTTTTTCAAGGAGCTTGTTGAAAACCATTATTTGATTCTTAACAATAAGTCTAACATGATATGCCTCAAAAAATTCTCGATTCTCTTCCTCAAGTTTTTGCCAAACTGTAGTGCAAACAATGTGCAAAGTATTATCATTCTTATAACCAACTAGCATGAATTGTCCATGACTGAAAAGCAAATCAATAATCATACTGATGGTAGCTTAGAAATTATTGTTAACTGATTGTCTATATATACATGTACATTGTTTAACACTTAATAGCAGAAATCAGATAAGAAGAATTAATTTAGTGCCTCTAATTGTCCCTGCTTCATTCAAGGCCCCATCATTACAAGATCTACTTTCATAAATCAATATTAGGTGATTTAATAGAACATGAAATCTTGTTTAAACAATTGTAATATCAGCCAAATTGTTGCATGTAAACAATACCGAGCATGATAAAGTTCAATTAGAATACTTGCATTGCCATACTGCACCTATATGCTGAATGTGATATGAAAGTATAGATAAATATTCAACAATTTTCAACTCTTTGCATGGTTTTATTGCAGATACATCTAATAATTCCAAAAGATCAACTTATTAACAGATAAATCAAGTAAACCAACATGAAATAGAACAAAAATAATCAAAATAGACCGGAATAACTAGAATAAAATCTCACTATGCTACACTTCAAGATATAAAGCATATTTATTAACTACCAAGTTGAGTGAAACTGGGCTCTATCTTTGCCTGAATAGATAATGTGTCAATTACTTCTTTCTGATTCATATAGAGCTGCAGGCACCGCTCAATTAGGTTCTGAACCTGAAATTTCAAAAGAAAGGAATAACAAACTGGAACAATGCATAGGTCTCAATCCAAAATAAATTCAAACATAAAAGATACTAGACTCAATCATACTAAAAATAAAAGATACTTAACTCAATCCTATTAAAAATAAAAGATACTCGACTTAAATAAAAATCAATTACTATAGCTGAATCAATTCTCTTGATATGCATCCTTCTTTCTAAATTTGTCGTGTGCATCTCTTGTATTTGATGGGTTCTAGATGGGCTTACCTACGGTCCACAACAATTGTCCATGTAATAAAATATAGTTTAGTACAACCATCAAATGGAATGCACCATTGAAGTTTATGATTGCTTGACTGAATTCCATAAAGCATGCTTCCTATATAACTTCTTGATAATCACACGTAGTATAAGAATTACTTGAATAAGGAAGATTTCATATTATCCTGATAAAATCAGAATCTTGACTTCCTTTGACGTATTTGAACAACAGGCCATGTTTCTTTTTAAAAAAATTATTGGCTTTCCCAGTTCCTTTTCAAAAGAAAGTAAAATTGTTTTTGAGTATGTGTTTGATAGCAATTTCATAAGACAATAAGTAAATTCGTAAAATATGTCCTGGGTAACTAAGGTAGAAGGGGGGGAAAACTACATCATTGGCCAATCAAATAGAACTGAGAGACCTCTAACTGCAGAATAGTCATTTTTATGGAGTTGTATCACAGTATACTCCTCCACCAACGAGAAATAACCTCATGGTCACCCGCCACCTATAGCTCCATCCTCAAGGTCATCTACTAGTCCACTCCACATAGCACCCTAGCGTATTGGTTACGAATGGGGCTCACCATAATGCTACTAACATCCAAGATCAGTGGTCTAACAATTCAAAATGACCATTCACTTCGACAGTTTGCCCTCCACCCTTTTAATTCATAGATCATCTTACATTACCAACTTGGAGCTGTAGAATGTTCCTGTCTACATCCCATGGGCACTTACCATCAGTCACGTTGTGAACACTACTCTGAAAAATGTAGCATCGCATGCAAAAACTAAATCGTCATGAGAAAAAAAGGCTAATGATAACTCAAAACATAGCTTCCGCTACACTCACTTGTCTTACGGCCTACCGACAAAATCCACCAACGTTCAGATAAAACAGACCGACCGCAACACACGAACAACCAAAAAGGAGGCGACATGATCGCGATCAAAAGAACCAAAACCTAACAAACCGGGGGAGAGACACGCACCAGTTGTATGTCCTCACGAGACACCTTCCTGACTTCTCCGCTGGCCATCGTTCCCCTCGCTTCGGTCCCCAAAACACCACGATCGTGGTCGCAGAAGACGGATCACCAAAGAACCTACCAAACCACCTCGTCGAAGTCAGTTGATCACAGAAGTACGCAGCATGATCCCGCAGCAGGAGAAGGAGATCAAGCCGTAAAGAGCGAGAAGAGATGAGAGGCGACGGAAAGACCTCGGGACGGAGCTCGGCGGAGAGGATTCTCTGCGAAGGTGGCAGAGGGAGGATTGGGATATGGAGTGGGAACAGGGAGAGAAGGAGCTGAAATCGGAGTGCGCCCACCCACTTGACTTGAGTTGGGGTTTTATTCGGGTGGGGGACAAAATGACAAGGAAAACGTCGCCGTTGATCAGCAATCCAGCGGGCCCGATTTTTTGGTCCCTTTTATTATTATTATTATTATTTATTTTTGTAATGTGATTTTGGATTTGAACAAGAAAAAAAAAAAGGGACAAAATGGGAAATAATGATAAGGATTTTGCATACCTATCCATCCATCAGTCAATTTGGATGTGAGTGCGTTTGGATGGGGTCGAGACTCAATCTATTTCGTATTTAATATTAATATTATTATTATTATTTTAGTAATGAAATATTCTAACAAGGAAAATGTTGTGTGGTATAACGGCGAGAGGGATTAAAACGTCTTCGGACGACAGATGATTATTGGGGTGTTGTCATTAATAGATTTAGAGGTTAATTCTTGATAATGAAATATTGATTGATTTTTATCTTTTCCTATGTAATGGTGATGGTTTAAAAGTTAAAAAAAGTTATCGATGAATAACTAAGAGACTATCATGGTGATGGTTTAAAAGTTAAAAAAAGTTATCGATGAATAACTAAGAGACTGATAGTCTAAGACGTAGTCTTTTACCACCTAGAGGGATTAAAAACAAGGAGCCATATGAGAGGGAGGGGGTGTTGCTACAAGTATGCACTAAGAAAATTGTTATAAGGGCATTATGATGATGGATGGATCTCTCCCAGGGAGGAAGCACATACCCAGATGACACAAACCCTTTTGACTTTATCGGCCTTGCTAAAAGATACCAACAACTCTTACAAGACTAAAAGCAACCACTCTCCCTCAGTGAATTCTCAAGGATTAGCCTACAACTCCATCAGCTACAACAAGTAGCAATACAGGCAGCTAACTCTCTCCAGCAGCTAAGGCTGCTGCATACCATGAAAAAGGAAAAATGTCAATGGAGGAGTGCATATGATAATTGGTGATTTGATTGGTACCCTACTACTAAACAGATAGACGAACAGCTGGCAACAACTACAAATCTACTACATGACGCCTTTAGACAGATGGACTCGTTCCAGCTGTAAAGGACCACAACTACTTTGCGGAGGTGGTGGACCCTCAAAGAATCTTGTGACTCATCCAACAAATAAAGAATGCGAATTATTGTATTAAAACAGTATGAGTGTGTCTACGTTGGAAAGCAGATTCTCTCTTATCCTGAGGCAACAAACGCATGTAATGATGGGACCCAATGAGCACCCAGCATCGTTTGCCCACCTCTATATAAGAGAAGTAGTATAACCCTTACAAGTCATTCAAGCAAACCATGAGTCTTACTTGGGGTATTGTAAAGAGTTTGGCAATAAGAATCTATAAGTTTCTCATCCTTTCTTCTTATTTCTTTTGCTAAACTTATATAGATCTATCGATCCTAGATCCTCGCACCCCACACTCACACACCTTATGATCTCGCCTCTGTAATCATAGTTAATAACTCCAGTGCCAATATCCATTCCATATTTTCATGTGTAGCTAGATCTGGGGGTGATTCACCCATAGCTTCCCCATGGAATTGCCATACCGATACCAGTATGAATTTGAGCCCTCCTTCGTGGAGGTATGGTGCAATTATGACTTGCTGCTAAATCATATCCTACAACACTCGAGGACTTTCTCTTAGGTAAAATTGCAGAGGGAGAGAATAAGTATACCGGAACGTCGGGATAAATTTGATCTTCAAGAATTTCATCTACTGGGTCATAAATATATGTGAATACTCTTAGTGCCTGCTCCATGAGAACCACCAATGTATGTAAGGACTCTTCGTCACTTTGTATTTCTTCATCACAGTGGTTGTAACGAGGTTGCTCTGTCATCCTTGCTTCTCTGTAATTGCTGAAATTTAATGAAATTCACCCGCCCATAAAGTTCCTATTGCTTTACCTCTGTAGGTTGCATAGGAATATTAAGGGCCGTTGGACGGATTGTCCAGTTTAACTACTGGCGAATCCGACATTGACCCCATGACTAGCTAAATAGTCGACGACTCCTTGTATTTCATAGGCGAATCCGACATTAGGGATGTTCGATAGTCTTTCGATAAGCCCTCTTGTGATTAGTAGATTTGCCTCACCATGCCACCACTGCTCATATGCTCAAGTAAGGATGGTGACTTGAATATTTTGAAAAAAATCACCAACTGTTAGCATTAGATTGGGAATTACATAGACGAGTTGGCTTCGCCTGGTTAGGTCCACTTTTATGGATGCGAGGATGGCTTGATCTCCTTCCCATCGGTTATCACGAAATACTATTAAGGTCATGGTCCCTTCTTTCCGTCGATGTAGGGTCTGTATTCGAACTTGCAGTACACCTAGGTGGATATATTGCATCCTGCTCCTTTGAAGTTGGAGAAAGCTTTCTTCTTGGATGAACGTTTTGTCTGCCTGATGGCCTTCTGTAACCAATATTGCTTCTTCAAATCGGTGCATATAGATCCGGTGGTGTACATCATCTCTTCGGGAGTGATACAGAACCTCCACAGAGACAATAGAGGGTCTTTCCTATATAGAGAGACGTAGCTGTACTTGGGGATCTATTTGTTGTTCAAGGGCGTGAATTGGTACAGATCCTCCAGTTAATCTTTTGCCCAATCTCCTGGTAGCTTGCTGAGCATTATGGAGCCTCCTTTGGTTACGTTGATATTCCCTAATTTGGTCTTCAAATAGGAGTGTTGTTGTTGTAGATGGTTGCTCAACGCTGGTTCTTGAGATCATTATGTCTTTAATTTTTTCCTGTTCTTCCTTCAAGATCATGTACGGGTCTTTGAAGACTCTTAGTTTGCCTCTGGGTTCTTTTGGCCTTTCTGCTGGCCCTAAAGAAAGATTCTTTAGTTTTTCAATAATATCTTCAGGCACAATTTTTACCTGAGTCTCGCCTTTTGCATGATCTCTGATAACTTTGAGGTCTCTTTGAATCTCCTTCAAGCTCTCAGCTATTTGTACTAACAACTGAATTTGGGTGTTATTTTGTTTGATGATTGATGAGTTTCCAGAGGTTGGTCCTTGAAAATCACTAGGATTGACGAATTCGACAGTTGGTGCCTCAATTTGCTCTGTTGCTTGAACAAAGTTCTGGTATGATGTGGTACCCTTGGTGAGTGTAGTTCATGAAAAGGTTCACTGTTCTAGTCGGTGGAGTAATGCTTCTATTCGTACCACTTTGCTATTCAGGTTCTCATTTAGCTTTAATGGCTCTTGTTCCACCAGCTTAGGGTGCTCAGCAATTTCTGCAATAAGGTGCTATGACCTCTTGCTTTGTCAAAGGTCTATTTTCTATATAAGTAATGGTTAGATTTTTCAAGCCTTGGCTTAGTCATTGGACTTCGCTCTCAAGGGTTTGACACCTTTCTAGAATGTTTTTGAAATGCTTCAGGTGAACACGAGAAGATAGACTCTATCATAAATGGCGGCTAGGTTATTTGCTAACTGGCTATTGGTAACTTTGGATGTGGAAGCAAGATCAACTTATTCAAGGCTTGCGGTTCAGGAATTCTTATACCAATCCTACACAGATTTTTTTTCCCATAACTCAGACATCTAACTTTAAATTCTCTTAGTTAGGACAGTTCCTCTCCAGGTTTTACTCACACAAGTATGCCCTCGGTCTTTCTATGGCTCACTAGCCTTTAGGCCGAGTTAGGACTTGTTCTTTTGTATTTCTTGATTTACATAATATCAACAATCTTAAAGAATTTTAAGTAGAATACCGGACAGTCATGACTTTCCTTCCCTCTAGCCTTTCTACCTTGATCTTTCGGGACTTAGGCTACCATAGGCGGTGATATCAGCATTGTGATGAGTGAAGTTGGCTTTAAAGTAAGTAAAGATAAACTATCTTTTAACCTCTTTCTCCACCTTGCTGGTTCTTTTCTTCTCCATCCTCTCTTATATTCGAACAATATTTAACTGTTTTATGTTTTCATGTTCAAATTTTGAATATGCATCCCTCGCCATTGATTATATTTATGTTTTTAAAATACTTAAATGCCTCCAAATGAGCATTTAAATAGATTTAGTCAAATTTATTATGAGTATAACAATTTTAATCAGAGAAACGTCAAAACTATGACTATTAGATGGATCTAACACTGTTGAATTAAACAACAATTTTGATTTTTTTTGTTACTTTAAAAGTATATGTGTACCGTATAATATTTTTTGTGAATTTTATATAAAATGTTAGCCTACATGGTGCACACTGTGAGCATCAAGTATTTTTTTTTAAAGGTATATATATATATATATATATTTCTCACAAGGTATAATATTAGTCTGTATATTGATTCGATGCATATTTCTCGACGATGACTAATAACTCTCGATGTTCAAGTGTATTTTCAGACATTCTGATTCAATTTTAAAAATCGAGGTACTCGAGGATGGATCTGAAGTTATGAAAGCCGCTTATCAATGTGCATCGAACTAATGTGCATGCTAAATAATTCTTTCTATCCATACGTCAATTAATTCTAAGGTGGAATTTAATTCTATAAAAATTTATCACACATAAGATAAATTAAAAAATTATTAATCTAATACTCTTAAATCAATCATCTATTAATAAAAAAAAAAATTATGCAGTTGAGACTCACTCTATCAATATCTCAGGAAAAATAAATAATTAAAAATGTGCCCTGTTTTTTTTTAAAAAAAATAAAAACAAGATCCGCTCATTATTTTCTACCAAACATACCCCTATGTGATTAAAACAATTTCAATTAAAGTCGCTTTATTTAAAATAAAAAGAAACAAAAGAAACAAACAAACAAAACTATAAACCTTCATAAAATAATAATTTTAATTTATTTTGAGTTTTTTAATATTTAATTGAATGCAGAGGGAAAAAATAAAAATAGAAAAATTACATATAAGCTATTTTGGCTCCAAATGATATTGTTTTATACAAAGCAATCAAAGCAACTTCTAGATGACACTATTTTAGTCAAAATAATATCATGATATGATTTCAAATTATGACATTCGAAGTTTGAATCTAACTATGACGTATTTATAGAATTTTTTCTTTCAAATAGAGGACGTATCCAAAAGATACTGAGGTTACGTATGCTTCTCAATTTATCCTGATGATCAATGAAAAAATTTTATGGAACCAGATTGATCATCATAGTTAATGAAATTAATTGGGAATATTATTTTTTTTAGTCAAAATATTTTTATCCTGGAGTTCCAAAATAGAGCATGAGCTATTTTAATTTTCTGAAAAATAAAAAATCAGTAATTTTAATTTATAGATTTTAATCATTAAAAATTTCGTCCAGAGTTGTAGACGTCGATACGATGACGAGATCACAACTCAAAGCAGTCATGTGAGGTCAATTCCAAGGGGTGAATCAGATCCATTTCGATTCTTGCAAAACTGGATCGGACCGAACTCGATCGTGCCGCTGTTAGCCCGATTCCATGGGCATCGAAGAGGGCGGCGGCGGAGCATCGGTGGCCATCCCGTCGGGTTGTGGCTCTCTGCACCGAGCGCTGTTGGAGTGCCACCGGCGCGCCGGCGACCCGCGCCAGCGCTCGGTGCTGTGCCGTCACCTGAATCGCTCACTGGCCGAATGCGTGGTGGCCGAATGCTGTCCCGAGGAGTCCGAGGCGGTGCGAAGCCTCTGCTCCAGTGCCGGAACCGCCCTCAAGCGATCGCAGTGCCAACGCGCGCAGCTCGCCCTCTCTGTCTGCCTCTCGTCGCACCAGTTGCCCGATTCGTAGCGGTGTCGGTCTCAATTTTCGGAATCCTGACCTCATCTATAGTGAATTCCTTACTCTGGTCTCGGTAAGAAGCATACTCCTTATCCGTGTAGAAAGAATCCTGATGATGGATCCAAGCAATAATCCTAGGTTTTCCATTCGATAAACAACATATAGTATTTGGGCGAAGACCCACTCGTACCTTCAAACAGAGAATAAGCGCTTAGGGTTTTCAATTTTTTTTTTAATCTCTGGTTTATTTTGATTGTTGGGTGATTTTTTTTATGGAAGAAAATGCTTCTTTTTGCACAAAAATTTCAGCCGGAATTTGGAGGCTGATATTTTTTGAATTGCTCACTGTACAATTTCTGTAAACTTGTCCAATGTTCTTGATATTATATGCATTATATATTCAGCCTTGCTAGCCCTTAACTGTTGGTTTTTGTTATGGCTCACCCTAATTCTATATAAATTGTCAGCATTCTTGGCCAAAAAAACTACTATGGTCTTGGGCAACTTCTTTCCCAAACTATTTAACATTAAGTACGGATTATGGCTTTTTTTTCAATGTTTTACAAGTCGTTTCTTTGATGATATAAAAAAATGAAACATTGACAAATATAACTCAGTACTTTGATCTTTATGGGATCCAAGTTTTGGATATGAAAATAACTTCTTTTTTTTTAAAAAGAAGCTCTTGATTAAGTTATTACCTTCTCTTTCTTAGTGGATAGATGTTTTTGGCTAATCATGCTAGATACTGCTGTTATGGAATGACTACCGGGCCTTGGTTGGAGCCAAGTTATCATTTTTACTATCACATTCCTATATGGAAGATTTGCATTGTTAGTGTTAACTTTCATTTAAGAACACGTAGCTATATCTCTTAATTTATGTTAAACTC
The DNA here is from genome assembly GCF_018446385.1 of Zingiber officinale. NCBI lineage: Eukaryota > Viridiplantae > Streptophyta > Magnoliopsida > Zingiberales > Zingiberaceae > Zingiber > Zingiber officinale. The sequence goes on along the minus strand of NC_055987.1, from coordinate 168,583,262 downwards.
TTCAATGTAAAGCAGGAACATCTCAAGAAACTAGTTGATTACCTTTTACAGTGAAGGTAGCGATTAAACATTTCATGGTGTAGAATTTGGTCTTTGATGTTTCATTTATGGTCTGGAGAAGTAGTAACAATCTAGTTCTCTATGCTAGACTAGATACTACAAGGCACAATGCACTGTGAGCATGAAGGTCAATCTATGTCTTTGGTCCTTGTGGAATGTTTGTTTAATTCTTTAAATGGACTGCTTTGATGAGCTTTTTTTCAGCATATATTATTATTTATAATTGATGTTTTGTCCAAGTCATAAATATAGTGAATAGGATTGTAGCTCTCTCATTTGAGGTGCCATTGAAAAAGTATATACAGTATACTGACCCACTACATAGCGTATCATTTAGATATTTATCACGTACCTTGTGCAATAATAAAATTTCTGTGCAAAATGTGCTGATTAACCTTTTGAGAGCCTCATATTTTTGTGCTTCAGAATATCAATTACCCAGCCTTGAGTACCTGCTGTATATTCATATGGTTGAGGAATTCTGTGTGTTCAGGAAAGTGCATGCTTAAGCCATTTGAAATTTATATTTATCTGAGCTACTTGAAGAATCGACTTTAAACTGTCAGAAGTTTTTGAGAGTGTGCATTCTTATCCCATTCTCACGCCTTCTAGCTCTTTGTTTCTTTGTAATTGACTCAATATTAAATCATCAAATAAACTTAGTTTCATCTATCTACCACTGAATCTAAAACTATATTACTGTCCATATTCAATCTTTTAAGTCTTTTAGTTATCTTAACTCGAGTTTCTTCTCCCTCTATCTAGACTTGACACCTTCAATCCAAATTAATTCCACTTGTCTTATTATGTAGTCACGTTCTTATTATTTTTAACCTATTTTCTCTTATATTATAATCATATGTATTGGACCTTATTTGCTTACGTAGTAATTCTATTTTCTCCATCATATACAATCTTAGCACTCGCATATCTACTTTTTAAGGAAAGGGGAAGGCCAATGGCAATGGGAGTAAGATTTGATGAAGGCCAACTTCAAATCGAGGACCTTAGCTACAACCTCCAAGGTCTCTAAAAAACATAGTAGTGCTCACATATCTACTACAATAACTTTTACATGTATTGTATCATTTCTGAATAAGGATATCCTGGTGCACGAAACTTTCGTCAATACGGAATCCCATAAAAGATCTATTGTAGTGAGCCTTACGTTATATTGTAAGACTATTTCCGCGATTCAAATCTATCACCACTAAATCATATGACAACAATTGTATTGTTGCGCTAAAGCTCCTCTTTTGTCTTGACTACCTAATATATTTTAGGTTAGTTGAACTGTTAGCATCAAAATTTTAATGAGGGTGTTCTAGCCTAGTAAATGGAAATCTTGCATTACAAGATCCCATGAAAATACAATGTGTAAAGACTAGTTCTCCCCTTTGGCTTCTTCTTCCCCACTGGTCTACTTGGCTCCTTTCCTAGCCTATTAGTGTCTCTCCTGGCTACTCAAGAAAGAGAGTAGTGAAGTATGCATAAAATTGATGTTTGTTATCTTGAAATATGGCTTTTAATGGTTGACACCGAGAGAATCCATTTCACTCAATTGTGAGTTTGTTTAGCACTTGTACTTGTAAAATACTCAAGAAAATGGTAGTGATTTATGTGGAATGACATTGTCTAGTGGTAACTGGATGTTTCTGGAGCAAATGTATATTGACATATGAACCACATGAATGCTAATAGATATGAGCCAAAATACTGATGGCGTCTTTTTCGCTTGCTCGGGCTCCTCTTTCGAAGCTACGATTGCCTCCTAAAGATCTGAGATCGGTCTAAAAGACAAAGCATGTTAGGATTGGCTAGTTTAATTGGCGTGACCACTTTGATGTTCAAGTCAACATCAAGTGAATGGATAGGTGGTTGATGTTCGAGTCAACATCAAGTGAATGGATAGAAAATTTTACAAACATGATATATATATATATATATATGATTTTTTTTCGATGTAGAGGTAACTTTCTCTACTAAGCTCTCTAATACTCTCTCTCTCTCTCTCTCTCTCTCTCTCTCTCTCTCTATATATATATATATATATATATATATATATATATATATAGATAGAGAGAGAGTATTAGAGAGCTTAGTAGAGAAAGTTACCTCTACATCGAAAAAAAATCATACTTGTAACTCACCTCCTCCGACTATTATATAGCAAGGAAAAGGCAATCTCCACGTGACTATCCTTGGAGAGGCAGTTAGGGAACCAAGGATCGATAGTCGTTGAGCTGCACCTCCAACAACGCCCATGTGCGTCCGCTAGCCCTCCTTCCAAGAGAAGGTTATGAGACAATCGTTGAGGGTTATCTCTACGTGCGCTACCATATATTCATCAGCTATCCACTTGATATGTAGTTAGGGGACAATCGTTGGAAAGAATCTCCATGGGCCGCCACATACTCCTCATCTATCTACATGGAAGTCAGTCAGGGAACCATGTCTGACCGTTCTTATAGGGATCACCATATGCCACATATTCATTAGCTATACCTTCAGTTAAGGAACCAAATCCGATCGTCATTACAGGCATCTCTCGCTTAGTTGTTGGAAGTCAAAGCTAAGTACTATATTGGATGAGCGCTAAGTACTCAGAGATCAAATCTTGTATGCTTCCTTGAGTCCGTGTGAGATGTCGCTAGACTGAATACTTGGGAGTGCATATAACTTGTATAGGAATGCCAATATAAAGATCGACACTTGGTGCTTGGTAGTGTCTATCCTCAGGGCTCAAGGGTTGATGGGTGAAATTCTCAAGTGTACGACTATCGTTAAATAATAAAATATCGATCCCACTGGGATTATAAATCGAGTACCAGTCAGAATCATGAAGCAGACTATCTAGAACAATCGAAATCGCGAGAATCATGAGAGAAAAAAAAACGAATTAAAAAATAAGAGAAGTCTTAGGAGAAAATCAATTTTGGGGAGTAATTCTAAGATTTTGATTTTGCCACGACGATTGTCAACACCCTTAATATTATTCACTTTCTTACCTTCAATATTAATACGCATGAAAATGGTCTATCCCGAGATAACCGTTATAGACCTTTGAAATTATACCGGTATGTCTACCCCAACATAACGTTTACTTTAAAGGTAGATTTACTAAAGCGACCGTTTTCTTAGTGATGCCCCATAGTCCTCTAGATGTTATCTCCTACTTCGTAACGTCGAATCGGGGTAAACCCATTAAACCATGCGATAGCCAATGATACTTTCGTGAGGTTTTGAACTACTTTCGTGAACAACCTCTCAAGTCTCGATCCTTATGGGTCGGAGAGTTGGATTCACCTTTCGATCCTTCCCCATATCCCGTGGGATATGAAGATGTACGTTAGTGTCATAGTCAAGGTCTCAGCTCAAGTTTCCCAAATGGACCTAAGCTGGACCGACACCTACAGTTCCCTCAACGGGGAACACGTCTTCACTGGATCTCTCCTCCAATTGCTTACCTTTACTTACCACTTGCAATCACTCGACTTGCCTTTGACCCATTAGGTCTTCTTACCAGTTGTCAGGTCCACAGACCCAACTGGACTTCGGCCGGTGGTCAGGTTCCGCGAACCCAACTGAACTTCTCTCTAGATATAGGACCCCACGGACCTATATGGACTTTGCACCAGCTATTGGGCCCCGCAGACCTAACTGGATTTCCCACCAACTATCGAGCCCCGAGGATCTAGCTGGATTTCAGTCTGGTATCAAGTCCTTCAGACCAGTCAACTCCTGCACACTTGGTAGAAGCGTTAGACAAACAACTCGTCTAATTTTAACCTATTTGTCATACATTAAAACCAGTTAGTGCAACCTGCATCAACACCTTGTTGCATCTGAAGCATTGTTGCATCTGAAGCAGGTGATTCTTGACTTGCTGATATTGGGCTTGATCATATTTTAAAGGTCCTTTGTGCTGAAGTCCTTCTTCTTCTTAGTGAGCGTTCTTCTTACCATGTTCACCAATTTCTCTTCTGCATCTGAGTCTGAGTCAAATTCAGATTCCACCTTTTACTTGATCTTTTACTTTGTAGAACCTGTCAGGAATACCCTTTTCGGTCTTTTGGGAGTTAGTTTATTCGTGTAGCTTTAGTTCACAAAATAGTTCATCTAATTTAAGGTTATTTAAATTCTTCAAAATTTTATAGCCATATACTACAGATGCCCACAATACATTTCGGAGAAAGAAATTCAAGGTATACCTCAATACGTCACTATTTTCTAGTTGGCGGCCGATTAGGTGGAGCCCGTTTAGAATGTCTTTAATTCTTGCATGCAACTAAATTGTTATCTCTCCATTTTGCAATTTGATATTAAACAAATTATTTAATAGTAAATCATGCTTTGTTACCTTTGCATCACTTGTGCTTTCGTGCAGCTCGATCAATTTATCCCAAAGTTCCTTAGCATTCTTGAATGGTCCGATCCGGTTGAGTTCTTTCCTCATCAGTCCACATTGAAAATGTTTACTGCCTTGTTGTCAATTTACACTTTTTTTCATTTATATGTTCTAGTTCTCAGAGTTGAGGGGTATTTTCGTTGCTTTATCGATTGACTCCTTGTACCCTTGTAGAATGGAGAATCATTGGTCGATATCAATTTTCAGATAGAGCTAGCTCCATCATCTTTTTCCAGTAGAAGAAGTCGTCTCCGTTGTATAGCGATGGATGAACGGTGCTCTAGCCCTCGCTTTGTGCCATTAAGAGGGATTCTTGCACAAACAGAAAAATCAAAAAGAGGTACCAAGACTTGATCTTGGATTAGTAGTGTAGGAGAAGAAAGAAAAAAATATAGAGCTCGTGTGGTATTGTACCAAGTTCAAGTAAAAATCGAGACTAAGAGCATCCATAACGCTAATCCATTATAACATCCACTACCTCATCAAAAAGTATAGGGTCTACTACCACATACTCATTATAACAACATATCTCTTTCACTCACATTTTTTGTTAACATTAACACTCATTATTTATGTATTTCACAGTCCACTCAATCAATTTAAAATTAATATATATTAAATAAATATAATTTAAAATATTTAAATTATTATTATTATTTTAATAATAATCTTTTTTTGAAAGAATAATTTTACTGTTTTACAAAAATAATATTAAAATTTTTAATATACTTTTTACCATTTAAAATAAATAAATAAATAAAATAAAACAAAAGAGAAAGAGGGGGGCCATTATAATGCCCACTCACAATGGAAAGGGGGTATTAAATGGGCATTATGCCCTATGAAAAATTTATCTGAAAGGATAATTATACCAGTTTTAATCGAAAATCTCAAAATTGAAAACAAATAATAAAAAACTCTGGCTTGATTGGTGGTTGCACCAATTCAAAGCAAACTTAGCTTTGACACCACTTGTAGGATCGATGCACACATAAGGGGGGTGAATTATGTGACTTTTAAAAACTTTCTTTTTAAGGTTTATAAAATGAGTACGTAGTGGAAATAAACAAAAAAAAATAGAATTAAAAAGCACAAGTATGCAAAGAATTACTTGATTCGGAGCCTTCGACGACTCGTACTCCAAGACTCATAATCCCTCGGACCATATCGACGGGTAATCCACTAAAAACCTCTTCCGCAACTGCCAGAAGAAGAAATTTAATACAAAAAATCGAAGGTGTTGGTGCAATCGACCTCTAGGGTTTCGATGTTTGACAATATACCTAAATTTGGTCAATTTAACCAAGAGTTGATCCAAACAGAACTTGATGTTTGGAAGAGAGAAGTCTAATCAGGACTAGATGACTAGCAAATGTATGTCCTAACCAAAGGATAGACAAGTGAGAGTCTATTGGAGGTTAGGCAAAGTAGAAGTCCTGGTGAGTGAAACCGGACCCTAGTGAGTGAAGTTAGGTAGTGGAAGTCATGATGAGTGAAGTCGGGCCCTAGTGAGTGAAACTAGGTGATAGAAGTCTTGGTGAGTGAAGTTAAGCCCTAGTGAGTGAAGCTAGGTGGTGGAAGTCCTGGTGAGTGAAGTCGGGTTCAGTAAGTGAAGCTAGGTAGTGGAAGTTCTGGTGAGTGAAGTTAGACCCTAGTGAGTGAAGCTAGGTAGTGGAAGTTCTGGTGAGTGAAGTCGGGCCCTAGTGAGTGAAGCTAGGTGGTGGAAGTCCTGGTGAGTGAAGCCGAGCAATGAAAGTTCTAGTGAGTGAAGCTAGGCAGCCCTAGGGGAGGTAACCCTAGGTTATATGTGAAGCTAGGCGCGCGGTCGACCGGACCAGCGAATCTTGAAATATGTTAACACCGTCTTACTTTACTGTTTTATCTATTGTGCTAACTCAGTGTTGCAAGGAAATCCAGCTAGGTCAACGGGCCGATCAGATAGTTGGCATGAAGTCCAGACAGGTCGACAGGCTTACCAAATGTCTGGCAAGATGGTAAGTTAAAGTAAGTCACTAGAGGAGAGTGACTTGGTGAGGGCGTGTTCCCCATTTGAGAGAACAGTAGGAGTCGATCCAACTTAGATCCATTTCAAAAATCTAAATAGAGATCTTGACTAGATTCTGGTCTCAAGGAGACAATATAATTACTACTCTGTTTTTATAATTGTGGTAACTTTTATCTTGCAGGGTAGTATAATTCCGTCACAAATTATATATTAAATATAATTTTAATCTGTTTATAAATCCGTTTACAATCATATTTATAAATTCGTATATAAATTTCATCTCTAATTTTATTTTAAATTTGTTATTAATCTGTCTCAAATAACATATCAAAAATATTTTAATTTGTTTATAAATCTGTTTACAAAATTCATATTTAAATTTATCAATAATTTTTTATTATATTATTTTTTTCTCATCTACATATTATTTTAGCAGAAACAATCACACAGTTCAAATAAATAAAAATATTTGAAATAATTAATGTTTAATTCAAAAATATCACATCATCTAAATATTCATAGTATCTAAATAAATCTAATTTTTATTTCATTTATCACGACGCTCACGGGGACCAAATCCTCCTAGATACAAATGATTTGTATATCCCACCTCTTGAATCATCTTATGAACCATCTCCTTGAGATTTTCTTCTCTTTGTCTACCTTCCTCCATAAGTTTTTCTTCCCTTTGTCTACTTTCCTCGATGAGTTTATTTTCTCTTTTCTTACCTGTACTTCATTTGGTATGTTATCAAGTTCAGACATTGTATCATGTTGCCTACATATATCATTATTAAAGTAAATATTATGTAACTCAATGTTTTGTTCAAATTTGTATACCATTAATAAAAATATATATACATTACATACTCATTTGGTATTCTAAGAGATTGCCATCTACTTCGACCTCTCCCCCTTGATCTTCCTTTACTGGAACCAATATCTTTCGTCCCTCTATTTGACATCCTGCATCACATAAATAAAAAATTAAGCAAAAGCGAATACAAGAAAAAGTTCAGCAAAAGATAATTATAGTAAACAACAAATAAAAATCAGTATACAAAATTTCTGAAGTGAACAACAAATTTCTTAAGTGAACGACAATAAACACTATGCAGTACAGATTACACTGCAAATAATTTGTTTTTTTTATAGAAAACAACAAACATGATAACTTTCTATAAACAAAATAAAATTTAGTAAACAACACAGAAACACACCTGGAAGTTAGTTATAGTTATTCTGTGGCTTTACCTTAAATCAAACGTGACAAATTCCTTTTCTTTCTCTAAGTCTATTCTTTCTCTATATTATAGTTATCCTGTGGCTTTACCTTAAATCAATTCTTACTCAAGGTTATAACTATTTCTATACCTAACTGACTTCTTGGTGCATATTATTATATTTATCTATACCTAACTAACTTCCAGGTGTATATTCTGGTATAATCCTTTCAAATCAAACCTTGTAGTGCACTATGGTAGCAATAACACAATATCTGCATTAAACACGTTTTGGGTAGAAACTGTTGGAGCAATCCCAATGGTCCGTGCGACCATGTGTTTTGGTGTTTGGGCAAAGGGTTTAAGTTAGGTTCACCCTTGTATTTGATATGTGTATTTGAGTTGTGCAGGTTTGCAGGATACACATGTGACTCAGGTTGATGGCTTCGGGTCTGGTGAAGGATGGAGCATCTGAGGGATCATGGACAAGGCAGCGAGGACAAGGGCCGAGGGAAGCGACTTCGAGGCATACGCGAAGGATGGCATTGGGGACGAGCCGCGGGCTTGAATGCATCCGAGGGACGAGAGCCAAAGGAAGTAGGCTTGAAGGTAAAAGGTCAAAGCTGCAAAGGAAGCATCAAGTGAGTCATAAGGGTGAGGGTACGAGTGCACGAGAGATTGTACTCGGAGTAAAATCCTAGTTTTTAGGGTTTTACTGTAGCAGCACTGTAGCGCTACTATAGCAGTACTGTAGCAGTACTGTAGCAGTCGACTGCATGTTTTACAAGTCGACTGGTGCAGTCGACTGGCAGCGAACAGAATGTCTCTGTTCGTATGGAATCGAGCCGTTGGGATGTAACGGTCGAATTTCCACAGAGGGCAGTCGACTGCATGTTTTAGCAGTCGACTGGTAGGCGGGGTTTTCCAACCCGTGGCCTATAAAACCAAAGCTTGGGAGCTTGGTTTGAGTTGACGAAATAGAGGTGGTTAATCTCTATTAGTAGTCTACCAGTGCCCTAGCGTCAAAGGAGCTCTTGTGAGGGTTGTGGTGAGGTTTCTCCACCCACAAGGAGGTTTGAGCTAGCCGGAAGTTTTCCGGGGAGTAATCCACCGAAGGATCGGGATCGTCCACCTTACGGACAGCCGTGGAGTAGGAGCCCTAATCTCCGAACCACGTTAAACAACGTGTTAGCTTGGTTTGCATTTCTTATTCTTGTCTTAAGCTTTCTTTGTATTCATATTTGTAGTTAGTATTAGATTTCCGCTGCGTATACTAACAATAGTGTAGAAGGCGATTATTTGGGGGTGCCGTCTATCCAACCCCCCTTCAAGCCGGCCGTCCGATCCCCAACAGAAACTCGCGATAGAAATAATACAATTTCTGCAGTAAACACAACTGCAGTAAACACAATTTCAACAGTAAACACAACTGCAGTAAACACAATTTCTGCATAAACTCAGATAAAAAAAACTCACTAGCAGTGATCTTATTCACTGATAATAGCATTTGTGAACAACAGTACACCATGAGTTAAAAATCTATATTCACTACTAACAACAGTACATATTACAATATGCAAAATACTAATAGTAAACACTAGCAGTAAACATTATGCTGTAAACACTAGCAATAATACAAACAATATTAACAATAGCAGTAACAGAGTGTAAACACAATTTCTACAGTAACAATAGCAGAATTCAGCAAAGTCAATAGCAGTAACACAATTTCTGTAGTAAACACAATTTCTCCAGAATTCAGCAAAGACAATAGCAGTAACAAATCTACTACTGCTTACTGTAATGGTAGTAAATAGCAATACATATTACAAAAACTGACAACAGTAATCTTATTCACTACTAACAGCATTTGTGAACAACAGTACAACAAAAACTCACAATAGAAAAAATCTATATTTACTACTAACAGCAGTAAACAACAGTAAAAGGTAGTAAGTCAAAAATTGAATCAATTTATCTCTAAGATCAAACACAGAATCAAGTTTAACTTTTTGCAAAAAATTAACAAAAACAATACTACACTACAAACCAAGTCATCTTATTACACTTTGTTCGAAACAAAGATCAAAATCAACACAATAAAATTGAAACAAAGATCAATCCACATGGTATAAGCAATATTATAATCTACATGCTCCAGTATATATTGTAAGGTTTCTAGTATTCTTTTAATATGGTCGAGTTCATACATGTGGTGAAAACTTGAAATGTTTTTGATTACTATGAGAAAGCATTGCAAAAAGACTTCATAAGAGGAAGCAGTGCAAAAAAACTTCATAAGAGAAGTGCAGTAATTCAAATCTGAAGTGTAAACCTTTCAAGTAGAGAAATTATCCTATCAATTCGCAATCTCACAAATTAGAAATTAATTTGTGAGGCAATCTCACAAATTTGTGAGGAATAATGTAGGATAGCAATCCTCATGCCTCTCTGCCTCATGCTCGGTTTTTCCCTAAACAACAATAATCTCACAAATTTTTGCAAATTTGGTGGCTAAGCGTCTAACATGGTTGCTGTCTCTAGTAATTATCTGGTGGCACACGCGTCTGTGGCAGTGGTCGCCGACAAAAGCAAGGACATGCGGCGTGGCAGTCCCACACAACAAAGAAATTAGGGATTATCTTTTGAGAGAGAGCAACAGACGAAGTCGGCGAGATTGACCAAGCCGGTGAGATACGAAGAGCAGAGTCGGCGAGATAATAGCAAAAAGTCAACGAGAAAGCGTTCGCAAATGAGAATAACGAGAATATGTAAGCAGAGGAGTCGGCGAGATAAGAGGAGAAGAAGAAAGCAAGTCGGCGAGGAAGGGATGTCGCGAGGAAGAATGTCGCAAGGGAAGACATGGAGAATATGTAAGTCGGCGAGGGATTTAGTATAGGGTTTTGTTATAAAATAAAATAATAATAATTTAATACATTTCTTTACTATTTATATAAATAAAAAACATAATTTATTTCTATTTAAAAATATATAAATGGATTTGTTGACAAATAAAATTTCGTATTAAATTCTATTTCAAATCTGTATTTATTTTTATTTATAAATATTTATTTTAGAAATTTGTTTTGGGTTTGTTTTAAATTCCGTCTCAAATATTTGTTTATATATTATATTTTATTTAAATATAATATATTAGTAATTCCGTATTAAATTCATTTTTGATTTATTAAAATTTAAAATAGATTTTAATTTTGTTTTAAAAATCCGTTTCTGAAGCCATGTTTTCTTGTAGTGTAAGAAGCATTCTGCCAGAGCATGATACACAACTTCTTCTATGATTGCTCTCTTGCGCGCTGCTCCAAAGACGCTCTTGCGACGCTGCGAAGCTCCTCCGACAACTTACGACTCAATTTCATTTTTCTTGTTGTCGGTATTTTTTATAGTTCGTCTACTAAATTATGTAAAACTTTTTGCGAATTATTAGTGATTGCCCAACAAAAAAACTCTCACATACGGGACTTAAAGTAGGAGTCGACGAAGGCTCCGAACCAAGTAAAATTGATTTGTTAACGTTACTAGAAATCGTAATAAATCACCACAAGAAGCAAAATACTAAAGAAAATTGATTCACAACCTAATCCTACTTTTGAACATCATAGAACTAAGCGCTTCAGCTTTTCCGAGACATTCAATCCTTACCTCATTGAATCCATGCCAAAATAAAAGGATGCACTTGAACCATCAAGGAGAACCCAAACAAGAAAACCTAATTCAAACGTAAATGTCCAAATCCTGTGGGTAACCAAAAAAGAATGCACGCGATGAATCTAGCAGAAGCAAGAACAACAAGAACATCACAGAAACCGTAGCTCATCCGACCGGAAACCATCAAGAACCAGATCCAAAACCTCAAACCACCGAAAGGAACCCAAGCCAATACTCGATTCAACACATTACCCTAATCTAGTATAGAAAATCGGTAAGGAACCCACGATTGAACATGAACATCACAAGAAGAAATAGTCAAATTACAAACCGTTCACCCAACCTAACCTCGAAGACAAGCATATCCACTCTCCCCAGCTCCTGATCCTTAACTCACTGATCATATACCCACATAATCGGAGAATACTTGCACCTCTTCCTTGTACATCAACCGAGAGCCCTCACCCAATGTTTTGCACCACCGGTGAACTACGCCCGATCGGGATGTCCTTAGTGTCAGCTGTGTGGTGCATCGCTTGGCCGAAGCTTAGAGCTTCGTGGGATGCTTCGTTGTCACATCTGGCGAAACCAAGTGAGAAGGAGGAATCGGCGAGAAAAAAATCAGGAACAGTGAAGTGGCTTTAACCTAGGTGCTTATATAGGCAGGTAGGTAAATTAATTCTAACCTATCTCAATTGAGTTAATCAACTCTCTCTTTAATTAGGTGTCTTAAACTTCCATCGAGCTTCATACCTCCATCCTCTTAAAACATGTCATCCAAGTTCATTTATACTTCCGAAAAATTCCTAAAATTCATAGGAAATTTTATAATTTAATTCCCTTAATTAGCGCTCGTGTGACCTTAGTAAATTTTATAAATAAATTCTTTAATTACGCTTGCGAGATTTTGCAATTCTCCCCCCTTTTAAAAATTTCGTCCTCGAAATTTGACTTACCAAATAATCCGAGATAGCGGTTGCGCATCTCCAGTTCAGTCTCCCAGGTAGCTTCCTCCATTAACTGATTTACCCATAAGACCTTCACTATTTTGTTCTCCTTGTTCCTCAGCTTCTAGACTTGGTGATCAAGGATTTGTTTCGGCACCTCCTTATAGGAAAGATTCGATGTCCACTGCACGGACTCGTGGCCAATCAAATAAGAAGGGTTAGAAATGTATCTACTAAGCATAAATATATTGAACACATTATGAACTCCTAACAGGTTCGGTGGCAGAGCCACTCGGTATGCTTGAGTTCTAATCCTCTAGGAGTGGTTAGAAATCCCACCACAAAGTCCATAGACATATTTTCCCACTTCCAAGTGGGAATTGGAAGTGGTTCTAGTAGTCTTGCTAGCTTCTGATGTTCGGCCTTTACCTGCTGGCAAGACACTCACGAACTACTTTGATTATGTTTCTCTTCATGCCCGACCACCAGTACAATAGCTACATATCCTTGTACATCTTCATACTCCCGGGGTGAACATAGTACGGTGTGATATGTGCTTCAATCATGAGGTACTCTCTGAGTTAACCACCCTTAGGTACCCAAATGCGACCCTTGTATCGCACAATCCCATCAACCGTCGAATAGGTAGTGCTACCCATAGCTTCATCTGGTGCTAACACTTCCAAACTCATCTGTTGAAATTCTAATATCAACTATTGTTGGGTGGTCAACTGCGACAGCGTCGCAGACTTGCGACTCAGAGCACCCGCCACCACATTAGCCTTACCCGGATAATAATTAATGTTACAGTCATAGTCCTTCACCAACTCCAACCACTATCTCTATCTCATATTCAGTTCCTTCTGTGTGAAAAAATATTTTAACCTCTTATGATCTGTGAAAATCTCATAACATTCCCCATATAGGTAATGCCTCCAAATCGTTAGAGCAAAAATAATTGCCGCTAGTTCCAGGTCATGTGTGGGATAATTTTGTTCATACACCTGCAACTAGCATGAAGCATAGGCAATGACCTTCCCATTCTGCATCAACACAACCCATAAACCATTCTTGGAGGCATCCGTGTACACCACAAACCGTCCAAATCCGCCTGGGATTGCAAGCACTGGTGTCTTCATCAATCTTTCTTTCAACTCCTCGAAACTCCCCTCGCACTGGTCCGTCCATTCATACTTTACCCCCTTATTGGTCAGTGAAGTCAGGAGTAGAGTGATCCGTGAAAATTCTAGATGAACCTTCGATAGTAGCCTGCCAGCCCTAAGAAGCTTTGAATTTCGGTAATATTCCTCGGTATAACCCAATTCTTGTTTACCTCTACTTTAGCTGGATCCACCTCTATACCTTTCTCTGAAACTATGTATCCTAGAAATGAAATCTGCCTCATCCAAAAATCACACTTGCTAAATTTTGCATACAAACATTTATCCTTCAGAGTCTGCAGCACTGTTGTCAAGTGTAGACGATGCTTTTCGCTACTCCGAGAGTAGATTAATATGTCATCAATGAAGACGATAACGAACTGGTCCAAATATGGTTGAACGACCCGATTCATCAAATCCATAATCGCTACTGGGACATTAGTAAGTCCAAATGACATAACTAGGAACTCATAGTGCCCGTATCAAGTTCTGAATGTCATTTTATGGGCGTCCTCCTCTTTTACCTTCACTTGATGGTAACCATACCTTAAGTCAATCTTTGAGAATACTGTTTGCCCTTATAGTTGATCAAATACATCATTAATCCTAGACAGTGAGTATTTACTTTTGATTGTAACTCGATTCAACTCTCGGTAGTTAATGCACAAGTGCATTGACCCATCCCTTACGAACAAATAACACTGGCACTCCGCATAGTGCATAGTGATACACTCAGTCAGATGAAACCCTGTCCAGTAACTTTTGCAGTTGCTCCATCAATTATTTCATTTCTGTTGGCTTCAATCAGTACAGTGGTTTAGACACTGGGATGATTCCAAGTATCAATGCTATTCCAAACAGAAATCGATAAAACCAAGGCCCATAAAGTAGTAGACATTCAGCTAGAAAAAACAACACCACCAACCAGTCCACCACAAAGAACAAGAACTGCCTAGACTCCACTTTGTAAGTTGGTCAGAAACAAGACAACACAGAATAAGCAGCTGTATAAGTTCTAGGAATTATATCCTATTTATCCAAGTAACCCTAAATATGGAAGTTACGACTAGAATTCAGAAACGATTACATTAAAACGAACCACTTAGAAGAACTTTGTTGTGCTACTGTGTTAATAATGAATCTTGCTGTATAGGGTTTAATCTCACTGAAATCTTTTCATATTAAGAACCCGACTCATAGATTCCAGTGGCTAGTTTTAGAAATGGGTGGGTGGGAATTCAGAATACCTATCTTTCTAGGAACTCCCCAAAATAAGTGCTGATACTAGAATATGTCCCGTAACTTCAAAGATAACAATGAGCCATCAACTTGTCCACAGAAGGTACATAACATCATTATCCCACTATAATGTTTGATGTTTTTGTATCAATGTGAAGTAGAATTCTAGTAGGTGTCCAAGGAGAAAAAGAATCTCTGTTAATAGAATAACAAAAGATTAACAGGTGCAAAAACAATCCAAAGATGTGGAGTTCAAAATTCGAAATAGTCTGTTCACTCTTTTCATAATATAAATTGCTTTTATGTCCTAGGCAATGCCATCAACTTAACAAGAGAGTTTGATAAGAGGTCCTCATTATTGAATAGTAAATCCCTTTACAATTTGCATAGTTGAATGTAAACTAGGCCCACTGCGATAGAAATTAGAAAGGGTACTAATTACTATTGATGGATACTTCATACCTAAGATATAATTGATAGGGGGTATCAGCATAATCAAACGCACCCATTAATTGGTATAAATGACTTAAAATTCTTTTACCTTTCAATATTAGGTAGGTCTATCGTGATCTAATCAAACAAAACATTGTTGAAATTGGCATTTCTTTTCAATGAAACAGATGTTGGACAGCCTCCCACACAGTCCTCTTCACAGTTCCAGACCAACTTAAAATGACACCCTATTCCAGTCCCAACATATGCTCATCGTTACCCCGCATTTGCATATTTATATAATATTCATAACATAACCAATTTACCAAATCAAATTCAGGGCTATAATAAAGTAAATCTTACAATCTTGAAGACAAAAGTAGCCGAGTTCCTGATGGAATGGCGTGAGCACATTGTCCTTTAGGAGTGACTACTCTGATACCAACTAAAACATCCCTAGACTTCACTTAATTTTTTTTAACCAGTGATTAAACAAAGGGCAACCTTCTAAACCTTTGATGTAAAAGAACCATAGTAGTAATCCCATCAAAATGAACCTCCATACCCAACATAAAGAGTAGCATCACAACCAAGAGATTAATAAAGGAATAAGGAAGCACCAATACAACTCCTCATACAAATAAAGAAAGACCCAAGAGAAAACTAAATCTTCATAACACTCCTATGACATCTGGACAGTGTGTCATGCATCCATCCCACCTCCTCATCTACTCCGTCCGCATGCCTTCCATCATATTCTAGGAGGTGTCTCCCTCAACTGTATCATATATACATCATGACCCTATGGACCCAACAAGTATAACCAATATGTAAAGTATGACATCCGTAAGAAGCAGAAACAGTAGCTAGGAAGTATAGAACATGAACTAAAATGCAATGTAAAGTAAAACATAGTAGGTAAAAGAGTTACACAGCTAATAAGGGTGAACATGTAACAAAGTGGTAACCATCATTTGAGTCAGTCAATCAGTCCCATGACCCTAGAGGTACCTCCTAGGAGAACATGTAGTCATATAGCTGAAGTCAACATAAGTTACAGTATCAATCATAATTTACAGTATAAGTCATGTTTGAAAAGACCCTCCCCAAAGTTCATCCCAGGGCACCCATCTCGTACTATTATCACATATACTCATATTCATCCAATTAGCTACATAAATAACATAACCTATTCACCTCCTACTCCACATTACAAGGTGCCTAGTGCTACGAACTTAAAAAAACAAAGGAACAATTACACATACATCATTCATTTCCATTCTATCAAGTTTTGTCCAGACGTTCCATTAACAGTAGCATGAAATAGCTTAGCATCTACTATCAATCATCATCTTTCAAATCTACTCCTTAATTCTATATCAGCAATCATAATCAACATGTAAGCTAACAGTACCTACATAACAGAAGCAATTGCAAGACAACACTGGAACCCAATACTCGATCACCAAAATTTCCAAAACCAAACATGCAAAAAGGAGAACATCATCTAGTTCGAACTTCAAATCATCATCCTACCAGGTCTAATTCCAACCATAGACAAATCCACAAATTCGAAAGCACAAGATGAAATAGAAACATCTCCAATCAAGCCCTTATAGTCCACAACCTAACTCAGGACTGTAGGTGCAGTGGAGGCCGGCAAGAAGGGGGTAAATTGTCTGAAAAAATAAAATATACCCTCCTCATCTTTCAACTCAAAAAGATAGCAATAATTAAAAATTAAACTTAATAGAAATAAAGAAAAAGAACTCAGCAATTTACTTGGTTACAACCAAGACGGTTGTTAATCCAAGGCAGAAGAAAAGCGTTTTGAAAAGATCTCCTTCTCTGAAGGCGAAGAAGCCTTTTACACAATGGAAAGCTTAGACAAGTTGCTAGGAATGACTACAAAGTTGAAAGAACAATTGATGAATAATTCCTAGATCCAGGGGTCCTTTTATAGTCCTTGGAAAGTCTATCCCGAAGGTCCAAGGCGCCTCCAACAGAGGTCCAAGGCGCCTCCAAGTGAGTGATCGGATAGAACTCTATCCGAATGCAAACGGTCAGTTTGACTTGGTTGAAGGCGCCTTCAACAAGGACTGAAGGCGCCTCCAATGCCTGATGGAGGCGCCTCTAAGCTGGCAGCTTTTCCAGCTTGCTTCTTTAGTTCGACTTCCGAAGTTCCGTTCTTTTGGGTGATTCCGACCAATCGAAATAGGACTCACCCGAACCCAATTTTCGGCCTTCTCCTCGAGCAGTCTTCCGTCCCGGCTTTACGTCCCTCGAAAGTCACGCACGTTCTTCTCGCCCACCGGTGTACTCTTCTGCAGCTTTCTCGTCCTTTGGACGCACCGAACCCGTCAGCTCCCTTCCCGTGTCGTCCTTCTCACTAGCTGCGTCTTCCGCTCGACTTCTTGCGCTCCTAAGCTCCTGCACACTCAGACACAGGGATCAAACACAAAGCAGGACCTAACCAACTTGGTTGATCACATCAAAACAACCACGGGGTCCAACAATCTCCCCCTTTTTGATGTGCATCAACCCAAGTTCAAGTTAGGATAAAAGTAAACAAACAGTAATTTTAAAGAAAATTACTAAACTAACATGTTAAGCATAAATTTACAATAAATAAAATTGCAACTATTTAATTAAGAGTTTAAACAGAATTTTCTAAAAAATATTTTTAAAACTCAGAGTTTTGAAAAAAAAAATTCAAAATACTCTCCCCCTACACTTGTACCTTTCTCTCCCCCTTTGATCACAGCAAAAACGGGGTAAGAATATGATATTTAAAAAAATATTTAGCAAATTTTTAGAAAAATTTCTGAGCAAGATGAATTTTTCCAAAAATTTCTAAGTAAAAATAAATTTTTAGAGTTTTCCAGAAAAAATTTCTAAGTAAACTGAATTTTTAGAATTTTTCAAAATAATTTCCAAGTAAAAATGAATTTTTAGAATTTTCTAAAAATGTTTGAAAAACTTTCAAAATATTATTTAATTCTAGTTTAATACTTTTTTAGAAAGTTAATTAAACATTTTATTTTAATATTTCAGCTTCAAGGTCGTGACGAGGTACTAGGCCTTCTTGGTTATTGGAGCAACAACCACTTCCTTAGACAAAGCTTATAAAGAAATTTTAACGTTTAATTTTTCTTCTGAAAGCCTTAATTTAAAAAAAAATTAATTTAACACAGATTTTGAAACCCAATAGAGATTCCTTCCTTCTGGATTAATCAAAAACTTAGGGGGTATATGATTTTTGGGAATTTTCCTAAGTTGACTTTGATGATGTTTAACATACCAGTTTAATTTTCCATAAATTTTAAGTTTTGATTTCTGAAAAACATTTGTTTTTAAACATGCATCAGATTCCAATTTTTCAATTTCTAATTTTAAGTTATCATTTTCTGATTTCAATTTATCTAAGATTCTATTTAAGTCAACATTCTTTTTTTCTAATTTAAATAAATCTTTAGAAAGAGATTTGATAAACTAAAACGACTGAGTAGGGGTTAGATTACGCACCTGACTTACCTGACTTGGTGATGCTCCCCCTTCACTATAGCTTTCTTCCTCTGATGTTCCTCCCCCTTCATCTATGCTCATCTCTGAGCTTGACTCTTCTTCCAGCTGATGGTTAGCCATTAGCGTTAACCCCGAGAAGGCTTCGACGTCTGATTCGGAAGAAGACGGGTCTGACCAAGTGGCCTTCAGGTTCTTCTGTTTGGAGGAAGATTGTCGCTTTTCCTTTACTCTTCCCTTTTTCTTCAATGTTGGGCAGTCATCTTTGATGTGTCTTTCTTCGTTGCAGTTGTAGCAATGAACTGTTCTTCTCTTTCGCTCACGCCTCTTTGTCTGCGATCTAAATTTATTAGAATTAAAAAACTTATTGAAACGCTTTACTAGTAGTGTTGCTTCTGATTGGTCGATCGAGGCTTCGGAGTCAGAATCGTTTGTTCTTGCCTTTAAGGCAATGTTCTGACTTGTTTTCTCCACTTCATTGGGCTATGCAATCCGAGATTCGTGAAGTTCAAAAGTTGAAAATAAATTTTCTAAAGTACTTACCTCGAAGTCCTTAGAGATGTAGTATGCATCTACTAAGGACGCTCATTCTGGAGTTCTTGGGAAGGCGTTGAGCGCGTACCGGATCGAGTCCCGGTTCGTTACTTCTTCTCCAAGGTTGCTTAGTTGAGTTATTAGCTCCTTAATCCTTGCTTGGAGTTGCGCTACCTTCTCGCCTTGGTTCATCCGGATGTTCGTAAGTTGAGTCCCGAGGATATCGCGTCTTGCAAGCTTCGCTTCGGATGTACCTTCGTGAAGCTCCAGGAATTTTTCCCAGAGGTCTTTCGCGGAGTCGTAGCTTCCGATCCGACTTACCTCTTGTGGTGGCAGCACGCTAAGTAGGTGGAACTCTGCCTTTCCGTTGGCGACAAACTCGGCTTGCTCCTTCTTGCTCCAATGATGCTCTTCTTTGTCTTTCGGAACTTCAAAACCATATTTCATAGTTAGTAAAATATCGAAGTCGGTTTTAAAAAAATACCTCCATCCGACGTTTCCACGTCGAAAAGTCTCCGTTGAACTTCGGGGGATGAATGCTTGTTTCGGCCATCTTCTTGATATTTGTGCTTCAGTCGACGGTTAGTCCTTTTGAGGCGGTCTGACTCTGATACCAATTGTAGGTGCAGCGGAGGCCGGCAAGAGGGGGGTGAATTGCCTGAAAAAATAAAGTATACCCTCCTAGTCTTTCAACTCAAAAAGATAGCAATAATTAAAAATTAAACTTAACAGAAATAAAGAAAAAGAACTCAACAATTTACTTGGTTACAACCAAGACGGTTGTTAATCCAAGGCAGAAGAAAAACGCTCTGAAAAGATCTCCTTCTCTGAAGGCGAAGAAGCCTTTACACAATGAAAAGCTCAGACAAGTTGCTAGGAATGACTACAGAGTTGAAAAAATAATTGATGAATAATTCCTAGATCCAGGGGTCTTTTTATAGCCCCTGGAAAGTCTATCCCGAAGGTCCAAGGCGCCTCCAACATGTAGGAACTTTCGAGCCGCAAAAATCACTTTTTACGTTGCGGAAATCCTGAAGTTCTTAGCCACTGGATCCGTGCGAAGACAAAAATTTCATGTACATAGTTTTCTACTCTAGATCTACTTTAGATCTACATGATAAGGAGTATACCTTTGAAGCGAAGCTCTTCACAAATCCCGCTCGTCCAAGGTCCTTCGGATCTCAAGTGTGTTCAAGCGTACACACCTCTAGTAGTATCCACACGAACAAGAAGTGATTTTCAAACCACTCTAGATGGAGAAAAGAGCACCACAAGCGTGCTAGCACTCCCAAGGGCTCTCGGATGTGATTGGAAGAAGAAAGGAGAAAAGAAGAAGAGAGAATAAATCTCATACACTTCTCTAAAGCCCTCTATATGACTTTCACTTACCCTTTCTTCTTTGAATTAAACTCACTCACCTTAACTTTTCTTGCTTGGAACTCTCGACCAAGAGAAGATGGGGAATAAGAAAGAGATACGGAGGAAGAAGACATTCATCACACCCAAATCAATGCCAATAAATCTCTTATTCATTTTTGGCCGGTCACACATGGAATGCCAAGGGTCTTTAGCTCTTGGTATTCCATGCCTCTTGCTCTCCCTAGATGATGTAGAGATGATGTGGGAAGGATGTATTGGTTAGTCATGCCATGTAGAATGAGTCAACCTTCATCAAGTGGCATTTGGTCAAGTCAAACTTGATGTTTCAACTTCCCATTTATTCAAGTCAAAATTGACCACTTCTCTTCCTTGTTGAGTTAAATCCAACTTTTGATTCAAGTCAATTTCAATTTAATGAATCTTAATTCATTAATATAAATTGACTCAATAAATTAACTTTAAATTAGACTTATTCAACAATTGAATCTAATTGAGTCTAACTCAAAAAGTCTAATTTGAAATAATCCTAATCCAATCTTTAGTGCATCACATGAACCTAATACAATTGGTTCATCATATGAACCTAATCTCCATCCACTTGTTCTTTGTGTGTGATCCAATAGGTTCTTGCAACGTTGGCAATGTTTCTAATCCTATTTAGAAACATAAGCAATTAGCAGCATCTAGCAATATATCATTGCTACCCAAGTTACAAGAATGTTGAGATCCAACATAACCTTTATGACTACTAATTGTGACTCTCACAATATGTGACAATGTCCTTCTATCCTTGACATCTAGATCGATCAATTAAAGCATAGACCGTGTCATCCTCTAATCAATCTATATCTTGAACTCTAAGTAGACTCACTCAATCAAATGATCTCAATATCTCATATTGACTCATTTGGGCATGGTCATACACTTAGTGGTCTCACTCTATCAAGAATCATGATGTCACTCCTGTCATATAAGAGGGATAGATCCCATCTACATCACTCACATCCCTCCACATAATTTGTTGCATACCCAGTAATCGCCTTTATAGTCCACCCAGTTACGGGTGACGTTTGATGAAGCCAAAGTATGTAACTCCTTATGTAGGGAACCATGGTGACTTCAGGTCCAAGGACTGATAATCATACTAATAGTCACATGAGAAAGTATATGACACTCATATAACAATCCATGATACTTTCTCATGGCGGGTCATTCAGTATACATTCTCCAATGCATACTCATGTGTCAACTTAATATCTCTATATCCATGACTTGTGAGATCAAGTCATCGAGTTGACCTACATGCTAGTCTCATCGTATTAACATTGTCCCTGAATGTTAATACTTGACTAGGAGTGATTAAGAGTAGTGTTCTCTATATCATCTCACTATTGATTCAACCAATTGATTAATATAGATAAGAACCTTCTACTCAAGGACACTATTATACTTAGTTATTTAGCACCAATACAAGTAAGTATAATAACCATAAAGAAATGCCTTTATAAATATATAGGAATATGATACATTGAGTCTATACAACAATTATCATATAATTGGCTCTAGGGCTCTAACTAACACAACAGAGGTCTAAGGCGCCTCCAAGTGAGTGATCGGATAGAACTCTATCCGAATGCAAACGGTCAGTTTGACTTGGTTGAAGGCACCTTCAACAAGGACTGAAGGCGCCTTCAAGCTGGAGGCGCCTCCAAGCTGGCAGCTTTTCCAGCTTGCTTCTTTGCTTTGACTTCCGAAGTTTCATTCTTTTGGGTGATTTCGGCCAACCGAAATAGGGCTCACCCGAACCTAATTTCCGGCCTTCTCCTCGACCAGTCTTTCTTCCCGGCTTTAAGTCCCTCGAAAGCCGTGCGCATTCTTCTTGCCCATCGGTGTACTCTTTTACAGCTCTCTCGTCCTTCGGACGCACCGAGCTCGTCGGCTCCCTTCCCGT
Organism: Zingiber officinale; assembly: GCF_018446385.1. Classification (NCBI taxonomy): domain Eukaryota; kingdom Viridiplantae; phylum Streptophyta; class Magnoliopsida; order Zingiberales; family Zingiberaceae; genus Zingiber; species Zingiber officinale. The sequence goes on along the minus strand of NC_055987.1, from coordinate 168,560,735 downwards.
GTCGTCCTTCTCGCTAGCTGCGTCTTCCGCTCGACTTCCTACGCTCCTAAGCTCCTACACACTCAGACACAGAGATCAAACACAAAGTAGGACCTAACCAACTTGGTTGATCACATCAAAACAACCACGGGGTCCAACAAACCTCCGGAAGTAGTAAAAACACAAACGTCGATATTCCATGCCTAAATCTTCCAAAAAGAAATCTCTGTCCAGGAACTCAAACCAATAAGAAGAGCAAGACAACATCGAATTCGATCTAAAATACTCAAATCCGTTACTGGAAATCATAATTGATGTGCGTAAATATTATGATGGTTTATGCATGCTTTTACACACATTTGCTTGCTTTATACGTACGTATTCTTTGTATGATAGCCTCTTTTATCGTGTATTCATCATATATACTCTTTTGTACAGATATTTGCTCTTTGTTTGATTTTTATGTTGACAGGGACAACTTTAGGAGCGAAAACGACGTTTGTCGACGCACCGAAGCAAGCCAGAGAACACGGTCATGCAAACCTTGCACGACCGTGTGGCCAAACAGAAGGGAAGATGTGCACGGCCGTGCGACCCTTGCACGACCATGCAGCCAAACCAGAGACGGATCAGAACACGGCCATGCAACCCTGCACGGCCGTGCACCCCATGATCGAGGCCAAACAACACACGACCGTGCAACCCTACACGACCGTGTCCCCAGGAACCGAGACCCAACATCACATGGCCGTGCCAATTGGCACGGCCATGTAATGCATCCAGAGCCCAGTTAGGGCACGGTCGTGCCATCCTTGCACGGTCGTGCCGCCGCGTCGTGCCCTATCTTATAAAAGGGGTTTTAACCCCTTTTCTGAGGGGGAGAGCCGGGAGGCAAGCCGTGAAGAGGAGATTCATTCGAGTGTCGCTCCACGCAGTCCAGGACAATATCGATCCAGCGACCTTCCATCACCACTTCAACTCCAGAAGCAAAGAATTGGATCTGGAGATCACTCATTGTCATTGGATAATCATACTTCTTCTTTCTCTCTTCGTTTTTGAGGATTGTATGTTTAGATTTACCATGTCTTTGGGTTCTTCTCTAGCGTCTATGGAGTAGAGTCTTTGTTCTAGGATGAGAGAGTAATTGTGGATTGGTTTGATGTAAAACTCATAACATGTTTATATTTATTGAATGATTTCGCTTGCTTTGTTTTGATTCCTCGATCTCTTTGTCGTGTTGATTGATTGTGTAGGAATTGTCAACCTCGTAGAGGGGATACCTTAGATCGTACACCCAAGGGGCCCTAATGACAGGGGTAACCCATTCACAGGCATTTAGGGTACTTCCTCGAAAGGAGAGGTGACTCCTTCGCAAGGAAGTAAGAGACCAAACCTAGCTTCTTAATTCTATCTTTGATAACATCAGTAAGACTCGTACCGAGGCACCTTAGTGACAGGGGTTGACAGTGACAGGATTTCGTAGGGATTGTCTTTGTCTGGCGCTCAAAGATAGGTGCTTTAGTTTCCGGCAAATGCATGCCGAAGGACAATGAGTATAGGATAGTATGAGAAACATCAATACCACCACAATGAAACCGAACTCCTAGAACTCTTCATCAACCAAGTTGATTTCCTCTCATTGCTAGTTCTCATTCCTCGCTTCCCGATCTTTTCTCTTAGATTACTTACAACCATCAATAGTGTAGCTAATCCTAAGTGTGCATTCACTAGTGCTTATAACCAGTCCTTGTGGGTTCGACAATCTTTTATATTACTGACGACGAATCCGTGCACTTGCGGAATCGTAACAAGTTTTTGGCGCCGTTGCCGGGGACTGCGTCTATAACATTGGTGATAGTCACACTAGATTAGACTAGGCTTTGTTTTCTTTTCCTTTATCTTTACTTTCGTTCGCATTTAGAGATAAATAATTTTACTCTTGTTTTTTTTTACATTCTGCATTTCATTCCATATATTGTTTTTGCATTCGAAGCTAACCTTGCAAGAAATTCAATCACCCCGCATGTCTGTCTACTTTGTGCTTCCGGTCTATTCGGATAGGATATGATGTTAAAATCCTTAAAGAATTATGGAGCACCGAAGTTTGTTAAAGAGCTGGGGCCCATTGTGTTTCCAAAAATCCCGGCGAAAAATTTTATGCTCAGACCATCATTCATATCTAAAGTTCAGGAAAATCACTTTAGAGGATTAGATTAAGAGAATCTTTACATGCATCTCTTGGATTTTCATAGCTATTGCAACACACTGAGAGTTGAGGGGGTTTCGGCTGATTCAATTTAACTAATAGTTTTTCCATTCAGTCTCAGGAGTAATGCAAAGGTTTGGTTCAATACTCTACCGCCAAGAAGCATCAAGACGTGGGATGAATTAGAGAGAAAATTTCTAAACAGATACTTTCCTCCAAAAAGAACTGCTCAGTTGAGAGATCAGATTCTGCACTTCAAGCAACGTGACGAAGAGGCATTGCATCAAGCTTGGGATAGGTACCTATCAATCCTATATCAGTACCCACATCACGGTATTGAGAGTTGGTTGGTTCTTCACATATTTTACATTGGACTCTCGTTCCAGAACAAGAGCCTCTTGGACACAGCAGCTGGGGGGCACTCATGAAAAAAAGTTTGGATGAAGTACAATAAATAATCCATATAGTGGTGTCAAATCTCAACGAGTGGTCAGGACAAGACGTACTAAACTTATCTCTACACTCGATCAAAGCAGAAGAAGATAAGGGAGTGTTGACAGATGAAAATAAATCAAGGCGTATAGAGAACAAGGCTCAGGCAGAAGTAGAGGGGTCCATCCGTATGCATTCCCAAAATGTACAAAAAATGTTTCCCTGGTGTGTAGAAGTCTTACTGAAATCGCCGGGAGGCTTGATATCTACCTCAACATCATGTGTAGAGGAGGACTTGGATGATGACAATGATATTAAGGGAATGGCTTGAGAAATCGAGGGAGCACTAGAAGAAGTCGGGGCAAATGAAGAGATACGACTACTAGAATAGGAACCAGCATTGCCTGAGATTGTACCACCTCAAGTGGAGTTAAAACCTTTGCCGCCTAACCTTAAATATGCATTCCTTGGTCCAGATTCCAACTTCCCAGTAATAATTAATGCAAATTTGACTGAGATGGAGACACAGAGATTGATCAAGGAGTTGAGAACACAGAGAAAAGCAATTGGATATACCATTGATGACATTAAAGGGATCGACACTTCAATTTGCATACACAGGATTCTGCTTGAAGAAGGATATAAAAATTCGATTGAGCATCAAAGAAGGTTAAATCCAAATTTAAAAGAGGTGGTGAAGAATGAAGTATTGAAACTTCTTGATGCTGGAATCATTTACCATATATCGGATAGTGGATGTGTGAGTCCAGTCCATGTGGTCCCCAAGAGGGGGGAATGACTGTGGTTAGAAATAAAAATAACGAATTGATTCCAACAAGAACAGTCACAGGATGGCGGATGTGTATTGATTACAGGAAGCTAAAGAAGGAGACTAGGAAAGATCATTTTCCCTTACCATTCATCGATGAGATGCTGGAAAGATTGGCAAAGCATTCCTATTTTTGTTATCTGAATGAATATTTAGGTTTTTTTTTTTCCAAATTCCAATATATCCCCTAGATCAAGAAAAGATCACCTTCACATGCCCTTTTGGTACCTATCGACGAATGTCGCTTGGACTCTGCAACGCACCAGCTACATTTCAGAGATGTATGATGGCAATTTTCTCAGATTTCACGGAAAAGATTATGGAAGTATTCATGAACGATTTCTCAGTTTATGGGAATGACTTCAATTCATGTCTTCTGAACCTTTCCAAAGTTCTTCAGAGATGTGAAGAGGTGAATTTAGTTCTGAACTGGGAGAAATGCTAGTCCATGGTCAAAGAGGGAATTATTTTAGGACACAAGATTTCAGAACGAGGAATTGAGATAGATAAAGCCAAAATAGATACAATTGAGAAACTACCTCCATCTCTTAACGTAAAAGGGGTTAGGAGTTTTTTATGGCACGCTGGATTTTACAGACGTTTCATCAAGGACTTCTCAAAAATTTCCAAGCCACTAACCAACTTGTTGATTAAAGATGCTGAATTCTGTTTTGACGATGGCTGCAATGAGGCTTTTAAGAAAATCAAGAGTGCTCTCATCTCAGCTCCCGTAATCCAAGCTCCAGACTGGGAACTCCCATTCGAAATCATGTGTGGCGATAGTGATTTTGCAGTGGGTGCGGTTTTAGGACAAAGAAAGGATAAAGTACTACACGCAATCCACTACGCAAGCAAGACATTGGATGCAACCCAAATGAACTATTCTACCACCGAAAAGGAATTGTTGGCCATAGTATTTGCAATCGACAAGTTCAGGTCTTATCTAGTAGGCTCAAAAGTGATAGTGTATTCTGATCACGCTGCTATAAGATATCTGCTTAATAAGAAAGATGTCAAACACCGGTTGATCAGGTGGATCTTGCTTCTTCAAGAATTTAATCTGGAAATTAGAGACAAAAAAGGGGTCGAGAATGTTGTGGCAGATCATCTATCCCAAGTATGGTCGAATGGGCAAAAAGACGTAGATTTTGATCCACCTATAAATGATGCTTTCCCTGACGAGCACTTGTTGGCAGTAAATTCTGAGAGAGTTCCTTGGTATGCGGATTTTGTTAATTACCTTGCAAGTGGAGTACTTCCCCCAAACTTCACCTAGCAGCAGAGAAAAAAGTTCTTCTCAGACGTCAAACACTACATATGGGATGAACCACTACTTTTTAGGAAATGCGAAGATACGATCTACCGAAGGTGTGTGCCGGAAGATGAAATCAATGACATTTTATTTCACTATCACTCATCATCCTATAGCAGACATTTGGGCGTGTCAAGAACAGCTACAAAAATTTTACAAGCAGGGTTTTTTTGGCCAAGTCTATTTAAAGACACGAAGAATTTCGTGCAGTCCTGCAACCAATGTCAGAAGACAGAGAACATCACTAGAAGAAATGAGATGCCACTGAATTGCATCCTCGAAGTAAAACTGTTCGATGTATGGAGAATAGATTTTATGGGACATTTTCCTTCATCATATGGAAACAATTATATCTTGGTGGCGGTGGATTATGTGTCGAAATGGGTGGAAGCCATAGCTTCTCCTACTAGTGATGTCAAAACAGTAATTAAACTATTTAAAAAGGTGATTTTTCTACGATTCGGTGTACCAAGGGCAGTTATTAGCGACAGGGGTTCGCACTTCATTGAAAGACAGTTTGAAAATTTGCTAAAGAAATAAGAAGTTAGCCACAAAGTAGCAATACCCTACTATCCCCAGACCAATGGACAAGCAAAGATCTCCAACCGGGAGATAAAAGCAATATTAGAAAAGACACTGTCCACTTCCCGAAAAGACTGGTCATTGAAGTTAGATGATTCTTTATGGGCATACCGTACTGCTTTCAAGACTGGTATGACCCCATTCCGACTAGTATATGGAAATCCGTGTCATCTTCCAGTAGAATTAGAACACAAGGCTTATTGGGTGATAAAGCAGCTTAACTGGACCTAAAGCTAGCGGGAGACAGGAGGAAACTCCAATTAAATGAACTTGATGAATTGAGGATGGATGCCTACGAACATGCCAAATCCTACAAAGAGATAACAATGAGATGACATGATCAACATATCACGCGGAGAGAATTCAAGGAAGGGGACTCAGTGCTGCTGTTTAATTCAAGATTGAAACTCTTTCCTGGGAAATTAAAATCGAGATGGACGGGGTCATTCCAAGTCAAAAAGGTCTACCCGTTTGGTGTTGTTGACATTTGGAGCAAGGAGCATGGGGAATTTAAAGTAAACGGGCAGCGTTTAAAAAAATACCTCCACGATGTGCTGGCAGAAGAAGATATGCTGATATACTTCTCAGAACCACGTCCACCTGAATGAGTTAAAATGAGGTCGAGCTAAAGACCTAAAACAAGTGCTTCTTGGGAGACAACCCAAGTCATTCCTTTTGTCATTTCATTTCTCTAGTGAGTTAGAGTCGAGCAATTTTTTTATTATTATTTCTTTATTTCTGGGTAATCATTTTCAGGATGTGTAGAGTCCCCACGAGCTGGCTATGAGCGTTTCAACATCGGAGGAACCAAAAGAGCGAAAGTTGAGTCACCATGAGCCTAAAGGAGTCGACCGTGTGATCCCACACGGTCGTGCGAAGCCAACAGAAGAATGAAGGCCACGGGTCGTGCAGCACTGCACGACCGTGCAGCTTGTGCAGGGGGAGGAAGGACACAGGTCGTGCCAATTGGCACGGCCGTGTGAGACTTCCAGAGAAGGAGAAAGCTCGTGTCGTGCCAATTGGCACGATTGTGAGACAAGACCAGAGGAGGGGAAGAATTGGGTCGTGCCAATTGGCACGATCGTGCGACAGCGGCTGAGTGGAGAGAAGAGAGGGTCGTGCCAATTGGCACGACCGTGCCATGGAGAAGTCGTGCACCCTTGCATGGCTCGGCCCACGCCCCTGTTCTATTAGGGCACGGGTGTGCAGACTTGCACGCCTATGCCGTCATTTTCACCCTCTCCCCCACTCCTCCTTTCTCTCCTCTCTTCCTCCAACTCCCCAAGGTGTTACCACTCCTCCCCCAAGTTCATCTTATTCCAATCGATCATCCGTGATGTCGGACTTCGCAAAAAGGAACTCTCGTCAAAGGAAAGGAAAAGAAGTGTTGGTCGTCTCAAATGAGGCAAATGCACGCTTCAAAGGTATATCGAACAACTTTGGTATTATTTTCTCTAATGATGATCAATTGCAACGTTTTCATGCTTTATCTAAATGTCTCATTCTAAGCACTAGATTTATGGACCGAGAGACCTTAGAAGCATTTGGGTTTGGAAATGATATTGATTGGTTGCTTAATAGAATAGGTTGGTCTAGCATAATGGCCCTAAGGTACCCGACTTACCCTCGTATTGTCTTGGAAATTTTAAGCTCCGTTTCTGTTGATAATGTTCAAGGAGGAGGGAAACTAAAATTTTATTTATTTAATGATGACTATGAATGGAGTCTTGAGGATTTTAATATATGCTATGATTTGCTTAGGGACGGAGCCTACATAATCCTGCCTGCTTTCGAAAAATCAAATTTGTGGGAGCAAATTGGTGGAGAGTCTGGGTTTAATCCGCACGTTTATAATGGTAGTAGTATTGTTAACCTAAGCTTTCGATATGTCCATATGATGATGAGAAACGTGATATTTGGAATGGGTGGTAAGGATGGAATTGTAAGGCTTTCAGACTTGTTTTCTCCTTAGATTGCCCAACCCGACTTTAACTACAATCCATGTTAAGGATAATTGACGTTTCACGCTAGCAAGGCAACAGATTGGGCCACCTCCAAACTCCCTTCGTGAAAAGGTACCTTCGGTTAGTCGGGATGTTTTGCGATTTGATGTTCAAGAGTTTGGTCTTATCATTGACTCTCTTCATCATGATATTGAACAAAATAATGGATTACTTACTAGGAATTTTTACATGGAGGATGAGCAATTTAAACAACTACAAGACTGTTTTAAAAGTGAGAGAGAGTTATGCACATGAATACTTGAATTTATGGAGGCCCATAGAAAGAGAATGGTTTGGAACGAAGATTTTAGGTGGTATATGAGGAACTTTAAGAGTAATATTGATGATTTGTTTGCATACCATAAACAGGTAAGGGATTTAAGATGGGTGGTTAAGACTTATCCTGAGCTTCCAGATCTCCCTGACATTCAGCCTCATCGACTATTTTGATTTCATCGAGACGATGAAAGATCTAAGTTTGACGGGGTGTCTGTCTGCACAACCTTAGGCGAGTCTTCATATTTTCTTTTCTTTTTACATTTTCCTTCTTCTTTGCATATTTTTATTTTTAGTTTGTTTTCTACATTTTTCTTGTTTCATGTTTTTTATTTTGCATTTCTAATTTTGAGGTATATTTGAGAACATCAAACTTTCTACTTTTTCTGCTACTTGTCCGATAGTAAAATGACTAGCATTTTCTTAGTTTATGAGTTGTCAAGATAGTGTTAGTATGTTTGGTGTATCTCTTTTCTCTATCTCTAGTAGCATGAAATAAGCTAAGTATTGTACGGAGTTTGGTATAAGTTTTGGCCTAACCTTAAGGATCTTATTTACACTACACCTAAGTACTTAAGCTTGAATAGTAGAAATATTTTTGGAATAGTTATGATTCATCCGAATTAGTTAGTACTTGTGTTCCCATGGGGATTTCTTACTTACATTTTGGTTACTAGACAACCTCGGATCATGAAAGCTTATTTGGAAAAATCTAAATCACAACATATGCATGTGTGATTAGTGTTACACGACACCAAAAAAATAGAAAAAAATATATAAAATAAAATAAAAACAAATAAGGAATAAAAAATAGTTGTCGTGAGTGGAAACTAACAATTCATCTCTTTGACACCGAGTTAGGTTATTGGGAAAATAAATGTTATGTTTCTCTTGATTCCGAGAAGTATCCTTTGAGACCTTGTGTAATTTAAGGAAAACGAACCAAGTGTGTGGCAGGTAAGTGCCTATCACCGGAAACATTAGAAACTCAATCGTATGATGACTTAACTAGGAAAAAAAATTAAAACTTGAAGAGTTTGAGCTACTTATTGCACCGAGCACAAAGAATTTATGCTTAGGTCATACTTAGGTAACTTCACAATCATGCTTATCAATGAAACTAGTTGATAGAGTTAGGCAAATGCACTAGGGATTATGAAACACTGTCAGGCGCTCATGAACATAGTTTATAGTGTTTTGCTTGAGGACAAGCAAAGGATCAAATCTGAGGGTGTGATGTGCGTAAATATTATGATGATTTATACATGCTTTTACGCACATTCGCTTGCTTAGTACGTACGTATTCTTTGTATGATCGCCTCTTTTATCGTGTATTCATCATATATAATCTTTTGTACGGATATCTGCTCTTTGTTTGGTTTTGTGTTGACAGGGGTAACTTTCGGAGTGAAAACGACATTTGTCGGCGCACCGGAGCAAGCCAGAGAACACACCCGTGCAAACCTTGCACGGTCGTGTGGCCAAACAGAAGGGAAGATGTGCACGGCCGTGTGACCCTTGCACGGTCGTGCGGCCAAACCAGAGGCGGATTAGAACACGATCGTGCAACCCTACACGACCGTGCAACCCTGCACAGCCGTGTAACCCTGCACGGTCGTGTACCCCATGACCGAGGCCAAGCAACACACGACCGAGGCCAAGCAGCACACAACCGTGCAACCCTGCACAACCGTGTCCTCAGGAACCGAGCCCCAGCATCACACGACCATGCCAATTGGCACGGTCGTGCAACGCATCCAGAACCCAGTTAGGGCACGGTCGTGCCATCCTTGCACGATCGTGCTGCCGCATCGTGCCCAAGCTTATAAAAGGGGGTTTAACCCCTTTTCCGAGGGGGAGAGCCGGGAGGCGAGCCGTGAAGAGGAGATTCATTTGGGTGCCGCTCCATGCCGTCCAAGACATCGATCCAGCGACCTTCCATCACCACCTCAACTCCAGAAGCAAAGGATTGGATCCGGAGATCACTCATCGTCATTGGATAAGCATACTTCTTCTTTCTCTCTTCATTTTTGAGGATTGTATGTTTAGATTCATCATGTCTTTGGGTTCTTCTCTAGTGTCTATGGAGTAGAGTCTTTGTTATAGGACAAGAGAGTAATTATGGATTGGTTTGATGTAAAACTCATAGCATGTTTATATTCATTGAATGATTTTGTTTGCTTTGTTTCGATTCCTCGATCTCTTTGTCGTGTTGATTGATTGTGTAGGAATTGCCAACCTCATAGAGGGGATACCTTAGATCGTACACCCGAGGGGCCCTAGTGACAGGGGTAACCCGTTCATGAACATCTAGGGTACTTCCTCAAAAGGAGAGGTAACTCCTTCGCAAGGAAGTAAGAGACCAAATCTAGCTTCTTAATTCTATCTTTGATAACATCAGTAAGAGTCGTGTCCTTGCGATTTACCAAGACGCCCTAGTGATAAGGGTTAACCGTGATAGGATTTCATAGGGATTGTCTTTGTCTGGCACTAAAAGATAGTTGCTTTAGCTTCCGGCGAATGCATGCCGAAGGACAATGAGTATAGGAAAGTACGAGAAACATCAATACAACCACAATGAAACCGAACTCTTAGAACTCTTCATTAACCAGGTTGATTTCCTCTCGTTGCTAGTTTTCATTCCTCGCTTCCCGATCTTTTCTCTTAGATTACTTACAACATCGATAGTATAGTTAATCCTAAGTATGCCTTCACTAGTGCTTATAACCAGTCCTTGTGGATTCGACAATTTTTTATATTACTGACGACGAATCCGTGCACTTGTGGAATCGTAACAATAATAAATCACCACAAGAAGCAAAACACAAAAGAAAATTGATTCACAACCTAATCCTACTTTCGAACATCATAGAACTAAGTGTTTCAACTTTTCCGAGACATTCAATCCTTGCCTCATTGAATCCTTGCCAAAATAAAAGGATGCACTTGAACCATCAAAGAGAATCTAAACAAGAAAACCTAATTCAAACGTAAATGTCCAAATCCTGTGTGGTAACCAGAAAAGAAAGCACGCGATGAATCAAGCACAAGCAAGAACAATAAGAACATCACAGAAACCATAGCTCATCCAGCCGAAAACCATCAAGAACCGGATCCAAAACCTCAAACCACCAAAAGGAACACACGCCAATACTCGATTCAACACATTACCCTAATCTAGTGTAAAAAATCGATAAGGAACCTATGATTGAACATGAACATCACAAGAAGAAACAGTCAAATCGTAAACCGTTCACCCAATCTGACCTCGAAGACAAGCATATCCACTCTCCCCACCTCCCGATCCTTACCTCACTGATCACATACCCACATAATCGGAGAATACTTGCACCTCTTCCTTGTACTTACACTGAGAGACCTCGCCCTGTGTTTCGCACCGTCGATGAACTATGCCCGATCGAGATGTCCTCGGTGTCAGTTGCATGGTGCATCAGTTGGACAGAGCTTAGAGCTCGGTGGGATGCTTCGTCGTTGCAGCTAGCGGAACTGGGTGAGAAGGAGGAATCGGCGAGAAAAAAATTGGGAACAGTGAGGTGACTTTAACCTAGGTGCTTATGTAGGTAGGTAGGTAAATTAATTCTAACCTAGCTCAATTGAGTTAATCAACTATCTCTTTAATTAGGTATCTTAAACTTCCATCGAGCTTCATACCTCCATCCTCTTAAAACATATCATGCAAGTTCATTTAAACTTCCAAAAAATTCCTAAAATTCATAGAAAATTTTATAATTTAATTCCCTTAATTAGCGCTCGTGTGACCTTAGTAAATTTCATAAATAAATTCTTTAATTACACTTGCGAGATCTTACATACATACTATTAATAAGTAAGCCAGTGTCTAAGCACATGCACAAGTATATAACTCAGCATATGTAAGCATATCACATGGATATAATAGAAAAACTTCATAAATAAGCAATCAAATGCATCAGCAGGTATAATAGTAACAACGTATGCACAGATGGTCACTCCTTCCCACCCCACGCCCCCTGTATGATCGAGAGGCCGGGATAATGAAAACTGTACACACTCTAGCTACCACTACTCTCGAGTGGCCGATAGACAGGTGCTGAGTAGCTAACTAGCTACGTAGTAATGGGGTTCCTACTGCTCGCATCTCCATCTATCACTACCCATAAGTGGTCGAGTGGGAGTACTACAGGACAAACAACATCTACTCCAGCTACCACTACCTATGAGTGGTTGAGCGTGCGGTTCTAGTCAACGACTCTCTCGACAACAACGGAGAATTTGTCATTGATATGCATGTAATGATATGATACGCAAGATGTAATTGTCATCATATATATATATAGCTCTAGTCAACGACTCTCTCGACAACAACGGAGAATTTGTCATTGATATGCATGTAATGATATGATACGCAAGATGTAATAGTCATCATATATATATATATATATATATAAACAGAAATCAGGTATGCTAGAGGAAGCCAGCATGCTCAATAAGATATGTAAATAAACAGCAATCAAAGCAAGTAATATAGTATCTAATATATGCTAAATATCATGGATGACAACGAGAGATTGTATAGACATCAAATCGATTAACTCAAAGATTGAGTGGACAAGTATCAAGCTCAGGAAAAATACGAGTGGATTCAAGGTAAATACAGGTATTAACCAAATATAGTTCATGCACTAAGGTCAAAGAACTAAAGAATCAAGGTAAGAAGTACTTGCTTTTATCTGTCGATTGTACTAAACAATCCTACGTCAAGACGCTTGTCTCGAATTGTAACGACCACCCTTCTTAACTATACTATTACACTCTAAGGATGACCGTTACTTATCTACTAACTCTACTTAACCGGTATAATTAAAAATCACATGGAAACCCTACCGAAAAATTCCGGCAGAGTCTCCCCTGTACCGGTGACCATAATCATTAATACATGACATAATATACACAGCCACAAGCGGCTGGAACACATATCAATCAACCACGCAGTTTATATATCAAAAAGAAGCACAACACCAAGGAAAAATCAACTCTAACAAATACACGACAAAACAAACCAGATAATAACATGCACAAGTTCTAAATACGTTAAACACTTAAACCCAAACATTCTAAATAAATTCTGGTTCAATCTCTTAGTCTACTCCATAGTCCAAACATCACACACCATCCGCGCCACATTGTCGCCATCCTTGCTATATCTTTTCCTTTCCTATATCTGCAGTAAGAGGAAGTGTAGTCTATAAGCAAAATTTACTTAGTAAGCACTATCTAACTCACAAAAACATGAATGTGCATGTATACGAAAAGAACTAGAAACTATACGCTCTAAAAAGAAATAAAGTATAAACATAACTGCTCATGTCGAACTAATAGCAAAGAAAAGCTAAGGAATCTACTCATGTAATTCTAATAGTTAATCATGCTGCTCATCTAATAGGTAAACATGAAAACTACTCATCTACTAGATAAACATGGTAGAATAAAGAACTAAACTTACTGATTTTTAGAACTATATGAATCTTATTTCATTTGTTCTAAACTTCATCTTTTAATACTTTATGTTTATGTAAAACTCGTTTTACTTGTCCAAAAACTTATACTTATAATACTTCAAAATAATAATCAACTTCTTCTTGGGCCCAGGCATAGTACCATTTTATGCGCGTTCCCTAATAGGTTGGGGTAGCGAGCCACCAATCTTAAAAGAGCAGACCTCGGTCTACCAGGGCCAAGACCTCGGAATTGAACACCTGGATTTGTTTAACGACAACCTCGGAAGTCGGGTACTAGCCTCTTCTTAAAAGTAAAATACTTATAATCTTAATTACTTCTTCTTTAAATGCCTCGGCATTTTAATAGGCACCTTGTGTGCCAAAAATCCCTCAAGTCTTGACTTTGGGATCTACTTAAGGCCTCGGCCTTTTCTTTTCTTTTCTTTATCTTTTTTTTTACTCTTATCTTTTGGTACTTTAGTAGGAAACCACAACTAAAGCCGAAATAAATCTGTCCATGCTAAATGAGGTAGTAATGAAACAACAAGATCTACTAACTGGAATTTAAACTTGCTGAAATTGAAGCGTAACACAAAACTAGACTTGCTGAACTTAACATAAATTGTTCATGCTCATAATTTGAGTTCACATGCTTCAATTAAGGAATTAACAAGGAGAAACCAACCTTAAAACTAATCATGTGCATAGAATTAGCAAGGAAAAACTAAGCTACAATGACAAATTCTGCATACATAACCAATACACAAGAAACCAGAAACTGATTGCTTTAAAGGAATGTCACTCATGCACATTTAATTACATAAGGAACTAGAACTCTAAATCTACTCATGCTCAAACCTATAGCAACGAAATAGAAAATGAAATCTAATCATGCATATTCAATAGCAAATGGGAAAGTCCAAACAGCATGCTAGAATAAACCAAAAAAAAAAATCTGAAATGCTAATCTACAATGCTAACCATTCAAAATCTGCTATGCTAGACAATCAAAAATCTGCAATGCAAGCTCTAAAGCTAGGATAGGTTTAATGGGCTGTTCTTGTTCAACTTATAGCACAAAAGGAATGGGTTGTTCTTCACAATTTCATAAAGTTAGGACTGCGATTCAAGTAATGCGGGGTTAACTTAACAAAGCATACTATTCTGCCGTAAGCTACAAAACAAACCTACCTTCCCAGCAAACCCCAAACAATCCGAATTGAATTCACAATAGTTAGCCTCAAGAACATACTTCTTACAGTATGCTTCGGAAGGACATCATGAAGGAAACAAAATCCAAAACCTCATAGGAACACGAAACGAATCAAGATCATTACAGAATCCCTCAATCGAAAACAAGAACCTCACGGCACATTCACAGAACAAGAAAACTCTAATCAAAAGGCTCGAAACTATCTTACCGCAGGTGAGTGAGCAACTTACCTCTTGTTCTAGGACTTACAGCCAAAGAAGGTGGCTTCTAATACTTCTAGGGCTTGCGGAGGACTCAAGCTCTCGGCAACTCCTTCACCTCCACTTGTTCTCCTCGACAAGGTGATCACGATGGTAGAGAACCCTCTCGGATTTGGTCCTTGGCCGGCCGCCGGAGACGAGCCCTAGCTGCGGCTTCGTTGTCTTCGTTTTCGCCCGAACAGAAACTGCTGACGTCGTCGCGAGAGAAGAGGAAGGGTGAGGAAAGAATTTAGGTTTTGTAATTAATCCCTAAGTTCTTCCTTTTAATACTCTAAGGTTTCTGTTAACTAGTACTACTTAAATATATTTCGATATAGATTTAGTTAAGAAAAGTTCGGCTGGTCTGTTGGTGGGCTGCGTTCTGCTTAAAGCCCAACTCGTGGGTTTGAATCCCAGCTGCAACCATTTTATTTCCATTATTTTACTGTTCCTAACTATTCTTTAAATACCATTTGTTCCAAATATATTTAACAAAAATTGCTTAGCTCAGTTGGTTGGCTGACTTTAGTTAGGGTCTAGTTCGATCCGAGATCTTGGGTTCAAAACCCGATCTTAACACTTTTTATTTTATTCTATTATATATATTTTTTTTAAACTTTTTCCTCTTGGTAAAAATACCAAACGAACTTCAAAAATTACGTAAAAATACTCTAAAAATTCCTAAAAATCTCTAGAATATTTTAAAGGTATTTCTAAATATTTTTGAATTATTTTTGGGGCTCAAAATGAGGAAATTTGGGTCGTTACAATTCCCCATACCTTATAAAAAGTTCATCCTCGAACTTAGAATAATTTTAGATATTTCTATCTCATACTGTCCTCACACTCCTAGGTAATTTCCTCATACTTCTGATTCCAAATGACTTTCACTAACGGTACTCTTTGTTCCTTAATCTCTTAACTTCTCGGTCCTTTATCATTCATATCAATTCATACCCATTAGTGGTCCTTGGAAGGCCTATTATAAGGTCTCTAGAGACCATAGGCGCATTAGTCACCAAATGGCTTGATTACAACTTCGTAGTGTCCATATCGGATACTGGAAACTGTTCTGGACTCTTCCTTCTCCTTTCACTTTCAACTGATGGTTATGCCAATAATAATACCAGATATCTTCTCCATCCTTTCTAAACATACTTATGTATATATAAATATAAGAGAAACAAAACTAAAATTGTCTCTATTCTTTCTAAGCATAAGTATCAAAACATAGAAAATTAAAACATGAATTTTCTTCTTTCCTAAGCACATATAAACAGATACTCTATACTGTAATTAATAAAGAAAGCATAAAAGAAAATTAAATACTTTCTTACTTGAAGACGGCAAGGATGGTGCTGATGTGTGATGCTGGAGAATGGGAACTGCTCTGATACCAACTGTAACGACCACCCTTCTTAACTATACTATTACACTCTAAGGATGACCGTTACTTATCTACTAACTCTACTTAACCGGTATAATTAAAAATCACATGGAAACCCTACCGAAAAATTCCGACAGAGTCTCCCCTGTACCGGTGACCATAATCATTAATACATGACATAATATACACAGCCACAAGCGGCTGGAACACATATCAATCAACCACGCAGTTTATATATCAAAAAGAAGCACAACACCAAGGAAAAATCAACTCTAACAAATACACGACAAAACAAAACAGATAATAACATGCACAAGTTCTAAATACGTTAAACACTTAAACCCAAACATTCTAAATAAATTCTGGTTCAATCTCTTAGTCTACTCCATAGTCCAAACATCACACACCATCCGCGCCACATTGTCGCCTTCCTTGCTATATCTTTTCCTTTCCTATATCTGCAGTAAGAGGAAGTGTAGTCTATAAGCAAAATTTACTTAGTAAGCACTATCTAACTCACAAAAACATGAATGTGCATGTATACGAAAAGAACTAGAAACTATACGCTCTAAAAAGAAATAAAGCATAAACATAACTGCTCATGTCGAACTAATAGCAAAGAAAAGCTAAGGAATCTACTCATGTAATTCTAATAGTTAATCATGCTGCTCATCTAATAGGTAAACATGAAAACTACTCATCTACTAGATAAACATGGTAGAATAAAGAACTAAACTTACTGATTTTTAGAACTATATGAATCTTATTTCATTTGTTCTAAACTTCATCTTTTAATACTTTATGTTTATGTAAAACTCATTTTACTTGTCCAAAAACTTATACTTATAATACTTCAAAATAATAATCAACTTCTTCTTGGGCCCAGGCATAGTACCATTTTATGCGCGTTCCCTAATAGGTTGGGGTAGCGAGCCACCAATCCTAAAAGAGCAGACCAGGGCCAAGACCTCGGAATTGAACACCTGGATTTGTTTAACGACAACCTCGGAAGTCGGGTACTAGCCTCTTCTTAAAAGTAAAATACTTATAATCTTAATTACTTCTTCTTTAAATGCCTCGGCATTTTAATAGGCACCTTGTGTGCCAAAAATCCCTCAAGTCTTGACTTTGGGATCTACTTAAGGCCTCGACCTTTTCTTTTCTTTTCTTTATCTTTTTTTTTTCTCTTATCTTTGGTACTTTAGTAGGAAACCACAACTAAAGCCGAAATAAATCTGTCCATGCTAAATGAGATAGTAATGAAACAACAAGATCTACTAACTGGAATTTAAACTTGCTGAAATTGAAGCGTAACACAAAACTAGACTTGCTGAACTTAACATAAATTGTTCATGCTCATAATTTGAGTTCACATGCTTCAATTAAGGAATTAACAAGGAGAAACCAACCTTAAAACTAATCATGTGCATAGAATTAGCAAGGAAAAACTAAGCTACAATGACAAATTCTGCATACATAACCAATACACAAGAAACCAGAAACTGATTGCTTTAAAGGAATGTCACTCATGCACATTTAATTACATAAGGAACTAGAACTCTAAATCTACTCATGCTCAAACCTATAGCAACGAAATAGAAAATGAAATCTAATCATGCATATTCAATAGCAAATGGGAAAGTCCAAACAGCATGCTAGAATAAACCAAAAAAAAAAAAATCTGAAATGCTAATCTACAATGCTAACCATTCAAAATCTGCTATGCTAGACAATCAAAAATCTGCAATGCAAGCTCTAAAGCTAGGATAGGTTTAATGGGCTGTTCTTGTTCAACTTATAGCACAAAAGGAATGGGTTGTTCTTCACAATTTCATAAAGTTAGGACTGCGATTCAAGTAATGCGGGGTTAACTTAACAAAGCATACTATTCTGCCGTAAGCTACAAAACAAACCTACCTTCCCAGCAAACCCCAAACAATCCGAATTGAATTCACAATAGTTAGCCTCAAGAACATACTTCTTACAGTATGCTTCGGAAGGACATCATGAAGGAAACAAAATCCAAAACCTCATAGGAACACGAAACGAATCAAGATCATTACAGAATCCCTCAATCGAAAACAAGAACCTCACGGCACATTCACAGAACAAGAAAACTCTAATCAAAAGGCTCGAAACTATCTTACCGCAGGTGAGTGAGCAACTTACCTCTTGTTCTAGGACTTACAGCCAAAGAAGGTGGCTTCTAATACTTCTAGGGCTTGCGGAGGACTCAAGCTCTCGGCAACTCCTTCACCTCCACTTGTTCTCCTCGACAAGGTGATCACGATGGTAGAGAACCCTCTCGGATTTGGTCCTTGGCCGGCCGCCGGAGACGAGCCCTAGCTGCGGCTTCGTTGTCTTCGTTTTCGCCCGAACAGAAACTGCCGACGCCGTCGCGAGAGAAGAGGAAGGGTGAGGAAAGAATTTAGGTTTTGTAACTAATCCCTAAGTTCTTCCTTTTAATACTCTAAGGTTTCTGTTAACTAGTACTACTTAAATATATTTCGATATAGATTTAGTTAAGAAAAGTTCGGCTGGTCTGTTGGTGGGCTGCGTTCTGCTTAAAGCCCAACTCGTGGGTTCGAATCCCAGCTGCAACCATTTTATTTCCCATTATTTTACTGTTCCTAACTATTCTTTAAATACCATTTGTTCCATATATATTTAACAAAACTTGCTTAGCTCAGTTGGTTGGCTGACTTTAGTTAGGGTCTAGTTCGGTTCGAGATCTTGGGTTCAAAACCCGATCTTAACACTTTTTATTTTATTCTATTATATATTTTTTTAAACTTTTTCCTCTTGGTAAAAATACCAAACGAACTCCAAAAATTACGTAAAAATACTTTAAAAATTTCTAAAAATCTCTAGAATATTTTAAAGGTATTTCTAAATATTTTTGAATTATTTTTGGGGCTCAAAATGAGGAAATTTGGGTCGTTACACGAATCAACGTCCTGCAAATCATATGATGTACAGTTTAGTTAATCACATATACAACTAGCTAAACCAAAAATTCAATCCTAATTCGATTAGGTAACCATATTTAATTCCTCCTATGATCCAAATCCAATTAGATGATAAGTCCATCCTTAATTTGTAGTCCATTAATCAATCTAATAATCCATTACCAAATCCAATCATCTATATTCCACATCCGATACCAATCTATTTTTACTGATCAACTAAATTCTTAAACATGCACTCTAGCCTTAATTACCTCCTTTCTTTCCCATTTATTGGCTAAAACATAAATGGTAGCATATCCAATTTTCCCAAATCTGCAATATACCCAATACGAAAGAACATTCAATTCCTTGTTATCTCCGTAACAGAAAATGCAAACAAGATCTAGGTAATTAGCCAAGCTATCGAAAGATGGTGACTCACGGCTAGAGATCTTGCTATTGGAAATTTATGACCGGAGCTGTGGATCATCCACACACGGTGATGACCGGAGCAAGGTCAAGGTGTTGCCCTCTAAATTAAACAACTCTAAATCAACATTGATCTTAGATCAATCCCTCAAATCATGTACTAGGTTAGTTGATTACCTCCAAGGTGTCGGTAAGACAGGTGCTGCCAAAACTAATGGTCGGAGCTAGGGCACGGGATGAAGGAGATCAGTGATGAAAGGCACGACTCGATGTTGATCTATGCTGGCAATGAGGAGGTGAGATCGGGAACACAGCAAAGAGACCATATGACGGGTGAATAGGAGGTAGCGATGGACCTCCCCGATGCAAGATCTGGCAAAGAGGAAGAGGCAGTGGCAGCGCAATGTGTGGCTGGTGACGTCGCCCCATTGTGACGGCGGCAGCTAGGTTGTCTCCAATCGAGTCTTCGCGAAACAGATAGACGATAGAAGAACAGCTAGGGCACTGGCCGTCGGCGATCGGACAACGACGACCAGTGATCAAACGACGCGGCGAGATCAGAAGATGGGAGAGGGAGGTGGATGGCAAATGGAAAAACTAGGGCGCAACGCCCTGGCGATGGATGAGCTCAACGACGATTGGAAAAGAAAACTTTGATGTGGACCTGCATCAGAGAATGAAGAAAGGAGGCTGACTCTCACGGTGGCTGGTGGTGTCAGTGCATGGTGGTTGGCGATGTCAGCATCGACGATGAGGAGAAGAGTTTAGGAACAGAAATAGGCTCGGGAGAATGGGTTTCGGCGGAAGTGAGGGGTTAGCCTTCTTTATTAATACTTAGGGTTTAATTATTTAAACCTTAAGTTAATTTCTCAATTAACTCCTTCAACATACCTTTTTCTTAGCCTAATCCATTCTTCCCCTTAAACGTGTCATACGGACTCTATTTTATTAAGATCACTAGCGGCCGGCTAGAGGGGGGGGGGGGGGGGGGGGGAATAGCCCCTGCACAAATAAAATAAAAGAATAACCTTTCTCAGATAACTAACTTAATTAAAGAACACTTGCATAAGAAATAATAAAGAAATAAAAAAGACAGAGGCACAGAAGTTTTTTACTTAGTTACCATCAGGGAGATTGTTAATCCAAGAAAATAAAGCGCACTAATATCTCCTTCAGGCGGAGAAACCTCTTTACAGCAATGATCGCACAAAAAGATGAAGGTAAACAAAAAATGGAAGCGTACAAGTGTTAATTCTCAAGATGCTTGTTGTCTTTAGCTTCTTGGACCAAGGCTGTATTTATAGCCTTAGTTGGAACGCCTAGAAGGGTTTCAGGAACCTGGAGGGGGATAAAACTTTATCCCCTTCGCAATAGATTATGGTCAAACGTGATCTGGATAGAATTCAATTTTGAATGCCCGGAAGGGTTTTGGGTGCCCGGAGTCCGAGCGCCCGAACAAGAAAAGTCAACCAAGTTGACTTTTTCTAATCTGGGCCTTCTGCTCTGATTTCGCTCGTCTTGATCTGGGTCTTCTGCTCCTGTTCCTCTTGCTTAGGTGATCTTGGCCATCTGGAATAGGGCTCACCCAAACTCAACTTCCAGCCTTCTCGAGCAAACTTCCGCTCCAGCTTCTCATTCCTCGGAAACACCGCGCGCCTCCTTCTCGTCCGCCTGCATACTCTTCAGCAGCACCTCGTCCCTCAGACGCACCGAGCCCGTCGGCTCTCTCCCTTGCCGTCCTTCTCACTAGCTGCATCTTTTGCTCGACTCCCTGTGCTCCTAAGTTCTTGCACACTTACACACAAGGTTAAACACAACAAAACCTAACCTAACTTGGTTGATCACATCAAAACTACCTTGGGGTACCAACAATCTTCCCCTTTTTATGTGAGCAACCCAAATTAAGTTAGGATAAACAAATATAAAGTTAAAAAAATTACAAGAATGCAATAAAGTGCAAAAAAAAAAATTCAAATTTAAAAATGTAAATAGAACTACCTCTCCCTATACTTAATCTTCTTCCCTTCTCCCCCTTTGATCACATAAAAAATGAGGTACTCAAAAAATCTAAGGGAAAAAAAAAACTACTTGGTTAAGTTGGTAACTTAATTTTCGAAGTTAAACTGATACTTCCAAAAATTTGTTAGCCACGAAAAAAATTCTTAGTTAAAAATTTTAAGTTTGTAATAAAAAAACTCTGAATAGATAAAGTTAAAAAAATCTTTGAGATTAAAAATTTAGTAAAGCATAGTTTATATATATATATATATAAACTTTCTAAGTAAAAAAACTGCAAATAAAATGTTTGAGAAATATTGACAATTATGTAAAGCATTATTTAATCATTATTCAATGCTTTATCAGTTAGTCAATTAAATATTTTATTTCGTTAATTAGCTTCTAGGATGTAGCGAGGCACTAGACCTTCTTAGTTATTGGAGCAACAACCACTTTCTAAATAAAGCCTCATTAGGAAATCAAATATTTAATGTACTCTCTGAAAGCACTAACTTCAATTAAACTTTAATTTAGACAAGTCTTTGGAACCCAATATAGGTTCTCTCCAACTGGGTTAATTAAAAATTTCTTTGAAATATATTTCAGAGAAATTTTTCTAATTTTTCCTTTGTGATAATTAAAATACCAATATAGACCTTTAAATTTTCTAATATTGGTATTATATGAGCATGATTTTTCAAGTTCTTTATTTTTTTTTTGTAAAATATCATTTTCCAATTTTATTTTGTCAAATTCTTCTAATGGACAAGATTTGGCTAGAATTAATTTCAACTCTTTATTTGCTTTTTCTAATTTACAATAGTTTTTAGTTAATAATTTAACAAATTTAAATAACTTATCAGGTGGAAGAGATCGTACCTGACTTACCTTGTCGATCTCATTATCCGTAGCTCTCCCTGAACTGCTACTTTCTTCCGATGTCGCTCTCTCTTCATCGATTCTCTCGATACTCATTTCGGATGAGGTTGCTTCGTATTCGTCTTCTTGATGACTTGCCACTAAGGCAAGTCTAGCGATGACTTCGATTTCTGATTCGGATGACGTTTCATCCCACGTCGCCTTTAGAGTCTTGTATTTGTTCGATTGGACAAGGTTCTTGTTCTTTCCTTTGTCCTTGTCCTTGATCTTTAACTTAGGGTAATTGCCTTTAACATACTCTTCTTCGTCGCAGTGGTAGCATCTGACTGTTCTTTTCTTTCTACCCTGCAAATGATTTGTTTTTCTATATTTAATTAATTTCTTGAATCGTCTTACCATCATTGCCGCTTCTTCGTCCTCGAGAGAGGATTCTGAATCTTGTTCGTCCATCCTTGCCTTAAAGGCAATGTTGTGCATCGGCTCCTTCTTCGTATCTGCACATCTCGACTCATGGACTTCAAAAGTTAAAAATAACTCTTCTAAGGTAATAGTTTCTAGATCCTTAGAAATATAGTAGGCATCTACTAATGATGCTCATTTCGTATTTCTAGGGAATGTATTAAGTGCATACCTTAGTGAATCTCGATTTCTTACCTTTTCTCTGAGATTCGAAAGTCCGGTGATCAACTCCTTAATCCTCGAGTGAATGTGTGCTATGGTTTCTTTTTCTTCAAATCGGAGGTTGGTGAGTTGATTGCGAAGTAGATCCCATCTCACAAGTTTCGCCTCCGAGGTTCCTTCGTGTAGTTTCAGGAATTTCTCCCAGAGCTCCTTTGCGGACTCGTAAGCTTCGACCTGGTTAACTTCTTGTGGCAGTAGAACGCTCAGCAGATAAAACTCTGCCTTGTCGTTTGCCACGTAGTCGACTTGCTCCTTCTTCGTCCATTGATACTTTTCCTTATCCTCGGGTGCTTCAAAACCAAATTCCATTATCAATAATAAATCGAAATCAGTTTTGAAAAATACATCCATTCTCTTTTTCCAGCTCGCAAACTTCCCCTCGAACTTTGGTGGGTAAATGCTTGGTCTGACCATCTAGTGTGCTTCGTTCGACGATTAGTCCTCCTGAAGCGAACTTTGCTCTGATACCACTTATTAGGACCGTTGGCGGCTAGCTAGAGGGGAGGTGAATAGCCCCTGCACAAATAAAACAAAAAAATAATCTTTCTCGAACAACTAACTTAATCAAAGAACACTTGCATAAGAAATGATAAAGAAATCAAAAAGACAGAGGCACGGAAGTTTTTTATTTGGTTACAATCGGGGAGGTTGTTAATCCAAGGAAGTAGAGTGCACTAATATTTCTTTCAGGCGGAGAAGCCTCTTTACAACAATGATCGCACAAAAAGATGAAGCTAAACGAAAACTGGAAGCGTACAAGTGTTGTTTCTCAGGATGCTTGTTGTATTTAGCTTCTTGGACCAAGGTTGTATTTATAGTCTTGGTCGGGATGCCTGGAATGGTTCCAGGAGCCTGGAGGGTGATAAAACTTTATCCTCTTCATAACAGATCGTGGTCAAACGCGATTCGGATAGAATTCAATTCCAAGAGCCCGGAAGGGTTATGGGCGCCCAGAGTTCGGGCGCTCGAATCAGGAAAGTCAACCAAGTTTACTTTTTCTAGTCCGGGCCTTCTGCTCCGGTTTCGCTTGTCTCGGTCCGGGTCTTCTACTCCGGTTCCTCTTGCTTGGGTGATTTCGGCCATCCGGAATAGGGCTCACCCGAACCCAACTTCCGGCCTTCTCGAGCAAGCTTCCGCTCCATCTACTCGTCCCTCGGAAACACCGCGCGCCTCCTTCTCGTCCGTCCGCGTACTCTTCCGCAGCACCTCATCCCTTAGACGCACCGAGCCCGTTAGCTCTCTCCCATGTCATCCTTCTCGCTTGCTACGTCTTTTGCTTGACTCCCTGTGCTCCTAAGTTCCTGCACACTTAGACACAAAATTAAACATAAAAGGACATAACCTAAGTTGGTTGATCATATCAAAACTACCTTAAGGTACCAACACGTTTAAATCTTGAAAAATTTCTAAAAATTTTCAAAAAATTCTTTAAGATTATTATGATTTGTCGTATCTTACAATTATATTCTTGAGTTAAGTATGAAAACTAATAATTCTTAAAGGAAACATGACAATGCTGTGAAGTATTTTCCATGATAGATGATGTCATTCACAAATGTTTTTTAAACTACTTTTAAGATATGATATTGACTCGATCGAGAAATCAAATTTTCAAGATTACCTTTATTTGGCCAAAAAAATCTACTAGTGAATTTATTTTTAAAATCTCGCCACTTCTAAACTACTGAACTCATCATAGCCTTAATTTATGGTGCTAATTCAAACACATTTTACACCATAAAATATTAAATGGTACTATAAATAGAGAGGTTTAACAGGAGTAAGAAAATAATAAGAATACAGACTAGACAATTATACAATTAATATGGAAAAAATGGATTAAAAAAGTAGTGGCAACACAGAATTAGAAAACAAACTTGAATTGAGATTGTATGTATATATTAATGACAACAAATTTGGAAAGGTTAGATAGGGAATTTTATCTGGCAATTGAGAGAACAAGAGTACACTAGTTAAAGAATTTTACATGGCGACATAATGGAAAAAGTATCTAAAATAGAAATTCCCGAATCATATATGTATATGTATAATCTTACCGAGATCTCTAACAACAATTTTTATTTTAAGTTTTCTGGAATAGTAGGCTAGAATTTTATGTTGATTGACACTATGGATCTAACAAAAGAACCAAATGTATGATTGGCACCAAGATTTCATGAGTCAACACCAAACAACTCAATGTTTTTTTGCATCATACATTAAGGAAGATAGATTGTGATTATTTGAAAGTATATCGCAAAATCCATTAGTAGATCTGAAAATAAAACATTACTCATTCCATGTCTTGCTTTGGTATTGTATAGTTTTACAAGTGCATACAACTTTGTGTAACGTTGATATCCCTTATGCAACAATTTCTTTGTTTCCTCTAAAAATTTCATAAACGCATTTAGATTTTCTGTATAATTATCATATGTTGTCTCACACATATTAGTGATTTCAAAGTTATTATAATAATTATCAATTGACTCCTGATTGACACTCTATGTTACTCCATCATTTTCGACAAACTCACCATATAAAATCCAATTCACATCATTTTAACTAAAATCATGGAAATACAAAGGCTCTAAAATCGACTTAATCGTTCTTTTTTTTAAGATTGATACATTTACAACTAGGACACTGAATTAAATTGGCCAACATATTCATTGTATTGTTGGAGCATTACGATTCATATATCAATCTGTCATGTCCTCTTCTTGTCACATTAGTTGAAATATGGTCAGATGAGACTCCTATGATAGATAACTAATTGGATAAGAAAAATCTTTTATTTCTATAATGACAACTAATTCTTCATTAATTTTAACTAAATTCTCATTTTGGAGGGTAAACATTTGAATTTGTTTGTTTTTCAATGCAATGTGAACATCTAACTTCTTCCTCTGAGTTTGTATGAAATTGTGCAACCGACGTCTCACCCTGTTGTAGTGTAAACTCCATTGAATAAGAAGGTCCCAAGTAAATGAACTTCCACGGAAGTAAAAAGAATATCAACAATAATTTACAAAATCAATAACAATACATAATTAATTAAAAACTTTTGATTATTTAACATGAATTTAGCATTAATTGAAATGCACAATGATTATCTGAGTAGGTGAGACTCCTACTAACTTAACCCTTTATTTATATGAAAATAAGTAGATCTCTACTTACTTCTTCTCGATATTACGATGTTTTTTGCCGATTGAATAGGGACATACACAAGAAATCAAACCTATGTCATAATTCAACAATTAATTACTATTACTTATTTATAAAAGAAATTAACTGACTAATCAAAACTTACAAAAATATGACTGGTAAATCCTTTCCTATAAGGCAGTGAGAGGATAGGACTAAGAGCAATTGATGCAAAAACATCCTCAAATATTTAAAATTGAGGAGTCGTATAATTATATATTATCTCAACCTAATTATAACTTTCTAGGTTATCGCAATAATCGACAATATTTATAATCTCTAAAGGTAATTTATATATACTAGAAGTAAACAAAATAAAAAAAAATAAAATATAAAATTTACAAAATAGCAAAACATCCATATCTAAATCCATTCGGAAAGAATATGTCCTCAGTAGGGTTTCCAAACAAGATAGATTTAATTTTTTTTTCTGGTAAAAATATCTTTTAAATAAAGCACTAGAATTAAACATTAGAATTCATCTGAACATTGTGCTTATATATAGAAATGTTTGCTTTAAAATCTCAATTCTCAAATATATTCAGTAATCCCTTAAGATGTTGAATTTCTAGTATGTTGAGGAATGACGCAAAGGGATTACTCTTTTAACACTAATGTGTTTTTCACGGAGAAGAATTCATAAATGGTCATTTCTCTTTCTTTATCCCTATGGAAGTTTCAAAACAAATTTCTTATAAAATATCCTAACTTACACATCCAATGTAATTTTTCCTCCAAAGTAATAATTGGATCTCTCTGGTAAAAGTTGAATATAACGAAATAACAATCAAACTTTGTAAAATTTAATCAAATATTTTTTTTAAAACTAAGTCAAACTAAATTTAGCCACTAACTTTAAAACAATAAGGAAATTACAATAAATAAAAAAAATAAATAATATATAATTAAAAAATATTACCCTAGAGATGGGGATGTCGGTGACGAAAACTCCGGAGAGTGAGAGTTAGGGCTTGGGTGGCAAAAAGTAAATGCGGTTTGGGATCAGGTATTTTTTTTTCTCTAGATCGGACAAGCATCCCAACAAAAAATACAGTTTTTTAGGACGAATTCTGAGACAAATTTATAAAAAAAAAATCGTTACAAAATATTTTGGGACAAATTCTACGACGAAAAAATCATTGTCCCAAACTTCTTGTTGCCAACTTTTAGAACGAATATTTTTTTATTACAAATTTGGCAATAAATTTGGGGACGAAATTATCGACGAATAATATTTTTGTTTACAAATTCGTCGTCAAATTTACAAGAAAAACTCTATTCATCGCAATATTGTATGCAATTTTGAAACAAATATTTGTTTTGTTGCAAACTTAGCAACAAATTTGAGGACGAATTCGGTGACGAATTATTTTTTTTGTTGCCAAATTTGTCCCTAATTTGGCGATAAAATTTAGCAACGAATTAGATTTTCGTTGCCAAATTCGTCGCTAATTTTCATGACCATTGTAACGAATATTATTTTCGTTACAAAATTTGCAATGAATTTGACAACAAAAATACTAATTTAATTTGCAACAAAAAAATTTTCATCCCATATTTCATCCTAGATTTTTGAACGAATGTGTATTCGTCCCAGAATCTGGGACAAAATTTGGGACGAAAATGATTTTGTCACAAAATTATCAATGTACACTTATTTACGATAAGTTGATGACAAATTATTTTCGTTGTCAAATTCGTCCCTAAATCAAAAAAAAAAATCAGAAACAATTTATTTCTACAATTCAATCAATATATATATATATATACAACAAATTCAAATAACACATTATATACATTCAACACATCCTAATTAACATTATTACATCTTATTTCACAAACATTTATTAATAATTGAAATTAAATCATAATACAACAAATTCAAAAGTCTCAACAAGTTATACAAGATATTTCTTTTTCAAAATACTCCAAAATATTATACAAATTCAACACTCTAAAAGTTATACAAGTCTAACAATCCAAGAAGTTAAATAAGGATTTAAATTTAAAAACAAAACTAAGATACATCAATTCATCTTCTTTTTCCACAAAAGTTTTCTTCTCCATCAAATCTTCTTTTCCTGCATAAAAATAAACAAATAAATCAAATCATTTATAATCAGAAAAATAATTACTTAAATTCTAACCCTCTCATAATTAGTTTGTTTACAGGGGAGTGTAGCACCACAAACTTGGTTTGAGGTTTGGTGCTTGAGGATGTTGTATAACTTGTATTGTAGGCATAGAAACAGATCCAGGCAGTAGCCCTAGTGTTTGAAGATGTCAAACACACGTAGAAGATGTAGAAGGCGATAACAGTATTAATGAGAATTATATTGAGTAGTGAAACAAAAGACAAATAACCGAACTATAGCTTCAATGTACTTAGATTGGTTGTAATAATTGCCCTATTTATGTAGGCAGATTCGTTGCAATAATGATAAGGACTCACTCTATAGAATAGTAATTTAAGATGACAAAGTGACAACCTATGATGATAAATAAACTAGAACCAAGGGAAACAAAGAGAATCGAGCAAAAAATGTAGACTACTTAACATTCATAAATTTACCAATATCATGTACTCCCTTTTAAATTGGAAGAAGAAAATATGGTAATATTTATAACAACTCATAATTAGACAATAAAATAATTTTGCAATGAGAAAATAAAACTTCTTATACAATTAATACCAAAATAGCTCATAATTATTTAATCAAAAAAATAATGAGAGCATTAATCAAGATTTTATAGCAACAGTAAATTAAATGATAAGAAACATCTTGAAGCTACTATGAACTATCCATTTCATAACAACGGTAAATTAAATTATAAGAAGTACCTTGAAGTTAACTATAAATATCCTAAATATGATACAACTTAGTTTACCACATCAAATTATTATAATACAACATATTTCACCATATCAAACAATAGCTACAAATATTTTATATCCATCTGATATGGAGAGCATGAGATGTATTCTTAAAATTCCTATCATATGAAAATATCTCAAATGAAGAAAACATAAATTAGTCAAGATCAATTAGTTGATACTAGTCTTTTAGTACTCATGGTTACTTGGTTGCTAGACAAACTCTAATCATAATTCAGAATTTGAATTAATAATGCAGTAGTAGCAAATTTCAACAAATTTATAAAAAGAATGATACTCTTATTTAACTTTTCAAATACAATTGATAAATAAATAAATAAAATTAAAAGTATAATATGTTCAATTAAGGGTGTGTTACTTAATACTTACTTTTTTCTCCGATATATATTTCGTCTCACCAACCCTGTTAAAAATAAATTAACAATATTAATTAAAATAAAAATTAGAAAAGTTAACAAGTCATGGATTAATGTTTAAAACACTAATTATGAGACAAATAATCATCGTACATAATTAAAATCATGAACAATCATCACCACCATCATCGTTATCATCGTCGCCATCATCATCATCGTCATGCGGAGGAATCAGACTTAGAACGAAGCTCAACTAAAGGTGTCGCATGATAAAATCCTGTTGTCAGCGCAACTTTCTCATATCTTACTCCATTTGTACTCTTTCTAGGTCTCTTTGTGCCCTTTTTAGGTCTCTTTACAATAATATTTCCTTCAGATTGCTAACCTCTTCAGTTAAATTATATACTTGGATCGTAAGTGTTGATGAGGGGGAAAATGTTCCAACTATTCTTTGGGTTCTGCTCAAGGAACTCATCCCCAATATCCTTCCCCCTTTTGGTCCTCCATTGACCTCCAACCATAAACTCAAATTATTACCAACAGAGTCCTCAGACCCCTGACTATCGACACCAGCTTGTGAGCATGTTTGGGCTAGCTCGAGTTCATCATATTTTTCCTATTTTTAAAACACAAAAGATATTGATTAGATATAATAGAAATACATATAATATTAAGACAACGAAGGTACTTAACTAATAAAATCTATGTAACGCCCGCCCCTCTGCTAAGGGTGGGGTTACTTGAAACATACATGCATATTAATCTATTTCTAAAGTAGCGGAAGTATTTATTAATATATTCTTTTATGTTTTTAAATTATTTTTCTTTTTGACACCAATAACTAATTATCTAACCATTTATAATCATATGAGCATGTTAAGCATAATTTGAAATTTAAAAAGTCATAATATCAATTTCCAACATAAACATGAATAAGTATTATGTAATCATGCAAAACATTAGCATAAGATAGGCATAGTTCATATCAAGCATAAATTAACATAAACAGATCTTTTTCCTTACCCAAGCCACTACCATACACATCTCTTGCCCCTCCTGCTGCTCCCTTAGTTTATCCATCCTTATCTTTATCTGCGGTACAAGGAAAGTAAGCTATAAGTACACAGGCTTAGTAAAATCCTTTCCTACTCACAAAAATCATGTATCATAGTATAATCACATAAGCATATAGCATGGAGACATAATCATCTAAAACATCATATCATGTAAAAGAGCACCATAACATATCATATCATATCATTCTAGAAACAAAACATCATGTCATATCATATCCTAAAAGAACATCATTCATATTATATCATGTAATAAAGAGAAGGAGCATCATGTCATATCATATCATATCATATCATATCATAAAGAGAAAGAGCATCATGTCATATCATATCATATTATAAAGAGCATCATGTCATATCATAAAAGTATATGCAAGATGTCTTTCAAAAACATATGTCATGTCATGTGCAAGATGTCTTTAAAACAATATCATATAATACTTAAATATAATCTCAACCTGAGGGTCCGACTATGTACCACATAACATAAATGTGCGCAATCCCTAGAACGGGGTAGCTAATCCCGAACCTACTAGGGAACTAGGTCCGTACTACGTCTGTCGACCTAGGGGCGAACTAAGGAGCTCATCCCTTGGACACTAAGGTCCGGTACAAGCCACATAAAAAAGTAAAGTAACATGTCATATTTACTTATCATATCATGAAAAGTGCTCTTAGTCCCAACTAATAGGGAAGCAACTCTTAGACTTTTACTTGTCATATCATCTCCTAGGTCTTTACTTATCATATCATAAAGCATGTATACTTGAGCATATAGCCCATCATAAGAGTCATTATCATGCATGATTCATAAACATACATAAATGAGCATATGACATATCATAGGGAAACATAATCATGCATGGGAAAAAAAACATTTAACTAGTATCTCCTTAATTCATATCATAGCATGTGAGACACATAGTAAATCACAATTAGGTTTCTTACCCTAATTCCATGAAGTGGCCGAAACATGCAAGGTATTGTCCTAGGTTACAAGTAACATAAAAGCATATGAACCCTAAACCAATTTCATAATACTTATCATAAAGAACATCATGAGCATGTTTAGTTTAGGTTCTAAGCTTCCTAGGTCTTTAAATCCTATTATGGTCGAAACTTGTCAGCCTAACCCTAGGTTACAAGTAACATAAAAGCATATGAACCCTAAACCAATTTCATAATACTTATTATAAAGAACATCATGAGCATGTTTAGTTTAGGTTCTAAGCTTCCTAGGTCTTTAAATCCTATTATGGCTGAAACTTGCCAAGCCTAACCCAAGATTACAAGTAACATGAAAGCATATGAACCCTAAATCAATTTCATAATACTTATCATAAAGAACATCATGAGCATGTTTAGTTTAGGTTCTAAGCTTCCTAGGTCTTTAAATCCTATTATGGCCGAAACTTGCCAAGCCTAACCCTAGGTTACAAGTAACATAAAAGCATATGAACCCTAAACCAATTTCATAATATTTATCATAAAGAACATCATGAACATGTTTAGTTTAAGTTCTAAGCTTCCTAGGTCGTTTAATCTTGTTATGGCCGAAACTTGTCAAGCATGAATCTAGGTTACAAACAATATAAAAACATGTGAACCCTAAACCAACTTCATAACATTTATCACAAAGAACATCATGAACATGTTTAGTTTAGGCTGTAAGCTTCCTAGGTCTTTTAATCTTGTTATGGCCGAATGTTTAGGGAGCATGAAACTAAGTCTAAGCAATATACAAGCATAAGAATATCAAGCTAACTTCATATCATATTATAAGGAAAATCATGAGCATATTAGATTTGATTTTAAGCTTTCTTAGACCCTTAATATCATCATGGCCGAAACCTTAAGTGGGATGCATCTAGGTTCCAAGCAACATACAAGTATGAAAAACACTAAGAAATCTCCATACCATATCATAAAGAAAGTCATGAGCATGATAGACTAAATTTTAAACTCTCCAAGGCCTTCCTTTCTATCATGGCTGAAATCTACTAGGCATAAATCTATGTTACAAGCAACATAAAAACATTAGAATTCTAAACATAACTCATAACCTAAATTGCATATCATAAGAGACATCGTGTGCATGTTTAGTTAGGTCTTAAGCCCTTCTAGGTCTTCTTTTCATGCCTTGGCCGAAAGTTTAAAGAACATGAATCTAAGTTCTAAGCAACGTACACACATAAGAATACTAAATTAATCTCCTATCATAGGGTACATATATCATAAGAAACATAGTGAGCATATTTAATTTAGGTCTTAAACTTCCTTAAGTTTTTTTTGTACCTTGGTGGCCGAAAGTTTCAAGAAGTAACCCTAGGTTTTTAAGCAATCTAAACTCATAGAAAAACACATGAACAACTTGTACCATAGGTGAGGGGATACTTACTTCCTCTTGTTTGGTTTTTCTTAAAAGAAGGTACCCTTGTGAAGAGAAAGAAGAAAGTTTCTCCTCCTAGTTCTCCTTTTTGCTTCTCTTACTTGTAAGGAGTAGATCTTGAGGACTTCTTCTTGTGAATTAGTTTTCTTAGGGAGAAAACCTTAACTTGGATTGGGAAATGGAAGAGGGAAGAGTTCTAGGTCTTGGTGGAGGAGGAAGAAGGAGAAAGAAGGAGGAGGAAGAAGAAGGAGAAAGAAGTAGCCAAACTTTCTTTCCCTTCTCTTCTCTCATTCCTATTTATTCTCAATGAGGATGAAAAATGTCTCAATTCATCCCCTTGATTCCTCTATTCCCTCACCCTCATTCATTCCCACGAAAATAGAAAGAGGAAAGGAGAAAAAGACAACTTGTCTTTGGCTTGCTTCTTCTCTTAACCAAGAGGAAGAGGAGGAAAGCTATTTGACTTTCTCTTGCTCCCTTACTTAAACATATTCTTACTTTTAACTACAATTTCCATTCTTTGCTATTAATATTTTATTCATGACTCTAGTGGTCATCATACACCAATTTAGCTTTATCTATTATGAAGGATTCATGGTTCAAGCTTTAACTTCTCTTTCTTTTTATTTCTTTTTTGTTCTATTTTCATTTCCCTTTTATTCTAAAAAAGAACACCCATATGTATAGCTTAAATATTTCGTGGGTGTTACAATCTAAAACATATATTAAGATCAAGTAAATAATAATTCTAACCTTTACTGCTTTTGCTCTCGTCTCACTCCAAGTCTTATCTTTGTTTCTAAAAGTGTGGGTGAAAGTATCAATGAAAGAGGGCTCCTTCCCCATCTCCTTGGTCTGAAAAAACATGATTACAAATAATGAAATAATTTGATAAAAATAAAAAATTATTGAAAGAGTTAAAAAATTACCAATCTCCGTCTATGCTCATCTATGTTAATGGAGCCTCCCGCATATATAGCAGATGAGTCACGAGAATTGTGAGATTGATTCATTTTATTCAAGTTACTCCTTTGCTTACTCTCCTCCGTTGCCCAAAAGTTGGAGATCCTCTCCCATTTTTCTTCGGTGATGAAGTTTGACTTTTTTTTTTCCCCGATTCTTGGTGTGACTTAATACATGTCGGATGTGATCGTCACATTTCTTTTTAAATATTCTGCGAATCTCCATTTCATCATTCGGGTCCCAATTATTTAACCGCTGAAATGGGAAAAATAATTTATTATATATTCACTTTAAATTTGAATTAAACTCAAGAAAATATACCTTGAACTCGCTCTACCATAGTTGTTTTGTGGCCAGTGAAGTGTTTGAATATATCATCGATTCTCCTCCCCAATGGTTATTCACGATTCTATTAATTTCGTGAACAACTTGTACAGGATTTTCAAATCTGCATTAAATTACAAACAAACGATGTTAAATAATTATTATAGATAAAAAAATAAAATAATTTATAGTACTTACGAATTTCTAATGGGGGCTAAAAAAGCTCTATCATTCCTAAACTTAGCAAATGAATTTCTTGCAGAGTCAGGAAGATCTGTGGGTACTGGAAACTGCACTGGCGATGGTACTAGCAACAGCGAATATGAAGCCGATGGAGAAGGTACATGAGATGGTCCTGCCTGATCAGGGGGCAGCACAAGTACACTGACAGGTAATGAATCTGTCCGATCCTGTGATCTCCGTCTACGTCCACCACGTCGAGATATATGCTGAAAATTCCAATATAGGATAAAGTAAATTACAAATTCGATACATAAAAAAGAGCATTTAAAAACTTACCATTTTTATGTAAAACTTGTAGAATAAGAGGGAAAAAATATGAGATGTCACCTCTAATGACTTGTAGAAACAAATACAGTGTATTAACAGATAAAATAAATAAAATTATAAATGAGACAGTATATAAAAAACTCATTGAGCTATAAGTTTGGTAAATTTGCATATTAAAAATAAATGTGCTTATAAAAAAACTAGTACCACAAATGTAAAAAAAATATGACAAATTCCTTTAAATAAGCTAACAAAACGTACCCATCATAAAAAATCAAAATCCTCATTGTCGTCATCCTCCTCCTCCTCTTTCTCTTCATCATCATCATCACTTGTATCCACATTTATCACTACACCGCTGGGATCACGTAAAGTTGGAATAATATATTCCTCAGTCTGAAAAGTGTTTGCAACTTCCTCTTGTTGATATGCAATATTTTCCCAACGTGTCTCAATTTTTTTTCTTGCTTTGGTTTTACAAACAGCCCACCAATCAATCTTATTACGTTTCAAACTAGGATACAAAGAATAGAATACTTGAATTGCTTGTTATGTCAACACAAATGGTTCATATCTCTTATAAAATCTCTTATGATTTATTTCAACCAAATTGTAATGTGAATGCACCTTCATCCTTCTGATAGGGTCAAACTAACGACACATAAATAATATAACTTGCATTTGTGACCCTGGATATTCTACTTCTATAATTTCATCCAACAAACCATAAAAATCATTGCTTGCGCCTCCATCATTGGATGACAATATGCACACCCCACTATTCATGATATTCTTTCTCATTCCATATTCTTGAATATGAAAATTATATCCATTTATGAAATATATCGACCAAGTGCGTACGAATGATTTTGGACTCCATGATAGATGGATTAGTCATTCTTGCTCAAGGTGAGCTTGATTACCATGAACCTAAGGTCAAAACATCAATTGTTAAATGTATGTATATGTATCAACCAAATATAGTTTGTTTACTTACATATAATTTAAACCATGCAACAAATTCTTCTTCGCAAAATCGATCAAACTCTTGTGTCGATAATTCAGAATATAAATTTTGAAATATCCTACTAAAAAACATATTATTACACAAACAATTTATGACATTAAAAAAATAAAATAAAAATATATACGTACTTGTAATATGACGATATTTCTGGACAATTTAATAAAATAAAGGTCTGGACTACCCGTTATTTTTTACCAGATAAGTATCTTTATTTACATGGTCCACTTGATCGACCAAGATAGTTAAAAATTAAAAATGAGTTCACATTTGGATCAATAGGACCCCATCATTTTTATCCGTTTTTCACCTTTTGCTATGAATATGAGGTTCAAAATAATATGATGCAAAAGTTGTTACTTCCTTCACAATGTATGCATTAACAATAGAGGCTTCAACTCATGTTTTATTTTTCACTTTTTCCTTCAAATGATATAAGAATCTATTGGTAATATAATAAAGTATATTAAATATTAATATATAATCCAATATTAGTAATTTTTTTGCATTCAAAAA
This sequence comes from Zingiber officinale, assembly GCF_018446385.1. Lineage (NCBI taxonomy): Eukaryota > Viridiplantae > Streptophyta > Magnoliopsida > Zingiberales > Zingiberaceae > Zingiber > Zingiber officinale. Next base: position 168,524,583 of record NC_055987.1, on the reverse strand, counting down.
ATAGAAGTATAGAAAAAAAAATCTACCTTTCAAATTAATACATCCACCGAAAATGGACAGATCCTCCAACTTTGACCTTATATGGCAAGTAAACCAAAAGATGTTCCATGGAATAAAAAAAAAAAGGTGGAAATATCCTTTTCAAATTGCACAAAATGATTAGAATATCTCTCTCTAACTTCTCCATATGTGAATATCTCAAAACTATTAAGCAAATATCATATAGGAAAATATTTAACTCCATAATCGCTCCTCCATACAAATTGTGATAAGAGTTCCTTAAAAATAATAGGAATCAATCTTTACATGCATTATTATATGACAATCATGACTTTTCATATCAATTAACTTGCATTCTTTCATATCGACACATCTTCCAAGATTAGAGACATACTCATATAAAAATTTCAAAGATTTCAACCATTCACATAGGACACATCGTTGATCCTTATTTAATGTATAAACTACTTTTGACTTTGGTTCCCTATTATTTTCATCGACATCAAGAGTGTCTTTTACAAATGAGTCACATATCTTTTCTTGCATTGAGATTGTCTTTTATTTTTCCGTTGACATCCATCACTGTATTTATCAAATTATCAAAAACATTCTTCTCAATATGCATTACATCAAGATTATGATATATCAAATAACTAAACCAATACGGCAAATCCCAAAATATACTCCATTTAGTCCATTTATGTGTACTCTCATATTCATATGTTGTACCATGTGGCTTTTCAATAACAAATGGAAAGTGAAGCACTCTGTACCAAACATCTAGACCTATCAATCTGTATCATTCATCTTTATTCTTTCTGAAATTATGATTTGTTGATAAAAATTATCTATGACAATCAAAATAACTCGGCTTCTTCCCATGTTTCAATCTGATTGAGTTTGATCTCTCCATACATATGGGGTATCCGAAGATCCCAACAATACTCCAATCTAATAGCATATAGTACGCTGGAAAGTCATTTATGGTCCAAAGAATATCAGCCTTCATTATAAACTTCTGGTTAGAATGAACATCGTATGTAGGAACACCATCATCCCATAATTGTTTAAGTTCTACTATCAGGGGTTGCATATAAATATCTATTAACTTCTTTGGATTTTGTGAGTCAAGCACAACCAATGTTAAAAACATATAAGGTATTTTCATACACATCCAAGGTGGAAGATTATACGACGTTAAGATAATTAGTCAACAAGAATAATTTCTTCCCGATTTACCAAATGAAGCAAATCTATCAACATAGACACATAATCTAATATTTCTAGTCTCCTTTACAAAATCTAGATATATTCTATCAAAATTTTTCCACATGTCTGCATCTGATGGATGACACATTAGCCCCTCTTCTGTTTGATGAGTTGCATGTCAAGTCATGTGTTCCGCAGTTACCTTTGATGCATACAATCTTTGAAACCTAAGAGTTAAAGGTAAATAAAATAACTGGATGTATGATTTACGTCGATGTTGACTCCTTCTGATTGTCTTATACCTATCATGATTACAGAATTTACAAACATCTACATATGCATCATCTCCCCAATATAACATACAACCATTTTTGCAAACATCAATTCTTTCTACTGAAAGACCTAAATCTTTCATCGATTTTTTCATACTATAAAAATCGGGAGACAAAATATGATCACGTGACAACGTATCGTCAAAAACTTGAACAAAATCATTAAAACAATCTTACGACACATTATGATCTACCTTTATATTTAATAGTCCTGCGATGAGAGAATGTCACGCCCTAGAGGAGTCCCCGTCCGAAGAAATTTCGATAACATCTCCCCTGTACGGCGGATAATCTGAAACTTTCTACATATCTCCATATCTCAGCCACATGCGGTTGGAATAATAACAATAAATATAACACAACCACACAAACATCCACGCAGTTATATATAATCAAACAAAGCAGTAATACTCTGACTCGAAAACCACTCTACTCAACTACACTCGTAAAACTCAAATCCGACGAAACTCACCTCTTATGCCGACCCGACAGCCATATAGTAGAATAAGACCAAATAAAATCCATCGACATCACAATAATAAATACAACATCCAAGTATCAAACAAATCAAATCTAAACATAGACAAACGAGAAGAAAACTCAAAAGTCAATCAATCCTCGAGGTCTGCAGGGGATCTAGCACTACGTGCAGCGGGGACTAGCGACTGGAACTCCCTCCTGACAGCATCAACCTGAAAATAACAACAATGGAGGCGGGGTGAGTCCAACACTCAGCAGGTACAGTTGATATGCAAAGTAAAGAAATAACACCTAGTACTAATCATGCGTAGTCTCCTGATAAAGATAAAGGTAAATGCAAACCGAAGACAGAGAGAATCAGACTAACCAGACCCAGATAAAGACAAACAACCGAAGGTATAAAGACCAGATGCATGTCAAACATAGGTATCCAACAATATACGATATAAATGCAAAGAAACACAATCACAAACAATAAATGCATCATGATATGATGTCAATGATGCGTCCCTCGCCAGTCAACTCACAACAAAAGTGGGACCAAGTGAGTAGGGCTGTGACGACCTCAGCAACACTACTCACGATTAGTGATCGAGTGGACGGGATGTTGTCGAAGTACATACATACTCCCACCCCAAATCATAAATGAGGGAGCGAAATGCTCTCATCTCCCGGTGACGGGGAGGAATCTCTAACGTGCTACACGTCACACACTACCCCTGAGCGGATCAACGGAGCACCGGAAGAGTCAAATTAACGTGCTACCACGCTGTGTCACGCTACCCATGAGCGTCACAACGGAGCACCGAACAGTGATGAAAACTAGCAAAGTGCTCAACAATAATGTAGCAATCTATCGCACAGCATGCGATCATGCAAATGGTGCATGTCACTAAGCATGGTAATATACTTAACCAACCTCTGAACATATAACAATGGGCACCATATTGAAAAAATCATATCAAGATATACTGATCAATAAGGTATCAAACCTAGGTCCTGAACATGTGAAACATGGTTATATCACTACCCATGAGCATGATAGATCAGGTACAAGATCAATACGAGATGCAAACAAACAATCAATCAAACAGGTAACATGTATTGGGCAGTGATTAACCGAAACAAATAGGAAACACAATTAATGCAACATATTATTTTCATTACTAAGCATATCAAAGACAATAAGTCAAAAGTACCCGCCTCCAATAGGAAATGTCCAATCTGGTTCGAACACGACGTCGAGATACTCGTCTCGCGTCAAGGTCCTGTGATACCAACAGAGATATATTTTATTAAGCTAAAATTCCAATGAATTACTAAATAAAATTCTCAACACAACATAGGACAAAACCCTAAGTCATAATCATTAACTTACCTAATTAAACACATATAATTTAGTTACTCAACCTGTATCAAATAACTAAATCAAACTCTTAATTCAATTAGGAAAACCCTAATTATTGATTAACCTTAATTGATCATCAATTAACTTGTCCACATCAAAACCTAAATCCACCAACCGAATACCCCAGTGCACAGAACCTAATCAGCCGACACATGAATAATCATCTAACAAAATCAAGTACACTATGATCTACAACTAAGCATATGTTTAATCCGTAGACCACATCATCTCAATACGTACCAAGATTCCCACTCCTTACCTAACTTCACAGCCACTGTTTTGAACTGGAATCAAAGAGTTGATAGCGGGAATTGCGTCGCTAAGGGTTGTTGGCTGCTGTAAACAATACAAACAAACAAAAATAAAAAATTTCCTACCAAACCATGTTCCCAAACGGACCCAAATCAAAATCCAAATACCTAACATGCCTTACCTACTCGTCACCCTCTGTTTCCTCTCTGCCGGCGACTGGTGGCGAAGAAGAAAGACCCGCCAGTGGAGTCTAAAGCACGGCAGAAGGTTGCTGGACCTTAGCGTCGGCAGTGGACGTTGGGGCAGAGGGTAGAAGAAGAAAGAAAGGCTCGGGAAGAGAGTGAAGATGAGGCCGGCGTTAGGGCACAGGTAACGGCGGCCGGCGTTGGGGCACAAGACAGTGGCAAGAGGGCACTGCAAGTGAGCAAGGGCTCAGCTAGGGTACGGGGTGGCCGGCGGTGGCGCCGGCTCTGTGCAGTGGCGCTTGGCGTCACGGCGGCAGTGAGGAGGGGGCGTCTGCGATTAGGGCAAGGAGGAGAGCAGCGAGGAAGAAACCGCCGGCCGACAGTTAGGGCTCGGCGTCGGCACCTAGGGCTCGGGAGTGAGGGAGAAGAGAGGCGCGCAGGGGGTTTTTTTCGGCGAGAAAGAAAAATATAAAGAAATTAAGAAAAAGGAAATCTAATTATAAACATTTCCTCGCTTAAATGGATAGCCTAAACAGGCTTTTCCCGGACCCTGTTTTTATCCTCGTTAATTCGTCCGTACGAGCTCCGAAAAATTCCCGAAAAATTTCCAAAAATTTCGGAAAATTCCTTGATTGATATTTGCCTATTTTTCGGTATTTTACATTCTCCCCCACTAATAAAAATTTGGTCCCCAAATTTCGTTATCTATCATCAGCAGGTACTAACAACAGATATAGAGTATAAATGCTGAACTGTAAACTAAATCACATACCTCAAGTGAAAAGATGGGGATATCGAGCTCGGATAGTGTCCTCGAGCTCCCAAGTAGCCTCCTCGTCTGAATGATGCTACCATCCGACTTTAACCAGCCGGATAGTCTTGTTCCGCAACTGACGCTCTTTCCGGTCGAGTATCCATACCGGAACCTCCTCATATGTAATGTCAGGCTGAACTGGAACTGGAATATCGACCAGCACATGTGTCGGATCAAGCACGTATGTCCTCAGCATCGATACGTGAAATACATCGTGAACGCCTGACAGGGACGGTGGTAGTGCCAATCGGTAAGCTACCGCTCCGATCCTCTCCAAGATCTCGAAAGGACCAATGTACCGCGGAGCTAGCTTACCTCTGAGGCCAAATCTCTTCACCCCTTTCGTGGGTGAAACTCGCAGAAATACATGGTCGCCCACAAAGAACTCTAGTGGTCTACGTCTTCGATCAGCGTAACTCTTCTGGCGGTCCTGCGCCTCTGACATCCTCCGTCTGATAGTACGGACCAACTCTGCATCCTGCTGAACTCTATGAGGTCCCAACAGCTGGGCCTCTCCAACCTCATCCCAGAGGACGGGTGTCCGACAAGGTCTACCGTACAACGCCTCAACGGTGCCATCCGGATAGCCGAATGCAAACTATTGTTGTAGGCGAACTCTACCAACGGCAGATGGTCCTCCCAACTGCCTCCAAAATCCATAACACATGATCTCGCAGTCCTCTAACGTCGAATGGTCCGCCCGACCGCCCATCCGTCTGGATGAAAAGTCAGATCAAACGGAGTGTACCCAAGGTCTGCCGCAGACTGTAACCGAGACGTAAACCGTGGATCTCTATCCGAAATGATACTCAACGGAACACCATGTAGTCTGATGATCTCCCGACAATACAGATCTGCCAATCGATCCAGGGGATCAGTCCTCCGAATCGCTAAAAAGTGCGCCGATTTGATTAATCGATCAACGATTACCCAAATCGCGTCATGGCCTCGTCGTGTCCTCGGCAACCCTACCACAAAGTCCATGGTAATGTGATCCCACTTCCACTCAGGTATAGAAATCCGCTGAAGTAATCCAGCAGGTCTCTGGTGCTCAGCCTTCACCTGCTGACAAACAAGACACCTAGCTACGAAATCCGCGATGTCTTTCCACCAGTAGGAACGCCTCAAGTCTCGATACATACGGGTCCCGCCTGGATGGATCGCAAATCGAGAACGGTGTGCCTCCTGAAGTAGCTCCTGTAAGACCGGATGAGACTGAGGTACGCATAATCTGCCTCGGAAGTATATAACACCCTCCTCGTCTCGTGTGAACTCGGTCTGCTGCCCGGAAGCTATTTGACTGCTAATGAACTGTAAATGCTGATCACCAGCCTGAGCCTCTCGGATCCTAGTCCTGATCGACGACTGAGCAACCATGGTAACCAGAATACCCTGCTCTGTCGGTCCCTGCTCCTCAAGATCTAACTCCGAGAAACTCTGAATCAAGTCCGTGACTAAAGTCCGGTGGCAAGCCAAAGTCCCTCTGGACTTCCTGCTGAGTGCATCTGCAACCACATTAATTTTCCCTGGATGGTAGCTAATGGTAAAATCGTAGTCCTTCAGAAACTCCATTCATCTCCTCTGTCGAAGATTAAACTCCTTCTGAGTGAAAATATATTTGAGACTCTTATGATCAGTGAGAATCTCAAATGTGATACCGTATAAATGATGTCGTCATAGCTTCAGAGCAAAGATGATGGCAGCTAACTCCAGGTCATGAACTGGATAATTTTTCTTATGCTCCTTCACCTGACGAGAAGCATAAGAGACTACTCTGCCGTTTGGTACTAGCCAAACGAAGAGACGACGGTGTAAAGTACAAATCCATCCTCTCCGTAAGGTAAAATCAAAGCGAGGTCGACACTAATCTCCGCCTCGAAAGTCGGTCTCGCATTCTCGAGCTATACGAACTTCACGCCTTCCGGTAAGACGTGTCGGCATAGCAATACGCGAGAAGCCCTCGACAAAGCGTCGGTAATATCCGCCAATCCTGTGGATCTCTGAATCGACTTGACCGCCCCAACCGGTGATGACCTCGATCTTCGAGGATCAATCAAATACCTCGCTAGAAACCACGTGTCCCGAAAACCAATCGAGGATAGCCGAATGCACACTTGTCAACTTCGCGGTGATGTCGTCGAAGAATCTCCAAGATCGTGCGAAGATGTTGGCTCCTCCTCGGAACGAGTAGACCAATATGTCATCAATGAAAGCGATAACAAACTGATCCAGATACTCCAGAAGATGCGGTTCATCAAGTCCATAAACACCGCTAGAGCATTGGTAAGCCCAAATGGCATTACCAAAACTCATAATGACCGATCCGTACGGAAAGTCGCTCGGATATCGAATCTCGATTCTCAATCGATGATATCCGGATCGCAGGATCAAACTTAGAATACATCGATGTACCTCGGTGATCAAACAAATCCTCGATCCGTGGTAATGGATATTTATTTAGATGGTCACCATTCACCTGCCTGTAGTCAATACACAACCTCATAGTACCATCCTTTTCTTGACAAACAATACCGCCCCATGGTGAAACACTAGGACGAATAAATCCCCTATCCAAAAGTTCAACTTTCAGTTGCTCAACTCTTTTGGTGTCATACGATACGGAGCTTTCGATGTCGGCGCGGTTCCCGGAATCAGCTCAATAGCGAACTCCACTTGCCTTCTGGGAGGCAAACCTGGCAGCTCCTCTGGAAATACATCTGGGTACTCCCGGACTACAGGAACATCGGAGAGCTGCGAACTACTACTGTTCTCAGTACTGATCAACGATAACAGAAAACCATGACAGCCGTGCGACAGCAGCTTCTACGCCTGAATCGCCGAAATAATCGAGATACCGTCATCTCTGATGCCAGTGAAACTCCACGAGGGTTGGTTCGGAGGCTAGAAGGTGACCACCCTCGTCTGGCAATCAACGGTAGCATGATAAACTGACAGCCAATCCATGCCAAGTATGACATCAAACTCAACCATCTCCAATACTAGAAGATCTACCGTAAGTATCATGTTGCCAAAGTCTAACGGGCAACCTCTGATCTCCTGGGTGACTTCTAAAGTATCACCGGACGGTAACGAGACAGTCAATCGCTGGGGTCTGCAAGTAAGTAATCTACCAATCTCTCGCATAAAGGTACGGGATATAAAAGAGTGCGAACTATCAGTATCAATCAAAATATCAGCGAAAAATGCATAAATGGAAATCATACCGCGGAAAACGGATCCGTCAGCTCGCTGCGCATCCTCCCTGGTAATCGCATGAACTCGTCCAGTCTCTGGCGGAGGAGGAGGAGGTAACGCTGCCAGCGACTGCTACGACTGGGCAGAAGCCTGCCACTGAGGCGCTGCTGGACTATGTGCCAGATAAGACTGAGGATGGGGACTGATACTGTGCAGCTGACTGGGACTGAGTCTGGTACTGCCCCTGAGTCGGATAATAAGGTCCTGAAACAAAACTCTGGGGTGCTACAGAAGCACTGGAGTACTGTCCAAGCATGCCAAATGCTGCTGCTGCTGAGGGAGCTGCTCCCTGCTGACGCTGTGAGGGTGTGAATCTCCGCCCTCCTCGTCGAGACACTGACTGACTAGACTGTCCCCTCTGCTCTGACCCTCCGGAAACCGTGTGCTGAGCCTTCAGCTGACAATCTCGGCTCTGGTGCCCAGGCAGTTTGCAATAAAAGTAAACTGACTGTTCCAGAGTGCAGGCTGAAGTGATGTGGTCTCTGGAACCACATCGGAAACACTGTATATCGCTGGTGGACTGTTTCTGATCCTGCCGAGGAGACCGGAAACGTCCTGAGGAAGACTGTCCTGACTTCTGAGGCCTATGAGAAACGCCAGAAGAACTCTGACCTGATCGTCTGCGACTACTCTGATGCTGTCCTGTCGCCTGTGTCTGCTGGACCTGCCCTAATGTTTGACCCGTATACTTTCTTTTCCTATCCGGATATGCTGTCTACCGAGCTAAGTCTATCATCAAAGCTCGATTCAATGCATCAGAGTAAGATGTAATCCCTAATCCGACAAGCTGTACATGCAGATAACCATCCAATCCCTGTATAAACTACATCATGCGAGTTCTGTCCTCCGCAACTAACTCTGAACAAAACTGAACCAACCGGAGAAATTCAGTATTATACTCGGTCACTGAGCGATTATTCTGCCTCAGACTCATAAAATCCTGTCGGCGAACCATCTGATAGGACAGTGGAAAGAAATGGCTCTCAAAAGCCTCTCTGAACCTGGTCCATGTGACGTTGCGCTCACCAATAATAGAACGCTGAGAAACCCACCAGGCATTAGCTTCAGCTCTGCTTTCTCCCACTCGGAGCAAACCATATAGAAGAAAGTCTGCTCCATACTCTCTATCCATGACAGAGCCATACTCGGATCGAGATCTCCGCGTAAAAGAATGAAACGAGTCTTCATCGACTCAGTCAGTGTTGGAATCCTAGCTCGTGGCAATATCGATGAACCGTGGGACTACCGCAGAACTGGTGAAAACACTGAGCCGATACTGTGTGGTACCAAATAAACCTAAGAGAAACTCCGTCAGATATATCTGGGAACATAAGCCGCAATGGTACCGCCTGGGAACAAAAGTGGTGGCAATCTGAGGTACGGAGGTAATGGTACGGATATGGTGCATTGCCATCAGAGGCACTGGGGCACATGTACTCGTGCCTGCACACTGTAGGTCCGGTGGCGGTGGTCTGAGTACGTCCGAGGTCGCTCTGAGCAAATGTCTGCACGCCAATGGTACACCTGATGGTACCATAAATACGGTAGGAGTGGATACCGTCGGTGTGGCCAAAGTAGGTATCTCTACAGGAGCTATCGGGATTTGAGAGCCCGATACTCCCGCTGCATCCTGAGTCTGTCCCTGACTGACAGGCTCACTAACAGTGAGCATCTCTGGCATATCCAGAGATCCCGTGATCCTCACACGTGGTCGTCCAGCACCACGTCTCGCAGCAATACGAGTAGATCGTCTCATATCTGTTAAATTAAATTACAAATATCAATACCAATATAATAAACATAAAATAACAACATACTTATTTGCAGTCTAGAGATGTTCCGTCGCTGTCCAGTCCCCAATTTGACCTCAAAATTTCGAACGTACATATCGCCGGAAATCCAAATAAATCCGAAACATAACCATATCGAAAATCCGATAATATGCAGTTTGACTCGCAAATCTGGCTAACCCAAATATCCAGAATACCAACAACAGGTATCCGATAAATCTCCAGAACACCAAAAACAGATATCATAACCCGCTCTGATACCAAATAAATTGGTATTAGATAATTCCCGAAAATCCAAAATACGAAACAAAAGATCGTAAAACTGTGCTCTGATATTACTAAATTGTCACGCCCCAGAGGAATCCCCGTCCGAAGAAATTTCGGCAACATCTCCCCTGTACGACGGACAATCTGAAACTTTCTACATATCTCCATACCTCAGCCACATGCGGCTGAAATAATAACAATAAATATAACACAACCACAAACATCCACGCAGTTATATATAATCAAACAAAGCAGTAATACTCTGACTCGAAAACCACCCTACTCAACTACACTCGTAAAACTCAAATCCGACGAAACTCACCTCTTATGCCGACCCGACAGACATGTAGTAGAATAAGACCAAATAAAATCCATCGACATCACAATAATAAATACAACGTCCAAGTATCAAATAAATCAAGTCTAAACATAGACAAACGAGAAGAAAACTCAAAAATCAATCAATCCTCGAGGTCTGCAGGGGATCTAGCACTACGTGCAGTGGGGACTAGCGACTGGAACTCCCTCCTGACAGCATCAACCTGAAAATAACAACAATGGAGGCGGGGTGAGTCCAACACTCAGCAGGTACAGTTTGTTGGGATCTTAGATGGCTAGATGGCTACAGTTGGTAGGGCTATGACGACCGTGCACTCAGCAACACTACTCCTGATGAGTGATCGAGTGGACGGGATGTTGTCGGAGTACATACATACTCTTACCCCAAATCATAAATGGGGGAGCGCAATACTCTCATCTCCCGGTACGCTATGACGGGGAGTAATCTCTAACGTGCTACACGCTGCGTCACACTACCCCTGAGCGAATCAACGGAGCACCGGGCTACCCATGAGCGTCACAACGGAGTACCGAACAGTGATGAAAACTGACAAAGTGCTCGACAATAATGGAGCAATCTATCGCACAGCATGCGATCATGCAAATGGTGCATGTCACTAAACATGGTAATATACTAAACCAAACCCTGGACATATAACAATAGGCACCATAGTGAATAAATCATATCAAGATATACTGATCAATAAGGTATCAAACCTAGGTCCTGAACATGTGAAACATGGTTATATCACTACCCATGAGCATGATAGATCAGGTACAAGATCAATACGAGATACAAACAAACAATCAATCAAACAGGTAACATGTATTGGGCAGTGATTAATCGAAATAAATAGGAAACACAATTAATGCAACATATTATTTTCATTACTAAGCATATCAAAGACAATAAGTCAAAAGTACCCGCCTCCAATAGGAAATGTCCAATCTGGTTCGAACACGACGTCGAGATACTCGTCTCGCGTCAAGGTCCTGTGATACCAACAGAGATATATTTTATTTAGCTAAAATTCCAATGAATTGCTAGATAAAATTCTCAACACAACTTAGGACAAAACCCTAAGTCATAATCATTAACTTACCTAATTAAATACATATAATTTAGTTACTCAACCTGTATCAAATAACTAAATCAAACTCTTAATTCAATTAGGAAAATCCTAATTATTGATTAACCTTAATTGATCATCAATTAACTTATCCACATCAAAATCTAAATCCACCAACCGAATACCCCACTGCACAGAACCTAATCAGCCGACACATGAATAATCATCTAACAAAATCAAGTACACTATGATCTACAACTAAGCATATGTTTAATCCGTAGACCACATCATCTCAATACGTACCAAGATTCTCACTCCTTACCTAACTTCACAGCCACTGTTTTGAACTGGAATCAAAGAGTTGATACCGGGAATTGCGCCGCTAAGGGCTGTTGGCTGCTGTAAACAATACAAACAAACAAAAATCAAAAATTTCCTACCAAACCATGTTCCCAAACGGACCCAAATCAAAATCCAAATACCTAACATGCCTTACCTACTCGTCACCCTTTGTTTCCTCTCTGCTGGCGACTGGTGGCGAAGAAGAAAGACCCGCCAGTGGAGTCTAAAGCACGACAGAAGGTTGCTGGACCTTAGCGTCGACAGTGGACGTTGGGGCAGAGGGTAGAAGAAGAAAGAAAGGCTCGGGAAGAGAGTGAAGATGAGGCCGGCGTTAGGGCACAGGTAACGACGGCCGGCGTTGGGGCACAAGATAGTGGCGAGAGGGCACTGCAAGTGAGCAAGGGCTCAGCTAGGGTACGGGGTGGCCGGCGGTGGCGCCGGCTCTGTGCAGTGGCGCTTGGCGTCACGGCGGCAGTGAGGAGGGGGCGTCGGCGATTAGGGCAAGGAGGAGAGCAGGGTGTGCGCACGAGGGAGATGAGGAGAAAGCAGAAAAGGAGGTGGCCGAGGGGTTTAAAACTTCAGCGAGGAAGAAACCGCCAGCCGGCAGTTAGGGCTCGACGTCGGCACCTAGGGCTCGGGAGTGAGGGAGAAGAGAGGCGCGCAGGGGGTTTTTTTCGGCGAGAAAGAAAAATATAAAGAAATTAAGAAAAAGGAAATCTAATTATAAACATTTCCTCGCTTAAATGGATAGCCTAAACAGGCTTTTCCCGGACCCTGTTTTTATCCTCGTTAACTCGTCCGTACGAGCTCCGAAAAATTTCTGAAAAATTTCAAAAAATTCCTTTATTCATATTCGCCTATTTTTCGATATTTTACATAGATAATTTAATTTAACTATCACAACCGACCAATAATGGTTCATCTATGACACTCAACACTTCATGAAATTTACGATATATTTCATCAACACCTGGTACTTCGGGCTCCTCCAACGACGATGTTTTAGTAGCAAACATTTGTTCACCTGTTGGCAGAAAACTAGAACTTGCACCAAGCGTTTCAGGAATAAAATTCTGACCTACTACATCAATTATCATCCTCTGATATGAATTTAATAGTTCATAATAACTCCGATCCCCACTAACAAAGGCTTGGAAATTTCGTTCATAATCCTCATCAGATATGAACGGTTCATCATGACATGTCCAATTATAATAATTTGGGGTAAAACCAAATCTACAAAGATGTTCTTCAACTTTATTGGTGGGTAAAAATTTTCTGTTGTGACACTTTCTACGCGGACACCTTATCTTCTTGTCATCCATATACATAACTTGACTAGATACAAAATTCAAACATTGTCTCAGGTCAGTGATAAACTCATTAATTAATCCCCGACGATCAGGCAAATTCTTGTTATACATCCAACTTCTTTAATTCTACATTTTACCTATTTTCAGATATTTAGTTAAACATTATTAAAAGTTACTACAAATAAATCTTATCATTGAAGACAAAGCAACAAAAAGCATCTTATCAAAATGAGGGAACACACATATGTATAATATATTACTAGTAATAATGTAAAATGAAGCACAAGAAGATTGTGTTTGGATTTATTATGATTAATCAACTATAACATAATTATTTATAGGAACTCTTATGTAAACATTAGATCTATTACAATTAATCAATTATAACATAATTATTTACAATTAACTTTATATACAAATAAGTAAATTTATATAAATGAACTTAGGAATATCGAACAGAACAAATACGGCTGTCTTCAACTACACTAAGATCACGACAAATTGAGACATACACAAACAACATTATGAATTCAGATAGTACCTTCCAAATTTTAAATAAAAAATGAAACAATAATAAACCTCGTGTTGCCGCGGCTACCAAGGGCAGTCGTGGCCATCCACTGCCACCATGGGCAGCCGCATCCCCCGCGTCCAGCCGCGACCACAGTGGCCAGTCGTAGCCACCCTACGTGTGCAACAATGGCCACACCCGGCCACGGCCAGATTTGGCCAACCGCTGCCAGGCCCGGCCACGCGGCCACCCGTAGCCAAACATGGCCACCCCCCGCAGTCAAACGTGGCCACCTGCAGCCAAACGCGGCGAGCCACGCGGCGTGGACCAGAGTCGGCCAGCCACGCGGCACGGACCAGAGTCGGCCAGCCACGCGACGGTGGCCAGACTCGATCAGCCACGCAACAACGACCAAACTCGACCAGGCCACGACCAATCGCGCCTGGCAACAGCCGCCCATGCCTGGCAACGTCCACTCGGCCAGACGCAACCAGAGAGGGGAAAGGGGAGATGGGGGAGGTCGAGAGAGGAGATGGGCATACCGACACTCGCTTCCGCAGTCGGATATCAACATCGTCGCCGGAGATCAACGACGCCGTCGAACAAAATCCTGGAACAGATCTGGGAATGGGGTAGCGAGGAAAAGAAAGCAAAGGAAAGAAGCAACATGAGATGAATTAAATCTAAATCTATGATTTTTCTTGCATCAACAATTTTTTGTTGCCAATTTCGTCCCTAAAATTGGGATGAAACCCTGATTCGTCCCTAAATCTGGGATGAATGTTGGATTCGTCCCAAAATTGAAAAAAAAAAAAATTTAAAAAGAGGAAAACATTGGAAGGCTTAAATATAGACCTAGAGACATCAGAATTTCATGAAACAAGTTTCTGTGTGTTCGTATCATTCTCATGATCGTAATAATGTCCTCATAAATAATTTTGACCTAATTTATTGATTGTTGAGAATTTTTAATTGAAATTTGACCTAATTCGGGTTAAAAAATCGCCACTTAAAACATTATGTTAAAATTATGGATGAAGATGTTTTTACGAGGAGAACGATACGAACTTATAAAAATTTGTTTCATGAAATTCCGATGTCTCTAAGTCCATATTTAATATTTCGACCACATATATAAACATGCGTTGAACGATAACTTTTTAATTAGTATTAAACTATATATGTTTTAATAAATATGGATCTAAACGTATCGAAATTTCATGAAAGAAGTTTCTATGTGTTCGTATCGTTCTCCTGATTGTAATAATGTCCTCATAAATAATTTTAACCTAATATCTTGAATGTTGAAAATTTTTAATCCGAATTTGACCTAATTCGAGTTAGAAAATTGTCATACTCAAAATATTACTTCAAAATTATGGATGATGACATATTTACGATCAGGAGAACGACACGAACTCATAAAAACTTGTTTCATGAAATTCCGATGTCTCTAGGTGTATATGTAAAATTAAAAAAGAAAAAAAAAAGAAAATCTTACATATGGACCTACAGACATCAAAATTTCATGAAACAAATTTTTATGAGTTCGTATCGTTCTCCTGATCATAAATATATCATCATCCATAATTTTGAAATAATATTTTGAGTGTAGCGATTGGAATCATCCCAAATTAAAAAAGGAAAAAAAAATCAAAATCTTACATATGGACCTAGAGACATCGGAATTTCATGAAACAAATTTTTATGAATTCGTATCGTTCTCCTGATCGTAAATATATCATCATCCATAATTTTGAAATAATATTTTGAGTGTAGCAATTTTCTAATCCAAATTAGGTCAAATTCGGATTAAAAATTCACAACAATCAATATATTAGATCAAAATTATTTATGAGGACATTATTACGATCAAGAGAACGATATGAACATATAAAAAAAATTTCATGAAATTCCGATATCTCTATGTCAATATTTAAAATTTCGACCACATATATACGAACACGCGTTGAACAATAACTTTTTAGATAGTATTAAACTATATATGTTTTAATAAATATGGACCTAAAGATATTGAAATTTCATGAAAAAAATTTCTGTATGTTCATATCGTTCTCCTAATCGCAATAATATCCTCATAAATAATTTTGACCTAATATATTGAATGTTAGAAATTTATAATCCGAATTTGACCTAATTCAAGTTAAGAAATCACCATACTCAAAATATTATTTCAAAATTATGGATAATGACATATTTACAATCAGAAAAACGATACAAACTCATAGAAACTTGTTTAATGAAATTCAGATGTCTCTAAGTCTATATTTAAGTCTTCCAATTTTTTTACTTTTTTAAAAAAAAATTAATTCTGGGACGAATCCATAAAATTCTGATGTCTCTAGATCAACATTTAAGCCTTCCAATTTTTTTTTCTTATTTTTTTATTTTTAATTCTGAGACGAATCTTGGAATCGTCCCAAAATTGAGAATGAATCCAAGATTCATCCCAAAATTATAGGACGAATTTAGCAACAAAAATATAATTTATTGGTAACTTGAAACGAAATTATTTTATTACAGATTTCGTTTGTCCCTAAATCATTATTTTTTTTTTAGTGCATATGGCAGCACGACGTGGAGGAGGGCAAAACAAGTATTAGATATGTGATTTAATAATTTTGAACGACAACTTCAACTACTACGTGGTTCATTAATTTGCCGAAGATTTTATATAAGACTATTAAAATTAATATAAATATATGAGGAGATATAGTTTACTCACCGAATAATATTTTTCCAATTCCTCCCATGCCAACTTGCATGCAAAACGAGTATAATACTTTTTTTCTCTTCTTTCTTCCCATAGTTCCATGGATAAGTATAATCATGTTAAACTCATCCTCAATTCTTCTAGCTAAGTTGGGACATCTCATTCCGTAGGAAAGTTTGTTCACTGTAAAAAAAACATTTCTGGATTTTATTTCCAATTTCCCTAAGCTGTAAGATTGAGAAAAAAAAATAACATAAACTAAGGAGAAAAAGGGAGAAAGAATAAGTACCAAGGCTTGCTTTTGGATCGAAAGGGTTATGCGGCTCAGAATCGTGTCGATCTGCCTCAGCCTACTGCAGTCGCAGGACTCAATAGCCTGCCGATCGCCAGCCAAAACTGGGAGTGGAGGATCAGAGGAGGCTGGGATCGGAATGGGAACAGCAAGAGAATAGGGTTCGGAAAAGAGCGAGAGGAAAACAAAGGGGCGGCGGCGCTGAGGTTGTCATGTGAAACCGATTTATAGGGTAATGAAATGGGATACCGGGTCTGTATACAAAATGCGGGTTGATGGTGTCGGATCCACCCAACAAGTAGATTTTGATATAAGCTCGAAACAAATTCACATCAAGCTCCACCTGAACGTGTATTTATGTTTCTTTATATTCGCTAACAAATATTTCACCATGCTATTTAACTTAGGCTCACTAAACATTACACTTCTCAAAGGATTCCATTAAACTAATTAGCAGTACGACAGTCATTATCATGACGATTTTTTATCAAAAATTTATTTACCCAACAGATTAAAAAGATACATTAAAAATAATAATATTTCTTTTTTATCTTTCCAACCAACCTTCTTAATCTCTCTTTTCTATATCAACCTAATCTGGAGTTGATATTTTTTAAAATAAATTTAAATTAGACCTAATATTTTTTGATATCATATATGTTAGGTTTGATATAGAAAATATAAAACCCACGCTGGGTCCTAATATGATCAAGCATAAATTTAAAATTTTTTCATATAAGATCCTTGTATTAAAAATAAGCTTGGAATTTAAAAGGTTGAAGAGATCTTTTTTTTTTTTTTTGGCAGTTTTAAAAGTAGGAGGTGTCCGTTCCTTTTCCATTAAAAAAACCGTTATAATGAAATCTCACATTCAGCCATTCTGAATTCAGTACCGGGAGATAGAAATAAGTTAAAATTACTAATTATTTTTTTTCTCAATTTATCATTTTTTAAAAATCACTATTAAATTTGAAAATATTGATTACAAATTACCGGCCAAATATTTCTTTTTGATGTTTTTAAAAGTTAATTTATATTGATATTAACTTACCCCGATATTAATATTAATTTATTGGAAAAAAGTCTTAAAATATTAATTTTTACTAGCAACCTATTTAAAATTTAATTTTCTCTTTCACATTAAAAATAATTATGATTATATATAATAAATCCATATATTTGCAGGAATTTAATATCATATCCTACATATAAATAAATTAAAAATAGTGAATTATCTAAACATGATAAAAAAACAATATCGTGTTATATAAAAATCAATGTTAGATAATTAATAAGTAGGTGTCCCAAAAAAAAAAATCTAGATAGTGTATTTAAAATATCCATACCATTTTCACTGAGAGTCGTCTCCGGCTACAGAGTAATTTACTAGATTAGTGTATAACATCTTTTATGTTTATTTATAACTATCGACCACATTCTTATGCCTTTTAAGATATTAATTTTCATTTATTAAAATTACCAGCTAACATTTTGGTTGATAATTTTATGAAATTTGGCTTGGAATTTTTTTTAAAAAAAAAAATCTTGTGCCAAATTCTTGTGTTGTTTTTGTGTAAAAAATATTAAACATTAAACAAATTTAGTTGGTAAACTATGACTAATCTTCACCCTATGTCTACTACACACATTGTGATTATAGGTATATATGTAAATAAGACTAACAAGGCCAATACCTATATACATAAATAAACTCTGACATGGTTTTGTTGTTTTTATAATTTAGTGATACACAAAGCATGCGTTCCCTATCATGTTTCATAGATTTAGTATTTGTTATCAAATTTTCTTGATTGATTTACATAGTTTATCATACCATTAAAACTTTGAACATTATAGAGATTACACAATCTTTTTGTTGTGCTTCAATTTTCTCTAAGCGAACCTCCCCTCTTTTTTTTATCATTTCCTTTTTGTTCTTATGAACGTGTCTTATTTTATAGATATCCTTTTTTTTTTGCTCTATTTTAAAATGTTTATGTTATATCATTTTAATTACTATTTCCGCTTTCCTTTCTTGAGTTAACTTTACATGTCATTTTTACTTGTAAATACGTTCATGTGTCTCTTTGACACGGAACTATTTAACCTAATATCCATTTTATTTTTTATGTTTTTTATTGTTGTAATTTTGTTCTGTATTTCTCCAAGCACAAAATTGACTAAACTTCACATTTAAGTATATTGTTGAGCCCCACATTCCACCGCATTTACTCTAGTTTCTCATCTCCAAATTTTCCATCCAAGTCTCTTGTAACGGTTTTGGTCAAAGCTATTTTAAATTATAAAAGTTTTAGTGCAGTAGATCCTTTCTACAAAAACTAAATTATTTTTTCGCAAGACAGCACATTATATGGTTCCAGATGGTGTGCCCACTTTGATGATCTCTAATTCTTGTAGCAAATTTGTTTAAAAATATTCTAAGTTATATAAATTTTACTTAAAATTGCTACAACTACGGCTTAACCATTAGATCCATAATACAACTCTAAAGTAGTTCTTTTTAATGAAAAAAAAAAAAAATCTTACATACTTTTGCTCGACTAGTCCTTTCATTTTCTCTTGCCCAATTTAATAATCTTTGACCAAATATGCTCCAATGGCAAAAAGTGATCAAATTTCATATGCAAGAATGTCATCGAGTCTCAAGCACCCCCACTAAGTCTATCCATATTTTTGTCTCCAAATTATTCATCCTAGTTCTCTGTGTAAATTTTTATCAACACTTCAATTTCAAAATTGTAGTAGTTTTGATCAAAACTACTATAACTATATGTTTTACTTTAGGTCCTTGAAAAGTACTAATAGCAGTAGTTGTTGTTCCCTTTTTTTCATGGACTCACATGTTTATGTTGAAATCCTATCTTATATTGAGAGTTTTGAGTGATAATAGGTACCCTCATCCATTAGGCAAAACATAAATAGAAAATCAAATTGTTAGCTTAAATCATAAAAGAATATCAAATTATGTAGAATTTCATAATCGACAATTTGACTTTAATAATACACCACGAGAAAATGATGAACTGTTATATGAGCTAATGAATAAGAAAGATTATTATGATCTAGAATTCGGGAATGATTATTTTCATTATACAGTCCTGTATAGTCTTGGAAAAGAATCTCTAGTTAGAGTAATCACTCAGTAGATTTCTTATCTATCTAATCTTTAATTAAAATTTTCATTTATCTAACTTCTAGTTAGGATTTTTCACCTGCTTAACCTCCAATTAGAATTTTCTCTTCACTATACAATCTTAGACAAAGAACCTTCAGTTGGGAATAGTCACTCAGTAGATTTTTAATCTGCCTAACCTCCAGCTAGAACTTTCACTTGTCTAACATCTAGTTAAGGCTTCTCACATGTCTAACCTCCAGTTAGAATTTTTCCTTGCCTAACCTCTGTTAGTGCATGGAGCACCAGATAATCGAACCTAATTTTGATGATTGGCAAATGTTCAAAGTTAAGGTTAATTGTTATCTAACAAACTTATCTGAATATGTATAAAAGTCCTAAGTGATCTTAGGTAAAGTGAAAGTCTTAGTTGAGGCTAGGCAAAGAAAGTTCTAGTAGACACTAGGCAGGGGTAAAGTCCTAGTTGCGACTAGGCACTAGTTAGGATTTTCCCTTACCTAACCTCTATTGGTGCATGAAGCACTAGATAATCGAATCTAATTTTGATGATTGCCAAACGTTCAAAATTAAGGTCAATTGTTATCTAACAAACTTATTTGAGTATGCATAAAAGTTCTAAATAATCTTAAGCAAAGTGAAAGTCTTAGTTGAGGCTAGGCAAAGAAAGTCCTAGTAGACACTAGGCAGGGGTAAAGTCTTAGTTGCGACTAGGCAATGAAGTCCTAGTCCATGGGACTGGACAAAGTCTTGGCAGATCGATGACGTCAAATAAAATCCTATGGTGGAGGACACTAGGTGAAGTCCTGGGGTCGCAGACACTAAGCGGAAAATCATAAAGTTGAGGGCACTAAGTGAAAGTCCTGAAGTCTTGGATGCTGAGCAAAAGTTCATACGATCTGAAGGACCAGTTTGACAAAAGATAATCTCTCCTGAGAGGAGTAGGTGAGGACGCGTTCCCCAAAGAGAGAACAATAGAAGTCAGTCTGACCTATAGTTTTAATGAAACTCAAAGTCAAAACTGGTCAGTTCATAGACTATCAAAATTCACTTTATTTTATATATTATTGTTTGTCTTTTCTAACTCTGTGGTGTAGGTGATTAAAAGTGAAGGTTGGTTGGAAAAAGGTTGTCCAGGCACTTGGGAGGGTTTAAAGCGCTCGGATGTCCAGGTGCCCAGGGGTGGTTTGAGCGCCCGAGATTGGACCAAGTGGGAGACCTCAAGCGTTGAGGTGGCACACGCTGATTCATCGGCCTACGTTGTTGGTGCAGGGAGCACCAGATGATCGAACATATATTTTGATTATGGCAAAGAGGTTCAAAAAGCTGTCTTGTGATCTAACAAGTGTGAGTGAGTTTACAGAAAAGTCCTCAGTGATCTTAGGCAAAGGAAAAGTCCTAGTTGAGGCTAGGCAAGTGTAAAATTCTAGCTGTGGTTAGGTAACGAAGTTCTGGTTTAGAGTACTGGGCAAAGTCTTGGTGGGTCAAGACTTTGGACGAAATCCTAGAATTGAGGACTCTAGGTGAAAATCCTGAGGGTCGCGGACACTAGGTGGAAGACTGGACAGGTCGTGGAATAGATGTTCAACATAAAGTCCTGAAGTCTCGGATGCTGAGCAAAAATATAGACGATCTGAAGAACCAGTCTAATAAAAGATAATTTCTCTTAAGAGGAATAAATGAGGGCGCGTTCTCTGAATAAGAAACCGTAGCCGTTAGTGTCCGACTTAAAGTTTTTGTTAAATATCTTACTCACTGTGATATTTTTCCAACACTTTCCATGCTAACTTACACGTAAAAAGAGAGAATATTTTTTTTCCTTTTCTTTTTTCCCCTAGCTCGATGGATAAGCATAATCATGGTAAACTCATCCTCAATTCTTCTAGCAAGTTGGAACATCTCACTTCATAAAAAAAGTTTGCTTACTGTCAAAAAAAAAACACATTTCTAAGTTTTATTGCCAATTTCCCTCAATTGTCTCATGAAAAAAAAATGAACTAAGGGAAAGAGAGAGAGAATGAGTACTTGGATCGTAAGGGTTACGCGGCTCAAAATCATGTCGATCTATCTCAACCTACTTCACTCGTAAGCCTCAACAGGCTGTCGATCGACTGCCAGAAGCTGTCGTGGGAGGATAAGATCGAAATGGGAACAACGAAGGGAATACAGTTTGGAGAAGAACGAGAGAAAAAAGAGAAGTGGCAGCGCTGAGATTGCTTTGTGAAACAAAATTAGAATAATGAAATGAGATCTCGGGTTAAAATACGAGTTGACGGTGTCGGATCCACCAACCAATAGATTCTGATTTAAACTCGAAACATATTCACACCAAACTCATTACCTAGATTTTTTTTTTTTAAGCTCGAAACAGATTGTATGTTTATTTATTTTTTTATTTAAATTTATTTGTTATAAATTTTATGAGCTCAAGTTGGATTTGAATTTTTTTATAGAGCTTAAGTTATGATATTATAGATTGGTTAGCAAACATATTAAATTTATAATTTTTTTATTTATGATATATTATAGATAATTCAAGATAGTAAAAAAAATATATAATAAATTTTGTGTACGTGGATAAAAAATAGAAAAAAATTATAATTAAAATTTAGACAAAATATGTATAGTTATAAATTATCTATTACTTTTATTTATGAATTTTAATGGGCTGAGCTAATTTTTTAAAACTTATTTATTATTAAATGAACATAAATATTTTTTTATCGAATCAAATGCTAAATTTATTTATAAATGTCTTAGCATGAACACATGTAATAATCAGGATCAAGACAATAAGACGTGTGTTTATGAGTCATACCAAGCACAATGTTTAGCCTGTCAACTCAAACCATGCCATGTTGGACGCTCATATGATAAATTTTCTTAATATTCTATGTCACTTTACATATTATCCACTAAGTCTCGCAAAGCTTAGTCACAAAACTTAGAGGGGAAGGAGTAAGGTAGAGGTAAATTTTAATCTTTAAGTCAATTTATTTATTTATATCAAACTTCATGAATTTAATGATCAAACAAAGAATTAATTACCTCAATAGCAGGCCAATTCTTCAATCATAACCAACGAGTTTGGTGTCACCCAAACTAAACTTCATTCTTAACAACCACCACCACTACTAGAGAAATGTGTTGTTACAACAAAATGATGTACCAGAATGATAGGTGCGAACCAATTCCAATTGTTTTAACAAGTAACATACTGTTAGTTCCTACAGAAAATCTTCTATTTAACCAATCGAATTGATTTGGCATCCATTTCTCAGATTCAACAGTTGGCTACACCCAGACAGAAAGACTGGTGCTAAGATGAACATAAGGAGGCCTTCTGCTTCGCTAACAAATATTTCAACTTACTAATTAGCTTAGGCTCACCAAACATGTACTTCTCAAAGGATGCCCTTAAACTCCTTAGCAGTTCAACATCACTATCATGAGACCCCACATTCAGCAATTCTGAAAATAAAGTCTTCCACAGTTCTGAATTCCAGTACCTGGGGATGGAAATAAGTTGGACAATCATTAATTAACACATGACAGATACAATTAAACCAGTCAAGAAACCAGTGCAACCCGGATAGCTCTATTATTTAAAGAATTAGCTTCCAGTTTTTGGATTAATCAGTTGCAATGGATCGGTCCAATTCTTAAAATGCTGAAAAACAAGCCATTACCTTTTAAATGGTAATTTTGGCCCATAGTGGTAACTTCCATCTGGATTAACTTTCTTCTCAATGGTCATGTAGGTACCGTGTAGCATCATGTGCACTATCACACAAAGTCCATATGTATCAACCTGGCATCAAGAACAAATATTCCTACAAGACTACAGTTGGTCTGTTTTATATAGCAAATTACAAATGAGTCAGCATGGCTTGCTAACCTGGTACTTCCATGGTTGATTTTCTTGCATCTCAATACATAGAAATCCAGATGTTCGAGAATCCCCAGTAAATCTTGTATTAGCAGGGAAGAGATTCAGATCAATGCCCCTACCCCAGTCGACAAGGCATAATCCCTGCAACCATTGACATTTGTTTTCATAAAACAATAGCAAAAGGCTGCTCCCATATCAAATTCAAGTCACAGGATGATTTATTTAACCTGATCCCTCCAAGGTCCGCTTCTATTGATGAATGAAGCTTCTGTCAATTCTTTCCTTGCAATTCATGAAAACAAATTCCAAATGTATTTTAGATCTTATCATGGATAAAGTAAAAGCAAGGAAAAGAAAAACAGATTAATGAACTGAAGAAATTTTATCATTGTTAACTATCTTTTAATTCATTCTTAATTTAAAAACTGCTAGTCATGTGACCCCTACCAGGGAAAAACAGATGTCTTTTTTTTCTCCAAATTGAAAGACATAAGCTTGGGATCTAGTTTTCATTAAAGATACTTAGTAATAATACACTGAAGTAACAGGACAGAAACAGAAAATATATGATGATTTGGTAGAAAAAGAGTTTGTAAATTATACAGTTAAAATATATGGATGATTCATAGAACTTAACAAAGAATTACCTAGAATCATGATTTCACAATGTCAGTAGTGAAAATAAACCAAATTATACTAAAAAAAACATCTTAAAAAAATGAGAACTAGAGCCACTAAAGTTGTAGACCGAGAGGTGTTATAGTTGTGTCCTGTAAATATGATGTAATAATTATAGGGGAAAGAACACTTTCTTGTGATTGGAATAGACCATGTTGTTTTAATGTGCTGACAATTAAAGTTAGGAGTTTCGTATATTTTTTGTGTGTAACCAATGTGCAGAGACTTAGTGCATATGGAGCTTGTTGACTCAATAGTTCGAGTTATGGATTTGGCAATCATGAAGATCATGTGTCCGATGGCTCCATGATCTGGATGGATTGGTGGTGAAGCCTGATCTTGGAGGACCAAACTGTATAGAGCATGGATCAAGGTGCGATCATGATTCAATCATTGCCTCAGGGTTGGCTTAACAAAGATTTCATTCAACATGTCGATTTTTGTGGATGATCTTATTCTTCACCTAATGTACGATCTTTATCACTATTGTACGGGTTCTGCTCCATCAAGTAAGAGTCTGATGAGTGAAGTATGCTAATGGATCTAAGAACCTTATGCAATAGAGTGACACCTTTGAACTTGTTATTTTTAGTTGTTTGTTGTTTCTACTACCTTTGAACTCCGCAATATTTCCTTGCACATGAGAACAAAGTAGACATAAGATAATTACTAATTTAATTGCTTAACAGTAATATCATGTGGTATGTGCCTAATTGCATTGTGCTGCACTTACAATTCACTTTTACTATCATTTCTTTCAATTCATGATTTTACATATGCATCATGTTTGATAAATAATAAGACAACTGTTCACTACTTATCAACCTATTTGACTCTTGTAGCTTGTTGACTTAATCACAAGGAGTCACCTTTATTAATATGTCATTGGATAAGATAGCGATTATCCTGCAGACTAACGAGAAGGGAGATTTGAGGACAAAATAAGAAAAGAAACCAAAGAAACAAAGAGAAATCCATCATTTACCAAAAAAGAAAACTTTATTCAATATCTAGGATGAATCGTCAAGCAGCTAAACAAGTTGCTTATATAGACTTCATACCCTAAGACCTAAATAAGGAAATAAACCCTAATACATGGACCTCAATTCCCATCTTGTAAAAAAAGGAAAGAGTTCCTGCCAAAAAAAGGAAAAATCGTAATAAAAATCCTAAAAGAAAGAATTTACCGAAACATAACGCTTAATTAGTCTAATCCTAACCCATAAATGTCAGACATACCAAATATACCCTAAATGTCATACAAATAAAAATTACTAAAAATAATAAAAATATGTTCGAAGGCTCAAATGAGGACCTAAATAGTGATTTTTGGACTCGAAACTTAGCAGCAACAGTACAAACGTAGACCTTCCAATTCTACAGTCATGAATACTAACAGAATCTGATTCCGACTCCCGAATTAAAAGTTATGCCCCTTTGAAGTTCAAGGAGTTATATTAGATTGGGTTGGTCTTGCATTAGTCGTCGTAGGTTAAAAAGAACTAGCCCTTGAGTTCTTAGTAGCCTCATATCCATCGAATAAGAGTAAAGTGTTTCACATTCAAGACATTAGAAGTCTTCAAATGACTAGGAAGGCTTAACTTGTAAGCATTGTCATTGATCTTCTACAGTATCTCATACGGTCCAATCTTCCGATCCTTTAACTTATTATACTTGCCAACAAGAAAACGATCATGAGTTAATACAACCTAGACAAAATCTTCAATCTTAAAAAGTACCTGTCAACGATGACTATCAACTAAAATCTTGTACTTGGTATTGCCTTCAAGAATTACCAATTTCACCTACTCATGAATGCCCCAAAAATGCTCTGCCATCTTATTTGCTTTAGGACTAAATCATCCTACACATGGAATAGGAGCTAAGTCTAGAACCCTAATGAGTTCTTCCCATAAACAATCTAAAAAAGACTCAAACTTATGATCCTGTTTCTCAATCTGTTGTAGGCAAACTTTGCTTGAGGTAACGCCAAGTCCCCACTGTTTCAGCTTAGTTTCTATGAGACATCTTAGAAGATTCCCCAGACTCCGATTCACCACCTTGGTCTGTCCATCTATCTGGGGTGGTAGGTACTACTAAAGTTCAACTACATTCTCAATTTTCCCCATAAGCTCTTTCAGAAATAACTGATGAACTTGATATCTCAATCTGACGTCAGGGATCGAGGCAAGCCATGTAAACGCACAATCTCCTTGAAGTAAAGATGGGTAATCTGGACAGCATCCATAATCTTCTTGCAAGCTATAAAGTGTGTCATCTTTGAAAATCTATCAACCACAACAAAAATCGAATCTAAAGTTCATTAGGTGCGGGGTAATCCTAATACAAAATTCATACTGACATCGAACCTAGGAGCTTCAGGAATAGATAGAGGAATGTACTAGCTCGCGTTGGTGAGAATCCCTTTAGACTGTTGGCATACATAGCATCGATCTATAAAACCAGCTACATCACTAGTTAACTTAGGCCAATAGAAATCAACAGAAATAAGAGCTAGGGTCTTGTCATGACCGAAATGCCCCTCATTATAAAGCTCACTCATAATTTACTACCTTAATGAATAATCTAGAATGCACAACCGTAATCCACGAAACAGATAACATTATGTAAAATAAAATCATGGTGACGACCGTCATGTACCTCCTACATTATCCTTCCAAATGAAGGATTGGCTGCGTACATGTCTGCAAAAACCTCGAAGCCTACAACTTTGATACTCATGGTAGTAAGTAATGAAGAGTGACGGCTCAGTGCATGCACGACAAGATTCAAGCTCCCGGCTTGGTGTCTCAACATAAAAGTGAACTCCTGCAAATAAGCCTCCCACTTGGCATGCCGCCTACTTACCTTGTACTGACCATTAATGTACTTCAAGGCTTCGTGATTAGTAAACAGAATGAACTCCTTCTATACTAGGTAGTGACGCCAATACTTCAAGGACTGAACAATGACATAAAACTCCAAGTCATAGGTAGAATAATTCTTCTTGGATCCAAATAGCTTCTCACTAAAGAAAGCAACCAGATGCCCAGATTAACTAAGAACACCCCCTATACCGATGTTAGATGCATCATAGTTGATCCTGAACACTTTGTCAAAATTAAGAAGTGCAAGAACTGGTGCCTCAATCATCTTTTGCTTAACCAGTTGAAAGCTATCCTCTACATCTTCAGACCACTTGAAATCCTGTCCATTGAGACTTTTATTGATGGGAGCAATCAAAGTGCTAAAATTTCTAATGAATCGGCAGTAGAAAGAAGTCAAGCCATAGAAACTTCTGACATCGTGGAAGGTACTTGGTTGAGGTCACTCCAAGACTACATCTATCTTCGATTGATCTACGTGCACACCATCAGTAGACACAATAAAGCCAAGGAAAGGTACCGGTGTAGTAAAGAAAGAACACTTCTTCTTGTTGACAAATAAGCACTCCGTTTTCAACTTCTCAAAAATAACATAGAGGTGATCGAAGTGTGATGCCTAGGTCGAACTATAGACAAGAATGTCATCAAAGAAAACCACTACAAACTTTCTAATGAAAGACCACAAGATCTGATGCATAAACCTCATGAACATATTGGGCACATTGGATAATCCAAACGGCATGACCATCACTCATATAGCCCATGTTGTGTCTTGAATGTTGTCTTCCATTTATCTCTAGGCCTTATTTTGATCTGGTAGTAGCTGCTTTTAAAGTTAATTTTTAAGAAAATCCTAGAACCATATAGCTAATCCAACATATCATCCAAGCGAGGAATTGAAAATTTGTACTTAATTGTAATCTTATTGATGGCCTGATTATCAATGCACGTAAGCCACGAATCATCCTTCTTCCACACTAGTAGGGCAGGGAATGGCGTAATACACAACTTGCCGCTGCAATTCTTCAACCATGCTAATCAATTAGGTAAACTCGACTACGGAACACGGTCAATTTGATGTTGGATATCTCGCATGGGCAATAGCCCCGAAAGAAGATCCAATGGCATCAACTGATCAAAATCCACTAGTAACCTCCTGCACTTCAACTGATAACTCAACGTTTGTGGCTAGGACATCATTTTGGCATAGAAGCAATCCATAGACAATGCCTCCACTCTCCATCTCATCTAAGAACCCTAGTGTAAGAAGCCGATTAGTAGTTTTGGCGATCGCAATCAAAATGGTTTCTTCTCACCATGGCGCTAACACAATATTCTTTCCCTTGATGTAAAGGGTGCAAGTATTCTTCCATCCATCGTGGATAATGTTACGATTAGACTGCCAATGGCTGCCCAACAATACATGACATGTATCCATAGTCGCCACATCACACCAAGTGCTATCAAATAAGGCATCGCCTGTCCACTCGAAGTTTTTATTTAACCACGACAACATATATGGTCTAGGATGGCAGTCTATCTTCAATTGTAATTTTTGGATAGCCTCCTCGGATACCACATTCTCATAACTGTCGTTGTTGATGATCATCTTGCAAACTTTATCCGCGACGATGCAGGTAGTGTGAAAATATTAGTTCTCAACCACTCATACCCTAAGTCGCCTCTGGGAGCCAACAGACTCTTGCGCATGATCAAAGTCGCATGGACATCAACGTAAAGCATGTCATCAGCTTCATACTCTGGTTCGTCAATTGTTGTTGTCTCTTCTATAACATCTTCCTTGATCAATAAATTTTTACCTTTCAGGTCAAGCAGGTTTCCTGCATTGGATCGCCTTGTGTCCCTATTCACCACAATGATAATACTCGATAAGGGCTTTAGAATTAACATGTGATGGTTGCTGCTGTGAAGGATGAGAATCGTCGAGGCGAACTAGTCGGTTGTTTTGGTCATCTCTAGCTACGCGTTTCTGATTCTGCTATTTTTCAATAGTCGTGCACGCTTGAAGGCCTTAGAGATCGTCCACAACGAGGCTGAAGACATCTTACAAGGACTAGCGCAACCCCCCTAAGTACTAAGCCACCATCTGCTCCTCCATCTAGGATAAGTCGTTCTTGGCCATCAACTAGAAGAACTCATTCGTATATTCTTCAACCGATCTCACACACTATCTCAACAAGTGAAGGCGAAAGGAAGGAAGTGTTCTCTAATCTTGTTCTTCATCTTCTCCCGGTCAGTTATTTAGGATTGGCCCTATCTGTCTCGAGAGCACCACATCTGTTCCCACCACGCTGATACTTGACCCTTGAGTCTGATGGCAATCAACTTCACTTTCATCCAATCTGGAACTTGCTTATAGTCGAAGAGCTGCTCCACTTCGTTGAGCCAATTAACGAAGTCCTTTGCTTGTAACATACTAGAAAATTTGAGCAGTTCAACCTAAAAATTAAGGTCGTCATAGGGCTCCTCCCGACCACAGCGCTCATGGTATATAGCCTACTGGTGATAAGGGTTCTCGAAGGAAGACTCAGATCTACGATCTCATGATCCTCAATAATTCATGTCACCTCCACTAGACCTTGGGTTAAATTTGAGACTTGCCTATGTAAATCCTAAATCGACATTATGTGATGAACAGTACGACCACGGTGCGAGGCTTCGTCAACCAAAACCTACCTGTTGTTGCGACCGCAACCATGACCACGACCACGACCACGATCACCTTCCATTGGATCTGACACTCGACTTCCTCAATTGGACACTACTTGCTCTAATACCAACTGATGTCAAGCAGGATAGCGATTATCCTATAGGCTAACAAGAAGGGAGATTTAAAGAGAAAGCAAGAAGAGAAACCGAGAAAACAAGGAGAAATTCGTCATTTACCAAAAAAAGAAACTATATTCAATATCAAGAATTAGGGGTGTAAATGAGCCGAGCCGCTCGCGAGCGGCTCGGTCAAAGCTCGACTCGAGCTAAAATTTGACCAAGCTCGAGACGAGCTCGAGCCGACTTGTTTAACATTTGAACCGAGCTCGAGCTCATTTAACTCTGGCTCAAGGGCTGTCGAGCCTTATCAAGCCAGGTTAATATAATATTTTAATAATTAAAATTATTATTACTTTTAAAATGAAGAATAAGTTAAGGAGGAGTTTGTGGCTAGAGCATGTCATTTGGTGTATTTAAGGTCCACGGTTCGAATCCCACTTGCACAGGCTTTTAATTTATTTTTCCAAGTCAGGCTCGAGCTTTGCTCGAGCTTGACTTGAGTTCGACTCAAGCTCGAGCTCGAGCTCAAGTCGAGCCTCTATAGTTTTCTCGAACTCGAGCTAGCATGAGCTCGGCTCGATTACAATCATATTCTTAGTGAGGATACACAGACTACCACCCTTTGGATAGCAAGGGGAAGCCTAAAAGGTTGCACAGGCTTTTAATTTATTTTTCCAAGTCAAGCTCGAGCTCTGCTCGAGCTTGACTTGAGTTTGACTCGAGCTCAAGCTCGAGCTCAAACTCACAAGCTCACTCGAGCTCAAGTCGAGCTTCTATAGTTTTCTCGAGCTCGAGCTCGAGCTCGAGCTGGCATGAGGTAGGCTCGGCTCGATTACAATCATATTCTTAGTGAGGATACACAAACTACCACCCTTTGGATAGCAAGGGGAAGCCTAAAAGGTTATATGATCTATCTTGCTATAAAACTATTAACCTACTCTGCAACATTTCATGGTGTTATACTTTGTATGTTTACTTGCTAGCTATATAATTTATTTTCTTTCTTCTATTTTTAATTCCCTACTATTTCCCATGCCTTCCTACTAGTTATTTCCCTATCTAACATCTCTAATTGTCTTGCCTAGAGATTTCTCTGAATCAAACATCAAGGGTCTCATCCACTTTCTTTCGATTTTACTAACTTATTACAAATCGACAGTTTAATCATGTCATGTATTACGTTAGCTATATAACTTTCTTTTCAACATGTTGTCATCAATTTAAAAGTTCATCTTGTTAGTTTTAACACCTATGTACTTGTAAATTTTTTAGAATAAATGAAGTATTATTTTTCCTAAAATATAACTAGTGCACTCATTTTTAAAATATTTTTTATATGCTTATGGTTAATATATTAGGTCTAGTCATATTATATGAAAGCATTTTATCATGGTCTATTACACATTAATGTCTAACATAGTAGATGCTGACGAAATTGTCACAGCGACAAATGAATTCCACTTCACACATTAGGGTTGGAAATCATATGAGTTGTGACAAGAAAATTATTGTTTGTTGTTTCAATATCATCTTCTCACTAAATAATATGACATGCGACTTACCCTCCTTCTAGTATTTCTATCCTCTCACGATAGATTGTCAAAATCCTATCCCACTTATTTTCCAATACTTTTCTTCGCCACATGCAAAAGTTAGATTAATACTCAAATCTCTTATAGTAAGATAATTATCGTTTGTTGTTTTAGTATCATCCGCTCACTAAATAATATGACAACCGACTTGGCTTCCTTCCAATATGTTGGACTAGAGGTGTAAACGAATCAAATCAAGCTGAATATGCAGAAAAATTTAAGGCTCGAATTCGGCTCGATATAGGTATATTCGAGTTCGAGCTCGATTCGAAGCTCGAAAAATTCAAAATGTTTGGTTCGAGTTCGGTTTGAATTAAGGCTCGGGTTCGAGTTCGGCTCAAAATATTCGAACATGTTCGCAAACTATTCAAATTATTGCTCGAAAATAAGTTCGAAAGGCTCGAAATTTATTTATTTAATATATATTTAACTTATATTAATAAATATTAAGGCTCGCGAGCGGCTAGCGAGCGACTCGAACAATATAATTTGGGCTCGAGTTCGTCTCGAAAAAAAGTTCGAACATGTTCGAGTTCGGCTCGAATTCGATAAATTCGAATACGAATCAAATATTTTTCGAGCCGGCTCGATTCGTTTGCAGCCCTATGTTGGACGTTGCATCAGTTGCAACGTTAGGAAGGATGTTGCATTAGTTGCAACGTTAGGAAGATGAAGGGGTGTCTTTTCACCTTCATTTTCCCCTATTGAGTGCCATCAAGGCATCGATTTATAACCGATGCATGCTTCCTATATAAATTGGTGTCCAAGAACAATCAAAGGAGAAGGGTGCGACGGTGATCAGTGTGTGCACAGTGGAACGACGGTAGGCAAAAGGAACATTTGTCGAGAGGGATTTGGCTCGTGAAACTTGAAGGGCTTTCGGGTTTCATCCGTGATCACGCTTCCGACCGCAGTAGCATCTTCGCCTGCGGCTTCTTCGATTTCTTCTCGGGAGATCACTATGAGTCAATTATAAGTTCAAATTTTGTGTTTGTTTCATGTTATCAAATACGGCATTGGCATCAGAGCGAATGATTTTTGAAAGCATAAATTTCACTACACGGAACTAAGAAATCGCGACGTTGCAATTTTCGCGATCTCTGCAAGAATCGACATCCCGAAGTCATGTTTTCCACCCGGCTACATGGAAATCGTGTAGTCCTCGGCGGCATAAAGTCGCGACAGAGAAGCGTCGATGACCGCGTTTAAATACCGATGAAAGTGAGCCGCGGGAAGCATCGCGTTTGTCGCGAGAAAGAAGATGAACACTAGTTGTTACTGTTCATCCATCAAACAATATTTTGAGAAATTTTTTTATTTTATTAATTCAAATACATAAAAAAATGAAACGTTTTCATGCAATTTTTTTATTACTTGAAAACGTTTGATTCATTTTTTAATTAAATACATTTGTTGATTAACGAAACATTACTGTACAAAATGCATATTTAATTGAAAATTGAATCAAATCTTGGTCCAATTTGATCCATCAAACCCAAGTCTGGTTCAAACTATTGGTTAGTTTAACTAGAGCAGTTTGATTCAATAATACCTAGATCCGGTTCAAACCATTGGTTGATTTAACTAGAACAGTTTATTAGTGAATTAATTGGGATAATTTGATTACATGTGTCGAGCTAATCAAATCAGGCCAGATTCGTTCTAATAGGCCGGATTTGATAAAATAAGTCAAATTGTCTAATGAGTCAGACTTAATCCAATGGGTATTGAATTAATCAAACGGACCTAAGTTTGATCAATAAGTCTGAAATTGACTTACATGGGCTTAGATTAAAACAATAACAGAACATAGGTTAGAAATCCCTGTCCAATTAGATTAGCTTTAATAAGGACAATAGACTAAACTTAGGATCTGGATTCCTGATCGACCGATCTAATGGGTCAGTCGACTTAAACTCCTGAAAATCAAGAAGATTTATTTTTTTTGATTAATAATGATGGTTCTATGTTTGTATAAATTGAATTAAACTGGTTTTGTACTGATTAGTCGGCTTTGTACTAACTTATTTAAATTCAATTTTTCAGATGGCACGGACGATTATCACATTGACTTGTCGCGAAGTGCGGCGAAACCAGCTTAAGGAGAAGATTCAAGAGATAGTGTATAACTCTGCTTATGGAGTTGACGGACATGTTAGACGACTTGATAGACTATTTTGGAAACTTAAGCAAGAAGAGTTTCCAGTCCTGGACAATTATAGGATCTGGACTTTCATGCATCCATTGCTAAAGTATCTTAGGATGATAGTAGACTATATATAGGTACGTCATGCAGGACGCGTTACATATTCAGAACTGTGTGAGGAACTACTTCACCATATGGGTGAAGAAAATCCTGAAAAGTTTGAAGAGGACCAGGAAATGTTCGAGGAAGATCTAGAAATGGATCCGATGACGAATCCTGAAGCAGTCCCATATGAGATTATCTCAAATGAGTCCAGGATGATAGGGATAATGTTGGTCGTTGCACTAGTATTTGTCTTAGTGGGAGTGGTATTGGCCTATCTAGTTTATTAGTGTTCTGTTTACTATCGTTATGTACGAACAATATTAACCCATTTAGTTTTTGAGTCGTGTAATAATTTCTATCGTTATGTACAAATAGAGTTATGTTATTTGTTAACAAACTTGAAAATAATTAGTTCATTTCATGATTCGTTCATGTTCAATGATTCGTTCATATTCATGATTAGTTTATGTTTAATTATGATTAGTTCATATATCCATATGATTAGTTCATATGAAAAATGATTAGTTCATTTGATAGGATGTGTGTAATATAATTGATCAATATTGATTAGATTGGAACTTACAAATGATGAGTGGAAACATAGTTATCACTTGATTTTGTAAACCAATTCTAATTTACAATGAGTCAATAATTAATTGCATGCATATAAATTACACTGAAATAATAAATAATGTGTTTATTTATGTAGATTATGGCAACTAAAAACATCATAGTTGAACTCAATAAAGGAGAAAAATTATATGAGGATAACTACAAAATATGTCACCTTAAGATACAATATATTCTTGAGGAACAAGAAGTTGTAAATCAATTCATGGACGAATCGACTAATGGTTCTACAACACAGTACAGACGTGACCTTGATGCCTATAAGGCATGGAAAAGGAAGAATTCCATTGCTAAGGGAATATTGATTAGTTCAATGGTTGATAACTTGATATTTGAGTATGAGTCATTACCATCGGCTCATGCTGTCTAGGCAGCCCTTAGAGAGAAGTACAATGGAATAAGTCTGAGTAAGCTCCGTCAGCTAACAATCAAGTTTGATAGTTGTAAAAAATACTCGAATATTACCATGGCCCAACATCTCAGGGAGATGGGTAATATGATTCGAGAGCTTAAGACTACTGGTCATAGATTAACCAATGAACAACAGATTCAGGCAGTTATCCGTTCCCTTCCTGATTCTTGGGAAACGATAAAACAAAATCTGACCCAGTGAGAGTATCAAGACTTTCACTGATATCTCATACCATGTAGAACTTGAGGCAAAGAGGATTGAATCCGCAAGGATTTCTAGTCTAGCTTTTGTAGCTGAAGGTTCTAGTTCCAAGAATAAGAAAAGATGGTTTAAGAAAGGAAAGAGAAAAGAAAAGGAGGCTAGTGTTATTGCTGCTAAAAACCAAATCAAGAAAAAAGGAAAGAAATATTGACAAAAACCTAAAAGTAAGCTGACTTGCTTCAACTGTGGCAAGAAGGTCTATTTTGCTCAGGATTGTACTGAGCCTAAAAGGTAGATCCATCTGTAACTTCTTTGCATGAGCATTATATTGCAAGTACAGTGTTGTTAGCTGATTTTTATCCTTTGTGGATTGTAATTCAGGAGCAACGAACCATATAGCTCGTGATCGAGCTACATATGTGGAGTATCATTGGGTACCAGATGGCAACAAATGGATATATGTGGGAAACAATGCAAGAATTGAAGTCAAAGGAATTGACACTTGCAAGCTCAACCTACGTAGTGGGCGTACCTTATTTCTACATGATGTACTATATGCTCTTGAGATTCGACGGAATCTGGTTTCCGTCATTTGTCTTCTTGATTTAGGTTATTGTGTTAGCCGTTATATGGAACTTTGAATTAACTCTGTGTTAATTAGGCATCATTATATAACAAATGGTTTTATGGTTCTTGATGTAGAACTAAATAATAATGATGGTTGTTTCTCAAATATTACCCTTACTAGTAATGCTGATGTTAATGATGAAATTTGACATGCTAGACTAAGACATATAGGACAAGAATGAATGAACAGATTTGCTAAGGAGGATCTTTTAGGCACTCATGCTAAGATTAACTTGTCTATATGTGAGTATTATCTTGCTGTAAAGGCAACTAAGAAACCATTTGGCAAGGCTATTAAGGCTGAATCACCATTACAATTGATTCATTCGGATATTTGTAGTCCAATGAATCTAAAGGCTAGAAATGGGAATTCTTATTTCATTACATTTATTGATGACTTCACTCGTTTTGGTCATGTGTATTTGATTTCTCATAAATATAAAGCATTAGATTGCTTTATTTATTACTTGAACAAAGTTGAGAATCAATTGGAAAGTAAGGCTAAAACCTTGCGCACTGACCATGGAGATGAATATTTGTCTGATCAATTCAAGATAATGTGTATGAGAAAGGGATTATTAGACAGCTAACTATCCTTAGAACTCCATAGCAAAATGGGGTTACTGAAAGAAGAAATATGACTCTTCTTGAAATGGTTAGGTCTATGATGGCGCAGGCTAATTTGTCAATCTCCTATTAGGAAGATGCATTATTAGTTGCGTCCTATATACTTAACAAATGCCTTCAAAGTCAGTTTCATCTACCTCATATGAACGTTGAAAAGGCAGAAAGCCGAATTTGAGTAATCTGAGACCTTAGGGGTCAACTGCCTATATTCATGATAAGACTCACGAATATGGAAAATTATGACCCAAAGGTAAGAAGTGTATCTTTATAAGGTATTCTAAGACTTCTAAGGGATATGTCTTCATTGGTGAGCGACAAGATGGAACTATCTCTGAAATAGAGTCAAGAGATGCTACTTTTCTTGAAACTGAGTTCCCGACACAAGGTGAAGTTGATAAGACAATTTCTCTATATAAGATAGAGGAGGAGGATAATGTTCCTTTTTATCAACAAATCAAGAGATGCATGAATCTAGTCAACTTAGTGGGAGCAATTTGTCATTGAATGAGTCAGTTTCTCAATAGTCTAACCTACGAAAAAGTAATCATCAGATTATTCCTCGGACAGGATTTGACAATAAGAATGAGGCATTGATGATTCTCCTAGTTGACGATGAGGAACCTCGAACAGTTGAGAAAGCCTTGAGAAGCGTAGTAAGAGAAAAATGGAAAATTGCAATGCATGAGGAGATAGAGTCAATAAGAAAGAATAAAGTTTGAGATTTAGTCGATCTTCCTCCGGACCGAAGGGCTATTGGGAATAAATGGATTCTCAAAGTAAAGAGGAAAGCAGATAGATCGATTAATAGATACAAAGCTCGATTAGTTGCAAAAGGATGTACCCAAATGGAGGGTATTTATTTTGAAGAAATATTCTCCCCAGTTGTGAAGTATGTGTCAATACATGTCATTCTAAGTATAGTAGTACAATTTGACATGGAATTACATCAGATGGATGTAAAAATAGCTTTTTTTAATAGTAATCTTGACGAAGAAATCTATATGGTACAACCAAAGGTTACGTTGCTAAAGACCAAGAGAAAAGAGTATGTAGACTTAGGAAGTCTATATATAGGTTAAAACAAATGTCAAGACAACGGAACATAAGATTTAATGAAGTCATTTTGTCTTATGGTTTCGAAATGATCAATGAGGATCATTGTGTTTACCTAAAAAATGAAAAAGGAAAGTTTGTCATTTTATCATTATATGTTGATGATATGCTAATAGCTGGAAGTGACATAGTGTGTGATAGAAGTCAAATCTTGGCTTTCATCACAATTTAATATAATCGATATGGGAGAAACAGAGTACATCTTAGGAATGAAGATCATTAGAGATCAATCAAAAAGACTTTTAGATTTGTCTCAATAAGCTTATATTACTAAGATGTTACAACACTTCAAAATGTCAAATTACAACATTAAACAGACGCCTATAGCGAGAGGTACTGTTTTGAGCAACAGTATGTATCCCAAGACTCCTGAGAAAATAGTCGAAATGAAGAAAAAATCATATGTCAGTACTATTGGTAGTTTAATATGCATATGTTATGTACTCATCCTGATATAAGTTATGTTATTGGCTTAGTTAGTCATTTCCAGTCAAACCCAGGATCAAGGCACTGGAAAGCGATGAAGAGGATATTCAGATATCTTAAAGGAACAGTAGATTATTGCCTCTGTTTCCAATGATCAGATATAGCCTGAGTGGGTACACAGATGCAGATTGGACAGTGGACCTTGATGACAGAAAATTCACATCTGGCTATACCTTCTTGCTGAATGGTGACGTCATCTCATGGAACAGCAAGAAATAAGCTTGTGTAGCTTTGTCAACAAAGGAAGCTGAGTATGTGACTTGTGCAGTGGCTGTGCAAGAGGCTATCTGGCTAAGAAGGCTCCTGAAGCATCTGAAGATTATTGAGGATAGTGGGAGTCCTGTTACAATGTACTGTGACAGTCAAGCTGCAATAGCTTTTTCCAAAGATCCCAAATATCATAGCAAAGACAAGTATATAGAAATTAAGTATATTTTTGTAAGGGATATTGTTGACAAGAAAAAGATAATTCTTGAGTATATCCCTACACGTGATATGCTTTCCGATCCTTTTACTAAGCCATTGACTAAAGAGTTATTTCAATGACATGTGAAGTCTTTGGAACTTTAAAGAATGTAACTTATTGTAAAGACATTTTGATAAATGAAAAATGACATAATCTATTCAATGTATATGACTTTGTTACATTTGAATAAAAGTCTCCATAAGTATGTTGGCAGATTGAGATTGGTTCACTCATATGGACAACCATCTCTATTTGTTAAGTATAAATAGAGGTAAGACTGTTGCTTATGGGACAACTTATGTAGTTGTGAATAGAAACATACCCATAAGTTAAGGTTGCCTTGATATTTATGTCAAGATGAGATCATTTATGTAATGATTGGAGTAAATGCACCCACCATTTACTGAATCTGCTTAAAGTCAGATTGGAATTCATATGTTGAATTCAGGATTAGACATTAGGTATGTCTAGATTGAAATTTGTACGATGTTAAATGTTGGGAAAAACATGCGCTCTTTTTAGTAAAGAGAATAACATCGTAACGTGTGATTCATACCACATATGCTATAGCGACAAGAAGGGTAGTAAGAGAATGGATTCCTGCTTCTCTACTATGTGAGACCCTTGAAATTATAAGTTAATCTTAATCTTACCCTAAATGACTATTTAGCTGTCCACTTGAAGTTTTGATTGGTGTCTGCTACTTTAGTATGTTTCCTATTGGCTATGGGTGATTCGGTCTATAGAGCATAACTAGGAAAGCGATCGATTAGAATGAATAGATTCTAGTAAAAAGGAAAATTAAACATTTCTTCACTGGTACCAGTTACATTTTTAGTTCGGTACATAAAATATAATTGTGAATAATTGTATTGATTGGAGATGCTGAACATGCTCTTGACATAATAGTCATTATAAAGGATTAGAGATGTTCATATTGATATAAATAATTTAATCTAGGATAAAGACAAGTTTTGATGTCTCTGATTCGTTCAATAGAGCAGTTATGTAAGGTATAACAATCTTCTTAGCAATGAATGCTCAGTGTGCTTATTGTCGCACGAACCATTTTTCCTAATGTATGAAATGGATGTTCTTATTTGGTCTTTGTGACTAATTAATTTATGCTCTAGTCTTTATGACTTGATCATCATAAACTCTATGTGACTTATTTGGTCTTTGTGACTAATTAATTTTGCTTTGGTCTTCGTGACTTGATCGTCGAAATGTCTTTGTGACTTATTTGGTCTTTGTGGCCAATTAATGTTTGGCTTTGGCATTGTGACATGATCATCTTGTAGTCTATATGGTTGACATGGTCTATGTGACCAAATAACCTTTTTTAATTCACTTGGACGAGTGGGAGATGTTGGACGTTTTATCAGTTGCAACGTTAGGAAGGATGTTGCATCAGTTGCAACGTTAGGAAGATAAAGGCGTATGTTTTCACCTTCATCTTCCCCCATTGAGTGCCATCAAAGCATTGATTTATAACCGATGCTTGCTTCCTATATAAATTGGCATCCAAGAACAATCAAAAGAGAAGGGTGCGACGGTGATCAGTGTGTGCACAGCGATGGTGGGCAAAGGGAACATCTGTCGAGAGGGATTTGACTCGTAAAACTTGAAAGGCTTTCCAGTTTCAGCCGTGATCGCACTTCCAACAGCAGTAGCATCTTCGCCTGTGGCTTCTTCAATTTCTTCTCGAGAGATCACTGTGAGTCAATTACAAGTTCAGATTTTGTGTTTGTTTCATGCTATCAAATATGACACAATATTTCTCTCCTCTCATGATAGATGGTTAAAATCCTATCGTGAGATTACTTGCAAAAGATAGATTAATATTGTACTAATAGATTGTCTTGCTTAAAATCACCATGAATAATGCCAACACCATGCAAAAGATTGTCAATTGCAACCAATTACCTTGCATATCGTACTAATAGATTGTCTGGCTTGAAATCACCATGAATAATGCCAACACCATGCAAAGTTTCCAGCATCTGCAGCATTTCAATTGTGTAATAAATACAGAGCGGTTCTTCCATAACCTTACCCTTTACCAAGTGAGAATTAATAGCATCCTGTGAGAAGCAATTTCATACGTTATATACACATCTAACATAGACCCCTTAGGCAAAAATATTCAGAAAAAAATGCAACTAACTAATATAGCAATGTAAAATAAGGAGACATCAGCCAATAGTTTTGAATTGTTATAAAATCAATTACCTGGAGAGTTCCATGGGATAAGTAATCACAAACTAGTACACTCAAGTCAGAAAAGATGTGCATTTTGTGGGCATTTCCAAAGTTTGATCTCTGATCAAAGTAAGAGTTAGGACAACGTATAAAAAGTCCACATAGTGAGTAGAATTAGAAAGAGTCGCTAACCTCAGTCTCAGGGATCCGTTTATCAAGTTGACGATACATGTAAAATTCCCATGAAAATGCAGGTTTTTGAATCTGACAAAACATTTGGAATAGATAGAGATTATTTCTGAATATGCAATATCTTTTAGCAATACAAGAAGCATAGAATATGAGGTAACTACTCACCTTCAGTGCAACAATATCATCAGGATTGGAATCAATATAAGCCTTGTATACTTGAGCAAAACCACCAAGACCAGAGCAGCCTTTGATTTGATATTTGCAACCACCTTCATATATGAAATCATTGAGGAACTTTAGCATAGCTAAGAACCATATTTTATATTGGCTCAAGTAGGAAAGGTTAATTGAATATATTATAACTGCATGAGATAAGTGCCAACAAAGCGAAAGCTAATCTATATTTTTTTTAATTTGGCTCCACAACACACCTGGTTAATTTCGATGGGTATATCCTTGATATCAACAGTACATTTTTCTTGTAATAACAAAATGCTCAAGTGCATCCTTTATTCTGCTTAGTTTTATCATGATTCAGGTATCATTCCCATCCAATACATTTTTTTTTTCATAAAGTTAAAAAAAAAAAAATAGTGTTGACAAAGAGGGACTTAAATTGGCAATTTCTCAACCTTATACATCAAGGTTTTCTTTCAAACAATTTCTCAGCCTTAACTTGACTTTGAGGAACATGAGAGAGGATAACCTGCGAAGAAAGGAGATTCAATATACACAAAATTGAACAATAGAAATGGAGAAAGAGGAAAGGATAAAACAGGTTAGCCTCATATAGTTATACCTTACTACAGTTATAATCAAATAGTCAACTGACTGAGTTGGCTCACTAGCTAGTTGTCTATGTTTGTTTGTCATTCACATTGTGAAATCAAAATATCTACTACCAAGGTCATTGAGATCAAGGTCCTGCGTACAAAAGATGTTCCTCCTACCATTGATCAACGAATCAAAATAGTTGTGGTCATTATGTATATGGATGGTGCAATTCTCATCGGAGATGATGTGCCTGAGATGACCCAGTTAAAGACTACCCTCTCCTCAATATTTGTCAAGGACTTAGGATCTCTAAGATACTTCCTTGATGTGAAGGTTACAAGATTAAAGAAGGGAATTGTTGTCTCTCAACAAAAGTATGTCCTTGATCATCTTAAGGAGATTGGGATGAGGGATTATAGGCCAACAACTTAGAGATGACAAGGAAGATGATCCAGTGAATGAAGCTCAGTATCAAAACTAATTGGGGAAGTTGATCTACTTACCTCCTACACAAGCATATATTGCTTTTGTCCTACGCCTAGTAAGTTAATTTACACAGTTGCCTTGTGAAAAAAAGAATGAAGTGGTTTATTGGATTCTTCCATACTTGAAAAGCATTCTAGGCAAATATTTACTCATTCAAGAGACCCACATTGAAACACCGAAGCGTACAACAATGCAGATTGAGTAGGATCAATTATTGAGAGGAGATCCATGTTAGGTTCCTATACTTATGTTTGGGAAAACTTTGTTACATGGAGAAGCAAAAAAAATAAAATGTA
Source organism: Zingiber officinale (assembly GCF_018446385.1). Taxonomy (NCBI): domain Eukaryota; kingdom Viridiplantae; phylum Streptophyta; class Magnoliopsida; order Zingiberales; family Zingiberaceae; genus Zingiber; species Zingiber officinale. The sequence goes on along the minus strand of NC_055987.1, from coordinate 168,482,239 downwards.
GTTGCAAGGACCAACTTTGATGCAAGCTAGCAAATTTTGTGAGATGCCACAGGTGGAAACGATTCTCAAATGCACCACTAAAGCTATATTGTGAGTCGCCATCAACATTGCATAAAATCCAATATATGAAGCAATTAAAGATTGATAAACACTTCATAAAAGAGAAGATTGATCGTGAAGCTATTTATCCCTATCAGACAATATACAATTGATGTTCTCACTAAAGGACTGTTTAGGCCTAATTTTGAACTTCTTGTAAGCAAGTTGGGAATGATTAAATATCTATACACCAATTTGAGGGGTGTCAAATTTGTAGGATTTATACATGATATTCTAAGCATTTTATTTTTTTGACAAACAAACCTTAAATATTCTACCATATTGGAATATATCTTACTAAATTGGAAAGTATTTTGTAGGCTTGAAAATTCTACCAAATTTGGTAGTTTCTTATTCCTAATTTTTAGTATTGGAGAAATTACTAATTTTAAATGCCCTTATTGCTAATTTATTGGCCATTCCTCTATTATTTATACTTATATTCAATCCTTCATGATTCAAGTAGAATTATTACTTTCTCCCTTTCCTAAACTTATAGAGTTCTATAGCGCAGTCGCGACCTTTAATCCAATTGCATATGTTTGTCCTTCTGCACCTTGTAAATTAGGAATCAAGAGAATGTTTCTTCTGCTTTTCCTATTTAGTAGTAGTATATATTTGTTTCATTATTATAAAAATTTATTTAACATAAATATTTAAAAATAAACAATATTAAAAATAATCTTTAAAAGAAAGAAAAGATATGAAAAATAGATAAATAAATAATTTATTTTAATTTTTAGATTAAAATAAATGAAATATAAAATTAATTAGATAATTTTATTAGGATTTAATAAAGCCTCTTTAGATTATCCCCATCATAGCTAGTAGTTGATTAAAATAATTAACCTAAGTTTTAATTAAAAAAAATCTAAAAATTGACACCACTCACGACACTCGCGAGCTCACATGACTCCGGTGTTGCCGCAAGGTCGCACGACCCCTCAGCAACGATCGTGGGGTCACGCGACTAGTTCGACGTGACCTCGATGGCCGTGCGTCCCCTTCACAGTGGTCACGTGATTGCGTGTGTTGATGCAGATTGCACCAGAATCAAACCTAAGTTTTGATATTGTCAAAGGTTCAAGTTAAGTCTTGTTGTGGTTTAACAAATTGACCAAGTGTGCAGGTTGTTTACTCAACCGGAAAAGTCCTAGTTGGAGGCTAGGCAGGAAAGACTTAGCAGATCGTGGAAGCCAGGTGGAAAAACCAAGTGGGTCGAAAGGATTCGACACTTAACGGAGAAGCTCGATAGGTTTAGAGGATCGTAGATCGAGGGAAAGTCTTGGGTAGCCGATCCAATGCTAAGCGGTAAAGTCCAAACATGTTTGGAGGACCATGTTTGGCAGGTAGATTGAGATAAGCAACTAGAGGAGCGACAGTGAGGTCATATTCTCGATAGGAACAATCTAAGGTCGCTGATCCAATTAAAGAAACCAGGAAAGTTTCCAAATTGAGATCAAGATAATTCTATTGTTTAATACTTCTCATGCATCATATATTGTGCTAATCTCTATTTTGCAGGAATATTCTGTATAACTCTGTTTTGTAGGTCTAGCTTGATCGGTCGATCAATCAGGAGAATCGGTCGACCAAACAAGGCTAACTTAGATCAGAGACAAGTTCAGATCAAAGCAAAGCAACATCCGATTAAGGCCTGATCGGTCGACCGAACCAAAGGATCAGTCGATCAAACCAAAGGATCGATCGACCGAACACTGATGATGTGGCAAAGATTAGTTCGATCAAAAGCAGACATAGGAAGCCAACCTGATCGGTCGACCGAACACAGGGATCGGTCGACCGAATGATCATCACAATTAAAGGCGCATTAAGTGTGAATCTCGACGAACGGGAAAGTTCACTGTTCGGTCAACCGAACAAAGGGATTGATCGACCGAACAAAGGGATCAGTCGACCGAACAAAGGGATCGGTCGACCTAACCATTAAATGTAATTAATGTCCGAAGATCGAATCAACATCAAATTTCAGCCAAGAAGGAAGGGAGAGGGTTCGGTCGACCAAACCCAAGGATCGATCGACTAAACATTGACGATTCTTATAAAAGTGAAGCTCGAGGTCCGAGGCTGTACATCTATTCTGTGTTCATCGCTGTACAAAGCTCTTGTTCGTACGACAAGTCTGCTACTCATCACCAAACAAGCTGCTATTCAACTCAAGACGCATCTGTTGGTGCAATTTGCACTAACGATCTAACTCAGGTTTTGATGAATGGCAAGTAAGTTAAGTTAGGTTCTGTTGTGATCTAATCACATGATTAAGTATGCAGTACAAAGTCCAGATAGGTCGACGGACTGACAAGATATCTGGTGAGAAGTTCAGCTAGGTTTTCGGATTGACCGGATAGCTGGTATGAAGTCCAGATAGATCGACGGACTGACCGAATATCTGATGAGAAGTCTAGCTAGGTCAACGGGCCGACCAGATAGCTGGCATGAAGTCCAAACAGGTCGAGAGGCTGACCGGATGTCTGCCAAGTTGGTAAATTAAGGTAAGTCACTAGAGGAGAGCGACCTTGTGAGGACGCATCCCTGTTAAGGGGACAGTAGGCATTGGTCCAGGTTAGGTTCATTTCGGATCCCTAATATGAGACCTTGACTAGCTCCTGATCCTGGGAGGACAAAAACTAATTAATACTACTCATTATTATTGTGCTAACATTTGTCTTACAGGTTATCATTTTTGGTTATTTGGACTAACATTATTTTACAGAACAAAGGAGAAATTTGCCTTCGGATGAACAGTGTCCGAAGGTGCCTTCCATCTATAGAAGGCGTCTTCTCCAGGGTAAAATTTGACTTGTTCGGAGATAAGCTCCAACAAAGTTCGGGATAGATTTTGACACATTGGAGGCACCTTCTACGCCTATGGAAGGCGCCTTCCACAGCCTATATAAGGCAGGCTCGACCAAGCAACCTTCAACAACACATATACAAGCTAATACGCGTCCATTTGAAGTTCTGAATGCTCCGGGCTCCTGCTACGACTCTGCTGAGAAGTTATTGCACCCTACGACTGTTCCGATGCCTTCTGGTCTGGGCCGGCAGACCGACATCGATACACGAACAAGTCACTTCGATCCTAAGTGTTTGTAACATTTTTATTGTACTTAAATTCTGCAAACGAGAAGTGCAATCTGTTGCACTTCACCGATCTTCTTTGTACTCGATTCCCTCTTCCGGAGGTACCGGAAGAGGTTTTTAGTGGATTACCCATCGATAGGTCCACGGGACCTGGGTCTTAGAGTAGGAGTCGCCGAAGGCTCCGAACCAAGTAAAACCTCCTGCATTTTCTTGTGTTCTCATTCCGATTTAATTTTCCGCCGCGTACTTAATTTTTGAAAAGTTTTTAAGACACGTGATTCACCCCCCTCTCACGTGCATCTCGATCCAATAGTACCGACCGAGTTCCATCCTACATCTAGTGTCGATATACTTTTAATTAGCTTGTTTTGTACTCTATTTCAAGTAAGATAGTAGGTTGTTATTATCTTACACATTTCATTGTACGATCTGCTTCTCTCCGAGGTTTTCGGAAAGAAGGGTTTTAGTGGATTGTCCAACGGTACAATCAAGGATCGCAGGCCTTGGAGTATGAGTCAACGTAGGCTCCGAACCAAGTAACTGAAACTGTTCTTTACTTTCCACTGCACTACTTTAATTTAAACATTGAAAAAGAAAAGAGTTTTTAAACGCGCGATATTCACCCCCCCTCTATCGCACTCTTTCGATCCTACAGCGTGACCCCTCCACGGCGGCCATGGGGTCCCGCAAAGCCTCTGCGGTGGTCGCAGAGGAGTTATGCGACACCTTCGTTACTATTGCGGGGTCACACAACCCCTCTTCTGCAACCGCGGGGTCACACGACGCCTCCCAGCTATCACAGGGCCTGGTGCCGAGGTTGTGTCGATGTCGAACAAAATGAGATGTTTCGCCCATTTTCGCTCGGCTCGGCATGGCACTTTAAACCATGATTATAAGATCCCTCAACTTGTCAATATACAAATTAAACCCTTAACAACAACTACCTTTTCTAGTATTTCCTAAATTTAATTTTAATGTCAACTGATTAACATAAATTATTTTTTGATTGATCTAATTTTTATAAAATAGATGAAACTAGAAAAGATTTAAAAAAAGTATGCCATTTGTAAGTTAAAAAATCTTCTCATATGATCCAAAACATTCTTAGAAGACATGCTATGAAAAAGATGCCTACTTTTTAATATCAAATTTTAAATTCATCATATAAATATAAATTTATTATATGAAATCATAATTGTGTTGATTAAGATCCTATGTAGGAAAGTGAGGGAACATAGAATCGGTAGGTTTGTGAGATCCTAGCCTAATTAAGTTCCTACTTGAGATTTAGATCATTTAGGTGAATTTAGATCATAAAATCATAAGATCCTAAGATCGGACCACAAACTTAGGAACTACACCTACACGAAATACATTGTAAGACAACTTGTTTATTTGTTACTTAAATGCAAATTAAGTAGATAACTTGTTTAGTTGTTACAAATAAGATAAAATTCATGTATATATAGATGAGGATATAGTAGAGGATCGAGTCCAATAGTGTAGGAGGATCCATATAGCCCCACTTAATGGGATAAAAGCTTGGTTGTTGCCTAAATACATTGTCGGACATCTTTTTTGTATGTTGTGAAATTCCATGTATTAATTAAGATTTAAGTTAGTTCCAAATTTAACTTACAATACTGCAAATTCAATCTACCAATCCAAATGATTTTGGTGTAGCACTGCCACAATATTTTTGCACCTAACATATTAACTAATCTAAATGTCAAAAAAATTATCAAATTTTATGTACCAAAAACTGTAGTTTAATAACTTTGCTGCAAATGCAGTCAACACTGTCACTTTCCATTCACTAAAAGAACAAAGTTAATAATAACAACTTTAATTGTGTGGGTGTCTAATAAGATGGTTAAATAATGAAAGAAAAAAGATTTAAGGACTAGTCAAGAATTTATCCTTTTAGGAAAAATCCCAAGGAAGAAATGATTTTCCATAATCTAAATTGTAGTTCTATGTGCAATAGGATTGTCATACATTCATACTAAGAATAAAGAATTTGGTAAAAACAAAATCCAAAATTGAAACAATCATTTAAAATGTGTACTAAGATCGCAATCATAATTTTTCTTAGCATCCTACTTCTGTTGTCAGAAATTATCTCAAAAGAAATTCTAAGAACAATTCATATAAACCAGCAAGGAAGGCAGAATCCAATACCTAACTCCACAATTTTATTTCTTGAAGAATTCTGTAAGGAAGATAAAGAAACTTTTCCTGAATATACTTTAGTACTACAATGGTAACCCTGAAATATTTGCAAGTAGAGATAATCAAAGAGAACATACAGCATATTTAAGTGTATTCAATTGTCTTATATTTAGGGGAGCTTTACATTGTACTTCCTTATTGTAGCATCCATCTTCTTAAGTAAATTATCAACAGTGGACAATGACCAAGGATTGACAAGATCTGACTCCCCATTTAGTGATCTAGTATCATCACGCTGCAGAATAAACAAGTATACAACAAGAAAGCAATTAATTATGGCATTCTCTAAACATAAGTTAGCAATGGAAGCTGATGATTAAATGTGCAACAATATTAAATTGTATTACAAAAAAACCACTCACTTTATGATATTTGATCCAATAAGTCATTTTAAGTATTGTTTAACATGTGGTATTCACTATGAACTATCTCCATGGAACATGCAATGTGCATCACAATTCACAAGAGGATGGGAACAATAATTGGATAATAAACTATGATCTTAAATGTCCTTTGATGACTAAACATCAAATCTTAATATAAACTTCTTTGGCTTATTTTATATCTCTTTTAACACAAAATTGCAATGTAGAACATTGTCAAAACTTTATCTGCAATGCTTTTATATGCCATTGGATATAGCTATATTCATGTTGATATCCATTTATGACAAACACATGATTCTTCTTAGAACCTAAAGGTCACAAATGCACAATATAGTGCTATCCATGATTTGAAATCTTGACCATGCCAGGTGGCAAGGTTGAAACACATAGTTCTGATAAATGATCGAAACTTGATACTACTCATCACAGATTCATCATAGGTAATTTATTCTATATTATTGTGCAATTATATTGATGAGTATAGTGTGATACTAACATTCAACACCTCTTGGCATAATCCAAAATGCGTCAACACGTAAAGATGAATTGAAATGATCTTTGTGTTTTTTTTAGCTTTTGCCCATGCATTAAATACAATGCCAAAAATTACCATTCCATATGAGATAGTTGTGTTATCTTCTTATTCTTATTTTTCATCTTCTTCCTACTTCCCCATCCAATTCTCAAATGGCACCATATGTTGAAACATCAAAACAATACCGAAATAGTATCATTCTAGTCAAAAACCATAATCCTAGACGGCTTGAGATTTGAACTTTGATGTTACCAAAGGTGATTATGGTGTAATTATACAAGAGAAGAACCAAATAGAAAAACTGAAAAATTATTTCAAAGTTATTCATAAATAAGTAGTGACTAATAACTAGTGACCAATCAATATAACCTTTCAATCATTTATGGGAATTGGTGATTAATCTTACTGCTCTTTTTATTCAAATGAAGTATTTTTTTTTTTTTTGGACAGATGAGCAGAACAAGTTTTATTATTCTAGCTTAGACTTTGTAAGAACCCAGCATAGTATCACTACATAATTTTTTTTTGGATCTCCTCAACCTGTACAACTAAAATCAATGCTTAAGGGAAAAAATACCAAAAGCATAAATAAGGACAGGAATCTCTATCTAAATTTTACTTAAATTTAGAGCTCATCAGCAGAATAGCTTTTCAGTAGCTAAAATGTCAGTAATGCTACTCTCAAGTGAGAAAAGGCAAAGTGACACCTTTGAATCAGGAGCTGCTTTCTGTTGTGCAACCGCGGCTACCTCATCCAGGAACATGCCATGCAGCTTCTTCAATCTATCAAGTGGCTTGGCTTTCCTGTTACCACAAGTAAAAAATCATTTTAAGAAAAGCAAGAAATATAAGGGCAAAAAATAGGGTTGTAACCTGGATATTCCCAGCTGGAAGACTTCATGCGCTTCTACTAGCCTCCGAGAAGCAACTAGAGACATCGCGTACGCCTCGTAGAACAAAGAATGGGCCTGGCAGATTCCCTTATACTCCAAAATCTTGAACACCTTCTCAACGTTCCCAGTTGCATCCCCCTACGCCACCGACCGCACAGATCACAGAAGAGATAACAACAAGAAACACGAAATCGAGACGAACACTGTATGCACTGCGCTGACTCACATAGAGAATGCTAATCTTAAGGAATCTGATATCATCCCGATACCGTTCATCTTCAATGAAGTCCCTAAATAAATCTTCCAGGAGGTTATTCAAGCGTTCAACGGCAGCAGTGTCATCGGGGCAGTTGCGAGAATCCTCCGTCGCCTTGCGAATGGCCCTGCGAAGAGTAAGAATCGGGGATCGAGAACCACTTGATCGAGGAGATAAGGAAATATGGTAATGCCCTCACCGTAGACGTAGGAGGATCGGATCTGCAAGACGCAGCCGAGATGGTTCGTCCTGCGATGACCTGCGAGATCGAAGTGGAAGAATTAAGAGGAAGATCGGATCGATTAGAGTAGAAAGAGAGTTCACTATAGATACGTCGGATGATTATTGGCCAGAGGGCCAGGATCGCTGTTGAATTGGAGCATCGCCGGTGAGAGAGCGTAGCAAGGCTGCGTCGGCGTGGAAGAACCCAGAACGGAACTGGGGAAAAAAGGAGGGAGTTTTGAAATTTTGGCTGCCAGTCCGAACTGGTTCACCTCGATCGATTAGGATCAGCCGGTCGACCGCTGGAGGTGGGGAGGGCGAGAAAAGTAAAGGTCCGGAAATCGACGGTTTGGATTAAGCCATAGATTAATCAGATGGATCGGTCGTGTTGGAAGCATATGGATTTAAACTTCCAAGCTTTCATAAAAATGTAACAAAACATGTGATTATTTTTTACTAGAGTTAAACACTATCGGATTATTATGATTATTATTATTATTAGTCAACTAATGACAATTAAAAGGTAAAATAATAAGACTTTTTAAACTTTAGAGGGATTTTTAACAATTTTAAAATTCCAGAAGTAATATGAAAAATCAAGTAAGAAATAGAATTCCCTTTAAAAAAATGAAAAGAAAAAAAAAAGAAAGAACTTATGGGTAAAGAATAAGGGGAAAATGTGAAGGTTTATATTGAACAATTTCTCAGCATCTACAAGAGACCAAGAGTCTGGGGTGTCACGCAAAGAATAAGGTCATCATGGTCAGTATTTTGTGGCATCAAAGATTGATGCATTTTGAATAAAAAAGGATACTCACGAAGCTTCTGTCAATGCCAATGCCAATGCCAATGCCAATGCCAATCCTAGTAGAGAGTTGAATCACATTGAAGTCAATTATACATAAAATTAAAAAAAAAAATACATTGGTTGTTCATGTTTTCCCTTTTTTTCTAGTGGCAAGCCTAAAGAATAGGAATTCTCTTCCAACGGAAGAAGTCATCTTTCATTAAAAAAAATTAATTAGCTAGGCAATATCGAATCTAATATGATTAGCTCAACCCCACCAAAATTTTCCACTGACCATCCGTCATCTTTCATTAAACCTTTTACACAAGGTTCAAACATGATTTTCAATTTCGTACTATGTCAATCAATATGGATGAAATTTATCATTCCACTTACCAAACATCACTAGCACCACGACCACAACGTCGTCGAAACCTCACGACTACCTTGCAAGGTCGTGGATGGTTCCAGGTCCTGTGGTGGTCTCGTGGCATCCACAGGGATGAGGAGAGTATTATGACCTTCACAAGTAGGGTGTAAACGAGTCAAGCTGCTCGCGAGTTATTCGGGTCTTGATTATAAAAAAAAAGTTTGTTTGATTAAGTTAACGAGCCGAGCTCAAACTTGATTTTAAGTTTGAAAACATTATCGAACCGACATCGAACTTAACAGTATTTGATTTATGAGCTCACAAATATGTTCATTTAGAAGCGTATGAACGTGCTCATTAAGAGTTTCATTTATACACACGCACGAGTATGATATGTTGGACAGCTCCCATGTGCGTCCAACATACACGACTGAGGGGAACACCCCTACATGTCCCACTGTGACCCTCAGTCACGTATACTAGGCACATATGGGAGGCACCCAACATATATATATATATATATATAGTGTTCACAAGGTGAACATTATAAGATATGTAAGGTATCATGACTCTCTCTATATATATATATATATATATGCCCTTCTTTCATATGTATTTTTTTTTCTCCATCAAAATAAATAAAGAAAAAAAATACTCCGAAGAAAAATAAAATCTCTTAACATTATGCTTTTACCTTCCTACGTAAAAAAAAATATAATATAATTTCTAGCTTTATAAAATATATTACTACTAATAAACTAAATTACTTTATATATAAATTAGATTTAATTTTAAATTGATCAAAATATATCTAAATTAAATATAGTTTAAACTTTCTTGACTCAACCTAAATCAATTTTTACTTAATAAGAATCAAATATTTCATAAGATAATATCAAAACTTAAATTCAACATTCAACATCTTAAATATAACTTAATAATAAAACATTTATAATCATTAAAAATTAATAAAAAAATTTAATTGACATGTACATATTACGTTTTATATAATTATTATGTTGCATATCTACATTTAATCTATATCACTAATGATACTGGTATTGTGATTATTATTGGGGGGTTGTTACAGTTATAGTAACTGTGACCTCTTTAGTCTTATATCAATAGAATTAATGGACTAAATTGTTCTAAAAGAGATATTTTTACTCATAAAATTTGACATTGTTGAGCTCAACTAAAGTTATACTTTATTATATACACCACATGTAACTCAAGTGAGAGATTGTTAGATTTAATTTTTCTATTCAATGGGCTTACATGTTATTTTGTAATGCATGGATTTTATGCCATTATGAACAAATCCATTAAATGATGTAATTGATGTTAATTGTTGATTTATGCTATTGGATGTGTGTTTATATGTATAGAACTTGGTAACCCACATTTTGTTATCAATGATAGGCTAATAATAGAATCAAGCACACTACTATATATAGGGCGTAGTCTCCATAGGATTGAGTAATCTTGAGATCTCCTTGCTTTTCATTGGTAAGGAGAGTGTGGTGTTATCATTCCAATCCCTATGGAAGATACGTCTCTTGCTCTTTTTCTCAGGATCAGGATTTCATGGACAATGTTGAAACAATGACAAATCTGCTACATTCATATTATATTTATCTTTTGGCTATCATCTATTTCATTTAATTAAATTGCTACTGTAAAATTTCAATGTTAACTTGAATTTTGATTTTAGAATCCCTGATTAAAATTCCTCCATCATTATAAATATAAAGAAACAAGCATTTCTAGCTAACACATAGGTTAGTCCAAAAAAGTTCCTTGCTTATGTTATTCACCTTCACACCATAACAAATAAGAGTGAGAAGGTATGAATTATAAACATAAAGAAACAAACATTTATAGCTAACAATTAACTCAATATGAACTGGTACTTATTTTCAGGAATATAGAAACAATTTGAAACCACTAAATTGACAATTTAAAGTTCAAACTTCAGTTCAGTAAATGGGTAGACAAATAAATGATTAGCTCTCGGAGTATTTTCATTAATTTACTGGCGAAGCCAACTAGATCTGTCTGTTTGGAGCTTTCATTAATATCACATAAATGCCTAAAGTCCCAAGATTCAGTGTCAAAGTATGATCCTATTCAAAATAACATGTAATGAACAACTTAGTCGAATAAAAAAGTGTTAAGATAAGTCAAAGAAGAGATATTCCAAATCAATCTCACCTCATAGTTTACTTCATATTCATCAATTTGTATGACATCACCATATTCCTTTAAATCAACACATGAAAACTAAGCGGGATCCCAATTGTGAACTTACGTAAAGAAAAAGGAGAAAAAAGAAACATCTTTTGGCTGTATTGATAACCAAAATAATGACATCACCTCAAACTTATCCAACAAATCATGAATTGCTTCATCAGCTAACCTATAAAACTCCTCCTTGGACATGAGAGATCTAAAATATAATAATAATCAACTTTAACGAATAGTCGTACATGTACAAGAAAGGGGAGAAATAGAGATTTGATCATGACTTTAAAACAACGATTAAGAAATTCAAATGTTCGAAGGAGAAGGAAGACACTCACTGGTAATCTTTGGCGGCCGGATTCTACCCTTGATCAAGCGCCAAGGGTCGAGTGGAGAATAAATCCCTGGGGATGGATAGTGGATCGAGAGGCGACCAAGGCCCCTTCATTAGAGAAAAATCATCAATGACGTCTGATGCTGCGGAATCTTGCAACTTGTCTGGTCGAAAGTCATACTGAACTGTCAGTCAATCAAGGTAAGTTAGATGTGACCCAAAGGAACTTGGACCCAATCTAGATGAGATTCGGGTTTGATCGAACCTAATCAACGCGTTCATTTCAAGGAATAGAATTTGCCTATCTCAACCACAGTGGCTGACGCCCTCCATGCCTTAGCCTTAGATCCCTACACCAAGTTTTGACTTCACATCTAGACACCATGTCTCAACCTCATATTCTGGCATCCTGACTTGGCCCCAAATCTAATCATCCTATCTTAGCCTTAGATCTTGACATCCTGTCTATGCCTCAATGGTCGACACCCTTCACACCTTGGTCTCAGATCCCGACGTCACTTCTCACCCTCAAATCTTGACATCCAGTTCGATCTCAGCAGCCGACACCCACTTCATCTCAGCCTCATATTCTGACACCTAGTCTCAGTCTTGACATTAGCTCTGCCTCAGTCTCAAACTCAAATCTAGCATCTTCCATGTCTCGACCTCAATTGTTGACATCTTGCATCTCTGAGCCTCAAATCCTGACATCCAATCTCAGCAGTCGACACCCACTCCATCTCAGCCTTAGATCACGAAACCTAATCTCGATCTCAGTAGTTGACATTCGCTTGACCTTAGTTTCAGACCCCAACATCCTCCATGTCTCGACTTTAGTCGTCGACATCTTGTGCTTCTCAGTCTCAGATCTTGGCATCTTTGTCTCGAGCTCAGTTACCGACTTCATCTACTCTCATGATCACTCAATATCAACCTCATTTCCTCATCCTTGGATAAGGCCCACACTCTACATGGCGTACTTAAGGCACATGAAGGGCATGTAGATAAGGAGGTTGCACAATCGCCTCATCATTGAGATCGTTACTTTGTGAATATTCTACCACACACGTCGCCGGATGAATGGAGAGACGGTTATGAGGTTGTCATATCTAGTCTCATAAATATCCTCCTTCAAATACGTGACATTTAATGAATGGAGAGACTACAAATGGCGGTCGAATATGATCCCCTCACTGACACATATGAGGATGATGGAGGATCATGCAACCTCTACAACATCTGACGAGACCGAGATACTCTTGTGGCGGCTATATAAGTACTCACGAAGGTAATGACAAGTGAATTCTTGCATTTTCAACTCTTTACAACTCTACTAGATTCCTGACTTTAGTCAAGATTCGATGTACAAATCCTCTATAAATACTCATGGAGGATAAGGGCCTCACTGTATAATCCTCTATAAGAACTCATGGAGGATCATGCAACCTCTGCAGCATCTGACGCGACCGAGATACTCTTGTGATGGCTTTGTATTTTTAGGCATTTTCAACTGTTTGCAACTCTCTACAACTCTTCCAGATTTTTGACTAAAGTAAGGCATCTTGCACTCATGAAGGTATATCAAAGCCGACATTGCAAAATGCCTGACTTTAGTCAAGATTCGGCCTCCTCTAAAGAAATGCCTGGAAATACATAACATTCATTGATAGGTAGACTTCTTATGCTCCATATGTAGTTACTCTCTGATTCTCCTCTATAATGCCGTCATATGAGGGCATCCAAAGAATAGGTGCTCCTATATCTTCATCTCCCGCTTACAGAATACACAACATCAATCCTCTAAGTATTCCTTCTTGTCTCTAGTGGGAAGTTGCCTCTAAGCTAGCATCCAGAGTGTAACTGCATGACTAGGTTTCATGTAAGGCTTTCATACCATCATCATCCGAAATTTTTAGGGTTAGGACACCTAAAGAAGTCATATACTCTGTCCACTCCTTCATCTTATTCAAACTAATTCGCTAACCTCTGCATAGTACCTGCCATCGATCTAGTACCCGCAAGAATGAGGTATCGAATTTGTAATACCGGCTTGATTAGCAGAGAATCCGAGTGCATTGCCTCTCAAGTCCATATGCCCGCTTGTCTTGGATAGGCATAGTGCACCCACTTAATCCAAAGAGCATCCTGTTGGCACAGTTAGCACCAATTGTCAAAATTAGGCTTTGATAAATGACAAATAGATTAAAGTTAGATGTTGTGTGCTCTAATTATTTTACCAAGTATGTAGGATTAGAAGACTTAATAGGGACTAGACACCAGACTGAAGTTCAGTCAGGTCAAGGAGGACTAAACGATTGACAGGAAGTCCAGTTGAGTTAGAGAGGACTAGATAGTTGGTAGAAAATTTAGTCAGGTTAGGGAAGATCAGACGATTGGCTAAAGTCCAGATGAGACATTTAGTAGAAAGACCTGGTGAGTCAAGAGATCAAGGTCAAGTAAATCTATAATGGTAAGTGAGGTAAACACTGAAGGAGAGTGATCCAGTGAGAATGAGTCCAGTAAGACTGTAGGTACTAGTCAAGCTTAAATCCATTTTGGAAAGTCTAAGCTGAAACCATGATTAGATCCTGGTCTTGGTAAGATATGATCTAATTAATAATTTTATCTTATTGTACTAACTCTATTGTGCAAGTTATTTGTTGTTATTAGACTAACATATACTTGCAGGAGTTAAGTGTAAAGTATTAACCTTGGATGAACAGTGTCTGAGGAGCTTCGAAGATGCGGGGAGGCACCTCGAAGATGTGGGGAGGCGCCTCGAAGCTAAATGGAGGCGCCTTGGATAGGGCGAAGATGTCCTCGCAGGGATAAAGTTTGAAGATAAGGTTTCACTGCGCAAAGGCACCTTAGAGGCAATTGGAGGCACCTTGGAGCGTGTTGCAGCCGTTTTGAAGCTGATAGAGGCACCCTCGCACGAATAAAGACCGTGATGATCAGATCAACTAAGCGTCATTTGAGACGTCTTGAAGCGTTGGAGGCACCTTCAACGCTGTTTAAAAGGAGGTCAATGACATCATTCAAAAGACACATCTTCTACACGATTCCTTGACTGTATGGCTGCTTCGATCTCATACTACTGTTGTGCTGTGACATTGCTATACTCAATTATTGCAGATGGACCAACTCCAACACCCAAGCTAATCAATTCCCCGTATTTGTATTGGTAACATTTTCTTATGTCATGTAAATTACTACATAAAGGAAGTGTAGGTTGTTACACTTCCTATTTGTTCATTCGTATATTTGATTAGTGGATTATCCATTGGAAAGATCCAAAGGACCTAGGTCTTGGAGTAGGAGTCGTCGAAGACTTTAAACCAAGTAAAACCGCTCATGTTTTATTTTTATTCTTTCTTACTTAATTGTATTATGTTGTACACTCAGTTTTAAAAAGTCGATAAAGAAACAATTTTTAAAATATACATGATTCATCCCCCCCCCCTCTCTCCCCCTTCTTATGATCCTAGGCATCCTCCTTTGTCTGTATCCGCCAAAGTACCTTAGCCAATAAGACAAAGGTTCCAAGCTTTCAAGTCATTAAATTCCAATCCTCCTTCCTCTTTGAGCCTATACTTATCCTCCCAAGACACCGAGGGGTGTTTGGACGGTCACATAAAAGACTTGTAGATGCTATAAATGTGGTCAATAATTTCCAAAGGAAGAGGTAATATAGAGAGCCAAAAACACTCTACTCCCTATAGCATTGAGGTGATAAGCAGAGTTTGTTTTGTATAGGAAAGTGTCTTCTTCAACCAATAGTTAATCCATCAGACTAGTGAGTCAAGAAGCAAACTATAGTATGAAATCCTCAAACGCTCGACAGCAAGTGGCATCTCTAGATATAAAAAAGGCATGGTTGTCTCATGGAAGCTTGTGAGAGAGAGAGAGAGAGAGAGAGTAGTCGCATGTGTGTCGTGTCACTCACTCCACCTGGAAATATGTTTGACTTTTGGTGATTAACCCGAAGACCTACTATCACCCTATATATACTTGAAACACGTATATATTAAGTCCTCTAGTCTTGCAAATGTTACACAATGGTGAAATTTTAATATGCAATTAGGTGTGATCAGAAGCCCTCCACTCTCGTCCTTCGCCATTAAGTAAGAGGTGAAATCCCCTAAGACCTGCCATGAGTTTTCCATATCAATCAAAATCTACTGTAGTCTCTCCCAAAATGTCTTCCTCTCTATAATAGTAAGTCAGCTCAAATGTGACGATAAAATGTCTCCCTGATATCGTACATCTAACCCAATAGTGTATAAATTGGGCATGTCATTCCAACACCTCTAGATCAATCTTCTAGTCATCCCAGATCAATAGTATCCGACTCTTACTCCCTTGATTATCTTCCTGTTCCATCTAAAGTTGATGAAATCTACGAGTTTTAAATTTTCAAAAACCCTCTGCCAATAGTTTTGTCTCTAATACGCCCAAACTACTAAGCTTCACATTATGGAAGAGGGACTCCACCCCATTCTATTTGAGACCTTTATTGAGACATCTAATATATTAGGATTGATTGGACCGACTAGAGAGGAGTGAATAGTCTGTAAATAAAAATTTATAGCTTCTCTTGATAATTGCTTAGCTCGATGGACTTGATGCATCCGAGAGACGAAGAGTTGCGGAAGAATATACCGGTGGAGTGAGAAGGACGAGCGAGGCGCATCTGAGGGATGAGAAGCCTAGAGAAAATATGCTCAGAGAGAGAAAATCAGAGTTGGATTTGGGTGAGCTTAACTCCGGACAAATAGAGTGTTACTCAAGCGAGTAAAGTTAGAAAGTAATCAACATGGAAGTTGACCATGAGAGGCAAATCAACCCAAGGTACTTACATAATATTCCATGAACCTACCTTCATTCGCCTTATGACGATTTGTGCTATCCCGACAAATGAAGGTGTTGTTCCACAGATAGCTCTGATCTTTGCAATTCGCCAGACCTACTCGAAGGTCCAGTCATTATCCTTGGCTGATCCTCCTCCTTCTTGAAGGTCCAAACATCATCCTTGGCCGAGGGGAGAGTATTTAATAATAATGTTGTCCATAGGTTGCTTAATGTAATATCAAGCGTTATAATAAACTTCAGAAAACATAAATCTCGTTTCGATTAGTGGAAGATGGAGTATTGGATGTCACTAAGGAATACAAAAGTAGCTATTAGAGATTATTAGCAAGTTTGACATTTGTCACAATAAGACACGTACGAGTAATATGTTTGTGTTGTTTATGTTGCAGGAAATTTTTTAAGCAAGAATTGTGACACCGCATATGAATTAATCAAAAAATTTTAATCATGGGATTCTATATATCATTAATATATAACGATTTATGAAAAATAGACGAAATAAATGCGGAAGCTATAAATCCTGAGCTAAATCAAGATTGGTAGCCATCCCCTTGATGTCGTTGGACAATCTGAAAAGGCAGAAGCAACAAAGATTGATCCTTTTAGGACGACGACAACTATATACTCCTCTCCCGATGGAAAAAAGAAAGGTTGAGATGATATCAAAATAGACAATATATATATATAGTGGTGTCATCAAAATTTTAATATTATTCAAAATTTAATACACAGTGGTTTATTTATATATTTAAACAACTTTATTCTAGTAATACCTCATACGTGGCCGCGATGATACTTTACAGTCCGCCTCACCACCCTCGTGCTGAGGCTAGAGCAACATCAAGAGGCTGAATTTTAGACCTCTATCACTGTTGGTCACACCCCAGTTCACTGACGTGTTTTTTTTGTTCATTGACCTATTCCGACCAAGAGAATCCTGAGAAAGACTTACATATTTATCATTTTCTTCCATTACAACAAAAAGTGATCGTAATCTTCAGCTAAGACTTTCCAAAATTATTCTATACGATTTGAGAGAGAGTAAATCATGAGAAACTTCGTTTGATCCTGTTTGAAATGGGTGAAAATAATGAGCTGAGACGTGACTCTACTACTGATTCGATAAAGACTCTGTGTTATCCTGTAACACAAGGAGTATTAGTACCGAGTCAGAGAAGGGGTCTTCGATATTGACCATCCGATGATTAAGTCAGTGCTCGATCTAGGAGAAGTAGTGAATTATAGCAAATGACGTGTGCAAATAAGAAGTATCGCATACCTCCGCCTATATATGGAGACCCCTTTTATAATGTTGCTATTGCGTTATGCACTTATCTCAGAGCATCAACACATGTCCCAAGACTTTCCCTAAGAAAGGGCAGACCATAAAATGACCCTACACCGTTCTTTAAACGAGCTCGTCAATCTCTGTGATTTGATAAGCTGGAAACTTCTAAAGGATGATTTGTCGGCGGGATATTGTCTGTCCTTTCCGGCACAACCTTCCAAAAGAGTTCGATATAACATGTATGTAGGTTCCGTTGTAGGCCGACTGACCGTCACTCGACTGGGATATCGCCAGCTTGGCTGTGCAGAATGCAGCTACCGACTTATTCTTTACTTGGCCCTTCATGTTGTCGGAGAGGCGCATTGTGTCGGATCGGTCCTTAGGTCCAATCGGCAAGGACGGTGGATCGGATAAATTAATACTTAGCTCCAAATTTCATTTGCAAGTTGCGGAGGATGGCCGTTTGGATAGTCTGGTCGGTCATTCACGCCCAACCAATGTTGTGAGCTCACTCGGCCAACCTTGCCTGATTAGCAGTCTCTAAGTTCGTCCGACTCTACGATTTTGATTGTTTGATTTTGACATCTATATTAGTCGATTCTCACTGTTTTAACCTACTTTTTAGGGTCATCTTTATCCCTGTATCATTATCCAATACAACAACTATTTATATGGAGTTAAGATGATTCACGATATATTTTACACATCTCAATAATTGTTCCCATAATCTATTACAACAATGGAGGAAGGCCATGCATATCGACCAGTTTTCTTAGATCGGATTATAGTAGCATTATAAAAATCATATCTTTTTGAAAAGGTTTATAAAAATAGCTTATTTTTAACTATTTTTTTAAAATTATTGATACGGAGTCGAAAATACTTTTATTTTTCAAATAAAAAAACACAAGCAAAGCAAATCCTTCACTAATTTGCAACTCAGCCCATGTATTCTTTATCAAAGTATATGCATGGTTTTGTACTATAAAAGAATCAAAATGTTGTAATTCCCACAACGAAACATACCGATATATTATTGCTATAATTACATTTGTGTCATGTTCTTAGTGCCAGTACTCATATTGTAGTAAAATTATAATTTTTTATGTAATTAATTATTAAAATATTGAATGTTCAAAAGTACTGAGTACATAGGGGATACACATTAACCAACTACAGTTAGTTAGTTAGAGAACGAGGTGACCTTGAAATATATACAATTTATATTTAACTACATCGTTCACATGTTTTAAAACTCTTCATTTCTAATGATATTGTTTGTGCATAGAAGGGTGAAGACCTAAAACGAGATTCTTCTTTCGAAAAGTTTATTTTACATTTTTTTATTATTCCACTTATTGGAAGAAAGACATTGGATTTTTAAGGATTAATTCATCTAACCAGCATAGGCTATGCAGCAAGCCTTGCAATTGCAAGAGCAAATTTAATCTACTTGGTCAATTTGTTTCAAACTCCATCTTGTCAATAGTTCATTAAATATAAATTATCATACGAGGACGGTGTGATGATTAAAATACAAGGTGTTACCATATTAAATAATGGAGTCGAAACTCGACGTGCCCGAACATATCTTCCTCATGTCTTTGGCCATGGTTAATAACCACCTATAATTTATTTCCTCCGTATTGACCTAGAGACAGATTGACGGAGACACTAGAGACGAACAAATCACTTTTTGCCACATTAGTTCATTAAATATAATTGACCCATTAAGCTGTTTCAATTTGCCCACACAACTCATTTCACCTCTCAAAACATTTTGATTAGCCTACTTGGTTCACTTAGCCAATTCAATTCAATTATCCAGTCAATCATATCTACACAATTTTTTTTTTTAAAATTTTGAGATCAATACTAGCTTCCCAAGCCACTTGACAAATTAGATTCAACCATCCAGTCAATCATATCTATACATTTTTTTAAAAAATATTTGAGATAAATACTAGGTTCCCAAGCCATTTGACAAATTAGATTCCATCAATCAGTCAATCATATCTAGCTCAATTTTAGATTTTGAAATTGACTAGTAACATTATATATATATATTAGGGATCTTGTATTAGGAAACCTAAGATCCTCAGATCTGGATGTACATACACTCACATAACCTTAAGCTCCTGAACAAGTCTATTTTAACACGGATGATAAGAAAGTCCACAATAGCATCCAAGTCCACAATCACCATAAAATTGTAAGATGTGACCTCATTTTCAGTCGCATGTGGCTCATCATCAATCATTCTTTTTCGTCTTTGCCATATCTGTTCCAATATATGGTTCAACACTGTAAGCATATTGCTGGAATACAGAGAAGACTACCATCTCGAGAATCACCAGGATATTTTGTATGGCTTCCTGGATATGTTCTACATCCAGCCAGAAATGATGAGATTGAATCACTCCCACCGCCGCTAACACTTCAAGTGCAGTTCCCTGACCAGCAGTATAAACTAATTGTCATTGCTGTTAAAAAAAGAATGATAGAATCTGGCAGTGCACAACATCTTAACAAGGACAAAATGGAGATGGTATTCTAACTCAACAATGGATTTGACTGATACATAATGATGACTTCAAGATAACAAAATGGAATGAATAATATTTCCAGGAAATTCCAACGCTCCAATTCTTCTAACCAAGATGTCAGTCAAGAGTGAATGGCACTCAGTGTGCCGAGCTAAGTTTGACTCAGCACATCTATGGACAAGCATTTTTTTGGTTTTTGGTGTTTCAAGATTGTAAATAGATCAAGCATTCATTACAGTTTGTTGAACACCCAATAAAGCTGTCAAGCTAGATTTCGGATGGTGTAAATAATGATACAAAAATTTAGTACGTGTTTGTTCATCATTCTCACAAAAAATGCATCGACATCCTTACAATATAAATCTTCATAAACTTTGATTCTAGATGATACAATAAAAGTGTCAAGAGGCTAATCTAACTGGCGTTTGAGATCACCTATATGGATCTTTTGTGCATTTCACAGAAACATAAAAGCAGGGCACACACTGCCAACTTCTGTTAGTTTAGAATGTGTCTCAAGCTGAATAGAAACGCAATGAGATACTGATGAACATCTTAAACTAACATCCCTTTACCTTCAGAAAAATTGTTATTATGGCCACAGGAAAATTAAAGCAGCTAAAAGCCGTTTAATAATAATTCTCAGGTTGAAGACTCAACTTCTACCATCATTTCATCTCTGTATGTCTCTTCTATATTTCCTAGACTCAGAAATGCATTACCTCTCTTTCAGATCGCATGGGACAGTCCTGAAGGGGCCAGGGTTATCACCTTTTGCTGCTATATTTCCTAAACTCACAAGTCAAAGATTCCCCTCCTATGCCTAGGTCATCACTGCACATGGACTTGAGTTACTATCTATCAAACTCCCCTTTGAGCAATCCACAAGCACCACCATTGCCTTGTATATCCACTTAAATGGTTCCTATTCCTAACTCTTTCAAGCAAACAACAAAAGGTGTAGCATGGAGTCAGATCATGATAGAATAGAAACATCAAAAATCATACTTGGCCTATAATTCTTTATCACCCTCATTGAAACTTCACCTTAATTAAAACTGTTTATAGAAGGCCTCTGCTTGGGTATGATGCCCTACCAATAGTCTGCAAATTATAGGTCTGATGCCCTACCAATATAGTCTGCAGATTACAGAAGACACTTTATATATAAAAGCAAGTGTCAAGTGTTAGGTATACTGAACTCAAAACTGAAATACATTAAGCGAGATTTCATCAAAGTTTCAATGGTTATTCGCTATTTTCTTCATCCACAGGCATACGACAATTGGTCTGTGTTTATGTATTTTAATCACACGGGACAATCATGACGTAGCTCAGACATTTAAGCAAACTCTAGAAAGAACTTTCAAATGAAAGACCTTGGGCCAAACTGCATATTTAGGAGACCTAGGAATTCTTGAGGGTATTTCTTTACAATAAAAATTTAAATAAGACCTTATTCCTGTAGTTAGTCTTCCTGATGATAAGCTGACTGATACATCCATTGAATTAAATATGAAGTGTGGTCGCAAATTGATGGGATTCCTGCCTCAGATCTCACTCTATATGGTCGTGTGGTAAACAACTTACTTTTATTTAAATTTTATACGTCCAAATATAAGTTGGCTTATGTAGTACAAATTATCTATCAATTTTTCTCTAACCCTCATGTATTACATTTGATGATAGCCCATCAAATTACTCAACATCTTTGATCTACCCAAACTATAGGGCTCTTTAATACTAAGACCCTCTAAGTTGGGCTTAAGAAGTTTTAGTGATGCCGATTATGATAGCAACAAGACACTTGGAGTTCTACAACATGATATCGTATCCTCTTGGCTTTTCGGAGATTCGCTCTTGTTTTTAAAATCAAAGAAGCAATGCACACTAAAAATCTTCAAGTGAATATGAGAATTGTGTTATGTCATCCACATACAATGAAATTATATGGCTAAATCCAACTTCTCTATTTTCTTTTCATCAAAGTGCAATTAAAATTGTGAACAATCCAGTATTTTATGAAAGGGCTTACCAGGTTGAAGCTGCTGGTCGTTTTCTTCAAGAAAAATTTAAAAATAACTAATTTCTCTTCCTCATGTACAAACAAAGAAGCAGCTTGTAGATTTTTCACTAAGTTGCAAATCAAGGCAAGATATGACTATTTCATGCACAAACTAACCTTGACCTATCATCATCATCAGGTTAAGGGGATGAGATTAGAAGAATCCAGACCCAGCTTAAGGCATAGGCTTAATTAGGGCCCCAATTTTATTGGGCCCCATTGATTAATTAATCGAAGACGTTGAAGAAATTAAATTGGTTTCATTAATATTAATTAATTATAAATGTCATGCTAATTCATTAATGACACCTTAGCAATTAATTCATTATCGATTCCGCTTCCTATGTATACACACTTATCTTTATTTCCTCATTAATTGCTTTCCATAATTTTATATGAGATTCTATTCTACCTTAAATATAATTCATTTCTTAATTGACATATTTCTTTATTATTATTATTATTATTATTATTATTTGACAATTGGCAACACTATTTTATTTAATTATATGTCTTATAAAACCTAATACTCTTTCCTTTTCAATATTTCTTAAAAATCCTATTTGTTTTCTCATTAGTGCTTGGTCTTTTTCTTTTCTCATCCCCGATTCCTTGTGTTTCTCCTTTCTTGCCGATGATACCTAAAAGAACGCCCTCTCCCCCTCGCCGATAATATTTCTTTCTCGTTCTTTCTTTTTTTTCTTCGACATGATCGTCTCAAGATTCCTTGAGGCCCTAGGCAAAAAATTAAAAAACAAAGTTCTTTAATATATTTTTAAATTTTCTCTAACCTTTTTCATTTGGATTTAGGACTGAAAATGGCAGGTTTAAAAAAATATTTGAATTTTAAAAAAAATATATTATTTTTTTTGAAAAAATAAATTTTTATATAAATTTTAGTTTTCTGGCTGATATCTTGATAATAATTTTATTAATAAAATTGCTAAATTATTTAATCGTTTTTTGAGTCATTATTCAATGTAAATAAGACTTTATTAATTTTAATTTTGAAAAACTTATTTTTACTAAAACATTGATTATTTTGTTTGGTTTAATTTTAAACTTGTAATGTAATGTAATCTGGATTACAAAAGGTAGTGAAGTTTTGTAATCTGGATTACAAAGCAAATACTATGTAATCCGATTACATTACGAGGCCACCGTTTAACCAAAATTTAAATGCCAAATACTATGTAATCTTTTCCAAATAGCTATTTTTTTGGCCTGGGACACCACAATAGAAACTAGAAGCTCTTGCTTCATTTCCTCAAAATGTTCTGCATGGCATTCAATTGAATATATTGAGCTACCCAAATTCTAAGTTGAGTCTTCATGTACTACTGGCGTGCTAATTATCTGTGACTAATATGATAGGATTAAACTTTATCTTAACTATCTGAGGTTGAATAAGTTTTAGTATTGCCAACAAATGCCACCTGAGAGTATCTACTAGAAATTCTAAACTTTATAATCATAGTTATGAATTAGAAGAAATAATACCACACCAAAACTATAAGATATCATTTTACATGTACTTCCAGGTAAAGATAAACACAAATGACTAATATCTAAGACTAATATGCTATGATTTAGCTTCTAGAACTTTAACCTCAAGCATGTTAAGAAGAAATAACTTTGGTACCATTTTTAATTACCAATCAGTAAGAATTATTCGATTACCAAATTAATCTGCTAAATAGTGGTGAAATATTAAAGAAGTTGAAGGATGAAGCTGATATAAAATGAGAAGAGTGAACAGAAAATTTACAGAAGTACCTGCCAGAAGCAAAAGAAGACAATTCCTTTGATGCACATGAACTTTGCTAGAGGCTTATGTGGAGCTAATTCCTTTGCAAACACATGGTAGAAAATCACAAGGGCATACATGGCCATGGAAACTGATATGTTGAGTATAATCGTGGAAGTCCAGCTTATCCAAGTGGTATACATTCCAAGAAGTTGAAGTATAATTATTAGGATAGAGCAGACAGGTCTAATAATAACGAATTGCCATGTCCAATACTTGAGAAGCTGTAATGTGTGATGCTCTAAACGAATAGTATGAGGCTGCACCAATTATCACTTTTCAGTAGCTGAATCTTGAAGATAACAAATAAAGTTGATAAATTCTAAACATTTATAATGAGAAGTTGTTGCAAGAGCAGTAGAGTAGGCAATTGTAACCAGAATGGGGAACAAAGAAACTAGCAACTGTTTATTCAGATGACATTTCTTCACCGATACTTAGTATTTCTATCAAGCTTTATTCAAGGATGTATTTTTTTTTTTTTTTAAATTTTCTCTGCATATGCCAGTATGGGTTAAAACATACCGTGAGTGTTAATGATTGCCCAGAACAAGATATTAAGCAATTTTTGGTCTATGCTACTCAAACAGATCAATATCTACAGCATACCATAAAAAGGGATATGGGAAATGAATGATGAATCACTCTCCCTTTAATTCCATCTGGTACAATGTTCTTGCTGAGAGAAATATTCAAATAACTATACATCAAGGCCATGAACTTAGCAATCACCTGCATAGTAGACACTGAACTTCAATAATGGCTTGCATAAGACAACTAAAATGACATAGGATGTGGAAAATTATAATCTTAAAAAAGGAATTACCAGAGCTTCATAGCATTCTTTAAGAGAGTCCAAAAAGGTAAAGAAGGGTTTACTTCCCTGAATATCTAACAAACCAATAAAGGAGTTGACAGCATAAAAAGGCGCCATAAGAATAATGATAACTATTGCCTTTTGTTCCTTTGGGTTTTTCCAATAGAACAGATGCTGAGACAACAACTGTAATGTAAAATGCAAGGTGAGCATCGCACAGCATGCTGACCCTAGCAAGGTAAGGGTTTCTCGATCCATCTTTGCCAGATCAACCTGCGGGTACATTGTATCTGGGGACATGGAAAAAACAGAAAATGAAACTGAGCCTTGTTAATTTGAATATAAAAGCAGGATACTCAAACAATTAATGCTACTCAAGTGAGGCAAACAATAAGTATCAGCCACTCGACTCATTATTGAAGTGTTATTATATTCAATCTGCTCTAATGTAGTCGAATCAAATTCAGTACAACCAGAATGAATGCCAGTAGAAAGAGAGTCATAACCAATTACTAGAATGAAACCAATGGAAAAAAAAAAATTTGGGTGAAAAAAAACCCTTCAGGAAGCTCGGCATGCCGACAACTTCAGCAACATTATCACCATATTTCAAGTGACCAACCCTAATACTCTAGTAGTAGCAATGGAAAAGGGCCTACTTTTTCAGAATGAACTCCTCCTTTCTCCAGTGGTTAGGAACAGCTGCGACTTTAATTGAATGCAATATGAATCAGCTGACCAACCAATTTGAGACCGATCTCCGCCCATACCCTAACCTAAATCATCAAAGCCACCAATTCGAACAAAAAAAAGTTCCTTTCAAATCGAAACAAATGGCAGCAACTGTAAAAGAGACCAAAGTCAAAACGATTCCAACAACAGGAAAAAAGGGGGCGAAAGTTCGAATCCTCACGGCTAAAAGGTGATGAGGATCAAACCGTAGCTATCAACAAAGCTACTCGAAGAGAAAGAAACGAGAAAAGGCGGGAAGGCGGGGGAGAGAGGGTGAGAAACTGAAGAAAGACGTACCTTTGTCTAATCGAAGTCGTCCTGCTTGCTGCGGTGCCAACTGGACTGGAAGTTGGAAAGGCAGAGGGATTGCAGAGCAAAGTGATTTAAGAGTTGGATTCAAGGACGCCCATAAGCTGATGCCGTTTGACGAAATGAATAGAGATTGAAAGGTCATGGCGACACATGCGTTTGGCACGTGCGAATTAAAAAAGCCCAATTTATTCATATTATCAAATAAGTCTTTTTTTTTTATTTTTTCACATGGGCACCCTCCCTCTAAATTGTTTTAAAATTACCCCCTAAACAACGTAATTACGAATCAAACTATTCATTTTTAAGATATAAAAACAACAACATAGAGTTATATGAATATAGAACTTTTTTCATTGTTGATTCATTTAATTTCGATCGGCACTCTTTTCCATGACAATAGTCAACTACTTTCGCACTTTATCACGACAATCCATACTAGTTTGACATTATAATTTTACCATTATATTATAAGAAATAGACATCCAAGTCCAACGTCTAACGTCCAACGTCCAACGTCCAACGTCCAATGAGACCTTGTAGCACCATTGAAAGAGGATGAATTTATTTTAATGAAACCACGTCGAATGCATGTCTCGACTTCTCTATTTCCAAGCACTCAAAAACTTAGTCAGACTCAGGATTACTTCTTGAGTACTTAACAACGAGTTCCATTCGGAGCACTCGACTTCCATTTAGAGCACTCTATCGACTCAGACTCGGTGATTCGACAGTTTAGCTAACTTTGTGACTTGGCACTTGACAAACTCAACACTCGCTGGCTTGGACTTGATCGACTCAGACTTGGCGACTCGTACTCGACCACATAAAGACAGCCCAGTCATCTAAGCAACTCAGCCATCCAAGCAACTTATCATTCTCTACTTGGCAGCTTAAAATTATCCGCTCATGTCACTCAATAGATAAGTTGAAGTTGAATTTTAATTTCAATTTAGCAATTTCCCCTCTATCTGCAACAACAAGATTGTTCAACAATTCTAAAACAAATTATATTCTATTGAGATGGTCATCGAGAGTATTGAGGTGCAATAGTCTCATTACATGAAGGTCTTCGTTGCCACGATTATAAATTTTGAATCAATCATGTGAAAAAGTCAGAGAAGTTCATTGGGTTGAACTTCAAGTTATGACAGCAGAAAATATTCTTCTACCCGACCATGTTGGATTTGGCTCAGTTCTTGATTGAGGAACCTCCCAAGAATGTTGAGGATGCTACCAATTTCCATACCATCAGTACAGTGTAGTCATGGGTTTATTTTGAGTTCCTATACCAAAATTACATTCTCAACTGTCTTGCCGACTCACTATACTCTGTGTATTGAAGAAAATGATTAAGGAGCTATGAGAGTCCTTGATAAGAAATACAAGCTGAAAGATGGGGCCAAAAAGTTCATTATGGGCCAACTCCTAAACTACACGAGAGGCGTAGAAAAATGGGCTCCAGTTTGAAATTATAAATTTATATTTTTAAATATGAATGTGAATGAATAATCATTAATATTTATAAATAATATTCTTAATATTTTGAGTATATTCCTAATATTTAAAATTATAAAGAGTCACTTAAAATGTCTTTTGTATGTATACATACCCCTTGTGTTAGCTAGAGCCCTAGAGTCAATCATTTGATGATTGTATATTGGACTTATTGTATCATATTCTATATAAATAAAGACATTTGGATTTTGGTTATTATACTTACTTGTATTGGTGTCAAATAAACTAAGTATAATAATGTCCCTGAGTAGACGGTTCTCACCTATATCAATCGGTTAGTTGAACCGATAGTGAGATGATATAGGGAACATTACTCTTAATCATTCCTAGTCGAGTATTAACATTCAGAGACAATGTTAATGCAATAAGACTAGCATGTAGGTCAACTCGATGACTTGATCTCACAAGTCATGGATATAGAGATATCAAGTTGACACATGGGTATACATTAGAGAATGTATACTGAATGACCCGCCATGAGAAAGTATCATGGATCGTTATATGAGTGTCATATACTTTCTCATGTGGCTATTAGTATGACTACTAGTCCTTAGACCTAAAGTCACCATAGATCCCTACATAAGGAGTTATGTACTTTAGTTTCGTCAAACGTCACCCGTAACTGGGTGGACTATAAAGGCGATTACTGGGTATGTAACAAATTATGCGGAGGGATGTGAGTGATGTAGATGGGATCTATCCCTCCTATATGACGGGAGTGACATCGGTATTCTTGATAGAGTGAGACCACGAAGTGCATGGCCATGCCCAAATGAGTCAATATAGGATATTGAGCTCATTTGATTTAGTGAGTCTACTTGGAGTTCAAGATTTAGATTGATTAGAGGATGACACGGTCTATGACTCACATTGATCAATCTAGATGTCTAGGATAGAAGGACACTTGTTATATATTGTGAGGAGTCACAATTAGTAGTCACAAGGTGATGTTGGATCTCGACATTCTTGTAACTTGGGTAGTAATGATGTGTTGCTAGATACTGCTCATTACTTATGCTCCTAAATGAGTTTAGGGCATTGCCAACGTTACAAGAACCTATAGGGTCACACACAAAGGGCAATTAGATGGAGATTAGGTTCATTTGATGAACCTAAAGGATTAGGTTCATTTGATGAACCAAATTGGATTAAGAGTAATCCAAGGTAGGCTAATTGAGTTGGACTCAATTTGGTTCATGTGTTAAGTGAGTCTAATTTGGACTTAGACTCATTTAATTAATTTAATTCAATGAATAGAGATTCATTAAATTAAAATTGACTTGAACCAATGGTTAGATTAAATCAACCAAGGGAGAGAAGTGGTCAAGTTTGACTTGACATAAGTAGGAAGATGAAGAGTCAAGTTTTGACTTGACTTTGACTTGACCAATGCCACATCATCAAGGCTTCTTCATTTGGTCAAGTTTGACTTGACCAAATGCCACCTCATGGGAGTTACCAAGAGTGGTGACTCTTGATATTCCATGGGAGTTACAAGCCAAAAATGTGGCCGGCCACTTTTATTCATGAAAAGGAGTTTCATTTTTCATGTGTAACTCTATCTTCTTCTTCCTTGGTTCTCTTCTCTCCCTCTCCTCCTCCACTACTGATCTCTAAGGTTGCTAGCACATCCTTAGAGGTTTTTCTCCATCTCTTGCTTGTGTGGATACACATAGAGAAGTGTCTACTTTGACACTTTCGAGATCCGGCGAACCGAGGACGAGCGGGATTGCGAAGGGCTTCGCTACAAAGGTATAAAAGGTTTATCCTTATGTAGATCTACTGTAGATCAACGTTTAAACTCGTACTCGTATTTTTTGAATGTTTTTCTTCGCACGAGATCCAGTGGCTATGGGGTTTCGGGGTTTTCGCGGCCCGAAAAACCCAACAGTGGTATCAGAGCCACGTGCGAAGCTTGTACGAGTTTAATTTGATTTTTATGAAAAAATTAAAGCTTCTGTACATTTCTGTAAATTTATGGTTTTTATAGTTTTAAGAGTAATATTTCTCGTAGAAACGAAGCACAAGTGTTTATACACTTGTAGGCTTCGACTACCGAGAAGTTTTTTCCGAAACGACATCGTTTCGACCCAAATATTTTTGGGACAGCGGGATAAGGTGCTCTTGGATCGCTTAGGAGCAACTCGCGATGGTTAGATCGCGGGTAGGGGTACTGCCCCTAACCCCGCAAGGGGATTTGCTCCGCGATTGCGCCCGAAATCGCTAATCTGGACCGCCGGGAAAAATTTACTCATAAAATCTGTAAAAATATGAAAAATTATAGAAAAATTACAGAAATATATAATTTTGAATTATATATTAATTTTGTGATAGTCATGGCCCAAATGACCCAAATTAGATTTGGATATTGTGTAACAATTCATAATACGGCCTGCGTGCCGTTATGTGTTGTGCGTGCTTGTATTTTTATTTTTATTTTTCGCGACCTGCGCGTCGTGTCTTTTTTTTAATTCTAGTTGTAATTAGATTTAGACTCGAATGTAACTCAAGTTTCAAAATTGTAATGTAATTTTGAAGCGGTGGAAGGTCCACACGAGACGGAGTTACGAGGAGGGCGCGAGCAACACAAGGTGGTCAAAAGGAAGGCGCTTGAGAAGTTGACCTTAGGTTGACCATCCGATCTTCTCATTGGCTTGAGAAGATCGTAGTAGGGCCATGACTAATCACAAAACTTAGTTAATTACTTGTGTATATTATGCATGTTTAATTAAGTAATTAATTAGTGCCTAGCGATTAAGATTAGATCTAAATCGTGCACAAGATGCACCCTTACGATTAGATTAGATCTACATCGTGTACAAGATGCACTCTATCGATTAGATTAGATCTACTTTGAGTATATGATACAACATCATTTAGATTAGATCTAAATCACGACAACTCAAAATGCCTACCATGCCGTGATACCCATCACTACCTCGATCGCATGATGTTGTTGAATCTGCCAAAGCAGAGCAACGCATACTATCTTGGTAGGGTGCGGAGGGACAATCTTGGTCCCGCCTATCAACGCATGGGCGAGTATAAACTCAATAAGATTGAGTATCCCTAGTTAACTCGGTTGGATCGAGTATAACTATAGGCATTCTTCCAATGGTTGGAAAGGTAGGACAAAATCACGTTTATATTAACTCTCGGGCGTATTAGCCAAAGCTAACTCGAGTTTTAATATAAATGCGGATTTTATCCTATAAACAAGAGTTGCATAGAGATGTAATTGGTAATCGTTACCTACCAATCATACTAAGTCTTGGGCGTATTAGCCAAAGCTAACTCAAGGGTTAGTATGATGTGGATCTTGTCCCACGTGAATTATAGAATTCAGTGGGAGCATCATTTAGTTAAAGGCCTAATTAAATGATTAAGAATATGATACTTATTTCTGCATTTATTTCTGTTGTAGAATTTCCATGACGTCAAATACGAACACCTTCTCTCTGCGATCTGTCCTTGAGAAGGACAAGCTCAACGGAGCAAACTTCCTGGACTGGTACAGGAACCTGAGAATAGTTCTCACTCAGGAACGTAAACTGTACGTTCTGGAGCAGCCCATTCCGGAGGCTCCTCCTGCCAATGCCCCGCGAGCTGACAAAGATGCTTACAAGAAGCATCAAGATGACGCATTAGATGTGTCATGTCTAATGCTCGCGACCATGAACTCTGAGCTTCAGAAGCAACACGAGTTAATGGGCGCTTACGATATGGTTGAACATCTTCGTCAACTGTATCAAGGTCAAGCGAGGCATGAGAGATTTGAGATCTCAAGGGCACTGTTTCAGTGCAAGATGTCAAACGGGGCTCCAGTAGGCCCATATGTACTCAAAATGATTGGGTACATAGAGAACCTACAAAGGTTGGGGTTCCCTCTTGGCCAAGAGCTGGCCACTGACCTGATCTTGCAATCCTTGCCGGATAGCTACAGTCAATTCGTTCTAAACTACAATATGAACGAGATTGACAAGCCACTGCCCGAGCTGCTCAGTATGTTAAGAACTGCTAAGCTAAACCTTAAGAAGGCTAAGCCCAACACTGTTCTGATGGTTCAGAAACATAAGGGCAAGGGCAAGCCCAAAGGCAAGGGAAAGTCCCAAGCCAAGGGCAAAGGCAAGGGAAAGTCCCAAGCCAAGGGCAAAGGCAAGGGAAAGTCCCAAGCCAAGGGCAAAGGCAAGGCACTGAAGCCGAAAGGAGGGGTCGCCAAGGATGCTACCTGCTTCCACTGCGGTCAGACCGGGCACTAGAAGAGGAACTACAAGGTATACTTGGAGGATCTTAAGAAGAAGCGAAGTGAGACTTCCACTTCAGGTATATATGTTATAGAAGTCAATCTATCTATTTCTACATCATGGGTATTAGATACTGGATGTGCTTCTCACATTTGTACTGATGTGCAGGCACTGAGAAATAGCAGGGCATTGACAAAGGGCGAGGTGGACCTACGAGTAGGCAATGGAGCACGGGTTGCTGCTGTTGCTGTAGGGACTTACTTTTTATCTCTGCCCTCTGGGCTTGTACTAGAGCTAGACGATTGTTGTTATGTGCCTGCATTAACTAAGAACATTATTTCAGTTTCTTGTTTGGACAAGAAAGGTTTCTCGTTTACTATAAAGAACAAATGTTGTTCTGTTTATTTAAACGATATGTTCTATTGTAGTGCACCTCTGTTAAACGGATTCTATATTCTAGACCTTGAGAGCCCTATCTATAACGTAAATACTAAGAGGTTCAAGTCAAATGACATGAACCAAACTTACCTTTGGCACTGTCGCTTAGGTCATATAAATGACAAGCGCTTATCCCAACTCCATAAGGATGGTTTGTTGGACTCATTTGATTTTGAATCATATGAGATATGCGAGTCATGCCTACGAGGCAAGATGACCAAGACTCTCTTTAGTGGGCACAGCGAGAGAGCAACTGATTTGTTAGGACTCATACATAGTGATGTATGTGGCCCTTTCAATGTTGCTGCTAGAGGTGGTTATAGGTACTTCATCACATTTACTGATGATTTTAGTAGATATGGTTATGTGTACTTGATGACACATAAGTCTGAATCCTTTGAAAAGTTCAAAGAATTCAAGAATGAAGTACAGAACCAGCTTGGCAAGAGTATTAAGATACTTCGATCAGATCGAGGTGGAGAATACCTTAGCCATGAGTTTCGTGACTACCTAGCTGAGTGTGGGATTCTATCCCAACTCACTCCTCTTGGAACACCACAATGGAATGATGTATCCGAAAGGAGGAATCGTACCCTATTAGATATGGTACGATCTATGATGAGTCACACTGATCTTCCGACATACCTTTGGGGCTATGCTCTAGACACGGCAGCTTTTATACTCAACCGAGTTCCATCCAAGGCCGTGATAAAGACACCATATAGGATATGGACTGGGAGAGATGCCCAGGTGTCTTTCATGAGGATTTGGGGTTGTGAGGCTTACGTTCGACGTCAAGTCTCAGACAAGTTAGGACTCAAATTCGACAAGTGCTATTTTATCGGATATCCCAAGGAAACTAAGGGATATTACTTCTACATTCCCAGTCAGCACAAGGTAGTTGTGGCAAAGACTGGGGTCTTTCTAGAAAGGGACTTTGTTTCTAGAAAGATTAGTGGGAGCGCGTTCGATCTTGAAGAAGTTCAAGATGCGAACAATAGCACTGATGCCTCGATGGAAATTGAACTGGAACCATAAAGTGTTGTGGATGATGTTGTTCCACAAGGAGTTGAGGAACAACAACCAGTTCAAGTAGACATACCTCTTCGCAGGTCTGATAGGGTACGTCGTCAGCCTGAGAGATACTCATTTCTCTTGTCTGACCATGATGACGTTATGCTCATAGAGGATGAGCCTACCACCTATCAGGAAGCTGTGATGAGACCAGATTCTGAGAAATGGCTAGAGGCCATGAGATCTGAAATGGAATCCATGAACACCAACCAAGTATGGACTTTGGTTGATCCACCTGAAGGGGTAAAACCCATTGGGTGTAAGTGGGTCTTTAAGAGAATGACTGACATGGATGGACTTATCTATAAGGGTCGCTTGGTAGCTAAAGGTTTCAAGCAGATTCATGGTATTGACTATGATGAAACCTTTTCTCCAGTAGCGATATTTAAGTCCATTCGGATCATGCTTGCTATTGCAGCCTACCATGACTATGAGATATGGCTGATGGATGTCAAAATCGCGTTTCTGAATGGAAACCTACTCGAGGATGTGTACATGACACAACCTGAGGGTTTTGTAGATCCACAGCATACTAACAGAGTATGCAAGCTGCATAGGTCCATTTATGAACTAAAGCAAGCTTCTCGGAGCTGGAATCTTCGATTCGATGATGCAATCAAACAGTTTGGTTTCATCAAGAACGAAGATGAACCTTGTGTCTACAAGAAGGTTGTAGGGGACATAGTTGTCTTCCTCATATTGTATGTGGATGACATACTACTCATTGGGAAGGACATCCCTATGCTTCTGTCTGTCAAGATTTGGCTAGGGAGTTGCTTCTCAATGAAGGACTTAGGTGAGACATCCCACATTCTAGGGATACATATCTATAGAGATAGATCTAAGAGATTGCTTGGCCTAAGTCAGAGTACATACATTGACAAGGTACTCCTTCGGTTTGCCATGCAGAACTCCAAGAAGAGATTTCTACTGATGTCACATGGCGTGAGTCTTTCGAAGACTCAAGGTCCCTCTTCTAGAGAGGAGAGAGACCGCATGGATCAGATCCCTTATGCCTCAGCCATAGGATCGATCATGTACGCCATGCTATGTACTCGACCTGATGTCTCGTATGCTTTGAGCATGACGAGCAGATACCATGAAAGTCACTGGATAGCGGTCAAGAATATTCTTAAGTACTTAAGAAGGACTAAAGAATATTTCTTGATATATGGAGGCGATGATGAGCTAGCTGTAAAGGGTTACAGTGATGCTATCTTCCAGACCGACTAGGATGACTATAGATCGCAGTCGGGGTTCGTATTTTGCATTAATGGTGGTGCTGTGAGCTGTAAGAGTTCGAAGCAGGACACAATAGCTTATTCTACAATAGAAGCCGAGTACATTGCTGCATCGGAGGCAAAGGAGGCAGTTTGGATCCGC
Organism: Zingiber officinale; assembly: GCF_018446385.1. Classification (NCBI taxonomy): domain Eukaryota; kingdom Viridiplantae; phylum Streptophyta; class Magnoliopsida; order Zingiberales; family Zingiberaceae; genus Zingiber; species Zingiber officinale. The sequence continues at coordinate 168,447,683 of NC_055987.1, read as the reverse complement.
AAGTTCATCACTGAACTTGGGGTGGTTCCTAGCATTGCTGACCCCATTGAGCTCTATTGTGACAACAATGGAGCTATAGCACAGGCGAAGGAACCTCGCTCACACCAGCGGACCAAACACATACTACGACGCTTCCATCTCATTCGAGAGATCATCGAGAGAGGAGATGTGAAGATTTGCAGAGTACCTACAGAGGCTAACATCGCAGATCCCTTGACCAAGGCTTTGGCACAGAGGAAGCATGATGGTCACACTAGGTCATTTGGGCTTAGAGCCTACACTGATTGGCACTAGTGCTAGTGGGAGATTGTTAGCTAGAGCCCTAGAGCCAATCATTTGATGATTGTATATTGGACTTATTGTATCATATTCTATATAAATAAAGGCATTTGGATTTTGGTTATTATACTTACTTGTATTGGTGCCAAATAAACTAAGTATAATAATGTCCTTGAGTAGACGGTTCTCACCTATATCAATCGGTTAGTTGAACCGATAGTGAGATGATATAGGGAACACTACTCTTAATCATTCCTAGTCTAGTATTAACATTCAGGGACAATGTTAATGCAATAAGACTAGCATGTAGGTCAACTCGATGACTTGATCTCACAAGTCATGGATATAGAGATATCAAGTTGACACATGGGTATACATTAAAGAATGTATACTGAATGACCCGCCATGAGAAAGTATCATGGATCGTTATATGAGTGTCATATACTTTCTCATGTGGCTATTAGTATGACTACTAGTCCTTAGACCTGAAGTCACCATAGATCCCCACATAAGGAGTTATGTACTTTAGTTTCGTCAAACGTCATCCGTAACTGGGTGGACTATAAAGGCGATTACTGGGTATGTAACAAATTATGCAGAGGGATGTGAGTGATGTAGATGGGATCTATCCCTCCTATATGACGGGAGTGACATCGGTATTCTTGATAGAGTGAGACCACGAAGTGCATGGCCATGCCCAAATGAGTCAATATAGGATATTGAGCTCATTTGATTTAGTGAGTCTACTTGGAGTTCAAGATTTAGATTGATTAGAGGATGACACGGTCTATGACTCACATTGATCAATCTAGATGTCTAGGATAGAATGACACTTGTTATATATTGTGAGGAGTCACAATTAGTAGTCACAAGGTGATGTTGGATCTCGACATTCTTGTAACTTGGGTAGTAATGATGTGTTGCTAGATACCGCTCATTACTTATGCTCCTAAATGAGTTTAGGGCATTGCCAACGTTACAAGAACCTATAGGGTCACACACAAAGGGCAATTAGATGGAGATTAGGTTCATTTGATGAACCTAAAGGATTAGGTTCATTTGATGAACCAAATTGGATTAAGAGTAATCCAAGGTAGGCTAATTGAGTTGGACTCAATTTGGTTCATGTGTTAAGTGAGTCTAATTTGGACTTAGACTCATTTAATTAATTTAATTCAATGAATAGAGATTCATTAAATTAAAATTGACTTGAACCAATGGTTAGATTAGATCAACCAAGGGAGAGAAGTGGTCAAGTTTGACTTGACATAAGTAGGAAGATGAAGAGTCAAGTTTTGACTTGACTTTGACTTGACCAATGCCACATCATCAAGGCTTCTTCATTTGGTCAAGTTTGACTTGACCAAATGCCACCTCATGGGAGTTACCAAGAGTGGTGACTCTTGATATTCCATGGGAGTTACAAGCCAAAAATGTGGCCGACCACTTTTATTCATGAAAAGGAGTTTCATTTTTCATGTGTAACTCTATCTTCTTCTTCCTTGGTTCTCTTCTCTCCCTCTCCTCCTCCACTACTGATCTCTAAGGTTGCTAGCACATCCTTAGAGGTTTTTCTCCATCTCTTGCTTGTGTGGATACACATAGAGAAGTGTCTACTTTGACACTTTCGAGATCCGGCGAACCAAGGACGAGCGGGATTGCGAAGGGCTTCGCTACAAAGGTATAAAAGGTTTATCCTTATGTAGATCTATTGTAGATCAACGTTTAAACTCGTACTCGTATTTTTTGAATGTTTTTCTTCGCACGAGATCCAGTGGCTAGGGGGTTTCGGGGCTTCCGCGACGCGAAAAAGCGGTTTTCGCGGCCCGAAAAACCCAACACCTTGTACTTAAAATGTCTTTTGTATGTGTACATACCTCTTGTCTTTTGTATGTTAATCAAGCTTCACGAGGGAACTTTAGACACCAAGGTAAGCAAACATGATTTTCTTTTAAATAATTTGTATAACATAACAATGCAGGAAGGTGAGTCCGCTGTAGGATGGAAAAGAATGCTAGAAGGGGGGGGGGATGAATAACGCTCATGATTCTTTCACGTTTTTCTTAAATCAATAAAGAAAACACAGCGAAAATAAAGAAGTAATAGAAGAACAACAAAAACCAAGCTAACACATTGTTTTTACTTGGTTCGAAGTCTGTGACAACTCCTACTCCAAGGCCCACACTTGTTGAGTGTTTAGTTTACATAATCCACTAAAATTTAGAACATTTACACAATTAGTTTGAAGTGAAAGTACAAGTAAACTAAAATTAATTATACTAACGACTTTGAAATGGAAGCTCGTGCGTAGTCATTGTCGGGGCAGCGTTCAGGAGACGTGGTGAGCTTTTCAGAGCAGCGTGCAGGAACAAAAGATGTAGAGAGTTATTGTCACTTGTATTGAAGGTCTGCACAAAGGGTTGGTCGAAAAGGACTTTTATAGAGTGTTGAAGACACCTCTAGCCTTGTCCGAGGCACCTCCAGGTGTAAATATGATCCCTTAAGCTTCGATCGCAATAAGTTGTCTGGATTGCGACCTTTATCCACCCGAGAGCACCTTTTAAGCCCTCGAGGTGCTTCCACTGTGCTCAAGGAGCCTTCCGTGCACTCTAGGATGCTTCCTCATTGTCACGCCCCAGAGGAGTCTCTACCGAAAAATTTCGACAGTATTTCCCCTGTACTGGTGACAATCTGAGCATATATACATACAAAATACCTTAGCCACATACGGTTGGAATATATACAAAATAGAAACAACATAACCACGCAATTTAATATACTCAGCCTACCCGGCTGGACAACAATAAAATAAACACACAACCACGCAGTATAATAACAACCCACACGGTTGTAAGTAAACACAGCGAAAAACATAAAATAATACGAACGTAAGACCAACAACGACACTAACAAAAATACCTGCAATCACCAGACTTGACTCCAAAATTCACATCGACTTATTGAAAAGCAAAATACACAAAATCAACATACCACCCAAATGATAACAAAACCAAAAAGAAAACTATCCTCGAGTGTGACGTGGGACTGGTAGCCTGGACTCTCCAAGCAACTTCTCAATCATCTACCTGTCACATGGTGAAAGAAAACCAGTTTGCGAGGTGGTGAGTACAGGGACTCAGCGGGTAAGGAAAGATAGTGCATGAACATAACATATAACTGACAAGTGAGCAAAGAGTATACAGTCTCATAAGAGGAATAGCAGACACTAAAACAAAACTATAATAAATACTCATACTTGAAACCATATCCTAGGCCAGTAATAGAATGTCAGAAGTAGTACTAATCTGCTACAGTACTGCTCATAACTACAGAGAAAATATGTAAGGTATATACAAACTTCCAATAAGTAAACCAAGGACTAAACACCTACAACGAGGGTATATCTCAACATAGGCAAGCATAGCAACATAAGTGAGCAACAGCAGTAAGTAAGCAATAACATCATATGTAAACAGCAGCAACCAACGCAAGTATAATAACAGCGTATGCACGGATGGTCACTCCCGCCCACCCCTCTGCACCATGACCCCTATATGGTTGAGAGGCCGGGTTAGTGACAGACTGTACACCACTCCAGCTACCACTCTCTCAAGTGGTCGAGGAGACAGTTGCATAGTAGCTAACTAGCTACATCTGCTACGGGGGTCCCTGCTGCTCGCAACTCCAGCTATCACTACCTATGAGTGACCGAGTGGAAGCACGACAGGACAAGCGACATCAACTCTAGCTACCACTCTCTTGAGTGGTCGAGGATGCGACCCTGGTCAATGACTCTCTCGACCGTAAGGGAGAATTGGTCGTTGACATGCATGCTATGATATGATGCGCCAAATGCAACAGTCATCATACAAATATAAGCAGAAATTAGGTATGCTACATGAAGCCAACATGCTCAATACGGTACATAAATAAACAACAGTCATCATACCAATATAAGCAAAATTTAGGTATGCTACATGAAGTCAGCATGCTCAATATAGTACATAAATAAACAACAGTCAAAGCATACAACTATGGTATCTAGTATCTGCTACCTATCATGAACAATAACGAGAGACTATATAGATTTGAAAACGAGTTTCTTAAAGATCGGGTGGAAGTATCAAACGCAAGAAAATAAGAGTGGAGTCAAGGTAAAAATAATTTCTTATCCAAAATAGTTCATGCACCAGGGTCAAAGTACTAAAAGAAACAAAGCAAGAAGTACCCGCCTTAATACATAGATCGTGTCCAAAAATCTCACGTCGAGACGCTCGTCCCGAATCCAAGTCCTGCAATCACATAGTGTATTTAGCTAATTTCATCATGCATCAATTAGCTAACTTAAAACCCAAATCTAATTGGTATACACCCTTATTGAAATGATCATTAACCCTATTCATTCTATAACCTAATTAGACTAGGTTTATGTTGGTGCGGGAAGCATCCGACGATCGAACCTTAGTTTTGATAATGACAAAGGGATTCAAAGTTAAGTTTAATTGTTATCTAATGTGTATGACTGAGTGTTTCAGGAAAGTCCTAACTGTGGTTAGGCAGGTGAAAACCCTAGGGGGTGATAACCCTAGGTCCTAGAGGGTGGTAACCCTAGGTGGAGAAAAGTCCTAGCTGCGGTTAGGCAAGGAAAAACCCTAGGGGGTGGTGACCCTAGGTTATAGGGGGTGGTAGGGATGGCAACGGGGCGGGGCAGGGGCAGGTTTGCCATTCCCATCCCCGCCCCGTTCTCATTTTTTCGGGTTCGGGGATTCCCCATCCCCACCCCATTTCTAAATTTAATTTATATTATTATTATTATTTAATAATAATTATTAATGATAATATTAATATTAATATCAATATCAATAATATTATTATTAATAATATTTTCAAAAATTTTAATATTAATATTAACACTATTATTAATATATTTTTTAAAAAATCATATTATTATTTAATAATAATAATAATAATAATAATATTCGGGGCGGGTTCGGGGATGGGGATAGTATTCCCATACCCGCCCCAAACCCGCCCCATCCTCGAAAAATCGGGGATCCCCATCCCCATTTCGGGTTTTCCCCGCGGGGCCCCAAACCCATGGGGAAAATTGCCATCCCTAGGGGGTGGTAACCCTATGCGAGAAGTCTTGGCGGGTCGACGCTTCGGGCAAAAATCCTAGGGGGTGGTAACCCTAGGTTAAAATCCTGGTGTCGCGAACCGTGTAAAAGTCTGGATGGGTCGAGGACCGGACATCCAGCATGAAGACCGGAAGCATCGGACGTTGAGCAAAAGTCCAGTCGATCTTGAGGATCGTACTGGCAACAGGTAAATCTCCTGAGAGGAGTAGGTGAGGATGCGTTCCCCTTAGAGGGAACAATAGGCTCGGGTCGACCTAGGGTTTCCGGTTAGAAACCCGAAGTCAGACCCGGACAGTCCGATGACTGTTAAATTTATTTCTATATATTATCTTTTTGTGTTCTAACTCTGTTTTGCAGGAAACTAATCTTTTTTTTGTCAGGGTTAGGACTGACCAGGATCGATCGACCGAACCTTGGGATCGGTCGACCGAACCCACAAGCCAGCAGATCAGATCTCCAGAGGTTGGACCGGGTTCAAATAGGGGATCAGTCGATCGGACCTCGTGATCGGTCGACTGAACCTGGGATAGGTGTCGATTGGATCAAGCCGAGGTAAGCGGGTCAGAGGAGACTGATCGGTCGACCGGACCCTGGGATCGGTCGACCGAACCCAGGGGATAGAGCTTGACCAGATCGAAGCGGAGCGACGGATCAGATGCGGTGGAGATCATCTGATCGGTCGACCGAACGTGAGGATCGGTCGACCGATCCGCTTCGGGTCAAAGCTGATCCCGAGACTTGGAGATTTGGATCAGCGTCTGTAGAGCTATAAAAGGGAACCTTGGGGTGCAGCTTCAATAATCAATCACAGAAGCGAACTTTCTACTTCCTACTGCTACCAAGTTGATCCCAAAGTGCTGCAATATCATCCCGATGACCCGGAGCTCAGTTCTTCCATCTTTTCATTGTCGTCGGTATATTTTATTGTTATTAATTATTGTACTTCAAATTGTAATCATTTAACGAGCCTATAGTTGTTGCCCACCGAAAGCGATCAAGGATCGTGAGTCTTCGAGTAGGAGTCGAGCTAGGCTCCGAACGAAGTAATTCTACTGTGTCTTCTGTGTGTTTGCATTTACTTTCAACTACGTTTCTACTCTGTGTTTTAAATCGCTAAAATAGCCACGAGCGCTATTCACCCCCCTCTAGCGCGTCTCGATCATTCAGTTTATTCATGAGTCATCTCTCAAAACTCACCCGAGTTCAATGGTATTACACTAATTAATTTCTCCAACTGATGGGTACAGTTTACCTCTCAACTACTAAATCTATATCCTACATAAATTTGTAGTTAGACTATCCTCAACTGATCTATTACCAAATTTAATCTATTAATTTTCCAAACGTACAAGTAATTAATGCATTAGAATCTGAATTCTCCCAATTAGCTAAATCATTGGTGTAAGTTTAATAAGAAGCAAGATTTCATTACCCCACAACTTCTTACGGTGGATGTTTATTGCCCAAGCAGCGGCTCACAATAGCAAGTGGTCGGCGATGGCGTTGACGACACGAATAGAAAAGACAAGAGGAATTAGGGCACAACAACCCAACAATGCCCTAGCCTTCGTTGGAAATGGTGTTGACCAGGGCAGTGGCTTCGGCGAACAGGGCGAACGGCGACTGCTAGAAGCATTATGGTCACGATTTTCCTTTGCGTGGAGATGGGAGAGGGGTTGGCGGTGTCGCGAGCTCAGGAAGGAGATAGTTTCAGAGAGATGCCCCGGCGGCGGCGCTGCTCGGCGATGGGAGGCGACAGCGACGGAAGGATCGGGCGTAGAGTTGGCGTTGGGCAGAGGAAAAGAAGAGGGCGGCGCAAGTAAGTGTTGGCGGTGCTCGGGTGCAGGCTAGGGGGAGACGCCGACGGCGTCCGGGGGTGCTCTTGCGAGGGAGAGCGGAGGGGGAGTTCAACGTTGTGAGTTAGGGCACGGGGAGGTGGAGTTCGGCTAGGGGGAGGAAAATTAGGAATTTAGGGCTCGACAAAACTTAGGTTTTGGATTTAATGAAATTTATTAACTCCCACTTTCGGGTATTCCAAACAGGCTTTTTCTCAAGCCAATAAATGCATCCCCTCGAAATACTCCATACAAGCTCCAATTAAATCCCAGAAAATCTCTAAAAATTCTTAAAAAAATTCGTTAAAATTATTTGTCAAATAACCTTATTATTTAATTGCTGGATTTTACACTCATAGTGAGAACTTTTTCTCAAAGTTCATCCACTCAAGGGCACCTCCTCCCTATCCAGGGCACCTTCGCTCAGCTTTGAGATGTCTCCGTATAGCTCCGAGGTGCCTCAAGCACTGTTCACCCAAGTCTAACTTATACATTTTTACTCCAGAAAAATATGTTAGTCCAAATACAAAATGATATATTATAAAATAGAGTTAGCACAATACTAGTATTTTGACAATCTTAAGACTATCCAATTATGACTTTCAGATTTCTAGTGAAACCCTAGGTCAAAACGATGCTTATTGTTCCCTCAATGAGGAATGCGTCCTCACTTACTCCTCTTAGGAGAGTTATCTTTTGCCAAACACCCGTTTAGACTTTTGCTTAGCATTTGGCCTTAAACTCCGGGACTTCTGCTAGATGTCCAATTCTTGACCCGCCTAGACTTCTGCTTGGTGTTTGTGATCCCAGGACTTTCGTCTAATGTCTTGATCTGCTAAGTGCCTAATCCCTTAATCAGGACTTCACACCCAATTCCTTGACTAGGGCTTCATGCCCAGTCCCTTGACTAGGACTTTGTGCCCAGTCCCTTGACCAGGACTTCATTGCTTAGCCTCAACTAGGACTTGCTTGCACACTCAGGTAAACTTATTAGATCACAACACAACTTAATTTTGAACCATTTGCTATTATCAAAACTAGATTTGATTAGCTGGTATTTCCAACATTAACAATCTTCCCCCTTTTGATTTATAAAAAAAATTTTGTTCAAAGTTAAATAAAAACATAATACTTAAAGAAAATTAACACAAAATAAAGTCTTTTAAAGAAGCTTTTAAAATTTTAAAGTAATGATTTTTTTTAAAAAATTTTGCTCCCCTTAATTTGGCATTCTCCCCTTGGAGATTTTGAAAGATAGCATTTAACTTTGAAAAAAATATTAACTTGACTTTTAACATTTCATACTAACTTAACTTTTAATATTCACCTCCCCCTTTGACATGTATCAAAAATAAATTTTAGAAGAGAGGATGTGTTGCCACATAATTTGGAAGTTTTGAAACACTCAATTGACTTAGATTAAAAAAATCATAAGTTTTATAATATTTTTAAAGAGAGAGAAGAAAAAAGTTTAAAAGAAAATTGCTTAAGGAAATTTTGCAATTTACTAAGCAAAGGCTAATTTCCTTATTGTCCAAGCATGTAAAAATAAATATAATTTTTATTGAAAAATATTAAAAATAATCATATATTTTCTTTAAAAAATATCTAACCTTTGGCTACTAGCTGACTATCAGAAGATAGTAGTGTTTACTTGGTTAGTCAAGTTAAGTGTGATATTCAGCTAGCTAGTTGTTACTTAGAAGGATTACTTAACTTGATCAATGTTAATTGATATTTTTCGTCTAGATTTTATGTTGATGCACTGATATAAGTATTTAAAAATCTAGGCAATACACTAAGCATCTTACACCATTTTAAGTGTTATCAATACATAAGTAAGGTAACCCTAGTGTGCTTGTGAGATGTTGGTTACCTAGAACTATAAATACATACTTTCTAGGGGGAAAACCTAAGCTAAATCCAATAGTTCAAACACTAGTAAAAATGTGAGTTTTTTTTTTGGAAAAAATATAAAATATTTAACCTAGAATTTAAAACCAAGTGAATTTTGAAAGTAACTTGAATTTTTGAAAAATCTAAGTTTTGAAAAAGAAAGGTTTAAAGAAGGCATAACTTTTGAATTTTGAAACAGTTAGAACTATTCTATTGAGCACATTCCTAATTATCTTCTGAGTGTGTTAAACTCAAATTCAGGTGAGGGTTTAATAAAAATATCTGCTAGGTTAGACTTAGATTCAATATAGTTTAGTACAATATCACCCCTAGCTACATGATCCCTTACAAAGTAGTGTTTACTTCAATATGTTTCGTTCTAGAATGTTGTATTAGATTTTTTTTTTAAGTTAATAGAACTAACATTATCAATTAGGACTTTTGTATTGGTATAATTAAGTTGAAAGTCCTTAAGTGTATGCATCATCCATAATAGTTGAGCTACACATTCTCCCATAGCTATATATTCAACTTTATTAATGGATAATGCAACATAATGTTACTTTTTTATTACACCAGCTGACTAGACTTTGACCTAATAATTGATAGTTGTCACTTATACTTTTCATGTCGAACGTACATCCAGCATAGTCTGAGTCAGAATATCTTGTTAGGTCAAAATTAGAAATTCTAGAATACCAAATTTCTACATTTAGTGTGCCTTTAATATATCTAAGTATCCTCTTTACAATACTTAAATGTGATTCTTTTGCACATGTTTGATACCTAGCACATATACTTACTGTAAATAAAATATTAGGTTGACTTGTAGTTAGGTAGAGTAGACTTTCTATTGTGTTGGATCGAGAAGCGCTAGAGGGGGGGGGGGGGGGGGGAATAGCGCTCGCGACTATTTCTTTCGGTTCGTAAAACTATCGGAGTTAAAACACGCAGCGGAATAAAGAAAGACAAACAGAAAGAACACAAGGATTTACTTCGTTCGGAGCCTAGATCGACTCCTACTCGAAGGCCCGCGATCCTTGATCGCTTTCCGTGGGCAACAACTATATTTCAGAAATGTGTTACAAACTAATTACAATAAAAGCTGTTAAATTTACCAACAACAAGAGAAATAGTAGATGCAGAGTTTCGGGTTGTCGGTGTCAAGTCGCAGCACTTCGGGATCATCTCGTAGGCAGCTTCTATCAAAAGGATTGCTTGGAATCAGTTGTCCTGAGCTGCTGGTCGAAATCCTCTTATAAAGGGTGTTCAAGGCGCCATGAATGCCATCCAAGGCGCCTCCAGGAAGCCCGAGTCGCCCGCGTGGATCAGCACAGACCTGGTTGAACTCTATCTGGTTCAAGGCGCCTTCAGCCTTCGGTCTAAGGCGCCTTGAGCCTCATTCAAGGCGCCTCTAGTCTGATGCGCTGGCTTTTCCTGGCTCGCACCCGAGGCACCTCCAAGCTCCATGGAATTCTCAAAAGACTTTTATAAATATCCTAGTATTTTTCTGGAATTTTAGGATATTTTTACAAAATTTTTAGAGTAGCGGAAGTATCAAAAATAAATAGAAACGTAAAATATCTTAAGCGGGAATTGAATCCGAGACCTAGCGAACTCTATGCCTTATAGGGTGACTCTAGTAACCAAGTGAACCCAGTAGGGCCGTGCTGAAAGAAAAGGGAATCAATTATATTTATGTTAGAGTTGGGCCGAATTACCCACTTAATATAAATAGGAAAATTATTAAGTCGAGAATTGTTTAACGACAATTCTTTTCTCCTCAAACCCTTACACGCCGCCCCCTCTTCCTTCTCTTTTCCTCTCGGCGCACCAAGCCCCAAGGGCTAGGGTTTCGTCCCAAAGGCTTCAAGAACACTTTCCGGTGACGACTCCAGCACGAGAACGTTCCTCTCTGCGAGAAGGGCACGTAGACGCGAGGAGATCGACAAAGGGATCTTCTCCACCGGAAATCTAGCGTTTAGATTTGTAAGAAACTTCGAGCAGGAGGTAAGAAACCCCTCACCTACAGTATAAGTAGCTATTCGCATGTTTTTTTCTGCATTAGTTTAGTTGTGTACAGCTTTTCAGTACGTAGGGTGTGGTTTAGTGCACACCAAGTATTTGATAGAATGCTTAGATCAGTAAAATGCTACAGTAGGCATTTTAATAGCTCAATAAATGCAATAGAAGCATCTAAAACAACATATTTAGCCTTGTTTCAGCTTATATGAGATTACGGTCCAATGGGTGGGCTCCCACAGTCGCCTCTAGGTTCAGATAGCCTAGTAAGAGCAAGATAAGGTATATTAGCTACAAATTAGTATTTTACTTTTCAGTGGCATTGTACTAGACTTCAGTTGTCCTTGGGTTGGGCTCCCATAGTTGTCCCTAGGTTTAGATAACCTAGTAACTCTACTAAATTCGAGACTTGCAACCCCGGGTCTAGTTAGAGATGCGCGCACAACAAGTACAGATGTCGGGCCCATCAGCAGCATGATTATGTATTTTCATCTATTTATGATAAATAGTTTTCAAACCTTCACAATATAGTTTATGTGAATACAGAGCAGTTTAGCACCAGTTAGCAGTAGTGTAGCTTAGCTTCCACTTCAGTTTAGTCCTTATGGATTTATATGATAGTTCTATGCTTAGCTATGATTGCCATGTATCGTATGTGATTATGCCATGTTTTAGAATCCATGTTTAGCAATGTCAGCATATATTTCAAATAGCATGTTTTAAAAGCATAAATTGCATCGTATGCATATTTTGTGAGGTAGATGGTTTCTTACTAAGCTCCCAAGCTTACAGATACTTCTTTTCCTTATACTGTAGATAAAGGTAAAGGAAAGATGGACTAGCGGAGGTTGGAGGTCAATGCTACAAAGATGTGTGTAGGCAGGAACTTGGAATGAAGACCCTTGGGAATTAGCAAATTTACAGAATTAGAACCTTTTGTCTTTTTTATGTTTATGCACCTTTGGAATGTTTAAAAATTCTGAATTGTGAAACCATGCAAACATGCCATGCCTAGGACACTAGCTAGCTTATTGATGAGTAGTAAATCATGCATAATGTTAGTGAAGATCTATTACAATGTTCTCTAGGCATTTTAGGCTTATTATATTGAGTTGTGTATGATCGAGCTCTGAAATCAGAGTTCTACAGCGAAATCAGAAACTCTAATCGATCGACCGATTGATTGGAGGGACCTCAATCGATCGGTTGATCGATTGAGAGTTGATTTCCGCGAACAGTAAGCTCTGGAATCAATCGCTAGATCGATCGGGGAATTAGCCTCGCGAACAGAGAGCTTATGAATCGATCGCTGGATCGATTGGTATAGCTGGATCGATCAGTCGATCGATCCATAACTTCTTCCGTGCACAGTAGTACGCTGAATCGATCACTGGATCGATTAGTCATAGCTGGATCGATCAGCCGATTGATCCATAAATTCTTCCGTGCACAGTAGCACGCTGAATCGATCAGTGGATCGATCAGATGACTCCAATCGATCAGCCGATCGATTGGAGTGTCTGATTTCAGCTGGAAGGGTCTCAATTCAGTCTTTTGAGCAAATAGAAAGTATGGGTTTCTTCCCTAGTGTATGTATGTCAATAGAAAGGTCTTTGAACCTAATCTTACAGGCTGTAATAGTCATTAGCAGAGTAAGATTTTATTCAGCACATATTTCCGCACCTTATAGTTTAGCACAACATAATGTAACGGTTCGGTCTCGCAGTCATAGACCAGTAGGAGGCGGGTCGTTACAGAGTGGTATCAGAGCAGAGTTCCATACTTCCTACACACACATCAGCATTGAACCTGCAGCTTCCAAGTAAGAACATCTCTCACTTTATTTATGTTTCTTGTTTCATGTTTAGAGATAACTAAAGCATGTTTGTTTATGATAGTATTTAACAATATAATAGTAGTTACGCAATTATGATTGTATTAGTTATGTATGCCTTCTATGTCTCTAGAAATGGCACGAGGACGCCCAGCTAGAAGGGCACCAGCCACTGAGCCCCAGCATGAGGCAGGCAGTTCAGTGCCTCCCCCAGACCTTACAGCTGTAGTGGCTCAATTACAACAGCAATTGGCGGAACAACAACAGGAAATAGTCACTTTAAGGGCTAATCAGCAGAACACTCCCACTGTCACTCCAGAGCCTAACTTGGCAACTCCAGTAGTGATAGAAGTTCCACCAGTCCAACCTGCAGCACCAGTGGCCCCAGCAGCAGGGACACAGAGAGAAGCCTACCTGATCCAGTGGCAGAAAGTTAAGCCGGAGAATTTCTCAGGCACCAGTGAACCATGGGATGCTCAAGCTTGGTTCAAAACACTGGAGAGTACGATGGAGCTTCTGGACTGGCCAGAACATGAGAAGGTGAAGTGCGCCTCTTTCTGTCTGACAGGAGACGCACGTATGTGGTGGGAGAAAATCAAAGCAAAGCACCCAGTAAATCAGATGACATGGGCTGACTTCGAAAGGGAATTCTTCGAGGAGTTCTTCCACATGCGGGTCACAAACCGCCACTACGACGAGTTCACTGAGTTTCGTCAGGGCAACCTTTCAGTTGAGGAGGCTGTGAGGAAATTCAACAGACTGGCTCGTCTATGCCCAGAACTAGTCAGCACTGAAAGGGAACGAGTCCGGTTGATGCTCAAGATGTTAAGGCCGGAAATAACAATGAATGTGGCCAGCGGTGTCCGTAGGCCGCAAACCACAGAAGAACTAGTGAGCAGTGCTTTAACCACCGAGCATTACCAGAACAGTATCAAGCAGCAGAAGCAAGTCCTCTCAGAGTCGAAAGGCCAAGGAGACTCAGATACTCAGAAACACCAGGGCCACAACTCCCACGGCTCTAACTGGAAAGGGAACTCCAGCAACAAACGCAAACCAGGGAGTTACCCAAAAGGAGGACCAGCTAGTAAACATCCCAGCTATCCCAAGTGTTCCACTTGTGGAAAATTTCACCCAGGAGTTTGTCTCAAGGGCACTCGAGGATGTTTTGAATGTGGCCAGGAAGGGCATATGGCTAAACAATGACCAAACAAGACCAGCTTGCCTCCACCACAGCCGATTCAGTACAAAGTCAAGCCAGCATAGTTGCATCAGATGCAGGCTGCTTTAGACGGTCCACACATCAGCCAGGGCAGATTAGAAGCCCCTCAGCCATGACGAATGCGAGGATCTACTCACTCACCAGAGAGGACGTAGCGAATGCCTCGACAGTTGTTACAGGTCAGATTAGTATTTTACAGCAAAGTGCAACTGTCTTATTCGATACTGGGGCAACCCATTCTTATATATCTAGGGCATTCGCCGAAAAGTTGGCAATACCTCCAGAGGTACTCAGTAGTCAGTTCTTGACGACGCTACATTCGGGAGAGATTATGGCGTCCACGCACTGGCTCCGAGCAGTGCCGATCATCATAGCAGATAGAGAGCTTTTTGGTGATCTGATAGTATTAGATATGGCTGACTACGACGTCATCTTGGGAATGGACTTTCTGATGAAGTACGGCGCCTCCATAGAGTGCCGTAAACAGAGAGTTGTATTCCAACCCGAAGCAGGAGTGCAGTTTGGGTTCATCGGAGAACCAAAGAGAAAAGCCAAGAAATTTCTCTCAGCTCTGAAAGCACAGAAATTACTGGATTCTGGATGTACGGGATTCTTAGCACACGTAGTTAGTACCAGCCAGGACAAGGACCGAAAGCTAGAGGAGGTCTGAGTTGTATGTGACTACCCAGCAGTCTTTCCTGATGAGTTACCAGGCCTAGCACCAGACAGGGAGATAGAATTTGAGATAGAGCTCATACCCGGTACAAATCCCATCTCCAAAGCACCCTATCGCATGGCTCCGGCCGAACTGAAAGAACTTCATGAGCAATTGCAGGAGCTGCTCGACAAGAGCTTCATACGCTCTAGTCACTCACCATGGGGAGCGCCTGTATTGTTCGTGAAGAAGAAGGACGGGAGCATGCGCCTGTGTATAGACTACCGGGCACTAAACCAAGTCACGATTAAGAACAGGTATCCTCTTCACAGAATAGATGACCTGTTTGATCAGTTAAAGGGAGCAGCAGTGTTCTCTAAAATAGACCTCAGATCGGGATATCACCAGGTGAAAGTTAAAGAAATTGATATACCCAAGACGGCTTTCAGGACCAGATATGGACATTATGAGTTCGTAGTCATGCCCTTTGGCGTGATGAATGCTCCAGCTACTTTCATGGACCTCATGAACAGAGTATTCAGGGAATACTTAGATAAGTTTGTTATTGTGTTCATCGATGATATTCTTATCTATTCCAGAACTCAGGAAGAACATGCAGCGCACCTGAAAATAGTATTGCAGACCCTTCAGCAGAACCAGCTGTACGCCAAGTTCACGAAATGTGAATTTTGGCTCGATCAGGTAGCCTTTCTGGGTCACATCATCTCCAGGGATGGCATTATGGTAGACCCTAGTAAGATAGAAGCTGTGAGTAACTGGAAAAGACCCAAGAACACCAGTGAAATCAGAAGCTTTTTGGGACTAGCAGGTTATTACAGAAAGTTCGTAGAGGATTTCTCCAGAATAGCCTCCCCACTGACAGCTCTCACCAGGAAGAACAGAAAATTTCAGTGGACAGAGGACTGTGAGAATAGTTTTATGGAACTCAAAAGAAGACTGACCAGTGCACCCATTCTGACTCTACCAGAAAACACAGACAGCTTTGATATTTATAGTGATGCCTCTAAATTGGGACTAGGAGCAGTACTGATGCAGAATGGCAAGGTGATCGCCTACGCCTCCAGACAACTCAAAGACTATGAGAGGAACTATCCTACTCATGATCTTGAGCTTGCAGCAGTCGTGTTCGCCCTCAAAATTTGGAGATATTACTTGTATAGAGCTCAGTGTAGAGTGTATACAGATCATCAGAGTCTGAAGTATTTCTTCACTCAGAAGGATCTGAATATGAGACAGTGCAGATGGCTCGAACTGGTCAAAGACTACGACATAGACATCCTCTACCATCCAGGAAAAGCCAATAAGGTGGCAGATGCACTTAGCAGGAAATCCAGTGCTACCTTACTATCCCTAGCAGCCATGTCACCGCCCCTACAAAGGGAGATCACAGATTTCGGTCTCGAACTTATAATGGGACAACTCTCTACTATGACGTTAGAATCCACCTTGCTTGGTGACATCCAGACAGCTTAGGAGCAGGACCCTGAAATTCAGAAAATCAAGCAAGGGTTAGCAGAATCAGAAAGTGGAGAGTTCAGAGTGTCCGAAAGTGGGGTACTACATTTTGGTGACAGACTTTGTGTTCCAGATCAGGAGGAACTACGGAGGAAGATCCTAGACGAGACTCACAGGACTCCTTATGCGATGCATCCTGGCTCCACCAAGATGTACCAAGACCTAAAGAAACATTTTTGGTGGCCGGGGATGAAAAGAGACATCGCTAGATATGTCAGTACCTGTCTGACCTGCCAGAGGGTCAAGGCAGAACATCAGAGACCAGGAGGAGTTCTGTAGCCTATCCAGATCCCAGAATGGAAGTGGGAGGATATTTCCATGGATTTCATAGTGGGACTACCCAGAACCACAAATGGTTTTGACGCCATCTGGGTAGTAGTCGACAGATTGACTAAATCAGCGCACTTCTTAGCTATCAGGATGTCCTACTCCATGGAGCAGTTAGCTGAGTTATATCTCAAGGAGATTGTCAGACTGCATGGAGTTCCACGGACTATCATTTCAGACAAAGACAGTAGGTTCACGTCACACTTTTGGGAGTGTGTACAGTCAGCATTGGGCACTAAGTTAAAATTTAGCACAGCTTTCCATCCCCAGACAGATGGTCAGACGGAGCGAGTAAATCAGGTACTCGAAGATATGCTCCGAGCGTGTGCCCTAGACTTCAAGGGAAGTTGGTGCAAATATCTGAATTTAGCAGAATTTTCATACAACAATAGCTATCAGGCCACCATCGGCATGGCACCTTACGAGGCTCTCTGTGGGCGGAGGTGTAGATCTCCAATCTGCTGGTATGAGAGTGGTGAACAGAAAGAACTAGAGCTTCAAACAGATCTAGTAACAGATACCACAGCAGCTATACAGCAGATCCGCCAGAGGATAGAGATAGCTCACAGCCGCCAGAAAAGCTATGCCGATACACGGCACAGACCCCTAGAGTTTTCAGTTGGGGATACGGTATTCCTCAGAGTAGCTCCCATGAAGGGAGTAATGCATTTTGGGAAGAAGGGCAAATTAAGTCCCAGATATGTGGGACCATACCTCATCACTAGGAGAGTTGGCAAAGTAGCATATGAGCTAGAGCTACCCCAGGAGATGTCAGCTATCCATAATGTATTTCATGTCTCTATGCTGAAGAAGCATATCCCGGATGTCACCTAGGTGATTGAGCCCCAGTCGGTACAAGTCCGCGAAGACCTCAGTTATGACAGTCGGCCTATTCAGATAATAGACCGAGCAGTTAAGAAATTACGAAACAAGGAAGTACCATTAGTAAAAGTTCTTTGGCAAAATCACACAGCAGAAGAGGCAACTTGGGAGACAGAAGCTAGTATGAGACAGAAGTACCCAGAGTTATTCTAAGTTCGAGGATGAACTTTTTATAAGGTATGGGGGATTGTAACGCCTGAAAATTCTCAAAAGACTTTTATATAAATATCCTAGTATTTTTCTGGAATTTTAGGATATTTTTATAGAATTTTTAGAGTAGCGGAAGTAGCAAAAATAAATAGAAACATAAAATAACTTAAGCGGGAATTGAACCCGAGACCTAGCGAACTCTATGCCTTATAGGGTGACTCTAGTAACCAAGTGAACCCAGCAGGGCCGTGCTGAAAGAAAAGGGAATCAATTATATTTATGTTAGAGTTGGGCCGAATTACCCACTTAATATAAATAGGAAAATTATTAAGTTGAGAATTGTTTAACGACAATTCTTTTCTCCTCAAACCCTTACACGCCGCCCCCTCTTCCTTCTCTTTTCCTCTCGGCGCACCAAGCCCCAAGGGCTAGGGTTCCGTCCCAAAGGCTTCAAGAATACTTTTCGATGACGACTCCAGCACGAGAACGTTCCTCTCCGCGAGAAGGGCACGTAGACGCGAGGAGATCGACAAAGGGATCTTCTCCACCGGAAATCTAGCGTTTAGATTTGTAAGAAACTTCGAGCAGGAGGTAAGAAACCCCTCACCTGCAGTATAAGTAGCTATTCACATGTTTTTTTTTTTGCATTAGTTTAGTTGTGTACAGCTTTTCAGTACGTAGGGTGTGGTTTAGTACACACCAAGTATTTGATAGAATGCTTAGATCAGTAAAATGCTATAGTAGGCATTTTAATAGCTCAATAAATGCAATAGAAGCATCTAAAACAACATATTTAGCCTTGTTTCAGCTTATATGGGATTACGGTCCAATGGGTGGGCTCCCACAGTCGCCTCTAGGTTCAGATAACCTAGTTCTAGGTTCAGATAACCTAGTAAGAGCAAGATAAGGTATATTAGCTACAAATCAGTATTTTACTTTTCAGTGGCACTGTACTGGACTTCAGTTGTCCTTGGGTTGGGCTCCCATAGTCGTCCCTAGGTTTAGATAACCTAGTAACTCTACTAAATTCGGGACTTGCAATCCCGGGTCTAGTTAGAGATGCGCGCACAACAAGTACAAATGCCGGGCCCATCAGCAGCATGATTATGTATTTTCATCTATTTATGATAAATAGTTTTCAAACCTTCACAATATAGTTTATGTGAATACAGAGCAGTTTAGCACCAGTTAGCAGTAGTGTAACTTAGCTTCCACTTCAGTTTAGTTCCTTATGGATTTATATGATAGTTCTATGCTTAGCTATGATTGCCATGTATCGTATGTGATTATGCCATGTTTTAGAATCCATGTTTAGCAATGTCAGCATATATTTCAAATAGCATGTTTTAAAAGCATAAATTGCATCGTATGCATGTTTTGTGAGGTAGATGGTTTCTTACTAAGCTCCCAAGCTTACAGATACTTCTTTTCCTCATACTGTAGATAAAGGTAAAGGAAAGATGGACTAGCGGAGATTAGAGGTCAATGCTACAAAGATGTGTGTGGGCAGGAACTTGGAATGAAGACCCTTGGGAATTAGCAAATTTACAGAATTAGAACCTTTTGTTTTTTTTATGTTTATGCACCTTTGGAATGTTTAAAAATTCTGAATTGTGAAACCATGCAAACATGCCATGCCTAGGACACTAGCTAGCTTATTGATGAGTAGTAAATCATGCATAATGTTAGTGAAGACCTATTACAATGTTCTCTAGGCATTTTAGGCTTATTATATTGAGTTGTGTATGATCGAGCTCTGAAATCAGAGTTCTGCAACGAAATCAGAAACTCCAATCGATGGCCCGATTGATTGGAGGGACCTCAATCGATCGGTTGATCGATTGAGAGTTGATTTCCGTGAACAGTAAGCCCTGGAATCGATCGCTGGATCGGTCGAGGAATTAACCTCGCGAACAGAGAGCTTATGAATCGATCGCTGGATCGATTGGTATAGCTGGATCGATCAGTCGATCGATCCATAACTTCTTCCATGCACAGTAGCACGCTGAATCGATCACTGGATCGATTAGTCATAGCTGGATCAATCAGCCGATCGATCCATAAATTCTTCCGTGCACAGTAGCACGCTGAATCGATCAGTGGATCGATCAGATGACTCCAATCGATCAACCGATCGATTGGAGTGTCTGATTTCAGCTGGAAGGGTCTCAATTCAGTCTTTTGAGCAAATAGAAAGTATGGGTTTCTTCCCTAGTGTATGTATGTCAATAGAAAGGTCTTTGAACCTAATCTTACAGGCTGTAATAGTCATTAGCAGAGTAAGATTTTATTCAGCACAGATTTTCACACCTTATAGTTTAGCACAGCATAATGTAACGGTCCGGCCTCGCAGTAATAGACCAGTAGGATGCGAGTCGTTACAGCCTTCAGCCTTCGGTCCAAGGCGCCTTGAGCCTCATTCAAGGCACCTCCAGTCTGCTACGCTGGCTTTTCCTGGCTCGCACCCGAGGTGCCTCCAAGCTCCATGGAGGCGCCTCGGACACTGTTCATCCGAGGTTAACTTATGCTCCTTTGGTCCTGCAAAAGTGTTAGTCCCAAACACATACCCTGCAAAATAAAGTTAGCACAAAACAACAGTAAATATGATAACAGAATATAATGACAGTCTCCGGACTGTCCTGGTCTGACTTTGGATTTCCAACCGGAAACCCTAGGTCGACCCGACGCCTATTGTTCCCTCTACGGGGAACGCGTCCTCACCTACTCCACTCAGGAGATTTACCTGATGCCAGTGCGATCCTCCAGATCGACTGGACTTTTGCTCGGTGCTCGATGCTTCCGGACTTTCTGCTGGACTTCCGCTTCCCGGCTGGTCCAGTCTTTCGCCTGGTTCGCGACACCAGGACTTTCCACCTAGGGTTACCCCCCCTAGGACTTTTGCCTGAAGCACTCGACCCACCAAGACTTTCTGCATAGGGTTACCACCCCCTATGACCTAGGGTTACCACCCCCTAGGGTTTTCACCTTGCCTAACCGCAGCCAGGGCTTTTGCCTAAGTACACTTAGGACTTTCCTGCAATCTCATTCAGACCGTTAGATCATAACAAGACTTAACTTTGAACCCTTTGTCATTATCAAAACTTGGGTTTGATCGTCGGATGCTTCCTGCACCAACATATTGCACTTCTAAAGTGTTTCAAGTCAACTGGTTTACCTTCTAGGTCAGTGTCTATTTTTACATTTGTTTCCATTATGGTATTAATCTTCTTATAGTTTTCCATTCCAAATTTCCTAATTAATTCCTTAGCATATTTACTTTAAAAAAAATATAATTGCCTTATTTGGATTGTTTTATTTGTAAGCCTAAAAAGAAGTTAAGTTCACATACTAGGCTCATCTCAAACTCATTTTCCATTAACTTGATAAATTCTTTTAAAAAACTTGTATTGGTTGAATTAAAAATTATATCATCTACGTACACTTGAGCTATGAAGATGTCTTTTTCTAAGGATTTAACAAATAAGGTAGAGTCAATTTGTCCTTGATTGAATCATTTAGAAATTAGATAGGTTGATAATCATTCATACCAGGCTTTAGGTACTTGTTTTAAGCCATACAAGGCCTTTTTTAGTTTAAAAACATGGCTTGGGTGATCTAGATCCTTAAACCCAGGAGGTTTACCTATATAGATTTCTTCTTTTATGAATCCATTAAGAAATGCATATTTTACATCCATTTGATATAATTTAAAACCCTTATGGCTGCATAGGCCATCAACATCCTAATGAATTCAAGTCTAGCTACCGAGACATATGTTTCATCATAATCAAGTCCTTCAATTTGACTAAATCCTTTAGCTACCAATTAGGTTTTATTCCTAACAATTTATCCTTTATCATCTAATTTATTTCTAAAGACCCATTTTGTGTCAATAATTGATTTATTATCTGGTTTAGGTATTAAGTCTCACACTTGATTTATGTCAAAATGGGCTAGTTCTTCCTACATTGCTATAATCCAATTGGGTTAGGTAAGACTTCTTCTATAGATTTAGGTTTAATTTCGGATATTAGAGCTATTTGACTTAGGTTTCTATATGATGATCAACTTCTGACTCCTAGGGTTGGATCACTTAAAATTTGATTAGCTGGGTGATTAGATCTTAATTTAGTTATTCTTACTTCAGGATTAATAATTGGTTCTTCTATTTCACTTATGTTAGATTGATGTCTAGGTTCATCATCTTTCAAATTTCTAACACTGTGTTCATGGTTAATATTGTTAGGTTGATTATTTTCTTTATCAAAGATAATATTAGTTGTTTCTTCAACTTTCTGAGTGTTTTTATTATAAACTCTATAAGTTCTACTAGATGAGAAATAACATAGGAAAATTCTAATTGTTGACTTAGATGTAAAATTTTCCTAAGTAGTCTTTAGTATTTAATATATAAACTTTACATTCGAATACTTTTAGGTAATTTAAATTTTTGGTATTTTATTATAATAAATTTCATAGGGAGTTTTATTATAAAATTTATTAATTAAAATTTTATTTGGCATGTAACATGCAGTGTTTTGGCTTCAACCCAAAATTAGTTGGGTAGATTGTATTCATTTAGCATTGATCTAGCTGCTTCTTGTAAGATTCTATTTTGTAACGACCCAAATTTCCTCATTACAAGTCCTAATAGTATTTAAAAATATTTAGAAATGCCATAGAAATATTCTAGAGATTTTTATAAATTTTTAGAGTATTTTTATGTAATTTTTGGAGTTCGTTTGGTATTTTTACCAAAAGAAACAAGTTGCAAAAAATAAAAAAATTAAGCCGAGGTTCGAACTGAAGACCTCTAGTGAAACAAAGCCTTTAGTTGTCTCAGCTGACCAAGTGCCCAAGAGGGCGTTACTAATTAAAAGGAGAACAAAATTTATTTAATCAGTAGTTAGGAAATAGAAAATAAATGGGAATAAATGGTTCGGATGAGGAATCAAACCCGCGACCTCTGACCCGGTCAGAGGTTTCAGCGAAACGCGGCTAGCCAAGTGTTCAAGCGGGCATTGCTGATTAAAGGAGGAGTGAAAATTTTTTAAGTGGTAGTTAATAAACAAAAAATAAATTGGAATAAAAGGGTTGCGGCCGAGATTTGAACTCGCGACCTCCGACCCGAACCAAGTCTTAAGCGAATCCGGCTGACCAAGTGCCCAAGCAGGCGATGCTAATCAAATAAGGGATGGAATTTATTTAAGCAGTAGTTAGAAAATGGAGAATAAATAGGAATAAAAAGGGATGCAGCCGAGATTCGAACAAGCGACCTCTGACCCGACCCGAACCTTAAGCGAATCCGGCTGACCAAGTGCCCAAGCGGGTGGTTCTGTTTAGAAAAGCTAGCAAATTTATTTAAAAAGTTAACAGATTATTAGAATTATAAAAAATAGAAACTTAGGGCTTGATTTGCCCGAAACCTAATTCCTTTCTCCTCTCCTTTCTTCTGCGTGCGGCGTCCTCGGTGATTTCCTCTCGGGCGGAATTGAAGAACGAAGCTAGGGCTTCATCTCGGTGGCCGACCAAGGGTTCAATCCGAGAAGTTCTTCCCGTCTTCATGATTCCCTCGTCGAGGAGAGCACGGAGGTGCAAGGAGTCGCCGGAATTGGAGCTGTCCGAAACCCTAGAGGCTGATTTTGGGTGTAGGTCTAAGAACACCAAGGTAAGTGCTACTCACCTGCGGCAAGGGTAGTTTCGAGCTTTGATTTAGTGTTTCTTTTAGTTTTCGGAATATGCTGTAAAGGATTGTGGTTGCTTGGGAATTTAGAGTAGATCCAAGATTTGTTTTTCCCTTGTAATTAGAAAATTGGATTTTATGTGAGCTTATAGTGCAGATTTTTAATTAAACCTATAGTGCAGATTTTAATTAAGCCTATAGTGTAGATTTTAATTAAGCTTATAGTGCAGATTTTTATGTAAGCTTATAGTATAGATTTTTAATTAAGCCTATAGTGCAAATTTTAATTAAGCTTATAGTGCAGATTTTTATATAGGCTTATAGTGCAGATTTTAATTAAGCTTATAGTGCAGATTTTAATTAAGCTTATAGTGTAGATTTTAATTAAGTTTATAGTGCAGACTTTTAATTAAGCTTATAGTGCAAATTTTAATTAAGCTTATAATGCAGATTTTTATGTAAGCTTATAGTGCAGATTTTAATTAAGCTTGTAGTGCAGATTTTAATTAAGCTTATAGTACAGATTTTTATGTAAGCTTATAGTGCAGATTTTAATTAAGCTTATAGTGCAGATTTTAATTAAGTTTATAGTGCAGATTTTTGGTGAAACTTGTAGTGCAGATTTTTGATGGAATTTATAGTGCAAATTTTAATTAAGCCTATAGTGCAGATTTTAATTAAGCTTATAGTGCAGATTTTTATGTAAGCTTATAGTGTAGATTTTAATTAGTTTATAGTGCATATTTTTGGTAGAATTTATAGTGCATATTTTAATTAAGCCTATAGTGCAGATTTTAATTAAGCTTATAGTGCAGATTTTTATGTAAGCTTATAGTGCAGATTTTAATTAAGCTTATAGTGCAGATTTTTAATTAAGTTTATAGTGCAGATTTTTGGTGGAACTTATAATGCAGATTTTTGGTGGAATTTATAGTGCAGATTTTTGGTGGAACTTGTAGTGCAGATTTTTGGTGGAACTTATAGTGCAGTTTTTTAAAAAAAGATTATAGTGTAGTTTGGTTAAGTATTATAGTGCAGAATTTATGTTTGCATAGTATGCAGAAATAGTGTAGCATAGAATGCTGAATCTTGATTAGTATAGTATATAGAATTTTGATTAGCATAGTATGCAGATTTTTGTTTATGCATTTCAAAGTTAGAATTTGTTTAAACATTTCAGTTTTTAAAGAAGCATTCTTTTATTAGAGGTATTAACAAGTATAAGAAAGATAAAGAAAAGAAAGAAAAAGGTCAATGCCTTAAGTAGATCCCAAAGTCAAGACTTTAGGGATTTTGACACACAAGGTGCTTATTAAAATGTCGAGACATTTAAAGAAGAAGTAATTAAGATATTTTACGTTGAAGAGGCTAGTACCCGATTTCCGATGTTGTCGTTAAACAAATTCAGGTGTCCAATTCCGAGGTCTTGGCCCTGGTAGACCAAGGTCTGCTCTTTTAGGATTGGTGGCTCGCTACCCCAACCTATTAGGGAACGCGCATAAGATGGTACTACGCCTGGGCCCAAGAGAAGTTGATTATTATTTTGAAGTATTAAAGTATAAGTTTTTTTAAACAAAAGAAACAAGCTTCACATAAGTTTAAAATTCAGCAAGTTTAGTTTTCCTATATGCTGACATGTTGTTTAGATTTGCTTACATGTTTAGTATTTCAGTATGCTGTGTTTCTTTTGCTATTAGATGAGCATGAGTAGTATTTCTTTCTGAGCATTCAGTTTTAGATTTCTTCCAGCAACATGCATATTCGAGTTTTGTGAGTTAGATAGCGCTTACTAAGCAATTTTACTTATAGTTGCATTTCCTCTTACTGCAGATAAAGGAAAGGAAAAGTTATAGCAAAGGAAGGCGACAAGGAGGTGCAGATGGATGTGTGATGCCTAGACTATAGAAGCCTTGGGACCTAGCATAAGAATTTATTAAGATTGTCATTTATTAAGAATGCATTAGATGAGTCATTTAGTCTTCCGCTGCCAGTTAATTGTATGTTTTGAGTTCTCCGAGAGTTTTAGGAATTACTATCAACATGTGAACAAGGATAGTTAAGTAAAGTTAGTAGTCTAGTAGCGCTCCGCCCTCACAGACTAGTAGTGAGGAGGGTGGGTCGTTACATATTTGTTCTTTCAACTAAACCATTTTGTTGAGAAGTTTTGGGCATGAAAATTCATGATGGCACACATTTATTTGACAAAATTTAGTAAACTTATGATTTTCAAATTCTCCTCCATGGTCATTTATTATTCTTTTAATTTTAATATCTTTTTTATTTTCTATTAATTTACAAAAATTATTAAACTTTTCAAATGTTTTATCTTTAGTGTTTAAGAATTTTACCCAGGTGTATCTTAAGTGGTCATCAATTATTACTAAGCAGTACTAGTTTCTGCCTAGTAACTTAGCCCTGCATGAATTAAACAAGTCTAAGTGAAGGAGTTCAAGTATAGAGTTGGTTTGATTTAAGTTAGTTGGTTTGTAAATTGATTTAGTTTATTTTCCTTGTTGACAAGTGATCCTGTCTGAGAAGCTAACCGTGAAGGAGATCCGGAAGAAGGAAACCCACCGTACTGATGAAGAATAATGCCAATAGAACCTCGACCCGAGAAACCCAAAGCGGATCGGAAGAAAACCAGAGTCACCGAAGGAAATCTGATAAGTAGGAAGAAATCCCCGTCCAGATAGGAGAAAGTCGAACTCCTAAGCTCCCGAGGCTCCCTGCGCACAAGAGACCAACCAACGCTATCGTCAGTGACCTAAGACCAGGGTGGGAATCCCTGGCTAGGCCCTCCGACGCTCAAGTCAGTGATCTCTCTTGATGTGGAGGAAAAAAAAAGAAGATGAACAGTAGCCAGAAAATTAGGGTTGTGAAAGTACACAATGGTGTGAACTTACCCAGCCAACGGAGAGGATTCCCCCTTTTATACCACTTCATGTAACCTCCGTAGCCATGAAGTGGACCCCGGTTTGTTAGAGTTCGTTATGAGATGACGTCAGCTGCGCCCTTGCGGAAGATAATTTTTAAGGAATCTTTTTTGTACCCTAGATGTACCTTCTTTGTCGTTTAGCGCCTGCAAGACAAGCTGAAAGCATATTTCCCGCCAAAATATATATTCTCTATCATGAATTATTCTATTCGATATATTCATGTATGATTCTTCTTCATGTGACTTCTGTTTGTATCTTTGTTGTGTTAAAAAATAATATTTTATTCAACATGTTTCTAAGGTATTCATTGAAGGAACTATGTGGGTTCTTTGCTTGAAAGAACCCTCTTGACCGATATTGGTCTATCTTTGCTCTGTGGTGTGTATCGGTCGTTATTGGCTTACCTTCATACGACAGACATGTATCGACCGATATTGGCCTACCTTCGTTCGGCAGGCATGTATCGACCGATATTGGTCTATCTTTGCTCTGGAGTGTGTATCAGTCGTTATTGGCTTACCTTCATACGGCAAGCATGTATCGATCGATATTGGCCTACCTTCGTTGGGTGGGCATGTATCGACCGATATTGGCCTACCTTTGTTCTGAAAGTATGTTTCGGCCGTTATTGGCCTACCTCCTTTGACTCTTTCTTCCTTTTCCTTCCTCATCTGAAGACCCTTAAAACCTAACCCATATCACTAGCCTTCCCCTCAAGTCTAGTTGAAGGAGGTGTAGACGACTGACTAGACATAAGTATGGTCTTGTCTTTTCCTACCCGTGACTCTGCTCCAGATTTTGAAATGACCTCACAGATTTTGTGTACCACTGTCTTAATAAATTAAGTATAGCAATCCTGTGAACCTTTTTCTCCTTTAAATAGGGCTACAACCTTCTCTTCACCCACAACCCCTCTCAGTTCTTTTTCTTCCTTGCCACTTTTTGTTGCTAAGGCCATGGTCGTGGATCCTCCTTTTTGGAGGTAACTTTTGTTGAACCAGGTGAGATCTATATATGAGTTTATTGGGATTTTTGCTCCGGTTACTCCAGGGGTTCAAGGGATCGTCTTAAGAGAGGAAGCTTTACAGTTCAAATCTTCTATCCAAAGATGCAGGTGCTCTGAAGGACTCAAGAAACTTCAGAGAAATTTTTTCTACTTATAGAGGGGCAGCCAAATGACCCAGGGGTGTTGTGTTAAGGGCACAACACATGTTACCCTTGGGCTAAACTTGATTGCTCCACTCGCTGAGCTCACACGGCTTGAGAGGGGAAGTGGTTTTTACATTTACTTTTCCATCATGGAATGAATCAATGTTCCCCTGTCTCGTTGCCCTTGAGCTTTTTTGTTTTTTGTTGCTTTCTTCGTCCAGGGCAAAATATTGCCTCTTGTGTGCCTTGACAAGTTCAGATGAAGTGGGCTATTTTCATCTCCGCTCCATGGTAAGTTTGAATCCAGTGGTGATTGAAATCTTCCAAAGGTTCTAAGAGCTTGTGCTTATAATATTTACTATCTATTTGAGGTTTGTTGTTCCTGAGGAAATGTGACGCTATGTATTTGATCAGATTCTAAGTGTAAAGA
Organism: Zingiber officinale; assembly: GCF_018446385.1. Taxonomy (NCBI): domain Eukaryota; kingdom Viridiplantae; phylum Streptophyta; class Magnoliopsida; order Zingiberales; family Zingiberaceae; genus Zingiber; species Zingiber officinale. The sequence continues at coordinate 168,419,712 of NC_055987.1, read as the reverse complement.
CAAATTTTTGTATCTAATCAAAGGCTTTTACTGAATTCCTCTATTATTTATAATGTGGTGTTATGTTCATTATTCCTTCATGTATCCTATGTATCATTTATCATAGCTAAGGTTATTTTAACTATTAGTATAGTTTGATATTATAACCAATGTTACATCAACTGATGTTGTCTTATTGACTGAAGTCAATATCATACTAATATAACCACAATTGCCCTCGTTAAAAATATTTTCAATAAATACTAAGTCAGATTCTACACGGATAGACTAAAATTTGTCACTCTTCTAAACCTTTATTCTTAAAATATTTTTGTCTTTAGTGTGGGTATGGTCAAAAAGTTCTGTCCTTTCTATTTTATTATGCCCAGTCGTTCACGTCTTATTTCGAAACTTTCTAATTAGTGATTGGCCTTCCATCGGGTGAGAGAATGTTCGAGGCACTACCAACCCCCTTGCGATCTGGTTTGTCACATCCGATGTAAATGACCTGACACTTACCTTTTTCGGCCGCCACGTCGCACGAACCACTCGCTCTTTTCCCCTGACCCTTGGCATCCGTTGGACTAGAAAGCATTTTATTTTGTCTATAGTGGTATATTTCTTGAACCCTAAACTCTTCGTCTTCTTCTCAACCTCATTTCTCCTCTGGCACCATTCTCTTGTTGCCGTCTGCAACCGAGAGAAAAAAAAAACTTCGTATTTGCTACTTCTTGACGTTCCTCTTTATTGCCCCCAGTAAGTAATCTATTGTTTCCCTAACTTATACCTTTGCCCATGGCTGAGGAAGCAATTTCTCCTTGGTATGTCCATATGTCTTCTATCTTTGATAAGAATGCTAGATCATCCATCCGTCGTCAGTATGAAATTCCTAAGGAATATAGAATCATAATCCCAGCACCGAATGATCGACCTCATCATCCTCCTGATAACTGCGTGACTTTTTTCAGGGATCAGTTGATAGGGGGTTTAAGGTTCCCTATCCCCTCTTTCTTGATTGAAATAAGTCAATATTTTGACATTCCCCTGCAACAATTTGCACCTAATGCTTTTCGTTATCTATGTGGCACTTACATGCTTTTCCGTTTACGAGACATTCCTCCTACTCCTCAGAATTTCTTCATGTTTTCCTACCCCAAACTCTCTGAGCCTGGTGTTTTCTTGTTCCAGTCGCGAACTAAAATGGTTCTTTTTGGTGATATGCCATCGTCTCTCAAGGCCTGGAAATCCCGTTTTTTCTTCCTAAAGTTTCCCGGACCCATCCCTTGGTATCATGCTTGGAAATCCTTCTTACCTCCTCTGCCCGATGTTAGAGAGCTTCATCTGCTTCCCTCTTTTCCCGTTTATTGTGAGAAGCTACTAGGTAACCGGCTCTCTATTTCAAAATGGTTGAAAGTTGAACTTCTGTATCTATTTGGCTTAAGCCCCATCAAACCTGATACCCCCATTTCCTTAGGTAACATCTTGCCTCTTCTTTACTGCTTTTAATTACCTAAACCGTTTCTTCTTTTCATACAGTGGAGAACTTCTATGATGCTTTGATCAATGACGAACTACGCGTGGAGGAAGACCTACTTCGTGCTAAGGAGACTGAATTCCTAGCTGCTCTGGCCCCTCCCCCTGTAAGTGAAGGGCCAACTATTTTAGCCGAAGTGCCTAGCTCGTCGGGGCTTCATGAGGCTCCAGGAGGTTCTTCTAGGGATCTTGCTGCGGAGATCCTCCCTGATCCTGCTTCCACTATTCCGTCTCCCGCAGCTGTTGCTGTCTCCTCATCTACCTCTATTCCTCTTATTGAGCTTACATCCCCTGGTAGCTCTGATAAACCCATAACTGAAATTTCTACGGGCAAGCGTCCGGGACGCAAGCTAACCAGGGCTCTTCCTCCAAAAAGGAGGCTCATTCTCTCTGCCGATGAGCTACCTTCAGAAGATTTTGTGTCACCTGATCTTTCTGATGAGCCCACGTTAGCAGAACTTTATCCTTCCTTGAATTTTCCTACCTCTCCTTTTCCTAAAACTAGTACCTCTGGTGACGCTTCTTTTACTTTTCCTTTGTCTATTCCGACTTCAGGATCTTTACCCTCTTCGTCTTCTTCTTACTTGGTTTTTGCTCCACCATCTATCCCTACTTCTTCTTTCTCAGCTGGCTCTTCTACCATCCCTGTCCTCCCCATATTACTGGGGGGCTCTTTTGCTAATTCTTGGGATGAGGTTCGTCCCCTTTTCGAGGAGCTTTCCATCCCTGAAGCGATTGACCGCTTTTCTCATAAAGAGAATAAGGTATGATTATATACTCCTGCTTTCTGTTTCTGAAATACTTTCTCACAGTTTTGGATATGCTCCCAGCGGTGGCTAGAGAACATGGGTTTCTCTCGATTATTACACTTCTTATACACTGAGAACGAAAAATTGAAATCGGAGAACAAAGGGTTGCGACAGCAAGTTACCGAACTGTCTTCTGCCGAGTTTTCTGCTGCCGCCAAGAAGCAATTTGAAACTCAAATTGAGAGCCTTGAAGCCCGATTCAAATTGGTTATGGATCTCAATCAAGAGTTGACCTCAAAACTTGGCGAACTAAAAGAGAATTATGAAGCAGAATTGAGCGAAAAGTTGAAGGCCTTGCAACTAAAAGAAAACGAGGTGGCATCTCTAAACAATTCCCTTGATTTAACAAAAGCCGAAGTCGCTGCTAGGGAAAATGAACTGAAAACCTCTCAGATGGCGTTAGTGGTTTATAAGGAGCATGAAGATGTTCGTTACAAAGAATGAGCTACTGCCATGATTGAGTCTAATGAATTCAACCAACCGATTGTGAGATCCATCTTGTCTGCTTTTACTGCAGGGGCCAAGGGAGCAATTCGACAATTGGAAGAGGAGGGCTACTTAGCGCGCGTTCCTCCTCTCAATTTCCTGAACCGTCGTAGACTTATTGAAGAAAGGCCTCCTGATTTGTACCCAAAACTAACTTTAACTTAATTTTCGGTTATTGTAAAGAAGGGGGATCGAGACTTTGCCATGATCCTCCGACAAACTTATGTGGTTCTGAATGGTATCCTTGGATTGCTAATCTTACTTTATCTTTAGATAATTTGTCGGTTTCATGTAAATGTACCAAATGTCACTTGACTTATCCATGCTCAATCTTTCTCTACGACTAATTCTCCAACAACCCGGCCGATATATAAGTACCGCCCGATATTTCGAGGGGACTTCCGATATCGGTCGATTTATCTTAATCGACCGATTTACTTCCTTGTCAGGTCTTATGGGTATTAACATTACGCATCCTATGCGATGGCTTATACTGAGTCTTTAGTCAGCGGATCTGGGTTACTTTTTGTTCCGTTCGATTCATCAGGATGGTTTGATTTAACCCAGTTTCATCTATTGATCAATATCTGATGCTCAACTTATATTATACTGCACCCATGCTTTGAGACTATGTTTATAATACTAATTTTGGCTCTGTCTTTATGAAGTCTCTTCAAAAATTACTTCTAAGGAAACTTTACACCTTTTCCGAGGAAGTTTATTTGACTTCATCTCTTTCCCTTGATTTTATTCTCTGATATTATTACCTATTTATGACGATTGATATTCTAAGCACCTTTTATTCTCCTTTTCCCTTTCGCCTCTTCTGTTTAGAGGTTTTAGCACAGGACTAGAAGAGGGACGAGGGTTTACGGAGTGTTCTTCTGCTTCCTTCTGTTCATCTTTTCACTTCTCAATTCCTTTTCTTTTAACCCCTTCTCTTTATGGCGGTTTCTCCTCCGGCGTGGTTCCTCTCGTGTTCTTCCAACCTCACAGATACAGAAGAAGTGGACTTACAGGCAACTTATAGTTTTCCTTTTTACATTATCCGTCCTGCTCCTCATGAGGGTCCTCACCTTCCTCCCTTAGGATGCATCTCCATCTTCAGGGACCAAGTCTTGCAAGGTTTCAGATTTCTCCTTCACCCTTTCTTTTGTGAGGTTAGCCGTTATTTTTCTATCCCGCTCAATCAATTCGTCCCTCAATCCTTTTCCATTCTAATAGGCTTCGTTGGAGTATCCAAACTGTTAGATTTCCCGCTGTCTCCTCGTCTTTTCCATCACTTCTTCATCCCTCGTCGGGTAGATGTTAGTGTTTTTAAATTTCAGTCTCATCCCAAGGCCATTCTATTCAATCGCATTCCCCCTCAAGGTGAATGGTATAAAATTTTTTTTTATATGCGTCTTCCTTCTCCTCCTCCATTTCCTATTCAATGGATATATGACCTACCCCTGCTTCCCGACACTCATGGTCTCCTCAATGATCCCTCTGTTGCCTCTGCTCTATCTAAACTGCGGGGGGCAAAGTTCAGTTTGCCGCATCTGATTGAAGAGGGTTTGATGTTTTCTTTCGGGATAGGCCACATTGACACTCCCTTGGACAGTTCCTTTGGTAGGTATAATTATTTTGTCTTGCCCATACTAATTAGCATATCCTTTTTGATGATGGTGTTTGCTACCTATATTGCAACTGATGCTCTTCTTCCAGCCTTCATGTACAGAAATTCTGCTATGACTAAGTCTTTTATCAATAGCCTTGGGGAAGAATGGTTACATATTCGCCGATCCAATCCTAATCCTTCTACTCTGGGATTGCTTTCAGAGGAAGAACGACGGGCAGAGGCTGCCTCACTTGCCGAAGAGGAGGAAGAAGAGCCTTTTGTTACCTTAGTTCAGAAGCCAAACCTCACTAAGACTTCCCCTTTTAGCGATTTCTTTGGTACTTTTGTGCAAGCTCCTCTTGTCCCAGCACCCATCTCTCTTGAGAGAGGTAAGGCCCCAACAGCTCCCACTCATCTTATCTCTAATCCTGCTCTTAGGATGATGAGACCTGGCCTGCTTATCCCTTCTTCTCCTATTGTTTCAGCTCCTCCGATTTCTGCTTCTGAGAAGGATGATATTCCTCCTGCATTTTCTGCTCCCTTGGCATTGGCCTTGCCCCCCTTGGCTTCCAGGTCTCGAGCCAAACTGACGCCTTGTCGAAGATCCTCTCCAAATATTAGTCCTTCAGCTATTGAATCCCCCTCCCCTGTCTTACCATCGATTCCATCTACTTCTTTCCCTGCTCCTCTTGTTTCTTCTTTTCCTCGTATTGCGTCTTCTTCTACTTCTTTACCTCCTGTGTCTCCCATTCCCCGACCTTTGTTCAGACAGGCTTTGGGTATTCCTTCTCAATTGGGACGACCCTCTGAACCATCCAGCTATGGTTCGTTACAATTACAGGGCTTATTAGCCGAATCTTGGTCACAAGGCCAAGAGCAGCTAAGGGGCCTTAGTCTTCCTCATCGAGCTGATCGTCATAGTCGCTAGGCAGTAGCGGTAAGTATTTCTGGTTATATGCTATCGATTTATTCCACTGATTCCTAACTACCTTACCTTTTTGTTTAGTTACTTGCCTCAAGTTTACAAATTGATCAGCTACTCGTAGCTAAAGATCAGGAGAACCAGAAGTTGAAAACTCAATTGGAAATATTGAGGGCTGCGTCTCCTTCTTCTACTGGTGACCTGACTCAATTGCAAGAGAAGGTGGCTTTACAGGATCAACAGTTGGGGATCCTAAAACAAGAGTTGGAAGAGTGCCAGCAACTATTAAAAGATAAAGAGCTGGTTAGAAAAACCTTAGAATTACAGGTGGACCGACTGCATTCCGATCTTCGATTGGAGATCACTTTAAAAGAGAAAGCTCTCTTAGATGCTTCTCAGAAAAGTCTCATTTTAGAGAAAGTAGAGAAGCTTCATAATGCCTGTCTTTCTGACCAAGCTCAGGACCTGGCTTCTCATGATTTCACTATTCTACAGGAACAAGAGCTGAGGAAAGCTCAAGATAATGAATTATCACTGCTCCAGAAGGAATTGGAACAGCTAAGATCGGAGAAGGATGTTTTAAAAGAACAAAACGCAAAACTACAAGCTGATTTCCAGAGTTATAAGGAGCAGGAAAAGAGTCGATGGGAAGACTGGCGGCAAGCTTACTTGAAGTCCCCAGCATTTGCTTGGGAATTTGTTCGCAGGATAGTGGGGGCGCTAAATCATTCCGTATTGGGGGTTATTCGACAGCTAAAAGAGGGTGTATATCTACCCAGGGAACCTCCCCTTTCTTTCATAAATCACCGCAGGCTCAATGAAGAACTACCCTCAGATTTGAAAGGCCCTTTTCCAAATGTTTAAGGGAATTATTCATAAACACTTGTAAAGTAAGAACTGACAGTGGGAAAAAGTGCAGTTGATACTGAGTAATTAAGTACTTGCAAGGTGTAAGAAAACTTTAACACTTACTTGCTTCTCCTTTATGCTAGTTTAAGAATACCCCTTCTTGACATGCTTTTGATTGCTAAATATAAACTTTATTAGAAAAATCCCTTGTTCATCTTTCAGAGCTAAGCCTTGTTTTGATGGATTCTTCCTTAAGTAACATCCGGTATGCTTTGTATCTCCCCGAGGATGAATGATCTTAGTTGAGACTGGATACGGAGTTTGTATAAAATTATTGATCTTCAGGCTAAGTATAATATCCCTGCTGGATTTTGAATAAAGACTTTCATATATCTGGGCTCTCATATAGAATCCCTCCTCAATTCCTGCTTAATTAGGCTTCGAAGCCCGGAGATTCCCTGATTAATTATACCTTGCGTTAGTTTGAAATCTCTGATTTCTTCTGTGAAATCTTGCCTGATGTATTTCATAGAATTTCCCGATCGACTTTTTCTCTGGAATAGTTTAGAGTCTCCGGTTCTTCCTATGGAGGCCCGTCCTGGTTACTTCATAGAATTTCCCGATCGACTTTTTCTCTGGAATAGTTTAGAGTCTCCGGTTCTTCCTATGGAGGCCCGTCTGGGTTACTTCATAGAATTTCCCGATCGAATTTTTCTCTGGAATAGTTTAGAGTCTCCGGTTTTTCCTATGGAGGCCCGTCCGGGTTACTTCATAGAATTTCCCGATCGACTTTAATCTTTGGAATAGTTTAGAGTCTCCGGTTCTTCCTATGGAGGCCCGTCCGGGTTACTTCATAGAATTTCCCGATCGACTTTGATCTTTCTTGGTTTATAGTCTCCGGTTTTCTCTTATGAAGGCCCGTCCGGGTTACTTCATAGGATTTTCCCGATCGACTTTGATCTTTCTTGGTTTATAGTCTCCGGTTTTCTCTTATGAAGGCCCGTCCGGGTTACTTCATAGGATTTTCCCGATCGACTTTGATCTGTCTTGGTTTATAGTCTCCGGTTTTTCCCCTATGAAGGCCCGTCCGGGTTACTTCATAGGATTTTCCCGATCGACTTTGATCTTTCTTGGTTTATAGTCTCCGGTTTTCTCTTATGAAGGCCCGTCCGGGTTACTTCATAGGATTTTCCCGATCGACTTTGATCTTTCTTGGTTTATAGTCTCCGGTTTTCTCTTATGAAGGCCCGTCCGGGTTACTTCATAGGATTTTCCCGATCGACTTTGATCTTTCTTGGTTTATAGTCTCCGGTTTTCTCTTATGAAGGTCCGTCCGGGTTACTTCATAGGATTTTCCCGATCGACTTTGATCTTTCTTGGTTTATAGTCTCCGGTTTTCTTTTATGAAGGCCCGTCCGGGTTACTTCATAGGATTTTCTCGATCGACTTTGTTTCACACGAAAGTATAATATAATATTTGGGCTAACCTCATGTTGGCTTGTAATTCCTTGAGGGGAGCTGAATAGGCCTTTAGGATTTCCCCTTATCTTACTACTTAAAAAATAGAAAGGAGGCTTCTCCTGATACTTATCAATTTGTATGAACCATATTTATTTCCTGTGTCAATATTTATCTTGCTTGACTTTCATCAAAGAAACAAAGTCATAAACTGCAATCATCTCAATTCGCTTGGGAATTCCAATGACTGTGAACATATTTAAAGTAATATAATCAAATCAGGCTCGATAGGGTTGCAAATGATTAGCGCTCCAAGGGCATTCCAGCATTCTTCCTTCGGCATCCTGGAGATAGTATGAGCCTGACGCGAGCTTTTCTTTCACTTTATAAGGCCCTCCCCATTGTGGTGCCAACTTGCTGACATCTCCCACAGGCTTAACTCGTTTCCATACCAAATCCCCTACTTGGAAGAATCTGGGGATGACCCTTTTGTTATAATTCTGTTTCATCCTCTGTCGATATGATATAAGACGAGTAGCAGCTTTATCCCTTATTTCCTCGATCAGGTCCAGCTCCATAAGTCGTCGGTCTCTATTATCCTCATCATACAATTGTCTTCTGTCAGACTCTACTCCTACCTCAATGGGGATTACTGCTTCTCCTCCATAGACTAACTGGAAAGGAGTGATTCCTGTAGCTTCACGAGGCGTAGTACGATATGCCCAGAGAACACTGGGTAACTCGTCTACCCAGCTACCTCCGACATGATCTAGCTTAATTTTCAGTCCTCTAATAATCTCCCTATTAGTTACTTCTGCTTGACCATTGCTCTGCGGGTAAGCTACAAAGGTGAAGGCCTGGGTAATCCCATAACTCTGACACCAATCTAGGATTCTATCGCCTTGAAACTGCCTTCCATTATCAGAGACTAATTTATGAGGAATGCCGAATCTGCAGATTATATTTTTCCATAAGAATTTAATAACCGCGTCTTCTGTAATCCTAGCAAGTGGTTCTGCTTCCACCCATTTAGAAAAATAATCCACGGCCACCAACAGGAACCTCCTCTGTGCAGCAGCCATAGGAAATGGACCCACTATGTCCATACCCCATTGATCAAAGGGACACGAGACTATAGAGGTTCTTAATAACTGGGTAGGGTGATGTAATATATTCTGATGCTTTTGACAAGAAATACAAGTTCTTACCAGTTTAGCGGCATCCTCATGTAGAGTGGGCCAGAAATATCCCGCTAAGAGAATTTTACGAGCTAAAGATCTTCCTCCTATATGACTACCACAAGAACCCTGATGCACCTCCTGTAAAATAAATTGTGTCTTCTGTGCCTACACACTTGAGCAAAGGTCTGGAAAAAGCCCTTTTATATAATTGCTCCCCCACCATAGTATATTGAGCAGCTCATTTCTTAAATACCCTGGCTTGTTCTATATCTCTCGGAAGAAGACCTTGCTGTAAATATAATATAATTTGGGCTCGCCAATCACCATGAATTTCTATATCAGTCTTTCTTTCAATATAGGAAATTAATAGGGTTTGTTCCACTGGTCGATCAAGACTCCATGGCACTACAGCAGAGGCTAATTTAGCTAATTCATCTGCCACCTGATTCTCCGATCGAGGAATTTTTTGTATGCTCACATCTTGAAATTGGGACTTCAACTTATCGAATGCCTCAGCATATAAATTAAGCCCGTCATTATTGATTTCAAAATTACCTGATAATTGTTGAGCTGCTAGCTGAGAATCAGAATATATAAGGACTCGAGCTGCCCCTACATGCCGAGCAGCCTGTAAGCCAGCTATTAGAGCTTCATATCCAGCCTCATTGTTGGTAGCTCTGTAATTCAATCTAACGGAGAGTTGAAGTCTGTCTTCTCTTGGGGATATAAGAAGAATACCAATTCCACTGCCTTGTCTAGTTGCAGAGCCATCCACATAAACCTTCCAGGTATCTTCTTCTTTTGGACCTTGAATCTCTATGATGAAATCTGCTAGAGCTTGTGCCTTGATGGCCGAGCGGGGTTGATATTGGATGTCATATTCCCCAAGCTCGGTTGTCCATTTGATTAACCGTCCCGATGCCTCTGGGTTGAGCAATACCCGTCCAAGAGTGCTATTAGTTAAGACAACAATCTCATGTGCTAAGAAATATGGGCGCAACCTCCGAGCAGTCAATATTAGAGCATAAGCCAATTTTTCTAGTGTAGTGTATCTACACTCAGCTCCTTTTAATAAATGACTAGAAAAATATACAGGTTGTTGCTCTTTTCCTTCCTGTCTGACTAATACAGAGCCTACGTCGTTTTCATTAGCCGACAAATACACCCACAGAGTCTCTCCTGCTATAGGTTTAGCCAACACAGGGAGGGTAGCTAAATAATCTTTCAACTCCTGAAAAGCCTTATCACATTCTTCATTCCATTGAAACTTATTAGCCTTTCTAAGTATTTTAAAGAAATGAAAGCTACGATCGGCTGATCTAGAAATAAATCTAGACAAGGCTATGATTCGACCTGTCAATCTTTGAGCTTCTCTCAGGTTGCGGGGTGGCTCCATGCTCTGCAGTGCCTTGACCTTGCTCGGGTTGGCCTCTATCCCCATTCGGACACCATATATCCCAGGAATTTTCCTCCCTTCGCGTCGAACAAGCATTTGCTTGGGTTCAACTTGAGCCCATACTGTCTTAATGTCTTGCAAGTCTCCTCTATATCCCTGTACAGATCAGCAGCTTGAAGAGACTTAATTAAGATGTCATCAACATATACTTCCATATTCCTACCAATCTACTTCTGAAAGACCTTATTCATAAGCCTTTGATAGGTTGCTCCTGCATTCTTTAGTCCAAAGGGCATAACATTATAACAATAAGTGCCTTCAGATGTTATAAAACTAACCTTTTCTTGATCCTCTTTGGCCAAGGGGACTTGATGATAACCTTGATACGCATCCAGCATGGAAATATATTCGCATCCGGCAGTAGAATCAACCAGTTGATCAATCCTGGGTAAGGGATAGTAATCCTTCGGGCAAGCTTTGTTGAGATCTCGAAAGTCAATGCACACTCGCCATTTATTCCCAGGTTTAGAGACTAACACCACATTAGCCAACCAGCTTGGGAATTGCACTTCCCTAATGTATCCGACCTCCATAAGCTTGGTTATTTCTTCCTTGATAATCTGGTTTTGCTCCATACTGAAACTCCTCTTCCTTTGCATGACCGGGCGGGCATCCGGAAAGACATGCAAGGAATGTTCCATGACAGCAGGAGAAATGCCCGAAACTTCTTTGGGAGTCCAGGAAAATACATCATTATTCTTCTTCAAACATTGCACCAACTCAGCTTTAAGATCAGGATCAAGATCGGCTGCAACGTAGGTGGTAGCTTCTGGCCGCCCAGTCTGGATTTGAACTTCTTCCTTTTCTTCATAAACTAGGACGGGCTGCTTTTCGCGAATGGCATTAACTTCCATTCTTTGAATCTCCTGGGCGGTGTTGGCCTCAGTTCGAATGATTTCTACGTAACACTTCCGGGCTGTCTTTTGATCGCCTCGTACTTCTCCAACCCGATCTTCCACAGAAAACTTAACCTTTTGACAGAAAGTAGAAACGACCGCCCTGAACTCGTTCAAGGCAGGCCGACCCAATATCACATTATAAGAAGATGGAGCATCTACTACCATAAAATAGGATCTCCTAGTTCTCATCAGGGGTTCCTCTCCTAGAGAAATGACCAATTTTATTTGACCCAAAGGTTGCACTTCATTGCCTGTGAATCCATACAGAGGAGTTGCAATCGGTTGAAGTTCACTGGGGTCAATTTGTAGCTGATCAAAAGCCTTCTTGAATATAATATTGACTGAGCTGCCAGTGTCTATAAAAGTACGAGCGATGGCGTAGTTGGCTATCACAGCTTTGATGATCAATGCGTCGTCATGAGGTATTTCTACCCCCTCAAGATCTTTGGGCCCAAAGCTTATTTCAGGACCGGCTGCTCATTCCATGCTGCATCCTACTGCATGAATCTCCAATCTTTGGGCATGTGCTTTTCTGGCTCTGTTAGAATCCCCATCAGTGGGTCCGCCCGTAATCATGTTAATATTACCCCGAGCAGCATTGTTTCTATTCTCTTCCTGACGAGTCATTGTGGTTTCGGAAGGTGCTTTATCTGATACTTGGCTGGTACCAGCTGGTACCGGTATTGCTTCTTGCCGAGTTCCATCCGGGTGATATTCCGGTTTGAGCGGACTTTGCTGCCTGGGGTACTGCTACTGGTAATAGTTCTGCCTCTGATAGCGCTCTTTATTGACTCGCCTATTTCTCAAAACAAAACAGTCATCAGTGTGATGACTGCTAGTTTTATGATAAGTACACCATCTTCTTGGTGCCTCCGGCTGCATCTCTATATGCTGTACAGCTTGTGGACGATAATCTGGTTGTCGATGAGGTGGATGAGTGGTTCTAGGTCCTCTTGGTGGGGGTACCGGGGTCGGAGCCTTCTCCTTCGCGTGAGTGGGAGAAGAGGGAACACCTTCTTTCCTACGAGCAGCTTGAGCTTCTTCTACGTTAATGAACTCAGTGGCACGTTCAATCAGGGAATCAAAATTAACAGGAGGATTTCTTACCAAATATTTAAAGAAATCATTATCATTTAGACCCTGAGAGAAAGCACTTACTAATATTTCAGTAGTAGCATTAGGTACATCTATAGCTACCTGATTGAACCTTTTAATATATGCCCGGATGGATTCTTTAGACGTCTGCTTAATTGAAAATAGGCTCCACGGGGTCTTATGATACCTTTTGTTGCTGGAGAAATGATGTAGAAAGACTTTCTTGAAATCTTTAAATTTTCGAATAGACTTTTCAGGTAATCTTTTGAACCAGCGCTGTGCTGCTCCCCCAAGAGTAGTGAGAAACATCCGACACTTCACCCCATCGGAGAATTGTTGCAACAAGGCTACATTCTCAAATTTCAACAAGTGATCTTCCGGATCTGTGGTTCCGGTATATTCTCCAATTTAAAGATTCTGATATCGCTTAGGAAGTGGGTCATCTAATACACTTTGTGAAAATAGGGAGATGACCTTTTCTGGTGAACTATCACTAGTTATCATTTTGACTTTACGCTTCTCTTTGTCCGGTACCTCGCTAGAGGACTCTTGGAATACAGGCTTCTTACCCCTGGATCTAAGGGAGTGCGAAGGAAGGCTCGTGGACGCTTGGTTGGAGAAACAGTAGCTGGAGGAAAATATAAATGTTCTTCTTCTTCTGTCTCCTTTCCTTTTCGAGGTTCAGTAGTTGATATCACCGGATGATGAGCCATCGGCAGAGTGGCCCCAGTATGAGCTTGTAGTTGTTGTTGTTGTTGTTGTAGGGCTTTCAGAACATGAGAATTAATGAGGAGATCCAAATCCTCACGACTGATAGTAAGTAGGTTCGACTTCCCAGCTTCTTCCATCACGTAGTCTCAGATTCAGGTGAAGTTCCCACAGACGGCGCCAAATTTGATCCTGTCTGAGAAGCTAACCGTGAAGGAGATCCGGAAGAAGGAAACCCACCGTACTGATGAAGAATAATGCCGATAGAACCTCGACCCGAGAAACCCAAAGCGGATCGGAAGAAAACCAGAGTCACCGAAGAAAATCTGATAAGTAGGAAGAAATCCCCGTCCAGATAGGAGAAAGTCGAACTCCTAAGCTCCCGAGGCTCCCTGCACACAAGAGACCAACCAACGCTATCGTCAGTGACCTAAGACCGGGGTGGAAATCCCTGGCTAGGCTCTTCGACGCTCAAGTCAGTGATCTCTCTTGATGTGGAGGAAAAAAAAAAGAAGATGAACAGTAGCCAGAAAATTAGGGTTGTGAAAGTACACAATGGTGTGAACTTACCCAGCCAACGGAGAGGATTCCCCCTTTTATACCACTTCATGTAACCTCCATAGCCACGAAGTGGACCCCGATTTGTTAGAGTTCGTTATGAGATGACGTCAGCTGCGCCCTTGCGAAAGATAATTTTTAAGAAATCTTTTTTGTACCCTAGATGTACCTTCTTGGTCGTTTAGCGCCTGCAAGACAAGCTAAAAGCATATTTCCCGCCAAAATATATATTCTCTATAATGAATTATTCTATTCGATATATTCATGTATGATTCTTCTTCATGTGACTTCTGTTTGTATCTTTGTTGTGTTAAAAAATAATATTTTATTCAACATGTTTCTAAGGTATTCATTGAAGGAACTATGTGGGTTCTTTGCTTGAAAGAACCCTCTTGACCGATATTGGTCTATCTTTGCTCTGGAGTGTGTATCGGTCGTTATTGGCTTACCTTCATACGGCAGGCATGTATCGATCGATATTGTCCTACCTTCGTTCGGCAGGCATGTATCGACCGATATTGGTCTATCTTTGCTCTGGAGTGTGTATCGGTCGTTATTGGCTTACCTTCATACGGCAAGCATGTATCGACCGATATTGGCCTACCTTCATTCGGCGGGCATGTATCGACCGATATTGGCCTACCTTTGTTCTGAAAGTATGTTTCGGCCGTTATTGGCCTACCTCCTTTGACTCTTTCTTCCTTTTCCTTCCTCATCTGAAGACCCTTAAAACCTAACCCATATCAACAAGCATTATAAATTATATTTTTAAAGTGTTTTAATTTTGTTAAACCTCTAACTAACCCATTTTGACTCATTCTTGAAATGAGTCTAAAGTGGGTGTGACCCACTTTTCTGTGTCATAATTTGGCTTCCTCTTGTTGTGTCAATAGACACTTAAGTGAGAGACTTGGAAGGTCAATTGTATAAATATTATCTTTCCTAATTCCCTTAAGTGTTATTTTAGAGTTTTCAATATTTTTAATTAAGCATTCAAGGTTTGAAAAGGTTATTAGATATCCAGAATCACACAGTTGACTTATGCTAATTAAATTAAATTCAAATTTATCAACTAATAAAACTTTTCGAATAATGAAATCGGAACTCGGTTTAATATTACATATTTCGATCACCTTAAGTTTTCCGTTATTGCCAAATGCAACTAATCTTAAGTTCTTAAGTTTTAGTTTGGTGAACTTCAATCTGTCTCCAGTTATGTGTCTGGAGCATCCACTGTCTAACATCTATCGGTCCAAATTATTATGTTTCTACACATAAAGTATTTGATTTGGATCTAATTTAAATGGATTATAAGATAGATTAATTGATTTCAACTCCTTGTTTTTCATCTCACCTAATCTAGATTATCAATCATGTTACTCCTATGAGATTTTTATTTTACGAGATGGATATCAATGTTACTAGATTAGATTATATTTTGGTTTAAGTTTAAGTTTGATTTATTAATGTTTGGGTTTGATTAAGTTTAAGTTAAGTTTGCTTAAGTTTGAGTTAAGTTTGATTAAAGTTTGGGTTAAGTTTAAATTAAGTTTGATTAAGTTTAAGTTAAGTTTGATTAGGTTTTAGTTAAGTTTGATTAAGGTTTGGGTTAAGTTTGATTAAGTTTAAGTTAAGTTTGATTAAGTTTTAAGTTTGAGTTAAGTTTAAGTTTGATTAAGTTTTAAGTTTGATTAAGTTTTATGTTTGAGTTAAGTTTGATTAAGGTTTGGGTTAAGTTTGAGTTAAGTTTAGGTTAAGTTTGAGTTAAGTTTGTTCTCAATTTTAATCTAAATTCATCTCACCATTTTCTAGATTTCAAACAGGGAACCTTATGAATTTTGTGAGATGGTTATTAATTTTATCTTTTAAAAGTTAATTTGAAATCTAAGGATTGATTGACATTCGAGTCAGATTCAGGTTTAACCATGAGTTAATTAAATGCACATTTCAAAAATTAGCTTCCAGATTGTGGTGAGTCACATGAGCCTTCTTGGGTATCGGAACAACGACCACTTTTAGAAAAAGATTTTTTAATAAATTATATATTTAATTTTCCTATTAAAAACCCTTGGTCTAACTAGTCTAGAATGTGGCAAAATAGCTTCGGTTAGTTCCAATTAGCTAAGGAGACTAAATAGGGTATGTCTTACCCTACTTGATTCCTAGACCAAGCTTCCCTAATATACTATCATCTCGTTCTACCCTAGTATTAGGTTGAGCAAGTGTCAAACAAGCTTAAGTCCTTTTCTAACCATTCTAAATTAAGAAAAAATTAAACTAAGCATGCATATTAAAGCAGTAAATCAATCAATTAATCAATCAAGTTTATCTAATTACAAAAAAAAAATAGTTTTCCTATTGGCTACCTTGAATTATAACCTCGATATGGTCTATCTAGGTGCACTACAACAAAAATATTAAAAGACAACACCTCAAAGACAACGGTTTTAAAAGAAACCGTTGTGAATTTTCTTAAAGACAGTGGTTTTTGACAAAATCGTTGTCTTTGAACTCCCATTAAATATAAAAGATAACGGTTTTGTGAAAACTGTTGTCATTGAGCGACTTCTTTTTAAATCAACAACACTTTTTACAATGATTTTCTAAAACCGTTGTCTTTAAGCGCGTTTTTAGGGGCTACGATAACAGTTTTGATAAAATCGTTGTATTTGACTTTGGTCATTTTCCCCCTCGCAGTTTTGCTTTCCCTCTCTTCGAATATCTTTTCAACGCCGTGTTTTCCCCTTCCCGAACCATAGCCATTTTTCTTTCCCTCTCCTCATACAATCTCTTCACGGCATCCTGTCGACTGCATGACAGTAAGGAGGGCCACCTCCGCTGGATCTTCCTCCACGACGGTGTGCTCTCCTCTCGTTTCCTGGTGAGCGGGTTTCTGAGCTCGACGAGGCCCTTTGACCTTCCACTATCGCTTCTTGCACTCGCAGAACCTTTTGATCGGACGATCTGCATTTCTTCGCCAAAGGTGGCACTCCTACTCTGTCGATTCATAACCTGCTCGCCTTGTCTTCTTTGGATTTGTGCTAGAGCCATAGTCAAGGTAGATTCAAATCTACGCACCCTATTTTGTTCATAAATTTTGTCTCAAAAAATGACACCTATTTTTGATTCCACTATGCTTGTATTTGCAAGTGCAACATTATCTTTTCTTCTTCTTTTTAGCTTTTGATTTGTTTCATCTTGCCCTTTGCCTGCTCTTTCTTACTCAATGGGGTGGAAAAATCTGAATTTATATTTTCTGTGTTTCCTCACGTTTAATTACTATTTTTAGCAAATTTGAAGTTCATTATTTTTTATGTGATTTCAATAATTAATTAATGTCATCTTTATTATTTATGCTCATTTAATTTTATTAAGGAATATTTTAAAAAAAAATTAGATTAGATCAACACACATGTATTTTTTAGCATAAACACAAACATTAGATTAGATCAAGAGTTGAGATAATAACATGAACAAATAAGTTGAGATCCATTGTAACAACTAGGGTGAGGGTTTGTTAGCCAATAATCTTTCCCACTGATCCTCTTGTATATATGCACACCCAGGATTTGTTAATATCACTATTTATTAATTAGTTCTCACAAAATCACACAACACATATATATTTAAAATAAGTTTGGTTTCAACATAAAAAATATATAATAATTTTTCACTAATATTGTTTATATGCTATATATACAAATAAGAGGGGACACACTAATTGATGCTAAACGAACAAGCAAATACGTACTGTTGGTGCGGGAAACATCCGATGATCGAACCTGAGTTTTGATAATGACAAAGGGTTCAAATTTAAGATTATTTGTGGTCTAACATGTTTGAATGAATTTGCAAGAAAGTCCTAAGTGTACTTAGGCAAAAGTCCTAACTGCGGTTAGGCAGGTGGAAAATCCTAGGGGCGATAACCCTAGATCCTAAGGGGTGGTAACCCTAGGTGAGGAAAAGTCCTAGCTGCGGTTAGGCAAAAGGAAAACATTAGGGGGTGGTAACCTTAGGCCCTAGGGGGTGGTAACCCTAGGCGGAAAGTCTTGGTGGGTCGAGGGCTACGGGCAAAAACCCTAGAGTCGGGGACTCTAGGTGGAAAGTCTTGGTGGTCGCGGACCAGGTGAAAAGACTCGACGGGTCATGGAGCGAACGTCCAGCAGAAAGTCCTAGAGATTCAGGCGCTGAGCAAAAGTCCAGTTGGTCTGGAGGACCAGTCTGACAACAGGTAAACTCTCCTGAGTGGAGTAGGTGAGGATGCGTTCCCCGGTGAGGGAACAGTAGGCGTCGGTTCTACCTAGGGTTTCCGGAGGTGAAATCCGAAGTTAAAACCGGACAGTTCAAAGGCTGTTAAAATTACTTATATTTGTCTTATTTTATTGTGCTAACTTTGTTTTGCAGGGTATACTTTGTTTTGTAGACTAACATGCCTTGCAGGATAGAAATTGTACAAGAAAGCCTCGGATGAACAGTCCCGAGGCGCTCTCCATGGAGCTTGGAGGCACCTCGGGTATCCTGATTGACAGCCTCGTAGCAAGGCACGAGGGCGCCCTATATGGAGCTTGAGGGCGCCCTAGACACTGGATGGAGGGCGCCCTCCATGGAGCTTGGAGGCGCCCTCAGGCAGATAAGCAGCGAGCGTTGCGGAGCTTATCAACGCTGCCGATTCGGTGGGATCAGAGGCGCCCTCCATGAGGTTGGAGGCACCCTCAACAGGCTATATAAGCCTACTTCGACCAGCAGCAAATAAAGAACCTGGAAACATAATCTTTCTTCCATGTGCTACTCAAAGGACGATCCGACAAAGTTGCAACTCGACTCTGACGACCTGAAGCTTCAAGTTTACTGATTTTAGTCATTGTCGGTATAATTTACTACATTTAAATTAACTATACTTAAGTTATAATTTTTTGAATTGATAGTGATTGCTCAAAGTAAACACTCAACGAGTGTGGACCTTGGAGTAGGAGTCGCCACAGGCTCCGAACCAAGTAAAACTTTGTCGTTTGTGTTTGCGTTTTATTATTCCGTTGCATATTTACTTGATAGTTTTAAAACAATCGTGAAAGGCACGAGCGCTATTCTCTCCCCTCTAGCGCTTTCGATTCTACAATTGGTATCAGAGTGGGGTCACTTCGAATTGGTGAAACCACCATTCAAGCAATTTTTTCGTGGTAATTTTAAATTTTTCGGAGTCAATTGGAATCGGTAAAATTGTCACCTTCCTATTTGTTTTATCGATCAAGTTTTTTTTTGTTTCTCGAAGTCGATGCAACCACCACTCGAGTTCTTATTATATTCTCTTACTCTCACACTACTAAATCTAAGACCCAGTCTTGGAATCTTTGCTATTTTTTTTGTGTGTACGAGGTTTCCTCTTAAATGACTCATCAAGAAGGCTATAGCACAGCTCGCTCGCCGCTCTTCACCGGCGAAGACTTTGACTACTGGAAGGGCCGAATGGAGTGCTACCTCCAAACCCAATTCGAGATGTGGATGATCATCAAAATTGACATCTCACTCCCACTCGACGGCATGGGAAAACCAGTATCATGTGAGAATTGGGATGCAAGTATAATAAAGAAGATCGAGGCCAATGCCAAAGCAACATGTACTCTTCAATGCGTCCCAACCAAAGAAGAACTTAACCGAGTCGGCCCATTCTCAAGCGCGAAAGAACTGTGGAAGAAGCTGATCGAGCTATATGAAGGGACCTTCGATACCAAAGTAAGTAAAAGAGATCTAATTTTAAATAAATTATATAACATAAAATTGTAGGATGGTGAATCAGAAAGTCAATTACACGCACGCGTCTAAGACCTCCTCAAAGGCCTCCACGCGATCGGACAGAAGATGGAGAATCTAGATGTAATAAGGTACGCACTAAATGTTTTTCCGAGGAATACATTGTGGGCATCAATGGTATATGCCTACAAAGTATCCAAGGATTTGTCATTAATTAAATTAGATGAATTATTTTCCGAATTTGAATTGCACGAACAGACTAATGCACGTCTAGCCGAGAAAGGTATTGCGTTGATTGCAGGTACAAGCAAGGCAAAGGAGGCTAGACAGAAGCATCAGATTGAACCTGAGTCTGAAGATAAACCGGACTCAGAAGATGACGACGATGAGATAGCAGCCAAACTCGTCAACCTAGTATGCACACTCTACAAAAAGAAGAAGGGATTCACAAAGAAGGACATCAAAAGGGAGATTCAGTCCAAGAAGGTACAATCAAGTCCGAAAGTGAAGTTTGAGGTAACCTGCTACGACTGCAACCAAAAGGGACACGCCAAAGCTAACTGTCAAAACCAAAAGGAAGCAAAGAAGCAAAGGAATAAGAAAGCACTGCAACCAACGTGGGATGAGTCTTCCTCAGAAGATTCCGACGAAGAGCTTGAACAGACGAGCTTCCTTGCACTTACTGCCTGGGAACAAATCGACGAATCAGAAACCGAGAGCTAATCGGAAGCCAAGTCTGAGAGAAGCCACGGATTCATATCCATTTCCGAAGGCCCTAACCCCATTGTAAGAAGTTCACTGCATAATTTAGTTAATTATCTAATGCGCAAGTTAGCTAAATCCAATGTCTGGGTCAAATCACTTCAAAAGGAGATAACAATCCTTAAAGAAGTGTTTAACCCTAGCTCCTTGACTGACCTTGTTCAGACTGGAATCTCAACTCAAGTCCAAAAGCTTGAGGAAGAGAATTCTAGCCTAAAAAATCAAGTCAAGAAACTAAAGGACATGTTGGAACGATTCACTTTGGGTTCCAAGAATCTTGATCTGATTCTTGGAAAATAGAGAACCGTCTACAATCAATCCGGACTTAGATTTAAGGCTAAACAAAAATATAAGTCTTATTTATCAATTATAAATAGAGCAAATAGAAAAGTAGTCCAAGCATGAGTTCCCAAGTCAAACTTGGTTAATCAAGTTGGACTTGGACAATATTAGGTCCCCAAGAATCAAATCTATTACTTTAATAGGCCTTATCGAGGCTATGATCCAGGGGGAGCCAATAGAAAAATCATCTTTATTTATAAATTGAATTGTTTGATGCTTGTCTTACTGCTTTTATTATATATGCTTAGATTAAGCTAGATAAGGACCTAGACGTGATTTACACTTGACTAGTTAGACCTAGGGGTTTCAAAAAGAAAAATTAAATATCCAATTTCTTTGAAAGGCTTTGTTTAGAAGTGGTGGATGATCCCATACCCAAGAAGGTCTAGTGTCTCGCTACAACCTGGAAGCCAATCTTTGAAATAAATATTTAATTGACTAATTGAAAAAACTTGAGTCTAACTCAAATGTAAATCAATTCTTAGATGATAATCTAAATCAAAAATTAAATTAACCATTTCACAATAATCCATATGGTTCCCTGATTGATAATTTAGAAAAGGGTGAGGTGGACTTAGGATAAATTTAGTCAACTGAATAAATTTAACTTACTTAAACTAATTCAACTTAATAAATTTAACTCAACTTAATAAACTTAACTTAATTAATTTCTAAATTCTTAATTAATTTCAAAAGCTTAATTAATTTCAAAATCTTCTCAAATGATTTTCAAAATCTAATTATTTTCAAATATTAATTTCAAAATTATAATTAATTTCTAAACTATAATTAATTTCAAAATTTTAAGTAATTAACTTTCATATCTAATTAAGTTTCAAATATCAATTAACTTTCAAAATTAATTAATTTTTGTTAGGTATTTCGGGCCGTAAAAACCGCTTTTTGCGTTGCGGAAACACCAAAACCCCCATGCCATGGATCCGTGCGAAGAAATAAAATTATGTAAAACTTTCATATACATGTTTTCTACTCCTAGATCTACATTAGATCTACAAAAGAAAAACGTTACCCTTGATGCGAAGCCCTTCGCAATCCCGCTCGTCCAAGGTTCGTCGCTGGATCTCGTGAGTATATATAAAAGTAGATACTCCTCTATGTGTATCCACACGAACAACTCAATGGAGAGAACCTCTAAGGATGTGCTAGCAACCTTAGAAGATCAGTAATGGTGGAGGAGAGGGAGAGAAGAGAAGAGCTTGAGGAAGAAGAAGGAGTTACTCACCAAGCACACAAAATGCACTAACTCACTCATCTAAAGTGGCCGACCACTTTAAGAGAGAATGTAACCTCCATGGGATGCCAAGAGTCACAACTCTTGGTAACTCCCATGAGGTGGCATCTCACTTAAGCAATCATGATGATGTGGAGCATCATCATTGGTCCACTTCTTGCCAACTCACCAATGAGGTGGCAAATGGTCAAGTCAAACTTGATTCTTTATCTTCCTCTCAAGTCAAGTCAAATTTGACCACTTCTCTCCCATGGTTGATCAAATCTAACTATTGGTTCAAGTCAATTTTAATTTAATGAATCTCTATTCATTGAATTAAATTGATTCAATGAGTCTAAGTCCAATTAGACTCATTTAATACATGAACCAAATTGAGTCCAACTCAATTAACCTAATTTGGATTACTCTTAATCCAATTTGGTTCATCACATGAACCTAATCCTTTAGGTTCATCAAATGAACCTAATCTCCATCTAATTGCCCTTTGTGTGTGACCCTATAGGTTCTTATAACGTTGGCAATGCTCCTAAACCCATTTAGAAGCATAAGTAATGAGCGGTATTTAGCAACACATCATTACTACCCAAGTTATAAGAATGTTGAGATCCAACATCACCTTGTGACTACTAATTGTGGCTCTTCACAATATATGATAAGTGTCCTTCTATCCTTGACATCTAGATTGATCAATGTGAGACATAGACCGTGTCATCCTCTAATTAATCTAAATCTTGAACTCCAAGTAGACTCACTCAATCAAATGAGCTCAATATCTCATATTGACTCATTTGGGCATGACCATGCACTTAGTGGTCTCACTCTATCAAGAATATCGATGCCATTCCTGTCATATAGGAGGGATAGATCCCATCTACATCACTCACATCCCTCCGCATAATTTGTTACATACCCAGTAATCGCCTTTATAGTCCACCCAGTTACGGGTGACGTTTGACGAAGCCAAAGTACGTAACTCCTTATGTAGGGAACCATGGTGACTTCAGGTCCAAGAACTAGTAGTCATACTAATAGCCACATGAGAAAGTATATGACACTCATATAACGATCCATGATACTTTCTCATGGCGGGTCATTCAGTATATATTCTCTAATACATACCCATGTGTCAACTTGATATCTCTATATCCATGACTTGTGAGATCAAGTCATCGAGTTGACCTACATGCTAGACTCGTCACATTAACATTGTCCCTGAATGTTAATACTCGACTAGGAATGATTAAGAGTAGTGTTCCCTATATCATCTCACTATCGATTCAACCAATCGATTGATATAGGTAAGAACCTTCTACTCAAGGACGTTATTATACTTATTTATTTGGCACCAATACAAGTAAGTATAATAACCAAAAACAAATGCCTTTATTTATATACAAGAATATGATACAACGAGTCCATACATCAATCATCAAATGATTGGCTCTAGGGCTCTAACTAACAATCTCCCACTAGCACTAGTGTCAATCAGTGTAGGCTCTAAGGCCTAATGACCTAGTGTGACCATCATGCTTTCTCTGTGCCAAAGCCATGGTCAAGGGATCTGCGATGTTAGCCTCTGTGGGTACTCTGCAAATCTTCACATCTCCTCTATCGATAATCTCTCGAATGAGATGGAAGCGTCGTAGAACTGCTGTGAACTCTTCCAGCTCATAACACTACCATTCAAGCAAAATACGAACTCAGACTGTGATCTATAATCATCCTGGTCGGTCTGGAAGCTGGCATCACTGTAACCCTTTACAGCTAGCTTGTCATCGCCTCCATATATTAAGAAATATTCTTTAGTCATTCTCAAGTACTTAAGAATATTCTTGACCGCTATCCAGTGACTTTCACCTGGATCTAACTGGTATTTGCTCGTCATGCTCAAAGCATACGAGACATCAGGACGAGTACATAACATGGCGTACATGATAGATCCTATGGCTGAGGCATAAGGGATCTGATCCATGCGGTCTCTCTCCTCTCTAGAAGAGGGACCTTGAGTCTTCGAAAGACTCACACCATGTGACATCGGCAGAAATCCCTTCTTGGAGTTATGCATGACAAACCTTAGTAGTACCTTGTCAATGTATGTACTCTGACTTAGGCCAAGCAATCTCTTAGATCTATCTCTATAAATTTGTATGCCTAGAATGATAGATGCTTCACCTAAGTCCTTCATTGAGAAAAAAGTCCCTAGCCAAGTCTTGACAGACTGTAGCAAAGGGATGTCTTTCCCAATGAGTAGTATGTCATCCACATACAATATGAGGAAGATAACTATGCCCCCTACAACCTTCTTGTATACACAAGGTTCATCTTCATTCTTGATGAAATCAAACTATTTGATTGCATCATCAAATCAAAGATTCCAGCTCCGAGAAGCTTGCTTTAGTCCATAAATGGACCTATGCAGCTTGCACACTCTGCCAGTATGCTGTGGATCTTCAAAACCCTTAGGTTGTGTCATGTACACATCCTCGAGTAGGTTTCCATTCAGAAACATGATTTTGACATTCATCTGCCATATCTCATAGTCATGGTATGCTGCAATAGCAAGCATGATCCGAATGGACTTAAACATCGCTATTGGAGAAAAAGTTTTATCATAGTCAATACCATGAATTTACTTGAAACCTTTAGCTACCAAGTGACCCTTATAAATAAGTCCATCCATGTCAGTCTTTCTCTTAAAGACCCACTTACACCCAATGAGTTTGACCCCTTTAGGTGGATCAACCAAAGTCCATACTTGGTTAGTGTACATGGATTTCATCTCGGATCTCATGGCCTCTAGCCATTTCTCGGAATCTGGTCTCATCACAGCTTCCTGATAGGAGGTAAGCTCATCCTCTATGAGCACAACGTCATCATGGTCAGACAAGAGAAATGAGTATCTCTCAGGCTGACGACGTACCCTATCAGACCTGCAAAGAGGTATGTCTACTTGAACTGGTTGTGGTTCCTCAACTCCTTATGGAACAACATCATCCACAACACTTTGTGGTTCCAGTTCACCTTCCATCAAGGCTTCAGTGCTATTGTTCACATCTTGAACTTCTACAAGATCGAACGTACTCCCACTAGTCTTTCTAGAAACAAAATCCTTTTCTAGAAATACCCCAGTCTTAGCCACAACTATCTTGTGTTGACTGGGAATGTAGAAGTAATATCCCTTCATTTCCTTGGGATATTCAATGAAATAACACTTGTCGGATTTGGGTCCCAGTTTGTCTGAGACTTGACGTCGAACGTAAGCCTCACAATCCCAAATCCTCATAAAAGACATCTGGGCATCTCTCCCAGTCCATATCCTATATGGTATCTTTATTATAGCCTTAGATGGAACTCGGTTGAGAATGAAAGCTACTGTGTCTAGAGCATAGCCCCAAAGAGATGTAGGAAGATCTGTGTGACTCATCATAGACCGTACCATATCTAATAAGGTACGATTCCTCTTTTCAGATACACCATTCCACTGTGGTGTTCCAGGAGGAGTGAGTTGAGATAGAATCCCACACTCAGCTAAATAGTCACGAAACTCATGGCTAAGGTATTCACCACCTCGATCTGATCGAAGTATCTTAATACTTTTTCCAAGCTGATTTTGTACTTCATTCTTGAATTCTTTGAACTTTTCAAAGGATTCTGACTTATGTGTCATCACGTACACATAACCATATCTACTGAAATCATCAGTAAATGTAATGAAGTACCTATAACCACCTCTAGCAGTGACATTAAAAGGGCTACATACATCACTATGTATAAGACCTAACAAGTCAGTCGCTCTCTCACTGTGTGCACTAAAGGGAGTCTTGGTCATCTTGCCTAGAAGGCATGACTCACATGCCTCATATGATTCAAAATCAAATGAGTCTAGCAAACCATTCTTATGGAGCTGGGATAAGCGTTTGTCATTTATATGACCTAAGCGACAGTACCAGATATAGGTTTGGTTCATGTCATTTGACTTGAACCTCTTGGTACTTATGTTATAGATAGGGTTCTCAAGGTCTAGAATATAGAGTCCGTTCATCAGAGGTGCACTACAATAGAACATATCATTTAAATAAACTGAACAACATTTGTTCTTTATTATAAATGAAAAACCTTTCTTGTCCAAACAAGAAACTGAAATTATGTTCATAGTCAAGGCAGGTACATAACAACATTCATCTAATTCTAGTACAAGCCCAGAGGGTAGAGATAGATAGTAAGTTCCTACAGCAACAGCAGCAACCTGTGCTCCATTGCCTACTCGTAGGTCTATCTCACCCTTCGTCAATGCTCTGCTATTTCTCAACGCTTGTATATTAGTACAAATGTGAGAAGCACATCCAGTATCTAATACCCATGATGAAGAAATAGAGACATTGACTTCTATAACATTTATACCTGAAGTAGAAATCTTATTTCTCTTCTTCTTAAGATCTTCCAGGTATCCTGTGCAGTTCCTCTTCCAGTGCCCTGCTTGTCCTTGATACAATTGACGAAAATGTTCAACCATATCATAAGCACCCATCAACTCGTGTTGCTTCTGAAGCTTAGAGTTCATGGTTGCGAGCATGAGACATGACACATCTAATGTGTCATCTTGATGCTTCTTGTAAGCATCTCGGTCAGCTTGCGTGGCAGTGGCAGGAGGTGCCTCCAGAATGGGCTACTCCAGAACATACAGTTTATGTTCCTGTGTGAGAACAATTCTCAGATTCTCGTACTAGTCCAGGAAATTAGCTCCGTTGAGCTTGTCCTTCCTAAGGACAGAACGCAGGGAGAAAGAGTTTGTATTTGACGTCATGGTTATCTACAACAGAAAAATGTAGATAAATAAATAAATATCATATTCTATTAATCATCTAATTAGGCCTTTAATTAAATGATGCTCCCATTGAATTATAAAATTTTTGTAGAATCAAGTGAGTGATGTGGTCAAACCACACTAACTAGATTCTAACCAACTATCTATAATTCGTGTGGGACAAGATCCACATCATACTACGCCTTGAGTTAGCTTTGGCTAAATCGCCCAAGACTTAGTATGATCGGTAGGTAACTAATTACCAATTAAATCTCTATGCAACTCTTGTTTATAGGATCAAGAGCTGCATTTATATTAAAACTCGAGTTAGCTTTGGCTAATATGCCCAAGAGTTAATATAAATGTGATTTTGACCTATCTACCAACCATTGGAAAATGCCTATAGTTAAACTCGATCCAATTGAGTTAACTAGTTACTCAATCTAATTGAGTTGTACTCACCCATGCATTGATAGGTGGGACCAAAATTGTCCCTCCGTGCCCTACCAAGATAGTATGCGTTGCTCTGCTTTGGCAGATTCAACAACAATATGCGATTGAGGTAGTGATAGGTATCACGACATGGTAGGTATTATGAGTTGACGTGATTGAGATCTAATCTAATCGACGAGGTGTATCATATATGCGATTTAGATTTAATCTAATCGTTAGGACGCATCATGTACGCGATTTAGATCTAATCTAATCGTCGAGGTGTATCATATATGTGATTGATAGAATCGAATCGTTAAGGCGCTAATTAATTACTTATTCTAGCATACATCACATATACACACACAAGCAATTAATTAAATATTTTGTGATTAGTCATGGCCCTACTACGATCTTCTCAAGCCAATGAGAAGATCGGATGGTCAACCTAAGGTCAGGGGAAGCACCCCTACCCACGATATAACCATCACGAGTGTTCCTAACCGATCCTACAGCGCCTTAGTCCGATGTCCCAAAAGGATTTGGGGCGAAACCTTGCCGTTTTGGAAATATCTTCTTAGTAGTCGAAGCCTACAAGTGTCTAAACACTTGTGCTTCGTTTCTACGAGAAAATTACCCATAAAATCTATAAAAATCATAAAAATACAGAAACTTATAGATCTATAGAATTTCATAAAATTTAAAATAAAACATGTATACGCTTCACACGTGGCTCTGATACCACTGTTGGGTTTTTCGGGCCACAAAAACCGCTTTTTGCGTTGCGAAAACCCCGAAACCCCCATGCCACGGATCCGTGCGAAGAAATAAAATTATGTAAAACTTTCATATACATGTTTTCTACTCCTAGATCTACATTAGATCTACAAAAGAAAAAGGTTACCCTTGATGCGAAGCCCTTCGCAATCCCGCTCGTCCAAGGTTCGTCGCCGGATCTCGTGAGTATATATAAAAGTAGATACTCCTCTATGTGTATCCACATGAACAAATCGATGGAGAGAACCTCTAAGGATGTGCTAGCAACCTTAGAAGATCAGTAATGGTGGAGGAGAGGGAGAGAAGAGAAGAGCTTGAGGAAGAAGAAGGAGTTACTCACCTAGCACACAAAATGCACTAACTCACTCATCTAAAGTGGCCAACCACTTTAAGAAAGAATATAACCTCCATGGGATGCCAAGAGTCACAACTCTTGGTAACTCCCATGAGGTGGCATCTCACTTAAGCAACCATGATGATGTGGAGCATCATCATTGGTCCACTTCTTGCCAACTCACCAATGAGGTGGCAAATGGTCAAGTCAAACTTGACTCTTCATCTTCCTCTCAAGTCAAGTCAAACTTGACCACTTCTCTCCCATGGTTGATCAAATCTAACCATTGGTTCAAGTCAATTTTAATTTAATGAATCTCTATTCATTGAATTAAATTGATTCAATGAGTCTAAGTCCAAATTAGACTCATTTAATACATGAACCAAATTGAGTCCAACTCAATTAGCCTAATTTGGATTACTCTTAATCCAATTTGGTTCATCACATGAACCTAATCCTTTAGGTTCATCAAATGAACCTAATCTCCATCTAATTGCCCTTTGTGTGTGACCCTATAGGTTCTTATAATGTTGGCAATGCTCCTAAACCCATTTAGAAGCATAAGTAATGAGCGGTATTTAGCAACACATCATTACTACCCAAGTTATAAGAATGTTGAGATCCAACATCACCTTGTGACTACTAATTGTGGCTCTTCACAATATATGATAAGTGTCCTTCTATCCTTGACATCTAGATTGATCAATGTGAGGCATAGACCGTGTCATCCTCTAATCAATCTAAATCTTGAACTCCAAGTAGACTCACTCAATCAAATGAGCTCAATATCTCATATTGACTCATTTGGGCATGACCATGCACTTAGTGGTCTCACTCTATCAAGAATATCGATGTCACTCCTGTCATATAGGAGGGATAGATCCCATCTACATCACTCACATCCCTCCGCATAATTTGTTACATACCCAGTAATCGCCTTTATAGTCCACCCAGTTACGGGTGACGTTTGACGAAGCCAAAGTACGTAACTCCTTATGTAGGGAACCATGGTGACTTCAGGTCCAAGAACTAGTAGTCATACTAATAGCCACATGAGAAAGTATATGACACTCATATAACGATCCATGATACTTTCTCATGGCGGGTCATTCAGTATACATTCTCCAATACATACCCATGTGTCAACTTGATATCTCTATATCCATGACTTGTGAGATCAAGTCATCGAGTTGACCTACATGCTAGTCTCGTCGCATTAACATTGTCCCTGAATGTTAATGCTCGACTAGGAATGATTAAGAGTAGTGTTCCCTATATCATCTCACTATCGATTCAACCAATCGATTGATATAGGTAAAAACCTTCTACTCAAGGACGTTATTATACTTATTTATTTGACACCAACACAAGTAAGTATAATAACCAAAAACAAATGCCTTTATTTATATACAAGAATATGATACAACGAGTCCATACATCAATCATCAAATGATTGACTTTAGGGTTTTAACTAACAATTTTCAAAGTGTTAATGTTAATTGATTTTCAAAGTATAATTAACCTTAAAAATCTTAATTATTTTCAAATGCTAATTAATCCTTAAATTTTAAATTTACACTTATATTCTAAAATTTGAAATTCAAACTCATTCAAAAGTCAAACTTAAGTCTTTAAATCTCAATTTCAATATTTCTGAAATCTTAATTCAAAATAAATCAAACTTAAATATTTTCAAAATTTAATATTTTTGACATCCAAATTTAAAGTTAAATTTAAATTCAAAATTCTCTAAATTTAAGTACAAACATAAACATTTTCAATATCTTTAAATATTTATAAACTTAAAATTAAGTTGAAAATTAACTTAAGTTCATCTCACACAAACTAATTTTGATAACTTAGAAAGGGTGAGATGGAAAATTAGGATAATAAATAATTACTTCTATTTTAAACTTGTATTTTTACTTTGAATTTTCATGCCTGGATTATAGGACATCCTAAAATATTGTTGGCATTAATCAAGGGGGAGTAAAAGAAAGATTTTAAAATTAAGCGAAGTTCATGTTTTTAAAAGTATTTTTCAAATAGAAGTTTTTTTTTGTTTTGTTAAACTTTACTTAAAATTATTTTTAAAACTTGGTCATTTTTAAACTTGGTGTTAGTATTAAATTATTTTCAAACTTGGTGTTAAAATAAAATTATTTTTCATATTTAAACAAATTATTTTTAAGCTTAGTACAAATTTAAGTTGAGTTTTTTTTAAAAAAACTTAGTGTTTATTCAAAATTAAAATTATTTTAAGCTTAATGTTGAATTAATATCAGTTTTTGAATTATTATTATTATTAAGCTTAATGTTAAATTAAAATTAGTTTTTAAGCTTAGTGTTTATTAAAAGTATTTTTATCAAAAGTTTTTTACTAAATACTTGACTAAGCTAAAGCTTTTATCAGAATCTTTATTTAAGTTGAGTACTTCTAACTAACTTTTGTCAAAACCTTTAAAGCTAAGTACTAGAGTACTTTTAAAGCTAAGTTTTTTAATCACCTTCTTTTAAAGCTTGTACTTACCTAAGTTTAAATTCCTTTAAAGCTAAGTTATTTTCAATATTTAGTTAAAGTCTCTTTCAAATTTTTTCTTCTTGCAAAACTATATTTCCTATCTTTCCACTTTTTTTTTTTTTTTTCTATTTTTAAGTAATATTTTTGATATATCGAAAAGGAGGAGAGGAAAATGAAAGTTAAGTAAGTTAAGTGATTAAGGGGGAGATACAACATGTTGCAACTAAATATTTATATTTTTTGCACCTACATATTTTTTCACTTGAATCTTGATTTTATGCTTGTACGCATTTATACTACTTTCATATTTTACTTAACTTTGAATTTTATTTTCATAATAAAAAAGGGAGAGATTGTTGGTGTGGGAAGCATCTGACGATCGAACCTGAGTTTTGATAATGTCAAATGGTTCAAAGTTACGGTTATTTGTGGTCTAACATGTTTAAATGAGTTTGTAGGAAAGTTCTAAGTGTACTTAGGCAAAAGTCCTAGCTGCGGTTAGGCAAGTGGAAAACCCTAGGGGCAGTAACCCTAGGTGAGGAAAAGTCCTAGCTGCGGTTATGTGGTGTGCGTAGATTATATACACTTATTTAGCATGTTTTGATGCACATTTACATGTTTTACACATGCTTTATCTATGCATTTTCATACTCCTTGCTTTACTTTTAGCATATTTACTCTTCTTTGTTCGGAGATATGCTCGTGTGCATTTTCTGTCTATAAGAGTCAAATTTGGAGAAGAATTGATGTTCGTGGCCAACTCTATAAGCAAGTGAAGGAAGACAACATCAGCCATGTGAGCCACACGACCATGCCAAGGGAAAATGACCTTGGCCATGTGGAGCAGACAACCCGTGTAGCATCAGCAGAGGAGAAGCATGACATGGTCGTGTGGATTCACACGGCTGTGTCATCCCTGAAGCAATTCCAGAACATGCCCATGTAGATCTACATGATCGTGTAACCTTTCCAGAGCTAAAGCACTACAAGCCGTGTGACACTTCCAGAGACAAGGATTGGCTAAGCCGTGTGGATCTGCACGATCGAGCAAGCTAGCCAGAGACAAAGCAGGGGACGACCATGTGAGAGTCACACGACAGTTTGACTCTGGCCGAGAGGGAAGTAGGCAAGGCCGTGTGAGATTCACACGGCCATGCCACGGGCCGTGTGGCACCCAAACCCCCTGTTCTATATAAGGGTTTCTCCTCCTTTGAAAGAGAGGAGACTAGAGATCGAATCTTAAGGCTTTCCTTCACCTTTTGGTCATGGATCTAGCAATTTCAAGGGGCTTCCATCTAAGATTCGACTCCGGTAGCATGGATTGATTCCGAAGATCACTCGTCATCTTTAGATAAACATTTCTTCTTTATCTTCTTGATTGAGATTGAAATGTTTATGATCATCTTGTCTTCGGTTCTTTTCTATTGTTTCATGGAGTAGATCTCTTTGTCCTAGGATGGAGGGAGTATTTATGATGTGAATTGATGTATGAATTCAAGGATTTATCAACTTCTTGTTTCAATGATGTTGTTATGTTTTGTATCAATTCAATCTTGTGTGGATTGTTGTGTTTGGATCTAATTACCATTCTTGATTGAATGCTTGTAATTCTTGTGGATCTTGTAGAGGAATTCCTTAGATTGTATGATTGAGGGGCATCATGATAGGGCTACCCCATTAATGAACATTTAGGGGATCACCTTGAACGGTGATGCAAGAATCTACAAAGAAGGGGGATAGATGAATGTGTTGTACCCTATGTCTTGATGTGAATTGATTAGTGATGAATTTCTATGTTGTATGACCGAGGGGCATCGTGACAGGGCTGCCCGATTATTGGACTTCATAGGGATCATTTCTATTTAGTTTCTTAAGGTGTAGATTAATGTCCCTATCCGGTGTTTTCTGCAGAAGATAACTGACAACTTCTTGCAAACGCATGACAATTGAGGATAGGGTTGGTTGACCATATTACATTGATAAGTATCACAAAAAACTAAATCTCCTAGAACTTCCATAAGACCTATTTTCCTGCGTTACTTTTCTATTTCTATTTTCTAGTTTTGTCTTAGTTCGTGTAATTCTTATTTGGTTGTTTAGCTAATTCACTTTAAGACATATTTAGTGATTATAACCAGTCCCTGTAGATACGATATCTTTTTATATTACCGACGACATAACTGTACACTTGTGGAGACGTAACATTATACAAAGGGAAAACCATAGGGGGTGGTAACCCTAGGTTCTAGGGGGTGGTAACCCTAGGTGGAAAGTCTTGGCGGGTCGAGGGCTTGGGCAAAAACCCTAGAGTCGGGGATAGGGATGTAAACGAGCCGAACCGAGCCGAACAGTATTAGACTCGAGCTCGGCTCGTTTAAGTTATATTCGGGCTCGAGCTCGACTCGAGCTCGAATCGAACTTTTATTACAAGGTTTGAGCTCGACTCGATTTGGAATTATCAAGCTCACGAACAGTTCGAGCTCGACTCGTTATTAGCTCGATTATCATAGTTAACGAGCCTAATTCGTTAAGTGAGCTCGAGCTCATTTTAGAGCTCATTTTTTGGCTCATTTTAAAGCTCGTTTTAAGGTTCATTTTAGAACTCATTTTTTGGCTCGCTTTAGAGCTCATTTTTTGGCTCCATTTAAGGCTCATTTTTTGGTTCGTGAGCCTACAAACGAACATGTTGTTGGGCCCATGGTTGTTTTAATGTGATCAACCTAGTTAGGTTAGGTCTTGTTTATTATTTGATCCCTGTGTCTAAGTGTGCAGGAGCACAGGAAATCGAGCGGAAGACGCAGCTAGAGAGAAGGACGGCACAGGAAGGGAGCCGACGGGCTCGGTGCGTCTGAAGGACGAAAGAGCTGCGGAAGAGTACACCGGTGGGCGAGAAGAATGTGCACAACGTTCGAGGGACGAGAAGCCGGGTCGGAAGCTTGCTCGAGGAGAATGCCAGAAATTGGGTTCGGGTGAGCCATATTTTGGTTGGCCGCAATCACCCATGGATTTGGAGCCTCGGAAGAAGAAAACAAGTCAAAAGGAGCTGGAAAAGCTAGCTGGAGGTGCCTTCAATGAAGTGCTGAAGGCACCAGTGCTGCCTGTAGGCTTGGAGGCACCTTCATTGGCTTGGAGGCGCCTTCATTGGCTTGGAAGCGCCTTCATTGGCTTGAAGGCGCCCTCAACCTTATCCAGGGCACCTTCAAGGCCATTGGACGTGCCTTCGACCTGGCTAAAGTGGCCGTTTGTAATTGGATAGAGTTTTATCCGGTCAAATCCCTTGGAGGTGCCCTCAACCCCTTTGGAGGCGGCCTCAAGTGTAAAATATCGAAAATAGGCAAATATTAATAAGGAAATTTTACGGAATTTTAGGAAATTTTTCGGAGCTTGTATGGGCGAGTTAACGGGGGATAAAATTTGGGTTCCGGGAAAGCCTGTTTAGGCTACCCCATTTAAATGAGGAAAAGTTGAATTTCTAAATTCCTTTTCTTTATTTATTTTGCTTTTTCTTTACTTCCTCTCCTCCTCACCGAAAACCCCTGCACGCTCGAGCCATTCCCGACGCCGAGCCCTAACCGGCGCTCACGGCGGTTTCCTCCACTTCCTCTTCTCGGTTTCCTCCTCTCCTCTTACATCTTCTCCTTCTCCCGACACTGAGCAGCGCCGAATCCTAGGTGCCGACGCCGCCGACGCCCTCTGTGACCCCCTTTCTCTTCCTCCTCACCTAGCGAAGGCGTCAGTCGCCAGACACTCCTCACCTTGCCCTAGATCGGCTTCTGCACCATACTGCCGACATCACAGCCGAGGTCCCTTCTTCTTCTTCTTCCCTATCTCGCCATGGAGGTCCCAGTGCCGCGGTTTCCTTTGTCTTAGCCCGGCCGACCGACGACTTTCCCTTCCTTCCTTTGGTCCGACGAGATACCGCCGACCTTCCTTCTGCCGCAGCCGCCACAGGGAGCAGTGCTGCCACCTGGTGTTAGATCTTTTCCTTTGTTTCGGCCAAGAGTTTCCAGACAAGTTGTACCGGCCAAACAAGCTTGATCCGGCTAGAAGAAGAGTATCGATTTGGAGGGTAAGTAGTTGGTTTAGAGGATTATACATTAGTAATTTTAATCTAATGTTTAGTAGTGAAGTTTTCCAGTGGGTATAGTGTGCTGCGGGTTGTTCTTGGATCCGACAACAGTGGTGATTTTCAATCACTAATTCCAGCAGCTTCTTATTCTAGAACAAAGTTGTGATTTAAGGTAAGCTAGAGATCAACATGTAGTTTAATGATGGTTTTGAATGGTATCATTAGCTGGTTATGAGTATTATGAGGAAATTGGAATTTTAAAGGTAATGTGTTGAGGTAAGGAATAGAGGATTTTTCCAGTTGTAGTAGCGTACACAGGAATTTGATATGTTTTGTAGTTGGACGATCATGTGTATGTTGATTAGGTTTATGTGTTTTTGAAATTAGGGTTTTGCCCTAATTTAGGGTTAAAGAATTTATTTAGCTATTTATATTTTTAGCTAAATAATTGTATATCTATTGAATACAGGACTTTGACGCGAGACGGGTATCTCGGAGTCAGATTGGACCTTTCTATTTTTGGAGGCGGGTACTTTTGACTTTTTATCTTTGATATGCTTAGTAATGAAATTAACATGTTGCATTAATTGTGTTTCTTATCTGTTTCGGTTAATCACTACCCAAATCTTGGTACATGCTTGATTGATTGATTGGTTTGCATCTCATGTATATTTTACCTGTTTATACATGCTTATAGGGGTAGTGATATACCATGCTTTACCATGTTCAGGACCTAGGTTTTATACCTTCTGTGTACCTTTGGATTGTTTTGATTCGTTGACCTATGATGCATTTTTATATACATGTGGATTAGGTCAGGATATTTTGTGGTTATTGCCATGCACCATTTGCATGATTGCATGCTGTGCGATAGTCCGCTCCATTATTGTTGAGCACATCGCCAGTTACATGGATCTGCACACACCACCACTCATGGGTTAGTGGTCGATTCAGGCTGAGTGTGTTGCAGCAGGGACTCTGTTAGGCACCGTTGGTCCGCTCATGGGTAGTGTGACATAACGTGTTATCCGGCAGGGATTCCTCCCCGTCACTGTGTACCGGGAGATGAGAGCATTGCGCTCCCCCATTTATGATTTGGGGTAGGAGGATAGGTGTACTCCGACAGCATCCCGTCCACTCGATCACTCATCAGGAGTAGTGACGACAGAGTGCACGGTTGTCACAGCCCTACCCACTCGGCCTCACTATTGTGTGTGAGATGATCGATTGGCGTCAGGGGTGACCAGGACGCATCATTGGCATCATATGCATGATGCATTTATTGCTTGTGTTTGTGCTTGCTGCATTTATATGCTACATATTGTTTGGATACCTGTGTTTGACATGTATACAGGATTCCTATACCACTCGGACTGTTTGTCCTTATACTCAGGTCCTGGTTAGTACAGTTCCTCTCCTGTTTACTTCAGATGCATATTTTTATCTTTCTTATATCAGGAGACTGTACGCATGATTAGTGTTAGGTGTTATTTCTTTACTTTGCATATCAATTGTACCCACTGAGTGTTGGACTCACCCCGCCTCCATTGTTGTTATTTTCAGGTTGATGCTGTCCGGAGGGAGTTCCAGTCGCTAGTCCTCACTGAACGTAGTGCTAGATCCCTGCAGACCTCGAGGGTTTATTTACCATTTGGTTTGGTTTTATTTGCTTATGTGTGTACTTGGTTATTTGGATACTTGGACATCGTATGTTTTTCTTTTGATATTGATGGATGTTCTATTCGATATGTTTTTACTACATGCCTGCCTGGATGGCAGAAGAGGTGAGTTTCGTCGGATTTGAGCTTTACGAGTGTAGTTGAGTAGGGTGGATTTCGAGTCATAGTACTATAGTTTGTGATTACTATTATTAACTACGTGGTTGTTACAGCCAGAGGCTGAATATCTATATAAACTGCGTGGTGATTGTTTTTATTTATTATTATTATTCCAGCCGCCTATGGCTGAGGTATGTGAGGATGTAGAAAAGTTTCAGATTGTCCACCGTACAGGGGAGATGCTGCCGAAATTTTCTCGGACAAGGACTCCTCTGGGGCGTGACAATTTAGTGGTATCAGAGCACAGGTATACGATCTTTTGTTTTCATATTTTTGATGTTTGTGATAACCTGATACCAATTTATTTACTTGGTATCAGAGTGCCAGAGTTCGGCGACGCTTATTGGATTTCTGTATTTTGGATTTTCGAGATTTATCTAATATCAATTTATTTAGTATCAGAGCGGGTTATGATACCTGCTTTTGGTGTTCTGGAGATTTATCGGATACCTGTTGTTGGTATTCTGGATATTTGTGTTAGCCAGGTTTGCGAGTCAAACTGGGCATTTTCGGATTTTCGATATGGTTATGTTTCGGATTTCCATTTCGGATTATATGGATTTTCGGCAATTTTCTCGTTCGAAATTTTGAGGTCAGAAGTTGGGGACTGGACAGCGATGGAACATCTCCAGACGGCAAATAGGTATGATGTTTATTTTATGATAGTTAGGACATCTATTAGCACTTTATCTTTATTACCTGTCTGGTTGTTGTAGCCATATTACATGTGATTGGTTAGCCACTGATCTTGGTCGACCCTAATAGAGATCAAGGATTATAGTCTTTGGTGATTTTTCATATCATACCATCAGTAGTTTTAGCTTTTGTTACTACTAGTAGGAGATGGAGGCACATACCAGCCTCTGCTATTGTTAGCTGGCTAATGGATGATACCTACATATTCCTGTTGACTTAGCCAGTAGAGTTTTTATACTCATATCTTTTGGATATTAAGGTACCCGATAAGATGAAAATTGGTCATTGGGGAGTTAGCAAGTTTGATCATTGTTGAAAATGGTTTGAGGTTGAGGGATATAGTGAGATCAGATATTGTGATGTGTTGATTTTTAATGATTTATCAGAGTAAATGTTATGTGGTTGTCTAATGATCTATTACTAGATATTTGTTTGGATGATCTATTAGTGGATAATTATTATGATGATCTATTATTTGGGTTGTCGTTGATGGTAACATAGTGTGTGTTATGTATGATATTCACAGGTTTGATGATTATAGTTGGTGGTCAGATTATAATCGGGTGCTAGAGAGTTTACGGTTGAGTGTACTTATGGATTTTAATAAATCTGGTTAGTTGTGGTTAGTTAACAGGATGATAAAATTGATATTTGCTTCCTCTGATATTGGACTATGTGGATAAATAATGATTTGATGTTTTGAATGTTAACTTGCTCTCATGGGGGTAGAGACTTATTCATCTGATATTATGTGGGATGATATTTTTGAGGACAAAAAAAATGAGAGTGTCTTGCTGTTCTTGAATTCTGACTTTATCTTTTGGGTCGTATACCTTTATACATATGATTATTGTGGGTTTCTAGTAGATTATACCCGAGTGGTTAGACATACAGGTCTGATTATTTATTGGAGGTATTTGTCAATTAAAAACTATGTTGTGGAATGTGCACATATGTTTGAGTGTTTTATTGGATGTATCTTATCGATCTAATCTGAGTTGTGATATGTGCAGATGTGTTGGGTGTAAT
Organism: Zingiber officinale; assembly: GCF_018446385.1. Lineage (NCBI taxonomy): Eukaryota > Viridiplantae > Streptophyta > Magnoliopsida > Zingiberales > Zingiberaceae > Zingiber > Zingiber officinale. Next base: position 168,381,575 of record NC_055987.1, on the reverse strand, counting down.
ATTTGAGGTATCTCGTTTATTATATGATTGTTTTGAGAGTATACTCGTGTCGATTATGATTTGTTGGAAGTATTACGTTGATTATACTCTTGGCATAGGTGTACATATGTCATGTGAGTGTTGTTGAGGTGTATTATTGATTATACCTATGTTGATATATGCACACGGGTTTGCCAAGTATTGTTGGAGGTATCACACTGATTTATACCTGTGCTATGAGTGTGTTTGGTGTGTACAAATTGGAGGATTATGTCGATTATACATATGTTGTGTGTGCATGTGTACCAGGTGTATGGTGGGTAGCATCATGATGATTCTACCTATGTTGAATGTAGAATGCTGAGTGTCTACATTATGTTATTGGTTGTATAACCCTGTCAACTAATTCTTCTATTAGTGGGTGACCAATCCACTAGGATGATGATAGAGTTGACTATGGATTTGATTTGTTTACTAGGTTGTTTATACCTTTGGCTGCCTACAGTGATATGTGGTTGAGTGATTTCGTGCAGCCTCTAGTTAGATAGTTAGGTGCCTTGGACACTTATGGATCGTTTGTGGTGGAGCGGAGTTCCCACATATACATATTTCGGATTGCTTGTAGCGGAGCATTGCTCCCATATCTATTGCAGATACATGTTATAGATTATTTGTAGTGGAGTGTTACTCCTACATATTGAGGATTTCTTGTGGTAGAGCGTTGCTCCCACATATGTGGTATTTTCTGTGATGGAGCGTTGCTCTCACACTGGAGGATCTATGCTTAGAGGATTTATATCGTTGATGATTATATTGCAGATTTATTGTCAGGGATGTTATGGTTAGGAAGGTTTGTGATACAGACATTATGTATCTTGGTTTTATCGTTAAGGCTTGCAGAACCTTAGATATTTTCTGAGACTAGATGATTTTGGTATTTCGAGGATGTTTGGATCAGTTTCTATTGTCTTTGTTGACGATGTTGTGATTTATTTCGGATCCGCGGTGAGTTATGCACATCATCTTTGCATAGTTCTAGAGATTGTCTCGATGGGAACATCTATATGCGCAGATCAGTAGTGCTTATTTTGGTTGTCTTCGGTGAGATGTTTGAGACACACGGTCATCAGTAGGAGTATACTGTGGTTTCACAGGAGATCGAGGTTGTTACTGTTGGGAGTAGACGGAGTCTATAGAAGAGGCTCGCAACTTCCTTTGTTTGGCTTGATATTTCCGGAGATACGTTGAGGGTTTCTCACGGATTGCTATGCTACTTATACGCCTGACCAGGAAAGGCGTAAGGTTCACTTGGACTGAGGATGACAAGACCAGCTTCTAGGAGCTGAAGCGGAGACTAGTGTTGGTTCTGATTTTGGTTTTACCTTCTGGAGAGGACGGATATGTCCTCTACACCGACGCATCTATTCAGGGTTTGAGCGCTGTTCTGATGCAGCACGATAGGGTAGTCTCCTATGCTTCTCGTCGGTTGAAGGAGCATGAGAAGAACTACTCTGTACATGATCTAGAGCAAGTCGCCATTATTTTTGCCATGAAGATTTGGCGACATTATTTATATGGTATTACATTTGAGATTCTCACTGATCATAAGAGTCTCAAATATATATTTTTACCCAGAAGGAATTTAATCTCCGACAGAGGAGATGGATGGAGTTCTTGAAGGATTATGATTGTACCATTAGCTATCACCCGGGAAAAACTAATGTGGTTGCTGATGCACTTAGCCGGAAGTCCAGAGGGACTTTAGCTTGTCATCGAGTTGTGGTCACAGACTTGATTTAAGGTTCCTCCGATTTGGGCCTTGAGAGGTAAGGACAGACAGAGCAGGATACTCTGGTTACCATGGTTGCTCAGTCGTTGATCAGGACGAGGATACGAGAGTCCTAGACTGCTGATCAGTATTTGTAGTGTATTTGCAGCCAGATAGCTTCCGGGCAGCAGACCGAGTTCACACGAGATGAGGAGAGTGTTACACTTCTGAGGAAGATTATGCGTACTTCAGTCTCATCCGGTCTTATAGGAGTTACTTCTGGAGGCTCATCGCTCATGATTTGCTTTCCACCAGGCGGTACCCGTATGTGCCAAGATTTGAGGTGTTTCTATTGGTGGAACGACAAGAATGACGACATGAAGGAAGACATCGCGGATTTTGTAGCTAGATGTCTTGTTTGTCAGCAAGTGAAGACCGAGCACCAGAGACCTGCAGGATTAGTTTAGCGGATTCCTATTTCCGAGTGGAAACGGGAACATATTACTATGGACCTGGTGGTGGGTTTGTCGAGGACACGACGAGGCCATGACGTGATTTGGGTAATCGTTGATCGATTAACCAAATCCGCGCACTCGTTAGCGATCCGGAAGACTGATTTCCTGGATCGATTGACAGATCTGTATTGCCGGGAGATTATCAGATTACATGGTGTCCCTTTGACTAGTATTTCGGATAGAGACCCTGGTTCATGTCTCGTGTCTGGCAGAGTCTGCAGCAGGCCTTGTGAACGCAGCTCTGTTTCAGTACAACTTTCCATCCGCAGACAGATGGACAGTCAGTGCGGACCATACAGATTCTAGAGGATTTGCTGAGGTCATGTATGTTGGATTTTTAGAGGCAGTTGGGAGGACCATTTGCCATTGGTAGTGTTCGCCTACAACAACGGTTTGCATTTGGCTATCCAGATGACACCGTTTGAGGCGTTGTATGGTAGACCTTGTCGGACATCCACCTTCTGGGATGAGGTTGGAGAGACCCAAATGTTGGGACCTCATAGAGCTTAGCATGAGGCAGAGTTGGTCCATACTATTAGACGGAGGATGTCAGAGGCGCAGGACCGTCAGAAGAGTTATGCAGATCGGAGACGCAGACCTTTGGAGTTTTCTGTTGGCGACCATGTATTTCTGAGAGTTTCACCCACGAAAGGGGTGAAGAGATTTGGCCTCAGGGGTAAGCTAGCTCCGCGGTATATTGGTCCTTTCGAGATCTTGGAGAGGATCGGAGCGGTAGCTTACCGACTGGCACTACCACCGTCCTTGTCAGGCGTGCACGATGTATTTCATGTATCCATGCTGAGGAGATATGTACCCGATCCGACGCATGTGCTGGCAGATATTCCAGTTCCGGTTCAGCCTGACATTACTTATGAGGAGGTTCCGGTACGGATTCTCGACCGGAAGGAGCGTCAGTTGCGGAACAAGACTATCCGGCTGGTTAAAGTCGGATGGCAGCATCATTCGGACGAGGAGGCTACTTGGGAGCTCGAGGATACGATCCGAGCTCGATATCCCCATCTTTTCATTTAAGGTATGTGATTTATTTACCGTTCAGCATTTATACTCTTTACCTGTTGTTAGTATTTGCTGATGGTAGATAACGAAATTTGAGGACCAAATTTTTATTAGTGGGGGAGAATGTAAAATACCGAAAATAGGCAAATATTAATAAGGGAATTTTACGGAATTTTAGGAAATTTTTCGAGAATTTTTCGGAGCTTGTATGGGCGAGTTAACGGGGGTTAAAATTTGGGTTCCGGGAAAGCCTGTTTAGGCTACCCCATTTAAATGAGGAAAAGTTGAATTTCTAAATTCCTTTTCTTTATTTATTTTGCTTTTTCTTTACTTCCTCTCCTCCTCGCCGAAAACCCCTGCACGCCCGAGCCATTCCCGACGCCGAGCCCTAACCGGCGCTCACGGCGGTTTCCTCCACTTCCTCTTCTCGGTTTCCTCCTCTCCTCTTACATCTTCTCCTTCTCCCGACGGCGAGCAGCGCCGAGCCCTAGGTGTCGATGCCGCCGACGCCCTCTGCGACCCCCTTTCTCTTCCTCCTCGCCTAGCGAAGGCGTCGGTCGTCAGACACTCCTCACCTTGCCCTAGATCGGCTTCTGCACTATACTGTCGACATCACAGCCGAGGTCCCTTCTTCTTCTTCTTCCCTGTCTCGCCGTGGAGGTCCCAGTGCCGCGGTTTCCTTTGTCTTCCGGCCGATCGACGACTTTCCCTTCCTTCCTTTGGTCCGACGAGATACCGCCGACCTTCCTTCTGCCGCAGCCGCCACAGGGAGCAGTGCTGCCACCTAGTGTTAGATCTTTTCCTTTGTTTCGGCCAAGAGTTTCCAAACAAGTTGTACCGGCCAAACAAGCTTGATCCGGCTAGAAGAAGAGTATCGATTTGGAGGGTAAGTAGTTGGTTTAGAGGATTATACATTAGTAATTTTAATCTAATGTTTAGTAGTGAAGTTTTCCAGTGGGTATAGTGTGCTGTGTGTTGTTCTTGGATCCGACAACAGTGGTGATTTTCAATCACTAATTCCAGCAGCTTCTTATTCTAGAACAAAGTTGTGATTTAAGGTAAGCTAGAGATCAACATGTAGTTTAATGATGGTTTTGAATGGTATCATTAGCTGGTTATGAGTATTATGAGGAAATTGGAATTTTAAAGGTAATGTGTTGAGGTAAGGAATAGAGGATTTTTCCAGTTGTAGTAGCGTACACAGGAATTTGATATGTTTTGTAGTTGGATGATCATGTGTATGTTGATTAGGTTTATGTTTTTTTGAAATTAGGGTTTTGCCCTAATTTAGGGTTAAAGAATTTATTTAGCTATTTATATTTTTAGCTAAATAATTGTATATCTATTGAATACAGGACTTTGACGCGAGACGGGTATCTCGGAGTCAGATTGGACCTTTCTATTTTTGGAGGCGGGTACTTTTGACTTTTTATCTTTGATATGCTTAGTAATGAAATTAACATGTTGCATTAATTGTGCTTCTTATCTGTTTCGGTTAATCACTACCCAAATCTTGGTACATGCTTGATTGATTGATTGGTTTGCATCTCATGTATATTTTACCTGTTTATACATGCTTATAGGAGTAGTGATATACCATGCTTTACCATGTTCAGGACCTAGGTTTTATACCTTCTGTGTACCTTTGGATTGTTTTGATTCGTTGACCTATGATGCATTTTTATATACATGTGGATTAGGTCAGGATATTTTGTGGTTATTGCCATGCACCATTTGCATGATTGCATGCTGTGCGATAGTCCGCTCTATTATTGTTGAGCACATCGCCAGTTACATGGATCTGCACACACCACCACTCATGGGTTAGTGGTCGATTCAGGCTGAGTGTGTTGCAGCAGGGACTCTGTTAGGCACCGTTGGTCCGCTCATGGGTAGTGTGACACAATGTGTTATCCGGCAGGGATTCCTCCCCGTCACTGTGTACCGGGAGATGAGAGCATTGCGCTCCCCCATTTATGATTTGGGGTAGGAGGATAGGTGTACTCCGACAGCATCCCGTCCACTCGGTCACTCATCAGGAGTAGTGACGACAGAGTGCACGGTTGTCACAGCCCTACCCACTCGACCTCACTATTGTGTGTGAGATGATCGACTGGTGTCAGGGGTGACCAGGACGCATCATTGGCATCATATGCATGATGCATTTATTGCTTGTATTTGTGCTTGCTGCATTTATATGCTGCATATTGTTTAGATACCTATGTTTGACATGTATACAGGATTCCTATACCACTCGGACTGTTTGTCCTTATACTCAGGTCCTGGTTAGTACAGTTCCTCTCCTGTTTACTTCATATGCATATTTTTATCTTTCTTATATCAGGAGACTGTACGCATGATTAGTGTTAGGTGTTATTTCTTTACTTTGCATATCAATTGTACCTGCTGAGTGTTGGACCCACCCCGCCTCCATTGTTGTTATTTTCAGGTTGATGCTGTCCGGAGGGAGTTCCAGTCGCTAGTCCTCACTGCACGTAGTGCTAGATCCCTGCAGACCTCGAGGGTTTATTTACCATTTGGTTTGGTTTTATTTGCTTATGTGTGTACTTGGTTATTTGGATACTTGGACATCGTATGTTTTTCTTTTGATATTGATGGATGTTCTATTCGATATGTTTTTACTACATGCCTGCCTGGATGGCAGAAGAGGTGAGTTTCGTCGGATTTGAGCTTTACGAGTGTAGTTGAGTAGGGTGGATTTCGAGTCAGAGTATTATAGTTTGTGATTACTATTATTAACTGCGTGGTTGTGACAGCCAGAGGCTGAATATCTATATAAACTACGTGGTGATTGTTTTTATTTATTGTTATTATTCCAGCCGCTTGTGGCTGAGGTATGTGAGGATGTAGAAAAGTTTCAGATTGTCCACCGTACAGGGGAGATGCTGCCGAAATTTTCTCGGACAGGGACTCCTCTGGGGCGTGACATCAAGACTCGAGATAGAGTTTCCAGGAGCTATATAAAGACCCCTGGAGCTAGGAAATTATTTAATCAACTCTGTATTAAGTTCTTAGCAACTTTTGAGCATTCTTAGTGCGTAAAAAAGGCTTCTTTGCCTATAGTGAAGGAGATATTCTAGTAGAGCTATTCGACTGCCTTGGATTAATAACCCCCTGGGTTGTAACCAAGTTATATTTCCTGTCTCTCTTTTATTTATGCTATTTTATCTTTTATTGTTGCTATTATGTATTTGAGTTGAAAAGTCTTGAGGAGGGTATTTTTTATTTGCAGGCAATTCACCCCTCCCCTCTTGCCGGTCCCGCTGCACCAACACATGTTCGCGAGCTCACGAGTTGAATACCCTTAAGCTCAAGCTCGACTCGATAAAACTGTCGAGCTCGAAATCGAGCTCGAGCTTGGTTCAATAAGATAAACGAATGAACTTGAACGAGCTTTTTATTGAACCAAGCTTTGAATAACTCGCGAACCGTTTGGTTCATTTACATCCCTAGTCGGGAACTCTAGGTGGAAAGTCCTGGTGGTCGCGGACCAGGTGGAAAGACTGGACAAGTCGTGGAACGAACGCCCAGTAGAAAGTCCTGGAGACTCTGGCACTGAGCAAAAGTCCAGTCAGTTTGGAGGACCAGTCTGGTAACAGGTAAATTCTCCTGAGTGGAGTAGGTGAGGATGCGTTCCTCGGTGAGGGAACGTAAGTGTCGGTTCACCTAGGATTTCCGAAGGTGAAATCGGAAGTCAGAACCAGACAGTCCGGAGTCTGTCAAAATTACTTGTATTTGTCTTATTTTATTGTGCTAACTTTGTTTTGCAGGGTATATTTTATTTTGTAGACTAACATGCCTTGTAGGACATAAATTGTACAAGAAAGCCTCGGATGAATAGTCCCGAGGCGCCCTTCATGGAGCTTGGAGACGCCTCGGGTGTCCTGGTCGACAACCTCACAGCAAGGTGCAAGGGCGCCCTCCAAGAAGCTTGAGGGCGCCTTGGACGCTGGATGGAGGGTGCCCTCCTTGGAGCTTGGAGGCACCCTCAGGCAGATAAGCAGCGAGTGTTGCGGAGCTTATCAATGTTGCAGATTCGACGGGATTGGAGGCACCCTCCATGAGGTTGGAGGTGCCCTCAACAGGCTATATAAGCCTGCTTCGACCAGCAGCAAATAGAAAACTTGGAAACACAATCTTTCTTCCGTGTGCTACTCAAAGGATATTCAACAAAGTTGCAACTCGACTCCGACGACCTGAAGCTTCAAGTTTACTGCTTTTAGTCATTGTTGGTATAATTTACTGTATTTAAATTAATTGTCCTTAAGTTGTAATTTTCTGAATTGATAGTGATTACCCAAAGTAAACACTCAATGAGTGTGGGCCTTGGTGTAGGATTCACCACAGGCTCCGAACCAAGTAAAACCTTGGCGTTTGTGTTTGTGTTTTATTATTCCACCGCGCATTTACTCGATAGTTTTAAAACAAACGTGAAAGCCACAAGCGCTATTCCCCCCTCCCTCCCTCTAGCGCTTTTGATCCTACACGTACATGCATGGTTGATTTTATAAATTTTATAACAACCAGTTTAAATATTCCTGAGCGGTGCTAGTTTGCTAAACTTTATTGTATCCAAAAATCTATCCCAAACTTGTATTTCTATCCGATTGGTTTATGTTGAGTATTACTCTATTATCTTGAATGTTTTATTATAGTAGTTGGTACTTGAGATTATGTTTTGAACTTGTTGTATGATGTATAATTTTTTGAAGGTAGGTTTTGACGCATTTCGGGCTGATAGTTATAAAAAAATGGATAAAGATTGGATGTCAAAGAATAGGTTATCACATTAATATGAGGTTGGAGTAGAGTCTTTCTTACAATTTGCATTGTGAAATGCTATCGATCCGAATGAAATACCTTGCCCATGTTCAAGATGTGGTAATGTGCAGAAGAGAAATGTTGACATTATAAGGACACATTTGTGTTGTAATGGTATAGATTTAACATACCATAAATGGATTTGACATGGTGAAAGATCTACGATCAATAACTCAATGAAAGATGAACAGAAATCTTTTGCCGAGGAGCCTATTGATATGGTGTTGGGATGTATACTACAAGCCTAGCTTTTGTATGAATATCTGTTTTGAAATATTTTGAAATGAAAATCACTTTGGTCAAATGTTTGCATTTTATATTTATATATATGTTAATGCAGTTGTCCATTTAATTTATATTGTAGATAACATGGTGTGTGGTGCCACACAGAAGATCATGTTATCGGTTCCTTAAAAATTATAAATAGTAGCTCACAACCAAGATGGATTGGGACAAACCATTGGAACGGTTGTAGTGTAATTTGGTATTAGTCTGTCTTGACTATAAAATTACACTAGTACATTATGTGTGTATTGAGTAGGACCGTTTGAGGTTGTTCGATTTGTACTGACTACATAAAATAACAGAACCTTTGTTATTATGGATGTGTGTCCTCTTAATCCCTATATAATAACAAGCATGTATACTTAGTATTTATTTCTTTAACTTATCAATGGGTGAGATTTATTCGTTAAATCAATAGACTCGATGAGTTGGAAAATAATATTGTTTATATGGTGTGTTGTTGATTATAGAAGGAATCTGTGTCCTAATTATTTAGGTTGATGATGTCCTCTTGAGGAGCTCATAAGGATTATCATATAAACCCTGCAGGTGGACTTAGTCCAATATGAAAATAAAGTTGAATGGTACTACTCTTGGAATCAGATGTTAATTAATTGAGTTGTCAGTAACTCATTTAATTAACGGACATACGATATCTTAAACACAGAGAGATTAACACACTCATGATAAGAAGGAGCCAATATTGTAATATGGGATTGGTGCGGTAGATCAATAATAACCCTTTAGTGGTATGGGTTATTATTGATGGATTTGAGTTGAGTGTTCAGGCTGAACACAGGAAGCCCAAGCCCATTAGGAGGCCTAAACAAATTCCTCCTCTGGGTCCCTATTGTAGCCTCTGTATAAAGCCTCGCATCCACCCATCCACGTGTTGCTGTTGTGGTTTTTGGTTAGCCTCCTCCTTTCCTAGGGCCGGCGACACCTCCTCCTTTCCTAGGGCCGGCGCCACCTCCTCCTCCTTGTTAGGGCCAGTGCCACCTCCGCCTCCTTGATAGGGGCCGACGCCTCCTCCTGGCTAGGGCCGGTGCCTCCTCTTGCATCCTTTTGTGGACGACAGCTTGGAAAAGAAGAATAAGAGGAGAAGATGCCCCATCCTAGCTATTCTCTTGATGGTCGGCGGTTTGGATACAATGAAGGGAAGGGTGTTTGTTATCTTGGTAGATCGTCGCCCACACAACGTCCAAGAAGAGGAGAGGAATATAACAGAAGATCAAGAGGTCTTTAGCTACAAAGGAAAGGTACAACTAGTTCTTTGATTCCGCTGTGTAATTAGTTTAGTTTTCTTTGTATCGATTTTGGATACCAACACAAGAGGCCAGTGATCTTGTACTTCGATCAAAGTGTTCTTTGATCGGTCAAAAACTTGCTTGATTGATCAAACACATGTTTGATTGAACATGCGGGTTGCTAGGAAAAGTTTTGTACTTGTACAATTTTTGTACAGGGAAATTGAAACAGAACGGAATTCCAGCGCCTTCAAGTGGTATCAGAGTGAGTTTTCTGACTCTGTGTGATTGGTTTTCGGTTAAATTATGCACTGCTCATATATAAGTTTAGGCAGGATAATAGTAGGATGTGCAAGAAAGATTAATTCTGTGGTTGCAGGTATCCTAAGTCCAACTATTATGGCTTTTTGTGTTTGTGTATGATTTGAACCCTCGGACATGTCAAGGTTGTTTTGTATGGTGCATGATTGAAGTAATTAAATACAGCTGGTTGCTGTATTATTTTTTACATTCTGTTCGATCTAGATTATGTAGGTGCAGCGGAGGCCGGCAAGAGGGGGGTGAATTGCTGAAAACAAAAAATAAAACTACCCTCCTCGGATTTCAACTCAGAAATAAAATCAGTAGTAAAATAATAGCAACTAAATTAAGGAGACAGAAAATAAATAGAAGACAGGAATTTAACCTGGTTACAACCAAGTGGGTTGTTAATTCAGGGCGATGAAATACGCACTAAGAAAAATCTCCTTCTCTGAAGGCGGGGAAGCCTTTTGCACTTTAAAAGCTCACTAGTTGCTTAGAAATTGCTTACACAATTGATTGCTTGAGTTGTATAAAATTCCTAGATCTAGGGGACCTTTTATAGCCCCTGAAAATTCTATCTCGAAGCTCCAAGGCGCCTCCATTGAGGGTCTAAGGCTCCTCCAAGCTGGGTCAGCGATAAAACTTTATTCGCGCATGAACGGTCTGTTTGACCAGGTTGAAGGCGCCTTAAACAAGGCTGAAGGTGCCTTCAACCAGCTTGAGGTGCCTTCAACCAGATTGAAGGCGCCTTCAAGCTGGAGGCGCCTTCAACCTTGTTGAAGGCGCCTTGAGCAGTGATTCCAGCACTGCTTTTTTCCGGCTTTGACTTCCGATGCTTTGAACTTTTGGGTGATAGCGACCAACCGGAATAGGGCTCACCCGAATCCAATTCCTGGCTTTCTCCTCGAGCAGCCTTCCATCTCGGCTTAACGTCCCTTGAACGCTACGCACGCTCTTCACACCCACCGGAGTACTCTTCCGCAGCTCTCTCGTCCTTCGGACGCACCGAGCCCGTCGGCTCCCTTCCCGTGCCGTCCTTCTCGCTAGCTGCATCTTCCACTTGACTTCCTGTGCTCCTAAGCTCCTGCACACTCAGACACAGGGATCAAATAAAAAGCAGGACCTAACCAACTTGGTTGATCATTTCAAAACACCACGGGGTCCAACAATCTCCCCCTTTTTGATGTGCATCAACCCAAGTTCAAGTTAGGGAAAAAAAATAGACATAAAAAGTAATTTAAAAGAAAAATTACTAAACTAGCATGTTTAAGCATAAGTTTTGCAAAAATAAAATTGCAACACATATTAGAAAAATATTAAAATTTTAAACTTTCTAACTCCCCCATAACTTGTAAACTTTCTAACTCCCCCTTAACTTGTAACCTTTCTCTCCCCCTTTGATCGCAGCAAAAATGGGGTACCGATAAGAGAATATTAGGCAAATTATTAAGGTAGAAAAAAAATTCTGAGAAAGAATGAATTTTTAGAAAAAAAATTTCTAAGTTAAGTTAAATTTTCAGAAAAAATTTTCTAAGCAAAAATGAATTTTTAGAATTTAAAAAAAATTCTAAGTTAAACTGAATTTTTTAAAATAAAAAATTTCTAAGGCAATTAATTAAAAAATTCTAAGTAAACTAAATTTTTGAATGTTCCCAAAAAAAAATTTCTAAGTCAAATGAAATTTAGAATTTCTCCAGTAAAAATAATTTCTAACTAAAATGAAAAAGAAATTTTTAAGTTAGAATTTTCAAAAAAAATTTCTAAGTAAAAGAAATTTTTGTTTATTTTTTTTTAAAAAAAATGTTTGATAAACTCTTAAAGCATTATTTAATTCTTGATTTTAATGCTTTTTCAGAAAGTTAATTAAACATTTTATTTCAATATTTCAGCTTCCAAGTCGTGGCGAGGCACTAGGCCTTCTTGGTTATTGGAGCAACAACCACTTCCTTAAACAAGGCTTCCATAAAGAATTTCAATGTTTAATTTTCTCACTTTAAAGCTTCTAACTTAAAAGAAATTAATTTAGCACAGATTTTGGAACCCAATAGAGGTTCCTTCTTACTAGATTAATCAGATATTTAAGGGGCACATAAATTTTGGGCACTTTTCTAAGTTGACCCTGATGGTTTCTAATGTACCAGTTCAATTTTCCATAAGTTCTTAATTTTGAGTTTAGAAATTTATTTAAGCATGCATCATGTTTCAAACTTTCAATTTCATTTTTCAACTTTGCATTTTCTAATTTTAAATGCTCATTTTCTTTTTCTAATTGATCTAACTCTTTAGAAAGTGCTTTAATAAAGCGAGAAGACTGAGTTGGGGTTAGATTGCGTACCTTACTTACCTGACTCGGTGACGCTCCCCCTTCACTACAACTTTCCTCTTTTGATGAACCTCCCCCTTCATCCATGCTCATCTCTGAGCTTGAGTCTTCTTCCGGTTGATGGTTCGCCATTAGCGCTAACCCCGAGAATTCTTCGATGTCCGACTCAGAGGATGACGAATTTGACCAAGTAGCCTTCAGGTTCTTGTGCTTGGAGGGTTTTGGTTTCTTGTATTTTGACTTTTCCTTTTCTTTCTCCTTTTTCTTTAGCTTTGGGCAGTGTGCCCCTCTTCGTTGCAGTTGTAGCAATGAACCATCCTCTTCTTTTGATGATGCCTTTGCGATTTAAATTTGTTAGTACTGAAAAACTTATTGAAGCGTCTTACCAGTAGTGCCGCTTCGGATTCGTTGACTGAGGCTTTGGAGTCAGAACCGTTTACTTTTGCCTTTAGGGCTATGTTCTGACTGGTCTTCTCTACTCCATTGGGCTCTGAAACTAGAGATTCGTGAAGTTCAAAAGTCGAAAACAATTGTTCTAAAGTACTTACCTCGAGGTCCTTAGAGATGTAGTACGCATCTACTAAGGAAGCCCACTCTGGAGTTCTGGGGAAGGCGTTGAGCGCGTACCGGATAGAGTCCCGATTTGTTACCTCTTCTCCAAGATTAGTTAGTTGCGTGATCAGCTCTTTGATCCTTGCTTGGAGCTGCGCTACCTTCTCGCCTTGGTTCATCCGGAGGTTCGTCAACTGGTTCCGGAGAATGTCGCGCCTTGCTAGCTTCACTTTAGAGGTGCCTTCATGGAGCTCCAGGAATTTTTCCCAGAGATTTTTTGCAGAGTCGTAGCTTCCGATCCGATTTACCTCCTGAGGCGGCAAAATAGTGAGTAGATGGAACTCAGCCTTCCCGTTGGCGACGAAGTCTGCTTGTTCCTTTTTCGGCCAGGTATTTTCCTCCTTATCTTTCGGAACTGCATAACCATATTTCATTATTAAAAGAATGTCAAATTCAGTTTTAAAAAATACCTCCATTTTGCGCTTCCATGTGGCGAAGTCTCCGTCGAACTTTGGGGGATGTATATTTGCTCCGGCCATCGTCTTGATCGTAGTGCTTCAGTTGGCGGTTAGTCCTTCTAAGGCGATCTGGCTCTGATACCAATTGTAGGTGCAGCGGAGGCCGGCAAGAGGGGGGTGAATTGCTAAAAACAAAAAATAAAACTACCCTCCTCGGATTTCAACTCAGAAATAAAATCAGTAGTAAAATAATAGCAACTAAATTAAGGAGACAGAAAATAAACAGAAGATAGGAATTTAACCTGGTTACAACTCAGAAATGCGCACTAAGAAAAATCTCCTTCTCTGAAGGCGGAGAAGCCTTTTACACTTTGAAAGCTCACTAGTTGCTTAGAAATTGCTTACACAATTGATTTCTTGAGTTGTATAAAATTCCTAGATCTAGGGGACCTTTTATAGCCCCTGAAAATTCTATCCCGAAGCTCCAAGGCGCCTCCATTGAGGGTCTAAGGTGCCTCCAAGCTGGGTCAGCGGATAAAACTTTATCCGCGCACGAACGGTCTGTTTGACCAGGTTGAAGGTGTTGGTTGCTACTCGAAAAACCTAGAGGTTCCACTGTACAAAAATTTGTACAAAGGTCTGAACCTTTTCCTAGCTACCATGTGTTCTTTTAAATTAAATTTTGGATCGCCTGCGGAACTTAACACGTTTGATCCAAAACTTAATCTATTCGTTCTTTTAGGTTTTGACTTGGGTCTCCTACGGAACTTAACACGTTCGACCCAAATCACCTTAAGTTATTAATTCCATTAAATATTAATTTCCATAATCGGTTCCCAGTACTGACGTGGCGAGGCACATGACCTTCTTGGATATGGGAGCAACCACCACCGACTAGACAAAACCTTTTATAGAAAGCTAATATTTAATTTCCTAAAATAACTTTAGGTTAACCGAAAAGAACAATCAAATCACAAGGAAAAGAAAAAACAAAAGAACACAACATCGAAAAACATATTCGAAATTCTAGAACGTAAGCCTCTTGTATTTGGTATTATTTCCATAAATAACTAGCATGATGCGGAAATAAAAATTACTAGTTATACCTTGTAGAAAAACCTCTTGATCTTCTACCGTATTCCTCTTCTAACCTCGGACGTTGTGTGGGCAACGATCTACCGAGATGAGAAACCACCAACCACCTTCTTCTCCTCCAAGCAAGGTTCGGCCACAAAGGAAAACTTCACCAAGGAGAAAAACCAAAATACTAACCAAGCTCCAAGAGATGCTAGCTTTCTCTCCTTCTTCTTCTTCTTCTCCAAGTAGTATCCGGCCACCACAAGAGCTCCAAGGGAGAGAGAGAGGTTCGGCCACCACAAGAGGAAGAGAGGGAGAGGATGGCCGGCCACACCAAGGAACAAAAGAGGGAGAGAAATAATAGATGTTGTGTCTCATGAAGGCACCCTCACCCCTTCTTTTATATTCCTTGGCCTAGGCAAATTAGGAAATTTAATTATAATAAAATTTCCTCAATTTCCTTGACATGATTTAATTGAGAAAAATAAAATAAAATTTCCCAATTAAATCTACATTGGCCGGCCACATCATTGGAGAACAAATTGGACAAGTTTCAATCAACAATTAAAACTTCCTAATTTGTTTTCGGAAATTTTAAAATTAAAATTTCTCTTTAAAAATCTCTACATGGTTAATAAAAGAAATTTCTATAATTTTAATTTTACAACATGTGAATAATTTTTAAAGAGAAAATAAAATATCTCACCAATCTACAAATAAGGAAAGAGATCTAATCTCTTTCTTTAATCTTTCGTAAAACAAGAGAGATAATTTAATTTAAATTCTCTTTAATAAATTATATCTTCCACATAATAAAAATTAAAATTAATTTTTTTTTTAATTTAATTTGGCCGGCCCTACTAGCTTGGGTTCAAGCTAGGGCCGGCCACCCAATTTTATACCTAGGTCGGCCCTAGCTTGTTCCCAAGCTAGCTTGGCCGGCCCCTATTAGGTGGGTATAGAAGGTGGATATATGTGGGTATAGAACTCTATAAATAAGAGGCTACAATAGGGATCGAGAGGAGGAATTGGTTTTGGTCTCCCGATAAAATTAAGCATCCCGTGTTCGCCCCGAACACACAACTTAATTTTATCAATAATAATTCATTCCACTAGAGAACTATTATTGAACTACCGCACCAATCCCAAATTACATTTTTGGGCTCCTTCTTATTATGAGTGTGTTAGTCTCCCTGTGTTTAAGATATCGAATGCCCACTAATTAAGTGAGTTACTGACAACTCATTTAATTAATATCTTAGTCCAAGAGTAGTACCACTCAACCTTATCGTCATGTCGGACTAAGTCCACCTGCAGGGTTTAACATGACAATCCTTATGAGCTCCTCTTGGGGACATTATCAACCTAGTATCTCTAGGACACAGTTTCCTTCTATAATCAACAACACACACTATAAATGATACCATTTCCCAACTTATCGGGCTTATTGATTCATCGAACTAAACCTCACCCATTGATAAATTAAAGAAATAAATATCAAATATATGTGTTTGTTATTATATCAGGATTAAGAGCACACACTTCCATAATAACCGAGGTCTTTATTTCTTTATAAAGTCAGTATAAAAGAAACGACCTCAAATGGTCCTACTCAATACACTCTAAGTGTACTAGTGTAATTATACAGTCAAGATAAACTGATACCTAATCACACTACGACCTTCTAATGGTTTGTTCCTTTCCATTTTGGTCGTGAGCTACTGTTTATAATTTATAAGGTACTGATAACATCATCTTCTGCATGTGACACCACATACTATGTTATCTACAGTATAAATTAATTGAACAACTACAACTAAATGTAGACAATTTGACCAAATGTGATTCTTTATTCATAATGAATGTTTACAAAGCTTAGGCTTTCAGTATACACTCCAACAGAAGGCGCCTTAAACAAGGCTGAAGGTGCCTTCAACTAGCTTGAGGCACCTTCAACCAGATTGAAGGCGCCTTCAAGCTGGAGGCGCCTTCAACCTTGTTGAAGGCGCCTTGAGCAGTGATTCCAGCACTGCTTCTTTTTGGCTTTGGCTTCCAATGCTCTGAACTTTTGGGTGATAGCGGCCAATTGGAATAGGGCTCACCCGAACCCAATTTCCGGCCTTCTCCTCGAGCGGCCTTCCGTCCCTCGAACGCCGCGCACGCTCTTCACGCCCACTGGAGTACTCTTCCGCAGCTCTCTCATCTTTCGGACGCACCGAGCCCGTCGACTCCCTTCCCGTGCCGTCCTTCTCGCTAGCTGCATCTTCCACTCGACTTCCTGTGCTCCTAAGCTCCTGCACACTCAGACACAAGGATCAAACACAAAGCAGGACCTAACCAACTTGGTTGATCACATCAAAACACCACGGGGTCCAACAGATTACATGTAAATTCTTTTGTGGAATATAGGATCGATAAATGTAAATTTTTATTTTTTTTGTTGCGGCTTGTATCCTTTCTATGTGTGGTGCTATTTTGAGGACCAGAGGTGCGGCGAAGAAGGAAGCAAGATAGATGCGACGACTTGATCCATCGGTGGCATATTGGAGGACAACGATGAATGAGGCTATAATAGTTGAAAATTTTATTTTCATATTTATTGCCTTTATATGCTGGTTTTTGTTGGTTGCTACTCGGAAAACCTAGAGGTTTCACTGTACAAAAATTTTGTACAAAGGTCTGAACCTTTTCCTAGCTACCATGTGTTCTTTTAAATTAAATTTTGGATCGCCTGCGGAACTTAACACGTTTGATCCAAAACTTAATCTATTTGTTCTTTTAGGTTTTGACTTGAGTCTCCTGCGGAACTTAACACGTTCGACCCAAATCACCTTAAGTTATTAGTTCCATTAAATATTAATTTCCATAATTGGTTCCCAGTACTGACGTGGCGAGGCACACGACCTTCTTGGATATGGGAGCAACCACCACCGACTAGACAAAACCTTTTATAGAAAGCTAATATTTAATTTCCTAAAATAACTTTAGGTCAACCGAAAAGAACAATCAAATCACAAGGAAAAAAAAACAAAGAAACACTATATCGAAAACAAATTCGAAACACTAGAATCGTATGCCTCTTGTATTTAGTATTATTTCCAAAAATAACTAGTATGATGCGGAAAGAAAAATTACTAGTTATACCTTTTAGAAAGACCTCTTGATCTTCTACCGTATTCCTCTTCTAACCTCGGACGTTGTGTGGGAAACGATCTTCCGAGATGAGAACCACCAAGCACCTTCTTCTTCCTTACAAGTTTCAGCCATCAAAACTTCTCCTAGGATGAAGAGGTTCGGCCACCACCACCATGCTCCAAGGGATGCTAGAAAAGAGGCTTCTTTTCTCTCCTTCTTCTCCTTCTTAGATCCGGCCACCAAAGCTATCTCCACCATGAGAAGGTTTCGGCCACACAAAGGAGAGGAGAGGAAAGAAAGGGCCGGCCACACCCAAGGAGAAAAGAGAGGAAAAATAGAATAGAGTCGTTAGCCTTGAAGCCTCCTCTACCCCCTCTTTTATAATCCTTGGTCTTGGCAAATAAGGAAAATTTAATAAAAACTTCTTTAAATCTTTTGCCATTGAAAAGGAAAATTTATTTAATTAAAATAAATTTATCTTTTCAAATTATAATGGCCGACCACTCTTCTCCACAAAACAAAGAGAGTTTTAATTAAAACAAAAATTAAAACTTCCTAATTTGTTTATAGAAATTTATAAAAATTTCTCCAATAATTTTAATCCCTTCATGATTGGTTAATAAAAAGAAATTTTATAAATTAAAATCTTTCTTTTAAACATGTGGATAATTTCCAAAAAGGAAAGTTATCTCTAAAAATTAAAATCTTCTTTCAATCTACAAATAAGGAAAGATATTAAATCTTTTCTTAATCTTTTGTAGAAACTAATAAAAGAGAATTTTTAATTTTTAAACTTTCTTTTAAATCATGAATATAATTAAAAGGAAAGTTTTTACCAAAATTAAAATCAACCTTTTAATTTACAAATAAGGAAAGAGATTTTAACTCTTCTCTTAATCTTTTGTAGAATATTATAAAAGGAAGGATTTAAATTTTTAAACTCTCTTTTAAATTATATTATCCACATAAGAAAAATTTTAAAATTAAAATTCCTTTTTATTTAATAGGGTCGGCCACATGAATTCACCCATGAACATACCCATGGCCGGCCCTAGCTTGGTCTCCAAGCTAGCTTGGCCGACCCCTATAGGATGGGTAAGAAGGTGGGTATAGGTGGGTATAGTACTCTATAATTAAGAGGCTACGATAGGGACCGAGAGGAGGAATTGGTTTTGGTCTCCCGATAAAATTAAGCATCCCGTGCTCGCCCCGAACACACAACTTAATTTTATCAATAATAATTCATTCCACTAGAGAACTATTATTGAACTACCGCACCAATCCCAAATTACATTTTGGGCTCCTTCTTATCATGAGTGTGTTAGTCTCCCTGTGTTTAAGATAACAAATGTCCACTAATTAAGTAAGTTACTGACAACTCACTTAATTAATATCTAGCTCCAAGAGTAGTACCACTCAACTTCATCGTTATGCCGGACTAAGTCCACCTGCAGGGTTTTAACATGACAATCCTTATGAGCTCCTCTTGGGGACATTCTCAACCTAGATTACTAGGACACAGTTTCCTTCTATAATCAACAACACACACTATAAGTGATATCATTTCCCAACTTATCGGGCTTATTGATTCATCGAACTAAATTTTACCCATTGATAAATTAAAGAAATAAATATCAAATATATGTGATTGTTATTATATTAGGATTAAGAGCACACACTTCCATAATAACTGAGGTCTTTGTCCCTTTATAAAGTCAGTATAAAAGAAACGACCTCTAATGGTCCTACTCAATACACTCTAAGTGTACTAGTGTAATTATATAGTTAAGATAAACTAACACCTAATTACACTACGACCTTCCAATGGTTTGTTCCTTTCCATCATGGTCGTGAGCTACTGTTTATAATTTATAAGGTACTAATAACATGATCTTCTGTGTGTGACACCACACACCATGTTATCTACAATATAAATTAATTGAACAACTATATTTATCACAAATGTAGACATTTGACCAATGTGATTCTTATTTCTAGATAAATGTTTATACCAAAAGCTAGGCTTTTAGTATACACTCTAACAGTTTTATGTGCTGTGATGCTATTTTTATGTGCTGTGATGTGTGTGCATGTTAAAATTTCTCAATTTAAATAACTAAGTAGGAGAGAGATTATTTAAATAAATTCTACGATCTCCATTACTGGTTTGTAAGTGATGCATTTAAACTTGTGCGTTGGCTTTAAGTGTCTTCCTCCATATCGGATGAGTTTGTTTGCGGATCACTAGATCAAACTTCCTCTATGGATGATTATAGAAAATTATTTAGGTATATGTGATCTTCTCCATCTGAAGGGGCACAATCCTAATTAATGGACTAAGTATCAAGTAATGGTATATACTTAGGCACATTTAATAGTATCTTCCCCATCGGAGTCACTGCTATTATTTGTGTGGCCGAAAATGAACCAACTATTAATTTTATTTGTCATAAAGTTAGGTTGACAAGATAATAAAATTAATGGGTAAAACCTCCTCTTACAAATGTTTGAATTAGTATACGTCCACACTATCGTGGCATACGAAATTCACGGTATTTTGAGGTGTTGGTGAATTTAAATTATATTGTTTGAGAAATCAATATTATTTAAAATTCTAAAGTTTTGACCAAATATTTTATTTTGTGATTCTCAGGATTTTAAAATGGCTTTCAATCCTCTTGCTGTTAAATGAAAACAAACTTACTGGTCCAAATTATATTGATTGGAAACGAAACTTGGACATTGTCTTAACTGCTGAAGAATATAAGTTCGTACTTCTTGAGGTATGTCCTAGCATGCTTGATAAGGATTCTAGTGAAGAGGAGATAGAGAGACATAGGAAATGGCTCAAGGTAGATGAGATGACGCGGTGTTACATTTTGACTTCTATGTCAAATGTGCTGCAATATCAGCATTAGGCCATACCCACTGCCTATGATATGATGCTGAATCTCAAGGAACTTTTCGGACACCAGAATCGGGCTACTAGGCAGGAGTCTATGAGAAACTTAATGACGACCACCATAACTGAGGGGACACCCGTAAGGGATTATATCCTCAAGATGATGGCTCATTTGAATGAGATAGAAGTTCTTGGAGCTGAAATCAATGGGGAAACCCAGGTTGATATTATTCTCCAAACACTGCCTAAAAGTTTTGAGCAGTTCCGCCTTAACTACAACATGAACAAAAGAGTTTATTCGTTGGTATAACTTCTGACAGAACTCTAAGCGGTAGAAGGGTTATTTCGTCAAAGTTCTCAAGTTCACATTGCTGAAAACGTTTCTGCCTCTAAGCCGAAAGGCGGAAAGAAGAAGAAGAAACAAGTTGGTTCGGCAAAGAAAGTAATTCGACCTCAAGGGACTGGGTCGCAGGCAGGTGTGAAGAAGTCGAAGAGCAAGTGCTTCACATGTAAGCAGTCTGGACATTGGAAGGTGGACTGCCCTTGCAGAAAGGAAAATAATAAAGGTATATCTTATTCATTAGTTGTTGAAACATGTTTAGCGGTGTTATCTACCGGTACCTGGTGTGTAGATACGGAAGTCACTGATTATGTCTACAATTCATTGCAGGGGTTCCAGGAAATCAGACGACTACATGAAGGAGAGATCACCGTCGACATGGGCAATGCTACGAGAGTGGCGTTGTTGTAGTGGGAGATGTTTTTTATCTTTTGATAGGAATAAAACTTTGATTTTGAAAAATTATCTTTACGTATTATGTTTTAGAAAGAACTTGATTTCAGTTTCTAAATTATTTATGGATGGATATTCTGTTTCTTTTGATAACAAAGTGGTTGCCAAGAAAAATAGGGTGGTTATCTGTTCTGGTTGACAATTTGTATACTCTTAATCCAATAACTCCCACGATGCAACAAATGAAAATTAAGAACACATCTTCTAATTCTAATAAGAGAAAGCAACCTTTAGAAATGAATCAAACATATCTTTGGCATCTAAGGTTGAGTCATATTAACTTGAGTAGGATTCAAAGGTTAATAGCCGATGGACCTTTGGGTTCATTGGTAGTGGAAAACTTTCCGACCTGCGAGTCTTGCTTGGAAGGAAAAATAACCAAGAGGCCTTTTAAGGCAAAGGGGTATAGAGCCAAAGAAGTGTTGAAATTGGTTCATTCTGATTTGTGTGGGCCTATCACTATCCAGGCAAGAGGTGGTTTCGAATATTTTGTCTCTTTTATAGATGACTATTCGAGATATGGGTACATTTACTTGATGCGCCGTAAGTCAGAGTGCTTTGATAAGTTCAAAGAGTACAAGGCTGATGTGGAGAAACGTTATGGTAAAAGTATTAAGACACTACGGTCTGATTCTGGTGGAGAGAACCTCTTAGGAGAGTTTAGGAGTTAGTTATCAGAGGTCGGGATTCAATCCCAATTGTCTGCACCTGGTACACCTCAACAGAATGGTGTGGCGGAACGAAGGAATATGACTCTTATGGAAATGATTAGATCAATGATGAGTTATTCAGAATTATCAAATTCATTTTGGGGATATGCTTTGGAAACGACGGCGTACATTTTGAACTTGGTACCTTCTAAGTCAGTACCCTCTACACCCATAGAATTATGGAATGGGCGTAATCCTAGTTTGAAACACATTCGGATTTGGGGTAATCCAGTACATGTGCTAAAGGGAGACACTGATAAGTTGGAACCACGTACAGAAGTTTGCTTATTTGTGGGATATCCTAGAGGAACGAATGATGGTTTGTTTTATAGTCCTAAAGATCAGAAGGTCATTGTTAGCACCAATGCCTGATTTTTAGAAGAGTACTATGTAATGAACCATAAGCCCCTAAATCCTAAACCCTAATACCAATTAAGTCTACCATAATTTCTAAACTTTGAATTTTGAAAAGAACTTAAATTTAGTCATGCATCTCCTTTTCAATAATTTTATTTGTTCTTCTAATTTTTTATTTTAAATTTTTAACTTGTCCAAATCTTCTAATCGATAAGATTTTACTAAAGTTCCTTTTAATTCTAAGTTTTTCTTTATTAATTTTTCATTTCTAGTTTCTAATTGACAAGAATTTTTAGAAAGCATTTTAATGAATTTGTATAACTTGTTAGGAGGTAGAGATCATACCTGACTTATGTTGTCAATCTCGTTATCCAACACTCTCCCTTCAATGCTGCTCCCCTCTGAAGTAGCTCTCCCTTCATGGATACTTTCGATGTTCATTTCATATGAGCTTACTTCATCATCTTCTTGGTGACTTACCATCAGCACAAGTTTGGCGTAGACTTTAATCTCTGACTCTGATGATGGCGTTTCGTCCCACGTCACCTTTAGATTCTTGTGCTTAGTCCAGGGAGGTCTTTTGTTCTTGTCCTTCTCCTTCTTTGTTGGATAGTTGTCCTTGATGTGCCCTTCTTCTTGACAATTATAGCACCACACCTTTCATTTGCTTCGTGAATGTTTCTTAGTCTGTGACTTGTTAAATTTGTTAGACTTAAGGAATTTACTAAACTTTCTTATCATAAATGCAGGATCATCTTCGTCGAGTTATGTGTTTGAATCTGGTTCGCCGTTCTGGTTAGCCTTCAGTTCTAGGTTATGAGCTCTCTTTTCTTCTTTATTTCTCAAGCTTGTACATCTTGATTCATGAAGTTCAAAAGTAGAAAACATGTTTTCTAATGTACTAACCTTGAGGTCCTTAGAGATGAAAAAGCAATCAACAATGGATGCCCACTCAGGTGTTCTCGGAAATGCATTTAAAGCGTACCTTAATGAATCCTGATTTGTTATCATTTCATCGAGATTTATGAGTCCAATAATCAGCTCCTTGATCCTTGAGTGTAGATTGTAGGACCCATGTGGTCGACAAGAGGGGGTGAAACTGAAAAAATAAAATCAAACATTTCTCGAACTTTTGAAATAATTCAAACACTTGTATAAAAAGAAATAGCAAACTAATTAATAAAAGAGACACAAAGTTTACTTGGTTTGCAATAAGAAGATTGCTAATCCAAGACTATGAAATTCTCATTAGAACTCTTCTTCGAGCGGAGTAACCTCTTACAACATTAACAACTCACAATCAAAGTAGTAGAACAGAAAAGTAATTCGTGTACAAGTGATTGTCTGAACTACTGAGACTAGGGCTCTATTTATAGCGTGCTGGTCGAATCTAACCGTTTACTGACGTGGCAGCTCCGAATGTCTAGAAGGGTCCAGGTGCCTGGGTGTGGATAAAACTTTATGATTTGCAATGGCTCAACTGGATAAAACTTATTTGGTCTGGGTGCCTGGAATAGCTTCGGGTGCTCTAATTGGGTTGACTAACCTTTGAATAGATTGCATCGAGGAGGCGCCCTGGGCTACCCCTAGGGGGTCCGAGCGTCCGAACTAGTCCAAACGCCTGGACTGTTTGGGCACTTGGACTTGGTTTGGGTGCCTAAACAGTCAACAGTAGGTTGACTATCCGGATTCTCCTCTGTTCTGGCTCTATTCGCTTGGGTGATTTCTGCCATCCAGAATAGGGCTCACCCGAACCCATTTGCCGACCTTCTCCTTGAGTAAGCTTTCACTTTGGCTTCTCATTCCTCGGAAATGCCATGCGCTTCTTTCTCGTCGGCTTCTCATCCCTCGGAAATGCCATGCGCTTCTTTCTCGTCCGCTATCATACTCTTCCATAGCAGCTCGTCCCTCGGGCGCACTGAGCCCATCAACTCTCTCTCTCTCTCATGCCATTTTTCTCACTAGCCGCGTCTTTCACTCGACTTCCTATACTCATAAGTTCTTGCACACTTAGACATAAGGAATCAAATATACATAGGACCTAACTTAACTTGGTTGACCACATCAAAATTACCTCGGGGAACCTACATAGATGAGCGACTGTTTCACCTTCTTCCATTCAAAGGTTGTCGATCTGGTTTCAGAGCAAATCCCACCTTGTGAGTTTCACCTCCGAGGTCCCTTCGTGCAGCTTCAGGAACTTCTCTCAGAGATCTTTGGCTAACTCATAGGTCGGTTGACTTCTCATGGTGGTAAAATGATAAGCAAATTGTAATACCCCGGTTCTGAGATTCTGGTTAAGTATAACTTAAAAGGTTAGATGGTACTATCCACATCACCAAGGTGCACCTTCCTTTTCGGAAGCCCAAGCTTAAGAACTCCAAAGTTAAGCGTGATTGGCTTGGAGAAATCTGAGGATGGGTGACCTCCTGGGAAGTTTTCCAGGGTGCGTGCGAGTGAGGACAAAGCACGCTGAAAGGACCTCCGGTGGTCTGTGGAGCTAGTCATCAAACCGATAGGTAATTATGGTGTCGTTCCTGGTTCGGTCCGGGTGGGGCCCGCCCCGGCCGGGGCGTGTCAGATGGCATCAGAGCGACCTTGCGACCATGAGTGCGCCTGTGGTAGAAGCACCCAGGGCACCACCTAGCGAGGGAGATTCTGGGATTTGTTTGTGGTGTGATTTGTGGTTACACAACGAGGACGTTGTGTCTTTAAGTGGGGGTGATTGTAATACCCCGGTTCTGAGATTCTGGTTAAGTATAACTTAAAAGGTTAGATGGTACTATCCATATCACCAAGGTGCACCTTCCTTTTCGGAAGCCCAAGCTTAAGAACTCCAAAGTTAAGCGTGCTTGGCTTGGAGAAATCTGAGGATGGGTGACCTCCTGGGAAGTTTTCCAGGGTGCGTGCGAGTGAGGACAAAGCACGCTAAAAGGACCTCCGGTGGTCTGTGGAGCTAGTCATCAAACCGATAGGTAATTATGGTGTCGTTCCTGGTTCGGTCCGGGTGGGGCCCGCCCCGGCCGGGGCGTTACACAAATGGAATTTTACGTTGCCTTTTGCCACGAAGTCGGCTTACTCCTTCTTTGTCCACAAATATTCTTCTTTGTTGACTCCTTGCTGATCTTTTAGTGCTACAAAACCATATTTTATAATTAAAATCTATTTTGAAGAATACCTCCATCTTTGTTTTCCATGTCGCGAATTCCCTCTCAAACTTAGGTGGATAGATGCTTGGTTCGACCATTTCTTGTGCTTCGGTCAGTTGTTAGTCCTTCTGAAGCGTTCTCACTCTGATACCACTTGTTAGTCTCAGTGCGACCGGCAAGAGGGGGGGGCGTGAATTGCCTAAAATGACAAAAATAGCCTTTCTTGAAGCTTTTGACTTTAGTTAAGACAAACACTTTAATAATCAAAACTAAATTGCATAAAAGAAAGTACATGACAGAAGAGTTTTACTTGGTTTACAACTAGGGAGGTTGCTAATCCAAGGCAAATAAAGCTCAACTAGAAGACTCCTTCTTTGACACAAGTCGGAGGTGGAGAAGCCTCATACAGGATGTTGACAACATAGAAACTTGAAAATAGAATAGAAAATCGAAGTACAGAAAAGTGTTGCTCTTAAACTTTTATCTCCATACAACGACTTCGTAACGATTAGAAGATGGAATTTTTCCATGTCTAAGCGCCTGGAGTGTTGTTGACATGGACCCGAAGGTGATCCACAACAACAACACTGCGACAAGGCGTCTGTTAGGTGCTTTAGTGGTCCAAGCACCTGGACTAGGTGGTCCAGGGGCCCGAACCGTTCAGACGCCTAGACTAGCTGGTCTGGGTGCCTGGACCAGTCAACTACTTGCTAACCGTCTGACACCTTCTTTGGTCGCTGGCTTTATCTCCAGTCACTTCGGTGATTCTCCGACCTTCCAGAGTTGAGCTCACCCGAACATAACTCCAGCTTTCTCCTTGAGCAGTCTTTCGCTCCAGCTTCTTGTCCCTCAGAAGCGTCATATGTGTTCTCTCGCTCTATCGGTATACTCTTTTGCAGCTTCTAGTCCCTTAGATGCACCGAGACCATCGACTTGATTCCTGTGTCATCCTTCTCATCTACTGCATTTTTCGCTCGACTTCTTGCGTTCCTAAGTCTCTGTACAGTCAGAAGCAAGACATCAAATACACAGAGCCTAACTTGACTTAGTTGATCACATCAAAACCACCACGGGATAAGTCTTCAGATTGTACTTCATCCAGCCTTTTCAGTATCTGAAATCCTCGTTGGAGAAGAGGGGCAGGCATGCGGTACTATAGCCTTCTTGATGGGCCATTTGAAATCTCACAAAAAAGGAAAAATAAGGAAGTTTATTCCAAGACTTGGTCTTGGATTAGTAGTGTGGTATGAAAAGAAATAAAGAACTTGAGTGGTGTTGCACCAACTTCAAGAAATGAAAAAAAAACTTGATTAAAAAATTTTTATCGGAAGGGGTGATATTACCAATTTCGATAGACTCCAAAAAACAAAAAAAAAAAAATGAAAAATTTGCTCGAATGGTAGTTTCACCAATTTAAAGAGATCTCGTTCTGATACCAATTGTTGGATCAAAAGTGTTAGAGGGAGGGGGTGAATATCGCTCATAGCTTATTCACGTTTTTCTCATAAAGCAATCGAGTAAAGAGAAATCGCAACAGAATTAAGATAATATATAAGAAAAGAAGACAAACGCTAGTACTTTTTTTACTTGGTTCGGAGCCTGTGACGGCTCTTACTCTAAGGACCGTGATCGTCGATCACTTTTGTTGGATAATAAACTAATAATTCGAAGTATTACAATAAAGATTTTGATTACAATGTAACTGCAAATATGTAAAATTTACTGACAACTAAGGATTTGGAGATTCAGGCTTTCGGTTGTCGGAGAAGCATTACAACATCGTCGAGTCATTTCCAGAGCAACACACAAGAGTAAAAGTTGTTCAAATTGAGTGTACAAGATACTGGTCAAACCCTCCTTTTATAGGCTATCCAGGCACGCGAATTCCTCACCGGGCGCCCCCACAACGCTGACATGGCATGTTCTCTTCCAAACTTAATCTAGCAAACTCTATACATCTCCGGGCGTCCGAACTGGTCTAGGCACCTAGACCACTAATGTGGATTGGCTAGTTGAAGCATGCCATTGTATCTTGCAAATGAATTTTTCCCAGTCCAGGCACCTGGACCGTCCGGGTGCCCTCGGTGATGAAGGCTGGCCACCCGATGTGCTCCATCTTAGCCACTGACCTGGGCGCCTGGAGCAATCCGGGCGCTTGGACCCAGTCTAGGCACCTGGATGCCCTTTTTCCATCTTTTAATCACCTACACTAAGGAGTTAGAAACAAACAATAATATGTAAAGTAAAGTAATATTTGACATCCTCCGGACTATCCGGTACTGACTTTGAGTTTCGCTGAAACTCTAGGTCGGACCGATGCCTACTATTTCTTGTACGGGAAACACGTCCTCATGTACTCCTTTTAGGAGAGTTTACCTTTTGTCAAATTGATCCTTTAGACCGTATGGACTTTTACTTAACATCCGAGACCTCAGGACTTTATGTTGGATGTTCAAATCCTAACCCGTCTAGTCTTTCGCATGGTGTCCGCGACCCTCAAGACTTCCACCTAGTGTCCTTGACCCTAGAATTTTTGTCTAACATCCTCGACTTGTCGAGACTTCACCCAGTCCCACGGACTAGGACTTCCTTGCCTAACCGTAATTAGGACATTCTACCTGCGTAATGTCCACTAGGACTTCTTTTGCTTAGCCTTAACTAGAACTTTTACCTTGTCTAAGATCATTTAGGACTTTCTTACACACTCAGTCCAACTTGTTAGAACAACAAGAAGCCTTAACTTTGAATCCTTTGTCATTATCAAAGCTTAAGTTTGATCATACGGTGCTCCTTGCACTAATACCCTCAAGATCATGTACATGTTTTAGATATACCTTATCTAAGCAATGCTCGAGGAGGATCCAATCGGAAAAATATTTTTATTATTAGATAGGTTGCTTGTTTATTTCTTTTATGCATGTTTAAGTTATTGCTTAATTTATAACAGTTACATAAGGACTTATGTTTGATTGAGACTTACCCAACCTAGTATCAGGCTAAAGGAGATGATACTATGTTAGGAAAGCTTGGTATAGGGAGTCAAGTAGGATAAGGCGTACCCTACTTGAGTTACTTAGTCAAGTAGAATTAACCAAAGTTACTTCGTCATATCCTAGACTAGTTAGATCAGAGTTACTCACTTGATTAACTAAGTGTCCAATTTCATGAATTAGGTTTGTCTAGAAGTGATCATTGTTTTGATATCTAAGAAGGCCTCTATGATTCACCACAGTCTGGAAGCTGAAAGCTGAAATGTACACTTATTTAATCAAAGGTAAAATTTGAATCTAACTCAAATGTTCATTAATCATCAGAATTCAATTAAATTAATAAAGATAAAATTGACAACCGTCCCACAAAATATATAAAGTTCCTTGATTGAAAATCTAAAAAATGATGAGATAGTTTACGATTAAATAAACCTTAATCAATTAACTAAAACTTTAATTAATTTAACTTTAATAAATTTCAATTAAATAATCTTCAATTAATGTAACTTTAATAAACCTTAATTAAATAATCTTCAATGTAACTTGAATAAACTTTAATTTAATGTTAATTAAAATCAAACTTAATAAATTGACCTCAAACATATTTAATTCACTTAAGCTTACTCAATAATTACAACTTAAATCCAAATTCAATTAATAATTTTAATAAAAATAATCCAAACTTAATTAAAAAATCTAATAAAATCCAAAACTTATTTAATAAATCCAATTAATCCAAATTAATTAATATAAATTTAACTTAAATCGAATTTAACTAAAATATTAAGTAATATGAAATTAGTCTAATTGATATGATGAAATTAATCAATTTAATTAATTAATTTGGAATAAATTAAAAATTAATAACTAATTAAACTTAGATAAAGCTTAGTAAATGTTAAACTATACTTTAAATAAAACCTAAAACTAATTAATCTAAATAATCTAATTAAATCTAACTTAATCAAACTTAATTAATTCAATTAAAACATAATTAATTACACCTAACTAATCTAATTAATATAATTCATTCAATTATTCTTAACTAATTTATTTAAAACTTAATTAATCTAAAATTAATTTAAACTTAACTCATAAAATAAACTTAAGTAATTTAACTTTAACTAAATAATGTCAATCCAAAATTAACATTAAAACATTATCAATTAAATCAAAATTAATCCTATGGATCGATCAATCCACCTTCACTTGCTAAGAGTACACATTTGTTTCTAATTCTTAATGATTTTAGTAGAAAAACTTGAGTTTATTTTCTTAGGCAAAAAATCAAAAAATTTAAGGTATTTGTTGAAACTGCGAGTGGATATAATATCAAAGATTTGAGATATGATCAAGGAGGTGAATTCAGTTCTAAGAAATTCAATGACTTTTGTGAAACTCATGGGATCTATTGTCCTTAGATAATTCTTAGATCACCACAATAAAATGAAGTAGCCGAGAGGAAGAGTATAACTATTCTTAATATGGCAAGATGCATGCTAAAAGCTAAAATTATGTCAAAGGAGTTTTGGGCTAAAATTGTTTATTATGCAATTTACTTGTCTAATCACTCTCAAACATTGAATATCAAAGATTAAACTCCTCAAGAAACATGGAATAGAAGAAAGACTAATGTTAAACATTTGTTAGTTTTTGAAAACATTGCTCAAGAGAGGTCCAAGCTTGATGATCAAAGTGTTAAATATGTCTTTATTGGATAAGATTACATTCCAAAGAAGTTATACAAGTCAAGCAATGACAAAGTGGTGGTAAGTCAGGATGTTGAGTTTGCTGAAGAAGCATTTTGGAATAGGGAAGCCCACGAAGAAAAAACTTATGATTTTTTTCATACTTTGAAGAAGAAGAGCATAACATTATAGTGTCAATACAAAATACAGCTCGGCCACCTACTCTCCATGAAGAAAGTCCAACTGAAACACCTCAAAAGATGAGAAATTTGTAGGATGTTATGCTAAAACTAATAAAATCACTGTTATATTTTTCATTGTCATTTTATTGATTCAGAACTCCTAACTTTTGAAGTTGCAATGAAAAATGAACAATGGAGACTAACAATGGATGAAGAAATAAATACAATTCAAAAGAATGACACATGAAAATTGACAACTATTCCAAAAGGAAAGTAAACTATTGATGCAAAGTGAATCTACAAGAAGTATGCAAAAGGGGAAGTCCAAAAATGCAAAGCTCATCTTGTAGTAATATGATTTAGTCAACATCAAGTATTGATTATAATTAAGTTTTTTCTCTAGTTGCTCACTTAGAAACTATTTGATTAATTATTGCATAACCACATAAAGAAAATGAAATATTTTTTAGTTGGATATCAAGCCAGCCTTCTTAAATGGCAAGTTGGAGGAAGATATTTGTTTATATAGAACAACCATTGGGATATTTTTCTAATGGACAAGAAAATAAAGTTATAAAGTTGAAGAAGACTTTGTATGGATTAAAATAAGCCCCAAGATCTTGGTACAATAGGATTGATCAATATTTCAAATTAAAAGGCTTCATAAAGTGCCCACGTGAATACAATGTCTTTGTTAAAAAAAAGGAGATAAATGATTTGATAGTTGTTTGTTTATACGTTGAGGATTTGATTTTTATAGGAAATAATTCAATAATATGTGATGAATTAAAGAAAGACATGACTACAAAATTTGAAAATGATAGATATTAAGTTGATGTCATATTATCTTTGTTTCTCAAAAGGGATATGCAAATAAAACCTTGTTGGAATTTAGCATAAAAGACTGCCGATCAATTGCCACTCCTGTTGAATGTGGAGTTAGGTTGTCCAGATTTAATGATGGTGAGAAGGTAAATCCAACAATCTACCAAAAGCTTGTCAGAAATTTAAGGTACTTGACATGTTCCAAACCAGATATTCTTTATAGAGTTAGATTCATTAGTCATTATATGGAGACCCCAACTCAATTTCATATGAAGACTGTTAAAAGAATATTGAGGCAAGTTATAGAAGCTTTGGATTGTAGTTTTATTTATTCATTTTTTTTAGAATTATAAGTTAGTTGGATACATTGATAGTGATTAGGGAGAAGATATTGATGATAAAAAAAATCTTTTGATTTTCTATTTTGCATTGGAGATAACTGCATTCACTTGGAGTTTTAAAAAATAATCGATGTGACATTGTTAACATGTGAAGCAGAATATATAACCATTATTGCTTGTGTTTGTCATGCCATATGACTAAGAAAATTATTAAAGATGATGCAGTATTTGCCACAAGAAGAAGCTACTAAAATTTGTATTATTCATGATAAGAGCAAACATATAAATACAAGATGCCCTTTCATTAGAGAAAGCATTAGTAGAAATGCAGTTCCATTGAAGTATATGAAGAAATGAAGTTCCATTGAAGTATATGAAGGCTTAATATTAAATTGTTAATATTTTACCAAAACACTGAACTTTGAAGATTTTGCAAGATTAAGAGAAAAGCTTGGAGTAATAAAAATTTAAATTTAAAGGGGGTGTTGAAATTATAAACTTAAACTTTTAAATATGAATGTGAATGAATTATATTCATTCATTATTTCTAAAGAACATTCCTAGTATCCAGAGTATATTCATGATATTAAGACTATATTTCTAATATTTATAATCATAAAGAGTTACTGGAAGTGTCTCTTGTATGTATAAATACCTCTTGTAACATTTTGCAATGATTAAGAAGATTAGAAATAAATGTCATTGAATATATTCTTTTCCTTTCTATGAAGATTTCGGTATTTTATCAAAGGGCACACTAAAAATTATGAAATTCTCAAAAGACGCACCATTATTTTTCCTTAAAAATATATTTAATTTCAAAAATATTATTCCTGTCTTTCAGCTCTAAATTAAAGTAAAAAAATTATTTTTTTAACTCAAATCAAATCAAACCAAATAAAAAAATAAAACTTAATTATTTCATCAAGGAATTTCATACAAAAGTCGACCCAAAAACTCAATTTTTTATTTAAAAATTACTTAATTAAACTAATTATGATGATCTCCTAAATTTATCCATTTTTTAAAATTTTAGATTTTTAATAAAAAAATTAAAAAAAGAAGGTTAATAAAAATTATAAAATTAAAGGAACATTATGAAAAGTACAAAAATTATTTTTTTAAATATTTTTTATATTTTTTAATATCTAATTATAAGAGAGAGAAATGAAAAATTTTTTAAAAAGAAAGATTTTTTTAAAAATTAAATAATAAAAAAATAAACAATTCTTTAGTATTGCTTTGGTTAAATCATCAACATCTTGGTGCTATTTTGGTCAAAACACCACTTTGATACTTATTTTGTTAAAATATCATTACATTAATATTGATTTTGTCAAAATATTACCACCTTGGTATTGATTTTGTCAAAACTTCATCACTTTAGTATTAATTTCTTAAAAATATCATCATCTTGGTGCTAATTTCTTCAAAGTATCATACTATCATCACCTTAGTGTTGATTTCGTCAAAGCATCATCACCTTTGTGTTATTTTCGTCAAAGCATCATCACTTTGGTGATCCAAAGATGGAATATCATGAGATTTAATCTAATAGGTTCCTTTCACTCTTCTAAATCTCTTCATGCTAAAAAACTCTTCATTCATAACCTCTATCTATCAGTTTAGAGAAATTATTTAAAAGATTTAACTTTCTTTATTTTTGACACAATGTCATATCTGGACTTTAATACCTTTCGTTTACTCTACAATAATACCAATAACTTCCCTACACTCTCCTAATATTGTCCATGCTAAAATTTCAAAATTTCAAAAACATGCCATCAATGAGTTTGAACTAAAACTCATTGATGAACCTATATATGTTAATTTCAGTCTAAACTTTATTCAATAGGTTCCTTTCACTCTCCTAAGTATTATCATACTAAAAAAAACTCTTGATTCATGATCCTTGTCAATTTAGATGGTGTGATAGTCTACTTATTAGTCTCCTATATGAAGTTATGCGTCTGTGCCAATTGACATACAAGATTGATTTTTTTTAAAATAGACTGTGCACAACTAGGAAGGCCTTCAATTTGAAACTTTAGGGTATGATGAGACTGAGGACCACTGTATAAACCTATAGGACTTAGATTCAATCACATCATAGATGTCTAAGTCTATTAATAGGTTTTTCTCGAAATTCATTGATGGACCTAGATGATTTGAAATTCTAAAACCTGGAAATGGAGTGCAAGAGGAGAGTGTAACGACCCGCCTTCTACTGACTAAACTGTAAGGCCGGGAATTACATTATGCTAACTATTCTTGTGCGGAAAAGGAAAAGACTGCACTAATTAAAAGTCTCTACTATCTACTATGAACTCTAAAAATTATTTTTAGAGTATACTTCCAAAGTTGTACACGTGCTAAAGGAGGGGACTTAACTTCTTATTTGGTCAAAATTTGAATTTTGGCACTTCTGGCTAAAATCAGATAATCCAATCGATCGGCTGATCGATTGGAGCTGACTGATCGATCCACTGATCAACTCAACTCGCTACTGTACGCGAAGTCAAGTTTGGATCGATCGGCTGATCGATCCAGTCTGGCCAATCGATCCAGAGATCGATTCAGAAGCGCTCTGTTCGCGGGATTATAATTCCCGATCGATCGGCTGATCGATCCATGGCCGATCGATCAGCTGATCGATTCATCAGCTTTCTGTACGCGGCAGATCACTTCCCAATCGATCGGCTGATCGATTGGGGACCCTTCAATCGATCGGCTGATCGATTGGAGTTCTGATTTCTGCGATTCCTGCTGCATTTCACCTCTATTCTACATACAACACAATAGTATCAACTTAAAAGGTTGCTATCTTGCTAAGCATGTCATTACTCTCATCATACCTAATTATTTAACCAACACCAAGACAACTAGTGGTCTAAGCATAATATAGTGCACACATTCATAATTCATGACACTTAATACTCTAGAAGTGCAGAAATTAATCAAAACTGAAATACTGAGTCGTTAGGTGGGCTACTCCCCAAGGGTCTTTATTCCAAGTTCCTGCTCACACACATCTTGATGTATTGTCCTCCAGCCTTCGCTAATCCATCTTTCCTTTGCCTTTATCTGCAGTATAAGGAAAATGAAACTATAAGCATGGGAGCTTAGTAAGAAACCATCTACCTCACAAAAACATGCATTCGATGAAATCATGCTTTCAAAAGATGCTATTTGAAGTACATGCTGATGATCATGCTGTAAGTGCTAAAACATGACATATAGACAATTAAATCATGCTAACAAATACTGAACAAAGGAAGCTAATCTTCGTATCAACAAGCTAACTAAATCGATACATAAGCTATGCTATTTGTTATAACATTAAGAAAACTAAACTGGAACTAAGCTGTATTCACATATTTGGTTTGTGAAGTTGAAAACTATTTTCCAATAATAGATAAAAATACTAATCATGCTGCTGATAGGCCCGGCAACTGTACTTACTGTGCGCGCATCCCTAACTAGACCCGAGGTAGCAAGTCCTGAATCTAGTAGGGCTACTAGGTTATCTAAACCTAGGGACGACTATGGGAGCCCAACCTAAGGACAACTGAAGTCCAGTACAGTGCCACTGATAAAATAAAATACTGATTTTTAATCTGACTATTTTGTCTTGTTTTGACTAGGT
Organism: Zingiber officinale; assembly: GCF_018446385.1. Taxonomy (NCBI): domain Eukaryota; kingdom Viridiplantae; phylum Streptophyta; class Magnoliopsida; order Zingiberales; family Zingiberaceae; genus Zingiber; species Zingiber officinale. The sequence goes on along the minus strand of NC_055987.1, from coordinate 168,346,491 downwards.
TATCTGAACCTAGAACTAGGTTATCTGAACCTAGAGGCGACTATGGGAGCCCACCCATTGGACCGTAGTCCCATATAAACTGAACAAGACTATGTACGCTATTTAAAATACATCTATATCATTTATCTGGGTTATTAAAATGTCTATCGTGGCATAATACTGTGCTAGTCATTTTATCGATCACTTGGTGTGCACAAATTCTGCATATGGCTAAACTGAGACTGAAAACACATACGTTTAACTACTTATACTATAGGTGAGAGGTTACTTACTTCCTGCGCTAGTTTTCTTACAAATCTGTTCGCTAGACTTCCAGAGAAGATGATCTCTTCGGCGATCCTCTCACGTCTATGCGTTCTTCTCGCGGAGAGGAACGTCCTCGTATCCGAGATGTCGCCGGAAGGTGCTCCTACGACCCTAGGGATGGAACCCTAGGTCTCCTTGGGGTTTGTGCACCGAGAGGTGAGGAAGAGAGAGGTGGCGTTGGGTGAGGGTGAGGAGTTGTCGTTCAAGAAATAAAAATTCCCCATTTGAATTACCTATTTATTTTAAGTGATCAATCCAACCCAACTAAGCCTTAAATATGATTGTTCTCCTCTTCTTTCAGCACACCCCTGCTGGGGCCCCTTGGTTACTAAAGTCATCTATAAGTCATAGGGTTCGGTAGGTCTCGGGTTCAATTCCCGCTTAGGTTATTTTACATTTTTATTTAATTTTGCTATTTTTGCTACTCCAAAAATTCTATAAAAATATTCTAAAATTCTAGAAAAATCATAGAATATTTCTAAAATTACTTTGAGAATTTTCGGGCGTTACAATTCCCCATACCTTATAAAAAGTTCATCCTCAAACTTAGAATAACTCTAGGTACTTCTGTCTCATACTAGCTTTTGTCTCCCAAGTTGCCTCTTCTGTTGTGTGATTTTGCCAAATGACTTTTACTAATGCTACCTCCTTATTCCGTAATTTTTTAACTGCTCGGTCTATTATCTGAATAGTCCGACTGTCATAGCTGAGGTCTTTGTGGACTTGTACTGACTGGGGCTCAATCACCTGGGTGGCATCTGGGATATGCTTCTTTAGCATAGAGACATGGAATACATTATGGATAGCTGACATCTCTTGGGGTAGCTCTAGCTCATATGCTACTTTGCCAACTCTTTTAGAGATAAGGTATGATCCCACATATCTGGGACTTAATTTGCCCTTCTTCCCAAAACGCATTACTCCCTTCATGGGAGCCACTCGGAGAAACACTGTATCTCCAATTGAAAACTCTAATGGTCGACGCCGTGTATTAGCATAGCTTTTCTGGCTGCTCTGAGCTGTCTCTATCCTCTGGCGGATCTGTTATATAGCTGCTGTGGTATCTGCTACTAGATCTGTCTGAAGTTTTAGTTCTTTCTGTTCACCACTCTCATACCAGCAGATTGGAGATCTACACCTCCGCCCATAGAGAGCCTCGTAAGGTGCCATACCAATAGTGGCATGGTAGCTGTTGTTGTATGCAAATTCTACTAAACTCAGATATTTGCACCAACTTCCCTTGAAGTCTAGGGCACACGCTCGGAGCATATCTTCAAGTACTTGATTTACTCGCTCCTCTGGCCATCTGTCTGAGGATGGAAAGTTGTGCTAAACTTTAACCTGGTACCCAATGCTGATTGCACGCACTCCCAGAAGTGTGATGTGAATCTACTGTCTCTGTCTGAAATGATGGTCCGTGGGACTCCATGCAGTCTGACGATCTCCTTGAGATACAACTGAGCTAGCTGCTCCATGGAGTAGGATATCCTGATAGCTAAGAAGTGAGCCGACTTAGTCAATCTGTCGACTATTACCCAGATGACATCAAAACCATTCGTAGTTCTGTGTAGTCCCATTATAAAATCCATGGAAATATCCTCCCACTTCCATTCTGGAATCTGAATAGGCTGCAGAACTCCTCCTGGTCTCTGGTGTTCTGCCTTGACCCTCTGGCAGGTCAGACAGGTACTAACATTCCTAGCGATGTCTCTTTTCATCCCAGGCCACCAAAAACGTTTCTTTAGGTCTTGGTACATTTTGGTGTAACCAGGATGCATCGCATAAGGAGTCCTGTGAGCCTCGTCTAGGATCTTCCTACGTAGTTCCTCCTGATCCGGAACACATAGTCTGTCACCAAAATACAATACCCCACTATCAGATACTTTGAACTCTCCACTTTCTGATTCTGCTAATCCTTGCTTGATTTTCTGAATTTTAGGGTCCTGATCCTGAGCTGTCTGGATGTCACCAAGCAGGGTAGATGCTAAGGTCATAGTAGAAAGCTGTCCAACTATAAGTTCGAGACCAAAATCTGTAATCTCCTTTTGTAGGGGTGGTGACATGGCTGATAGGGATAATAAGATGGCACTGGACTTCCTGCTAAGTGCGTCTGCCACCTTATTGGCCTTTCCTGGGTGGTAGAGGATGTCTATGTCATAGTCTTTGACCAGCTCGAGCCATCTGCGTTGTCGCATATTCAGATCCTTCTGAGTGAAGAAGTACTTCAGACTCTGATGATCTGTATACACTCTGCACTGAGCTCCATACAAGTAATGTCTCCAAATTTTGAGGGCGAACACAACTGCTGCAAGCTCAAGGTCATGAGTAGGGTAGTTCCTCTCATAGTCCTTGAGTTGTCTGGAGGCATAGGTGATCACTTTACCTTCTTGCATCAGTACTGCTCCTAATCCCAATTTAGAGGCGTCACTGTAAATATCAAAGCTGTCTGTGTTTTCTGGCAGAGTCAGAATGGGAGCACTGGTCAATCTCCTTTTGAGCTTCATGAAACTGTTCTCATAATCCTCTGTACACTGAAATTTTCTGTTCTTCCTGGTGGGAGCTGTCAGTGGGGAGGCTATCCTGGAGAAATCTTCTACAAATTTTCTGTAATAGCCTGCTAGTCCCAAAAAGCTTCTGATTTCACTGGCGTTCTTAGGTCTCTTCCAGTTACTCACAGCTTCTATCTTACTGGGGTCTACCATGATACCATCCTTGGAGATGATGTGATCCAGAAAGGATATCTGATCTAGCCAGAATTCACATTTCGTGAACTTGGCGTACAGCTGGTTCTGCTGAAGGGTCTGTAGTACTATCTTCAGGTGCTCTGCGTGTTCTTCCTGAGTTTTGGAATAAATGAGAATGTCGTCGATAAACACGATGACAAACCTATCTAAGTATTCTCTGAATACTCTGTTCATGAGGTCCATGAAAGTAGTTGGAGCATTTATCACACCAAAGGGCATGGCTACGAACTCATAATGTCCGTATCTGGTCCTGAAGGCTGTCTTGGGTATATCACCTTCTTTAACTCTAACCTGGTGATATACCGATCTGAGATCTATTTTAGAGAACACTGCTGCTCCCTTTAGCTGATCGAACAGGTCATCTATCCTGGGAAGAGGATACTTGTTCTTAATCGTGACCTGGTTTAATGCTCGGTAATCTATACACAGGCGCATGCTCCCGTCCTTCTTCTTCACTAATAATACAGGCGCTCCCCATGGTGAGTGACTAGAGCGTATGAAGCCCTTGTCAAGCAGCTCATGTAGTTGCTCTTGAAGTTCCTTCAGTTCTGCTGGAGCCATGCGGTAGGGTGCTTTGGAGATGGGATTTGTGCCGGGGATAAGCTCTATCTCAAATTCAATATCCCTGTCTGGTGCTAGGCCTGGTAACTCCTCAGGGAAAACTGCTGGGTAGTCACATACAACTCGGACCTCTTCTAGCTTTTGGTCCTTGTCATGACTGGTATTGACTACATGCGCTAAGAACCCCGTACATCCTGAATCCAATAGTTTATGTGTTTTCAAAGCTGAGAGAAACTTCTTAACCTTTCTCTTCGGTTCTCCGATGTACCCAAACTGCACTCCTGCTTCAGGTTGGAATACAACTCTCTGTTTACGGCATTCTATGGAGGCACCGTACTTGATCAGAAAGTCCATTCCCAAGATAACATCGTAGTCAGCCATATCTAGCACTATCAGATCACCAAAAAACTCTCTGTCTGCTATAACAACTGGCACTGCTCGAAGCCAGTGCGTGGATGCCATAATTTCTCCTGAAGGTAGTGTTGTCAAAAACTGACCACTAAGTGCATCAGGAGGTATTGCTAGCTTTTCGGCGAATGTCCTGGATATATAAGAATGGGTTGTCCCAGTATCGAATAAGACAGTTGCACTTTGCTGTAAAATACTAATCTGACCTGTAACAACTGTCGAGGCATTCGCTACGTCCTCTCTGGTGAGTGAGTAGATCCTCGCGTTCGTCGTGGCTGAGGGGGCTTCTAGTCTGCCTTGACTAATGTGTGGTCCATCTATAGCAGCCTGCATCTGATGTAACTGTGCTGGCTTGTCCCCGTACTGAATCGGCTGCGGTAGAGGAATACTGGTCCTGTTCGGGCATTGCTTAGCCATATGCCCTTCCTAGCCACATTCGAAGCATCCTCGTGTGCCCTTGCGACAAACTCCTGGGTGGAATTTCCCACAAGTAGCGCACTTGGGATAACTAGGCTGTTTGCTAGCTGGTCCTCCTTTTGGGTAACTCCCTTGCTTTCGTTTGTTACTGGAGTTCCCTTTCCAGTTAGAGTTGTGGCCCTGGTGTTTCTGAGTACTTGAGCCTCCTTGGCCTTTAGACTCTAAAACGGCTTGCTTCCGCTGTTTGATACTGTTCTGGTAATGCTCAGTGGTTAGAGCACTGCTTACTAGTTCTTCTGTAGTTTGTGCCTATGAACGCGCTAGCCACATTCATTGCTATTTCCGGCCTTAACATCTTGAGCATCAACTGGACTCGTTCTCTTTCAGTGCTGACTAATTTGGGGCATATACGAGCCAATCTGTTGAATTTCTTCACGGCCTCCTCAACTGAAAGATCGCCCTGACGAAATTCAGTGAACTCGTCATAGTGGCGGTTTGTGACCCGCATGTGAAAGAACTCTTCAAAGAATTCTCTCTCGAAGTCGGCCCACGTCATCTGGTTCACTGGGCGCTTCACTTTAATTCTCTCCCACCACATGCGTACATCTCCTGTCAGGCAGAAGGAGGCGCACTTCACCTTTTCATACTCTGGCCAGTCTAGAAGCTCCATCGTACTCTCAGTGTTTTGAACCAGGCTTGGGCATCCCATGGTTCACTGGTGCCTGAGAAATTCTCTGGCTTGATTTTCTGCCACTGGATCAGATAGGCTTCTCTCCTTGCCCCTGCTGCTGGGGCTACTAGTGCTGCAGGTTGGACTGGTGGAACCTCTATCACCATTGGGGTTGCTAAGTTAGGTTCTGGAGTGACAGTGAGAGTGTTATGCTGATTAGCCCATAAGGTGGTTATCTCCTGTTGCTGTTCAGCTAGTTGCTTCTGTAACTGAGCCACTACTGCTGCAAGGTCTGGGGGAGGCACTGAGCTGCCTGCCTCTTGCTGGGGCTCAGTAGCTGGTGTCTTTCTAGTTGGGCGTCTTCGTACCATTTTCTAAGGAAATAGAGGACATACATAACTAATACTATCATATTCATATAACTACTACTATCATGTTAGATGCTATCATATAGGAACATGCTGTAGTTATTTATAAACATGAAAGCAAGAAACATAAATAAAGTGAGAGATAGTCTTACTTGGAAGCTGCAGGTTCAACGCTGATGTGTGTGTGGAGGAAGTATGGAACTTGCTCTGATACCACTCTGTAACGACCCGCCTTCTACTGACTAAGCTGTAAGGCCGGGGGTTACATTATGCTAACTATTCTTGTGCGGAAAAGGAAAAGACTGCACTAATTAAAAGTCTCTACTATCTACTATGAACTCTGGAAATTATTTTTAGAGTATACTTCTAAAGTTGTACACGTGCTAAAGGAGGGGACTTAACTTCTTATTTGGTCAAATCTGAATTTTGGCACTTCTGGCTAAAATCAGATATTCCAATTGATCGGTTGATCGATTGGAGCTGGCTGATCGATCCACTGATCGACTCAACTCGCTACTGTACGCGGAGTCAAGTCTGGATCGATCGGCTGATCGATCCAGTCTGGCCAATCGATCCAGAGATCGATTCAGAAGCCCTTTGTTCGCGGGATTAAAATTCCCGATCGATCGACTGATCGATCCATGGTCGATCGATCAGCTGATCGATTCATCAGCTTTCTGTACGCCGCAGATCACTTCCCAATCGATCGGCTGATCAATTGGGGACCCTCCAATCGATCGGCTGATCGATTGGAGTTCTGATTTCTGCGATTCCTGCGGCATTTCACCTCTATTCTACATACAACACAATATTATCAACTTAAAAGGTTGCTATCTTGCTAAGCATGTCATTACTCTCATCATACCTAATTATTTAACCAACACCAAGACAACTAGTGGTCTAAGCATAATATAGTGCACACATTCATAATTCATGACACTTAATACTCTAGAAGTGCAGAAATTAATCAAAACTGAAATACTGAGTCGTTAGGTGGGCTACTCCCCAAGGGTCTTTATTCCAAGTTCCTGCTCACACACATCTTGACGCATTGCCCTCCAGCCTCCGCTAATCCATCTTTCCTTTGCCTTTATCTGCAGTATAAGGAAAATGAAACTATAAGCATGGGAGCTTAGTAAGAAACCATCTACCTCACAAAAACATGCATTCGATGAAATCATGCTTTCAAAAGATGCTATTTGAAGTACATGCTGATGATCATGCTGTAAGTGCTAAAACATGACATATAGACAATTAAATCATGTTAACAAATACTGAACAAAGGAAGCTAATCTTCGTATCAACAAGCTAACTAAATCGATACATAAGCTATGCTATTTGTTATAACATTAAGAAAACTAAACTGGAACTAAGCTGTATTCACATATTTGGTTTGTGAAGTTGAAAACTATTTTCCAATAATAGATAAAAATACTAATCATGCTGCTGATGGGCCCGACAACTGTACTTGCTGTGCGCGCATCCCTAACTAGACCCGAGGTAGCAAGTCCTGAATCTAGTAGGGTTACTAGGTTATCTAAACCTAGGGACGACTATGGGAGCCCAACCCAAGGACAACTGAAGTCCAGTACAGTGCCACTGATAAAGTAAAATACTGATTTTTAATCTGATTATTTTGTCTTGTTCTGACTAGGTTATCTGAACCTAGAGGCGACTATGGGAGCCCACCCATTGGACCGTAGTCCCATATAATCTGAACAAGACTATGTACGCTATTTAAAATGCATCTATAGCATTTATCTGGGTTATTAAAATGTCTATCGTGGCATAATACTGTGCTAGTCATTTTATCGAGCACTTGGTGTGCACAAATTCTGCATATGGCTAAATTGAGACTGAAAACACACGTTTAACTACTTATACTGCAGGTGAGGGGTTACTTACTTCCTGCGCTAGTTTTCTTACAAATCTGTTCGCTAGACTTCCAGAGAAGATGATCTCTTCGGCGATCCTCTCACGTCTATGCGTTCTTCTCGCGGAGAGGAACGTCCTCGTATCCGAGATGTCGCCAGAAGGTGCTCCTACGACCCTAGGGATGGAACCCTAGGTCTCCTTGGGGTTTGTGCGCTGAGAGGTGAGGAAGAGAGAGGTGGCGTCGGGTGAGGGTGAGGAGTTGTCATTCAAGAAATAAAAATTCCCCACTTGAATTACCTATTTATTTTAAGTGATCAATCTAACCCAACTAAGCCTTAAATATGATTGTTCTCCTCTTCTTTCATCACACCCCTGCTGGGGCCCCTTGGTTACTAAAGTCATCTATAAGTTATAGGGTTCGGTAGGTCTCGGGTTCAATTTCCGCTTAGGTTATTTTACATTTTTATTTAATTTTGCTACTTCTACTACTCCAAAAATTCTATAAAAATATTCTAAAATTCCAAAAAAATCATAGAATATTTCTAAAATTACTTTGAGAATTTTCGGGCATTACAGAGAGTGTAGAGAATGTAAATATAATGCGTAACCCTAGTTTTGAGCCTCCTACATAAAGTTATAGATCTTTGCCAATTGGCACATTGAGTGAATTTTTGAAAATAGACTATGCACAGCTATGAATGCCTTGAATATAGGATATTGTGAAACTAAGGAGCATTGCATAAACCTACAAGACTTAGATTGAATCACATTAAAGTTGGCTAACGCCATTAATGGATATTACCTGAAATATTAATGGATGTAAAAGATTTGAAATTTTGAAACCTGGACAAGGAGTAGAAGAGGAGAGTGTAGAGAAGATAGGTATAGTGTGCAACCCTAGTTCTAAGCCTTCTACATAAAGTTATTTTACGTTTTTATTTAATTTTACTACTTCTGCTACTCCAAAAATTCTATAAAAATATTCTAAAATTTCTGAAAAATCATATAATATTTCTAAAATTACTTTGAGAATTTTCGGGCATTACAGAGAGTGTAGAGAATGTAAATATAATGCGTAACCCTAGTTTTGAGCCTCCTACATAAAGTTATAGATCTTTGCCAATTGGCACATTGAGTGAATTTTTGAAAATAGACTATGCACAGCTATGAATGCCTTGAATATAGGATATTGTGAAACTAAGGAGCATTGCATAAACCTACAAGACTTAGATTGAATCACATTAAAGTTGGCTAACGCCATTAATGGATATTACCTGAAATATTAATGGATGTAAAAGATTTGAAATTTTGAAACCTGGACAAGGAGTAGAAGAGGAGAGTGTAGAGAAGATAGGTATAGTGTGCAACCCTAGTTCTAAGCCTTCTACATAAAGTTATTTTACGTTTTTATTTAATTTTACTACTTCTGCTACTCCAAAAATTCTATAAAAATATTCTAAAATTCCAGAAAAATCATATAATATTTCTAAAATTACTTTGAGAATTTTCGGGCATTACAGAGAGTGTAGAGAATGTAAATATAATGCGTAACCCTAGTTTTGAGCCTCCTACATAAAGTTATAGATCTTTGCCAATTGGCACATTGAGTGAATTTTTGAAAATAGACTATGCACAACTATGAATGCCTTGAATATAGGATATTGTGAAACTAAGGAGCATTGCATAAACCTACAAGACTTAGATTGAATCACATTAAAGTTGGCTAACGCCATTAATGGATATTACCTGAAATATTAATGGATGTAAAAGATTTGAAATTTTGAAACCTGGACAAGGAGTGGAAGAGGAGAGTGTAGAGAAGATAGGTATAGTGTGCAACCCTAGTTCTAAGCCTTCTACATAAAGTTATGAGTCCTTGCCAATTGGCACACCAACTAAATTTTTAAAAATAAATTGTCACTACAACAAAAATATTAAAAGACAATACCACAAAGACAATGGTTTTGAAAGAAACTGTTGTGAATTTGATAAAAGACAATGGTTTTTGATAAAATCGTTGTCTTTGAGCTCCTATAAAATACAAAAGACAACAGTTTTGTGAAAATTATTGTTGTTGAACAGTTTTATTTTAAATTAACAACACATTTTGCAACGGTTATCTAAAACCATTGTCTTTAAATACTTTTTAGGGGTTAAGACAATAGTTTTATAAATCGTTGTGTTTTTATATTGCTTTATATAGTCAAAGACAACGGTTTTAATAAACCGTTGTCTTTGACTTTATTCTTTCGTTGTTTTCCCCTTCGTATTTTTTTATTGCAACGTGTTTTACTTTCCCTTTCTGCCAAAAATTTTTGGCACCCTGTTTTCCCCCCTTAGCCTTCTCAACCCCTAACCCATTTTTCTTTCCCTCTTCTTATACAATCTCTTCACGCAGCGAACCCTTGTTATTTTTTCTTCCTCCTCCTTCCCTGGTCTTTGATCAAGTTGCCCCTCCTTCATGGTAAGGCTGACTTCCACCCCGATCTTCTCATCTTTGGCACCAACTCCTTCTACACCTTCACCCTCACCATCTTCTTGCTAGTCATGAAGACCACTGCGCTCACTATAAATGTTGTCGGCGTCATCAAGGATGGGCTCCTCATTGCCTTCTCCTGGTCTGTCATTCGTGCCACAATCACCACCATCAACCTCTTCCGCTACAACGTCACCTTCCTCGGTGTTTCCTACTACAACAAGGGGCCTCATGGCCTCTTCTTCCACCACATCCATCCACCTCTAGAGTTTCCTTGTTCTTCACGGTCCTCATTCTATCTGTGTTCTTTCTGCAGGAGTCTTCTACCAGAAAGGCTCTTCCATGACTTTAGCGGCGAGAGGATCAGGAACATATAGGCAAAGCAGCATCAGACTCATAAGGCCTCGTACATTTTCTTATGATAAATTTGAGTTAAGCAATGCTCTTTTGTTCGTCCTCCGATTTTCTTATGTTGTTTTCTAACCCATTCTTTTGTTATTCGATTAACATCATGAATCCTGAACTTGTTATTTTCTTAGTTTTTTTTTTTTCACTTGATGTGTTATCGGTTAATCTGAATTTGTGGCGATCTTTTGTTCTTGTGCAATGGTTTATTTCGAGTGCATTGTAGCATGCAGGATTTTATTTATTTTGAGGATTTCTATAGTTTGCTTCTACGTCACTACTTTTGTTATTTGTTAAATATATTCGTTTGTTTAGTTTTGTAAACTTGTGTCGATGTATTATCCTTCGTCTTGGATTGTCGTTTGATGTGGCTGCTTTTTTCCTAGGACGTAGTAATTGATTAGCATTTATGTTTGCTTGTAAAAATTATTTATTTTGTATCTTCATTTTTTGTGTTCTCATTTGATTCAATCTACTTGTGGTTTAGTCTCTTCATTTTTAGATATTTTTCATGAATTAATGGAGTCAAGAGGTGGGAAAAAGTCTAGTAGTAGTAGTTTGTTACATTACGAAGCTCCCCTCCCCCTCGCCTAAGCATTGAAGACTTTCTACCACACGGAGGAATCAATAAGTTCCAATCTATTGCTTACTCCAATGTAAGAATCTCCAAAAACATGTTAGTGACAAAGGAGAAAAAATGGATCTTTTGCTTTCTCATTGTTCTTTGTTGTATATTAATTTGTTGTTCTCATGAAAATTAATTGTGACCATTTGATCTTTTGCAGTGCGTGAGGAAACCATCCTGATATTCCTTATATTCTAAACCATTAGTTGAATATATGATATGAGAACTAGTCCTTCATTACTTGAGAATGGAAAAATATGCAAAAGTGAGTATTTTTCTTTCATATTATTTCTTCTGCCCTTCATAACTATGTAGTTTATGCCTCCACCTTTTTTTTCTTTTCCTTTTTTACCTTCACTCTTTTTGATAACAAATCATACTCTTTTTCCAATTGCGATAGATATGCTGAAGTTGAAGCTTCTTCGTGCAGGATTGTCACTCAGGTACTTGCTTCAACTTTTGCTAAATTTTATGGACAACCATTCGGGTGGCATTGATTAGCAGGCTTCTCTTTGGAAATTATCGTTTTCCTTATGCTCCCATCCGTGTTTGTTTTGGGTGGTGATGCATCTAGGAAGATATTGATACTGTTTTTGCTCGCGAGGAATCAGATTTTGAGCCAAGTTTGAAGCCTTATCAGATTGTAGGTGTGAATTTTCTTCTTCTGTTGTACAGAAAAAGAATCGGTGGAGATAAATTATTGTTGATTATTGATTATTAACTAGTAGATTCATTTTCTGTTGAAACATGCTTCTTCAAGTCCAATCCTATTAATATTGCTGTCCTATTTGAATTCTTGTTCCTGTTTGTAAGAGGATTTGTTTTTTAAACTTTTTTTTTATTTAAAATTAATATGAGATGCAACCACTACACTATTCCCCATAGAATAATTTTGATAGTCAAAACATTGCACTTGATGCCTCTATTTCTTGCCCTATGATAATAGTAAGGTTAGCAACACTCTCTAGATAATATTCTGGTGTCAAAAATTGTATGTAGGCAGTGATGCATTCGACCTATAGCATAGAGCATATGTAGTATCCAAGGGACTATGTGGGTAATATTAAAAATATTTAAAAAATATTTGTGCTAATAAAATATTAAAGAAGACTAACATACTCCTATAGTTATTAACTCATCTAATTCCTACTTCTACATATCTTTCACTGTAAAAGAGTATGATTTGTTTATTTATGATTTAAGGTGATTTAGGATAACAATTTGTTGGATAAGCATAAGAAGGTTAATCCTATGCTTTTGATTATTATGCTCTCGTATGAAGCATAGATTATTCTCGTCTTTGGAAACCTTTAGACAGAAGATTGTAACTGACACGGGAGTTTTTTGGAACAACAGAGCAGAGGATGTAGCTTTGATAGAATATGCAAAATTAACTGGTCAGCCATTTAGAGCCTTCAGCCTTGATACTGGGAGGCTAAATCTTGAGACATACAGGTTCTTTGATACCATAGAGAAGCACTACAAGATCAACATTGAGTACATGTTTCCTGATGCAGGGGAAGTACATGCCCTTGTTAGAAGCAAAGGCCTCTTCTCCTTTTCCGAAGATGGGCACCAGGAATGCTGCCAGGTGAGGAAAGTGAGACCTCTAAGGAGAATGCTGAAAGGCCTCCGCACGTGGATCACTGGGTAAAGAAAGGATCAATCCCCTGGCACCAGAGCCAATATCCCTGTTGTTCAGGTAATCACTTTGTGTTTGATGTATCTGTCTTTGCTGTGCTGCCTTCCTTTTACCATCATGCTTCGTTCAAGTGCTTACTTTATCAAGATTGATTAGAAAAAGGATTAAATTTTGTTTTCCCTTTTTATTCGATAACTTTTGAATTGGTCATGACTTTTGCAACTGCTTCTAAGATTCTGTTCAACTACCTTCTTCTTAAAGAATTAGATGCTGTATAGTTGTGGACGAAGTAATACTGATGACCTACTTGCACAAGAAGTGCAATTGAAAAGGGAAATGTGTAATTAATATAAGACAGTTCTATAGTACTGTAGTGCAAATGTACTATTATTAAAGGTTAAAACAAAATGATAATCTTAAAATTACCAACTTGTGTTGGAAAGCTTGCAATGCTCCCTTTTGATGGATCAATCAAGCTTGATTATTATAAGCTAAAGGTAATAATTTGCAGCCAAATGCGATGGATATAGTTTCCCATTAAATGTGTAATGGGCATTTTTCTTGCAGGGGAATGGTTGGTTGATCAAGAATTGGACAAGGAATATATATTATGTGACTTCCTTTTCTCTAGAACATAAATAAATAAAGGAAATAATGTTTTCCAGGTTTAAGTCTGAAATTTATTTCTTGATTTCTCTTGCATGGCATAATGTTTTCTGCTTGATTTTTCTGTTGGAGCAGCTCATGTTATCCTATGATTTTGGAAGAAGAGAAACAAAATACCAAAATGAAATATTTCATTTTAAAACTTCATTCTTCTTGCATTTATAGTCTCCAGCTTTTCTTGGTGTCCAGAACAAAAGCGGAAAACTAGTTTAGCAAGACCCTATCATTGGATTAAGGTATTATTAATTTTTCCACTGTCTTTTTTTATAAAATACCGAAAAAGGGCAAATCACCATAAGGAAATTTTCTGAAATTTTTGGAAAATTTTCGGAGCTCGTATGATGAGTTTACGGGGATAAATATTGGGTCCCGGAAAAGCCTGTTTAAGCTACCCCATTTAAACAAGGAAATGTTTGATTTTCCTATTCCTTTTCTTTTTTTTCCTTTTTCTTCATTTTCGTCGTTTCCTTCTCCCCTTTCCCCCGCATGCCCTCACCTCTGGATGCCGTGCCCTACCTCTCACGCTGATCTGCCCCAAAACTGCCACGCGACGGTTTCACCTTCCCTCGTGCATAAAATCGTGACCAAAGAGAAGTCGATACTTTTCTTCCTCCTCTTCTCCCAATCCCCACTGTTCTCCTTGCCTCTGCCCCAAGTTTCCTCCTCTCATCTTCTCGGCGAGCTACTCCACCCAATTCCTCTTCATCGCTGGAGCAATTCTTCTCGGCTGGTGACGCCCACATGAGCCTGAAACAATGGTGTTGCCTCCCTTCTTCCACGCGACACCGACCATCGACCTTCCTCCTGATCCCGCGACGCTAGTGCCTCCTCTCGGCCGATCCACCGCTGCCACTGCGAGGGTTGTGCCGACCCTCGTTGGAGCGACTAAGTCCCATCCGCTGTGCCTTAGCACTGACGCCGCCCACCAGGTCTGACCCAGCGCCGCCATCGCCTTTGCCTTAGCACCGCCAGCATCTGATCACCAGGTTTAGCCAAACCCTAGTTGTCCTCAATGTTGATCGCCACAAAGAGACCGTCAGTAGCAACCTTTCTTTCTGCCCTACCTCAGGTAACCTTTCTTCCTCTCGTGCCCTAGTTCCTGGTGCTTGCTATTCTAACGATTGACAATTGTCTGTGTTGCTTCCACAGAAGCTACAGGATTCCAGCAGCTCCGTTGTGTTCCGGCAGCAACTTCATTGTAATTTTGGCCACCAGATTTTGGCGACGAATTTCTGTGACTGTGAAGCGTAGGCTAGGATATCAATTTGGGTGAGTTTGTTTGGATAGGTTTGATTCTTTATATAGTTGGTTGTTCATGTGTAGTTAGGTTAACTTGTGGTTAAGTTAGGAATGGGTTATTTTAATTTGATTTAAGGTTAGGTTAGATTTTAATCTAATCGATTAGTGGAACGATTAGGGTTTAATGAAGTTAACCCTAGTTGATTAATGGATTAGATTTTAGCCGGGGATTTATTTTAGCTAATTAATTTATATAATTAGTTAAATCTGTATATTATGCATTACAGGACTTTGATTCGAGACGGGCGTCTCGACGGAGGATTTCTAGATTCGATTTTTCTATTAAGGCGGGTACTTTGACTTTTTAGATATGTCATTTGATATGCATAGTAGTTTGTAACAAGTAGTAATAATTATGTTTCTTATCTACATCGGTTTGTTACTACCGGATACCTATTACATGCTTGCTTTTGCTTACTTGTTGTGCATTCCATGTTAGTACCCACCTGATTTTATATGCTTATAGAGGTAGTGACATAACCATGCCTTATTATGTTCAGGACCTAGATTTTTATACCTTATCTGACCTGTGTACCTAGACCATTGATTTGGTCCATTTATCCTATGGTACACATTATGTAGAGATGGAGGAGATTAGGATATTTCCATGCTTAGTGTTATGCATCATCTCGCATGATTGCATGTTGTACGATTGTTGGCTCCATTATTATTGAGCACATCACCAATTACATAGATCTGCACACACAACCACTCATGGGTTAGTGGTTTTTATCAGGCAGGGTGTGTTGCAGTAGGTGATGTGCGTAGATCTTATGATCATTTATGCATGTTTGGACGCACATCTACTTGTATTTCATAGCATATTCTATGTTTATTGCACCCTATTTCTTTATAATGTCATACTTTCATTATATTTATTCGGAGATCTATTCTTTGCTTGTTTTCTTGTTGACAGGACATTATTTGGAGTGAAAATGGAGCAAAAGTGCACACAGGAGCTTGGGTCGTGCAAGGCCACACGACCGTGTGACCATGTGCATGTTCCGGCCGTGCCAAATGGCACGACCATGCTTGCAATCCAAAGATGAAGAGGGCTTTGGCCATGCCGAATGGCACGGCCGTGCCAATCAACTCGTGGCCAAGCAGCACACGACCGTGCCAAATGGCACGGCCGTGCCAACATTCCAGAGGGGAGGAAGGCCACAACCATGTGACTCCACACGACCGTGTGACCTTGGCAGAGAAGTAGAAGGTCACGACCATGCAACCTTGCACGACCGTGTGACTTAATCCAAGAGGAAGCCGTGTGGATTCCACATGGCCGTGTGACGAAGACCACGGGTCGTGCGACACCCATACCCTAGCTTATAAAAGGGTCAAGAAACCTATTTTTGGATCATCTTTGGTTTGGGACTTCGTCCCTCCCCTCGGGGAAAGCCGTCGAGCTTCATCCACCACCGTCTCTTCACGATCCATCCATCTCCGGAGCAAGGAAGCCCCCCCAAGACATCGAAATCATCAAGCATCTCTTCTTCCTTTTCTTCTAGGGTTGTAAGTATGCTTTTTTTTCATCCACCACCGTCTCTTCACGATCCATCCATCTCCGGAGCAAGGAAGCCCCCCCAAGACATCGGAATCATCAAGCATCTCTTCTTCCTTTTCTTCTAGGGTTGTAAGTATGTTTTTTTTTATGTTCTGGGGTTGTTCTTCCACCACAATGGAGTAGACTCCCTCTTCTAGGATTAGGGAGTATTTATAATGTGATGGAGATGTAGAACTATGTAGATTCACCTTGTTTCTATTCGATGACGCTTGTGTGACATGTTTATATTTCTATTCTTTGATTGATTGATGTAGAGGATTGTTGATCCCGCAAAGGGAATACCTTAGAGCATATTGACCAAGGTACCCTAGTGATAGGGGTAACCCTTTCCGGACATCTAAGATGTTCCCTCAAAAGGAGAGATAATCCCTTAGGAACTGCTGCTCTCGTAAAGAGAGTGCTCTAGATCGTATACCCGAGGGGCCCTAGTGACAAGGGTAACCCGTTCACGGATGTCTAGGACATTCTCTTGAAAGGAGAGACAATTCCACCATAAGGAAGTAGGTAACCGTACCAAACCTCTACCCTTATCCTTATTGTTCTTTACTAGATATGTATCCTAGTGATCTACCGAGGCGCCCTCGTGACAGGGAGTTAACCATTACAGGATTTCATAGGGAACGTCTCTACGTGATACTTAGGGATACTGGCCAATCTAACTTCCTACAAGAACATTGACATAGAGGATGGAAACTAAGCAATCTATGTAGTATCTACTAGTATTATAATGAAACCGAAATCCTAGAATCCATCTCCTGAAGCTCATTCCCTCCAAGATCAGTTCTTTCTCTTTCTCTCATCCTTCTCTCTCCCTTTTCAATCACCCTCGCTAGTTTGCAAACGCCAAAGCCAGCTTTCGATCGTCTAGATAACTTACCTTGCAACATCTCTAGTGCTTAATCAGCAGTCCTTGTGGATTCGATATTTTTATTACTAACAATGAAACCGTACACTTGCGGTTGCGTAACAAGTTTTTGGCGCCATTGTCGGGGACTGTTCGCATTAACATTAGTAGATTAGCAATTTAGTTAGTCTAGACTTGTGAATAATTTTTGTTTTTCCATCTTCATAATTCAAAAAAAAAAAAACCTGTATTTTTTTTCCTAGCAATTTAAATTCTGCGTTTTGTTTCTTGCTTTTCATATAGCATTTTATTTCTTATATTTAATTCTTCATTTTTATTTTTCTCTCATAATTTTTTCTTGAATATCTTGAGCACTAACATGTCAAGTAGGACTTCAAGAGAATTTTTCACACCCATGAGTGCAAGATCTTCCATTGATGAATATTATGATTCAGAAGATGATCAATTTGAGTTCCTTTGTGGAGTGTGTGGTAGCACATCTCATCCAGCTGCTATTTGCCATTTTTTCCAAAAATCTGCTAAGACTCTGAACTTCAGTGTTTGGTTCAACCTCAACATCAAGATACATATGAGCAAGTTCCTGATAGTTATGGCTATGATTGGGAGGATCATTAAATTCAGAACTTTCAACCTCAGTTAATTCTAGAGCAGAGTGAGCAGTCATTTCCCTAGCAGCAGAACTTTGACCCACCTCAGCACTATAATTAGGATAGAAGGGATTATCAAAATTTTGATTATAGAAATGTGCAAGGTGTTGATCATTCTTTTCAAGCATCTCAAAGTTTCTCAGAGATTTAGGATGATTTTTCACTGGACAGACCACATCATTCACAATCAGATGAGTTGATTGACTTGGAGGACTCCCAACACACAAATATCCTTGCTCCAAGTCAGATGGAGACCACAACACAAGTTTCTGAAGAGCTAATGGTGTAACGGGGGATCTCAGCTTTACGAATATTATTTCAAATATCTGATAATGTTGTTGATCCCTCCATTGATGCTATTGATGTTAGTGGACTCCTCAATACTTTTGATGGTGATGTGGTGGATAAAAGTGTAGAGATGTGTACTATGGAGGGAACACCCCAAGAATCACCTACTTTGATCACACAACCAATTGACGCTATGGAAGTTGAAAGAATGGAATTGGTTGATGATAAATGTGTAGGGACTTGTGCAATGGAAGCAAAGCCCCAAGAATCACCATTTTCAGAAGCACCACCACTTGAGTCAGAGCTAGAACCGACACTTAATTCTGAAGAAGTCACATCCACATGTTTAGAACTTTCAGGTATATCTCAACAATGCAAGGTTAGTATTTATAGCGATCTTTTGAAAAACTTTATAGAGGTACCCATAATTGATTTTATTGGATGTGATTCAATTTTTGATACATACTCAGTTCATCTTAATAAGGTTATAGTTCTATCTGATATAGCATGCTTGGGAGAGGTATGTTTTTCTTTTGGGTGTGCAGATTTTCATGGGGCCTGTAATTGGAAGCTCGATCTTAACCGTCTTCGACCTCCTGAAAGAATTTCCAAGAAGACGAAGATGGAGAGAGTTAGTCTTCACTTTTTGATGAAAGCTCTCTCCATAATAAGAGCTCTTGGTAAGAGGGTTCTAAAATATTTTACCCCTCCAAGATCGCGATTTCGTTAAATCTAATGAGGTGGTCGAGCTAATGACTTTAAACAAGCGCTTCTTGGGAGGCAACCCAAGTTCATTTTCTTTATCTTCATTCATATCTTAAATTATTTCCAATTTCATTTCTTTATAATAAACATGTATCCTCTACTTAATTTTTGTTGTCTACCTTCTTTTATAGGACTTAAAGATTAAGAGGAGTGCAATTACGTGATGCAAAAGTTGATGACATGGGCATTTGACACACATTATTTGGTAACTTCTCTTACTTTTAATCTCCTCCACATTGTTATTAGTTTTCATTGGGACAATGAAAAGTTTAAGTCTGGGGGGATGCATTAGATGCATTTGGTTTAGTTTAGTTTTTGCTTATTTCTTTTTGCATAATAAAATTTTTGCTAGTTGCATCTTACATCACATTATGATTGTATGTTCCTTAATGCAAAATATTAGCACGTCTACTATAGATTTTATGTGGTTTATGTGTTACTTATGGTGCTAGTATGTTTAGTGATCTATCTTTTTCTATCTTTGATAGCATGAAGTGAGCAATGTTTTTACTATAAGAGTTTAAGTATTGACCTTGTTTTAGGATCTCTATACACTGCCTATTTTTGATGGTTGATAACTCTAAAATAGTCATGATTCATAGAATTGGACTAGTACTTGTGCTTCTATGGTGTCCTCTTAACTACATTTTGGTTACTGGATAAACTCAGATCATGTAAGCTCATTTGGAAAAATCAATCCCAAAAAAATAAAAAAAATGAAAGTTTGTTCAAGTTTGGTACTTTGCAAACATTCAAAAAAAATTGATTGAAAAAAAAAAAGGGATAAAAAATTTGTTGTCGTGAGTGGAAACTAGCAATTCACCTCTTTGAGACCGAGTTAGGTTATTAGGGAAATGAATGCTATGTTTCTCTTGATACTAAGTATTTCTTTGAGACCTTGTGCAGATGATGCATAACATTTTTGAGTGGAACGAACCTTGCGTGTGGCAGGTAAGTGCCTATCACCGGAAGTATAAGGAACACAATTTTATGACGACTTGACTAGAGTTAGGGATTGAAACTTGATAAATTTAGGCCACTTTCGCACGGAGGACTACTACTTAGGTCATACTTAAACTACTTTTATATCTTGCTCACCAATGAAATCATTTGATAGAATTAGATTGACTTGCTAGAGATTATGATGCACTATATAACCACATGAATCTAGATTGCGGGTTTTGCTTGAGGACAAGCAAAGGTTTAAGTCTGGGGGTGTGATGTGCGTAGATCTTATGATCATTTATGCATGTTTGGATGCACATCTACTTGTATTTCTTAGCATATTCTATGTTTATTTCAACCTATTTCTTTATAATGTTATACTTTCATTATATTTGTTCGGAGATTTGCTCTTTGCTTGTTTTCTTGTTGACAGAATGTTATTTGGAGCAAAAATGGAGCAAAAGTGCACACAGGAGCTTGGGCTGTGCAAGGCCACACGGCCGTGTGGCCATGAGCATGTTCCGGCCGTGCCAAATGGCATGACCATGCTTGCAATCCAGAGATAAAGAGGACTTTGGCCGTGCCGAATGGCACGACCGTGCCAATCAACCCGTGGCCAAGCAGCACACGACCGTGCCGACATTCCAGAGGGGAGGAAGGTCACAACAGTGTGACTCCACACGACCGTGTGACCTTGGTAGAGAAGTAGAAGGCTACAGCCGTGCAACCTTGCACGACTGTGTGACTTAATCCGAGAGGAAGCCGTGTGAGGCCGTGTGGATTCCACACAGCTATGTGACGAAGACCACGGGCCGTGCGGCGCCCATACACTAGCTTATAAAAGGGTCATGAAACCTATTTTTGGATCATCTTTGGTTTGGGACTTCATCCCTCCCCTCGGGGAAAGCCGTCGAGCTTCATCCACCGCCGTCTCTTCACGATCCGTCCATCTCCGGAGCAAGGAAGCACCCCCAAGACATCGGAATCATCAAGCATCTCTTCTTCCTTTTCTTCTAGGGTTGTAAGTATGCTTTTCTTTATATTATGGGGTTGTTCTTCCCCCACAATGGAGTAGACGCCCTCTTCTAGGATTAGGGAGTATTTGTAATGCGATGGAGATGTAGAACTATGTAGATTCACCTTGTTTCTATTCGATGACTTGTCAGTGTCTTGTTCATGCTTGTATGACATGTTTATATTTCTATTCTTTGATTGATTGATGTGGAGGATTGTTGATCCTGCAAAGGGGATACCTTAGAGCGTATTGACCAAGGTACCCTAGTGATAGGGGTAACCCTTTCCGGACGTCTAAGACGTTCCCTCAAAAGAGAAACAATCCCTTAGGAACTGCTGCTCTCATAAAGAGAGTGCTCTAGATCGTATACTCGAGGGGCCCTAGTGACAAGGGTAACCCGTTCACGGACGTCTAGGACATTCTCTTGAACGGAGAGGCAATTCCTCCATAAGGAAGTAGGTAACTGTACCGAACCTCTACTCTTATCCTTATTGTTCTTTACTAGATATGTATCCTAGTGATCTACCAAGGTGCCCTCGTGACAGAGGGGTTAACTGTTACAGGATTTCACTGGGAACATCTCTACGTGGTACTTAGGGATATTGGCCAATCTAACTTCCTACAAGAACATTGACATAGAGGATGGAAACTAAGCAATCTATGTAGTATCTCCTAGTATTATAATGAAACCGAAATCCTAGAATCTATCTCCCAAAGCTCATTCCCTCCAAGATTAGTTCTTTCTCTTTCTCTCATCCTTCTCTCTCCCTTTTCAATCACCCTCGCTAGTTTGCAAACGCCAAAGCCAGCTTTCGACCGTCTATATAACTTACCTTGCGACATCTCTAGTGCTTAATCAACAGTCCCTGTGGATTCGATATTTTTATTACTGACGACGAAATCGTACACTTGCGGTTGCGTAATAGTAGGTTGCTCTGTTAAGGGCTCCATTGGTCCACTCATGTGTAGTGTGACGTAGCGTTGTAGCAGGACAGGGATCCCTCCTCTGGACTTACTCAGGGAGATGAGAGCATTGAGCTCCCCCACTTATGATTTGGGGTAAGGAGGATAGGTGTACTCCGACAACATCCCGTCCACTCGATCACTCATCAGATGCAGTGATGGCAGACTGCACGGTTGGCACAACGCTACCCACTCGGTCTCACCATCGTGTGTGAGAAGACTGACTGGCAGTAGGGGTGACCAGGACATGTCATTGGCATCATACACATTGATGCATTTATTGCTTGTGTTTGCTGCACTTATATACTACATATTTGGTGGATGCATATGTTTGACATGCATACAGGATCTCTATACCTCTCGGTCTATTATCCATACACCAGGTCCTGGTTAGTACAATTTTTTTCCTATATATTTCAGTTTGCATTTATCATTCCGATATGTTGGTGCAGTAAGCATCCGACGATCGAACCTCAGTTTTGATAATGACAAAGAGATTCAAAGTTAAGACTCCTTGTTATCTAACGTGGTTAAATAAGGTTTCAGGAAAGTCCTAACTGCGGTTAGACAGGGGAAAATCCTAGGGGGGTAACCTTAGGTCCTAGGGGGTGGTAACCCTAGGTGAAGGAAAATCCTAAGGGGGGTAACCTTAGGTCCTAGGGGGCGGTAACCCTAGGTGGAGGAAAACCCTAAGGGGCAGCAATAGGGGGCGGTAACCCTAGGTGGAGGAAAACCCTAGGGGCGGCAACCTTAGGTCCTAGGGGGTGATTGTTAGGACCTTCGGATGGCTAGAGAGGGGGGGGGGGTGAATAGCCTCCACTAAGAACTCAATCAATTCCTCACAAAAGCTTGTTAGCACAGCGGAAATAAACAAAAAGAAAACTGATGCAAGGAAAGAAACACAACCCACAGTTTACACAAGTATGTACGAGGTTCGGGGATAACTTGCCCCTACTTCTCGGTGTGTCCGTAAGGTGGACGATCCCTTGATCTTTCGGTAGATCACACCCCGGACAAATTCCGGCTAAGTATTTCTCCTTCTCGGTGGAGTAACCTCTCCATAAAGTCACAGAAAAGATTTGAAATGAAGCACAGGACTTACAGAATTCAGTGGCCAAAAGAAATGAACAATGAAACTTACAGCCACGGAGCAGAATGCAAAGACAGAAGGGATTCCTCAGCCAAGGGCTCAACAACACAGCACTCTTGCTTCGGTCGACAGAGAGTTTCAAAAATCTTACCAAACCTCTCTTCTGCCTTCTTCTTATTCTGCTTCTTTCTCACTGTCTTCAGCCAGAGCCGAATCACTATCACTTGTATCGAATCACTGCGACCAACTCAGGCGTCGCCAATCACTCTTCCTCCTCATTTGGTTCTCTGAACTCACACCAATACCATCCATGGTCTTCACTGGTGTCTCTGAGATTGAACCAATAAGCAAGGGTTAAGCTGTTGCCAACTGATCGCAGCCAGTGAACGTTGATACTCCATTTGCCCCATTTGCAGCGAAATACAGTAGAAAGAGCATTTGGTCTTTTTCTTCTGATAGAGCTTAATTTGAAATTAACCATTGGCATGACACCTGCAACCTGCAACTTAAAAATCTCACAGCAGATGATTTGATCAGGTGAATCAGAAATCGTAGAGAAACAGCAGAAGACAAACGACATCGTTGTGGACCGGTCATCAAACCGATCCATAGCCCTCTGGACCGATCAGGACACATCCTGATCGGTCCGGGATGATTCTGATCGGTCTGTGGATCGATCAACCTATAGGTGGATCGGTCCACAGACTGATCCCCTATAGTTTTCCAGAATCCATTGCTTCCTTCTGATCGGTTTGTAGACCGATCAGATAACCCACAGAAAGCTTCTGTGTGGTTACTGATCGGTCACGAGACCGATCAGATGACCAATGTATCACTGGATCGGTCTATCGACCAATCTAGACAACCAAAGTATCACTGGATCGGTCAATAGACCGATCCAGACAACCAAAGTATCACTGGATCGGTCAATAGACCGATCCAATGCTTCTGTTTGTTTTAAAGCTTCCCAGCCCTAAACCTTAATTTCTTCCTGGTCCAGAGAATGAGCTACCGAGCCCTCTCTAACTTCCACATCAGGTCCAGAGAACGAGCTACCGAGCCCTCTCTGACCTAATCCGGAGAACGAGCTACCGAGCCCTCTCCAACTTCGTCCGGTCCAGAGAACGAGCTACCAAGCCCTCTCTGACCTAGTTCGGAGAACGAGCTACCGAGCCCTCTCCGACTTCGTCCAGTCCAGAGAACGAGCTACCGAGCCCTCTCTGACCTAGTCCGGAGAACGAGCTACCGAGCCCTCTCCGACTTCGTCCGGTCCAGAGAACGAGCTACCGAGCCCTCTCTGACCTAGTCCGGAGAACGAGCTACCGAGCCCTCTCCGACTTTGCGTGTCAAGTATCCGTACTTGGACTTTTTCTCTCCACATGATCAACCTTGATCATTAATCAGTCTGAGTCTAATCAATATCTGATACGAACTTAAATCAGTGTCAACATCAAAACAACAGCCAGGTCAGACTGTATTAACAATCTCCCCTTTTTGTTGTTTGACAACACGATTTAAGTTTAGATCAGAAATATTCATATTTCCCTAATTTTAGGGGAATCAAGATCCTCCCCCTAAGACAGATACAACACCATGTAAGGATAGGGGAATCATGATCCTCCCCCTAAAGCCGAATAGGGGAATCATGATCCTCCCCCTAAAGCCAAACTTTCATTTATCTCTAAACTTAGTTATCTTCTCCCCCTTTGTCAAATATCGAAAAGGTGCGAATTAGGTAAGAAAACGTTAGAGGACTCCCCCTTAACCCACACTGTCTTTTTCTTAATCTCCTAGAATGCCCTCTAAGTGTATTATAAGACAGTAATAAAGAAATAGGAAATATACAAGACATGGCATATGAACAGCAAATTAATAGCAAATAAGAAGTGAAACGTAAAGAAAAGGCAGTATATATATATGAAATCAGCAAGTATCCAGGTCAGACAAAAGTATCCAACAAACAACATCCAAAACACAGATAATCAAAATGACATCATAGAACAATGTGTATCAATCAGCCTCCTCATCATGAGGAGCATCAGCATCATCAACGAAAGGAGTGGGTCCCTGAGGTGGCATGCCACTGCTCGAGGATGGATAGCCTGGGAAATCCTGCGGAGGTGGGTATCTGGCCATCCATCCCATAATCGCCTGATGTGTCGCCAGCTGCTGACTGCGTAACTCATCGTAGCCCGTGGAGCTCAGCAACCAGCAGCTCATCGTGCCGATCAATTCGACTCTCTAGCTCGGCAATCTGCCAGCGCAGATCAGGATCTGCCTCTCCATCGTCAGCAGCAGCAGGAGGAGGAGCAGCAACAGGAGCAGCCGCAACCTGTCGTGGAGGTCCCCGTGGTAACTCACCTAGAGTTCTCCCATCCTTCCACCGAACATCCCCATTTTGTCCTATGATGCCAGACTTGGAAAATGCCCGCTTCCCAAGTCTGCAGTCCTGCCTGACCATCTTGACTATTCTACCCTTGGAGACATCAATCTGCAGGGTCTCGAGCCAATCTGTAATTATATGCCCATAAGGCATATAAACAGAGAAGCTGTTTGGCTCGCTATAGGAGATGATCGAAGAATAGATGCTAGACATGATGTCAAAGTCGAGACGTCGACGCAGTCCATAAAGCATCAGACAATGATATGGTCGGATTTCAGACAAGGGTTTAGATGTGATAGGTAGAAGGCAGTTTGTAACAATCTTAAAGAGGATGTAATCTTGGGCAGATAATCTCAAAGCTGCAAAAGTAGGAAAATCAACATCTAATTCATCTAGCCCACCTGGTCTCGGATGTCTGAAGAAGTACTCATAAATAGAGTCAGATGTGACATCAAAAGGTGAAGGTAAGGGGTCTGGTAAGTCAGGATATATCGAAAAGACATTTCCGGAACACCTTCGGCAACCTAGATAGTCAAAGAAGGCTGAGAAACTGAAATCAAGAGTCTGCTTAGCAACTTTTGTTTTATAACTTACATCACTAGTTTGATGAAGATTGTTATAAAACTCAGATACTAAGTCATAATTGATATCTCGTTCTAAATAGACAAGTGTATCAAGTTTGTAGTAGGCAATTATTTCTGACACAGTTGGACAAAATTCGTCCATGAATTTTCGATCAACATGTTGGAATGTATACTGAAAGCCTAAGCTTTGTAAACATTTATTATGAATAAAGAATCACATTTGGTCTAATTGTCTACATTTGTTTGTAGTTGTTCATTTAATTTATATTGTAGATAACATAGTATGTGGTGTCACATACAGAAGATGATGTTATCAGTACCTTATAAATTATAAACAGTAGCTCACGACCAAAATGGAAAAGGAACAAACCATTAGAAGGTCGTAGTGTAATTAGGTATTAGTTTATCTTGACTATATAATTACACTAGTACACTCAGAGTGTATTGAGTAGGACCATTTGAGGTCGTTTCTTTTATACTGACTTTATAAAGGAACAAAGACCTCAGTTATTATGGAAGTGTGTGCTCTTAATCCTAATATAATAACAAGCACATATATTTGATATTTATTTCTTTAATTTATCAATGGGTGAGATTTAGTTCGATGAATCAACAAACCCGATAAGTTGGGAAATGGTATTACTTATAGTGTGTTGTTGATTATAGAAGAAAACTGTGTCCTAGAGATACTAGGTTGATAATGTCCTCAAGAGGAGCTCATAAAGATTGTCATGTTAAACCCTG
This sequence comes from Zingiber officinale, assembly GCF_018446385.1. Lineage (NCBI taxonomy): Eukaryota > Viridiplantae > Streptophyta > Magnoliopsida > Zingiberales > Zingiberaceae > Zingiber > Zingiber officinale. The sequence continues at coordinate 168,320,176 of NC_055987.1, read as the reverse complement.
CAGGTGGACTTAGTCCGACATGACAATAAGGTTGAGTGGTACTACTCTTGGACTTAGATATTAATTAAATGAGTTGTCAGTAACTCACTTAATTAGTGGACATTCGATATCTTAAACACAGGGAGACTAACACACTCATAATAAGAAGGAGCCCAAAAATGTAATTTGGGATTGATGCGGTAGTTCAATGATAGTTCTCTAGTGGAATGAATTATCATTGATAAAATTAAGTTGTGTGTTCGGGCGAACGGGATGCTTAATTTTATCGGGAGACCAAAACCAATTCCTCCTCTCGGTCCCTATCGTAGCCTCTTATTTATAGAGTTCTATATCCACCTATACCCACCTTCTATACCCACCAATAAGGGGCCGGCCAAGCTAGCTTGGGAACCAAACTAGGGCCGGCCTAGGTATATTATTGGGTGGCCCTAGCTTGAACCCAAGCTAGTAGGGCCGGCCAAAATAAATTAAAAAAGAAATTTAATTTTAATTTTTATTATAATGTGGAAGATATAATTTAAAGAAAATTAGAATTAAAATATCTCTCTTGTAAAAGATTTACAAAAGATTAAAGAAAGAGATTAGATCTCTTTCTTTATTTGTAGATTGGAGAGATGTTTTATTTTCTCTTTAAAATTATTCACATGTTAATAAAATTAAAATTATAGATATTTCCTTTTATTAACCATGAAGAGATTTTAAAGAGAAATTTTATTTTTTAAAATTTCCGGAAACAAATTAGGAAGTTTTAATTGTTGATTAAAACTTGTCCTCTTTTGTTTTCCAATGATGTGGCCGGCCACTTGAAATTGATTTGGGAAATTTTATTTTATTTCTCTCAATTAAATCAAGTCAAGGAAATTAAGGAAAATTTATTGTAATTAAATTTCCTAATTTGCCTAGGCCAAGGAATATAAAAGAAGGGGTGAGGGTGCCTTCATGGGACACAACCTCTATTGTTTTCTCTCCCTTTTCCCTTGGTATTGTGGCCGGCCATCACCCTCTCCCTCTCTTCCTCTTGTGGTGGCCGAATACTTCATCTCTCTTGGAGTTCTTGTGGTGGCCGGATACTACTTGGAGAAGAAGAAGATGAAGGAGAGAAAGTTAGCATCTCTTGGAGCTTGGTTAGTATTTTGATTTTCTTCTTTGGTAAAGTTCTTCCTTTGTGGCCGAACCTTGCTTGGAGGAGAAGAAGGTGATTGGTGGTTTCTCATCTTGGTAGATCATTGCCCACACAACGTCCGAGGTTAGAAGAGGAATACGGTAGAAGATCAAGAGGTTTTTCTACAAGGTATAATTAGTAATTTTTATTTCCGCATCATGCTAGTTATTTATGGAAATAATACCAAATACAAGAGGCTTATGATCTAGTATTTCGAATATGTTTTTCGATGTTGTGTTCTTTTGTTTTCTTTCTTTTCCTTGTGATTTGATTGTTCTCTTTGGTTAACCTAAAGTTATTTTAGGAAATTAAATATTAGCTTTCTATTAAAGGTTTTGTCTAGTCGGTGGTGGTTGCTCCCATATCCAAGAAGGCCATGTGCCTCGCCACGTCGAACCTTTTATGGAAATTAGTATTTAATGGAATTAATAACTTAAGGAGACTTGGGTCGAACGTGTTAAGTTCCGCAGGAGATCCAAGTTAAAACCTAAAAGAACAAATAGATTAAGTTTTGGATCAAACGTGTTAAGTTCCGCAGGCGATCCAAAATTTAATTTAAAAGAACACATGGTAGCTAGGAAAAGGTTCAGACCTTTATACAAAATTTTTGTACAGTGGAACCTCTAGGTTTTTCGAGTAGCAACCAACAATTGTTATCAGAGCTAGGGTTTTGCCTCTGTGTATTTGGTATTTAGTTTAATTATGCGCATGTCATACATAATTTAGGCAGGATAATAGTAGGATGTGCTAACTTTGTGGATGCAGGATCCAACTATTATGGCTTTTAGTTAATTATGTGTGTGATTGGACCCTTGGACATGTCAAGGGCAATTTATATGTGTGTGCATGATTGTATTAAAATACAGCAGGAGCTGTATTTAGTTTTATTAGGATTTTATTTTTGATCTAGATACATGTACATTCCTTTTATGGAATATAGGATCAAAAAAATGTAAAATTCTATTTATGTCGCGGATCGAATCTTGCAAAGCGTGGAACCTTCTAAGGACCAGAGGCGCAGCGGAACTAGGAGCAAGATGGATGCGACAGCTAGACCCGGTGGCGGTGGCCAAATATGGCAGCAGCTTGGGATGACAACACACGGAGGATAATTAGAGATAAAAGCCATAATAGTTGAAAATTAAATTTTCTATTTATTGCTTTTATATTGTGCCTATGTGTGCATGTTAGTTTACAAGTTTAAGTAGGCTAGCATAGTTAAAATTCCTCATTTATAAATAACTAAGTGGGAGAGAGATTTTTAAATAAATCCCATGGTCTCCATTACTGGTTTGTAAGTGATGCAAACAAGCTTGCGCGTTGGCTCTGAGTGCCTTCCTCCATAACGGATGAGCTTGTTTGCGGATCACTAGAACAGACTTCCATTTTTGGATGACTATAGGAAGTTAATTAAGAGCGTGTGATCTTCCCCAACGGAAGGGGCATAATCTTATTAATGGACTTAGTGTCAAGTAATGGTATACACTTAGACACATCTAATAGTATCCTCCTCATCGGAGTCACTGCTATTATTTGTGTGCCCAAATGATACCCACTATTAATTTTATTTGTCAAAAGTTAGGTTGACAAGATAATAAAATTAATGGGTTAAACCCTCCTTTACAAATGTTGAATTTGTATCGTCCACACTAACGTGGCATACAAAATTCACGGTGATATGAGGTGTCGGTTAATTTAAAATAGTATTGTTTGAGGAATCAATATTATTCTAAATTTAGAGTTCGACCAAAAGTTATTTGTGATTCTTAGGATGTCTTTCAACCCACTATCCATACTTCAACAGAATAGACTTTCTGGACCAAACTACATAGATTGGAAAAGAAACACGGACATTGTTCTTCTGCTGAAAGCTATAAATATGCATTGACCGAGCAGTGCCCTGATGCACCCATCGGTGAATCTACCCAAGAGGAGATTGAATATCATAGGAAATGGGTAAGCGGATGAGATGGCGCGGTGTTACATTTTGGCTTCAATGTCAAATGTATTGCAACATCAACATCAAGATTTACCAACGACTATGATATTATGAACAATCTCAAGGAACTCTTTGGTCATCAAGATAGGGCTTCAGGCAAGAAGCCATGAGAAAGATAATCGACCACCATGCAAGAGGGTACTCTGTAAGGATCATATCCTAAAGATGATGGCTTATCCGACGAGATATGGATCCTTGGAGGAGAAATTGATGGGAAACCCAGATCAATATGATCCTCCAAACGCTACCTAGAAGTTTTGAGCAGTTACCTGAACTATAATATGAATAAGAGGTTTATTCATTAGCGGAACTATTGACAGAACTTCAAGCGCAGAAGGATTATTTCGTCACAATGCTCAAATTCACTATGTTGAAAATGGTTCTACTTCTAAACCGAAAGGAAGAAGAAGAAGAAACAAGTCGGTTCAAAAGAAAGTGAATAAATCTCAGAGTACAGGAATGAAGAAGCCGAAGGGCAAGTGCTTCATCTGTAAGCAGGCAGGACATTGGAAGGCGGATCGTCCTCGTAGGAACCAAAACAAAGGTATATCTCATACTCTAGTTGTTGAAACATGTTTAGCGGTGTTATCTACCAGCACCTGGTGTGTAGATACGGGAGCCACTGATCATGTCTGCAATTCCTTGCAGGGGTTCCAGGAAACCCGACGACTATCTGAAGGAGAAATTACCGTCTACATGGGCAATGCTACTAAGGTGGCAGCTGTTGCAGTGGGAGACGTCTACTTATCTTTTAGTAGAAATAGGAATTTGGTTTTAAGAAATTGTCTTTATGTACCCAGTTTTAGAAAGAATTTAATTTCAGTTTCTAAACTGTTTTTAGATGGATATTCAGTTTCTTTCAGTAACGATGTAGTTATTAAAAGAAATAAAGTGATTATCTGTTCTGGTGTATTAGTTGGCAATTTGTATACTTTAAATCCAATTTCTTCCACAAAGCAAAACATGGAAATTTATAACTCATCTTCTAACTCTAATAAGAGAAAAGAACCTTCAAAAATGAACCAAGCATATCTTTGGCATCTAAGGCTTGGTCATATTAACTTAAGTAGGATTCAGAGGCTTATAGCCGATGGACTTTTGGGTTCATTAGAGTTTGAAAATTTTCCAACTTGTGAATCCTGCTTGGAAGGTAAAATGACCAAGAGGCCGCTCAAGGCCAAGGGTATAGAGCCAAAGAAGTGTTAGAGTTGGTTCACTCTGATTTGTGTGGTCCTATGTCTGTCCAGGCAAGAGGAGGTTTTGAATATTTTGTCTCTTTCATAGACGATTATTCAAGATATGGATACATTTACCTAATGCGCCAAGTCGAGTGCTTTGATAAGTTCAAAGAATACAAGGTGATGTGGAGAAACGACTAGGTAAAGTATCAAGACACTACTGATCGGATCGTGGTGGCGAATACCTCTTAGGAGAGTTTAGGAATTACTTATCGGAGGTGGGATTCAATCCCAATTGTCTGCACAAACCCCAACAGAATGGTGTAGCAGAGCGAAGGAATAGGACTCTTATGGAAATGATTAGATCGATGATGAGTTATTCGAAATTACCAAATTCATTTTGGGGATATGCTCTGGAAACAGCAGTATACGTTCTGAACTTAGTACCTTCTAAATCAGTTTCTTCTACTCCCATAGAATTGTGGAATGGGCGAAAACCCAGTCTAAGACATATTCGGATTTGGGGTAGTCCAGCACATGTGCTGAAACAAGATGCTGATAAGTTAGAATCCCGCACAGAAGTTCGCGTGTTTGTAGGATATCCCAAAGGAACGAAAGGTGGTTTATTTTATAGTCCTAAAGACCAGAAGGTCATTGTTAGCACCAATGCCCAGTTTTTAGAAGAAGACTATATAATGGATCACAAGCCTAGTAGCAAAGTTGTTTTTAGAAGAACTTAGAGAGGGCACGTCTACTTCAGTACCAACAGTACAAGATGAAGTACCACAAGAGACTGCAACACGTGTCCCACATGATACACAACCACAGACAGTGCCTCGTCGTAGTGGGAGGGTTGTAAGGCAGTTGGAAAGATTCATGTTTTTGGGAGAGTCTTCAGATTTGATCCCGGGTAAACATGAACCTGATCCACGAACATATGATGAAGCACTCCAAGATATAGATGCAGCATCTTGGCAAAAGGCAATGAATTCTGAAATAGAGTCTATGTACTCTAATAAGGTCTGGGAGCTTGTAGAACCACCTGATGGTGTAAAAGCCGTTGGATGCAAGTGGATCTACAAAAGGAAAAGAGGGACAGACGGGAAGGTAGAAACCTTCAAAGCTAGGCTTGTTGCGAAAGGGTACACTCAGAAAGAGGGAATCGATTATGAGGAGACCTTTTCACCGGTAGCCATGCTTAAGTCTATCCGGATACTCTTATCCATTGCTGCTCATATGGATTATGAGATTTGGCAAATGGATGTCAAGATAGCTTTCCTTAATGGAAGTCTTGAAGAGAACATCCATATGAAGCAACCAGAAGGGTTCATTGAAAAAGGCAAAGAGCATCTAGTGTGCAAGCTCAATCGGTCCATTTATGGATCAAGCAAGCTTCAAGGTCTTGGAACATCTGGTTTAATGAAGTAATCCAGTCATATGGATTTATTCAGTATCCGGATGAGTCTTGTGTATACAAGAAGTGTAACGGAAACGTGGTGGTATTTCTTGTACTATACATAGATGATATTTTGTTAATTGGCAATAATGTCAAGGTATTATCGGACTTAAGGGTATGGTTTTCCAAACAATTTGATATGAAGGACTTAGGAGAATGTGCACACATCCTTGGGATCAAAGTTATAAGAGATCGCAAGAAAAGAATGTTGTGTCTGTCCCAAGCTTCATATATAGATACAATCCTTGCTCGTTTTAGCATGCAGGATTCCAAGAAAGGTTTCTTACCTTTTAGACATGGAGTAGCTCTATCTAAAGATATGTCTCCAAAGACATCAAAAGAGATAGAGGACATGAAAGCAGTTCCTTATTCTTCTACCGTAGGAAGCCTAATGTATGCAATGCTATATACGAGACCTGATATCTGCTTTGCCGTGGGCATGGTCACAGATATCGAGTAACCCTGGACATGCGGTAAAGCATATATTGAAGTACCCGAGAAGGACTAGAGATTATATGCTAGTTTACCAAGCGACGATTTGCTTCCTGTGGGTTACACGGATTCATTCCAATCGATAGGGATAATAGTAAGTCTACATCGGCTATGTGTTTACTTTAGGAGGTGGAGCCATTTCATGGAGGAGTGTTAAGCGAAATGCGTTTCGGACTCAACCATGGAAGTTGAATATGTAGCACCTCTCAGGCGCCTAAAGAAGCAGTATGGCTCAGGAGCTTTAATGGACTTAGATGTGATTCTGGTTTGCCCAAAATCATCACAATTTATTGTGATAATAGTGGTGCAATTGCAAACTCGAAGGAACCACGAGCTCATAAGGCAAGTAAACATATAGAGCGCAAGTACCACGATACGAGATATTGTGAAGCGAGGAGAAGTTGTCATCACCAAGATTGCATCAGCGGATAACCGCAGATCCTTTCACTAAGGCCCTTCCTAGAAAGCTTTCGATCGGCATGTGGAGGAATGGGAATCGGATGTATGGTAGAAGATATGGCACTTAGTCATTAGTATAAGTGGGAGATTGTTGGAATGTATCTGAAGCCTAAGCTTTGTAAACATTTATTATGAATAAAGAATCACATTTGGTCTAATTGTCTACATTTGTTTGTAGTTGTTCATTTAATTTATATTGTAGATAACATAGTATGTGGTGTCACATGAAGATGATGTTATCATGCCTTATAAATTATAACAGTAGCTCACGACCAAAATGGAAAAGGAACAAACCATTAGAAGGTCGTAGTGTAATTAGGTATTAGTTTATCTTGACTATATAATTACACTAGTACACTCAGAGTGTATTGAGTAGGACCATTTGAGGTCGTTTCTTTTATACTGACTTTATAAAAGAACAAAGACCTCAGTTATTATGGAAGTGTGTGCTCTTAATCCTAATATAATAACAAGCACATATATTTGATATTTATTTCTTTAATTTATCAATGGGTGAGATTTAGTTCGTTGAATCAACAAACCCGATAAGTTGGGAAATGGTATTACTTATAGTGTGTGTTGTTGATTATAGAAGGAAACTGTGTCCTAGAGATACTAGGTTGATAATGTTCTCAAGAGGAGCTCATAAAGATTGTCATGTTAAACCCTGCAGGTGGACTTAGTCCGACATGACAATAAGGTTGAGTGGTACTACTCTTGGACTTAGATATTAATTAAATGAGTTGTCAGTAACTCACTTAATTAGTGGACATTCGATATCTTAAACACAGGGAGACTAACACACTCATAATAAGAAGGAGCCCAAAAATGTAATTTGGGATTGGTGCGGTAGTTCAATGATAGTTCTCTAGTGGAATGAATTATCATTGATAAAATTAAGTTGTGTGTTCGGGGCGAACACGGGATGCTTAATTTTATCGGGAGACCAAAACCAATTCCTCCTCTCGGTCCCTATCGTAGCCTCTTATTTATAGAGTTCTATACCCACCTATACCCACCTTCTATACCCACCAATAAGGGGCAGGCCAAGCTAGCTTGGGAACCAAGCTAGGGCCGGCCTAGGTATAAAATTGGGTGGCCCTAGCTTGAACCCAAGCTAGTAGGGCCGGCCAAAATAAATTAAAAAAGAAATTTAATTTTAATTTTTATTATAATGTGGAAGATATAATTTAAAGAGAATTAGAATTAAAATATCTCTCTTGTAAAAGATTTACAAAAGATTAAAGAAAGAGATTAGATCTCTTTCCTTATTTGTAGATTGGAGAGATGTTTTATTTTCTCTTTAAAATTATTCACATGTTAATAAAATTAAAATTATAGATATTTCCTTTTATTAACTATGAAGAGATTTTAAAGAGAAATTTTATTTTTTAAAATTTTCGGAAACAAATTAGGAAGTTTTAATTGTTGATTAAAACTTGTCCTCTTTTGTTTTCCAATGATGTGGCCGGCCACTTGAAATTGATTTGGGAAATTTTATTTTATTTCTCTCAATTAAATCAAGTCAAGGAAATTAAGGAAAATTTATTTTAATTAAATTTCCTAATTTGCCTAGGCCAAGGAATATAAAAGAAGGGGTGAGGGTGCCTTCATGGGACACAACCTCTATTGTTTTCTCTCCCTTTTCCCTTGGTATTGTGGCCGGCCATCACCCTCTCCCTCTCTTCCTCTTGTGGTGGCCGAATACTTCATCTCTCTTGGAGTTCTTGTGGTGGCCGGATACTACTTGGAGAAGAAGAAGATGAAGGAGATAAAGTTAGCATCTCTTGGAGCTTGGTTAGTATTTTGATTTTCTTCTTTGGTAAAGTTCTTCCTTTGTGGCCAAACCTTGCTTGGAGGAGAAGAAGGTGGTTGGTGGTTTCTCATCTTGGTAGATCGTTGCCCACACAACGTCCGAGGTTAGAAGAGGAATACGGTAGAAGATCAAGAGGTTTTTCTACAAGGTATAATTAGTAATTTTTATTTCCGCATCATGCTAGTTATTTATGGAAATAATACCAAATACAAGAGGCTTATGATCTAGTATTTCGAATATGTTTTTCGATGTTGTGTTCTTTTATTTTCTTTCTTTTCCTTGTGATTTGATTGTTCTCTTTGGTTAACCTAAAGTTATTTTAGGAAATTAAATATTAGCTTTCTATTAAAGGTTTTGTCTAGTCGGTGGTGGTTGCTCCCATATCCAAGAAGGTCATGTGCCTCGCCACGTCAGTACTGGGAACCTTTTATGGAAATTAGTATTTAATGGAATTAATAACTTAAGGAGACTTGGGTCGAACGTGTTAAGTTCCGCAGGAGATCCAAGTTAAAACCTAAAAGAACAAATAGATTAAGTTTTGGATCAAACGTGTTAAGTTCCGCAGGCGATCCAAAATTTAATTTAAAAGAACACATGGTAGCTAGGAAAAAGGTTCAGACCTTTGTACAAAATTTTTGTACAGTGGAACCTCTAGGTTTTCCGAGTAGCAACCAACACAACAGACCTACAAGGGAGTAATTTAAAGGTTCTTTGTTTAAAAGCTTCCTCAAAATGGTGGTTTGGAAACCTCCCAGAGACAGATGGTTGAGGTCGGGAAGGAGCCTTAGACTTCGACTTCTCAGGTGACTTAGACTTAGAAGTTCCTTCACCTACTAGTTTCTTCCTAAGGGTTAACAATGTGATACAATGGGGTAAGTAAGTGAGCACCGGAGCCACCAACACCCGAAACAAAAAGCACAGGTATGGTGAGAAATGAAACCGAAATGCCAAGTTCTAGAGAAGTATGGAGTTACCTTGGTGCCATTGAAGTATCGTTGGCTAGGGTTCCGGCGTGCAAAGAGAAGAGAAGAGGTGAGGTGTAGGAAAGTGTCGGCTAGGGCTTCAGCGTGAAGGGAGAAAGGAAAGGATCGGGAAGCTTTAAGGGAGATGGGTGTCCAAGTGTCGAAATGATCGGACGGCTGTCCGATCAGGAGACATCAGGAGCCTCCTGATCGATCCCTGGACCGATCCGGGAATCTCCTGATCGGTCTGTAGACCGATCAGGAGACGATCAATAGCCGCTGATCGTCCCTGGACCGATCAGGGAACCTTCTGATCGGTCTGTAGACCGATCAGAAGGCGATCAGTAGCCTTCTCTGCGTACCAGACTGACCTGATCGGTCCCCGGACCGATCAGAAAGGCTGGAGAGATTTTTGGATCGGTCGACAGACCGATCCACCTTCTCCTGATCGGTCTGTAGACCGATCAGTGTCTGATACTGAAATTTCTCCAGTAATTTCAGTAACTGAAATTCGTAGAGGTGATCGATAATTCGTAGAAGTTTCTCCAGTAAAACTTCCAAATTCAGTACCTAGTCCCTGAAGAATCTACATGCATAACTATTTCCTAAAGATTATGGTCTGAGATTGTTTATAGCCCGAAAGTTTCAGACATTTCGAAACACAGACAACTCAAAGCTTGAGAATTGAAATTTTCGACCTTGTTATGTTCAGTTTCAAGTTTGTCAAAATACAACTAAATTGCTATCATTACCTCAATAGCTGGTCTTATTTTCAATCAAAATCATGAAAGGTATCAATCAAAAATATCAATCAACACATTAACCAAAGTTAGATAAAATCTAGGTAAAGGCCCAACCAAGTTTCCTTGGTTGGAATATATGAGTAAGATCTAGGAACCAAATACACATGAATTATGTAATGGTCTTCCCCATACTCAATTTATGTCTCTTCAACCTTATTATTCAAGGGATGCATAATATATTTTGAATAATTCGGCTGATCCTAGCATCTCACCCCATTTCTTGCAAACAAAAATCATTTGTTAAACCTTATAGTTTGTGTGAGATGTTCCCAAGTTGCCCAAATTAATTTTTCAATTTCTCTTGTTGTTTTAATTGTCCTAATTGATCATAATGGGGTCCTAATGGCCTATTGAGCCAAACACATTCCCAATTCTCTCCTCAAATGACTAAATTCATTTTCCGGAAGAGGTTTGGTGAAAATATCGGCTAGGTTTGACTTTGACTCAACATATGTGAGTGCAATGTCTCCCCTAGCTACGTGATCTCTAATGAAGTGATGACGCACTTCAATATGTTTGGTCCTTGAATGATGGACTGGATTTTTCGTTAGGTTTATTGTGCTGATGTTGTCACACAACACTTGCACTCCCTTATACAAAAGTCCATAATCTTCTAGAGTGTGGATCATCCACAACAATTGTGATACACTCTCTCCCATGGCAATGTATTCAGCCTCGGTTGTGGAGAGAGCAACACAATGTTGCTTCCGACTTGACCAACTAACTAATGATGAACCTAAAAATTGGCAACCCCCACTAGTGCTTTTTGTTAGAGTGTATACTAAAAGCCTAGCTTTTGGTATAAACATTTATCTAGAAATAAGAATCACATTGGTCAAATGTCTACATTTGTGATAAATGTAGTTGTTCAATTAATTTATATTGTAGATAACATGGTGTGTGGTGTCACACACAGAGGATCATGTTATCAGTACCTTATAAATTATAAACAGTAGCTCACGACCAAAATGGAAAGGAACAAACCATTAGAAGGTCGTAGTGTAATTAGGTATCAGTTTATCTTGACTGTATAATTACACTAGTACACTTAGAGTGTATTGAGTAGGACCATTTGAGGTCGTTTCTTTTATACTGATTTTATAAAGAAACAAAGACCTCGGTTATTATGGAAGTGTGTGCTCTTAATCCTAATATAATAACAAGCACATATATTTGATATTTATTTCTTTAATTTATCAATGGGTGAGATTTAGTTCGATGAATCAATAAGCCCGATAAGTTGGGAAATGGTATCACTTATAGTGTGTGTTGTTGATTATAGAAGGAAACTGTGTCCTAGAGATACTAGGTTGATAATGTCCTCAAGAGGAGCTCATAAGGATTGTCATGTTAAACCCTGCAGGTGGACCTAGTCCGACATGATGATAAGGTTGAGTGGTACTACTCTTGGACTAAGATATTAATTAAGTAAGTTGTCAGTAATTTACTTAATTAGTGGACATTTGTTATCTTAAACACAGGGAGACTAACACACTCATAATAAGAAGGAGCCCAAAATATAATTTGGGATTGGTGCGGTAGTTCAATAATAGTTCTCTAGTGGAATGAATTATTATTGATAAAATTAAGTTGTGTGTTCGGGGCGAACACGGGATGCTTAATTTTATCGGGAGACCAAAACCAATTCCTCCTCTCGGTCCCTATCGTAGCCTCTAGTATATAGAGATTTATATCCACCGCATACCCACCTTCTTACCCATCCAATGGGGCCGGCCAAGCTAGCTTGGAACCCAAGCTAGGGCCGGCCAAGACCAAGTGGATGAGCCATGAAGGTGGCCGGCCAAAGCTTGGGTCCCAAGCTTAGGTGGCCGGCCACTAGAATATTAAAAAGGATTTTTATTAAAATTATTTCTTATGTGGATATCATGTTTTTAAAAGAGAGTTAAAAAAATTAAAAATTTCCTTTTATAACTTTCTACAAAAGATTAAGAGAAGAGATTAATCTCTTTCCTTATTTGTAGTTTAAAAGGATGGTTTTAATTTTTGGTAAAAACTTTCCTTATTTGTAAATCATCTACATGATTAAAAGAGAGTTTAAAATTTGAAATCTTTCCTTATTTGTTGATTAAAGGAGGATTTTAAATTTTAAGAAAACTTTCCTTTTTAAACATGTTCATGATTTAAAAGAGAGTTTAAAAATTAAATATTCTCTTTTATAAGTTTCTACAAAAGATTAAGAAAAGATTTGATATCTTTCCTTATTTGTAGATTGAAAGAGATTTTAATTTTTAGAGATAACTTTCTTTTTATCCACATGTTTAAAAGAAAGATTTTAATTTATTAAATTTCCTTTTTTATAAACCAATCATGAAGGGATAAAATTATTGGAGAAATTTTTATAAATTTCCGGAAACAAATTAGGAAGTTTTAATTCTTGTTTAATTAAAACTCTCCTTGATTTGAGGAAATAAGTGGCCGGCCATGTTTTAGTGAGAAGAAAAATTATTTTAATTAAAATAAATTTTCCTTTTCATGGCAAAAGAATTAAGGAAGTTTTTATTAAAATTTCCTTATTTGCCAAGACCAAGGATTATAAAAGAGGAGGTAGAGGAGCCTTCAAGGGTGAACAACCTCTATTATTTTCTCCCTCTTTTCTTCCTTGGTGTGGCCGGCCTCCTTCCTTTCTCTTCTCTCCATCTTGTGGCCGGACCTCTCTTCCTCCTTGAAGATCAAGTGGTGGCCGGATTTTAGCTTGGAGAAGAAGGAGAGAAAGCTTACATCCCTTGGAGCTTGATTGATGGAAAAGATCTTCATCTCTTGGAAGCATAGTGCTTGGCGAAACTTGAAGAAAGGAGAAGAAGGTGCTTTGGTGATTTCTCATCTCGGAAGATCGTTGCCCACACAACGTCCGAGGTTAGAAGAGGAATACAGAAGATCAAGAGGTTTTCTATAAGGTATAACTAGTAATTTTTCTTTCCACATCATAATAGTTATTTATGGAAATAATACCAAATACAAGAGGCTTACGATTCTAGTATTTCGAATATGTTTTTCGAAGTTGTGTTCTTTTATTTTTCTTTTCCTTGTGATTTGATTGTTCCTTTTGGTTGACCTAAAGTTATTTTAGGAAATTAAATATTAGCTTTCCATAAAAGGTTTTGTCTAGTCGGTGGTGGTTGTTCCCATATCCAAGAAGGCCATGTGCCTCGCCACGTCAGTACTGGGAACCAATTATGGAAATTAATATTTAATGGAATTAATAACTTAGGTGATTTGGATCAAACGTGTTAAGTTCTGCAGGAGATCCAAGTCTAAACCTTAAAGAACAAATAGATTAAGTTTTGGATCAAACGTGTTAAGTTCCGCAGGCGATCCAAAATTTAATTTAAAAGAACACATGGTAGCTAGGAAAAGGTTCAGACCTTTGTACAAAATTTTTGTACAGTGGAACCTCTAGGTTTTCCGAGTAGCAACCAACACTTTTCCGATCCAATTTGCACCCAGCATAATCGGAGTCGGTATAACCTATCAAATCAAAAGACTCAGTACGAGGGTACCAGAGACCTACACTAATTGTGCCCTTAAGATATCTCAGAATCCTCTTAACTGCAATTAAATGAGATTCCTTGGCACATACTTGATATCTAGCGCACATGCCCACAGCAAAAAGTATGTCCAGTCGACTAGCTGTGAGATATAGAAGACTACCAATCATGTTTCTATATTGCGTTAGATCAACTGGTTTTCCATTCTCATCATTGTCAAGGCGAGTGTTCGTCGCCATTGGAGTGGATACTTCCTTAGAGTCACTCATTTTGAATTTCTTGAGCATCTCTTGAGTGTACTTCGTTTGATGGACATAAATGCCATCTCAAGTTTGTTTAATTTCAAGTCCAAGGAAGAATGTCAATTCTCCCACCAGACTCATCTCAAACTCACTTTCCATGTGAGTGATAAATTCATTCAAATAGCCCTTGTTATTTGAGCCACAAATTATGTCATCGACATACACCTGGGCTACAAATATATTTTCACCATCTCTACGCAGAAATAGTGTTGGGTCTATTTGACCTCTTACAAAACCCTTTTCTAGTAAGTAAGTTGACAACCTTTCGTACCAAGCTCGAGGTGCTTGTTTAAGCCCATAAAGAGCTTTCTTGAGCTTGTACACGTGGTTTGGAGCTTCGGTATTCACAAACCCCGGTGGTTGTTCAACATAGACCTCTTCTTTAATGAAACCATTTAAAAAGGTCGATTTAACGTCCATTTGATAGAGCTTGAAGCCTCTATGTGCAGGAAAAGCTAGCATTAAACGAATGGACTCTAATCGGGCCACGGGAGCATAGGTCTCATCATAATCGAGGCCTTCGACTTGACTATAGCCCTTGGCTACAAGTCTTGCCTTGTTTCTTACGACTTCTCCCTTTTGGTTTAACTTATTTTTGAAGACCCATTTGGTTCCAATAATGGTAGTCTTCTTAGGTCTAGGAACTAAGTCCCACACTTGGCTCCTTTCAAATTGACCTAACTCATCTTGCATAGCTATGATCCAATCAGGATCGTGCAATGCCTCATCAACTAATTTTGGTTCGATTTCTGAGATCAAGGTGACCTCATTAGACTCATTTCTAAAGAATGATCTAGTCCTAACCCCTTGTTGAATGTCTCCCACAATCTGGTCTTGGGGATGACTAGAGGCTATCCTAGATTGCCTTGGTGTTGGCGGTGCCTCATGAGTGGTCTCACTAGACATAGGCAAGGGCTCAGTATCAGGTAAAGGATCAGACTGAGCCCTCTCTTGCCTTTGCTCATCGTCATCGGAGTCAACTTCGACTCTTTCTATGTTTTGATCATTTAAACTTAGATTTCTAAGTTCAAATTGAATTTCTCCTACATCCCTTGATTGATCATTTGATTTAGAGATTTCTTCAAATGCTACATCCGAGGACTCTTCAATCAATTTAGTCATATTGTTGTAGACTCGATAGGCTTTGCTGATGAGAGAGTACCCGACCAGTATCCCTTCATCAGCCTTAGCCGTGAACTTTCCAAGATGATCCTTGGTGTTCAAGATAAACACCTTACAACCAAACACCCTAAGATGTTTAATTGTAGGGGGTTTCCCAAACCAAAGTTCATGGGGAGTCTTTCCTAAAAACCTATGTATCAAGACTCGGTTTTGCACATAGCAAGCGGTATTTACAGCTTCAGCCCATAAGTAGCTTGGTAGTGAGTACTCATTGAGCATGCTTCGTGCAGCCTCTTGCAAGACTCGGTTCTTTCTCTCCACAACCCCATTTTGTTGTGGGGTCCTTGGAGTAGAGAACTCATGCCTGTATCCTTTTTCTTGACAAAATTCTAAAAATCTATGGTTTTGAAATTCTCCACCATGATCACTCCTAATTGATTTAATTGTTGTTGATTTTTCATTTTCAGTTCTTCTACAAAAAGAAACAAAAACATCTATGGTTTGATCCTTATTTTTCAAAAAGAAAGTCCATGTATATCTAGTAAAATCATCAATGATCACTAAGCAGTATCTACTTCCATTCAATGAAATAACATTACTGCAATCAAACAAATCCATATGCAATAAATCTAAAGCAGTAGATGTATTTACAGCGCTTTTACCTTTATGAGACGCTTTTGTTTGCTTACCCTTTTGACATGCATCACATAATTTTGTCTTTTGGTACTTGATGCTTGGTAGGTCTCGCACTAATCCTTTGTTGGCCAGCTTTCGAATATTCTCCATGTTCACATGGGCCAACCTCCTATGCCACAGCCATGATTCTTCTTCTTTTGACATGAAACACTTAGCAGAGGCATTAGTAGCACTTTTAAAAGATACTTGATAAATGTTGTCTACCCTTGTGCCTACTAGTACCGTGTCAAGTGTGTCAATGTGTTTGACCAGACATTGACTTGAATGAAACTCAATTGTGTAACCCGTATCACACAATTGGCTGACACTTAGGAGATTAAAGGTCATCCCCTTGACTAGAAGGACATTTTTGATTTGGAGACATTCGGATATATGAATATCTCCAACTCCTATCACCTTAAGACTACCATTATTACCAAAGGACACATTACCTCTATTTTTGTTTTGAAGGGTAGTAAAGAGTGACTTGTCCCCGGTCATGTGCTTGGAGCATCCACTATCAACAAACCAAGTTGATAGATGCTCCCCCTTGACAAAAGCCTACAAGACACGAAAGATAGATGTTTTAGGTACCCAAATCTTGGGACCTAATGCATCTACAATGAAAGACCTAGGAACCCATGCCTTGGTCACACCCTTCCTAGTCTCATGAACCCTAGAAGCATGTGATATATGAAATTGGGTTCTAGACACTAAGGAAATGAAACTAGACTCCTTAGGTTGATATCCTAACCCAGCCTTGTTGTAGACCGCCCTTTAGGCATTTAGAATCATATCTAAGGTTTTAGAGCTAGTTGAGAATTTCTCAAGCATTTTCTTGAGTTTTTCAACTTCACTCTTTAGGGCTTTGTTTTCATCCTCAAGAAGCTCTTGATGTAGGTCATCAACCTCATCTTCCCTAAGAGTCTTCAAGTGTTCTACTTCATCTTTTAATGATTTAATTTCAGTTTTTGATTTCTTAAGCAAAGTAGATAAATGTGCAATAGTTTTATAGCATTTTTCTAAGTGAGGAGAAGTTACCTCTTCATCATCCGAAGATGATGAAGCCGCGGTTGATGTATCACTTCCGGAGTCCGATTCCTCCCTTGCCATGAGCGCTAATTGGCGAGTGCTTTTCTCCTTCTTTTCTTCCTCCGATGAGCTTGAGGAGGATTCATCCCAAGTAGCTTTGAGAGCTTTCTTCTTCTTGGCCCTTTCCTCCTTCTTCTTTAGTTTTGGACACTCGCTCCGATAGTGTCCTTTCTTGCTACACTCATAACATGTAACATTAGTCTTATCAACATTTTGATCAATAGACTTACCTTTCCCTTTGTATCTCCGGCTCCTTCTCATGATTCTTCTCACGAAGTTGGCCATCTCGCTTGATGATAATCCACCTTCATCATCGGACTCGGAGGAGGATGAGGATGTAGGAATTTCTTTCTCCTTCTTCTTTTCTTTCTTCCTTCTTCCATCCTTGCTCTTTTCTCCTGCAACTAATGCAATACCTTTCTCTTTTTGACCCTTGTTAGCAAGTTCATGAAGTTCCATTTCACAAAAGAATTCATCTAATTTAACAATTGAAAGGTCCTTGGAGACCTTGTAGGCATCTACCATAGATGACCACAAGGCATTCCTCGGAAAGGCTTTGAGAGCGTACCTTACGAGATCGCGATTCTCTACACGTTCATCTACGGAATGAAGACCATTGATGATCTCTTTGAACCTTCCATGTAGTTCACTTATCGTTTCGTTCTCCTTCATGGTGAGATTTTGCAGTTGGTTTAGGAACAAGTCTCTCTTGGCGATCCGAGAGTCTCGGGTTCCTTCTTGGAGCTCGATGAGCTTGTTCCACAAATCTTTTGCACTCACAAAAGGACCTACCTTGACAAGTTGATCTTTGGCTATCCCGCATTGTAGAGTGACCACCGCCTTGACATCGACTTGTCCTTTGCGAGTTTGCTCGGCGGACCACCTTGACGATTCTAATTCCTTACCTTCTTCGTCCTTCGGAGGTGTGAACCCTTCCTTGACCGAGAACCACATGGAGATGTCAGTCTTGAGGTAGTACTCCATACGGCTCTTCCAATATTGGAAGTCCGCTCCGTCGAAGTAGGGTGGACGATTGGTGCTAAAACCTTCCTTCATAGCCATCTTCTTGCTCTTTAGGGTGTTAATCCGGATTAAGAGTGCCTAGCTCTGATACCACTTGTTAGGACCTTCGGATGGCTAGAGAGGGGGGGGTGTGAATAGCCTTCACTAAGAACTCAATCAATTCCTCACAAAAGCTTGTTAGCACAGCGGAAATAAACAAAAAGAAAACTGATGCAAGGAAAGAAACACAACCCACAGCTTACACAAGTATGTACAAGGTTCGGGGATAACTTGCCCCTACTCCTCGGCGTGTCCGTAAGGTGGACGATCCCTTGATCTTTTGGTAGATCACATCCCGGACAAATTCCGACTAAGTATTTCTCCTTCTCGGTGGAGTAACCTCTCCACAAAGTCACAGAAAAGATTTGAAATGAAGCACAGGACTTACAGAATTCAGTGGCCAAAAGAAATGAACAATGAAACTTACAGCCACGGAGCAGAATGCAAAGACAGAAGGGATTCCTCAGCCAAGAGCTCAACAACACAGCACTCTTGCTTCGGTCGACAGAGAGTTTCAAAAATCTTACCAAACCTCTCTTCTGCCTTCTTCTTATTCTGCTTCTTTCTCACTGTCTTCAGCCAGAGCCGAATCACTGTCACTTGTATCGAATCACTGCGACCAACTCAGGCGTCGCCAATCACTCTTCCTCCTCATCTGATTCTCTGAACTCACACCAATACCATCCATGGTCTTCACTGGTGTCTCTGAGCTCGAACCAATAAGCAAGGGTTAAGCTGTTGCCAACTGATCGCAGCCAGTGAACGTTGATGCTCCATTTGCACCATTTGCAGCGAAATATAGTAGAAAGAGCATTTGGTCTTTTTCTTCTGATGGAGCTTAATTTGAAATTAACCATTGGCACGACACCTGCAACCTGCAACTTAAAAATCTTATAGCAGATGATTTGATCAGGTGAATCAGAAATCGCAGAGAAACAGCAGACCGATCCATAGCCCTCTGGACCGATCAGGACACATCCTGATCGGTCCGGGATGATTCTGATCGGTCTGTGGACCGATCAGCCTATAGGTGGATCGGTCCACAGACCGATCCCCTATAGTTTTCCAGAATCCATCGCTTCCTTCTGATCGGTCTGTAGACCGATCAGATAACCCACAGAAAGCTTCTGTGTGGTTACTGATCGGTCACGAGACCGATCAGATGACCAATGTATCACTGGATCGGTCTGTCGACCGATCCAGACAACCAAAGTATCACTGGATCGGTCAATAGACCGATCCAATGCTTCTGTTTGTTTAGAGCTTCCCAGCCCTAAACCCTAACTTCTTCCTGGTCCAGAGAACGAGCTACCGAGCCCTCTCTGACTTCCACATCCGGTCCAAAGAACGAGCTACCGAGCCCTCTCTGACCTAGTCCAGAGAACGAGCTACCGAGCCCTCTCCGACTTCGTCCGGTCCAGAGAACGAGCTACCAAGCCCTCTCTGACCTAGTCCGGAGAACGAGCTGCCGAGCCCTCTCTGACTTGGTCTGGTCTAGAGAACGAGCTACCGAGCCCTCTCTGACCTAGTCCAGAGAATGAGCTACCGAGCCCTCTCTGACTTCGTCCGGTCTAGAGAACGAGCTACCGAGCCCTCTCTGACCTAGTCCGGAGAATGAGCTACCGAGCCCTCTCCGACTTTGCGTGCCAAGTATCCGTACTTGGACTTTTCCTCTCCACATGATCAACCTTGATCATTAATCAGTCTGAGTCTAATCAATATCTGATACAAACTTAAATCAGTGTCAACATCAAAACAACAGCCAGGTCAGACTGTATTAACAGTGATAACCCTAGGTGGAGAAAAACCCTAGGGGGCGGTAACCCTAGGTCCTAGGGGGTGGTAACCCTAGGCGGAAAGTCCAGTCGATCTGGAGGATCGTACTGGCAACAGGTAAATCTCCTGAGTGTAGTAGGTGAGGACGCGTTCCCCGTAAAGGGAACAGTAGGCGTCGGGTCGACCTAGGGTTTCCGGTTGAAAACCCGAAGTCAGACTCGGACAGTCCGGAGACTGTCAATACTTCATTTATCATATTTATTGTATTATGTGCTAACTTTGTGCTGCAGAGTAGTGTTTGAGATTAACGTATCTTGCAGGTGCAAAGAAGCAACCTAAAGCCTCGGATAAACAGTGTCCGAGGCGCCTTCATGGAGCTTGGAGGCTCCTCGGGTGCAAGGCTGGAGCTGGCTGCGAGAAGCTGTTCAAGGCGCCTTGATGAACAGTGGAAGGCGCCTTGAACAGTGGAAGGCGCCCTGTGAACAGTGGAAGGCGCCTTGAATCTGTGATAAGATTCGACCAGTTCAGCCTTTATCTCCGCAGCTGACTCGGCTCATTCAAGGCGCCTTGGTGAATAGTAGAAGGCACCTTGAACACCCTTTATAAGGGGTTTCGACCAGCAGCTCTCTTCAACGAATACCAAGTGATCTTTCATCAACGTGCTGCTCCAAAAGACGCTCCGAAGTGCTGCTACAAGTGCCCGACGACCCGAAGCTTCAGATTTAGCATTTCTTGTTGTCGGTATAATATTTATAGCTTTTAATTGTACTCATAATTGTAATCTTTTAACGAGCTTATAGTTGTTGTCCACGGAAAGCGATCAAGGATCGCGGGCCTTCGAGTAGGAGTCGCCTTAGGCTCCGAACGAAGTAAAATCTCTCGTGTCTCTCTGTGTGTGTTCGTTCTTTATTCCGCTGCGTGTTTTAACTCCGATAGTTTTACGATTCTGATAAACGAAATAGCCGCGAGCGCTATTCACCCCCTCTAGCGCGTCTCGATCCAACACTATATTAGGAGATTGTACGCATAATTATTTCTATTGGTTATTTTCTTACTATGCATGTCAGTAGTTACCCATTGAGGAGTTGACTCACCCCGTTGTTATTACTATTTTCAGGTTGAGTTTATCCGGAGAGTTCCAATCGCTAGCCCCCCTGTAGATCGCAAGGATGTGTGTTTTATCTTTTGGTTTTTCTTATTATATTGTACTAGTCTATGTTTTCAGACTTGTTTTGGATTTGACACTTGGATCTTGTACGATCCCTTATTTGTCGATGGGTTTTCTTTTTTATATATATTTGGATATGTTCTGCTATGCCTGCTTGGGCGGCAAAAGAGGTGAGTTGCTTTTATTTGCATCGTTGTGATTTGTGTTTTATGGGTGTAGTTGAGTAGGACATAAGTTTTGAGCTTTATGTGTGTAGTTGAGTAGAATTTTTGAGATGGTTTCCTTATCGTTGCATTAGTTTAGTTTTACTATTAAACTGCGTGGGTGTTTGCCTTATTTTTATTGTTATTGTTCCGGCCGTGTTGGCCGAGGTATATGTGGCCCTGAGGGCATTGTAGAAAGTTTCAGATTGTCACTCGTACAGGGAAGATGCTACCGAAATTTCTTCTGGCAGAGACTACCTAGGGTGTGACATTTTTTGTCATGCAAGTGTGGATATATGCTGATCAGAGACACGCAAATTGTTCCTTAGCTGGAGACTACCCAGAGGTAGACACTGAAGATTTATATATTATTTTGAAACTTCATCTTACCAATTCATTGTGTTCTCTTTTCCCATTTTAAGAAAATATTTTGTAGTTGTTATATCATGCACCTTTTCTAATGAGTAATTTTAGATTGAAACTTCATCTTTGCTTCATTTGTCTTTTTTTCTTCCAATAACACAAATTTGTCTTTCTTTTGACTGCTGTAATTTTTTTTTACAGAAAAGGAATAAAGCATGGTTTGCAAGTCTTTGACATTCTACATTATCAATATACAGAAAAGGGATCGAAGAAAGGTTGTGGTTTTCTTCTATATAAACTTAATTTTATGGTCTCATCTTTTGTGGTTGTCATGATTGGATACTTGTGGTCATGTTGGGGATATTTGTAGTAATTGTAGAAGTTTCTAAACTTAACTGAAGTGAATGTATATAAGTTGTGTACTTAGATAACAATTTTTGGTTGGGACAAGATGTACATATATATTGAATTGAATGTATATAAATATATTGTAAATATATAATAGTTTTTCTTAAAAACATAATTGTTTATAATCATAGATGTTTCTTATTAAAGACAACAGTTTTAAAATATTGTGTAAAAAAAAAACTATTATCTAACAACGATTTTTATCAATTCACAATGCATTTTCTAAATAAGATAAACAACGGGCTTTAACCGTTGTGAAAAGTATTTAAAGATAACAGTTTTAAACTAAATTTTGAACAAAGACAATGATGTTTACATGTTGTCAAAAGCATCTATTGTGTGTGATTAAAATTGTTGCAAAACTGTCAATTACAACGATTTTTAGCCATTGCAAAACTGTTGTCTTTGATATTCAAAGACAACAGTTTAAAACCGTCGTATGTCTGTTGTCTATTGTGTTCAAAGACAATGATTTTAAACCATTGTCTCTTACCATACATTTAAGAATATTGCCAATTACAACGATTTTAAAAGGCCTACGACAACGGATAAAATCCATTGTCTTTTAACAGTTTTGTTGTAGTGTGTGCACAACTAGATAAGTCTTGAATTTGAGACTTTAGGGCACGATAAGACTGAGAAGTATTGTAAAAATCTATAGGACTTGGATTAGGTCCCATTAGAACTGGCTAAGGCCATCAATGAGTTTTGGCCAAGACTCATTGATGAATCTAAAGGATTTAGAATTATGAAACCTGGACATGGAGTGGAAGAGGGGAGTGTAGAGAAGGTATAGATGGTGAGCAACTTTGGTTTTGAGCCTCCTATAAAAAGTTATGGGTGTTGATTTCGAAGGATCAAGACCATAATGATGTTATTTTATAAAGATCAACACCACTGTATTAGAGAAATCATAACATAGTGGTGTTGATTTCGAAGGATCATGACAATTGTAGTGGTGTTGTATAAAGATCAACACCATTGTGTTGGAGAAATCACAACACTATGATGCTAATTTCAAAGGATCGGGATGATTGTAGTGCTTTTTTATAAATACTAACCACTATGATGCTAGTTTTCAATGATTAGAACTAATGTATTGGACAAATTAGAACATAGTGGCGTTGATTTTGAAAGATTAAAACTTGTATGGTGTTATTGTTCAAAGATCAGAATCAATGTATTGTTGAAATCACAACATAATGGTGCTAGTTTTAAATGATCAAAACAATTGTGGTGTTGGTTTCAAAGATCAACACCACTGTGTTAGAGAAATCATAACACTATGGTGATGATTTCTAAAGTTAAGGATCATTATAGTGTTGATTTTGAAAGTTTAGAATATGAGTGGTGTTGTTCTTCAAAGATTAGAACAAATGTGTTGGAGAAATCATAACATAGTGGAGAAATGACAACACAATTTTTCTAAATTGATATGGGTCATGAATTAAGAGTTTTTGATCATGGTGAGATTCAAGAAGTAAAAAGAACCTATTGGATAAAGTTTGGACTGAAATTGACTTATCTAAGTCCATCAATAAGCTTTGATGGCTTAGATGAAAATTTGAAATTTTAGTCTGGACAAAATTAGGAGAGTGCAAGGAAGCTATTAATGTTGTTCTAAAGTAAATCAGAGGTGTTAAAATCCATATATGAAACTTTACCAAAAATAAAAAAGTTAAATTTTTAATTTTTTTTTTAATTGATAGGGATCATGAATCAAGAGTTTTTTTAGCATGGTAAAACTTAGGAGAGTGAAAGAAACATATTGAATAAAGTTGAGACTGAAATTGACTTATCTAGATCTATCAATGAGTTTTAGTCAAAACTCATTAATGACTTAGATATTTATGAAAATTTGAAATTTTAGTGTAGACAAGATTAGGAGAATGTAAGAAAGCTATTGGTGTTGTTGTAGAGTAAATCAGAAATGTTAAAATCCAAATATAACATTATGCCAAAGTAAAGAAGCTAAATTTTTTAAATTATTTCTCTAAACCAGTAGCGATTAATGAATCAAGAGTTTTTAGCATTATGAGACTCATAAGAGTGAAAGGAACTTGTTAGACCAAATCTTTTGATATTTCATCTTTAGATCACTGAGGTGATCATGCTTTGATGAAAATAATATAAATGTGGTGATGTTTTGACGAAATCAATACTAAGGTGGTAATGCTTTAAAGAAATCAATATCAAAGTGATGATGTTTTTAAGAAATCAGGACAAAGGTGGTGATATTTTAACGAAATCAACATCAATGTAGTGATGTTTTAAAAAAAAAGCAACACCAAAGAGGTGATATTTTAATCGAAGCAGTACCAAAGTAAATTTTTAATTTTTAATTTTTCTTTTAAATTTTATTTCATTTTCTCTCTCTTATAATTTGCTATTAAAAGGATAAAATAATAAAATAATATTTTTTTTTATTTTTATTAATATTCCTTTAATTTTATAAATTTTTATTAACCTTCTTTTTTTATTTTTTTTATTAAAACTCTATTTTTTAAAAAAATATAGATAAATTTAGGAGAACATTGAGTTTAATGACATTTTTTTTAAAAGGAGCTTTTTAAAGTCATTAATGACTTTTGTATGAAACTCTTTGATGAAATAATTATTTTTTTATTTTTTTTGATTTGGTTCAGTTGGATTTGATTTAGTTTGCTCAGTTTAAATAAAGAAAATTAGTTTTTTTTTTATTTTAATTTAGAGTTGAAAGGTGAGATGGGTATTTTTTGAATTAAATGTGCCCTTTGGGATGAAACTATAGTGTGCTTTTTGAGAATTCTATAACTTTGAGTATACTCTGGTAAAATATTATTTTGAATTCAATCACTGCGATTGATCCTATCTAAAGGAACACTTTGACCCTTCACTTAGATGCAATTGAATCATCCATTTTGAACTTAACAGCTAAGATCAAATACCACATGAAGGATGCCCTTCACACGGATGCATTTGAGTCATCCATTTTGAACTTAACGGCTTAGATCAAATACCACAAGAAGATACCCTTCACACAAGTGCATCTGAGCAGACCGAGTACCACCTGAAGGATCACACTGACCCTTCATTTGGTCAAATCCAATGTGCCCACATCGTGCGCGTTGACACATTGTGTGCATTGACACATTGTGGCAAAGACGAATACGCTCGTCTCCAATGCCCCCGATCGTGCGCATTGACACATGCACATTGATTGGACTGCCATACCACAAAGTCACATCGTGCCACAAAGAAAGGTTCCTCAAGCTCCTCGCAACGACGCATAAATGTAAAATGCATGTGACGGACAATTTATTATCGAAAATATTAAAAAAATTATAAAATTAAAATTATATAAATCAATTCTAATTTATCTGTTGAAATGATCTGAGTGGATAATCTCAGACGGGCACGAGTTAGTTTCGCCAAGCTTTCGGTGGTCCGAGTTGTAGAGTTGATGTGGTGCGTAGCAGAATCGGGAGTTGATCACTGAATCGGGAAGAGAATTCATTGACTAAGATATCGAGATCTGCGTTCAACACAATTTCCTTAGAACAGATTTGTCCTACCTCTGGATGTGCTTCGTGGTTCTCTCGGGTCGTCTGTTTCCCAGAATACAATGACAAAACCACGCATGCAACCAAACACTGGTTGTTTGTGCTGAACTGAGAATGCACTTGAGTGCTATCACGAGTAGTTCAGCTGAACGAATACACGACTAAGAGAGTTTTGTGAGAGAACACAGGTAGACAAAGGTTCTCTTTCTGCTCTTCCTCTCGCTTTCTTTTTCGCTTATCTTCCGCTCCTCTCTATCCTTTGCTCAATATCCAGCCTCCTTATATAAGAACTCTCACCTTGTCTGCAATGAATGACCAAATTATAATCATTTAATGCTGGGTTTAATGTCGCCATTAATAGATTTAATATTTTCATTAATGTCGAGACGTTACAGAATCATTATTAATGAGTTTATTGTCGCCATTAATGCTGAAATGTTATGGAATCACCATTAATAAGTTTAATGTCACTATTAATGTAGAGACATTATAGAATCACCATTAATTTCATATTAATGCTTTTGTTACCCTCTTGAGCAGGTAACAAAAAGAGTTTCGGTGGTAAAACGTTGATTTATTCACTTGAACAAATTTTGCCTCAACTGATCCGACATTCAACGTGTGCAGATCATACTGGCATACGAGTCAACTTTGGTTCAGTATAATCCAGACCCTAGATTTGCACCCACCCCTATGCACCCACACGTGAGAAAGTCTCTCCCCATGCATATATTTACAACATCAATGCATGTGCCATAATTTAAAATAATAATAAAGCCAAGAAACTTCTAATGTGTGACTAACAACTCATGCATAATAGAATTTCTTCGTCTCCATGTCTTTATTTCATTAACATTTCCAACAAAGTATTCCTAGACCTAGCTGTTAGAGTATATACTAAAAGTCTAGCTTTTTGTAAACATTTATATTTGAAATTAAAAGAATCACATTGGTCAATATCTACATTTATATGCTAAGTGTAGTTGTTCAATTGATTTATATTGTAAATAACATGGTGTGTGGTGTCACACACAGAAAATCATGTTATCAATTCCTTATAAATTGTAAACAGTAGCTCACGACTAAGATGGAAAGGAACAAACCATTGGAATAGTCATAGTGTAATTAGGTATTAGTTTATTTTGACTAATAAATTACACTAGTATACTCTGAGTGTATTGAGTAGGACCATTTAGGTAAGTTCTTTTTATACTGACTTAATAAAAGAACTAGACTTTAGTTATTATGGAAGTGTGTGCTCTTAATCCTAATATAATAACAAGCATATATATTTAGTATTTATTTCTTTAACTTATCAAAGGGTGAGATTTAGCTCGATAAATCAATAGGCCCGATAAGTTGGGAAATGATATTACTTATAGTGTGTGTCGTTGATTATAGAAGGAAACTGTGTCCTAGTCATCTAGGTTGAGAATGTCCCCAAGAGGAGCTCATAAGGATTGTCATGTTAAACCCTGCAGGTGGACTTAGTCCGACATGACAATGAAGTTGAGTGGTACTACTCTTGGACTAAGACATTAATTAAAATGAGTTGTCAGTAACTCAATTAATTAGTGGGCATTCAATATCTTAAACACAGGGAGACTAACACACTCATGATAAGAAGGAGCCCATAATGTAATTTGGGATTGGTGTGGTAGTGCAATAATAACTCTATAGTGGAATGAGTTATTATTGATGAACTTGAGTTGTGTGTTCGGGGCGAACACGGGATACTCAAGCTCATCGGAAGGCCAAAACCAATTTTTCTTCTAGGTCCATGTCGTAGCCTCATAAATGTCTTAAATCCACTCATGAAAAAGCTCATCTTGGTGTCCAAGAGAGGGCCGACCCATGGCTTGGTGACCAAGCCATGTGGCCGGCCACTTCCTCCTCAATAGGGTCGGCCTCTTGCTTGGTGGCCAAGCAAGAAGGGGCTGACCATAATAAATTCAAATAGGAGGGGTGTTTTGAATTTTTTAAAATCTTCTCTTTGTAGAAAACTACAAGTTTTAAAAGAGAGATTTTAAAATATAAAACTTTCCTTATTTGAATTAGGTCACATGGTTTAAAAGAAAGTTTAAAAGTTTTAAAACTTCCCTTTTTTAACCATCCTCATGGTTTTAAGAAAAAAGGAAGAGAAGTTTTAAATTTGAAAATTTTCTATTTTTGTAACCATGTTAAAAAAGGAAATTTTAGAAGAGAAATTTTAAATTTTAAAACTTGGTTTTAGTTTTAAAACTTTCCTTTTTTAACATCCACATTGGGAAATTTAAAAGAGAGTTTGTAAAATTTTATAAAAGCTTTCCTTCTTTACTTATAAAATTTTTACAAAAGTATTTCCTTCCTTTTAAGGGGTCGGCCACCCTTGCTTGGTGCCCAAGCAAGGGGCCGGCCAAATCATCCAATCAATCCATGATTGATGATTAAATCAATCAAGAGGAAAGAAAAGGAAAAATAAAAAGGGAAAAGGAAAAACATGAGGAATATTTTAATTTTTTATAAAAGTCTTTCCTTATTTGCCTTGGGCAAGTATTATAAAAGAAGGGGAGGAGATGCCTCATGAGTAAGCTATTCTTTTTCTCTCTTCTCTCTACTCTTCTCTTAAGGGCCGACCCTTGCTTCCCTTCATGTTAGGGTCGGCCACCTCTTGTGGTTGCTTGGTGTGGCCGGATATAAAGAGAAGGAGAAGAAGAGGAGAAGTAGGAATTGCATCATTTATTATTCGCTTGCTTGTGCTCTCTTTCTTGTGGCCGGATCTCTCCCCTTCCCTTTCCCTTGCTCTCTTTTGCTCCTTGGTGGTGGTGATGGCCGAATTCTAGAGAAGGAGGAAGAAGGCTTTTGGGTGGTGTTCATCTTGGAGGATCGTCGCCCACACGATGTCCAAGGCAAGGCGAGGAATATGACAGAAGATCTCGAGGTTATTAGCATACAAAGGAAAGGTATAACTAGTAATTATTTTCTGCATCATAGTAGTTATTTTTCTTTGTAAGAATTCCAAACACAAAAGACATTAGATTCTAGTTTTTCGAATTTGTAATTCAAGTTGTGTTTTTTTATTTTTCGAATTTGTGATTCGATTGTTCTTTTCGGTTAAACCTAATGTTATTTTAGGAAATTAAATATTGAATTTCTATTAAAGGCTTTGTTGAGGCAGTGGTGGATGATCACATACCCAAGAAGGCCTAGTGCCTCGTCATGTTTGACCTGAGAGCCGATTTTAGAAATAAATATTTAATTAACTTTATAACATAGGTGGATTTGGATCAATAGTGTTAAGTTCTGCTTGCGATCCAAATCTAAACCATTAAGAACAGATAAGTTAAATTTGGAATCAATAATGTTAAGTTCCGTTTGCGATTCCTAATTTAACTTCTAAAGAACATAATAGGTTATTTAGGAAAGGTTCGACACTTGTACAAAATCTTTGTACAGTGGAACCGGTACGATCTTCCTAGGACCAACCAACAATAGCATCCAATGCACGTGCACATGCTCAAGAGGCTAAATCCGAGCATGAGTTGGGTTGAACCAACTAAATTTCAATAATAGAACACATGATATAAGGAAGGTTTGATATCTTTTTCAGGACGGTGTGAGAAAATTTTATGTCTCTTTCCATAATAGATTTTTATCTTGGCTCACTTTAAGAATTAAATTCTTATTCATCCAAAATTTATTCATCTAGTAACATATTATTACTTGGGAATCCAACATTGTATAATTTTAAATTTAGAAAGACTATTTTTACTTATCAAGGACATAAACTTAACTTCTATTTGTTTTAATTTATATCCTAGTCCAATTTTGTTATAATTTACTTGTTGAACTTTTAAAATCATGTCTAAATATTTGGAGCATGAGGAAAACATTTCCGATGCATTTCCTACTTCCAGTTTTAGAGATGCAATTTTATTTTTAAGCTCATCAATTTGAGTAGTAACATTCTCATGATGCATGCAAATCTCACATAACACAAATTCTGTTAGGACTAAAAGAATTAAAATGTCTTCACAATGATATGATATTATCCACTTTGGGTCTAAGCTCTCATGATTTTATTTTTGGGCTCTACCCAAAATGTTTCCTACCAATAGAGATATCTTTCTCTTATAAGTTCATGATTCTTTTCATGTGTTTTCAATGTGAGACTTTGTTTTACAACTATTGCAACCCAACAATTCCTCTCTTAAATGAAGGACCTCCTCTGAAAGTATGCCCGCTTGATGTCATCTGATCATTGACTCACCAGGACTTTCTTGCCTCTCTGTCTAACTGACCTACTAGGACTTCCTTACCCCTCAGTTCAACTGACTTACTAGATCTTCCTTGCCTAGCTACAACTAGGACTTCTCTGCCTAATATCTAGTCATCTTGATCCAGACATAGGAGCCCCCTTCCTTCGCTAGAGGTTAATATGGCACCCACATGGTTCCATTGGACTATGACTGTTGTGTACAGTCGGCGGTTAGTCCTTCTGACAGTTCGAGGTCTGATAACAATTGTTAAGACCAAAAGAATTAAGATATTTTGGCAATGGTATCATATTGTAACGACCCAATTTTCCCTATTTCAAGTTCTAAAAGTCCATAAAAATATTTGAAAATACTTTTAAAATATTCTAGAGATTTTTAGAGTATTTTTACGTAATTTTTGGAGATCGTTTAGTAGGGTTACAAAAAGAAAGAAGTTTTAAAAAAAAATGTTGAAGGTGAGATTCGAACCCACAATCTCGGGTCGGACTGACCCAAGCAAAACCGGGCCAACCAGCTGAGCTACACGGTTTTTGTTAATCATATATGGAGCGATATATATTTAACCAGTAGTTAGGAACAGTAAAATAAATTGGAAATAAAAGGGGCGCGGCTGAGAATCGAAGCCCAGACAACTCAACGGACCAACTGCGCCAGCGGTCTTTGCTGATCAGATATGCAGCGACAAGTATATAAGGTAAAGTTAGAAATGAAAATAACCTAAGGTATAAGATTTAAATCTTATTTCGAAAACCTAAAATTTTCTCTCAAAACTCTTTTCCTCTTCTCCTTGCGTGCGACGGCACCGCTTCTGCCGAGCGAAGGAAATACGAAGCTTTAGCTTCGTCTCCGGCGGCCGGCGAGGGTTTTTCCCGGTGAGATCTTCACAATCGCGAGTCCCCTTCATCGAGGAGAAGGTGTTGCCGCAAGGGATCATGGGAATCTTCACCTATCCGGAACCCTAGACTTCTCCTTTCCGGTTGTAAGTCCAAGATCGCTCGGTGAGTTGCTTCTCACCTGCAGTAGGAGTAGTTCCGCGATTTTGCCTTCTTCATTTCCTTGCCGAGCATGAACAATCCTCCTTGTGGCATTGATTTAGAGTTTTTCTCTTGTTTTGTTTTTGAAGTTCTGTCGTGAGGTTCAAAAGGGTACAAATGTCGTGAGTTTCATTAGGGAAATAAAAGGGGAATTGTTAGGTTTTGGAAAACTTTGACCTTGCAGTGGGGATCTAATTCTATCAAGTAGGAGGTTTAATTTATGTTCTTTGCTTCCGGATCATGGTATACAGCATTGGGATAGCACCGAAGTTCATTCCTTGTTTCTTTTCCTTGTTCCGAAGCCTTGCATGAAACCTTAGAGTTTGCTTGTAGATAATTTTGAATTCTAGAAGTTAAATGGTGAAATCTGTAGGTTCCGTTGAATGCTAGCTTAAAGAATGTTGTTCTTTTTACTGGTGGGGGTAAATGGTTTGTTGTTTTTATCTATCTTTCTTTGTACCAATTAGAATGTTGGTATTGATAAAATCATCTACCTCACTTTCAGTTTCTCTAGTAGCTATTGAAGTTGATTAGGGGTTTAGTTTTGTATACAGTACAGCATTGAGATAATTGGAGATTTGAGAATAGCATGTGTTTAAGTATATCATTCTATGTTAGCTTTGCAGAATAGGTTTGTATGCCATTAACTGGACATGAACAACATATGCTTTAGTATATCATGTGGTAATTTTTGATTGTAGTAGAAATTATCCTTTCCTTATGTTCCACTTTGTTGGAATTAATTAGAATGAGCAGATTTCTTTTACATTGCTAATAGAAGAGCAGTTTTCTTTTTCTAGCTTTTCCTTAGCTATTTGTAAGCATGAGCAGACTTCTTTTCTATTGCTATTAGATGTACAGTTTCCTTTGCTATCATTTTAACATGAGCAGTATTGATTCCTATTTTTAGTCCTTTGCTATTGGACTAATATGAGAAGTTATAAGCGAAGAAAGACCAAGACTTTAATTTGATCTTAATTCCAGAAGTGGAATATCAAAAGCGCACACAAGGTGTTTGCTTAAATGCTAAGTAAGGGCAAGTATAAAGAAGTTATAGTTAAAAAGAAAGTATTTTACTTTTAATGGCATGTACCGGACATGAGGTCCAGGACACAAGGTCCAAGGGATGGGCTCCAAGATGCCCCTAGGCACAAAGCCTAGAAGTATCTTAGTAGTTTCGGGATTAGCTACCTCGATTCTTATTAAGAATGCGTGCTAAGTGGTACAATGCCGGGCTCAAAAGAAGTTTATTATTATTTTGAAGTATTAAAGTATAAGTTTTGAAACAAATGAAATGAGCTTCAAATCTGTTTAGAATTAGAAAGTTAGTTTTCTTGTTATTTGAAGCATGCAGTAGTAGTTTCAATTGTTTCCTTGGTACTAGATTATTCAGCCTGTTTAGCTTTACATGTTTAGTAGTTTTACATGTTTAGAAGTTTTACATGTTGTAAAATACCAGAAAATAGGCTAATATTAATAAGGGAATTTTCCGGAATTTTTGGAAATTTTTCGAGAATTTTTCAGAGCTCGTACGGATAAGTTCACGGGGATAAAAACGGGACCAGGAAAAAGCCTATTTATGCTACCCATTTAAGTAAGGAAAAGTTTATTTTCTTTTTCTTTTCCTAATTCTTTTTCTTTTTCTTATTTTTCATTTTTTTCCCGTGTCCTCACCCAAATCTCGCCGAGTCTTCTTCTTCCCCGCGCC
This sequence comes from Zingiber officinale, assembly GCF_018446385.1. Taxonomy (NCBI): domain Eukaryota; kingdom Viridiplantae; phylum Streptophyta; class Magnoliopsida; order Zingiberales; family Zingiberaceae; genus Zingiber; species Zingiber officinale. The sequence goes on along the minus strand of NC_055987.1, from coordinate 168,287,632 downwards.
TTCTCCCCCTCACGGCGAATTTGCCCTAACCGCAGCCGCAAGGAGGCGGTTTCCTCACTTCCTTGCCGTGCCCTAGCCGTGCGCCGCCGACGCCTCCTTCTCACTGCCGCGCCTCCGACAGTCGTTCGTCCCCGCCGTACACCGCGATCTCGACGCCACTGTGCGCCCCTCAACGCCGACGTCTCCTCGCTGGCACTCATGCACAGCCGAGCAGAGGTCTTCCTCTACCCGACGCCGACATCTCTCCTTTTCCTCCCGAGCCGAACACCGACGCCTCTGCCTTAGCCATCTCGCGCCGCCACCACAGCCGGTCACCGCGACTCCTCTTGTGGGCTCGTGACACAGCCGACTCCCTGCTGCCGGTGCCCTATTTTGGGTTCACAGTCAGCCGAGCTCTCCTCACAGCAGTGCCGCAGACCTCCATCTCGTGTGCCCTAGGTTTGGATTGTGCCGCCGTTGAGTTTGCTTCGCCAATGCTGTGCCCTAACATTTTCGCCGGCCACAGGTTCGATCCATCACAGATTGTAGGCTTTGTACCCTAGCTTTGATTGGAATTGGGTTGTTTTTGGTTGATTTTGGATTTTTTTATTTTTCTTGATTTGTGGTCAGTGAAGTAATCAGCAAGGAGTTTGGGTTTGTGGATGATTTTGGGTTCCGGCAGCTATCCCATTTAGCAGCCTACTTAATTGTCAACAGCAACACACTGCGACTGGGAATCAAGAAACTACAGGCTGTGAATTGAGGTAAGGTTTAGGGTTTTGATCTTGTGGTAGATTATTGCTAGTGTGTTAGTAATAATTATTGATTTAGGTTTAGAAGTTGTATAACGGTGTAGTTGGGGTTAATGAAACTAACCCTAACTGGTCAGTGGATTAGAAATTAGTTTAGCTATTTGTTTATAATTAAATTAGCTAAACTGTGCGATTTAACACAGGACTTTGACGCGAGACGAGTATCTCGGAGTCAGATTGGACCTTTCTATTTCGGAGGCGGGTACTTTTGACTTATTGTCTTTGATATGCTTAGTAATGAAATTAACAAGTTGCATTAATTGTGTTTCCTATTTGTTTCGGTTAATCACTGCCCAATACATGTTACCTGTTTGATTGATTGTTTGTTTGCATCTCGTATTGATCTTGTACCCGATCTATCATGCTCATGGGTAGTGATATAACCATGTTTACATGTTCAGGACCTAGGTTTGATACCTTTTTGATCAGTATGTCTTGATTTGATCTATTCACTATGGTGCCCATTGTTTTATGCCCAGAGGTTGGTTTAGTATATTACCATGCTTAGTGACATGCACCATTTGCATGATCGCATGCTGTGCGATAGATTGCTCCATTATTGTCGAGCACTTTGCCAGTTTTCATCACTGTTCGGTGCTCCGTTGTGACGCTCATGGGTAGCGTGACACAGCGTGGTAGCACGTTAGTTTGACTCTTCCGGTGCTCCGGGGTAGTGTGACGCAGCGTATAGCACGTTAGAGATTCCTCCCCGTCATAGTGTACCGGGAGATGAGAGCATTGCGCTCCCCCATTTATGATTTGGGGTAGGAGTACGTATGTACTCCGACAGCATCCCGTCCACTCGATCACTCATCAGGAGTAGTGTTGCAGAGTGCACGATCGTCACAGCCCTACCCACTTGATCCCACTTTTGTTGTGAGTTGGTTGACTGGCGTCAGGGGTGACCATGACATTGGCATCATATGCATGATGCATTTATTGTTTGTGATTGTGATTGTTGCATTTATATGCTGCATATTGTTTGGATACCTATGTTTGACATGCATACAGGTCTTCTATACCTTTCGGACTGTTTGTCCTTATACCGGGTCCTGTTTAGTACAGATTCTCTCCTGTCTTCTTCGGTTTGCATTTACCTTTATTTTTATCAGGAGACTGTACGCATGATTAGTGCTAGGTGTTATTTCTTTACTTTGCATATCAATTGTACCTGCTGAGTGTTGGACTCACCCCGCCTCCATTGTTGTTATTTTCAGGTTGATGCTGTCCGGAGGGAGTTCCAGTCGCTAGTCCTCACTGCACGTAGTGTTATATCCCTGCAGACCACGAGGATTTATTTACCATTTGGTTTGGTTTTTATTTGCTTATGTGTGTACTTGGTTATTTGGATACTTGGACATCGTATGTTTTTCTTTTGATATTGATGGATGTTCTATTCGATATGTTTTTACTACATGCCTGCCTGGACAGCAGAAGAGGTGAGTTTCGTCGGATTTGAGCTTTACGAGTGTAGTTGAGTAGGGTGGATTTCGAGTCAGAGTACTATAGTTGTGATTACTATTATTAACTGCGTGGTTATGACAGCCAGAGGCTGAATATCTATATAAACTGCGTGGTGATTGTTTTTATTTATTGTTATTATTCCAGCCGCCTGTGGCTGAGGTATATGAGGATGTAGAAAAGTTTCAGATTGTCCACCGTATAGGGGAGATGCTGCCGAAATTTTCTCGGACAGGGACTCCTCTGGGGCGTGACAATTTAGTGGTATCAGAGCAAAGTTTTACGATCTTTTATTTTCGTATTTTGGATGTTTGGGATAACCTGATACCAATTTATTTACTTGGTATCAGAGCGCCAAGTTTGGCGATACTTGTTGGATTTTTGTATTTTGGATTTTTGAGATTTATCTGATACCAATTTATTGGTATCAGAGCAGGTTGTGGATATCTGCTTTTGGTGTTTTGGATTTTTGGAGGTCTATGTCGGTTTGTACGGATTTCCGTTATGGTTATGTTTCGGACTTCCGTTTTGGATTTATATGGATTTCCGACGAATTTTCTCGTTCGGAATTTTGAGGTCAATTTGGGGACTGGACAGCGACGGAACATCTCCAGACATCAATTAGGTATGATGTTTAATTTTATAGTTTATGACATGTATTAGGATTCTTTATTTAATACTTGTCTAGTTGTAGTAACACATATTACATGTGATAGGTTAGCCATTGAGCATGGTTGACCTTAATAGAGATCAAAGATTATAGCCTCTGGTGATTATTCATATCATACCATCAGTAATTTTAGTTTCTGTTACTACTAGTAGGAGTTGGAGGCACATACCAGCCGCTGCTATTGTTAACTGGCTAATGGATGATATCTACATATTCCTGTTGACTTAGCCAGTAGAGTTTTTATACTCATATCTTTTGGATATTAGGGTACCCGCTACGATGAAAATTGGTCATTTGGGAAGTATCATATTTGATCATTGTTGAGAATGATTTGAGGTTGAGGGATATTGTGAGATCAGATATTGTGATATGTTGATTTCTAATGGTTTGTGAGAGTAAATGTTATGTGGTTGTCTGATGATCTATTACTGGATCAGAATTCGTTATCGTTATTGATGATGTGAGTGTTGTTTGAGGTGTATTGTTGATTTTGCACACGGGTTCGGTATGCATTGTTGGAGATATCACGATGATTTATACCTAGGTTAGGAGTATGTTTGGTGTGTACTAATTGGAGGATTATGTCGATCATACATATGTTGTGTGAGCAAGTGTGCAGGTGTATTGTTGGTAGCAGCATGATGATTCTACTTATGTTTGTGGAGTGACTACATTATGTCATTTGTTGGATTAACTCATCAACTAATTCTCCTATCAGTGGATGACCCACTAGGATGTTGATAGAGTTGATGATGGATTTGATTAGTTTACTAGGTTGTTATAGCCTAGGCTAACCACAGTGATTTGTGGTAGAGAGATCTTGTACAGTCTCTAGCTAGATAGTTAGGTGCCTTGGACATTTATGGATTGTTTGTGGTGGAGCGGAGTTCCCACATATACATATTTCGGATTGCTTGTAGCGGAGCATTGCTCCCATATCTATTGCAGATACATGTTATAGATTATTTGTAGTGGAGTGTTACTCCTACATATTGAGGTTTTCTTGTGGTCGAGTGTTGCTCCCACATATGTGGTATTTTCTGTGATGGAGCGTTGCTCTCACACTGGAGGATCTATGCTTAGATGTTTTATATCGTTGGTGATCATTTTTAGACTTATTGTCAGGGATCTTATGGGTAGAAATGTCTGTGATATAGACATTATGTGTCATGATTTTACCATTAGGGTTTCGGAAGCCTTAGAGGTTTTCAGAGACTTGATGATTTTGGTATTCCCAGGATGTTTGGATCGGTTTCCATTGTCTTTGTTGACGGTGTTGTGATCTATTTCGGATCCACGGTGAGTTACGCACTTCATCTTTGCATAGTTCTAGAGATGTTTCGATGGAAACGTCTAGATGTGAAGATCAGTAGTGCGTATTTTGATTGTTTTCTGTGAGATGTTTGAGACACACGGTCACCAGTAGGAGAATACCGTGGTTCCACAGGAGGACGAGGTTGTTACCGTTGGGAGTAGACGGGGTCTATAGAAGAGGCTCGCAACTTCCTTTGTTTGGCTCGATATTTCCGGAGATACGTTGAGGGTTTCTCTCGGATAGCTATATCACTGACACGTCTGACCTGGAAAGGCGTGAAGTTCACTTGGACTAAGGATGACAAGACCAGCTTCTAGGAGTTGAAGCGGAGACTAGTGTCGGCTCCAATTTTGGTGTTACCTTCTGGAGAGGACGGATATGTCCTCTACACCGACGCATCTATTCAGGGTTGAGCGCTGTTCTGATGCAGCACGATATGGTAGTCTTCTATGCTTTTCGTCGATTGAAGGAACATGAGAAGAACTACCCTGTACATGATCTGGAGCAAGTCGTCATTATTTTTGCCATGAAGATTTGGCGATATTAGTTATATGACATTACATTTGAGATTCTCACTGACCATAAGAGTCTCAAATATCTGTTTACTTGGAAGGAACTTAATCTCCGACAGAGGAGATGGATGGAGTTCCTGAAGGATTATGATTATACCATTAGCTATCACCCGGGGAGAGCTAATGTGGTTGCCGAAGCGCTTAGCAGGAAGTCCGGAGGGACTTTAGCTTGCCACCGAGTTGTGGTCACAGACTTGATTTAAGATTTCTCCGATTTGGGCCTTGAGGGGTAAGGACAGACAGAGCATGGTACTCTGTTACCATGGTTGCTCATGTAAGACCGTTGGGCCGGCTAGAGGGGTTGATAAATAACCTGTTAATTAAAAACAAACAACCCTTCCTCGAACGATTAAGCTAACACTTGTAAAATGAATTAAGCAGATAAATAAAAGCATAAAAACGAGGCACCAGATGTTTACTTGGTTACAACCGATGTGGTTGTTAATCCAAGGAAGATTAAGCTCAAAAACTCCTTCAGGCGGAGAAGCCTCTTACAGCGTTTAGGCACAAAAAACAGAAGCTTAACTACAACTAAAGCATACAAGTGTTTGGAAATAGAATGATCGTGATTGTTGAAAAGCTTCTGGACCAAGGCTATATTTATAGCCTTGGTCGGGGCGCCTGGATGGGTTCTGGGCGTCCTGGGGGGATAAAATTTATCCCCCAACGGTTGGATCGAGTCAAAGCTCGATCATGTGAAAAAGTCCCTTCCGGGCGCCCCGGATGGTTCCGGGCGCCCCGGACAGCTCCGGGCGCCCCGGATAGTTCCGGGCGCCCCGGAGCCAAAAGTCAACCCAGTTGACTTTTGGTCCGTGCTCTCTTCTCTGGTTCAGCTCGCCTCTGGTCCGGGTCTTTCTGCTCCGGCTCCGCTTGCTTGGGTGATCTCTGACATCCGGAATAGGGCTCACCCGAACCCATCTTCCGGTCTTCTCGAGCGTGCTTCCCTCCCTCTCGGAATTACCGCGTGTCCTTCTCGTCCCACCAGACTCATCCGCAGATTGCCCTCGGTCGCACTGCCGACCTTCGCTTAGCCGTCTCTTGCTCCCCGAGCAATCTTCCGCCTCAGCTTCTGATCCCTCGAAAGCACTTCATTCTCGTCCACGGTGTACTCTTCCGCGACACCTCGTCCCTCGGACCACGTGCCGTCCTTCTCTCTAGCTGCTTCTTTCAAGCTTCCCGTGCTCCTAAGCTCTTGCACACTTAGACACAAGGTTAGAAACAACGCAGGACCTAACTTAACTTGTTGATCACACCAAAACAACCTTGGGGTTCCAACAATCTCCCCCTTTTTGGTGTGATCAACCCAAGTTAAGCTAGGGTCAACAATAGATATGAAATTAAATAGTTTATTGCAATAACATGCAACATGATAGAAAAAATTAAATTTCAAACATTTTAATTTTCAATTTTGTCTACCTCCCCCTAGACTTATACTTTCCCTTCTCCCCCTTTGATCACAATAAAAATGGGGTATAAACGAAATCTAAGGGTTGACATTAAAAAAAATTTTGAAACTATATTTCAATAATTTTCAGGAAAATATTTCTAAGTCAAGACAAATTTCTAAGTCATTCGACATCAAGATTAAGAAGTTTTTAAACAGAAAGCTTTATGCAAGAAAATTTCAGAGAATTAATAACATAAAGAGAAATTTTCTATGCATTTATTTATTTATATATTTTATGCTTTAATCAGAAGGTTTAAATTTCCATTTTAATTTATCAGAAATTCTTATGTCACACTTTTTCAGATTTAAAGCAAAAAATATTAAACATGCAACAATTTGTATCATGTTAATTTCTATTATTTTTTGAATTTCAAGTTCACAAAAATATTTCGATAGCATAGATTCTAACTTAATAAAATTTTCCGACGCTATAAAAGATTCTTTCGACAATGTGCAAAATTTGTTTGAAAGAATATTTTGTAATTTGCAAGAATTTTTTAATAAAAATTCTAATTTGCAGGAATTTATTAATAATAGATTTCTTAATCCGAAACACTTTTTCGATGACTCATTTTCTGAATTGCAAAACTCTTTCGAGAAAGTAATTTGTAATTCGAAAAAATATTCGAAGAAAGTTTTTGATATCATTTCTAATTTGCATAATTCTTTTGAAAAAATATTTTACAATTTACAAAAGTTTTTCGACAAAATTTTTAACTTGCAAAATTCTTTTAATAATAATTTGCAAGGCAAGTTTGACAATTGATTTTCTAATTCGAAAAATTCTTTCGATGATTCAATTTCTGATTCGAAAGACTCTTCAGGCAATTTTTCGATTGAATCATTTAATTGATCAGAGGTTCGAGTCCATACCGACTTACCTTGTCGTAATTGATTCTCCCCTATCGAGTTGCTTTCTTCAAAGATTCTCCCCATCGATCTCGGGATGTACTTCGGCTGTTGTAGTACTTACCTCGATTTGGACTCTTCCGGTGGCTCGGTGTTTATTGAGGTGTCACCAAGGTTCTTCGTAGAGTTGCAAGAACTTTTCCCAAAGTTCTTTTGCGCTTTCATAATCTGCGACCTTTTTGAAATCTTCCTTTGGTATTACATTCAGAAGATAATATTTTGCTCGCCCATTTGCCATAGACTCCTCACGTTGCTTTTCGTTCCAGAGGCGTAGATCGAGTCTTTCTCCGTTCGTGTTCTTTGGTTCTTCATAACCAAATTTCATTATTAAAGAAATACCAGAATCTGAGTTAAGGTATACCTCTATTTTTTGTTTCCAGATGGAAAACTCCCCCTCGAGTGCAGGTGGGTAGTCGCTAGCTCCGGCCATCGTTTTTGTTGCGTCAGACGGCGGTTAGTCCTTCTGAGACGTACTCGGCTCTGATACCACTTGTAAGACCGTTGGGCCGGCTAGAGGGGTTGATAAATAACCTGTTAATTAAAAACAAACAACCCTTCCTCGAACGATTAAGCTAACACTTGTAAAATGAATTAAGCAGATAAATAAAAGCATAAAAACGAGGCACCAGATGTTTACTTGGTTACAACCGATGTGGTTGTTAATCCAAGGAAGATTAAGCTCAAAAACTCCTTCAGGCGGAGAAGCCTCTTACAGCGTTTAGGCACAGAAAACAGAAGCTTAACTACAACTAAAGCATACAAGTGTTTGGAAATAGAATGATCGTGATTGTTGAAAAGCTTCTGGACCAAGGCTATATTTATAGCCTTGGTCGGGGCGCCTGGATGGGTTCCGGGCGTCCTGGGGGGATAAAATTTATCCCCCAACGGTTGGATCGAGTCAAAGCTCGATCCTGTGAAAAAGTCCCTTCCGGGCGCCCCGGATGGTTCCGGGCGCCCCGGAGCCAAAAGTCAACCCAGTTGACTTTTGGTCCGTGCTCTCTTCTCTGGTTTAGCTCGCCTCTGGTCCGGGTCTTTCTGCTCCGGCTCCGCTTGCTTGGGTGATCTCTGACATCCGGAATAGGGCTCACCCGAACCCATCTTCCGGTCTTCTCGAGCGTGCTTCCCTCCGGCTTCTCGTCCCTCGGAATTACCACATGTCCCTTCTCGTCCACCAGCGTACTCATCCGCAGACTTCGTCCCTCGGTCGCACCCCGTGCTGACCTTCGCGCTAGCTGCGTCTCTTGCTCCCCGAGCAATCTTCCGCTCCGGCTTTCATACCTCGGAACCACCGCGCGCACTTCCTTCTCGTCCGCCGGTGTACTCTTCCGCAGCACCTCGTCCCTCGGACGCACAGCGTGCCGTCCTTCTCGCTAGCTGCGTCTTCCGCTCGAGTACCTGTGCTCCTAAGCTCCTGCACACTTAGACACAAGGTTAGAAACAACGCAGGACCTAACTTAACTTGTTGATCACACCAAAACAACCTTGGGGTTCCAACAGCTCAGTCGTCGATCAGGACGAGGATCCGAGAGGCCCAGGCTGGTGATCAGCATTTGCAGTTCATTGGCAGTCAGATAGCTTCCAGGCAGCAGACCGAGTTTACACGAGACGAGGAGGGTGTTATATACTTCCGAGGCAGATTATGCGTACCTCAGTCTCATCCGGTCTTACAGGAGCTACTTAAGGAGGCTCACCGTTCTCGATTTGCGATCCATCCAAGCGGGACCCGTATGTATCGGGACATGAGGTGTTCCTATTGGTGGAACGGTATGAAGAAAGACATCGCGGATTTCGTAGCTAGATGTCTTGTTTGTCAGCAGATGAAGGCTGAGCACCAGAGACCTGCAGGATTACTTCAGCGGATTCCTATTCCTGAGTGGAAGTGGGATCACATTACCATGGACTTTGTGGTAAGGTTGCCGAGGACACGACGAGGCCATGACGCGATTTGGGTAATCGTTGATCGATTAACCAAATCAGCGCACTTCTTAGCGATCTGGAGGATTGATTCCCTGGATCGATTGGCAGATCTGTATTGTCGAGAGATTATCAGACTACATGGTGTTCCGTTGAGTATCATTTCGGATAGAGATCCACGGTTTACGCTCGGTTCTGGCAGAGTCTGCAGCAGGCCTTGGGCACACAGCTCCGTTTCAGTACAGCCTTCCATCCACAGACAGATGGACAGTCAGAGCGGACAATTCAGACGTTAGAGGACCTGCTGAGGTCATGTGTTATGGATTTTGGAGGCAGTTGGGAGGACCATCTGCCGTTGGTAGAGTTTGCCTACAACAACAGCTTTCATTCGGCTATCCAGATGGCACCGTTTGAGGCGTTGTATGGTAGACCTTGTCGGACACCCTCCCTCTAGGTTGGAGAGGCCCAGCTGTTGGGACCTCATAGAGTTCAGCAGGATGCAGAGTTGGTCCGTACTATCAGACGGAGGATGTCAGAGGCGCAGGATCGCCAGAAGAGTTACGCTGATCGGAGACGCAGACCACTAGAGTTCTCTGTCGGTGACCATGTATTTCTGCGAGTTTCACCCACGAAAGGGGTGAAGAGATTTGGCCTCAGGGGTAAGCTAGCTCCGCGGTATATGGGTCCTTTCGAGATATTGGAGAGGATCGGAGCAGTAGCTTACCGACTGGCACTACCACCGTCCCTGTCAGGCGTTCACGATGTATTCCACGTATCTATGCTGCGGAGATACGTGCCCGACCCGACGCATGTGTTGGCAGATATCCCAGTTCCAGTTCAGCCTGACATTACATATGAGGAGGTTCCGATACGGATTCTCGACCGGAAAGAGCGTCAGTTGCGGAATAAAACTATCCGGCTGGTTAAAGTCGGATGGCAGCATCATTTGGACGAGGAGGCTACTTGGGAGCTCGAGGACACTATCCGAGCTCGATATCCCCATCTTTTCACTGGAGGTATGTGATTTAGTTTACCATTCAGCATTTATACTTTATATCTGTTGTTGGTACTTGCTGATGGTAGATAACGAAATTTGGGGACCAAATTTTTAATTAGTGGGGGAGAATGTAAAATACCGGAAAATAGGCGAATATTAATAAGGGAAATTTCCGGAATTTTTGGAAATTTTTCGGGAATTTTTCAGAGCTCGTACGGATAAGTTCACGGGGATAAAAACGGGACCAGGAAAAGCCTGTTTATGCTACCCATTTAAGTAAGGAAAAGTTTATTTTCTTTTTCTTTTCCTAATTCTTTTTCTTTTTCTTATTTTTCATTTTTTTCCCGTGTCCTCACCCAAATCTCGCCGAGTCTTCTTCTTCCCCGCGCCTTCTCCCCCTCACGGCGAATTTGCCCTAACCGCAACCGCAAGGAGGCAGTTTCCTCACTTCCTTGCCATGCCCTAGCCGTGCGCCGCCGACGCCTCCTTCTCACTGCCGCGCCTCCGCCCCTCAACGCCGGCGTCTCCTCGCTGGCACTCAGGCACAGCCGAGCAGAGGTCTTCCTCTACCCGACGCCGACATCTCTCCTTTTCCTCCCGAGCCGAACACCGACGCCTCTGCCTTAGCCATCTCGCGCCGCCACCACAGCCGGTCACCGTGACTCCTCTTGTGGGCTCATGACACAGCCGACTCCCTGCTGCCGGTGCCCTATTTTGGGTTCACAATCAGCCGAGCTCTCCTCACAGCAGTGCCGCAGACCTCCATCTCGTGTGCCCTAGGTTTTTATTGTGTCGCCGCTGAGTTTGCTTCGCCGACGCTGTGCCCTAACATTTTCGCCGGCCACAGGTTCGATCCATCACAGATTGTAGGCTCTGTACCCTAGCTTTGATTGGAATTGGGTTGTTTTTGGTTGATTTTGGATTTTTTATTTTTCTTGATTTGTGGTTAGTGAAGTAATCAGCAAGGAGTTTGGGTTTGTGGATGATTTTGGGTTCCGGCAGCTATCCCATTTAGCAGCCTACTTAATTGTCAACAGCAACACACTGCGACCGGGAATCAAGAAACTACAGGCTGTGAATTGAGGTAAAGTTTAGGGTTTTGATCTTGTGGTAGATTATTGCTAGTGTGTTAGTAATAATTATTGATTTAGGTTTAGAAGTTGTATAACGGTGTAGTTGGGGTTAATGAAACTAACCCTAACTGGTCAGTGGATTAGAAATTAGTTTAGCTATTTGTTTATAATTAAATTAGCTAAACTGTGTGATTTAACACAGGACTTTGACGCGAGACGAGTATCTCGAAGTCAGATTGGACCTTTCTATTTCGGAGGCGGGTACTTTTGACTTATTGTCTTTGATATGCTTAGTAATGAAATTAACAAGTTGCATTAATTGTGTTTCCTATTTGTTTCGGTTAATCACTGCCCAATACATGTTACCTGTTTGATTGATTATTTGTTTGCATCTCGTATTGATCTTGTACCCGATCTATCATGCTCATGGGTAGTGATATAACCATGTTTCACATGTTCAGGACCTAGGTTTGATACCTTTTTGATCAGTATGTCTTGATTTGATCTATTCACTATGGTGCCCATTGTTATATGCCCAGAGGTTGGTTTAGTATATTACCATGCTTAGTGACATGCACCATTTACATGATCGCATGCTGTGCGATAGATTGCTCCATTATTGTCGAGCACTTTGCCAGTTTTCATCACTATTCGATGCTCCGTTGTGACGCTCATGGGTAGCGTGACACAGCATGGTAGCACGTTAGTTTGACTCTTCCGGTGCTCCGTTGATCCGCTCAGGGGTAGTGTGACGCAGCGTGTAGCACGTTAGAGATTCCTCCCCGTCATAGTGTACCGGGAGATGAGAGCATTGCGCTCCCCCATTTATGATTTGGGGTAGGAGTACGTATGTACTCCGACAGCATCCCGTCCACTCGATCACTCATCAGGAATAGTGTTGCAGAGTGCACGGTCGTCACAACCCTACCCACTTGGTCCCACTTTTGTTGTGAGTTGGCTGACTGGCATCAGGGGTGACCATGACATTGGCATCATATGCATGATGCATTTATTGTTTGTGATTGTGATTGTTGCATTTATATGCTGCATATTGTTTGGATACCTATGTTTGACATGCATACAGGTCTTCTATATCTTTCGGACTGTTTGTCCTTATACCGGGTCCTGGTTAGTACAGATTCTCTCATGTCTTCTTCGGTTTGCATTTACCTTTATTTTTATCAGGAGACTGTACGCATGATTAGTGCTAGGTGTTATTTCTTTACTTTGCATATCAATTGTACCTGCTGAGTGTTGGACTCACCCCGCCTCCATTGTTGTTATTTTCAGGTTGATGCTATCCGGAGGGAGTTCCAGTCGCTAGTCCTCACTGCACGTAGTGCTATATCCCTGCAGACCACGAGGATTTATTTACCATTTGGTTTGGTTTTTATTTGCTTATGTGTGTACTTGGTTATTTGGATACTTGGACATCGTATGTTTTTCTTTTGATATTGATGGATGTTCTATTCGATATGTTTTTACTACATGCCTGCCTGGACGGCAGAAGAGGTGAGTTTCGTCGGATTTGAGCTTTACGAGTGTAGTTGAGTAGGGTGGATTTCGAGTCAGAGTACTATAGTTGTGATTACTATTATTAACTGCGTGGTTGTGACAGCCAGAGGCTGAATATCTATATAAACTGCGTGGTGATTGTTTTTATTTATTGTTATTATTCCAGCCGCCTGTGGCTGAGGTATATGAGGATGTAGAAAAGTTTCAGATTGTCCACCGTACAGGGGAGATGCTGCCGAAATTTTCTCGGACAGGGACTCCTCTGGGGCGTGACACATGTTTAGTAGTTTTACATGTTTAGTAGTTTTACATGTTTAGTAGCTTTATATGTTTAGTAGCTTTACATGTTTAGTATGCTTCTCTTATTGGTTTATGAGCATATTTAGCTATACAATGATTAGCATTTCAGTTAGCATGATTTCCTTTGCTATATATGAGCATGAGTAGTTTTATATGTTAGCATTCAGTTTTAGCATGTTTTTATTTATATACATGCATATCGAGTTTTTGTGAGTAGATAGCGCTCACTAAGCTTTATGCTTATAGACTGCATTTCCTCCTACTGCAGATAAAGGGAAAGAAAAGATACAGTAAAGGAAGGCGACAAGGAGATGCAAGAGGAGTGTGTGATGTGTGGACTATGGAGGTCCTTAGGACTTAGCTAAAGAACTCATTTAGTTTAAGAATTTGTTTAGTTTAATTTCTTATTAAGTTGATAAGAAAATTATGTAGTAAGAGGTTATGATTTAGGTTTTTCATTATCTGCATGATTTGAATTATTAAACTGCGTGGTTGTGGTTAGTTTTCATTTCTTATTAAACTGCGTGGTTGATTGAAATATATTTCCAGCCGCCTGTGGCTGAGTATATTATGCTTGTATTATGGAAATAGTCACCAGTACAGAGGAGACTCTGCCGAAATTTTTCGATAGGGTTTTCCTAGAGATTTTTAATAAACTGGTTAAGTAGAGTTAGTAGATAAGTAACGGTCATTTTTAGAGAGTAGTAGTAGTAGTAAGAAGGGTGGTCGTTATAGTTGGTATCAGAACAGTGTCCCATTCTCCAGCATCACACACACATCAGCATCATCCTTGCCGTCTCCAAGTAAGAAAGTATTTAAAATTCTTTCTTTATTCTGCTTTCCTTATTATTAACTGCAGTATAGAGTATTTGTTTTTTTAAGTGCTTAAGTAAGATAGAAGATTTTGATTCCCTTTTCTTTATTCATATATATATATATATATATATATATATATATATATATATATATATGATTAGAAAGGGTTAGAGAAGCTATTTGGTCTTTTTCCTCTGCATAATTGGATGTCAAGAAGAGGGCATCCCCGTACCGTTTATACTGAGAACCAAGATCAGGAGAACGAAGAGCCCAGAACCCTTGGGCCTATTCTCTCTGAAGTTGTTACTCAATTTCAGAGACAAGTAGCGAGCAGCAGCAAGTGATTGCCAATCTAATGGTCAATCAGAAGCTAACTTCTCCCACTTCCCCGACCATTAATGTGGAGACCCAGTGGGGACTGAAGTCCAAATCGGTTGCCCTAGAAGTCGCCACAACACCTAGAAGACCAGAAGCATACCTCATCCAGTGGCTGAAGCTGAAACCAGAAAGCTTCTCAGGAACGACTGAGCCCTGGGATGCCCAGGCTTGGTTCAAGACATTTGAGAGCACAATGGAGCTTCTTGACTGACCAGAAGTCGAGAAGGTTGATATCATTAAGTGTGCCTCTTTCTGCCTATCTGGAGATGCTTGTATGTAGTGGGAGCGAGTTAAGAGTAAGTGAGCAGTCAACCAGAAGAGCTGGGTTGACTTCGAGATAGAGTTTTACGAAGAAGTCTTTCGCCAACGGATCACCAATAAACAGTATGAGGAGCTTATGGAATTCAGACAAGGTGATCTACCGGTAGAAGAAGCGGTTAAAAGATTTAACAGGCTAGCTCATCTTTGCCTACAGTTAGTAAGTACAGTGAAAGAACGAGTCAGACTGATGCTCCTAATGCTGAGACCAGAAATAACACCTAATGTGAGTAGTGAAACTCACCGACCATAGAATGGTGAAGAGTTGGTCAGTAGGGCATTAGTGAGCACTATCTGAACAACATCAAGACACAACAAACGCAACACAAGCCAGTCAAGATAGAAGATAAGACAGTGGGGAAACAGAGACCCCAGTCAAGTTATTAGAACTGGAAGGACAAAGATAACAAGAAAGACCCAAGCAGGAAGATGTTCGGGTAGTCTGTGAGTATCCAAAGGTATTTTCAGAAGGGTTACCTGGACTACCTCCCAACAGGGAAGTGGAGCTTGAGATTGAATTGGTTCCTGGTACCGGTCCAATTTCAAAAGCTCCGTATCGCATGTCTCTAGCAGAGTTGAAAGAGTTGCAAGAACAACTTCAGGAGCTGCTTGACAAAGGCTTCATTCGCCCTAGTCACTCACCATGGGGAGCTCCTGTGTTGTTTAGCAAGAAAAAGGATGGATCTATGCGAATGTACATAGATTATAGAGCTCTGAATCAAGTGACCATCAAGAACAAGTATCCACTGCCCAAGATCGATGATTTATTTGATCAATTGAAAGGGGCAACAGTGTTCTCCAAGATAGATCTGCGCTCTGGGTACCATCAGTTGAAAGTGAAGGAGAGTGATATACCCAGAACGACTTTCAGGACCAGATACGGACACTACGAGTTCGTAGTCATGCCTTTTGGTGTGACTAATGCACCTGCAGTTTTCATGGACCTGATGAACAGAGTGTTCAGAGAATACCTTGACAAATTTGTCATTGTGTTCATCGACGACATTCTAATTTATTCCAGAACCCCAGAGGAGCATGACACGCACTTGAGGATTGTACTGCAGACTCTTCAGCAAAAGCAGCTTTACGCTAAATTCTCAAAGTGCGAGTTCTGGTTGGAGCAGGTGGCGTTTCTAGGGCACATCGTTTCTAAAGAAGGCATACAAGTAGATCCAGCCAAAGTAGAAGCGGTCAGCAATTGGAAGAGACCCAAGAATGCCAGGGAGATCAGAAACTTCCTTGGTTTAGCTGGGTACTACAGGAAATTCGTGGAAGACTTTTCCAGAATAGCCTCTCCACTTACAGCCCTCACCAGAAAGAACAAGAAGTTTGAATGGTCAGATAAATGTGAGCAGAGTTTTCAAGAACTCAAGAAGAGATTGACCAGTGCTCCCATTCTGACTGTTCCAGAGAGTGACAAGAGTTTTGACATCTACAGTGATGCTTCCAAGATGGGCTTAGGAGCTGTACTCATGCAAGAAGGAAAAATTATAGCTTATGCTTCCAAGCAAAGCTAATAAAGTGGCAGATGCACTAAGCAGAAAAGCCAGTGCATCCTTGATGTCCTTGTCATCATTAGCCCTGCCACTACAGAAGGAGTTGTCAGATTTCAGACTTGAAATTATTTATGGGCAACTCTCTGCATTGACTCTAGAGTCAACCCTGCTTGAGGATATACAGAAGAAGCAAAGTGAAGATCCTGATATCCAAAAGATCAAGCAAGGGATACAGAAAGAAGAAAATTTAGATTTTCGAGTATCAGACAGTGGAATTCTTTATCAGTGGAGCCGCCTTTGTGTTCCCAATGATGAAGAGCTGAGAAAGAAAATTTTAGAGGAAGTTCATAGTACACCCTACTCGATGCATCCTGGTTCTACCAAGATGTACCAAGACGTGAAACAGAGGTTCTGGTGGTCTGGACTCAAAAGAGATGTAGCTAAATATGTCAGAGGGTCAAAGCAGAACACCAGAGACCAGGAGGAGTCCTACAGCCTCTTCCTATACCAGAGTGGAAGTGGGAAGATATATCCATGGACTTCATAACAGGTCTCCCAAGAACCACAAATGGATATGATGCGATATGGGTGATAGTGGACAGATTGACCAAGTCTGCTCATTTTCTAGCCATCAGGGTGTCTCACTCTATAGAGCAGTTGACACAGCTGTATGTTAAAGAGGTGATCAGACTTCACGGGGTTCCTAAATCTATTGTTTCTGATAAAGATGGACGCTTCACCTCTCACTTTTGGGAGTGTGTTCAGAATGCACTAGGCACCAAACTCAAGTTCAGCACAACATTCCATCCACAGACTGATGGACAGACAGAACGAGTAAATCAGATTCTAGAAGATATGCTCAGAGCTTGTGCACTAGATTTCAAGGGAAGTTGGTGCAAGTATATGTGCTTAGCTGAGTTTGCCTACAACAATAGCTATCAGGCCACCATCAAAATGGCACCATATGAAGCGTTGTATGGCAGGAAGTGCAGATCACCCATTTGCTGGCAAGAAGCAGGTGAAAGAAGAGAGATGGAAGTGGAACTGGGCATTCAGACAGAGCTGATAGATGAGACTACTCAGGCTATTCAGAAAATCAGACAGAGAATTGAGATTGCCCAGAGTAGACAGAAGAGTTAAGCTGACACATGCCGTAGGCCACTTGAATTCCAAGTAGGGGATTCAGTCTTTCTTAAGGTCGCTCCTATGAAGGGAGTGATGAGATTTGGCAAGAAAGGCAAATTAAGTCCTTGTCATGTAGGACCTTACCTGATCACAGAAAGGATTGGGAAAGTAGCTTACAAGCTGGATTTACCACAAGACATGTCAGCAATACACAATGTGTTTCATGTCTCCATGTTAAAGAAGTGCCTCCACGACCCTAGCCAAGTGATTGAGCCTCAGTCAGTGCAGATCCAAGAGGATCTTAGTTATGAGAGTAGACCTACACAGATAGTGGACAGAGCAGTCAAGAGACTAAGAAGCAAAGAAGTACCACTAGTGAAGGTCGTCTGGCAGAACCAGAAGCACGAGGAAGTCACTTGGGAGCGGGAGGACAGTATGAGACAGAAATATCCAGAACTATTCTAAGTTCGAGGACGAACTTTTTATAAGGTATGGGGAATTGTAACGACCCAATTTTCCCTATTTCAAGTTCTAAAAGTCCATAAAAATATTTGGAAATACTTTTAAAATATTCTAGAGATTTTTAGGAATTTTTAGAGTATTTTTACGTAATTTTTGGAGGTCGTTTAGTAGGGTTACAAAAAGAAAGAAGTTTTAAAAAAAAATGTTAAAGGTGAGATTCGAACCCACGATCTCGGGTCGGACTGACCCAAGCAAAACCGGCCCAACTAGCTGAGCTACACAGTTTTTGTTAATCATATATGGAGCGACCTGTGGCTTTGAGCAAAACTCAACGGACCAACTGCACCAGCGGTCTTTGCTGATCAGATATGCAGCGACATGTATATAAGGTAAAGTTAGAAATGAAAATAACCTAAGGTATAAGATTTAAATCTTATTTCGAAAACCTAAAATTTTCTCTCAAAACTCTTTTCCTCTTCTCCTTGCGTGCGACAGCGCCGCTTCTGCCGAGCGAAGGAAATACGAAGCTTTAGCTTCGTCTCCGGCGGCCGGCGAGGGTTTTTCCCGGTGAGATCTTCACAATCGAGAGTCCCCTTCATCGAGGAGAAGGTGTTGCCGCAAGGGATCACGGGAATCTTCACCTATCCGGAACCCTAGACTTCTCCTTTCCGGTTGTAAGTCCAAGATCGCTCGGTGAGTTGCTTCTCACCTGCAGTAGGAGTAGTTCCGCAATTTTGCCTTCTTCATTTCCTTGCCGAGCATGAACAATCCTCCTTGTGGCATTGATTTAGAGTTTTTCTCTTGTTTTGTTTTTGAAGTTCTGCCGTGAGGTTCAAAAGGGTACAAATGCCGTGAGTTTCATTAGGGAAATAAAAGGGGAATTGTTAGGTTTTGGAAAACTTTAACCTTGCAGTGGGGATCTAATTCTATAAAGTAGGAGGTTTAATTTATGTTCTTTGCTTCCGGATCATGGTATACAGCATTGGGATAGCACCGAAGTTCATTCCTTGTTTCTTTTCCTTGTTCCGAAGCCTTGCATGAAACCTTAGAGTTTGCTTGTAGATAATTTTGAATTCTAGAAGTTAAATGGTGAAATCTGTAGGTTCTGTTGAATGCTAGCTTAAAGAATGTTGTTCTTTTTACTGGTGGGGGTAAATGGTTTGTTGTTTTTATCTATCTTTCTTTATACCAATTAGAATGTTGGTATTGATAAAATCATCTACCTCACTTTCAGTTTCTCTAGTAGCTATTAAAGTTGATTAGGGGTTTAGTTTTGTATACAGTACAACATTGAGATAATTGGAGATTTGAGAATAGCATGTGTTTAAGTATATCATTCTATGTTAGCTTTGCAGAATAGGTTTATATGCCATTAACTGGACATGAACAACATATGCTTTAGTATATCATGTGGTAATTTTTGATTGTAGCAGAAATTATCCTTTCCTTATGTTCCACTTTGTTGGAATTAATTAGAATGAGCAGATTTCTTTTACATTGCTAATAGAAAAGCAGTTTTCTTTTTCTAGCTTTTCCTTAGCTATTTGTAAGCATGAGCAGACTTCTTTTCTATTGCTATTAGATGTACAGTTTCCTTTGCTATCAATTTAACATGAGCAGTATTGATTCCTATTTTTAGTCCTTTGCTATTGGACTAATATGAGAAGTTATAAGCGAAGAAAGACCAAGACTTTAATTTGATCTTAATTCCAGAAGTGGAATATCAAAAGCGTACACAAGGTGTTTGCTTAAATGCCAAGTAAGGGCAAGTATAAAGAAGTTATAGTTAAAAAGAAAGTATTTTACTTTTAATGGCATGTACCAGACACGAGGTCCAGGACACAAGGTCCAAGGGATGGGCTCCAAGATGCCCCTAGGCACAAAGCCTAGAAGTATCTTAGTAGTTTCGGGATTAGCTACCTCGATTCTTATTAAGAATGCGTGCTAAGTGGTACAATGCCGGGTCCAAAAGAAGTTTATTATTATTTTGAAGTATTAAAGTATAAGTTTTGAAACAAATGAAACAAGCTTCAAATCTGTCTAGAATTAGAAAGTTAGTTTTCTTGTTATTTGAAGCATGCAGTAGTAGTTTCAATTGTTTCCTTGCTACTAGATTATTCAGCCTGTTTAGCTTTACATGTTTAGTAGTTTTACATGTTTAGAAGTTTTACATGTTTAGTAGTTTTACATGTTTAGTAGTTTTACATGTTTAGTAGCTTTACATGTTTAGTAGCTTTACATGTTTACATGTTTAGTATGATTCTCTTATTGGTTTATGAGCATATTTAGCTATACAATGATTAGCATTTCAGTTAGCATGATTTCCTTTGCTATATATGAGCATGAGTAGTTTTATATGTTAGCATTCATTTTTAGCATGTTTTTATTTATATACATGCATATCGAGTTTTTGTGAGTAGATAGCGCTCACTAAGCTTTATGCTTATAGACTGCATTTCCTCCTACTGCAGATAAAGAGAAAGAAAAGATACAGTAAAGGAAGGCGACAAGGAGATGCAAGAGGAGTGTGTGATGTGTGGACTATGGAGGTCCTTGGGACTTAGCTAAAGAACTCATTTAGTTTAAGAATTTGTTTAGTTTAATTTCTTATTAAGTTGATAAGAAAATTATGTAGTAAGAGGTTATGATTTCGGTTTTTCATTATCTGCATGATTTGAATTATTAAACTGCGTGGTTGTGGTTAGTTTTCATTTCTTATTAAACTGCGTAGTTGATTGAAATATATTTCCAGCCGCCTGTGGCTAAGTATATTATGCTTGTATTATGGAAATAGTCACCGGTACAGGGGAGACTCTGCCGAAATTTTTCGGTAGGGTTTTCCTAGAGATTTTTAATAAATCGGTTAAGTAGAGTTAGTAGATAAGTAACGGTCATTCTTAGAGAGTAGTAGTAGTAGTAAGAAGGGTGGTCGTTATACGTATTGTTCACTTTAGGTCTAAGCCCTCATGGTTTTATTTTTGGGCTCTACCCAAAAGGCTTTCTACCAATGAAGATATCTTTTCCTTATAAGTCCATGATCATTTCCATATATTTTCAATTGGGACTTTGTTGGCAACCATTGCAACCCACCAAATTCAACTCTAAGTGATTTCAATTCATTTTGTAACTCTTTTAACTCTACTTGTTGATTTAGATACAGCATGTAATGGTAGAATATAACTTATCTAACTTTGGAGAAGTTACCTCATCATCACTAGATGATAAGTCACTTGAGGACTCCTCATTCTCTTTAAGAATTTATTCTTCATCCTCTTTGCTCCAAACATTGTCCAATGTCATGAGTGCTAAGTGCCTTGAAGTCTTTCATTCATCTTCTTCTTCTGATGAGTTGGAAGAGGAATCATTCCATGTGGTCTTCAATGCTTGCTTCTTATTCTTTGTCTTTTCTTCTTATTTTTGTAATTCAGGGAACTACACTCAGATTTATAATGACCCTTCTTGTTACATTCAAAATAAAGGGCATCATATTTGGATTTTGACCTTATCAGAGACTTTCCCTTCCTTTTACTGTCACTATATATTTTATTAACATCCTTCTTGTTGAACTTTCGAGAGCACCTCATCATTTTTTAGACAAAGTTTGCCATCTTGCTAGATGATAGCTCCTTGTCACTAACACTTCCTTGTTCGGAATCGAAAGAGGAGTCTTCCTTTTGCTTTTTTTTTTTGTTCTTCTTCTTGCTCTTTTCACCTACAACCAAAGTTATACCCTTCTCCTTATGGCTGAAATTAGTTTGTCCAAGTAGTTCTAGTTCACAAAAAAATTGTAGGACTTTGGTTGGCTGGCTAGAAGGGGGTTGAATAGCCCTACATAAATTACAAAAGAAACCCTTCTTAGACAATTAACTTAAATAACGAACACTTGCAAAAAATAATTAAATGAACAGAAAAGAAAGAGACTCCAAAATTTTTACTTGGTTACAACCAGGGAGGTTGTTAATCCAAGGAAATGAATCACACTACTTTCTCCTTCAGGCGGAGAAGACTCTTTACAACAATTTACGTACAAAAATGAAGAAGTTAAACAAAATAGAAAGCGTATACAAGTGTTGCTCAGTAATTCTTGTTGTTGTTTAGCTTGATCTGGACTAAGGCTGTATTTATAGTCTTGGTCGGAGCGCCTGGATGGGGATAAAACTTTATCTCCTTCGTAATGGTCAACATCCACGTCGATCGTGGATAAAAAGAGGTTCTGGGCACTCGGAATGGGTTCGGGCGTCCGAACCCTTAAAGTCAGCAAGGTTGACTGTTTTGGTCCGGGCTCTTTGCTCCGGTGCTGCTCGCCTCAGTCTGGGTCTTCCGCTCTGGTTCCGCTCGCTTGGGAGATTTCGGCCAACCGAAATAAGGTTCACCAAAATCCAATTTCGTCCTTCTCTTCGAGCAGGCTTCTGCTCCGACTTCTCGTCCCTCGAATGTCGTGCACGTTCTCGTCCGTCGGTGTACTCTTCTGCAGCTCTTCTGTCCCTCGGATGCACTGAGTCCGTCGACTCTCTTCCCCTGCTATCCTTCTCGCTAGCCGCGTCTTTCGCTCGATTTCCTGTGCTCCTAAGCTACTGCACACTTAGACACAGGGATAAAAAACCAACAGGATCTAACTTAACTTGTTTGAAACAACCTTGGAATTCCAACAATCCCCCCCTTTTTGATGTGAACAACCCAAGTTAAGTTAGGGTAAACATACATAAAGTTGAAACAATAAATTATGCAATAAAGTGTAAAAATAAAAAAAAAAAATTGAAAATCTACCTCCCCCTAGACATAATCTTTTCCTTCTCCCTCTTTAATCACACAAAAATGGGGTACCAAGAAATATCTAAGGGTAATAATTTTGAGAATAAAAAACTTATCAAAAAAAATTTCTAAGTAAATTTTTTTTAAAAAAAATTCTAAGTTTAAAAATGAAACATTTTAAAGTAAAAAGGAATTTCTAAGTAAACTCTAATATTAAAAAAAACTTTAAGTAAAAAATTTCTAAGTAAAAAAATTTTCTAAAAAAAAATTACTAAGTTTTTTTTAATTTAAATTTGTGCAACATGTAAAATACATTTTGGTAAAGCACAAGCAAAAAGAATTTTAAGTTAAACAGATTAGTTTTTTATTCAAAAAAAATTGAATAACTATTCAAAGCATTATCTAATTTCAATTTTTAATGTTTTATCAGTTAGTCAATTAAATATTTTATTTCAATAATTAGCTTCTAGACTGTGGCGATACACTAGGCCTTCTTGATTATTGGATCATCAAGCACTTCTAGACAAAGCCGCATAAGGAAATTAAACGTTTAATTTTCTTACTGAAAGCTCTAAGTCTAAATAAAGTTTAAGTTAGACAAGACTTGGGAACTCAATATAGGTTCCAGCCAACTGGATTGATTAGATATTTCTTAGGGATATATTTTTTTTGAAATATTTTTAATTTATCATTTATGGTATCTAAGATACCAATTTAAGTTATTGAACTTTCTAAAACTTGTATTATATGAGCATGCATGATTTTTCAAGTTACTTATTTCTTTTTGCAACATATCATTTTCTAATTTTATTTTGTCAAACTTTCTAATGGGCAAGATTTTGCTAAAATTAATTTTTAATTTTTAATTCCTTTTTCAAGTTTGCAATAATCTTTGGTTAATAATTTTATAAATTTAAACAACTTGTCAGGTGGGAGAGATCGTACCTGACTTACCTTATCGATCTCGTTGTCCGTGGCTCCCCCTGAACTGCTGCTTTCTTCCGATGTTGCTCCCCCTTCATCGATGCTTTCGATGCTCATTTTGGAAGAGCTTTCTTCGTATTCGTCTTGATGACTTGCCATCAACGTAAGCCAGGAGAATGCCTCAACTTCTGATTCGGACGACGTTTCATCCCACGTCGCCTTTAAAGTCTTGTACTTGTTCGTTTGGACAAACTTCTTTCCTTTGTCCTTGTCCTTATTCCTTAGCTTGGGGTAGTTGCCTTTAACGTGCCCTTCTTCATTGCAGTGGTAACATCTGACCATCCTTTTCTTTCTTCCCTACGAATGGTTAGTTCTTCTAGATTTAACTAATTTCTTAAATTGCCTTACCATCAATGTTGTTTCTTCGTCCTCAAGGGAGGATTCCGAGTCTTGTTCGCCCATCCTTGCCTTAAAGGCAATATTGTGCATTGGCTCCTTCTTCATATATGCACATCTCAACTCATGGACTTCAAAAGTCGAAAATAATTCTTCTAAGATAACAATTTCTAGATCCTTAGAGATATAGAAGACATCTACTAGTGATGCACATTTCGTATTCCTAGGGAATGCATTAAGAGCGTACCTTAGTGAATCTCGATTGCTTACCATTTCTTTTAGATTCGAAAGTCCGGTGATGAGCTCCTTAATCCTCAAGTGAAGGTGTGCAATCGTTTCACCTTCTTCAAATCGGAGGTTGTTGATCTGGTTACGAAGTAAGTCCTATCTCGCAAGTTTCGCCTCCGAGGTTCCTTCGTGATGTTCCAGGAATTTTTCCCAGAGCTCCTTGGCGGACCCGTAAACTCTGATCCGGTTGACTTCTTGTGATGGGAGGATGCTTAGCAGATGAAATTCTGCTTTGCCGTTTGCCACGAAGTCAGCTTGTTTCTTCTTCGTCCATTGATATTTTTGCTTGCCCTTGGGTGCTTTAAAACTGAATTCCATTATTAATAATAAATCAAAGTCTGTTTTGAAAAATACCTCGATTTTCTTCTTCCAACTGGAGAATTCCCCCTTGAACTTTGGTGGGAAGATGCTTGGTTCGACCATTTCATGTGCTTCGTTTGGCGGTTAGTCCTCCTAAAGCGTCCTAACTCTGATACCACTTGTTGGACCCTGGTTGGCTGGCTAGAAGGGGGGGTTGAATAGCCCTACATAAATTACAAAAGAAATCCTTCTCGGACAATTAACTTAAATAACGAACACTTGCAAAAAATAATTAAATGAACAGAAAAGAAAGAGATTTCGAAATTTTTACTTGGTTACAACCGGGGAGGTTGTTAATCCAAGGAAATAAATCACACTACTTTCTCCTTTAGGTGGAGAAGTCTCTTTACAGTAATTAACGCACAAAAATGAAGAAGCTAAACAAAGTGGAAAGTGTATACAAGTGTTGCTCAGTAATTCATACTGTTGTTTAGCTTCTGGACCAAGACTATATTTATAGCCTTGGTCGAGGCGCCTGGAAGGGTTCCAGGCGCCTAGAAGGGGATAAAACTTTATCTCCTTTGCAACGGTCAACATCCACGTCGACCATGGATAAAAAGAGGTTCCGGGCGACCGGAATCGCTCCGGGCGCTCGAACCCTTAAAGTTAACAAGATTGACTTTTTTTGGTCCGAGCTCTCTGCTTCGGTGTTGCTCGCCTTGGTCCGAATCTTCCGCTCCGGCTCCGCTCGCTTGGATGATTTCAGCCAACTGAAATAAGGTTCACCCAAACCCAATTTTGGCTTTCTCCTCGAGCAGGCTTCCGCTCCGACTTCTCATCCCTCGAACGTCGTACACGTTCTTCTCATCCACCGTGTACTCTTCCGCAACTATTCCATCTCTCGGATGCACCGAGCCTGTCGGCTCCCTTCCCGTACTATCCTTCTCGCTAGTCGTGTCTTCCACTCGACTTCATGTACTCCTAAGCTCCGACACACTTAGACATAGGGATCAAAAACTAACAGGACCTAACTTAACTTGTTTGATCACATCAAAACAACCTTGAGGTTCCAATAAAAATCATGAATTTAACAATAGACAAATCTATTGAAACCTTATAGGCATTAACCATTAATGACCATGGTGAGTTTCTTGAGAAAGATTTAAGTGCATACCTGATGAAGTCTCAATTCTCTACACTTTCTCCAACTAAATGAAGACCATTTAGGAGTTCCTTGAACTTTCCATGAAGTTGACTCAACGTTTCATTTTCTCTCATCATGAAATTCTGCATTTGATTGATGAGAAGATCTCTCTTTACAATTTTAGAGTCTTTGGTGCCTTCATTCAGCTCAATTATCTTATCCCACAACTCTTTAACACTTTTGAATGGACCAACTTTGTTTAGTTGCTCTGAACTCAGTTTACATTGAAGAGTTACAATTGCTTTAGCATTAGCTTGTGTCTTTCACTTTTAATCAACAATCCATCTTGAGGATTCCATAATTTTTCTATCTTTCGAGCTTGGTGCAGTAAAACTTCGGTCACAGAAAACCACATGTCAATTTTAGTCATAAGATAGTGCTCCATGCGACTCATCTAGTATGCAAAGTTGCTTCCTTCGAAGCAAGGTGGTCGAGTAGCGCTTTGGCTCTCTCTCAAAGACATCTTTGTTGTTTGAAGCTTTGCTCCTTTGAATGTGAGTTCTCCGAGGTGACCTTGCTCATGTATATAATATTGGATGTGAGTCTTCTAGTATTTGTAAAGAATTAAATGTTTACGCATTAGAGGTCTGGTCACCTTGAGGTGATCAGATATTTAGACTCTGACTATGTTGGATGCCTGGATATATAATAAAAGGTCCATGTCAAACTATACCTACATTCTTGCAGGAGAGGCTAGCTCATGGAAAAGCATTAAATAAATACTAATAGTCACTTTTACTATAGAGACAAAGTTGACAGTCTATTATAAAGTATCTAATCATGAGATTTAATTGTGAAACTTCATTAAAGCGTTGTAGATCGTTGATGGAATTAATAGACTATTAAGATTCAACGTAACTGTGATAATAAAGCTGTGAAATTTTATGCTAAAAAAATCATAGTTTATCCTAGTCAAAGAACATTGACATCAAATTTTTGACGGCTAAAGAAAGAATTCAGAGTGGTCAGGTAAACTAAAGCATATCAACACAGATTTAATGTTAGCAGATTCACTCATCAAGAGTTGTCCAAGGTGTTTCGTGAGCATGTGGTGGATATGAGATTCTTTTATTGGATGAAGTTCCCATTTAACGAGAGTTTTATTTAGTCTTTGATGCTCTATATTAATAAATATATGTATTTTATTTTTGTTCTATTGTACATACTTAAGTTTGAAATATACATGTGTGTTTAATTTTATCACTTTGAAATGAAGTCATCATGATTTACTTCTGTTGTTTGTCATATGATGTTTATAAATATGATATTGATTTTTTTTAGAAATCATAAAGGTTTAAATCATGATTTGCTACAATTTAGCATAAAATGTTTGTAAATATGATTAGGATCCTTTTGAATCATTAGAAAGGCCAATTGAGAATTGACAAGTGAAGATCACATTTCATATAATTCTCATGCTATATATCTATATTTGATCTATGTTATTAATATTATTAGTATTATGATTACTGCCAGAGCTTGTTACAGTTATAATAATTATGATCTCTTTAGTTTTATACTAATGGAGTTTGATATGGTGATAAAGGTGGGCCCCCTAATGTGGGTCAAAATAAGGAAGATCGGTCAGCGTGGAGGTCAAAGTGAAGAAGAGGTCAAAGATACCAACAATAATAAGAGCATGTCCAAACTGACCCTATGATCGGTCGAACATGGGTGTCCGATGGGCATCTCGTTCGGTCGGACTTCGTGTCACAATGCGGGACAGGTAGGCTATCCTCATTTGCTGAGCTTGAGTAACTCGATAGACGTCCTCAGCCGATCGGCGATGTGGGTCAATTGGACAGGTTTTTCCTTAACGACCAAGGAAGAGGTCGAGTGAAGACCGAGTCATGGACATCGCCCCATAAGGCCTAGCTGGTTGACTCCCTAAGTGATGGTCGGTTGACCTAACGCGGGCCCCATGTACCTTCTACATCGTACTCTTTTGGAATTTTATGCTATAAAGGACAGAGAATATCCTGCAGGCAAATTGTGCTTTAAAAACTTTCAGCCTATCAAATCATAGAGATTTGACCGCTTGTTTGAGGAAAGGTGTAGTTTATTTACTATTTATCTACTCGACTTGATCAATGACTTGAGCGTCAGATGCCTTCCCTAAGAATTCATATATCTTTACAATGGTATGACATTATCTACTTTGGGTCTAAACCCTCATGGATTTATTTTTTGACTTTACTCATACCAATGGAGATATCTTTCATCTTTTAAACCCATAATCTTTTTCATGCCTTTTCTGTAACAATCCAAATTTCCTCATTTCGAGTCTTAATAGTACTTAAAAATATTTATAAATGCTTTAGAAAAATTCTAGAGATTTTTAGAAATTTTTTGAGTATTTTTATACAATTTTTGGAGTTCGTTTGGTATATTTACTAAAAGAAACAAGTTGCAAAAAAAATAAAGAAAATTAGCCGAGATTCAAACCTGCAACCTCCGGCCGAACCAAGCCTTAAGTAAATCCGGCTGACCAAGTGGTCAAGCAAGCGATTCTGTTTAGAAAACGTAGCAAAATTTATTTAAGATAGTTAACAGAATATTGGATTATAAAAGGGATAAGTTGATGTTGGATTTGTCTGTTTAGAAAAGGTAGCGAATTTATTTAAGATAGTTAACAGAATATTGGATTATAAAAGGGATAAATTGATGTTGGATTTGTCTGTTTAGAAAAGGTAGCGAATTTATTTAAGGAGTTAACAGAAATATTAAGTTATAAAAAGGGATAAGTTGATGCTCTATTTTTCCGGTGACTTAAACTATTCTCTCCTTCTCTTCTACGTACGATGGCGGAGCTCGGGCAGAAAACGAAAGGGAGTTAGGGCATCGTCTCCGGCGACCGGCCAAGGTCCTAGAAGCCCTTTTTGTTCGGTTGTGAGTCCAAGAAGCAAGGTAAGTGCTTCTCACCTGTAGTAGAAGTAGTTTCGGACCTTTGTTCTTCTTGAATTCGAAACATGAGAAGCGCTTATAGTGCAGATTTTTAATTAAGCCTATAGTGCAGATTTTAATTAAGCTTATAGTGCAGATTTTTATATAGGCTTATAGTGCAGATTTTAATTAAGCCTATAGTGCAGATTTTAATTAAGCTTATAGTGCAGATTTTTACTTAGGCTTATAGTGCAGATTTTAATTAAGCCTATAGTGCAAATTTTAATTAAGCTTATAGTGCAGATTTTTAATTAAGCTTATAGTGCAGATTTTAATTAAACCTATAGTGCAGATTTTAATTAAGCTTATAGTGCAGATTTTTAATTAAGCCTATAGTGCAGATTTTAATTAAGCTTATAGTACAGATTTTTATGTAAGCTTATAGTGCAGATTTTAATTAAGCTTATAGTGTAGATTTTAATTAAGCCTATAGTGCAGATTTTAAATAAGCTTATATTGCAGATTTTTAATTAAGCTTATAGTGCAGATTTTTATCTAAGCTTATAGTGCAGATTTTAATTAAGCCTATAGTGCAGATTTTAATTAAGCTTATAGTGCAGATTTTTATGTAAGCTTATAATGCAGATTTTAATTAAGCTTGTAGTGCAGATTTCTTAGAGCTTAAAATGCAGATTTCTTTAGAGCAGATTTCTTTAGAGCTTGTAGTGCAGATTTCTTAAGAGCTTATGGTGCAGATTTCTTTAAAGTTTATAGTGCAGATTTTTGATGGAACTTGTAGTGCAGATTTTTGGTGGAATTTATAGTGCAGATTTTTTGTAGAACTTGTAGTACAGATTTTTGGTGGAACTTATAGTGCAGTTTTTAAAGAAAAAGATTATAGTGCAGTTTGGTTAAGTATTATAGTGCAGAATTTATGTTTGCATAGTATGCAGAAATAGTGTAGCATAGAAGCAGAATCTTGATTAGTATAGTATGCAGAATTTTGATTAGCATAGTATACAGATTTTTATTTATGCATTTCAAAGTTAGAATTTATTTAAACATTTCAGTTTTTAAAGAAGCATTCTTTTATTAGAAGTATTAACAAGTGTAAGAAAGATAAAGAAAAGAAAGAGAAAGGCCAAGGCCTTAAGTAGATCCCAAAGTCAAGATTTTAGGGATTTTGACACACAAGGTGCTTAAAGAAAATACCGAGGCATTATATATTAGAAGTAATAAAAGATAACAAGTATTTTACTTTATTTAAAAGGCTAGTACCCGACTTCCGAGGTTGTCGTTAAACAAATCCAAGTGTCCAATTCTGAGGTCTTGTCCTTTTTAGGATTGGTGGCTCGCTGCCCCAACCTATTAGGGAACGCGCATAAGATGGTACTACGCCTGGGCCTAAGAAGAAAGTTGATTATTATTTTGAAGTATTAAAGTATAAGTTTTTAAACAAGTGAAATAAGATTCAGAAAGTGTTTAAAATTCAGCAAGATTATGCTAGCATGATTGTATAGATTTGTTTTACATGTTTAGCATTTCAGTATATTTCTTTTGCTTGTAGATGAGCATGAGTAGTTTTCCTTTTGAGCATTCAGCTTTTAGATATTAGTATATTCACATGCATATTCGAGTTTTGTGAGTTAGATAGCGCTTACTAAGCAATTTTGCTTATAGTTGCATTTTCTCTTACTACAGATAAAGGAAAGGAAAAGTTATAGCAAAGGAAGACAACAAGGAGGTGCGGATGGATGTGTGATGCCTGGACTATAGAAGCCTTGGGACCTAGCATAAGAATTTATTAAGATTGCCATTTATTAAGAATGTATTAGATGAGTCATTTAGTCCTCCGCTGCTAGTTAATTGTAAGTTTTGAGTTCTCCGAGAGTTTTAGGAATTACTATCAACATGTGAACAAGGATAGTTAAGTAAAGTTAGTAGTCCAGTAGCACCCCGCCCTCACAGACCAGTAGTGAGGAGGGTGAGGTGTTACATTTTCAATGTGGGACTTTGATTGTATTCTCAACATAAATTGTCATTCCTATCATGTTTTATAAGCAAGGGTTAATTTGGAATTTCATCGTAATTTTCCTACATTTAGAGAGTTATTTACTGAGATTCGAACTTTATCTTATAAGTGATCAAAGGAGAGTCAAAAGAGGCGCT
The DNA here is from genome assembly GCF_018446385.1 of Zingiber officinale. Lineage (NCBI taxonomy): Eukaryota > Viridiplantae > Streptophyta > Magnoliopsida > Zingiberales > Zingiberaceae > Zingiber > Zingiber officinale. The sequence continues at coordinate 168,257,157 of NC_055987.1, read as the reverse complement.
TGGAGCACACTTCAGAAGCCAACATGATCAGGACATGCCCCCCAACACAACTTGGTCGTGTACCTCTCTGCAACTCAATTAGAAGCGATTCCAGTAGGGTAAGAAGCACGGTCGTGGCACGGGCCGACTCATGGGACCTATAAAAGCCAATTATAGATCTAGGGCTTGGGGAGTCATCTTCTTCCTTCTTCTTCACCTACATCCGTATTTTCGTCATCCTCCACTGGAGAGGTCTCTCTGGCAGAGCTCCACCGTCATCATCACTTCCAGCGATTGCATCCATCTCCATCTCACCCGGGTTGGGAAGGGTTTCCTCACAAGGGAATCATCACTTGAAGAGGAGAAGAGAGTGTGGTGGTCATCCACCCTATTAGCGTTCAAGAGTCCATCTCCAATCAAGTAGGTGTGGTGGTCTCTCGCTCTTCTTGTCTGCGTCAACACTTGCCCTAGTTAGGAGAGACACTCCTGTCTTCATTGTCGGAATTTGCCACTAACAAGCACTCATCCTAGTTGGGAGATGCACTTCCACTGCATCCGTAAGCTATAGGGTCTTGGGCTTGTTCCATCCACCATTATCCAATCGGAGGGAGAGTTTCTGTACCTTAGTGCTTAGTTTAGCTTCATTTGTGCTTGCTATATGTTTGTTTTTATGCCCTTACACTCTTGCTACTTTAGTTAATGCATTCCATTCGTTTAATTCCTATTTTGTTTGGATGCAAGAAGATTAGGTTAGATTAAGAATGATTTACGTTATGCTTTCGTAATTCAATAGCAATCGTAGTTTAGATTAGATTAGAATGTCTTTCATTAGTCTTAGCAATCTAAAACCCAAAATCCTAATTACAACATCAAAACTCCAAAGCAATAACATTTAATCTTAAGAATTATATCATTCCTGTTACATTCCTTGTGAAAGACTATCCGAGTATTCTCTATGTTATATTAGTGTAAAGAGGTTTGATAATTTGTTTAATACCGTATCATAACAATATGGTCTGATTAGTGATCTAATTGGTGTTAATTATATATTTGTACTATTAGATGTGAGTTTATATTTGTAAAACCTCCCCCCGCAAAAAAAATTCTATTATTAATGATGGATTGATAATAAAATTAGGCCCAGTACTACTATATATAGGGTGTGATCCCACTAGGATTGGGTAATTTAAGATCTCTCCGTTTTCTATTGGTAAGGAGAATACGATGTTGTCACCACAGTTCCTATGGAAAATCCGTCTGATTCTTCTTCTCTCGCGGATCAAGATTTCAAAGACGATGACAAATCCATTGCATTCAGGGTCATCGTTTTTATTGTTCTTTTAATTTGCACAATAAAATTTGATGTTAAATAGATCCTGTGCATGTTTTATTTTCGAGTTCATTTGGTTGCTAGAACTTATGATTAGGATTTATGATCAAGAAAACCTCCTTCAATGTATAACTAGGTGTGCTAACTTGTGGCTTGGCTAAAGCCTTCAACTAAGGGACAACAAGTCCTACATCATAATTAGTTGTTGAGCTCAATCTCATTACTTTACATTAGCTTACAGTTAGAGAAGCCGAGTAGAAGAGGGATCATCGAGTAGATTCTATTGAAAATAGGTGAACCTTAATTTATTGGAGAGTTCAATCGACTTAGAGTCTATTGAATGCAATAGTTTAGTGAACAAAATATTTCTGCTACAATCAACTAAAATTGGATTCAATTGTTTGGAGACTGAAGTAGTCCAGCGGAAGAAATTTTCAATCGAATGCTTAGTCTGTAGTCAGCTACACAATGACTACTTTTGCCTAATAAGTTGATTGAAGGCTAGTCTAATCAACTAGCCTTCAATCAACTAGAGAAAGGCAAAAAAGAGTCATTGGCGCAACTTTTATAGGCGCTCTTAGGGAGCTTTGAGATAGAACAGGTTGCCCGAATATGTTCTTAATTGCTTCTATTGTTTTGTTAAACAATGCTCAAAGGTCCCAAGATCTTAGATAAGGTCAAAGAATTCAACTCAAACTGATATCCATTTTTTTAAAACTTTATTTACATTTCATTATTATATTGAGAGGAGAGTTACCTTTTGTGAAGGAGTAGTTTAGTAGAATCTTTGCAAGCTGGCATACCAGACAAACAAATTGGTTGATTTGAAGCTACGAGAAATAGATGGACCTCACATGATCTATTACTTAAAAAACAGATCTATTTCCCAAAGTTTCCATCAGATCAAACAATTCAGACACTAGACTTTGTGATTTGAAGCTGCTTGAGGTTGATTTGTTGTTGGCTGAGATGGGGAATTTCAATCCAGCCTCACCAAACAAGCTAGGAAATATTGTATCTTAAGGTGTTTAGTCCGTTGGTCCAACGAGATAGATTAAACTCAGCATGGTGGCTGAATTTGAGAGGCACCTCTAGTTACCAAACCTATGTCCTTTGTTCGACATCAGTAGAAACGACCTAAGTTTTAGATCAATCTTTTTAACCATCCTAGTTGAAGTTCTCTATGATCAGTAATTGCGATAAAGTTTCTTCATTTGTTCCACATCTTCCTGATATGCAACATGAGTAGCTTCATTTGTTTAATGACACTATTAGAGAAATTTAACTTTGATGCTCTTCTCAATCTACTCAACCAAGGGTCAAAGTTCTATTTCTTGTAGCGAGAGCATATTATCATTTATATATGTCATAGAATATGGATGTTAGTTATTAATTTTGATGTTCTTGGTCATCAAATCTCATCATGCAATCTTTTCTATTGGATGCTTGCAACCTAATCAGTATTCCTCTACGCCGGCCGTGTTCACTTAGTATTTAATTTCCCCCAATTAATTTTAGTCAAACTCAAATCATACGGCAAAACTTCTATCTCATTCATCAATTAGTTATATGATTCTGCTTAAGTAGAATGAGACAACCTCTCCATACACAAGATAAACAAGTACGGGGATTTGGAAATTGTATGTGGTTACACATACAATCTATATAATTACTCCTAGAAAAATTCTCTTAATTAGAAATCCGTTTATTATTCCTCTGAGTGAACGTTCTACCACAACATCACACTTGGACGTTTCGGCCTAGAATGAAGCTAGTTTTGTATGGTGAAATTAATTCGCACAAGTGTGGTCTTAATCTATGTGCTATATATGGACTTTTCCTTAGAGGGGCGTTTGCCTAAACCCTACAATATATGGACTTTTCCATTAATTTATACATGAACTTACAAGGGCTTATTGGCCTAAAGTGACTGATGCTTTCCATGTGTAGAGCCTTCAAGATCAAGACAAGCTAGGCCTAGTTTACGTCCTCAATCCTTTCTTTTCCTTGGAAGATATCTTTAACAAACTTTAATAAATAGACTCAACACCAACAAGTTAAAATATAATGTTAGTACGCAGAAAAATTACATCCGCTAGCAAGCTCTCCCTTTTAAGTGGCGATAAGGGTGTTGAACAATATCTATGCAACAACCATAGAGTTGTTTTGTTGCATCAACCATAGATAGTCGAGACAAAGAGGACGAAAACAAGAAGAAGAAATTTAAGGAGGCAATTGTTTTGTTGTTGACAGATTGTACATTAGAAATTATAAAATATAAAATAACTCACGAGGTCTATTATTACAGCCGCTTAAAAAAATAAAATTAGTATGCTATTCTTTTATGTACGTGCCAAATATAGTAGCAGAGCATCATATCAATTCTCTTAAATATAAAATTAATCCTAAATTTTATATGGTATGTAATTTTTTTTTTACATTAGTTATTCAATCAACTTTTAAAATTTAGATTTCATAAATAGTATTTTTTTTAATTTAGTAAATAAATTTTATTCTTTAAATATTAAAATATTATTTAATTTAGAAGAGAAAAAAATAAAGAGAATAAATTAGGTAATGTAAAAGTAGATATTACATAAGAGGAGAGAAAAAAATAATAAAAATTATAATAAAATAAACTAAAGATGAGAATTTTAAGATAGTGTGTAGTCAACCAGTAATTATTCAATGTAGTAAAGTGGATAGTTTAGTTTAAATTTTAAAAACTATTAATAGGGAAATTGATGTAAACACTGTAAGACTTTATTTATTAGATTACATAGGAGACTGGAGACATACTAATTAAACATTCTGCATTGCACCATGCGGATATTAATTAAATGACTTCCGATGTCCATGCTTAATACATGGATCATATTTTAAGAGGTTTTGAGTATTGCCATGTGAGATTTTGAGATCAAAATTTAACGTGTCTAAATATACTTCTCTCCTATTTTGTCGTCTACATTAATGTTTAGTAATCATCAATGATTTACTTTCTTCATGTTGACATAAGGACGGATTAACAGAAGCGCTGGGATGAGTGAATCATCTTTTGTCACATATTTTAAGAGGGTTCAAGTCCTCTTAGCAACATATTAATGTTGCCTATGGTACCATGTCACAATAGTGTGATACTGTGCCTCTCCAAACAATTCCTTTGGAGGTTTATGGAGTATGGGGCTGCTCTGTGGTGGGGTCAATCACGTTAAAAAATTTATCGAATACAATTTTAGCTCCCTCATGATTGTGCGTTGGTTGAGGCATGCATGAGGTGTTGAGGTCGAAACTCGACGTGTCCGAGCATATCTTCCCCCATGTCTTGACCACTTGTACTAATGGCTAGTAGCCACCTGTGATTTACCTTTTCTGTATTGGCCTAGGGACGTATTGACGGAAGTATTAGGGCCAAGCGAATCACCTTTTGCCATATATTTTAATTAAAAAAATACCACCATATTTTAATTAAAAAAGAAAAGGGGAAAAAACTAATGTGGACAAAAAAAATAAAAAAGTTATATATCAATATTAACACCACTAAAACATTTTCCTCCTCTCTTTATCCATTAACTAATATTTTACTAATAATAATTCTTTTCCCAAAAATAAAAAAGTTGTCAATAATATTGATACTCATACGCAACACTTTGATCGTTCATTAACTCCACTATCCTCTCGAGCTCATCCCAGTTGCCATCGTTGAACCAGTCGTTCATCTCGCAACTTGCCGTCGTCGCCGGCGGCGCTATCTCACAGTGCGGCGGCGGCGCCGGAGACAATTGCTCGAATGAGTAATTGTTGCACACATATTGCCCTTCATTATTGTTTTGATAACACTTGTCACTCATATTTGGCTCGTAATATTTATTATTATTATTATTGCTGACATATTTGTCTTCTTCATGAGGATAACCGGGAGAAGCCGGCCCGAGATCAGACTCGAAGCTGCTAGCCTTTGAGCTCGAGTCGCTGGAGACAATATTGGTTTTCTGGTTGAATTTTGCCGGCGATTCACTCGTTTTGTGGGAAGACGACGTTGCCCTCTTGAAAATTCGGCATATCGTCCAAATTTCCTGTGAGACAAATCACATCGACCATTAATCAGTTTCAATATCCAAGTCTTAATTTCTCGATCGCGAAGATCATACAGGTCGTCAATCACGCACCGCTTCTTGCAAAGAGTGACGATCAGCGCGGCTGCTATTGTCGTTGTTGTTGGTGGTGGTGGTGGTGGAGGGAGGAGGAAGACGAAACTCGTGCATCATCCAGTCAGTCTTGGTGCCTTTTCCGGCGCTGCCTCTGTAGTAAACTAGCGATTTCTTGAGGCCGATGCAGACATCGCCGGCGCGGCCACCGTAGACTGCTCGGTCGATGCCGGTCGCCTTCCAGAAACCTGAACCGGTGACGCGGTTCGGCCGGATGCTGTTCCGGTACTTCCTTCCTCTCAGACAGAAGAAGTACCACTCCCTCTCTTCTCCACAGCTCGCTTCTGCAGGATTTTCCATCAATTATCTACGAAATAAAATTTAAGAATTTTTTGTGAAAAAAAAAAATCAAAATATATTACTTGGAAGATCCCAAGGGTCGTGCTTGTAGATGTCGACCTCCCTAATGGCATCGATGGAGAAGGCTCTCCTCTGCACCTTCCTCCGGAGATAGAAGCTGAGCAGCTCCTCATCGGTGGGGTGGAACCGGAACCCGGGGAGAAGCACCTGCTCCTCCTCTTCCGCCGCCGCCTCCTCCTTCTCCATGATCGGTTCCTCCTCCATTTGATATAGCACTATATTCCTCCAAGAACAATGATCTATTTATGCACTCGATCTAGTGTAATCGTCAAGTCTTTAATTTGACTCTTTATACGTGTCGTCATAAAATATATTCTGATTTATCTACTCCACCGATTTTGACTTGTTCCGGTACAAAATATTTATCAGTCGAAATTTTCAATCTGAAGCAGAATTAATTAATCGATTTAAATAAGTAATTGGTGTTAGCTTCACACACGCCATATGAAACAGGAGGTAGCGGTTTACGGTGTATATACATTGACTGTTTCAGATCCATTCCTGTCCAAAAATTATGGACTTTTAATGGTTCATTGACAAGCGTAGTCAAAGTTATTGAACTGTATTCAATTCGTTGCTTGCATGTATGTATAAGGAATTTAGCTGATTATATTGAAAAAAATAATAGTTATTCCGATAAATATTTTTTTTAAAAAAATTATATGAGCAAGTTTAGATATTTATAGGGATGTAAATAAATCAAGTCGCTATTGAGTTATTCGAAGCTTGATTCGATAAAAATTCGTTTGAGCTCGTTTAATGAGGCTCGTTAAGATAAACGAACCAAGCTCAAGCTTCGCAATATTCGGCTCGTTAGCTCGTGAACACGTTCGTTAAGCAACTTTTAAATAAAAATAATAATAGTTTTGATATTGAATTTATAGATTTTACACTCTACTTATGAAAAATATAGACAAATATATTAAATTTATTTATTAAAATAAAATTATAAATTTTAATAATATTATTATAATTTTTTCTAAATATATAATTTAATTTTTAATGAATATTTAAATTTATGATTTATATTTATTAAGCTCGTTTAAGTTCGATAAAAGTTCGAATAAGTTCGTGAGTAATGAATATATTTGTTAAATAAAGTTCGAACTTGGCTCGATTATAAACGAACTAAGCTCAAACATTCAAAAGTTCGACTCAGCTCGATTCGATTACATCCCTAAATATTTCTATCTTTTATTCACCTGGCCCACTGAAATTTACCTAATTAATGAATATTCTCTGATTAATGAACGTATTGAAGGGGAGTCATGCATGAGAAGTGTAAGCTGTTGAATTTATATATGGGCCCACCATATGCCACTTGGTTAAATTTCCATCTGAGACCAAATTTCTCGTACTTCCTAGCTAGTAGACAGTCTCCTATATAAGTTAATCATGTAATTTGTCCATCACATAATTTAGGAATGAACTATAAAAGATTTATGAACGTTATCATTTTTCACCCTACTTTATTGAATTTATGATATTGAAAATTAAACATAAGAGGGTAAATTTTCAATTTTAAGGAAAAATAATTTGAAAATTAAGGGTTTTTTTTTAAACAAAATGTTAACAAAATTTTGATATTATTGCGTATTTATTTATGGAAAAGATAATTGGTGTTGACTAAAATAAGAATAAATATTATGAAAAATAGAAAATGATGACTATTTCTCCAACCAAATAAGAATGTTGGTAGGGCTTGAAAAAATAATCACGGGTACCTGTGAAACAATTAAACGCCCTTATCACTACATCAAAGCTTGAGAGCATATCTATAGGGCTTATTGCACTACAAGAAAATTGATTAATAACGATGGAATTAATGATGAAATTATAATCTCGTCGCTAAATTAGTGATGACATTTTAAGTTTTATCGTTAAGTTAGTGATAGAGTATTAATTTCATCGCTAGGTTAGCGATGACATATTAATTTCCATTGTTGAATTAGCGCGAGATTTTAACTTCTGTTACTAAATGTAGCAACCAATTTTAATATCCGTAGCTGCATTTAACGGTGAGTTTTAATTTTTATGTGATGGTTTTTAATTTCTATCGCTTTATTAGCAACAAAATTTAAAATTCCATCGTTAAATAGATTCGCAACTGATATGAGTTGTAACGTGTGGATCCAGAAGAGGACGTGCCGATCAAGGTCAAGGTGACATGGCAGTCAAGGTTAAGATGACGTGATGGTCAAAGTCAAGGGAAGAGAGCATTCTCCACCTCGATTCGTCGTTCGCCTAGCACTAAGGCTCTCAGGTCTAGCTCGACCGGATTATAAGCTGGGCGGGAGATGGCAAACCGACCCTTAAGTCGGTCGAACATAAGGGGGTTAGTGCTTTACTCTTGAACTGAAAAGATAACATGTCTAGTCATTCAATAGCAGTCCATGTTTAAAACGACCGACCCTATAGATCAGTCGGAGTGTCCGACCCACCTCATAATCGACCAGCCATGTGTGGTCAGAATAAGGGTAAGCTCCCAATGTTCATAAATCTCTCTATCTATGGTCGGCTAGATAAAAAGGTTGGTCGAGCTCAAGGCACTTAGCCTCATAAATCTTTATACATGACCGACCAAATAAAGGGTCGGTCGGGCTTAAGACACTTATTCTCACAAATTTCTCTATGCATGCTCAACCATATAAAAAGTCAGCCGGGCCTAAGACACTTAGCTTTATATTGATTCCCAAATGGATTTCTAGCACGCACAGTTTGTTATATGGTTTCTTGAACGGATTTCAAACGCGTCTAATGCATCATATTATTTTTTGAACGGATCGCTAATACTATGCAAAATATAACTGAGCAGTTTAATGCAAGGACATGCATAAAAACGATCGACCTTATGGGCCACCGAGATATACTCAATCGACAATATATGTAGAGAATTCTAACAACCTGTCAGAATAACAATCATATGCAGACAATATTCTACTGGAACCTTCTTTAAGGATTATTATAATGTCTCTCATCAACGGACCACTTATAACAGCATATTCTTTCAATGACCTTAGCAAAGGTATAAGCTATAAATGATAAAAGAGGTATACATATTGGTAAATGAAAGATTCCTCGAATAATTATTACACGTTGCCTAGGTTGTACACTCCCCATTACCCAACAATCTCCGACATTCTCAGCTACTTCATGATTGCAGAGGTTATGAGATGTGGTATATAAAGGGGGAGTCCTCTCTATTAGCAAGGTACGTCCTCGGTACATCTGAAACTTACTTTTGCGCATACGTTCTATACAGTTCTTCTGTTCTTCATTCACCTGACTGAAATTATACTGACCTGAGCGTCGGAGGGACGTCGCCAGGGACTCTCCCCTAGTTTTTGGGCACTGACATTTTGTTGGCTCATCTAAGTGTACGCAGGATCCAAAGTAAGCCTCTTCTTAGAGTAAAAAGTCTTCTCTCTGTTAACAACCAAGCCACCATTCCTAGCATCCCATCTCTCCAATTTTCAGACAAGATCAAATTTGACGCCATTTGTGGGAATTGTCGCTTGAACCTAAAGATCAAAGATGGAAGAAGCTAGACGACTCACCACTGTCACCTTAACACAAGAAGATCTAGAGATGCTCATCGACGCCTGAGCACAGAAACTAGCTCAGCAGCAACAACAAGCAGCTACTTGTGGCACGTTGCTGTCGCCAAATCCTGTAGCATCGACAACAATCCATCAAAGGGAAAGAGGAGCTCGAGAGGAAGGCCCCGCACATCTACCTCTCGCGCCTCATTTGCTAATCCCACATCATCGAGCACTCTTACGTACACCGCCTAGGTACATAGGCTAAGAAGAACTGCACTAAAAATCTTCTGGAGAAGCACCTATCTGAGATAGGCGTAGGGGAAAAGCTCATGAGACTTGCAACTCTCCCTAGAAGATGAGTACCCTGTTCTATCAGGGGGTTCTCGAAGATAAACTGCCAAAACATTAGCATCATTTGACGATAAGTTAATACTCATGGTTGACTGACCCTGAGAATTACCTCCTCAAATTTGAGAATGCAACCTTCCTGCACCAATATATGGACGGTGTAAAGTGCCAAGTATTCCTTACTACACCCGTTGGCTCAGCACAAAGATGGTTCAAGCGATGTCGGCGGAATCCATTCACTATTTCAAGGATTTTTGCAAGGTTTTTCTTTATCATTTCACCAGCAGTCGGCATTACCAGAAGACCCCTTGAGCCTTTTCTCACTCAAACAGGGGCCCAAGGAGACACTCAGGGCCTATATAAAAAAATTTAATCAAGTGTCCATGGATATCCCCACAGCCACCACCAAAATTCTGGTGAGCGCCATCTAAAAAAATACGACTTGGGACCTATACTACATCTCCACTTCTGTATCAATATTTTTCATCAATTAATAATTTGAAGTGTTACATGACATGCAATATGGTTAACATCAAATTTTGACGCCGTTGCCGGTGAATGACTAGTATTGTATATTTGATTTTAGATTGTGCATAATTTTATTTTCTTTATTTTGCATCTTTCTTGATTTTATTGTATATCTACTTGTATTCTCACTTTGACTTGTTTTCATGACCAGGATTTAAAAATTCAAATTATTTGAGTTAGATTTAGAGATTGAGAGAACTTTCAGGGCTTTGAAAATACAAGAGAAATCATCAGAAGTTTTTGATAATACTTCTTCACACTTTGACACTTCCATGGTTGAACATCATAGGACTATAAAGGAGCTTGCAACTACTGATGAGGCATTCAAATATTCATGTATTACTTATCCAGATTTAGCAAGAAATTTTGAGTTAAGATTTGGATTGATTCCTTTACTTCCTAAATTTCAAAGGTTATCTAGAGATGACCCTAATAGACATTTACATGAGTTCTATATGGTTTGTTCTACTATGAAGCCACAGGGAATTTCAGAAGAGGATATCAAGCTAAGGGTTTTTCTATTTTCTTTAACTGGAGTAGCAAATAATTGGTTATATTATCTGCCTCTTGGATACATTACATCTTGGATTGATATGAAGACGACTTTCTTAGAGAAATTCTTTCCAGCTTCAAGAACTGCAACTATCAGGAACAATATTTGTGGGATTCAACAAGTGGTGGGAGGGTCACTTTATGACTATTGGGAGAGATTCAAAAAGTTGTGTTCAAGTTGTCCTCAGCACCAAATCAGTGAGCAGTTACTTGTCCAGAACTTCTATGAAGGTTTGCTACCTATGGACAGGAGTATAATAGATGCAGCAGCTGGAGGAGCTTTAGTGAATAAGACTCCAGAACAAGCTGAAGAGCTTATTTCAAATATGGTAGAGAACTCACAACAATTTGGAAGTAGGTCATTAACTACAAGAAGAGTTGGAGAGGTTCAAATGGTTTCTAATGAGAAAAAGGAGATAAGGAATACATTGTTGGAATTAACATCTTCGGTGAAGCAATTGGTAATAAAGAATGCTAATTGAACTTATACTTTTCCGAATGCCCAATTTCCTTGTCAATCTAGGGTACTTTGTAGTATTTGTTCAAGTCAAGATCACATTTTAGAATTATGTCCAAATCTTCATCAAGATGAATCATTGGCAGCATTTTCAAGAGCTCAATTCCAACAATAATATGACCCTTATTCTTCTACATATAACTATGGTTGGAGAGATCATCCAAACTTGAAGTATGACAACTCATTTTATTAACAAACACCTTCAAATTAGAATTTTTAGCAAAATCAGAGTTTCCAACCACCTCAACAAGGATTCTAACAACAATCACAACCTTTTCAACATTATTATCAATCTACAAATTAATTTTAGCAATCATTTCAGCCTTATTAATAGAATTTTCAGCAAAACCAGTAGCAACATTACCAATCGCAAAATTTCCAGAATCTACAAAACCAGCATGCACTTCCAACACCTTTGAGATTAAGTTTGACTCAAGGAAACTCCAACAATACTTTTAATTCAGATGCACAACAAGCTAGATTGGAGGAATTGATCCATCCTATGTTGCAGTAGCAACAAAATTATCAAAGAATCGATTATGCTTTACAAAACATTGAAAGGCAGATTGGGCAATTAACTTCCAACATTAACCAAATACAAGCTCAATGATCAAGTCAATTGCCTTCACAAACAACTCCTAATTCTAAAGGGAATGTTGGTGCATTAACTCTAAGAAGTGGGAAGATAATTTCATATATGAATTCAAGAGTAGTAGAATCTACTGGGAAATTTTCAACAACTCAATTTCTAGATTCTAGCAGCCCTTTAATAGCTTCAACTAGCTCAGATATGGAATTTCTAACAGCCCAAATTTTTCTAAATTCGAGCTCAAATCCAATTTTCATTGATCCCATGAATTTGGTGTATGAACAAGAGAATTGTTGCTTGAATCCAGGAAGTTCCAGTAGCTTTATCAAATTGAACAAATTCTAGCAGTAACTAATAATTCTAGTAATTTCAAGATTTCAGAACATCAAATTCCATAATCTAGAATTCCAATAGAGCAAATTGCCGAGCCAAACATTCTTTTACCTTTTCCTTAACACAAAGTGCAACCAAGGAAGAATGTAGAGGAAGAAAAGGTTAGAGAATATCAAGAGCTTATGAATCTATTTAGCAAAGTGGAAGTCAATGTTCCTTTGTTGACAATGATTAAATAAATTTCCAAGTATGCAAAATTCTTAAGGATCTTTGCGTGCACAAGAAGAAATTGAAGGGGAGTGAGTTGATTAGCATGAGCAAGAATGTATCAACACTTATTCAACTAGTTCCTCAGAAGTGTGAAGATCCTAGAATATTTACTATATTGTGTGAGATTGGGAGTAATGTGTTTGAGGATGGTATGTTATATTTGGGAGCTTCAATAAATGTAATGCCAAGATCAGTTTTTCAAACTTTAGGGATTGGACCATTACAACCTATAGGGATTATTATTCAGTTAGCTAACCGCAGTCAGACTAATTCAGCTGGAGTTATTGAAGATATATTAGTTAAGGGGAGAGAACTTATTTTTCCTACAGATTTTTATATTCTAGATATGGAGAGAGACTATCTGACCAATAGATCTCCACTTATTCTTGGAAGACCATTCCTAAAAACTACATGGAAAATAATTGATGTTCATGTGAGCACACTTTCTATGGAGATAGGAGATACAGTGGTCCAGTTCAGTATTTTTGATGTCATAAAGCACCCAAGAGAGGATCATTCTATTCTTAGTATGGATATCTCAAAGGAGCTGACTAGCATGAATATCTTTACTGATATTGATTCATTTATGGATATTTATGATGTTGGTAAGTGTGAGGAGTATTCTGTAGCTGTAGAGGATACTTTACTCATGGAAGAAGAAGTTAATGTTGGGTGATCGGTGACCGGCTTGAAGGAGGGTTGGATAGACGACACCTCCAAATCGTTCGCTTCCTACGTTGTTAGCTTGCGCAGCGGAATAATACAAAAATAAACAAGCTAAACAAAATACAAGACAAGAAATGCAAACCAAGCTACATGATCATTTACGTGGTTCAGAGATAAAGCTCCTACTCCACGGCGTGTCCGTAAGGTGGACGATCTCTATCCGTCGGTGGATTACTCCCCGGAAGATCTCCGATTAGCTCAAACCTCCTTGTGGGTGGAGAAACCTCACCACAAACTCACCAAGACCTCTTGGACACAAGGGAAACTCTTGAGCACTTGTAGACTACTAATTAGACCTTAACCAAGTCTAATTTCGTCAACCTCAACCAAGCTTCTAATGCTTGGTTATATAGGCCACGGGTTGGAAAACCCCGTCTGCCAGTCGACTGTCAAAACATGCAGTCGACTGCCCTCTATGGAAATTCGACCGTTACATCCCAACGGCTCGATACCAGTCGACTGCTCCACACTGACCGAACGAACAGAACCATTCTGTTCGCACCCAGTCGACTGAACCAGTCGACTGCGCCAGTCGACTGCTAAAACATGCAGTCGACTGCTACAGTACTGCTACAGTAACGCTACAGTACTGCTATAGTAACGCTACAGTGAAACCCTAAAACTAGGATTTTACTCCGAGACAATCTCTCATGCACTCGTACCCTCACCCTTACGACTCATTTGACGCTTCCTTTGCAGCTTTGACCTCATGCCTTCAAGCCTACTTCCTTTGGCTCTCGTCCCTCGGATGCATACAAGCCTGCGACTCATCCCCAATGTCATCCTTCGCGTATGCCTCGAAGTCGCTTCCCTCGGCCCTTGTCCTCGCTGCCTTGTCCACGGTCCCTCGGATGCTCCATCCTTCACCGGACCCGAAGCCATCAACCTGAGTCACATGTGTATTCTGCAGTCCTGCACAACTCAAGTACACATATCAAATACAAGGGTGAACCTAACTTAAACCATTTGCCCAAACACCAAAACACATGGTCCCGCGGACCATTGGGATTGCTCCAACAATCTCCCCCTTTTTGGTATTTGGCAATACGTTTAAGTTAGGGAAATGTGAACTGAAAAAGGCTGAAGAAACTATACTCACCAGGACCTCCTATCCGAATATAAGGGTCATTAGACCAAACACAAAATGTCTCCTGTATACATGTCAATCATATGCAATCACCAAAAATGCAACATACAAAAAGCAGCAATCATAAACAATAAATGCAATCTATGCATATGATGTAAAAATGACATGATCACCCTTGATTCCAGTCAGTCACCTCACACGTGATGATGAAATTGAGTGGGTAGGGCTATAACAACTGTGCACTTTGCCATCACTACTCCTGAGTGACCGAGTGGATAGGATGCTGTTAGAATATACCTATCCTCCTACCCCAAATATAATGGGGGAACCTAAGCTCTTATCTCCTTGTATCATGGTCAAGGGGAGGGATCCTTGTTCGCTACCACGCTGAAATCACACTACCCATGAGTGGACCAGTGGAGCCTTGATAGAGCAAACTGCACACACTCTACCTGATGTACTACTAACCCATGAGTGATTGTGTGTGCAGATCATGTAACTGGCGATGTGCTCAATAATAATAGAGTCGACAATCGCTCAACATGTAATCATGCAAGATGGTGCATGACACTAAGCGTGTAGATCATGACAGTATACACCTCTATTTAATATGTACAAAAAAAGAAATAAATCCATACAATGATCTAGGTATCATAAATCTAGGTACACAAATTAGATATGCCAAATAACTAGTCTATTATACAGTAGGGCAATGTATGCCACTATTTCTATGAACAAGAGTACACATGGCAATAATCAAGAGAATATAAGCATGAATGCATAATAGATAACAATAAAGGCAGACTACAAGTACTAAGTAGTGACATACCAAAGCAGATGTAAACATAACCATTACTACTAGCTATAACCAACTATGTATATCAAAATGACAATATCAAAAGAGATAAGTCAAAGGTACCTGCCTTTATCAGTCGATCATGAACAGAAATCCTACGTCGAGATGCCCGTCTCGAATCAATGTCCTGCAATTACATAAATATATTTAGCTAATTACACATATAGCAAATAGCTAAATAAAATCCCCAAACATTTTTAGGGTAACCCCTAATTGAAGTATGATCATTAATTAACCACTCACTAGAGTTAAATTAGTTTAACCCTAATTATCACGACAACCAATTGGATAAATCATTCCTAATCTTTCTTAGTTTCAGTTCTAGGTATAAACTACAGCAAGGATCAATTTCTCTACACCTTACCTCAACTCAAAGCCACTCCTGTTGATCCACGGCCAGAAAACGCAAATGCTAGAAATTCTAGCCGGAAGCACTTGCCACCAAAATCAGCTGACTAACTATAATGGTCGGGATTCAACAAAGGTGTAAACGCTGCAACTTTAGATCTGCAACCAATCATGCTGAGCAAGTAACAATCGTATGGGAAAATCGAACAGAAGGAAGAACAGAGATACAGAGAACACCTCTTACCTTCCGATTCCAAGTGAGTGGAGATCGACAGCTATACCACAACTTGTGTTAGGCAACCAACGAATAGCGACACTGTAGTCTAAAGCCACAGCATCGACCCTTGATTTGCCCTGGCTCCTGGTAGGGTGGATCGAAAAGAAGAAAGGGGCGACGCGATGTGGGGAGACTATGGCACGGGTCGGAGAAAGATCAAGAGAAGAAGGATCAATCAAGACTAGCTTACCCTTGGAGCCCTGAACGCCCACCCGCGCCGACGATCTGGTGACACTGGCTCGATCAAGTGGCGGTGATCGAGCGATGGTAACAAGGCAACATAGCAAGCACCAGAGTTCACGGCCACAACGATGGAAGAGGGTGACGACGATCTCCTGCACTTGGCCACAGATCAGCCCGTGTAGGGCAGTGTGGCATAGAGAGGATTCTGGCAGATTGGCTGGCGATCGGAGGAGGAAAGGGAAGGAGATGATTCGGTGGAGATTAGGGCTAACTTATGAGGAAGAGGAAAGGGGAGGAGAGGAAATGAGACGGCGCCGGTTGGAGAAAGGGTGAAGGCAGTCGACGCTCCACGCCGCGTGAGGGAGAGGCGACGTCGGGCGAGAGGGGAGAAGGGAGAGGCGTCGGGAGGCTTAGGTCACGGGTGATTCAGAAGAAAATAATTAGATTTTATAAATATATATAACTTATCTTTATTTAATTAAAATCTAAGTTAATTCCTCGATTAACTCCCACTTGAATGGTATTCTCAAACAGGCTTTCCCCAAGCCTATAAATTCGTCCCCTTAAACTCGTCATACGAGTTTCGAAAAATTCTCAAAAAATTCTTAAAAATTTCTAAAAATTCCGTTAAGGTTATTCATCTATTTATCTTTATTATTTAATTATTATTTGAGTAATTTATTTTACATTCTCCTTCACTAAAAAAAATTTGATTCCTAAATTTACGTTATTTACCATCAGTAAGTACTAGCAATAGACAATCAAATAAATGCTGAACAGAACTCTAACCCGCATACCTCAAGTAAAAGGATGGGGATATCGAGCTCGGATCATATCCTTGAGCTCCAAAGTGGTATCCTCATCAGAATGATACTGCCATCCGACTTTAACCAGCCGGATAGTCTTGTTCCGTAGTTGACGCTCTTTGTGGTCTAGAATCCGTATCGGAACCTCCTCGTAGGTAACGTCAGGTTGAATGGGAACTGTTATATCTGACAGAACATGTGCTGGGTCGGGTACATATCTTCTCAGCATGGACACATGAAATACATCATGAATGTCTGCCAAAGACGATGGTAGCGCCAAATGGTAAGCTACCGCTCCAACCCTCTCCAAGATCTGGAAAGACCCAATGTATCATGGAGCTAACTTACCTCCGAGGTCAAATCTCTTCGCCTCTTTTGTGGGTGAGACCCTCAAAAATACATGGTCGCCTGTAGAGAACTCTAAGGGTCTCTGTCTCCGATCAACATAACTCTTTTGATGGTCCTGCGCCTCGGACATCCTCCGTCTGATAGTACAGACCAACTCTGCATCCTGCTGAGCTCTTTGATGTCCTAGCAGCTGGGCCTCCCCAACCTCTTCCCAGAGGGTGGGTGTCCGACAAGGTCTACCATACAATGCTTTAAACGTGCCATCTGGATAGCTGAATAATAGCTGTTGTTGTAGGTGAACTCTACTAATGGTAAGTGGTCCTCCCAGTTGCCTCTGAAATCCATAACGCAAGACCTCAGCAAGTCCTCTATGGTCTGAATGATTCACTCTGACTGTCCATCTGTTTACGGATGGAATGTTGTGTTGAATCGGAGTTGTGTGCTCAAGGCCTGCTGCAGACTCTGCCAGAACCGGGACGTGAACCTTGGGTCTCTATCCGATATAATGCTCAAGGGAACATCATGCAATTTAATGATCTCTCGACAATATAACTCTGCCAATCATTCCAGAGAATAGGTTTTCCAGATCGCTAAGAAGTGTGCGGATTTGGTTAATCAGTCAATGACTACCCAAATCGCATCACAGCCTCATCGTGTCCTAGGAAATCCCGCCACAAAATCCATGGTGATGTGCTCCCATTTCCACTACGGAATAGGAATCCTCTGAAGTAAACTAGTAGGTCTCTGGTGCTCAGCCTTCACCTGCTGACAGACTACACATCTAGCTACAAACTCCGCGATGTTTTTCTTCATGCCATTCCACCAATAGGAATGCCTCAAATCTCGATACATGAGGGTTTCGCCCAGGTGGATCGCAAATCGGTAGCGATGAGCCTCCTGAATAGCTCCTCCAAGACCAGGTGAGACTAAGATACGCATAACCTGTCTCAGAAATAAATAACACCCTCTTCATCTCGGGTGAACTCTGTCTGCTGCCCGGACGCTATTTGGCTGCCAATGAACTATAAATGTTGATTACCGGCCTGGGCCTCTTGGATCCTCGTCCTAATCGATGACTGAGCCACCATGATAACAAGGATATCTTGCTCTATCTGTCCCTTCTCCTCAAGGCCCAACTCGGAGAACCCCTGAATCAAGTCCGTGACTAAAACTCGGTGGCACGCTAAAGTCCCTCTGGACTTCCGGCTAAGTGTATCGGCAACCACATTAGCTTTACCCGGGTGGTAGATAGTAGTACAGTCATAATCCTTCAGAAACTCCATCCATCTCCTCAGTCAATTTTCTAGGACACGAACTTTCTAGCCAAGGTATTTCTGTGGACCCTCAAAAGATCGAGGCTATTACCAGCTGGGAGCAGCCGAAATCAGTTCAGGAGATCCGTAGTTTCTTGAGTTTTTCTTGGGACTCCCCCACTTACTTCCTTTTTCACTAAGATATGATCTTCGGGCATGGATGATATTTAATGGTTCGGTCGACCAAACAATGTTTGCTAAGATTTGCAATTAATGCTTCATTAATGTAGTAATCGTTCGATCCTCTAGTTAGGCCGATTGATTAGCTAGGTTTCTTTCTCTGCTTTGGATCGATGAGATCTATGCCACATCATCAAGATTTAGTCGACCGATCCTCTGATTTGGTCGACCGATTAGGCTTTCTTAGGACTCTGCTCTGCTTTGGTCTGAACTAGTCTCTAGTCTAAGTTAGTTTTGTTTAATCGACCAATCCTAGTATTTGGTCAACCGATAAACTTTGGTTCCTACAACACAGAGTTAGAACAAGAGCTCCTGCAAAACAGAGTTATCACAGTAATATATGAATAATAGTAAGATGTATGAGTAGTAATTGACAGTAACACTGTCATGATCTCAACTTGGAAACCTTCCCAGTTTCTTCAATTGAATTAGCGACCTAGGATTTATTCCCTTCCAGAACACGACCTCACTGTTGCTCCTCCAGTTGCTTAGCTCAACCTACCTTCCAAACATGGTCCTCCAGACCTGTTTAGACTTTACCGCTTAGCATTGGATCAGCACACCAAGATTTTCCCTCGAACTACAGACCTCCAGACCTATCGAGCTTCCCTGCCAAGTGTCAGGTTCTCTCGACCCACTTGGTCTTTCCGCCTAGCTTCCATGATTTGCTAAGACTTTCTCTAGATTGAGTAAACAACCTGCACACTCAGTCAACTTATTAGATCACAATAATACTTAACTTGAACTATTGATAACATCAAAACTTAGATTTGATTTTGGTACACCTTGCACCAACAATCTCCCCCTTTTTGATGTTTGACAATCAATGTTTACAGTTAAGTTAATATATGCAAAAATAAATAAGCAGTTTTTACTTAACTCTCCCCCTGAGTTAAATAATTCTCCCTGAATTTACTATCTCTTCCTCTTTGACACACATTAAAAATAGGGCTACCTTGAACAACAAGTAACAAAATAGCTTGAATATAAAATTCCCAAGGTGATTTTGAAATCTTGATTTCTAAGGTATTCTCTAAGTATTGCACCAATAATGATGAAATAGCTTTTCCCAAAAATATTCTCATTGTATTCCTAAGGTATTCCCTTACCCTTTTGAAAGACTATAATAAGATGTATTTAGGGTTTTCAAAATGATCATGATTCCAACCTAATTTCAAAAATATTTTTCAAGTAATTTTCAAAAATTCACTTAGTAAAATTTTTCAAGAATATTTTTCAAAAAGACATTTCAAGACTTAAAATATTTTTTCATAACTAAGATGCTTCCAAAATAATTTTTCAACTAATTTTGTAAGAGCGATTAAAAATATTTTCAAACTATTCTTATCAAATATCTTTTCAAAGAGTGTTTCAAAACATGTTTTCTAAAGTATGATTTTGAAGAAAATATTTTTAAAAGAGAATGCTTGAACTTAAAAATTTTCAAACCCTTTTTGAAAATATATTTTCAAAAATATTTCATTTTGAAACTCTTTTTAAAATATGTCTTTCAATATAGTCTCTTCCACTTAACGAGACACTCTTTTGGACATCCTTGTTACCCATATGGAAGACATTCCTATACATGTCTAAGGGTCATGGTTGACTTAAAAATCTAAAGACTTAGGTGGTGATCAATAATTTATATATAATACACTCAATCAATCATCAATGAAAAATTTTAAAACAAATTTATAAGTTTTTAAAAACCTTTTCAAAAATATTGTTAATTGACTTTAGCATTTTACCCATTCTAAATTATCAAATATGGTACTCGTATAGTTGTGTGAGATGACTTTATTAATTTTGAGTTGTAATTTGAATTGAGTTAAAATTGAGTTTGAATTGAACTTGGATTAAGATTAAGTTAATGATAACATTATTATTTTGTGAATTAACTAAATTAATATTATTTATTAATTTATTAACTTATGTTTAGTTTAGAAATTTTAAGGTTAATTGTTAAAGATAGTTAATTAATTAAAAATTAATTTAAGGTTAAGTTGATTTCTAATTATTAATTGGTTTAAGAATTAATTTTAATTGTTATGGTAAATTTATATAGATTGATTTTAAGATTAATTTAATTTTGTTTAAGGTTAAAGTACTTTATTTGTTGATTAAAGTAAAAATTTATTAAAGATTAATCATGTATATTTAGTTAAATTAGTTAAAGATTATGGTTAATTAATTAAGTTTTCAAATTATGAAGCTAAGCAGAATTATGAATTACTTGTATTTAGAGTTAAGGATTTATAATTGTGTTTTGAGTTGGTTTAGATTAGTTGTATTACTTTAGAAATTTATTGATTAATGTTATTAATTAAAGTTTAGATTTCAAATTGAGATTCATTAACAGTTAATTATGTGTATTAAATTTAAAGTTTAATTATTAATTTAATTAACTTAAATTATTTAGTAATTGATTAATAATTTATAATTAATTTAGTTTTAATTACTTTAAACTATTAATTAAGTTTTCAAATTATAAAGCTAAGTAGAATTATGAATTACTTGTATTTAGAGTTAAGGATTTAGAATTGTGTTTTGAGTTGGTTCAAATTAGTTTTATTAATTTATAAATATATTGATTAATGTTATTAATTAAAGTTTAGATTTCAAATTGAGATTCATTAAGAGTTAATTAAGTGTATTAAATTTAAAGTTTAATTATTAATTTAATTAGGTTAAAATTATTTAATAATTGATTAATAATTTATAATTAATTTAGTTGTAATTACTTTAATTTAGGTTTAAGTTTACATTTTTAAATTTTAAATTAAATTTACGTTTAAATTTTAATTAATGTTTTAATTTAAGTTTTTAATTATGTTTTTATTTAACTTTAAGTTATAATTAATTTTAATTTAAATTAGGATTAATTTATTTAAGGTATTAAAAAATTATTTATTAATTTCAAATTAAATTTTATTTAAAAATTTTAATTTAGTTTTTTTATTATTTATTGATTATGAATTAACTTTTAATTGGGTTTTGAATTAAAGTGTAAACTTTTGGTTAATTAATCAGTTTTAGATTTAATTAAGCAATGTAATTATTTTAGTTAAAATTTCCTTGAGATTGAATAATTATTAATTTTAGATTAGTTACTGATATTGAAGTCATTAAGTTGATTAATATAGTTTAATAATTGATTAAGTTTAATTGATTAATTAATAGTTAATAATTAATTTAGTTTGAATTTAAAGTTGATTTAGTTTGTCTTTATTTAAGTTCTAAATAAGTTAATGTTTATTTAATTTAAGTTTTAAGTGATTTTAATTTTGAATTATATTTTATATTTTAATTTATTTTAGTTTTAATTAATTTTGATTTAAAGTTTTAACTTGTTTAGTTACTTCAACTAAGTTTAAATTAAGTTAATTAGATTTAAATTATTAAGAATTTTAAAAAGGTTGTTCAACCCATGTTAGATTCAAACTTAGTTTTGGATTAATCAAGCAAGCTTTTAAGGATAAATTTTCAGTTCAGTGGCGAGGCATATGACCTTCTTGTGTATCAATGGTGGACTGCTTGCTGAATACTTTCTAAAATATTTCTGCCCAAAAAAAAATAATACTAATTTTTGCTCTAACTAGCTCATGTTTGACTAGGATAGCTTCAGTCAGATCTACTAAGTCTAGTGCACCAGGTAAAATACATAAGATTCAGCTTAGACATGATTTCAACAAAGCTTAGACATGATGCTATGTTATTAGGATTTGGTAAACATTTTTAACTAACCATTCTAGGCCAAGTATAAGAAGAGAATGCATGACATGATATATAACAGGTAAGTATATATGATCATGACAAGTCAATCAATTCAAACAAGTCATATTATTGATATTATTATTATTATTATCCTTGTTGTTTTATAATTATTGTTGTTTTGTTGTCATTATTATTATTATTATTATCTTTGTTGTTGTTGTTATATTATTAGTATTTTTAAATTACTGATTAGTTCCATAATTAAAAGGTATATGATTATAATTAGGCTTGTGGAAGTTTTGTTTTAGATTTGGTTTTGATTTGTAACATAGATCTAGATCTTGTGAGTTGATAAAATTATTAATAATATTTTTTAGTTTATCAATTTTATTTTCCAAAAGATTATTTTATTTTTCTAGTTTTCTAAAATTTGAATTGGTATTTAATTTTAAATTTTTACCATTTAGTTTCTTATTTTTATTTTCTAAATTAATTTTGTTTATTGTTAATTAACTTTAGATAATTATTATTTTGATTTAAATTTAAATTATCTTAAGTAAATAAATTTTGATTAACTAGATCTAGGTCTTGATTAAGGTTTGGGTTGATTTAATCATTTTTAGTTACATTTGAATTATTTAATTTTTTTAATTAAATTATTTTTGTTAAGTAATGTTAATATAGGATTTTCATGCTTTTTTAAATTCATAGTACAATCTAAATAGAAAAGATCTAAAGCATACAAATTTTCATGTAAAATAAATTCATTTACCTTAATTGCTCCCTCTAGATCCTTGGATTTTCTTTCAGGGTATTGAAATTTATAATGACCCATTCTTTTATATTTGAAGAATTCAATCTAGTCCTTCTTTTTCTAGACTCTAGGCATTAGTTCTTCCTTTGCCTCCGGTTGTACGGATCAGTTCATTGGATATTTACTTTTATAGTGTCATTTTTCACTACACTTAAAACATGTTATGTGATCTTTAAATTTTGTATTTACAATATTACCTTTTGAATCCTCATTAGGATTCTCCCTCTTGATTGTTGCCATCTCAAATTTAGGCTTGAGTGTTTGGTCGGACTCAGGTTCGGATCCGTCTGCCTCCTTCTCAACTATTAGTGCCATGAAGTTGATTTGGTCTTGATCTTCTAAATCTGTCTCTAAGGATAGCTCTTCGGATTTGGACTCAAATTCGAACTCACATTTTCCTTGATCTTCTAGCCTCGACGGAGTCTCATGAAGCTCAATCAATTTGGTCCATAACTTGAATGTGTTCTTGTAATCTTCTAATTAACATAAAATTTTATTAGATAAAACACTAATTAATATATCAATTACCTTTGTGTTTGCTTCTATGTTTCAAGAAGGCTGTCTCAGTGCAATCCAGTTGTCAAAATTGTTGCTTCCTACAAAATATTCCATCATTCACCTTTCAAAATTGAAATAGACTTGATTGTATGATGGAGGTTCATAGATGCTTCTTCCTTCTTGATAGGATGTCGACATTCTTGTAAGAAAAAGATAGAAAACAAATTTTAAAGACTTTTGTCTTGGGATTAGCAGTGCGAGATAAAGAATAAAAAAAATATTACTTAAGAATTAAAGAAAATACTTTTAAAGAAAAAGTTTTTAAAATTAATGGAAAAATGGTTAAGTAATTTCAGAGTTATCAGGCTCTGATACAAATTGAAGGATCGATAGAAAGCGATAGAGGGGGAGGGGTGAATATCGCTCTATAAAAACTCTTCTTATCGTATCGTAAAAACAATCACAATCAGCAGTAGAAAATAGAATAATAAAATAGATGACTCGGGTGGTTACTTGGTTCGGAGCCAACGTCAACTCATACTCCAAGGGCCGTGATCCTTAATCGCACCGTTGGGCAATTCACTATAATTCTTCTTTCTGAAACTTTCAGAAAGAAGAAATTCATACAATAAATAATATAAGATAGTAATAACCTACTATCTTATTGAAACTAAGTACAATGCAAGCAATATAAAATTATACTAACAGTAGAAAAACGATGAGGCTCGGCCGACACTTGAATGAAGTAGTAGCTTGCTTGAAGAAGTGTTGTAGAGTAGTTGCACGAAACTTTTGCACAGAGGTGAACAGAAAACTTGATTGACTTGATTGTCTTTTAGCATCGAATCTCGAGCTCCTTTTTATAAGAATCGTCAACGTTCGGTCGACCGATCCTTGGGTTCGGTCGACCGAACCCACTCCCTTCCTTCTTTGCTGATATCCAATCTTCGGGCATTGATGATATTTAATGGTTTGGTCTACCGATCACTATGTTTGGTTGACCGAATAGTGTTAGCCGAGATTTGCAATTAATGCTTCATTAATGTAGTGATTGTTTGGTCGACTGATCCTTTGGTTAGGTCTACCGATCAACCAGGTTTCCTTGTCTACTTTGGCTCAGTGAGATCTGTGCCACATCATCAAGTATCGGTTGACCGATACTTTGGTTTGGTTGACTGATCAGGCTTTGATCGGACTCTTCTCTGCTTTGCTCAGAACTAGTCTCTGGTATGAGTTAGTTTTGTTTGGTCAACCGATCTTGGTGTTCGGTCAATTGATAAATTTTGATTCCTGCAACACAGAGTTAGAACAAGAGCTCCTACAAAATAGAGTTAGCACAGTAATATATGAATAATAGTAAGATGCATGAGTAGTAATTAACAGTAACACTGTCTTGATCTCAATTTGGAAACCTTCCCAGTTTCTTCAGTTGAATTAGTGACCTAGGGTTTGTTCCCTTTCGGAACACGACCTTATTATCTCTTCTCCAGTTGCTTACCTCAACCTACCTGCCAAACATGGTCCTCCAGATCTGTTTGGATTTTACCACTTAACATTAGATTGGCACACTAGGACTTTCCCTCGAACTACAGTCCCCCAGACCTATTGAGCTTCCCTGCTAAGTGTCGGGTCCTCTCGACCCACTTGGTCTTTCCGCCTAGCTTCCACGATCTGCTAGACTTTCTCCAGATTGAGTAAACAACCTACACACTCAGTCAACTTATTAGATCATAACAAGACTTAATTTGAACCTTTGATAACATCAAAACTCAGGTTCGATTCTGGTGCGTCCTGCACCAACACATGAGTTAGTGAATGAAGAAAACAATTGGAAAAGAACTTGGAAGTCAAATTTTGGAATTGAAATCAGTGAAGAAGTGCAGTGCTTGTTTTGACTATTATTGTACAGAGGTTTGTACCAACTTTTGGAAAAAGTTAGAGTTGAAATGAATGAATGAAGTGTACTTCTAAGCATAGTTAATAAAATGTTTCCTGAGGTTTATGTATCAGAGATGTAAACTAGGACTGCCAAGCATGGAAAGAAGTAGAAAAATCAGTTTCAATTCTATTTGAACTTTTAAGATTAGTATATGAAATGGAATGAATTTGAAACTGAATTTGTTAAACGATGTGATACATTTTGAAGTCAATTAAGGAAGACGAAAGGTAGGGAAGTGTGGCTGGAATTTATTGTATAGCAACCTTTTGTATCCATATCTTCCACCAGCATTTGAGTTAAAACTTCTTTCTTATCTTCTTTTTAAGCTAGTGCTTCGAATTGTACTTAATTCATATCTTCTTTTTCTTCATGATCAACCTTCATAATGTGATTTTTATATTCATGATGATGGTGGAGAGTAGAAGATGAGCAAACATATGGTAGTGCAAGAAGCATAAGTAGAATGAGTGTCCTCTATTTTTTTTGTGATGACATATTGAAATAGGATGAGGGCCATTGAAAAATTTTTATCTTGTGAGATTAGTGTGCTATCATTCTCAATTCATTCATGATGGATGAAGATTATTATGTTGCTAACCAAGAGTTAAGTTTGATGTCCATGAATGCTTGAGTTTTTGGAACTTGACAAACTTAGATGGTTTTCCTTTTTCTATTTTCTAATCATGTTTAGGAATGCGTTTAGGGGGTGCCATTAAAGTAGATTATTTAGTTTTCTTGACTTGCATGAGACATGTAAGAATAAGTGTGGGGGATTTTGATAGTGTGTTCATGTGACGTTCTATTTTCATTGGAATGGTTTGATTATGAAGATTATTTTGTTTGGGCAATTGATTTGAGAGTTGACATTTTGTTAAGCAAGTAATATTTTGAGTTAATCTAATCCATGTTTATTAATTCATGATGTGTGCTTAGCGTGTTTTAATTTGGTTTTGCAAGTAAAGAGTTGGATGCATTGTAACACTCGGGTTCACTTAAGTTCAACTAGCTTGGAAGTCGAACTTAGTTTGCGCTAACCCAGCCACTGTTGCAACCCAACCAAAGCTACCTATTGTTGAACCGGGTTTGAACAGAGATTTAAAAGATAAGCTTTGGCATGATGAACAGTGGGCTTTGCTACTATTCATTGTGCTAGCATCTCTCGAGAGCATGAGGTGGAGTTCCTTCCACTTTATAGATCTGAGATCCAGTTTTCTTCATTGACGGTGAGACCTGAGCGACTAGAAATCAACATTCGAGGATCAGGGTGCGATAAATGGTGTTTTCCCTGATCATAATTTTGGCATCCGCATTCCTCAGCGGTTATAGATCAGAGGGTGTTTCTCCGATCTGAGCTTCCATCGTCCAACGGTGTAACGACCACCCTTCTTATCTATACTACTACTCTTTAAAGACGACCGTTACTTATCTATTACTCTACTTACTAGTGTTACTTATGCTATTATTAATAACACTTAATTTATCACGGCCCCAGAGAAGTTCCTACTAAAAAATTTCGGCAGAGTCTCCCCTATACCGGTGACAATAATCATCAATACATGCAAAATAAACCACCAGCCACATGCGGCTGGTATATATATTTCACAACCACGCAGTAATAAGACACAGCAACTTAAAAAAAACTATTCTAGCAATAGCAAATGAATAAAGCTCCAACAGTGGAAACAACCAAACTAACAATACGGAATAGACTCAATTAGCAACATAAGAAAAAGGAAACAACTCTTTAACAGTCTCAACTTCTCTAATAACATTAAAGAAAGACTCTAAACAACTTCTTAGTCAAGTCCCGAGGCTTCCATAGTTCAACATCACACACCATCCATCACGCATCCTCCTTGTCGCCTTCCTCTTTATACTTTAGCTTTTCCTTTATCTGCAGTAGAAGGAAAAATAAATCTATAAGCGAAACGCTTAATAAGTACTAAACTATCTCACAAAAACTCGAAAGTGCATAAGATACAAGGATGCTAAAACTGAAATGCTAAAAAGAAAAGCTACACATGCTCATCTAATAGCAAAGTACTAAAATAATCTGCATACTCATGATATACAAGAATAAATCTGCATGCTGGAAATAAAACTAATCATGCTCAATAAACTCATAAGGAAAGCAAATGAAAACCAATACTGTATACTTAGAATTATAAGAGCTAAACTTTGCTAGTTCTAAACATAGGTGATACTTGTTTCATTTACTTATAGTCTTATACTTGAAATTAATATTTAACTTTCTTCTTCTCTTTCTTGGGCCCAGGCTTAGTACCAAATGCGTGCTCTCTAATAGAGACTGAGGTAGCGAGCCTCCAGTCCTATGATGGTAAAGACCTTGGTCTTAGCAGGGCCAAGACCTTGGAATTGGTCACCTGGATTTGTTTAACGACAACCTTGGAAGTCGAGTACTAGCCTCTTACTTTAAATTTCCTGTTATCTTTTCTAACTAGACCTTGGTCTTTTCTCTACTCATAACTTCTCATAATCCCTTAATAGAGCTTACTAGAACATTGTAAGTATATCTAACAAGTAGAGAATTGCAACTAACTGAGCATGCTATAAAATAAAGCAAAGTCAATCAAACTACAAGATAAGCTTAATAGCTATTCATGTTCAAGAAAATCAAGAAACTAACACTACATGCTTTAAATAAAGGATGTTCTTGCCTTTTTGAGTAGCAAGGAAAATGCTAAACCCATTCTAACTAAATAACGGGCTGTTCTTGCCCTTTGAGTAGCAAGGAAAATGCTATGAAAATCCGAACCAAGAAAACAATGAAATACTTGTTGCCCTTTAAACTTCAAGCTATCCTAATGCCGTAAGAAAACAATGATACACTAGCTGTATAGAAAATATGAAGCACGGAAACAAAGCCATTAAAATCCGGACTGCAACAAGCTCCAGGGGGGCTGTTCTAAGCCCTAATAAAGTTATTCGTGGTTACAGAAATGCAAATAAAACTGGGAAAACACACCTAACTTACCAGTCATAAGAATCCAGAACTATACAAGATATAGAAGAACATGATAGCATAGCAAGAACAAATCTGAACCTTACCAGCTACATTAATCCGAACAATACAAGATCCAAAAGTATACAAGATATAGAAGAACATGATAGCATAGCAAGAACAAATCTGAACCTTACCAGCTACATTAATCCAAACAATACAAGGCTACATAGACTAAACTAAGGCACTTCCATAATTGCAAACATGCACCGTTCATATTAATTGAAGCAAGGAAACAAATAAAACAGCACTTTAAATTTGAAATTGAGTTCATGGCAGCAACCAATAAAAATGGAATTACTACTTTCTTCCTTTGTGATTCATGGTTGCTAATTCAAAACACAAAATCCTTTGCTCTGTTTGAAACTAAAGAGATCTAAACCACATGCTTAACCCATACTATTTATTTCCCTTCTTGGAAGTACATGGCAGCAAGTTCCAAACACCAACCTTTACTACACGATTCAAAAACAAGGAGAAGCGAAAATCGAAAACCACTCCTATCGCAGGTGAGTAGTACTTACACTTGTTCTTGCACTTACAACCCATGGTATGGTTCTAGGGTTTCGGGTGGAGCTTGAAACCTCGGCGATTCCTTTGTGTTCGCGTCCCTTCTTGACGAGAGGAGCTTGATGGTGTGATGACCTCTCAGAAAAGAGTGCTCGCCGGCCGCTGGAAATACCCTAGCTCTCTGCCGCGGTTTCGCCCGAGAAGAGAAGCGCCATCAAACTCGAGAGAAGGGAAAATGGGATTTAGGGTTCGGGAAAAAGAAAACCTAAACCTTTTCTTATAACTAGGGTTTTTATTAGATACTATACCTTAAATATTTGTCGCTCTTTCCTTATTCAGCAACGACCGCGTGAACACTTGGTTGGCTGCGTTCTGCTTAAAGCTCGGCTCGTGGGTTCAAATCTTGGCTGCAACCCTTTTCTTCCTATTATTTCCTGTTATTAACTTCTATTACTTATATAAATTTTGTTCTCTATATGTTCACGAAAAAGTCATGGAACAGTTGGCTGGCTGGATTCGGTTAAGGTCGGGTTCGGCCGAAGGTCTCGGGTTTGAACCTTGGCTCGGACATTTTTTTGTCAAAACTTCTTTCGTTTAGTAAAAATACCAAACGACCTCCAAAAATTGCATAAAAATACTCTAAAAATTCCTAAAAATCTCTAGAATATTTAAAAATTATTTCCAAATATTTTTAAGGACATTTAGAACTCGAAATAGGGAAAATTGGGTCATTACAAGCGGAGTTGCCGGCGACATTTCCTTGGTATTCTGATTCCATTTCATCCTCAAATTCATTTGTGACTTCTGAATTGATCAGATCAATCAATTAGAGCAAGTGATTCCTGATTTCATTCCTCTGTTCTTCGCGCGCCGAGAGTTTCAGTTGATCATGAGCTTGAAGGGCGGTTGCCAGGAGTTGTGAGCATCATCAGTACTAGCTGGGTGTTTGGTTCTTCTTTGTTTATTGCTTGAAGGGCATTTCCCAAAGGCATTTTTGTTTGACAGCGGGAAGAAGGAACTCAATCCATGATTTGAGTTGAGGAACATTTTCTTTATCTTTGATTCTTACATTCAATAACTCAGATCTAATAATCTAATTACTTTCATTTGCAACATACCTTCAGTTTTAAATTCCTACAATTTGATTAAAGAATTTTATCCATTACTTTACTGAATCAGAAACCCTTGATCTTTGTATTTGGTTTGCTACAATTCAATTGCCACACGCTTCAATTTTGTTTCAGACATCTTTATCTTGTAGTTAGTTTAGCTTTTGTAATTCAGCTCGTCAACATATTAAATCAAATACTGTTTTACATTGATTTCAATTTGATTGTAAGAGTTGAATTTCATCTTCTTCATTGTGTAATTAAGTTTTGTTATGTTGTTCTTCAAGTCTAGTTATTCTTAAATTTGCTATTGTTAGGATTTGATTTTTGTTTTAGGGTAGATGTGGACAATGTCCTTTACTTATCTTAATTACAATGCATCATTCATTTAGCAAGGAAACCGAAACCATACATCCCTTTCTAAATAGAACCCAAAAAGAATTGTACGTCTAAATCAAGCACATATTTAGTTATCCCTGAACCAAGTGGATATAAGATGAGTGAAAGAAACAAGCCAAGACTCACTGTAGCTGTTGAAGGGTTTAGAATTACTTCTAAGATCAACTATGATTTTTTGACTAATTGGGGATCATGATGTACTACTAGATGTCACTCATGATCATTCTATAATTAAATAATTAATTATGGATGACCAAGATAAACTAAAAATGTATTGGGTCACATGTACTAACAAGTCTCTAAAGATATAAAATAAGTTAAAGAATATGATTTTTAGATCAAGAGATAAATATTTGGTTGGACCATACATAAGACAAATATGGAAATATTTGTCATGATGGAAGCGAGATGGGCTACATCTCTTATGGTAGAGTTAAACCATATTTGGTTTAATCATGAATTAGTCATGAACCAACTTGGTTTAGTTGTGAACCAAACCAAGGGGTTAATGGGCTAATTTTTGGTTAAGGGATAATGGGTTGGATTTGGACTTTCTAATCTAACTCATTAAAGAGGACTATATATAGATGAAATTAGAAGAGAATTAGACACAAGTTTCATTATTTGATTAATTAGCTTTTGGAACCCAATCCTCCTCTCCCTCTCCTCTCTCTCTCGCCGCCAATAAGAGGGTGCTCCCTCTTGTTGCCGTGACCACCACAAGGGAGAAAAACTCTTCCTTGTGTGCTTCTCTTCTTCCTCTTGATCCCTCTTCTTCGCTCAAGGCTAGTAACTTCCAAAGGAGAGGCTTGTACTCAAAGAGTTGTCTTGAAGAGCCCAACATAGATACGAATAGAGGAGAGGTTCGACAACCTCACTACGGTTGATGCCCTTCTCATTACAAGTCATCCGTAAGGTATACCTAACGTAAATTTATATTCCTTAAAATTTTAATTATGCGATCATGTTTGGCATGTTGTATCCTTGTATGCGTGTGATGTGTGTGATATAATAATCAAGAATTACTATTATTTTATTTTTCGTTGCACATGTTTACAAAACATGTTCTAGCACACATTCGTATCGGGCATATCTTAATAGTAGTATCAGAGCCAGATCGTGCTTTGATATGATCGTCAAATTATTTTACGGTTCATAATTAGTGTTGTAATTAATTTTAGAATTTTTATGAAATTATTAAGATTTTTTCTATTTTTGAAAGTTTCCTAAACTGTTAGGAAATTCTAAATTTGGAAAGTTTCTGTTATAATTTTGGAAAATTAAATTTAAAAATATTATGTTAATTTAGAAATTATTAATTTTGTAATTTTTAAAAATTTTAAGAAATATTCTATTTTTATAAAATTTCTAATTTATTAGATAATACCAAATATGAAAAGATTTTGAAATTTTAAAAAAAAATATAGATATATATTCTAAATTAAATTATAGAATTAATATTTTCTAGAATATTTGGATTTATTAAAATATTTTATTTTTAAAAAGTTTACTAAATTGTTAGGAAATACTAAATTTGGAAAGATTTGAAAAATCACTAAAAATCAAGATTTGAGATATTCTAAATTTAATTATAGAATTAATCTTTTATGAAATTTTTAGTTTTATTAAAATATTTTATTTTTGGAAAGTTTCCTAAATTGTTAGAAAATACCAAATTTAGAAAGATTTAGAAATTCATAAAAAATTTAAATTTGAATTATTTTGCAATAAATTAAAAAATATTAATTACTTATTTTCTATATTGTTAGGAAATTAATTTAGAAATTTATTTATAAAATAATTAAATATTCTTGATTGATAGAAAGATTATAGATGAAATATATTAATTAAATTTGAAAATTGGTTTCCTAATTTGATTAGATAAATCTTAATTTATTAAAATCATATTTATAACATATTGTTATGTCTAAAATACAATTATAATATATGTAGATTTATGTCATATTCATATTGTATGCCATGTAGATGTATTAATTATGGCGTGATTAGATCTTACCATATGTGTGATGTGTCATGCTATGTCATATGTGTGATATGTCATGTCATCATTTATATCATGCGTATAATATCATGTAGATAAGACCAAATCCCTTACATAATATTAAAACCTATACCTTCTGTTAATATGATAAGAACTAGAGTTTAAGTTCTTGTTTGAGTTGTTAGCCAAAGTTAACCTTAAACTTGAAATTAAATATGTTCAAACCATAGAGATGCAATCTCATGATTAACGGGTCAGTTTTAAACTTGAAGAGTTGATGTACATAGATTATATATATTATTTTGTATGGTTTAATGCACATCTTCTTGCATTCATCGCATATGATCTGTGTTTGCACTCTTCTTATATCTCAACATAATGACTACTTTTCATCCGGAGATCTACTCGATGTCTATTTGCATTTTCAGGAGCAGTATGAAGTGGAAAAGGATTCTAAAGGCACAAAAGAAGGTCATTTTATAAAGATTGGAACCTAGCTTCGTATTCCCGTGGAGAGAAAAGCCAAGGGATGGAGTGCCCAAGACAAAGGAGCAAGGGACAACCCAAAATGACCCAGCCCATGCCTTGAGGCACGGGTTGGAGGAGGTGGTCGTGGCATTGGGCACGACTAAGGAGCAAGGAAGGAAGCTGGCTGTGAAAGACTTGAAATACATCATATATGAACTAGAGGATGTATCAATAACAGGATTTAGCTTCTATCAATCTCTAAAGCTTAATACAAATCAAAACAATATCACATGAATGGCTGACTTGAATCCATCGCAAAAGGCTAATGCTTCTTACTTATCGATGGAGTTCCTGCTATTGTGGAAAAGTCTTCTACAGGAGTGGGTGGCGACAATCCTTAGCTTTCTCTTGATGAGGAAGAGAAGAGGTTGAAGAGACTCTTAGAACATGCCCTAATTCATGAGTCTTATCCTTTTTATACCAAGCCCATCCTATAGGGACTATCCTCCTTAAAGCCCATCCATCATTAACAACCCATCAATGTTAATGAACCGAGTTTTAGATCTACAAATTGAATCCACATCAATTTAATCCAAATCCTCCTTATATGCATTGAAGCATTTGATCACTTAATCGGGTTTAGTCACTTTAATGGCAATTAGTTGTGTGTGTGTGTTAATCAAGTGTGAGCCCAACCTTATGGAGATTAAGTCCACCCATGTGGACTCAATTAGATCTAGTCCACCCATGTGAACTTAATCCTATAATCTCCCACTTGGGCTATACTTGATTCCTGATACACCACACAACCCCTAAGTTGAGCTCAATATGCCAAACTTTATAGGTTAAATATCCCTTTAAATAATGTTGTCCATTAAATCAATTAGTACAGGACTAAAGAAGTTATAACTACTATAACTGTAACAAGATCCAACAGTAATCACAATATTAATATCATTAACGACATAGATCAAATATGGATATGTAGTACAAGAATGCCACAAAATGTGATCTACAAGTACCCATTCACAATAAGTTCTCTCTATGACCCAAGCTGGATCTGAATCATATTTACTAAAACTTTATGCTAAATTGCAGTAGTAAATTATGATTCAACTTTATGACTCCAAATAGAGTCCATATCATATTTGTAACAACCAAATGTAAAACTGCAATAGTAAATATGATATCCATATATCAAAGCAAAGTCAAATTCATGCACACATATAGAAAAACTGCAGTATATACAATGAGCTAAAGAATATGTGTTCATGAACATATAACATCACACAAAATATAGATTCCTACATAATGGGTACCTCATCAAAAGGAAGAACCCCCATATTCAGCACATGCTGTTGAAACACCTTAGGTGGCAAATCCTTAGTGAGTGGATCCGCTAACATGAAATCTAGCCTTATATGCTCTATTATTATTTGACCACTCTGAACTCTTTCTTTAATCGTCAAAAACTTTATGTTGATGTGTTTAGATTTCGATAAATTGCGATTGTTCTTGAAATATAATTCTATAGCTTTATTATCACAGTTGATCCTCAATGGCCTGCCAATGTCCCAAATGATCTATAATCTTGTGATAAGATTCCGCATCCATATCCCGTGGTTGGAAGCTTCATAGCAGGTTATGAACTCTTCCTCTATAGTGGAAGTGACTATTAGTGTCTGTTTGACGTTTTCCCATGATATAGCCCCTTCCTCCATCATGAAGATATAACCTAAGGTGGACCTCCTACTATCTAAGCATCCAGGAAAATCAGAGTCTGAATATCCAATGATCTTCAGATGACTCGATCTCTGATAAGTGAGCATATAATCCTTCGTTCTTTGCAGATATCGCATAACCCTCTTTACGACTTTTCAATGCATTGGTCCAGGGGTACTCAAATATATGCCCAACATCTCCACAATATACCCAAGATCTGAATGCGTACATACACAGGCATACATCAAATTCCCCACTGCTGATGCATAGGAAAATTGCTGCATTTCCTTGATCTCAAGTTCATGACGTGGACATTGTTGCAATCTAAGTTTATCACCCTTTGCCACCGGAGTGTCACCGGGAGCACAATTCTGCATGCCATACCGAATGAGCACCTTTTCTATATAGGTCTTTGGTGATAGTCTAAGTGTGTACCTCAAACGATCACGAACAATCTGTATGCCTAAGACAAAAGATGCTTCACCAAGATCCTTCATTTCAAATTCACCGGATAGAAATGACTTAGTTTCTAGTAGTAGACTCATATCATTGCTTGCAAGCAATATATCATCCACGTAAAGAACAAGTATAATGAACTTGCTCCCACTGAACTTAATGTACAAACATTGATCAACTGGATTCTCCTTAAACCATATAAAGAAATCACTTGATCAAACTTCCGAAACCATTGACAAGATGCCTACTTTAAACCATAAATGGACTTCCTAAGTTTACATATTAGGTGCTTTGAGTCATCTGACTCAAAGTTCTTCGGTTGCACCAATAGTTTCTTCAATGTTTTTATTGAGAAACATAGTTTTAACATCCATTTGGTGTAGCTCTAGGTTATAATGAGCTATAAGTGTCATGATTACCCTAAGTGAGTCCTTCGTCAAAACTGACGAAAAAGTCTCCTTGTAATTAATGTTCTCCTTTTGAGTGAATCCCTTGGTGACTAGGCGTGTCTTATACTTTTCGACATTGCCATGTGAATCCCATTTGGTTTTAAATATCCATTTACAACTAACGAGTTTCACACCTTCAGCCAATTCTACAAGTTCCCAAACATCGTTGTCCGCCATATATTTCATCTCTTCCTTCATGGCATTGATCTATTTTTTTGGATGAGAGCATTGTTTGACTTCTTGGAATGATGTGGGATCATCTTCCAACTTAATATCAAACTCATGCTCTTGGAGATAAACATAATCACGAGACATCGTTGATTTCCTCTCTCTAATGGATCTTCTTAGTGGCACTTGATCTTGAGGTGGTTGGGAGTCATTCTCGATCATAGGAGTGAATACTTATATTTGAGATGATGTACCTTCAAAATGAATTGGAGGTGGCATGGAAATATCATGGTTAACTACCCCTTCTGACTGTGCAGCTTCAACTATATGTGTAATGGTAACCATTTCAGTATTAGTTGCATCAATAGTTACCATATTAGGATCATTAACATTCTCCTCAAACGATATTTTCCTAGCTTTATCACTCCCACCATTCTCAATAAATTTGGCATTACCCGTCTTGAAAAAGGATCTACTCAAGGAGTTATAGAACTTGAAACCTCTTGAGTTTTTAGAGTATCCTAAAAAATGACAACTAACAGTTCTTAAATCCAATTTCCTTTCATTAAGCCTATAGGGCCTAGCTTCAGTTGGACAACCTCAGACATGTAGATGCCTAAGACTAGGTGCTCTACCTATCCACAACTCATATGGGGTTTTTGTTACTACCTTACTAGGAACTCTGTTGAGTAGGTAAACTACAGTCTTGAGTGCTTTACCCCACAAAGAATCTGGTAGAGAAGAAAATGCAATCATACTTCTCACCATGTCCTTGAGGGTTCGATTTTGTTTCTCTGCTACACCATTTTGCTGAGATATCCCAAGCATGGTGTATTGTGCCATGATACCGCACTCAGCAAGGTAATATGCAAATGGCCCAGGACGTTGTTCACCTGATCTGTCAGACCTACCATAGTATTCACCACCACGGTCTGATCTTACTTTCTTAATCTTCTTACCAAGTTGATTTTCAACTTCGGCTTTGAAGGTTTTGAACATGTCTAGGGATTGCGACTTCCCATTAATAAGGTACAAGTATCCATATTGAGAATAATCATCTATAAAGCTTATAAAGTATGATTGACCATTCCAAGAAGTCTTAGGGAATGGTCCACATATATCCGTATTTATAAGCTCTAAGACTCTATTACTCCGCCTTGAACCCTTATTACTTTTATTAGTTGTTTTCCTTTGATACACTCAATACAGATTCTAAAATCTGACATATTAAGGGAATTGAGAATTCCTAGTGACATTAACCTTTCTAGGCATTGTTTAGAGATATGTCCTAAATGCCTATGCCACAACATGGATGAATTCTCATTTGTCATACCATGCTTCACACCTATACTATTAGGGGTGTCAAAAATGAACCCGACCCGACGACCCAACCCGAGTCGACCCGAAAAAAATCAGGTTCGGGTTGGGCATTTTCGGGTTCGGGTCGGGTTCGGGTCGGAGGGTTGGAGAGTAAAAAATTTTCGGGTTGGGTCGGGTCGGGTTCGGGTTGACCCGGGTTGACTTAAATATAGGGTTTTGTGGGGTTTTTTTGGGGTTAAATCAAATTTTATTTTAAAAATTTAGATATTTTTATGTATATTTGTATGATAATGATGGAGTATTGAGATAAAAGTGAAGAATTATAGGGAAAATAGTCCAAAAAAGTCGTTTTGAATCGGAATTTCGGGTTATATGGGTCGGGTTCGGGTTGATCGGGTTGGTCGGGTTCGGGTTCGGGTTTAGGTGTTTTGGGTTGAACTCGGGTTCGGGTCGGGTTCGGGTTGGGTTAAAAAAAAAAAAAAAAACTCAACCCGACCCGACCCACCCGAATTGACACCCCTATATACTATGCATCACAAAATTATCCATATGAGTTTTAGTGTCCAATCTATATAGCTTGTCAATCAAGGAACTAGTACCACACAAGATAGAATTTTGAAAAATACTAAATTTTCCATTTCCAAATGAACAAGTGTATCTGGATTTGTCCAAACATGAAATAGAAATTAAGTTCTGCTTAAAAGACGGTACTACAAAAGTATTTTCCAAATTCAAAAGTACATTGTTCCCCAAACAAACTCTAAAGACACCTATTGCCTCTAGTTTTACCTTCTTGCCTGTTTCGGTATAGATGAATCTTTCGACATCAATTGACATTTGGCTTGTGAGGCAATCCTACATAGTTACACTTATGTGAGTAGTTGTACTAGTATTTATCCACCAAGTGTTATTAGGTACAGTAGCTAGGTTGACTTCTGAACTAACAAAGTTGAGAAGTATACATTTCTTAGCACGCCAGTTGGTGTATCTAGGGTAATCCTTCTTCAGATGACCTTTCTTTTTATAAAAGAAACAAGTTGGGTCTGAATCTTGTTGCTTTTGCACTTTATGCCCTAAAGCTCTAGTCACTGCAAGTTGTTTATCCTTACTTTTACCATTACCCTTCTTCTTTTTCTTGTTCGAATATTGAGATGAGAATGCATAGTGAGCACTTTGAGATGTGTCATATCTTAATCTCTCCTCTTCCTATACACACTGTGCTATGAGCTCATTTAGTGTCCATTTTTTCCTTTTGAGTATTATAACTAATCTTAAAAGGAGTGAACTATATAGTTAGAGAGATCAAGATGAGGTTCACAAGAACACTTTCAAACATATCTAACTCTAGTGCCTTAAGCCTTGTAACTAGGTTAGACATCTCCATGATGTATTCTCTAATGTTACCCTTCCCTGTGTACCGCATGGACACTAACTTCGTGAGAAGTGTAGTAGTCTCGACCTTTCTATTTGAGGCAAATAAGTTTGATAATTCCTTAAGGAAGGTTTTAGCATCCTCCTTCTCAGTTATCAAACCCCTTAATGATTCTGGTATTGACATTCTCATGATCATCAGACTCATGCGATTAGATTGCTCCCACTTGTCAAAGTTCACCTTTTCATCCTTAGTTGAATCATCAATTAAAGGTGTAGGGCGATCATGCCTAAAGTCATAGTCCAGATCCATGCAACCCAATAAAACCATAATATGCCCTTTCCATTATCCAAAGTTTGTACCAGTAAATATGGGGATGTTGTTCAAACAAGCAGACATTGAAAATACTACATAAACAAAAGCAAAGAACATAGCTCAATTTAACAAATAAGACATGCATCTTGTGCAATAACAAAATGCAACAAATAAAACATGCAACTTTATGGGCATACACAAAGATATCTAGTGCAACATTACATTAAGTTTTTGGACTAAATTGAAACTTGCTATTGGTACTCTCTAAGTAACTCATGATCACTTTCATCTGCCATATAACTTGCCTTGCTTTGGGCCGACACATTATGCGCATAATACCTTATTCTTGAGCTTCTTTAGTTAGCTTATGTTTTCTAGCATCACTCACAATGCCTCTAACTGGCCATATAACGCCCCTTCCTTTGGGCCAACATACTATGTGCATGATCAAGAAGTTTAGCTTAATTTGTGAGCTTCCCTAAACATATATCCGACATAAAAAATGATTTTCCTTTGGGCCAATCATCCTTAGCATGGATATACATCCCTCTACACTAGTACTCCTAGCCTCCCCAATAGTTCTCACTTTGGCGATAGTATATGTTCGATTAGGTAGCAAGAGAGAAGAAGAATCCAGGAAGAAATTGCTAAAAACTGAGCTAAATTTAGTTATCAATTGATTAGTATTGGATATCAATCGATTGACACCTTTTTAATCGATCAAAAAGAATGTGAATCGATT
Source organism: Zingiber officinale (assembly GCF_018446385.1). NCBI lineage: Eukaryota > Viridiplantae > Streptophyta > Magnoliopsida > Zingiberales > Zingiberaceae > Zingiber > Zingiber officinale. The sequence goes on along the minus strand of NC_055987.1, from coordinate 168,217,461 downwards.
CACATACGTGTCAATCGATTGATCAATCGATTGAACACACATGAATCGATTCACTGATCGATCCAGAAAGCTTCTGTTCGCTGGTTCATCCACCCCAATCGATCGTCTGATCGATTGGCTAATGCCAATTGATCAATTGATTGATCCCAAATTCCTTCTACAGAAACCTAGTGAACTCTGATCAATTGGTTGATTGATTGGTAAATCTCAATCGATTAGTTGATCGATCCAGCAGCTTCCTGTTGGATTCTTATGAACTTCAATCGATTGCCTGATTGATTGATGACCTCAATCGATCAGTCGATCGATCCAAAGGCTTTCTATTTGATTCTTGCAACCTTCAATCAATTGACTGATCGATTAGTGACCCCCAATCGATCAGCCGATCGATCCAGAAAGCTTTCCTTTGAATTTTTTATCACGATCGCCAATCTAAATTGATTGATTCCTTATGCCTATCGATTGGTAAACACCAATCGATCAGCTGATCGATTCCAGCCTCTTTTGTTCGTGAACTTGAGCATCCCAATCAATTAAACCTTACGCCAATCGAATGGTAAGCACCAATCGATCAATGGATTGATTCAAGATGATTCTGTTTGTGAATCGGTGACTCTCAGTGGATTGGGAAACTTCCCAATCAATTGATATCAGAAAATGCATATTTCTGAAACATGATTTTCTACCCTAAAATCGCGCCGTCAATCTCGTTCTTTGTAGATAATGCGAAAAGTTTGATTCAAAGGTTAAATCCTAATCTATCTATACTACATTCAACAAATATATATCAATTTTGCTCATCCATATGGAATCGAATGCAAAAATTGATGTATTTGTGTCAAAATGTTGAAAAATTATCCTTATGCCTTAAAAACTGATAACAAGCCAAACCTCACTCTGATACCAATTAAAAGACTTGAAATACATCATATATGAACTAGAGGATATATCGATAACAGGATTTAGCTTCTATCAATCTCTAAAGCTCAATACAAATCAAAATAATAACACATAAATGGCTGACCTGAATCCATTGCAAAAGGCTAATACTTCTTACTTGTCGCCGGAGTTCCTACTATTACGGAAAAGTCTTCTACAGAAGTGAGCGGTGACAATCCTTATGTTTCTCTTAATGAGGAAGAGAAGAGGTTGAAGAGACTCTTAGAACATGTCCTAATTCATATGTCTCATCCTTTTTATACCAAGCCATCCTATAGGGACTATCCTCCTTAAAGCTCATCCATCATTAACATCCCATCAATGTTAATAAACCAGGTTTTGGATCTATACATTGAATCCACATCCATTTAATCTAAACCCTCCTTATATGCAATGAAGCATTAGATCACTTAATTGGGTTTAGTCACTTTAATGACAATTAGTTATGTTTGCGTGTGTTAATCAGGTGTGAGCCCAACCTTATGGAGGTTAAGTCCACCCATGTGGACTTAATTGGATCTAGTCCACCCATGCGAACTTAATCCTACAGGTCATGCCTTGAGGCACGACCAAGGAAGAAATCCAGAGTATAATTGACTTTGGCCATGCTAAATGGCACGATCAGAAGCCAACCCATGCTTGCTACCAAAGAAGAATTGAGCTTGATCGTGCCTTGAGGCACGACCATGCCTGTCACGCCCCAGAGGAGTCTCTGTCCGAAGAAATTTCGGCAGCATCTCCCCTGTACGGCGGACAATCTGAAACTTTTCTACAAGCACTATATACCTCAGCCACATGCGGCTGGAATAATAACAAAAAAAGAAAACAAACACCACGCAGTTAATATCAAATTCAGCCTCTGGCTGACACAACCACGCAGTTAAATATATATCATCAGCCCACTCGGCTGGAACAAAACCAAAACACAAAGACTGCTAGCCGGCTAGGCTTACACAACCAATAACAAATACAAAACACCACATAACAACATCAACTCTCCAAAAATAAAACCAGAGTACCGAGCTAAACAAACTGATACATAAAAACAAGCAAAACATACGTGAAACCGATAAGTCCTCTGATGTGACGTGGGGACCAGCAGACAGGATGCTCCAAGCGACACCATAAATAACCTGGTACCGAAAAGTATAGAGTCCACGGGGTGAGTTCAACAACTCAGTGAATACCAATAGACATGCCTAGTAAGATATATCTAACAGAATAAACATGGAATACAGCTTCCTAATCATATATCTAGGAAAGATGCAAAACTGAAAGGTAACTAAGGAAGCAGTACTCACCAGGAACTCCTATCCAAACAAAAGGGTCATCAAACCGAAAGTGCTCTAAATCCTGTATGCATGTCAAACATATGCATCCAACCAAATGCAGCAAACACAATCACAAGAAATAAATGCATCAATGCATATGATGTCAATGATGCGTCCTGGTCACCCCTGACGCCAGTCAGTCATCTCACACACAAATGGCGAGACCGAGTGGGTAGGGCTGTGACAACCGTGCACTCTGTCGTCACTGCTCCTGATGAGTGACCGAGTGGACGGGATGCTGTCGGAGTACTCCTGTCCTGTGACCCCAAATCATAAATGGGGGAGCTCAATGCTCTCAACTCCCGGTACACGATGACGGGGAGGAATCCCTGCCGGCTAACACGTTGTGTCACACTACCCATGAGCGGACCAACGTAGCCAAACAAAGTCCCTGCTGCAACACACACTGCCTGAATCGACCACTAACCCATGAGTGGTGGTGTGTGCAGATCCATGTAACTGGCGATGTGCTCAACAACAATGGAGTCGACTATCGCACAGCATGCAATCATGATGCATGTCACTATGCATAGCAAAAACTGATCAACATAACCATATCCATACATACAAAATGGGTACTGTAAAAGCGATGGTCACATACCAAGATCTAGAGTACACAGGTCAGATAGAATATCAATAACCCTATATCCTGAACATAATAAATATGGAATATCCTGATCAGCATAGAAAAATCCATATATACATAATATGGGTAACACAGTATCAGTAAGTTAAATCCACGGATCTAGGGTATACAAGTCCTCTAAGGTATAACAACCTAGACCCAAATCATATCCCTCTTTCATAGCATATGTACCAACAATATACACAGATCAAAGAATCAGGGTCTAAACACCCGAATCATATATGATATACAAATAGAGGTACACAAACCTGATATGGCACAAAAACCTAAGTATCAGACAATCTAGATACACAGGCCAGAAACAACAATCCAAATCCTAGTCCTAACCTCAGTAAGCATGGTATGTCACTCTAGAAACTAAGATACTCATGGTAACAAGATAATCATGGCAACAAATCACGAGATATAAGCACGGATACATCACAGGTGACAAACCTAACATGCTATGGATATCAAACAGTGACATACCAAAGGCAAGCATGTTCATTGCATGTAGTTATAAAATACTATGCATATCCAATGACAATATCATAAAAGATAAGTCAAGAGGTACCCGCCTCAAATATCAGGTAGTATCACGCCAAATCCAACGTCGAGACGCCTGTCTCGAATCCGAGTCCTGTATCAAACAATATATATTTTTTATTTAGCTAAATCCAAAAGAATAGCTAAATAAAATCCCTAATAACCAATTAGGGCAAAACCCTAATCACGTCACCATTATCTTTTCTAAACTAATCTAACAATTAATTAGGGTTAGTTGTCTAACCCCTAATCATCCATTAGATTAGATACAATCAACATCTACTACAACCTCTAATCAAACCTACACATAAACCCAATTCCATGCATTTACATCAAGTATCAACATCCCTTCACATACCTCGATTCACAGCACCTATTGACTGTTGGATCAAAGATTGCGGTTAGAAATCACCTCACGATCACACTTCCAACACCACAGCATAGAAGAGAACAGAATAGAGCAACTTACTGAAATCAACCGGTTCAAGTAGGGATCAAGAGATCACAATCAAACAACACCCTTCAAGCCTCTGCCCGACAGCTCAAGAACACCACCATCATCAACCGAATCTCCCAATCCAACACAAGAATAGGAGGTGCAAGATCTGCTCAAGAGAAAATACCAGCACCAGAAGGATCAATGCCGGAAGAACTCTAACCTAACGAACCTTTGAATCCACCAAAGATCCGGCGATGCCTTACCTCCAAGATCGCTGCTCGGTGGCGTCTCCCGATCCAAATCCGGCAAATGAAGGGGTGGATCGCACTGTGAGCAACGCGAGGAGAGGAAAGGGAAGGTCGATTGGCTAGGAGACGACACGAATCAAGCCCCCCGCCGTGCCCTAGTTGCCGTATCGCCGACGATCGATCGCTGAATCCACCGAACCGCAACCCCTCGACCGAAGGAGATCTGTACTCCACCAGTCCCGTCGTGCTCCAGCAAGCTCCGGTGACTCAACTGGTTTCCGTCGAGGTCGACAGCCGCCGGAACCGTCGGCTTGCTTCGTCCGCAAGAGAGAACAGAGGAAGGGAGAGGGGAGATCGCGTCGGGGAAGAGAGGAATAAGGGCTGGGATCGGCGGTTGGGGAAAATAAAAAGAAAAAGAAAAATGTTTTATAAATAAAACATTTCCTCCATTAAACGGGTATCCCAAACAGGTTTAATCCGAACCCGAAACAAAACCTGTCTTACGAACTCCGAAAAATTCTCAGAAAATTTCTAAAAATTCCGAAAAATTCCCTTATCATTATTCGCCATTTTTTTCGGTATTTTACATTCTCCCCCACTAATAAAAATTTGGTCCCCAAATTTCGTTATCTACTATCAACAAGTACCAGCAAATGCTAAACAGTATAAATGCTTAACGGAACCATAACATCACATACCTCAAGTGAAAATATGGGGATATTGAGCTCGGATCGTATCCTCGAGCTCCCAAGTAGCCTCCTTGTCCGAATGATGCTGCCATCCAACTTTAACCAGCCGGATAATCTTGTTCCGCAACTGACGCTCCTTCCGGTCCAAAATCCGTACCGGAATCTCCTCATAAGTGACGTCAGGCTGAACGGGAACTGAGATATCTGTCAACAAATCTGTCGAGTCGGATATATACCACACATGGAATACATCGTGAACACCTGACAGGAACGATGGTAGTATCAAACGATAAGCTACCGCTCCAGTCCTCTCCAAGATCTGGAAAGGTCCAATGTATCGCGGAGCTAGCTTACCTCGGGCCAAATCTCTTTACTCCTTTCGTGGGTGAATCTCGCAGAAATACATGATCGCCAATAGAGAACGCTAGGGGTCTGCGTCTCCGATCAACATAACACTTCTGGCGATCCTGCGCCTCTAACATTCTCCGTCTGATAATACGGACCAACTCTTCATTCTGCTGAGCTCTATGAGGTCCCAACAACTGGGCCTCCCCAACCTCATCCTAGAGGTTGGGTGTCCGACAAGGTCTACCATATAACGCCTCAAACGTTGCCATCTAGACAGGCGAATGAAAACTGTTGTTGTAGGCGAACTCTACCAATGGCAAATGGTCCTCCCAACTGCCCCTAAAATCCAATACACAAAACCTCAGCAAGTCCTCTAGAGTCTGAATGGTCCGCTCTAACAGTCCATCCGTCTGCGGATGGAAAGTTGTACTGAAACAGAGTTGCGTGCCCAAAGGCCTACTGCAGACTCTGTCAAAAACGAGACGTGAACCGGGGGTCTCTATCCGAAATAATAGTCAACGGGACACCACGTGATCTGATGATCTCCCGGCAAAATAGATCCACCAATCGATCTAGGAAATCAGTCTTCCGGATCGCTAACGAGTGCACGGATTTGGTTAATCGATCAACGATTACCCAAATCACGTCATGACCTCATCGTGTCCTAGATAGACTCACCACAAAGTCTATGGTAATATGTTCCCATTCCCACTCAGGAATAGAAATCCGCTGAAGTAAGCCGGCAGATCTCTGATGCTCGGCCTTCACTTGCTGACCGACAAAACATCTAGCTACAAAATCCGCGATGTCTTCCTTCATGTCGTTCCACCAATAGAAACACCTCAAATCTTGGTACACACAGGTACCGCCTGGGTGGACAACAATTCATGAGCGATGAGCCTCCGGAAGTAACTCTTATAAAACCGGATGAGACTGAGGTACGCATAATCTACCTCGGAATACCCTCCTCGTCTCGTATAAACTCGGTCTGCTACCCGGAAGCTATTTGGCTGCAAATAACCCGCAAATACAGCATAGGGCTCTCGGATCCTCGTCCTGATCGACGACTGAGAAACCATGGTAACCAGTCTGTGACCACAACTCGATGGTAAGCCAAAGTCACTCTAGACTTCCAGCTAAGTGCGTCGACAACCACATTAGCTTTCTCTAGGTGATAGCTAATGGTACAATCAAAATCCTTCAGGAACTCCATCCATCTCCTCTGTCGGAGATTAGGTTCCTTCTAAATAAAACAGATATTTGAGACTCTTATGGTCAGTGAGAATCTCAAATGTAATACCATATAAATAATATCGCCAAATCTTCAAGGCAAAAATAATGACGGTCAGCCACAAGTCATATACTGGTAGTTCTACTCATGCTCCTACAACTGTCGAAAACATAGAAGGCTACCGTGTCGTGCTGCATCAGAACAGCGCCAAATCCTGTAGAGATGCGTCGGTATAAAGCACGAATCCGTCCTCTCCAAAAGGAAAAACCAAAAATCGGAGCCGACACTGGTCTCCGCTTTAGCTCCTAGAAGCTGGTATTGTAGTCCTCGAACCACGTAAACTTCACGCTTTTCCTGGTCAAGTGTGTCAATAGCATAACAATCCGTGAGAAATCCTCAACGCATCTCCGGAAATATCAGTCAAACAAAGAAAGTTGCGAGCCTCTTCTATAGACTCCGTCTACTCCCACAGTAACAACCTCGATCTCCTGTGGAACCACGGTATACTCCTACTGGTGACCGCGTGTCCCAAACATCTCACAGAAGACAACCAAATCAACACTACTGATAATCACATATACATGTTCTCGTCGAAACATCTTTAGACCTATGCAAAGGTAGGGTACGTGACTCACCTCAAATCCATAATAAATCACAACATCGTCAACAAAGACAATGGAAACTGATCCAAACATTCTAGGGATACCCCAATCATCGAGTCCATGATAACATCTAGGGCACCACAAGCACTAATGGTAAAACCAAGACACATAATGTCCGTATCACAGACATTCCTAACCATAAGATCCTCAACAACAAATCAGGAATCTGATCACCAACGATATATAATCACCAAAGAATAGAACCTCGAGTGTGAGAGCAATGCTCTATCACACGAAATACCACATATGTGAGAGCAACGCTCTACCACAAACAATCCGTAATATGTGGGAGCAACGCTCCACCACAAACAAACAATAATATGTGGAAATCCAGAATATGTGGAAGCTACGCTCTACCACAAACGATCCATAACATGTGGGAGCTACGCTCTACCACAACAATACAAAAGTGCCCAAAGTACCTAACTATCTAGCTAGAGACTGCACAAGATCTCTCTACCACAGATCACTGCGGGTAGCCTAGGGTATAACCCACCCAATAAGCAAATCAATTCCATAGTCAACTCTATCATCCTCCTAGTGGGTCGGTCACCCACTAATGGGAGAATTAGTTGACAGGGTAAAACAACCAATATCATAATGTAGACATTTAACCTTCTACATTCAACATAGGCATAATCATCATGATTCTACCAACTATACATCTGGCACACGTGCACACACAACATAAGTATGATCGACATACTCCTCCAATTAGTACACACCAAAAATACTCACATCATAGGTATAAATCACCGTGATACCTCCAACAATGTATACCGAACCCGTGCGCATATATCATCGTAGGTAAAATCAACAATACCACTCAAACAATACTCACATGACAAATATACACATATGCCAAGAGTATAATCAACATATACTTCCAATAAGGCATACTAAAACCCCGGTGCATTCACAAATCACACATAATCAACAAGATACCTCAAATATGTCAATCAGGCACGTACAGCTAACTAAATAGCTATAATCCACAAGAAATCTACAATAACCATATCTAGATGGGAATATCTCACTATCCACAAATGAACTATCCATCATAGAACTTCTTCCACTCATATCAATCATATACACACTTCATAGATATGCAAAATCAGCATATTTAATCCAATCTACCACATAAACCCTATGTCATCTTTTAAGTTATCCAATTAGGTACATACAGTCTAAAATTACAGTACCCATGGAATAGGATACATCGATCCTCTATCGACTGACCAAATCATCAATAGTATATGGCTAGTTCAACCCTTTCCCACATCAGTATAAGCTAGGTACTCGTTGTGCTCAAGTTATCCAACTAAGCACGAATAACCCAAGATTCAAACATCTAAAAGTAAAGTAGGTCAATCCCCTACTGATCGGATCAACAAAACTAATCGGTCATCTACTAACTAATCAAGAACCAATAAAACCTCTACAAGCGTCTAGGGTCAACCCACGACTAACCCTAGTCAATATGTGTAAATCAGTTTTCTATTGACCGATCTAACCAGAGTACAATAATCATCTACCGACGAAAACTAACTAAAGTATATCGATATTCTACTGACTAGTCAACATGAATATGAAGGTACTATCTACTACACACTAATAACAACAGAGGCTAGTATGTGCCTCCATCTCATAACCAATTAGTAGTAACTAAAGCTAATACTACTAATGGTAAAATATGAAAAATCAAGAGAGATTATATTCCTTAATCTCTATTAAGGTCGATCAAGATCAGTGACTATCCCATCACATATAATATGGCTACAACATCAGACAGATACCAGATACAAAGTGTCATAACTATCACAGTCAACAATGCATACACTAACTAAATAATAGGATAACAGTATACCAACATACCTTCTATAGCTTGGAGATGTCCTGCTGCTGCCAGGTCCCGAAAAGTCACATCGAGAAAACCAAAACACAAAATCCGAAACACCGGAAAAATAAGACACGTAAGTCGATCTCTGATACCAAATAAATTGATATCAGATAAATCTCGAAAGTCCAGAACACATAGCAAGTATCGTATACCTGCTCTGATACCACTAAATTGTCACGCCCCAGAGGAGTCTCTGTCCGAAGAAATTTCGGCAGCATCTCCCCTGTACGGCGGACAATCTGAAACTTTTCTACAAGCACTATATACCTCAGCCACATGCGGCTGGAATAATAACAATAAAAGAAAACAAACACCACGCAGTTAATATCAAATTCAGCCCACTCGGCTGGAACAAAACCAAAACACAAAGACTGCTAGCCGGCTAGGCTTACACAACCAATAACAAATACAAAACACCACATAACAACATCAACTCTCCAAAAATAAAACCAGAGTACCGAGCTAAACAAACTGATACATAAAAACAAGCAAAACATACGTGAAACCGATAAGTCCTCTGATGTGACGTGGGGACCAGCAGACAGGATGCTCCAAGCGACACCATAAATAACCTGGTACCTGAAAAGTATAGAGTCCACGGGGGTGAGTTCAACAACTCAGCGAATACCAATAGACATGCCTAGTAAGATATATCTAACAGCAATAAACATGGAATACAGCTTCCTAATCATATATCTAGGAAAGATGCAAAACTGAAAGGTAACTAAGGAAGCTGTACTCACCAGGAACTCCTATCCAAACAAAAGGGTCGTCAAACCGAAAGTGCCCTAAATCCTGTATGCATGTCAAACATATGCATCCAACCAAATACAGCAAATAAATGCAGCAAACACAATCACAAGAAATAAATGCATCAATGCATATGATGTCAATGATGCGTCCTGGTCACCCCTGACGCCAGTCAGTCATCTCACACACAAATGGCGAGACCGAGTGGGTAGGGCTGACAACAGTCAGCCATCTCACTCACGATGGAGTGACCGAGTGGGTAGGGCTGTGACTACCGTGCACTCTGTCGTCAATGCTCCTGATGAGTGACCTAGTGGACGGGAGGCTGCCGGCTAACACGTTGTGTCACACTACCCATGAGCGGACCAACGTAGCCAAACAAAGTCCCTGCTGCAACACACACTGCCTGAATCGACCACTAACCCATGAGTGGTGGTGTGTGCAGATCCATGTAACTGGCGATGTGCTCAACAACAATGGAGTCGACTATCGCACAGCATGCAATCATGATGCATGACACTAAGCATGGCAAAAACTGATCAACATAACCATATCCATACATACAAAATGGGTACTGTAAAAGCGATGGTCACATACCAAGATCTAGAGTACACAGGTCAGATAGAATATCAATAACCCTATATCCTGAACATAATAAATATGGAATATCCTGATCAGCATAGAAAAATCCATATATACATAATATGGGTAACACAGTATCAGTAAGTTAAATCCACGGATCTAGGGTATACAAGTCCTCTAAGGTATAACAACCTAGACCCAAATCATATCCCTCTTTCATAGCATATGTACCAACAATATACACAGATCAAAGAATCAGGGTCTAAACACCCGAATCATATATGATATACAAATAGAGGTACACAAACCTGATATGGCACAAAAACCTAAGTATCAGATAATCTAGATACACAGGCCAGAAACAACAATCCAAATCCTAGTCCTAACCTCAGTAAGCATGGTATGTCACTCTAGAAACTAAGATACTCATGGTAACAAGATAATCATGGCAACAAATCACGAGATATAAGCACGGATACATCACAGGTGACAAACCTAACATGCTATGGATATCAAACAGTGACATACCAAAGGCAAGCATGTTCATTGCATGTAGTTATAAAATACTATGCATATCCAATGACAATATCATAAAAGATAAGTCAAGAGGTACCCGCCTCAAATATCAGGTAGTATCACGCCAAATCCAACGTCGAGACGCCTGTCTCGAATCCGAGTCCTGTATCAAACAATATATATTTTTTATTTAGCTAAATCCAAAAGAATAGCTAAATAAAATCCCTAATAACCAATTAGGGCAAAACCCTAATCACGTCACCATTATCTTTTCTAAACTAATCTAACAATTAATTAGGGTTAGTTGTCTAACCCCTAATCATCCATTAGATTAGATACAATCAACATCTACTACAACCTCTAATCAAACCTACACATAAACCCAATTCCATGCATTTACATCAAGTATCAACATCCCTTCACATACCTCGATTCACAGCACCTATTGACTGTTGGATCAAAGATTGCGGTTAGAAATCACCTCACGATCACACTTCCAACACCACAGCATAGAAGAGAACAGAATAGAGCAACTTACTGAAATCAACCGGTTCAAGTAGGGATCAAGAGATCACAATCAAACAACACCCTTCAAGCCTCTGCCCGACAGCTCAAGAACACCACCATCATCAACCGAATCTCCCAATCCAACACAAGAATAGGAGGTGCAAGATCTGCTCAAGAGAAAATACCAGCACCAGAAGGATCAATGCCGGAAGAACTCTAACCTAACGAACCTTTGAATCCACCAAAGATCCGGCGATGCCTTACCTCCAAGATCGCTGCTCGGTGGCGTCTCCCGATCCAAATCCGGCAAATGAAGGGGTGGATCGCACTGTGAGCAACGCGAGGAGAGGAAAGGGAAGGTCGATTGGCTAGGAGACGACACGAATCAAGCCCCCCGCCGTGCCCTAGTTGCCGTATCGCCGACGATCGATCGCTGAATCCACCGAACCGCAACCCCTCGACCGAAGGAGATCTGTACTCCACCAGTCCCGTCGTGCTCCAGCAAGCTCCGGTGACTCAACTGGTTTCCGTCGAGGTCGACAGCCGCCGGAACCGTCGGCTTGCTTCGTCCGCAAGAGAGAACAGAGGAAGGGAGAGGGGAGATCGCGTCGGGGAAGAGAGGAATAAGGGCTGGGATCGGCGGTTGGGGAAAATAAAAAGAAAAAGAAAAATGTTTTATAAATAAAACATTTCCTCCATTAAACGGGTATCCCAAACAGGTTTAATCCGAACCCGAAACAAAACCTGTCTTACGAACTCCGAAAAATTCTCAGAAAATTTCTAAAAATTCCGAAAAATTCCCTTATCATTATTCGCCATTTTTTTCGGTATTTTACAATGCCTCCAGGAAACCAGAAGATCTCCAGTTTTGAAGAATTAGCCGTGCCAAAAGGCACGACCAAGAAGCCGATCTGTGTAACTTCCAGGGCCAACTTGGCTATGGCTGTGCTAAAAGGCATGGCTAGATGCCCAAGGCGTGGCTTAGCTGTGCCTAGAGTCACGGCCAGCCCGTGCCTCACCTCTATAAAAGGGGAACTTCATCCCCTTTGAAGGGAGGAAGTTTTGATGGACGGAAAGAGACCCTTTAGGTCAAATCCTTGCATCCGGAGTCATAATTTGGACGATCTGAGGCCGTACAACTGCTCTATTCCCATTAGCATGTCAAGATCTGCATCAAAAGGGCTTCACTCGACTTCAAAGAGGAGTTTCTACCCTTCTTCTTCTAGATTTTGGAAACTTCTATGTATTTAAGTCTTTTGATTGTAGTTCTTCCTATTATGGAGTAGATTTTCTATTGCTCTAGGACGTAGGGAGTAATTATGATGTGTGGATGATGCAAACCCTATTGAATTGCCAATGCCTTATTTTGATGAAGCTTATATGCATTTGTTCTGTTTGATGAAATGCTTGCATAGAGGCTTTCCCTTATGATCATGAGTTTTGTCTATCTAGATTGTATATCTTTTGCATAGATCTTATTCCTGAGTTAGATACATTGTTGTGTGTCTATAATTGGGATTGTACGTGAACCTTATTTTTTTTTACTAGATGCATGGATCGTTGTCTCATTTGAGTGTACATTCCGATATAGCTCGACATGGTTTTAAGGTACTTGTTTGGAGTTGAGTATCTAAGGTAACTATCCTTCTATATAGAACATAACCTCCTACGGGAGAACGATTCTATGTATGGACAAGTCTATCACTCGACCTAATGTGCTTTTCCTAATCATACATTATGTAAGTGACCTACGTAATCTAGAGACGTACACCCGGGGGGACCTTGTGACAGGAGGTACTTTACTGAAAATCTGGACTCTCTAAGTTACTTCTTCACTTGATTGCGTACTTGGTTATTGGCAAGGAAAATACTCCGATACACCTCACGGGGTGGTATTCGGTAGCAACTTAGACTGTCCTACAAATATATGAGTAGAGAACTAGGAATGGGTTAATTTATAGCACAACATCCACCATTGCAATGAAATCTATGGCCTAGAACACTTTCAGAATTAAGGACTTCCTCAAATTTACTTTCTATTTAATCTTACCTTGCAAAAAAACACAAATTAAACCTTTATCGATTTTTGTTTAGTCTAATTTGAAGTGTAAAGCAAACTAGAATTTAATCTTCAGTCCTCGTGGGATTGACTTATAACTTTTATTACTTGACGACGCTCATGCGCTTGCGGGTACAACACATCAAGTTTTTGGTATCATTGTCGGGGACTGAATGTTTTAAATCTAGTTAGTTTGCATCAGAGTTTATTTAGATAATTCTTTAGTTCATTTTTATCTTTCCTTATTGCATTTTAATTCTGTCATTTGAATTCTGCATTTTGTTTTCTTAAAACAAATAATAAATTCTAGCTTGTTTCTTGTCTGTGTATTTGTGTATGTGAACAAATTTTGCAGATCTTTTGCCAGTTGATCCTGAGATCGATCGAACATTTCATCGAAGATTAAATCTGTAAAAGAACCAACAAGAACAAGAGCAAATAACCATGGCAAATAAACCTTTGAAGGATTATGCTGCACCTTATGCAAGAGAGCCTAGATTAAGTATCTCCAGACCTACAGTTGAGGCCAATCAATTTCAATTGAAGTCAGCTTTCATTTCCATGGTTCAGCAACACCAATATGGCGGTGGTCCAATGGAGGACCCAAATCATCACCTTGATAATTTCAATGAATTATGTAGCATAATGCACATCAATAGGGTTCCTCCAAAAGCCATCAGATTATTATTGTTTGGGTTTTCTTTGAGATACAGAGCAAAGACTTGGCTGAATTCCTTGCCTCCAAACAATATCACTTCTTGGGCCCAGCGTGAGCAAGTTTTTCTGGACAAATTCTTTCACCAAGTAAGATAGCACATCTCAAAAATCTAATTGCAAGTTTCAAGCAAACAGATTCTAAATCTCTCTATGAAGCTTGGGATAAATTTAAGGGAATGCTGAGAGACTGGCCACATCACGGATTGGAGAAGTGGCTCGTGATTCACATCTTCTACAATGATATTAGTTATCAGAAAAAGGTTTCCTTGGATTTTGTCACAGGAGACACACTAGTGAATAAGGGACTTGATGAAGCTGAAGATATCATTGAGAGTGTGGCTCAGAATCACCACCAATGAGCCTCAGAAAGGAGCTCAGGAGCAATCAAGATACCGGGAAGATATAGTGTGGATGCCCTAGACTTAATCACTGTAAAGCTTGATTCACTGTCTAAGCAATTTGAGAATTTGAATTCACGCCCTGTAAATGCGATTTTTGTATCTTGTGAAGTGTGTGGAGCCTCAAATCATGTAAAAGATTCTTGTCCCTTTGGAGCTATCAATATGCAAGTATCTCAGGTGGAACAGTGTGATGCTATTGGTAACTACAATTAGAGGCAAAACAATTCATACTCCAATTCTTATGACCCAGGGTGGAGAAATCATCCTAACTTCTTATACAAGAATAATCAAGCTTTTGGGCAACAATCAGGGCAATAGTCAAATCCACAACCAAGTCATTTTGAAAAGCTATTTGAGGAGATATTAGCTAACCAAAATGAGATGAAGTTAGATATCAAGCAAATGAACATCCGGTTGGACAACTCGAAAAAGAAAATAAATACAAGAATGGACAACCAGGATAAGCACATCAAAATGCTTGAAAACCAAGTCACTCAAATAGCTAGTTCTTATTTCTCAAGAGTACAAGGAAATTTTCCTAGCAAACCTGAATTGAACCCAGTGGAGCACTGCAAGGCAGTCGAGCTAAGAAGCGGATAGACCTTGGGTATTCCCCAAGTCACTACTATAGTTGAAGATGAAATTAATCATAGTGAGCCGTCTACTTTTTCCTTCATCCTAGAAGAGGAAAAGAAGGAAGAGGAGATTACCATTGAGGTTGGAAAGATCTCACCTGTAACTAAAATTCAAACAGTTCCATTTCCTCAAAGATTGCTCAGAGCGCAGAAGGATGCAGAGTTTGAGAAATTTCTGGAAAAGTTCAAAGAAATTTATATTGACATACCATTGTTGGACGCTCTACACCAAATGCCCAAATTCGTCAAGTTCATGAAGGATATAATTTCAAACAAAAGGAAGAAGGAGGGGTTTGAGACAGTTGCCTTAACTGAGGAAGTTAGTGGATTGCTTCTAGACGCTTTACCTCCTAAACTCCACGATCCAGGTAGTTTTTCGGTACCATGTAAAATCAAAAGTACAATTATTGATAAAGCCTTTTGTGATCTTGGAGCTAGTGTTAGTCTCATGTCATATTCCATTTGTAAGAAACTGGGGTTGGGTGATCTGAATCTGACAACTATCACACTTCAACTAGTTGATTCCACATGCAAATATCCTTTGGGAATAATTGAAGATGTGAAAATGGAGATAGGGAATTTTGTTATCCCCACAGATTTTGTGGTCCTGGACATGGAGGAGGACCCGAAGATTACTATAATTCTCAGAAGGCCTTTCCTTGCCACAGCAGGAGCCAAGATAGATGTGAAGAATCACCAGTTGTCAATAAAAGTTGGCAAGGAAGAGATGATTTTCAACTTATACCTAGCCTTGTCGTATCCTTCTTTTAAAGCAACCTCATACTTTTTTCCAAGTACTTTCATGCTTATTGAAGATGATCATAAGTTTGGAGAAGAAAAACAAGAAAGATTTTTGCATCATCTTACTCAACCCTCGGACATAACAATTAGTCCGAGAAGGAAAGATTTGACATTGGTGGGAAACAATTTCATTACGCTTCACCCCCAATTTCATTGTAGACTCAATTGATGGAGGGGGATGACAAGTTGGCTGTGGAGGGGAGCATCACCCTTTCAAGGCTAAGGCTCCTAGTTGAGTCGTGTTAAGGGTCAAGATAAGGACCTAAAACAAGTGCTGCTTGGGAGGCACCTCAAGAGTTTTCAATTATTACTTTGTTTCTTATTAGAGCTTAATATTTTCAATATTTTTATTTTTTAGGTCACGGATGAATAAATAATGAAGGCCAATGAGAACAAACATTCCAAGTTATGGTCAAAAACTTTGCCCAAGCATCTTACTCGGAGGAAAATAAGGGTCATATCCAGGTTTCTGGACCTGGCCGTGTCTTTTGGCACGGCCAAGGCACTACCCCGGTAATTCCCCATGGCCATCTTCAGAATTTTAACTTTGGTCGTGCCATTTTTGCATGGGCTTGATAGCTGAAATAGAGCCTTTCTGGCTCTACCCATGCCATAGGGTATGGGCACCATGAAATAAAGGGAACTAGCCATGCCATTTGGCACGGGCGCAAAGGGTGAGAATCAGAGCCATTTTGGCTTTGCCCATGCCAAAAGGCATGACCTTAAGGAAGAAATGAGAAATAACCCATGCCATTTGGCACGGGTCGTGCAAATCACGCATGGCTAGGTTATAAACCTAGCCATGGCCATGTCTTAGGGCATGACAGCTGCCCTAGACATCTTCCAAGCTCCCAATCTCTTTTCTTTTTCTACTTTTCATCCTTCTTCTTCCTCTACACCTCCCCCCCTCTCAAAATTTTTTGTTTCTTACTTTAGATCTAGTTTCCTTACTTGCAAATAATTCTCCCCAATTTTAGATATGTCTAACGTCATGAAGAGAATTCGTAGGTTAGCTGGATCTAGCGAAGGGGAAGATCTGAACAAGGGAAGAGGGAAGGGCAAGAAGGGAAAAACACGCATAAGGAGAAGGCTCCAACGAAAGGAAAAGGGAAGCATCCTACCATCAATGAAGGTAAAACTAACGAATTCGAGTTCTTAGGAATTAAAAATGATGTAGATTGGTTGATTGGTAATCTAGACTGGAGTGACATGTCATATACTAGTGAACCAACCTATCCGAGAATTGCCCTTGAGTTTTTGAGTTCTTTAGAGTCTAATTTCACTTTTGATGATGATCATGATGGATAAATTAGTTTTAGATTAATAAATCATGATTACCTTTGGACTTTTTATGAATTTAATAATTATTTTGGATTACCCATAGGGGTACCTCACAAGTTTGACTCTAGATATAATGCTAAATCCTTTTGGATTTTAATTACTGATTTAAGTGAACCCCATGACTCATCTAGATCTAAATCCTCCCAAATGTAGAACCCCGTATTTTGATACCTCCACCATAGGATGAGCAAGATTATTTTTGGTAGAGGTGAGAGCGATAGAGTGGTAGGAAAGTGGAGCTTTACTCTATGTGGGCCATGATTCACCAAGTGGAATTTGATGGAGGGTTCTACTTTTACACACTATGCAGAGGACGGGGAAGACAAATTTGGGAACAATTGTGTTTGGGGGATACATTACAACCATTGCTAAGAAACTTGAACTAGACCTCTCGGGTCTAGAGGCGATACATGGTGATATTAAAATAGATATAGACACATGATTATCAATGAAGATGATATGTCGGGATGAAAATAGATTTAATTTTCTTAGAACGGATGGTTTTCCTATCCCTTTACCAAATCCCGACTGCACAACAATTCGCAACCCAAACAATTGGATTATTAAAGATCCAGTTCCCAGTTCCTCTGCATCCCCTAGAGAATATCATGAGTATCCCTTGTCTAGAGGTCCGCTGTCGGTCGAATTTCCTGACTTGGCTAGACATTCATTTGCCTATGATTGTATGAGTTCTTCTAGCTTTGACTTTTCTTCTTTTCGCACATCATTGGACTCTCTTCATGAGAAGCAAGACATTTCTCATAAGATGTTGGAGGACCATTGTGACTTCACTCATGAGCAGTTCCAATATATACAGGATCATTTTCAGAAGAGGGATAACTTTTAAAGTAAGGTATCTAATTTTGTGGGAGACTACTACATTCACCAAGGGAGAATGAATTAGTTTATGAACTCCATGGATATCACCAGTCAGCAGGTTGCCTCGATGTATCAGTGTCACACCCTAGAAGAGTCCCTTCTGGTGAAATTTTGATAGCATCTCCCCTGTACCGGTGACAATCTGAAACCTTACTACACAACCCTCAAGGCCTCTCAATCCTCGGCCAACACATCCAGAACATATACAATAAAATATATAAACATTCCACGTAATTTATAATAATACAGCCTCCGACTAACTACACAACCACGCAGTTTAATAAAACTCACTCCATTACAACGAGGAAAGCACAACCCATGACAGAAAAATAATCGCAGCGGAAAATATGGGTAGAGTACCAAAAACTCGATATAAAATACACGAGTTCAATAACTACACATCACAAGTCTATAGTCCACAAAATAAGAAAACACAAGTCTGAAATAGAAAACGATCTCGACACGACGTGGGGACTAGCAACTGGAACCTCCTGACGGCTTCAACCTGTAAAAGAAATAAGTCAACGAAGTGAGTTCAAGAACTCAGCAGGTGTCGAGCAGACATGCATAATAACATATAACTATCAATAATAATCATGCAGTACAGTCTCCTGAACAATAACAGGTAAATGTAAAATTGAATAACGGGAGAAGTTGTACTCAACGGGACCTCCTATCCGAATATAAGGATCGTCAGACCAAATACATCATGTATCCTGTATGCATGTTAATCATATGCAACCACCAAAATACAGCATACAAAAATGCAGCAATCACAAGTAATAAATGCAATTCAAGCATATGATACAAATGACATGGTCACCCCTGACGCCAGTTAACCATCTCACATGCGATGGTGAGACCGAGTGGGTAGGGCTATGACAATTGTGTACTCTGTCATCACTACTCCTGAGTGATCGAGTGGATAGGATGTTATCAGAGTACACCTATCCTCTTACCCCAAACATAGTGGGGGAGCCTAAGCTCTCATCTCCTTGTGTCATAGTCAAGAGGAGGGATCCCTGCCCACTACACGCTAGAGTCATCGCTACCCATGAGCAGACCAGCGACGCTGACAGAGCAAATCTATGCGCACACCCTGTTTGATATACCACTAACCCATGAGTGGTTGTGTGTGCAGATCATTTAACTAGAGATGTGCTCAACTATAAAGGAGCCGACAATCGCTCAGTATGCAATTATGCAAAATGGTGCATGACACTAAAGCATGTAACTCCTACAAATATCAACCACCAAACATAGTGTACTGAAAAGAAGATCGAGTCCATAACAAGGATCTAGGTATACATGCTAGGAAATAAAACTAGATACACATACCAGATAATAACTCTAGGTACACATGTCGTATAATTAATCTAGTAGTTAAACTTGTACCCAGTAATGTCTTGTATGTTACTACTTCTATGAACATAAGTACACATGTCAAGAATCAAAGGCATAATCATAAATGCATAACAAATAACAATACGAGTACACTATAGGTATCAAGTAGTGGCATACCAAGAAGATATAAAACATAATCATTATTGCTAGCTATAACCTATTACGCATATCAAAATGACAATATCAAAAGATAAGTCAAGGGTACCCGCCTTTATACGTAGATCGTGTCAGATAGATCCCACGTCGTGATGCCATCTCAATAGAGTCCTGCATCAAAGTATTTTATTTAGCTAAGTTCTTATGAATTAAATAGTTAAATAAAATCCCAAAAAATTAGTTAGGTAAAATCTTAATCGATATGATCATTAACCCTAACTATTGATTAACCCCACTAATCTAATCCATTGATACAAATCCTTACCCAATAGATTAAACAATCCTAACCATTTCACCATCGATTTGGATTTAAATCTATACATAGAACAACACAATACTCACTTAAATTTGTACGCTCTTCTGTTGATTCACACCCAGAGTAATGGCTGTCGAAATTTGTAGCCGGAATTAGGTAAGACTACTATCTTTCCAAACAAGGTATGAAATCAATCCATGTTAATCTAACACTAAGCTTGACTTACCTCTGTACCAAATCCAAGACCTCTCCTAGATGGAATCGAGTTGTCGTTGCAGTGATGAGCCGAGGAAAAGGATCGGATGAACTCAACGATCAGAGGAGGTGAAGGTGTCTCGGCTAGAAGTGGAGAACGGGAGAAGAGTACTAGACGGGCAACTCTCAGGTGGCGTTCGGGTGGTGCTCAACAACTTGGAGTGATCCG
The DNA here is from genome assembly GCF_018446385.1 of Zingiber officinale. NCBI lineage: Eukaryota > Viridiplantae > Streptophyta > Magnoliopsida > Zingiberales > Zingiberaceae > Zingiber > Zingiber officinale. Next base: position 168,197,075 of record NC_055987.1, on the reverse strand, counting down.
TTGGACTCGATCCTAGCGATGGTCGCCAAGGCTCGAGATGAGAAACAGGGGTCGGTAATGGGAGGTGACGATGGACAAGACGGTAGCATCAGTGGCTGGCGGCGCTAGACGCCAACGTCTCATGGCTAGGGTGGCACGGCGACGCGAGAGGGAGAGGGAGGGGGTTCGGGAGGAGAGGATGGCTAGGGCACTGTAACGACCCGCCTTCTACTGGCTGGGATGTAAGGCCGGACAGTCACATTATGTTGTGCTAAGCTATATCCATGACCATTACTAAGTCTAGGTGCGGAAAACTGTACCAATTTAGAACTTTGCTAAGCTAATACAAGTTCTTGGTCCTACATATGCTAAGGGATGCAATCTAAGGTATTCATGGCATACCCCACATCCTCTATGGTCAAGGAGCTGAACTACAAGGTCTCTTGGTCGAAACCCAACTTCCCAATCGATCCAGATTGAAGTCGATCGATTGCAAGCTGTTGGATCGATCCATGGATCGATTCAGACTGCTACTGTATGCGGAACTTAGGTTGGATCGATCCAGTGATCGATCCCGCACGCTACTGTGCTTGGGCAATATGCTGGATCGATCGGCTGATCGATCCAGACTAGCCAATCGATCCAGTGATCGATCCCAGGGCTTTCTGTTCGGAACAGAAGGCATCCGGATCGATCGGCTGATCGATCCAGGAGCTTACTGTTCGCGGTACGAACTTCTCAATCGATCGACTGATCGATTGAGAAGCCTCCAATCGATCGGCCGATCGATTGGGGTTTCTGATTTCGTACCAACACTCTGATTTCAGCACTGTTTCGAGCAGAAATCTCATACACCAATTCTAAACTAAATGAAATGCCTCCTAACATCAATTATCTAGCATTCTAAACATACCAGGGTGCATAATCCACTAATTCATAACATTTAAACAACTGGACGGCAAAACTAAAATGACAAAGTTCTAATAATTAAACTTGCTAAAATCCCTAGGATCTTTATTCCAAACTCCAGCTCATACACATCTTCCTCGTTGCATTGACCTCCAGCCTCCGCTAATCCATTTTTCCTTTACCTTTATCTGCAGTATAAGGAAAAAGTATCTGTAAGCTTGAGAGCTTAGTAAGAAACCATCTAGCTCACTAAACCATGCATTCGATGCAATATGCTTTTAAAAGAATGCTATTAAAATCATATGCTGAACTTGAGAAAACATGGAATACTGAAATCACTATACGTGAATACTAAAACATGGCTTACAGGTTCATAAGATATGGCAATCAAAACTGATCATAAGACTATCACATGCCTCTATAAGAAAACTAAACAGAGCATGGACTGAACTAAGCTGATGCTAACTAATGCTAGAGTTGTACTACTTTCACATAGCTATTTTGTGAGGTTCTGAAAACTAATTACATAATAAGTGAAAATATATAATCATGCTGCTGATGGGCCCGACAACTGTACTTGCTATGCGCGCATCCCTAACTAGACCCGGGTTTGCAAGTCCCGAATTTAGTAGGGTTACTAGGTTATCTGAACCTAGGGACGACTATGGGAGCCCAACCCAATGAATATCTAATCCAGTACAGTGCCACTGAGAAAGTAAAATACTAACATAGCTAATTTTTGCTTGTCTTGCTCTTTCTAGGTTATCTGAACCTAGAGCTAGGTTGTCTGAACCTAGAGGCGACTGTGGGAGCCCACCCATTGGACATCTAGTCCTATAAAAACTGTAGCAAGACTATATGAGCTGTAAAATGCTTCTATTGCATTTATCTAAGCTATTAAAATGCCTATGGTGGCATTTACTCGAGCTAAGCATTTAATCGAGCACTCGGTGTGCGCTAATGCACCCCCTATGTGCCAAAAACTGCATATATCTAGACTAATGCATAAAACCATACGGAAGCTACTTATATTGTAGGTGAGGGGTTTTTTTACCTCCTGTGCTAGTTTTCTTACGATTCTAATCGCTAGATTTCCGGTGGAGACGATCTTCTCCACGGTTCCCTTGCGTCTACGTGTTCCTCTCGCGAAGGGAAGCGTCCTCGTGTCGGAGTCGTCGCCGGAAGGTGCTCCTAGAGCCCTTAGGCTTGGTGCGCCGAGAGAGGAAGAGGAGGGGAAGAGAGGTTCGGCGGGATTAGGGTGAGGAGAAGAGGTAAGTCACGATAAAAATAAAACTCCTCACTTAATTCCCTATTTATATTAAGGGATTAATTCCCCCAACTTTAACTTAAATAAAATTGTTTCCCTTTCCTTTCAGCACGGCCCTGCTGGGTTCTCCTGGTTACTAGAGTTCACCTTTAAGTCGTAGGACCCAATAGGTCTCGGGTTCAATTCCTGCGTAGGCTATTTTCGTTTTCTATTTATTTTTACTACTTTCGCTACTCTAAAAATTCCATAAAAATATTCTAAAATTCCAGAAAAATCATAGAATATTTCTAAAATAATTTTCAGGATTTTCGGGCATTACAGGCACGACGATGGTGGCGATCGAGTGGCTCGATGGTTGGATCTAGGGCCCCTTCCCTTGACTGATGTCGTCCCTCTGTGGGATGGCTCGGACGGAGAAGGAGGAGATGCAGGAGGAAGAAGGCGGCGGTGGCTCGACGTCGCGAGAGAGAAGAAGCGGCGTCGAGCGAATAAGGAGATCAGGAGAGAAGGAAAGAGATTCGGCAATAATAAGAAGATAAAGTTAGGGTTAAATATTTTTAACCTAGGTTTTAATTAACCAACTATATGTTAACCTAGTTAATCAACTCCTAACTAAATATGTATTCTAAATAGGCTTCCACCAAGCCCAAATAGTTTCATCCCCTTAAACTCATCATACGAGTTTCGAAAAATTCTCAGAAAATTTTTAAAAATTCTGTTAAGATTATTCGTCCATTAAATTCTATTATTTTATTATTATTTTGTTATGGTATTTTACAACCAGTACCATAAGAACATGGGCCACCTCCCTAGAGTCCCTAGATATCTCCCTGGGCCTGAAAGCAAACCTCCTTCGGGTGGTCAGTCTTCAGGGAGTGGTAGATTTATCTGGTTCCCTCCCCCTTTCTGTCACCCACCCCCTTAGGTTTAATTTCATTGAGGACAATGAAGTGTCCAAGTCTGGAGGGGGGGGGGGGGTATATACAGTTACAGTTTGCATTCTTAGTTTAGTTCACTTTGTTTTCTTTCAATTTTTCAATTTTGAGGCATTTAAGTTATTCTATCCACACTATTACTGTTGACTTGTCCATGAGTAAACTTCTAGCACGATAATTATCTATAAGTCATGAGTTACACTTTTTAGTGCTATTATACTTAATGACTTATTCATTATATCACTTGTGAATCAAGATGTGCATAGCATTTGTTTGATAACAAAATTTTTCACACGTTTATGGTTTAGTTTCATGTGGTTAGGTCATTAGTGCTAATATGTGTGGTGATCTACTTTTCCTATCTTCAATAGCAGGACATAAACATTAGATTTTATTGAAAGGACATGATTCTAGTCTAGCTTGAGGATCTCTTTACACTATATATGCTTTATCTTGATAGTTGAAATTTTTGAAAATAGTCATGATTCATTAGATTTGATAAGTACTTGAATTCCCATGGTGATTTCTTAACTACATCTTGGTCACTAGATGATGCTTGAATCATTAAGCTCATTTGGAAAAATGGAAATCCCACCGATTGCATCATTACAAATGTGCAATTGATTAAAAAAAACATGAAATACATGAAATAAGGGATTGAGAAAAAATTTGTAGTTGTGAGTGGAAACTAGTTGTTTGCCCCTTTGATACCGAGTTAGGTTACTGGGGAAACGAATACTAGATTTCTCTTGATATCGAGCACATTCTTTAAATCTTGGGTAGATTTAAGATAGATGAACCAAGCATTATTTACTGTTGAAAATAAAAGGAAAAGATGGTTCAATGATAACTTGACTGAGATTAGGAATTGATACTTGAGAAGTGTAAGCCACAATTTGCACTGAGCACGGAGAACTCATTCTTAGGCTGAGTCAAATCCATTTATGATCATGCTCATTATTGAAATTGTTTGATAGAGTTAGGATGATTCACCAAGAATTATGATGCACTTATCCTTACATATACTTCTAGACTGCAGAATTTTGTTTAATAACAATTGAGTCCTTAATTTTAGATTATTTTGAATTGTGCTCATTGGTTTTGCTAGTTTGATAGAAATGAATAAAGTCATTAGGTATACACATTCTAGCTTATGAATCTGGATTACAGAGTTTGCTTGAAGACAAGCAAATGTTTAAGTCTGGAGGTGTGATGTGCATAGATTATATATGTTATTTTGTATGGTTTAACGCACATCTTCTTGCATTCGCATATGATCTATGTGTTTGCACCCTTTTCTATCATATCTCAGCATAATTACTACTTTTGTCCAGAGATCTGCTCGGTGTCTATTTGCATTTTTAGGAGCAGTATGAAGCAGAAAAGGATTCTAAAGGTGCAAAAGAAGATCATTTTACGAAGACCGGGACCTAGCTTTGTCTTCCCGTGGAGAGAAAACCTAAGGGATGGAGTGTCCAAGACAAAGGAGCAAGCAACAACCCAAAATGGCCCTACCCATGCCTTGAGGCATAGGTTGGAGGAGGTGGTTGTGCCATCGGGCATGACTAAGGAGCAAGGAAGGAAGCTGGTCGTGGCTTGAGGCACGACTATGGAAGAAATCCAGAGTATAATTGTTGGGTTGAGGATCGAATGTGGGAAGCCTATGGTCTTTCATTTGAGGGTAGAATTATTAGGTTGTAAGGTTGCAAACAAAGTCCCACATTGAAAATACATGGAAAAGATAATGGGTTTATAAGGGAAAGATATCTCCAATGATATGAGACCTTTTGGGTAGAGCCCAAAAATAAAACCATGAGGACTTAGACCCAAAGAGGATAATATCATGTCATTGTGAAGATATCTAAAATCCTTTTTCGATCCTACAGTCGCTAGGTCTGAGTGTAGGGAATCTCGCTAAGTATCTCGAGCCACCAACTCAGACTCTTTGGTGACTAGATTTGTGTCATATGTGACTTTTAATACCTTTAGCTGAGCGGAAAGGTGTTCGACCTCTGTAATTTTCACTTTCGCCCAGAGAGTTGTGTCTGATTGGAGTTGGGCTTCAAAAGTCTCCAAGGCAATCTTTAATTTGGTTGCTTTCTCGAGCTTAGTTTTCGCCAGCCTTTGAGCTTCTTGAAGACGAGTCTCTAGCTCGGTCAACCAATCACGAGAGGGTATGGTAGCAGCCTCAGAGACTTGCTGTCTCAGGGATTCATTTTCCTGAGCCAGGGCTGATAATCATTGTACGAGGCTCATCCCAATCATCCATCGCTAGAAAACAAATAGTATTAGAAATATACAGCATGAGAAATAATAAAAATTATAGTACCTTGGTCAGTTCATATGAATACTCATTGGCCAACTCCATAGGAGTAAGCTCGCTAAGCCAGGTTTTTGCATCCTCCCAGACATCTATTAAATGACCCTCAGTAGTATTTGGTTGGTAGGTGGAGGAGCGGTGAGTGGAGAAACTACGGCCTGGGAGGACGGTAAATCGAAGGTGATCAAAAATTGGCAAGGCCTCCTTAGCGCAACACAAGTGGAGATCGGAAAGGTCGTCCCATGGGGAGCGACAAGGGGAGCAGGAGTCGAAGGGCCACTTGACGAAGAAGTGACCTCCTATGCTTGGGCTATTGTTGGCGTTGGACTAGCGGAAGGAAGGGCGGACAAGGTCCGCTCGGAGGATTTCTCTTGCACTTCTTCTCGGACCGACCCTTTCCATGCCGTCTCTTCCTACATAGACTCTTCCTAGGTGGGACACAAGGGTTGGAAGGGCATTTCAATGGAAGACACTTGTCCCTTAGAAACTTGGGCATGAACGAACTTACACCTTTTTGCGACTCTTTTTTGGGACGACATTCGCTTCCGAAGGGGAACCCTCAGATATTACGAGCGGATCAGGAGATAACTCTCCAGAAGCGGTGGTCGTGCTGGATTCAACCATATGACTACTCGACGCTCCACTAGAAGGGACGACCAGTTGAGCATCCCGCTCAGCTAACAGGGCTCGCTCCTAAGCAAGGAGCTCTTCTTCTTCTAAGTTAATCTCCTTAGCAACCAAGGCTTCAAAGATGGTGTCTACTGCATAGAATAAAAAAAATACCTTAGTTAGTGATAATACAATGACCAAGTCATCAAGACTTACCAAAAGAGCATGGAAGTTTCTTTCGGATGGGGCTCAAGCCAAATAAATACAGAAGGCCTTCGCCCAATCACTTATGAATTTTAAAACATTGGCCGCTCAGCTTAGTGGAATAGGAAATAAAAGTTGGATCCTACTTAAAATTTCTAAGGCCGGGAAGAGGAGGAAAGGAAGATTGACATTCGGCTGACCAGGTAGCGGGTTTAGGCATCTCTATGAAGAAAAAAGTGAGATTTCCAGCCTTTTTTTAGGACGACATGTCTTTAAAGAAGACTGCCTTTGTGTGAGACTGGAAAAAGAAAACCCCTGGCTCTAATTTCTTGGGGTAAGAAAATAGATAGAGATTGCAAGATGTAGGAGGAATGTCATATAAGCAAAATAGCATGAACATCCCACACATGTATCGAAAGGCGTTCGGGGTAAATTGTTGCAAAGGGATATTAAAATACCAACTCACCTTTGACATGAACGAAGTGACAGGGAAACCTAGACCGACTGTTAACTGGTCCTTAAAGAAAGTGATGTGGTTAGCAGGAGGATGACGAGGACGAGCATCCGGAGAAGGAATAACAATGCGATAACTCTTAGGGATTTCATACTTAGAACGGATGTAAGCTCTATCAGAATCATCAAAATTTGAATAGGTGAGAGTGTACCAGGAGGTGAAGGATTCTTGAGTCATGAGAAAACACAAAGTAAATAAGGAGCGAGCGACTTACTAGATCACTTAGGGAAGAAAAGAGAAGAAGTTTGCAGAAGAGAGTTCGCTGGAGAGAAAATTAGGAAAGACGAAGGGCAAAGTGGTGAGAGTTTGAGTCATTAAGGGTTTTTATAGAATGCAACTTAATTATAGCCATTCAATCAAAATAATGGGCACACGGAGGACCGTTGATTTACAGGAATAGAAGTGTCATTGAGCTATATGAAGAGACGTGTGTTAGAGGTCGTTTCAAAGAATGAGGAGTGGTGCCATGTGACATTCACCCATAAATATGCATTTATGATAGAAGTGACAACCAAATCATTTCACTGCCAAAGCACCTCTCTATACTTCCTTGGTACTCTCTTCTGAATCACTAGCCGCTGATAGATCATTTTTGAAAATATATTACTAAGTGCCCCGGGTGCAAATAAAATATGAATTCTCGGACAACTTTAGTGAAAGGGGTTACCAAATGGGAGTTAGACTTGGGTCTAATCAGTCAGCTACACCTCCTTTGATTAGACTTGAAGGAGAGCCTAATGATATGGGTTGTAACGAGTAGACCCAGAAGAGGATGTGGCGGTCAAGGTCAAGGCGACGTGGTGGTCAAGGTCAAGGTGATGTGGCAGTCAAAGTCAAGGGATGAGGGCATTCGCCACTTGGCTTCATCGTTCACCCAGCGCTAAGGGTCTCAAGTCTAGCTTGACTAGATTATAAGTCGGTCGGGAGAGGGCCAACCAGCCCTTAAGCTGGTCGAACATAAGGGGTTTAGTGCTTTACTCTTAAACTGAAAAGATAGCATGTCCAGTCATTCAATAGCCGACTAGGTTTAAAGATGGCCGACCCTATAGATCGGCTGGAGTGTCCGACCCACTCACAACCAACTAGCCATGTGTGGTCAGAATAAGGGTCAGCTCCCCGATGTTCATAAATCTCTCTATACATGGCCGACCAGATAAAAGGTCAGCCGGGCTCAAGGCACTTAGCCTCATAAATCTCTATGCATGGTCGACTAGATAAAAGGTCGGCCGGGCTTAAGGCACTTATTCTCACAAATCTCTCTATGCATGCCCGGCTAGATAAAAGGTCAGTCGAGCCTAAGACATTTAGCTTCAAATTAATTCCCAAATAAATTTCCAGCACACACAGTTCATTATATGGTTTCTTGAACGGATTTCCAACACGCCCAATACATCATATTATTTTTCAAATGAATCGCTAATACTATACAAAACATAACTGAGTAGCTTAATGTAAGGACAGGCATAAAGACGGTCGACCTTATGAGCCGACCGAGATATATTTAACCAACAACATAAGCAAAGAATCATAATAACCTGTCAGAATAATAACCATATGTCAGATAATATTCTACTAGAACCTTCTTCAAGGATTATTGTGTCTCTCATCAGCCGACCACTTATAATAGCATATTCCTTTAATGACCTCAGCAAAAGCATAATCTATAAGGGACAAAAGAGGTATGCATATGGATAAATGGAAGATTTCTTGGATAATTATTGCGCATTGCCTAAGTTGTATACTCTCCATTATCCAACAACCTATGACATTTTTAGCTACCTCATGATTGCGGAGGTTATGAGAGTTGGTATATAAAGGGGGTCATCTCCGTTGGCAAGGTATATTTTCGGAATATCTGAAATTTACTCTCATGTATGTTCTTTACTATTCTTCATTCACCTGGCTAAAATTATATTGACTTGAGTGTCAGAGAGTTCACTACAAAAAAACATAACTTTGGGGACAAAAGTTTGGAACGAAAATAATTCGTCCCAAAATTGGGACAAATTTAGGGTCGAAAATAAATTTCGACCCAAATAACCAACAAAATTTGCAACAAATAAATTTCATTTCAAGTTTGCAACATAAAAAAATTCGTTGCTAAATTCGTCCCCAAATCTGGAACGAATTAAAAATTTGTCGCAAATTTAGGGACAAATCCTGGATTCGTCCCAGATTTGGGAACGAATCGAGAATTCATCCCAGATTTGGGAACGAATCGAGAATTCGTCCCAAATTTTGGGACGAATCCAGGATTTGTCCCAAATTCTGGGACGAATCCAGGTTTCGTCCCAAAACTGAAAATATTTTTAAATAAATAAAATCAAACACCTAAGGCTTAAATATGGACCTAGAGACATCGGAATTTGATGAAACAAGTTTCTATGCGTCCATATCGTTGAGCTGATCGTAAATACGTCATCATCCATAATTTTTAATTAATATTTTCAGTGATTTGAATTTTTAACACCAAATTAGGTCAAATTAGGATTAAAAAATTCCAAAAATATATATATTTGGTAAAAAATATTTTTATTGATAGATTTACGATCAGGATAAAGATACGAGCACATAGAAACTTATTTCATCAAATTCCGATGTCTCTAGGTCCGTATTTAAGGCGTCCAATTTTGTTTATTTTTTTTTAATAAATAAATTTTTGGGACGAATCTCTGGATTCGTCCCAAAATTTGGGACGAAGCCAGAGATTCGTCCCAAACTTTGGGATGAATTCCTGGATTCGTCCCAAAATTTGGGACGAATCCAGTATTTGTCCCAAAACTGAAAATATTTTTAAAAAATAAAATCAAACACCTAAGCCCTAAATATGGACCTAGAGACATCAAAATTTGATGAAACAAGTTTCTATGCATCCGTATCATTGAGATGATCGTAAATACGTCATCATCCATAATTTTTAATTAATATTTTCAGTGATTTGAATTTTTAACACCCAATTAGGTCAAATTGGGATTAAAAAATTCTAAAAATAAATATATTTGGTCAAAAATATTTTTATTTATGTATTTACAATCAAGGCAACAATACGAACATATAGAAACTTGTTTCATCAAATTCTGATGTCTCTAGGTATATATTTTTTAAAACATATATAGGTTGATAATAACTAAAAATGTGTTGTGTAGTTAACGGTTGTAAATTATTGTCCGAAAGCTTAAATATGGACCTAGAGACATCGGAATTTGATGAAACAAGTTTCTATGCATCCGTACCATTGATCTGATCATAAATACGTCATCATCCATAATTTTTAATTAATATTTTCAGTGATTTGAATTTTTAACACCAAATTAGGTCAAATTGGGATTAAAAAATTCCAAAAATATATATATTTGGTAAAAAATATTTTTATTGATAGATTTACGATCAGGATAAAGATACGAGCACATAGAAACTTGTTTCATCAAATTCCGATGTCTCTAGGTCCGTATTTACGGCGTCCAATTTTGTTTGTTTTTTTTTAATAAATAAATTTTTGGGACGAATCTTTGGATTCGTCCCAAAATTTGGGACGAATCCAGCGATTCGTCCCAAACTTTGGGATGAAATCCTGGATTCCTCCCAAAATTTGGGACGAATCCAGGATTCATCCCAAAATTGAAAATATTTTTAAAAAATAAAATCAAACACCTAAGGCCTAAATATGGACCTAGAGACATCGGAATTTGATGAAACAAGTTTCTATGCGTCCGTATCATTGAGCTGATCGTAAATACGTCATCATCCATAATTTTTAATTAATATTTTCAATGATTTGAATTTTTAACACCAAATTAGGTCAAATTGGGGTTTAAAAATTCCAAAAATATATATATTTATTAAAAAATATTTTTATTGATAGATTTACGATCAGGATAAAGATATGAGTACATAGAAACTTGTTTCATCAAATTCCGGTGTCTCTAGGTCCGTATTTAAGGCATCCAATTTTGTTTGTTTTTTTTAATAAATAAATTTTTGGGACGAATCTCTGGATTCATCCCAAAATTTGGGACGAAACCAGAGATTCGTCCCAAACTTTGGGATGAATTCCTGGATTCGTCCCAAAACTGAAAATATTTTTAAAAAATAAAATCAAACACCTAAGGCCTAAATATGGACCTAGAGATATCGGAATTTGATGAAACAAGTTTCTATGCGTCCGTATCGTTGAGCTAATCCTAAATATGTCATCATCCATAATTTTTAATTAATATTTTCAGTGATTTGAATTTTAACACCCAATTAGGTCAAATTGGGATTAAAAAATTCTAAAAATAAATATATTTGGTCAAAAATATTTTTATTTATGTATTTACAATCAAGGCAATGATACGAACGTATAGAAACTTGTTTCATCAAATTCCGATGTCTCTATGTATATGTTTTTTAAAACATATATAGGTTGATAATAACTAAAAATGTGTTGTGTAGTGAACGGTTGTAAATTAGTGTCCGAAAGCTTAAATATGGACCTAGAGACATCGAAATTTGATGAAACAAGTTTCTATGCGTCCGTATCATTGAGCTGATCGTAAATACATCATCATCCATAATTTTTAATTAATATTTTCAGTGATTTGAATTTTTAACACCAAATTAGGTCAAATTGGGATTAAAAAATTCCAAAAATATATATATTTGGTAAAAAATATTTTTATTGATAGATTTACGATCAAGATAAAGATACGAGCACATAGAAACTTGTTTCATCAAATTCCAATGTCTCTAGGTCCGTATTTAAGGCGTCCAATTTTTTTTTTTTTTTTAATAAATAAATTTTTGGGACGAATCTCTGGATTCGTCCCAAAATTTGGGACGAATCCAGAGATTCATCCCAAACTTTGGGACGAATTCCTGGATTCGTCCCAAAACTGAAAATATTTTTAAAAAATAAAATCAAACACCTAAGGCCTAAATATGGACCTAGAGATATCGGAATTTGATGAAACAAGTTTCTATGCATCCGTATCGTTGAGCTAATCCTAAATACGTCATCATCCATAATTTTTAATTAATATTTTCAGTGATTCGAATTTTAAACACCAAATTAGGTCAAATTGGGGTTTAAAAATTCCAAAAATATATATATTTGGTAAAAATTATTTTTATTGATAGATTTACGATCAGGATAAAGATATGAGTACATAGAAACTTGTTTCATCAAATTCCGATGTCTCTAGGTCCGTATTTAAGGCGTCCAATTTTGTTTGTTTTTTTTAATAAATAAATTTTTGGGACGAATCTCTGGATTCGTCCCAAAATTTGGGACGAATCCAGGATTCGTCCCAAAACTGAAAATATTTTTAAAAAATAAAATCAAACACCTAAGGCCTAAATATGGACCTAGAGACATCGGCATTTGATGAAACAAGTTTCTATGCATCCGTATCGTTGAGCTGATCCTAAATACGTCATCATCCATAATTTTTAATTAATATTTTCAGTGATTTGAATTTTTAACACCAAATTAGGTCAAATTGGGGTTTAAAAATTCCAAAAATATATATTTTTGGTAAAAAAATATTTTTATTGATAGATTTATGATCAGAATAAAGATACGAGCACATAGAAACTTGTTTCATCAAATTCCGATGTCTCTAGGTCCGTATTTAAGACGCCCAATTTTGTTTGTTTTTTATTTAATAAATAAATTTTTGGGACGAATCTCTGGATTCGTCCCAAAAGTTGGGACGAATCCAGAGATTCGTCCCAAACTTTGGGACGAATTCCTGGATTCGTCCCAAAATTTGGGACGAATCCAGGATTCGTCCCAAAACTGAAAATATTTTTAAAAAATAAAATCAAACACCTAAGGCCTAAATATGGACCTAGAGACATCGGAATTTGATGAAACAAGTTTCTATGCATCCGTATCTTTGAGCTGATCCTAAATACATCATCATCCATAATTTTTAATTAATATTTTCAGTGATTTGAATTTTTAACACCCAATTAGGTCAAATTGGGATTAAAAAATTCTAAAAATATTATATTTGGTCAAAAATATTTTTATTTATATATTTACAATCAAGGCAACGATACGAGCTTATAGAAACTTGTTTCATCAAATTCCGATATCTCTAGGTATATATTTTTTAAAACATATATAGGTTGATAATAACTAAAAATGTGTTGTGTAGTGAACGGTTGTAAATTAGTGTCCGAAAGCTTAAATATGGACCTAGAGAAATCGGAATTTGATGAAACAAGTTTCTATGCGTTCATATCATTGAGATGATCGTAAATACGTCATCATCCATAATTTTTAATTAATATTTTCAGTGATTTGAATTTTTAACACCAAATTAGGTTAAATTGGGATTAAAAAATTCCAAAAATATATATATTTGGTAAAAAATATTTTTATTGATAGATTTACGATCAAGATAAAGATACAAGCACATAGAAACTTGTTTCATCAAATTTCGATATCTCTAGGTCCGTATTTAAGACGTCCAATTTTGTTTGTTTTTATTTTAATAAATAAATTTTTGGGATGAATCTCTGGATTCGTCCCAAAATTTGGGATGAATCCAGGATTCGTCCCAAAACTGAAAATATTTTTTAAAAATAAAATCAAACGCCTAAGGCCTAAATATGGACCTAGAGACATCGGAATTTGATGAAACAAATTTCTATGCGTCCGTATCATTGAGCTGATCGTAAATACGTCATCATCCATAATTTTTAATTAATATTTTCAGTGATTTGAGTAAATACGTCATCATCCGTAAATACGTCATCATCATCGTAAATGCGTCCGTATATTTTTTTTTTATTTTTTTATTTTTTCAATTGTTTGTGTAACAATATGTTTTTTTGAGTAGGATATTTACCAACTTATATTCTGAATTATCGACACAAGAGTTCGATTGATTTTGTGAAGAAGAATTTGCTGCATGGTTCAAATCATATGTAAGTAAAAAATCTATATTTTGTTGATACATATGCATACTTTTAACAATTTGTGTTTTGACCTTAGGTTCAAGCTAATCAAGCTCACCTTGAGCAAGAATGGCTAATCCATCTATCATGGGGTCCAAATTCATGCGTACGCACTTGGCCAGCATATTTCATAAATGGATATAATTTTCATACTCAAGACTATGGAATGGGCAAGAATACCATGAATAGTGGGGTGTGCGTATCGTCATCCAATGAAGGAGGTGCAAGCAATGATTTTTATGGTTTGTTGGATGAAATTATAGAAGTAGAATACCCAGGACCACAAATGCAAGTTATATTATTTATGTGTCGCTAGTTTGACCCTGTTAGAGGGATGAAAGTGCATCCACATTATAATTTAGTTGAAATAAATCATTAGAGATTTTATAAGAGATATGAACCATTTGTGTTGGCACAACAAGCAATTCAAGTATTCTATTCTTCATATCCGAGTTTGAAACGCGATAAGATTGATTGGTGGGCTGTTTGTAAAACTAAAGCACGAAAAAAAATTGAGGCACGTTGGGAAAACATTGCATATCAACAAGAGGAAGTTTCAAACACCTTTCAGACTGAGGAATATATTATTCCAACTTTACGAGATCCCAACGGTGTAGTAATCAACGTAGATAGAAGTGAAATTGATGATGATGAGGAGGAGGAGGAGGAGGAGGAAGGAGAGGAGGAGGAAGAGGAAGAGGAAGAGGAGGAGGAAGAGGAGGAGGAGGAGGAGGAGGAGGATGATAATGACAATGATGACTTTGATTTTTGATGATGGGTAAGTTTTGTTAGCTTATTTAAAGAAATTTCCCATATTTTATTGTATATACTGTCTCTTTTATAATTTGATTTACTTTATCTGTTAACACATTTTATTTGTTCCTACAGGTCATCAGAGGTCACATTTCATAAATTTCCCCTCCACCCTTTTCTATAATATTTACATAAAAATGGTAAGTTTTTAATTATCCTTTGTTATGTATCAGATCTGTAATTAACTTTATTAAATTATTGAAATTTCCAGCATATATTTCGACGTGGTGGACGTAGACGGCGACCACAGGACCAGACACATCCATCACCTGCCAGTAAACCTATGCCACCCCCTACTCAGGCAGGCCCATCCCATGTGTCTTCTCCACCGGCATCATATTCCCCTGCCAGTGTACCTATGCCACCCCTTCATCAGCCGGGCCCATCTTATGTACCTTCTGCACCGGTTTCATATTCGCCGCCACAAGAACCTTACCCAGAGCAGTTACCTGTCCACTCAGATCCTCCTGACTCAGCAAGAAACTCATTTGCTGAGTTTAGGAATGATAGAGCTCCTTTAGTCCCCATCGGTGATTCGTAAGTACTATAAAATATTTTATTTTTAGACCTATCTTAATTATTTAACATCGTTATTTTGTAATTTAATGCAGCTTTGAAAATCCGGTACAAGTTGTTCGGGAAATAAATAGAATCGTGAACAACCATTGGGGAGGGGATTCTTTGACATATTCAAGCACTCCACCAGCCACAAAACAACTTTGGTGGAGCGAGTTCAAAGTATATTTTCTTGAGTTTACTTCAATTTTACAGTGATTATATAATAAAATAAATTTCTATTTCAGCGCTTAAATAATTGGGACCCGAATGACGAAATGGAGATACGAAGAATATATAAAAAGAAATGTGGCGATCACATTAGACATGTATTAAGTCACGCAAAGAGTCGGGGGAAAAAGCCAAATTTCATCACTGAAGAAAATTGGGAGAGGATCACTATATTTTGGGCAACGAAGGAAAGTAAACAAAGGAGTGACCTGAATAGAATAAATCAATCTCACAATTCTGGTGACTCAAGTGCTATATATGCGGGAGGCTCCATTAACATAGATGAGCATAGACGGAGAATGGTAATTGTTTCACTCTTTCACAACTTTTTAATATATATCAAATTATTTCATTATTTGAAATAATGTTTTTTTAGACCAAGGAGACTGGGAAGGAGCCTTCTTTCATTGATACTTTCACTCGCACTTAAAAAAAAAAAAAGATAACACATGGAGTGGGGCGAGAGCAAAAGCAGTCAAGGTAATATTTATTTTACCTTAATATATGGTTTAAATTTAATTAGTTAGCTACCATTATTGTCTTAATATTATATGTGTTTCTATTATATCTAATCAATATCGTATGTGTTTTACAAAACAGGAAAAATATGATCAACTCGAGCTAGCTCAAACATGCTCACAAGCTGGTGTCGATAGTCAGGGGTCTGAGGAGTCTGTTGGCAATAATTTGAGTTTATGGTTAGAGGTCAGTGGAGGACCAAAAGGGGGAAGAATATTGGGGATGGGTTCCTTGAGTAGAACCCAAAGATTAGTTGGAACTTCTTCCTCCACATCAGCACTTACGACCCAAATAAATACCTTGACTGATGAGGTTAGCCATTTGAAGGAAATAATATCGCAAAGAGACCAAGAAAGGGTGCAAAGAGACCTAGAACGGGCTAATTTGGAGAAAGATATTAGAGATATGCGCCAACAACAAGAATTAATCATGAAACACCTTCAGTTGAGCTCCGCTCAAAGTCAAAATCCTCCCAATGACGACGATGATGATGCCTACGATGATAACGATGATGGCGGTGATGATTTTTGATGATTTTAATAATGTATGATGAATTTTTTTCTCATGTTTACTGCTTTACACATTAATCAATGGTTTTTTAACTTTTCAACTCTGCCATTTGTAGGTTAAGTCTGTTGTCTTCTTGCACTATTCCATTGTCAATGTATGATATGACTTATCTTTGACGTAGACTAATCTATATGATTCTTAGTTGTGTACCAGTAACAAAATTAAAGCATAACTAGGCAATATGAATGGAGTCTCTAATACTCTAACTTTATTTTTGTCCTGATTTGATAATGTTGTTTGTGCAGGTCTCAATTTGGTGTGATCTCACTGTAGTTGAAGACAACTGTATTTGTTCACCTCTTTTCGGTATTCCTAAGTTCATTAATATGCATTTACTGATATATATATATAGTTAGCTTTAAATAATTATGTTATAGTTGTTTAATTATATAAAGTTAACTTTAAATAATTATGTTAAAATTAGCTTTAAATAGTTGTTTAATTGTGTTTCTTCTTTTTGATAAGCAGCTCTTTCTTGTTTTGTCTTCAATGATAATGATGCATAAAAGTTCTGAATTTGATCTATGTACAGTCTCAAAACTATGTGGATACATAAAAGTTCTATATTTCATCTAGAATTACATCACACTATTATAAAATTCTTTACTAGATAACGATACATCCTCCTACCTTAATATTTTGCAAAGAGTTGTTAAAAATGTGCTAAAGTTATTCATATGAAATTGTCAACTAGTTAACACAATGAAAGGAACAATTATTTTAAACATCCTTTAGTTTACATTAAATACCAACCAAAGACAAAACTATAAATTCAGCAAATTAAAATGAAAAATAAAGTTAACTAAGTGAGAAAATTTGAACCCTAATACCATACTTCACAAGATCTCTCTCTCTTTCTCTCTATATGATGTGCCAATTATATTAGGTTGTATCATAGTTACGATACATGTACTTAGCTTCAAAATAATGCTTATAATTTTATTTACCGTTGCTATGACATGGATGATTCATATCGTTGGTAAATATGACTTTTATTAGAATTAGGGCTTTTATTAGAATGTTTAAGGAATTTCATATTTATGTTTTGTTTCCAATTATTCTTTTTACATGGCCATATCGTATAATATTTACAATCTTTCTTGTTACACATAATCTAATTTATTTGTTTATTGTTATGTAGGCAAAGGAGATTTGATGGGGATCAAAGATTTTGTGGCACACGAAGATGACTATATGTATTCTTAGTGTTGTTGGATGAATGATGGACTTATAAAACATTGGGTTGTTGAACTTGTAAACTTTGTTGAACAAGATGGATCTTGTAAACTTTGTTGAAATCTTTATATTTCTTGAATTATGAGTTGATGTGTTGAATGTTAAATTAGGATGTGTTGAATGTTAAATTAGGATGTGTTGAATGCATATTATTTGTTATTTGTGGTTTTTATGTATTTGGATTGTATTGCAGAAATAAATTGAAGCTGGGAAAATATTTGATATAGGGACGAATTTGGCAACGAAAATGATTTGTCCCAATTCTATCGTAATTTGGGACAAAATTATTTTCATCCCAGAATTCGTCCCAGATTCTGGGACGAATTTTGGGACGAATCCACAAAATTCGTCCCAAAATCTGCGACGAATTCTGGGACGAATCTACAAAATTCGTCCCAAAATTCGTCCCAGAATCTGCAAACTTAGGAACAAAAATGGCAACAAAAAAAATTTTGTCACCGAATTTGTCCCCAAATTCGTTGCAATATTAGGGACAAACTTGGCAACAAAATATAATTTGTCACCGAATTCGTCCCCAAATTTGTTGCAAAAATAGAGACAAATGTGGCGGAAAATTTATGTGAATTCGTCCCCAAATTCGTTCCTAAGTTTGCAACAAAAATAATTTTCGTTGCAAATTTGTATACTTTTTTGCAACGAATTTGGGGACGAAAATTTTATTCGTCGCCAAATTCATCCCCAAATTCGTTCCCAAATTTGCAACAATCAATAATTCGTTCCAAAAGTTGGCATCAACCATTTTGGGACGAAAAAATTTTCGTCCCAAATTTTGTCCCTAAATTTTTTCAACGAATTTTTTATTAAAATTCGTCCCCAATTTAGCCTTATTTTTTGTAGTGGTTTCGCTAGGGACTCTCCTTTGATTTTTAGGCACTGACAATTATTAGCTCGTCTAACTATATGCAAGATATAAAGTAAGCCTCTTTTCGAAATAAAAAATCTTCTCTCAGTCAATAATCAAGTCACCATTCCTAGCGCACCATATCTTCAGTTTTTAGAAGGATCGGCGATAAAAATTTTGGTGACTAAATATTTTCATCACTAATTAGTAGTTAAATGTGTTTAGCAATCGATTAGTGATGAAAATTTTGGTCATATCTATAATTTCACTTATGACTAGAACAAACAATTATTGCTTAAGTTTAAAAGGATTGACCCTAGTTTTTCCACCATTGTCTTGGTGTACCTCTCTTTCTATACAAATGCGTGCCTTGGTCGAAGAAGTCCCTTGTTTCCTTGTTTCTAGAATCCCATAATATAGGTAAGGACCCCTTGTTTCTAGAGTCCCTTACTATTATATGGATTTCTTGACAACAAACGGAGATGATGTACTCTTGTTCAGGTAATGTTTCAGAAAACCCTTCAAAAGTTGAATTTGATTGATCCTCAAATTTACAGAATAAATCCATTAAATCTTGAGAGCAATTAGAAAATACATTTGTGACAAAAATTACTATTGCCAACTTGATGGACATTAAACAAAGGGATAAGATGGTTTATATATGTCGACTACCTCATAAGATGAAAAATTTTACACATCAAATGTGAGCAAAGACTTAACTTGATGATGTTATTCTTATATATAATTAAGCAATATCATGATCTTCTAATCCTTCATCGCCAACAAGTTGACTATGAATATTTCTCAAGGTGCTCTCAAGTGGATTCCAAGGGAGATTAAAAGCAGCAAATCTGGATTGACTTGCAGAAAAACAAAGGAAAAGAAATACTCTTTCAATTGATTTAAGATCTTTATTTAACAAAGCTAGTCAACTTCCTAAGTTAAAGCATTAAAAACACACAATTTTTATTTACCACGCAAGAAGAAAAAATTGTCCAATACTATTGTCATCTAAAGCGTCTCTAGATAGCTACCACCCTTTCATCACTAATTTAGGTGAACAAATGACAAACAACGATTTCATTGCCATTTTCTCAGTGTTCATATTGATAGATTTTCATGTCATCTCTGATTGATTTAGTGGCTAGCGCATAAAGTGTTGTCATCATGAGATCTGAAATTTGAATCTCGACAAAGTCGAGATAAATGTCTCCCTTATATGCTAGTCACTATTCCAAAGGTTAGTAACCGTTCGTGATTTACCTCCTCTATATTGGCCCTGAGACGAATTGACGGACACACTGGGGGCGAACATATTCACCTTTTACCATCATATTGATACAATTTGAAGTGCATGTGTAGTTCTCACTAAAATTATTAACTTTATATTATTTGGTCCAAATAGCTAGGAAATATTTTTATATATATACATAGTTTGTCCCTTGTAATTGAATATTAGATATTATATTATTTATTTTCTAACCAAGATATAATTAACTTCTAAGTCTAAGTCAACCATTTTTCTTTTGAGGACTAAATAGAGTGGTGCTAAAGATAATTTTGGATTTTTGGCATACACATAGTACAATTTATGCTCCCTTAAAGAACACAAAATTAATACAAATCTAAATATTTTAGTATTACTTAAGACCCTCGCGCATTAAATCCCCAAAAATATTATAAATTATGGCATAAGTTTATGATTAAAAAAATTTGTTAACAGATCACCTGTTAACAACAATAACACTTTGCAAAAGCTTTTCTAAAAGATGAAATCTGTCGCTGACAGTCCTCATGACTGTCCATATTATTAGGAAAAAATAAATCAAAAAATCGAAGTTAACTATCACATAAAAAAATAATTTTAAATTTTTATCAGGATTAAATCCTTACTCAATTTTATAAATCTATTATGTAATAATTAACTCAGTAATACCATAGTGCGTTAATAACACTAACCCGTTCAACCTAGTTAATAGACAATGAATGAAATTTATCGCAGCTCATTAAAAGAATTAAAATATATCTACACTTAACTCAATTATTAGCTTGTACCACAATACTCAAACCGTACAAAGTTTCCATTTTTCTAACAACACAAAAGAAAACTTATGATGATGAAATCGAAAACTTATGATGAAATCTTGAATATTTTATTTTATTCTACTCTTTACACAGTTTGCAATTGATCTCGTTGGTGATCATTAACTACTGCACCTTAATTTTTAATAAATTCAAAGGCCGCCTTTGGGGACCATCTCTCGCTGATAAATTTTTACCATGACATTATCAAACTTAGAAGTCAAAGTCCGCTTGACATAGAAGCGGATATTTAATTTTAGGGTTTATTTTCCATAATCTTTTATTATGGTTGGTGCTATGAGTCCATCATTATTTATCTTGGTTTCTATCCACCAGTATTATCTGTCTATTAAAAAGCATCATGATTCAAATTAAGTTTTTAATTTTTGCTGTCCCTTGATTAGCAAAAGCATGCATGGGTGAATATTAATTTCATGACAATGGTATATAATTGATACTTGCTACCAGTTATGATCAATCTCTAAAGTAGATTGAGAAAACTTGTCACAATGCTTTCATGAAGAAAATTATGATATATATTAGGGTACTTATATCGGTCTATGCATTTCCAAACCCTGATTCCAGATATACTAGTACTAAACCCTAAATCCAGCTGTAGGGTTTCAAATTTTATGCTTGCATCTGTGAAGTTTCCAATGTTGGAGCAATCATATCCTAGATGAGAAATTTCAATGATTGATAATTATTTAAGTTTAGGTTAATACGTTAGATCTAACTTAAGTTACAAGTTTACAGGATAAGAGAAGTTCAAAAATTAAAGGTCGAGGACCGAATTCTTAACAAGAAGAAGTCCTTGTAGGTCGGAAGATCAAATGATTTTACCAGATATACTTGGGTGTTTTCTTGAAATATAAGGATCGTACCTTAGAAACATGGATTTCTTTTTTAGAAGAGTAGAAAATGATAAAAATCTAAAAATAAATCGATTAAGAAGTGATCATCGAGGTGAATTTGAAAATGAGATACTTGCCCATTTTTGTTCATAAAATGGATATAAACATGAATTTTCTACTCATAAGACACCTCAACAAAATAGAGTTGTTGAGAGAAAGAATATAGTCTTACAAGAGGCCGCTAGGAGTATGTTGAATGAATATTCACTTCATAGCTACCTATGGGCTGAAACAATAAATATGAAATGTTATGCGTAAAATTGTACTTATGTAGGTTTTTGGACAAAACATCACATGAGTTATGATTTGAAAAATCACCTACAATTAAACATTTTAGAGTGTTTGAATGTAAAGTATACATTTTAAATACCAAAGATCATGTAAGAAATTCTCCGCTAAGACGAATGAGGGTGTTATTATAGGGTATTCCAATCATAGTAAAGCTTATAGAGTTTACAATAAGAGATCTAAAATAGTTGAAGAATCTTTAAATGTTATTTTTGAAGAAAATTCAACTTCAAATCCTAATAAATTAAAACAGTTGAGGTTGAATTACAATTTAAATTAGAAAAACTAACATTAAATAAGAAAAATGATCATGGGGAAGAAATCAAGAGAGTGAGACTGAAAGAGTAGAAGAGCCACCACTTGAGCATGTAATCACCACAACTCAAGAACTAAGATGCACTAGGACAAATGTAAATTATCTAGTAATGGGAGATATTACACAAGGGATAAGAACTCGATCATATTTTAGAAATAAGGGAAGTCAAGTAGCCTTGCCTTAATCTCCAAAATTTAACCAAATCTATTAATGATGTCTTGATTAATCCGGGTTGATTTTAACAATGCAAGATGAATTATCTTAATTTGAGAGAAGCCAAGTTTGAGATTTAGTTTCTAGATATGAAAAAAATTAATTATTGATGCAAAGTGGATTTTTTAGAATAAAATTGATGATAAGAGACTGGTTGTGAGAAATAAAACTATATTGGTTGTAAAGGGTTTAAGTTATTGGAATCAGAGCATAGCGGAATACATATATTAAAATTAGATTTTCCCCTTAAATCATGGAT
Organism: Zingiber officinale; assembly: GCF_018446385.1. Taxonomy (NCBI): domain Eukaryota; kingdom Viridiplantae; phylum Streptophyta; class Magnoliopsida; order Zingiberales; family Zingiberaceae; genus Zingiber; species Zingiber officinale. Next base: position 168,174,532 of record NC_055987.1, on the reverse strand, counting down.
CTATTCGTGATACATATAGTTTTAAATAAAATAACATGAAATAAAACATACCTCATAGTCCTCGATAGAGTGAATGATATCACAAATAAATGAGATACCCACGTGTGACTCCTCTAGCGGTATCCACACGTACTAGATCACGAACTTGACACGATTCGTTAGGTGCTAGCCTCTGGGATCGACAAAACCTTGGAAGCACTATCAATCTCTTTCGATGGAAGAAAGCAAAGAAGAAGTCTTCAAGAGAGAAGTGGAGAGAGAGTTCTTCTAATTTTTTTCCCAAGGATGAATGATGGCTACTTATAGCATCCAAGGAAGATGAAGAGGTATGACTCTTCAAATTCTCTATTAATTATTATGATTGTGACTATTCGAATTCTCTATGAATCATCATAATTATGGCTATTCAAATTCTTTATTAATTATCATGATTGTAGTTATTTGAATTCTTCATTAATCATCATGATTATGGCTATTCGAATTCTCCATTAATCATCATGATTGTGACTATTTTAATTCTCTCTTCTTTAGATCAAATAAATTCATATTTGATCTTGATTTGTTGTAGCTTCTGATATTTCAAAATTAATTAATAATCCAATTAATTCTAATTCAAAAATAGTAAAATTGTTAATTTTAGTATTCACTAAAATAATCAATTATAGATAATATTCATGTCTACGTGCTATGTGTGTGACCCTCTAGGTTTTATACACGAATGCAGTGTAAATCCATACATAGACTAAGGTAACCGTTTAGCAATAATTTTTTATCACCTAACGTGATAAAATTAATATTAGTCATAAACTATAAACCATCATGAACCGATTAATGTGTAATTCAATCTCTTTATCTAAGCCTACATCCTAATAAATTCGGTACATTATGCATCATTACCAAATTAATTATTTTACTTGATTTCCAAGATATAATAGACTCCTCTTGATTGATAAATCATTTCTCCCATGATCATAGATTTTGAGTCACTAATATCTCTATCTAGTGGTTAGGATGTTAACTCCTAATCTAAAAAAGTGATGAATCCTTTATTGACTCAATATTATTCTCTCTATACTTTGCTATACACCCAACAACTATATTAATCATAATCCGATTAAAGACTACTTTTAACAGCGTCAAAGTACATAACTCCATGCATCGAATAAATGAAGGTCTCAAGTCAAAAGATCATTATATTTGTTCATAAGAGGAATGACCAATGATGCTTAATATGTGCTCCTCTTAAGCGGGTCGTGTCTAGTGTACCTCTAAACTCAAGGCACCCCAATTTAAATATCTATTCCTCAGTCTATCTAGACCTAGTCATACTCAACATTGATCTAAATATCCATTCCCCCTCTAGATATCTATTCGATCAAAAACTGTTTTAATATAATATACTCATTAATCCATAAAACTTTGTCATTAATCATATACGTATAGAAAAGTAAATGATTAATGATAAATACTTACCTTTATGAAATAATTATCCATAAAATACATAAAGAGTGTCTTGACATATAAATGCATACACTAACATAAGTTGTATCAAATGGATATGAAATCAACATTTTTAAATAGTTTTATTAAGGAAGAAGTCTATGTTAAGCAACCACCGGGGTTTGAAATTTAAATTTTTCAAACCACGGTATGGGCTAAAACAAACATCTCGTCGGTTGTCAACATTCCTAGTGTCTAAAGGTTTTCATATAAGGGTAAATTGATCCTACTTTATTTCTAAAAAATAATGAAAATGTGACCCAAGTTTATGTAGATGACATTATTTTTAGTTCCATAAATAAAGACTATCTCAATGAGTGCATAAATCATATAGAGAGTGAGTTTTGAAATGAGTTTGGTTGGTGAATTGACATTTTTCTTAGAACTCCAAAGTAAACAAACAAAGGAAGATATATACATTCATCAATCTAAATATGCTAAAGAAAACTTCATGAAATTTGGGATGAAAAATGGCAAAGAAATATTTACTCCTATGACCACTAACACAAAATTAGACAATGATATTGAAGGCAAAAGTTGACCCAAAGTTGTATCGTAGTGTTATAGGTAATCTCCTTTATCTCACTGCTATTAGACCCAATATATTGTTTGTAGTGGGCATATATATAAGATATCAATGTTGTGCCAAGAAGTCACATTTATATATGTGGTCAACGAATTCTTCAAATTCTTCAAAACTTTTATTAATCATTGGCTTGATCAATCGTGGGAAAGACCAATATATAATTAATGTATGTTTGGTCTGAAGATCACAATTGGGCATTTCACCAAACAAAAATACACCAACAAACTTCACTTCACATATCCATCATAGTTATACTTCATAACCCAATTGACACGAACTAGACAAAATTGGTGTTAATAAGGTTTTATCAGTAATCCCAATTGATTAGTGTCAATTATCAATCGATTGATGACTTTGTGATTTCTCTCATAAAGGATCAGAATCGATTAGAGGAGTTGACAATCGATTACAAGTTTTTGTGGTTTACCACATCATTGTTTCTAGTCAATTAAATCAATTGATTATGAGTAAAATTTGTGAGCACACAACCTTGTTGCATCAATCATGGTGATCGATTCGGCTCGACCGATCGATTGATACAAAGTTTTTATGAGCAAAGAACCTCGCCGAATAGATCACGGTGATCGATTTAGCTCGACCAATAGATTGATATCAAGTTTTCGTGAGCAAAGAACCTCGGTGAATCGATCATGATGATTGATTGGTGTTGATTTTCCTAGAGCACAAAACCAATCGGAATCAATTGTGCTAATCGATTAAAGCCTTACCAATCGATTGGTGAAACTCCCCAATAGATTGGTAGGCGCCATTTAAAATCCCATGCCCTAACTAATCGATTCAAAACCCGACTCTATTCCACAAAAACCTAACTCTTTGAGTGTCGCACTTCGTCTCTTTGTCTATCGCGTATCCTTTGACAACTTCATTGCTCCGATAAGCTCTATCTTAGTTGGATCTTTAGGTGCTAGTCCTCTCAGTGGTCACTTACTCCATTGTCCGCAAACCTAGGGTTTCGATGAAGGTAAACCTAGGGTTTCGGTGAAGGTTTGTCTTCGATGACATTCTTCTTCTCCGACGACTTTTTGCCAGCCCCAAACCTGTTCAGCCCATTGGACAACGATACCGCCAAAGTAAAACTCTAAACAACCCTAGTTTCTATTCGTTGATTTCATTCTTTATGACAACCTCGCTAATTTGTTAAGTGTTGCATTTCATTCATGCATCATACAACAATTTGTTTTTGTTGCTCATGCATTTTCAGTGCATTCATTGTTTATTACCTTCTTGTGAGAGTTCATCTCAAACCTACCCTCTATCTCCAACAGATTCTCATTTTCTAAATGCTGCACTTCAACATGCATTCAATTCAAACAAATTCAAGCTTATTCCTACGCAGTCAATCGACCAACAGTTCTTCCAGGATCATTACTTTGATGTTATTAACATCATTCGACATTATCAATTGGAGTCCATAGTCTTTTGTGAGCATGATATCAATAAGGGGTTGGCATCTGAATTTTACAACAACTTGCATTCATATGATGGTTTGCAATACCTAACCCGTGTTGCTAAGCAAAATCTAGACTTTGCACCTGAATTCTTACAAGAATTTTTAGGATATTATCCATCCGCAAATGATTTTGTTTGCTACCCAATGTTACCTGACCTATTTCCACCACCTTTTGAACATCTTTCCATCGTCTTCATGTATGAGCATTTTTATCAACGATCTTATCTCGATAGTCCTAACACTAACATAAAATAACTTTTTTCTGCCTTTGAAATATCTTCTAAGGATAATGCCCTTTTTAAGGTTGTTATTAATTGCTTTCTTCCTATCGTACTTGTTCTTTAGCTATCATTCATCCTCCACACTTGTTCATGTTATATGCATTTTGTCATTCCCTTGATATCAATGTGACTTCGAATATTTTTCACTGCATCATCCATTTCATCAAACTGGTCCTTGGTACGGTTCATATGCCCTTTGGTCATATTATAATGATATAGTTAGCATCTGTGGGCATTGATGTATCTCACAGCAAGTTACAGCCGATGTTGAAGAAGTCCTCCAGGGTTTTCAATCGATCCTTTTCTTTGTACAGCATCGAGCCCCATGGCAATGGCCTGAGATAGATTGATGGTCATAATTTGAGTGAGGAGCTGAGGCAACAACCACGAGCTATAGGGCAGGCACCAGCTAGAGCTCTAGAGGTAGCATATCAGGAGGATGGTGTTGCGTACGATGCATATGGTGAGGATGATGATTTTTGTGCTCACATCCTTGAGCTCAAGGAAACCATGAATACACGTTTTGAGAAGTTGTGCATGGATTGTACCCTTGATATGACTGATGTGCATAGAGTTTACAATTATCGGACCCTGGCAGATTGATCTTCAGACAAGCATTACTACTTTGATTGATATAGTGCACTCATTGATGTAGGGGCATCCTCCTCCTCAGCCTCCTCCTCTAGCAATTGTTGTTCCTCTGATTGTTGTTGATCCTCTAGGTGATGCTAATCCTTGATCCTTCGGCTGGTGATCATATGATTGATTTCTATGTCCCTATTTGATATGTGTTGTCGACACTTATTGTATGGATAGTTTTAGTCTCTATATAATATTTTGGTGGGTTTAACTACTATTTAAATGTAATATATCATATGTGTCATTTTTATGGGTTTATGTTTTGATGGGGGTGCACTCTATCTTTGTTTGCTTGCTTGTTTTTTTTCTATGATAAGGAGGTGTATCTATAGTTTGTAGAATCGTGATCCTACGCAGAATCGATTTAGGGTCAAGATCGGATCGGTTGGGATTAAATCGTAGAATCATATGATCCCACAAAAAACCCTTAAAATCTTATTATACATGATTAATAATTAGAAAAAATATCTAAAAACTCATTTACATATAAATAGATAACTAATTTTGCATATATATACATATGCAATCATTTGCACTCAACACCTCATATTACATTACTACATGTATAAATTTAAATTAACTAGTAATTTAATTACCATTCTCATATAGTAATAATATTTATATTTTCGTATCATAAAATGAAAGAATATAAAATTTCTATTAACACAATTCAACGTCAAAAATATTTCTTTGGTTTATAAGATGATCGAATTTAAAGGCCAACAAAATATCTAACGTACATAACAAAAGCTATTGAATCCTTTGATTCAAATATGATGCCAACAATAATCTTCTAAAGACCGATTGATGCCCCACAATACTAGATAATAAGCATCCAAAAACTTATCATTTTGGGGAAAATAAATGACAGCATATTATTGATAAAAACTAACTCAAAAATAATTAAATATATATTTAAATAATTTAAAACCCTAATAAGACAAAAAAAGATAATAAAAAAAAAGATAAAATCTTCTAGACATCCTAAAAGGATTTAAATGATATTTTTTAAGTTTGAAATAGGATGGTTAAGGATAAACTTTGAAATTTATTAAAGATCTCTGAACGAGCTTTGATTTGATATATTATATGTCCCGTGGTTCAATCCGTATCAAAAGTTATGACCTCTCAAAACTTCCACCGATCATGCTCCGATTTTACTCTGATCCTGTTACAATCCTACCGATCTTGCTGCGATCCTACTACAAAAATCGATTTTGCATGATCCTAGATCGATTTTGGGGTTTTAGATCGTAGGATCGTACAATCCTACGATCTGAATTGTGATTTTGCAAACCATAGGTGTATCCTTTTATTGCATATATTATGGGGGAGTACCCCCACACCCCCCCCAATTGACTAATTGTTTGCTTGTGTGATACATATAGGTTTAGGAGGAGTACCCATTCCCTAATTATGTATTTATTTCTATGAATTATAGGGATGTGCCCTATATCTTTTGAGTGCATATATTGAGTGGGGAGTTTCCCATCATTATCATATTTTTCTTCCTTTTGTGTTAACTTCATTCTGATAATTGGCAAAGAGGAGAATTATTGTATTTAAGTTCATGTTTGATATGACATGACCTTTTCATGCTTGTTGCCTATAACTTGATATTGCAATTTTTATGCTGATTGTAGTGATATCATCTTGTTGATATTATAATATGTTAAAAATTAGCCTAAACTTAAATAGTTTGTCAAACATCAAAAAGGGAGAGATTGTTAGTGCAATTATGCTCTAACAATTATTTAAGTTTAGGTTAATACATTGGATCAACTTGAATTACAAATTGTAGGATAAGAGAAGTCTAAGAAGGTTGAGGGCCGAATTCTTGAAAAAAAGAAGTACTTAAAGGTCGGAAGGCCGGATGCAAGCAAAGAGAAGTCCAAGAAGATCGAGAGCTAGATTCTTAGTAAGAAGAAGCCCTTTCAAGTAGGAAGACTGGATGCAAGGTAAGAAAAGTCCAAGAAGGTCTAGGACCAGATTCTTTGTAACGACCACCCTTCTTACTACTACTACTACTCTCTAAGAGTGACCGTTACTTATCTACTATTCTACTTAACCGGTTTATTATAAATCTCTAGGAAAACTCTACCGAAAAATTTCGGCAGAATCTCCCCTGTACCGGTGACCAAATCAAAAATACAAACATACTATACTCAGCCACAGGCGGCTGAAACATATATTTTCACAACCACGCAGTTTAATATCACAAAAAAAAGGAAACTATCCTAACGATAGCAAACTACAATACCACTCCATACAGTAGAACCCAACTACAAATGCGGAATAAACTTAATAACAATTTTAACTCATAATAACATTTAAAGGAAACTAAAGAACTCTAAACAGAAAATTCTTGATAATTCCTTAGCAAACTTTTGATCTCCCCATAGTCCAGCCATCACACACCTCCATCACCACCACCTTGTCGCCTTCCTTGCTAAATCTTTTCCTTTCCTTTATCTGCAGTAGGAGGAAGTGCAGTTTATAAGCATAAAGCTTAGTGAGCGCTATCTACTCACAAAAACTCGATATGCATGTATACAAATAAAAACATGCTAAAACTGAATGCTAACATGTAAAGCTATTCATGCTCATAAATAGCAAAGAAATCAACTAACTGAAAAGCTAACATGTATAGCTACTCATGCTCATAAATAGCAAAGGAATCATGCTAACTGAAATACTAAACATGTGTAGTTTATCATGCTCATAAACTAATAAAAGAAGCATACTAAACATGTAAAACTACTGAACATGTAAAGATACTAAACATGTAAAACTACTGAACATGTAAAGATACTAAACATGTAAAACTACTGAACATGTAAAGCTAAACATGCTCATCAACTAGAAAATAAATAACATGTAAGAAACTAAACATGTAAAAGCTGCTTAGCATAAAAGAAAGCTAAACTGGCTGATCTTTAAAACAAAGTGAAACTTACTTCATTTACTCTAAATTTATTCTTTTATTTCACTTGTTTAAAATTTATACTTTAATACTTGAAAATAATAATCAACTTCTCTTGGGCCCGGCATTGTACCACTTTGCGCGCATTCTTAATAAGAATCGAGGTAGCTAATCCCGAAACTACTAAGATACTTCTAGGCCATGTGCCTAGGGGCAACTTGGAGCCCATCCCTTGGATCTTGTGTCCGGTACATGCCCTTTAAAAGTAAAATACTTTCTTTATAACTTCTTTATACTTGCCCTTACTTGGCATTTAAGCAAACACCTTGTGTGCGCTTTTGATCTTAAACTTCTGAAATTGGGATCAAGTTAAAGTCTTGGTCTTTCTTAGCTTATAACTTCTCATATTAGTCCAATAGGAAAAGACTAAAGATAGGAATCATTACTGCTCATGTTCAACTGATACTTTAAAAATGGCAAGGCTGCTCATGCTACTAAATCAACAATAAGTACTAAATCTGAAATGCTATAAGGTGCTGTTCGTACTTGTAAAATGCTCAAGAAATAGATACTGATTTGCTAAAAAAAAATCAACTATGCATACTTTAAGCTTAAGCTGTTCATGTTTGTTGAGCATAGGAATCCAAGACTAAAAATGCTAAACATACTAAGGATCATAATATGATTACCTTTTTAGCAGATCTAAACTCAAAGAACAGGATGAGAAAACTAAGTAGCATACTAAATTGAAAGGGTTGTTCATGTGTAAGAAATAGTAGAGGAACTAAATCTGCAATGTACAATATATGGCCTAAACATGTTCGGCAGTAACAAGGAAAAGTCACAACCTGCAATGCTAAACTAATGCAACCCTTTTCATGCTTACTGGAAATAGAAATGAACAAAACTAAAATCTACACTGCTAAAGAAACTAAATACTTTAAGCAAATCTGCACTACAATGCTTAACAAAATCTGCATATGTTATTCTAGTAGCAAGGGGACTAGAAATCTAAATCTGTTCATGTAGTTCTAAGTCATTAACCAAAAGGCTATTAGGAATGCGTGGTCATACTTAAAGACTTTTCCCTAAAGGTGGAGTTACTTGACTAAATTGTTGTTGCTTCTACTGTGAATGTGCCATATCATACTCTAATACCTTGGTTGGGCATGAATGAAATTGGTCAATAGGTGCATGTGAAATAACTGATATGTGACTAAAGAAAAGCCATAACCTTAGATATACGAGATGGAGAGTCAACTTACACATACAGCTAATGGTATACTCTTTTATTAGCAAGAGGGATCAATCCAATAAATCTAATGGGAATTTCTACTGTAAACTCAAAACCATACTTGTTCTACATGCTACATTTATATACATCATTTCTGTTCCTCATATGCACCAACCGAAATCGGGCAATGAGGGCTGTTCGTGCCCATTGCAGCATGAAAAGGAAGTCTAAACTAATGTGCCAATTGAAAAAAACAGCTAGGGCTAATTGGCAGAAACCATAATCCGTACCAATCCAATTTGCACAGCAAGGTCACAATCCCGAATTGCACAGCAAGGTCACAACAGAAAATTCTAACTCTAACTTGAATTTCTAATTGCAAGGCATGAAGGAAATCCAAATCATATGCCTAAACTAAACAATTCATTCCTTTTCTTTGAGATCCCCGGCAGTAAGCACAAAACCATAATCTTTACAGCATGTTTCAACAGAAAACAATAGAAACAAGGAAACACCAAATCCCAATTCGGGAAACTCACGGCAGAAAACAAAACCCCTGATCATGCTTCACCGTAAAACTCGAACAAACAAGAAAACACTAAACGAATCGGAACTACTCCTACTGCAGGTGAGAAGCAACTCACTTTTGCTTGTCCTTGCACTTACAACCGAGAAGAAGGGAAGGAGGGCTTCTAGGGCTCGGGTAGCAGCTTTTCCGGTGCTGAGCTTGAGTTTGGTGCCTAGACCGTGGATGAGGGACGGCTGGAATCAAGTCTCGCCGGCGCCGGAATCTCCAACCCTAGCTCGCTCTAGGTTTCCGCCGCAGCTTTGCGCCGTCGCGAGGGAGAAGAGCGAAGGAGATTAGGTTTTCGGGAGAAAAAGTTAGGTTTTCTTAAAATCCCAAAACTTATTTCCTTTTATAAGTATTCGGATATAACCCAACTATACTATAACCTTATTTAACTCTATATGAGATTAATATAAATCTCTTATCCCAGCTGGTCAAGCCGGTTTGGCTTGGTTCAGTCCGATCCGAGGTCGCGGGTTTGAACCTCTCCTCCAACGTTTTTTGCTCAAACTTCTTTGGTTTTGTAAAAATACTAAACGACCTCCAAAAATTACGCAAAAATACTCTAAAAATTTCTAAAAATCTCTAGAATATTTTAACAGTATTTTCAAACATTTTTATGGACGTTTGAAACTCAGAATAGGGAAAATTGGGGCGTTACATTCTTGGCAAAAGCTGGAAACCCGAGCAGATCATGCAATTAGATGCTAGGGTAGATGAAGATCCAAATATGAGAAAGCTCCAGGCATAAAGTCCAGGGAACAAGTTGTTGGATCGAGAATTCACTAGAGGGGGGGGGGGGGGGGTGAATAGAGATAAAAAAAAACTTTAGTACGCAGTGGAAAAAAATAACAATGCTAACACAAGTATTTTTTTACTTAGTTCGGAGCCTTCGGCGACTCCTACTCCAAGACCCACACTTGTCGAGTGCTTTCGTTGAGCAATCTACTAGTAATTCGGAATATTGATTACAAAATTGAGTTACAGGAATGCTAATAGAAAAACAAATACCGACAATGAAAAAGAAGGAAACAGAAAATAGCACTTTGTCGGTCATGGAGTCGCAAGAGCACAACAGAGCACATGATGAGAGGTCTTTTTGTTGTTCATTTGCTCCAGCCTTCACCCTGTATATATAGGAGGTTCGGGGCACCCGGATCCCTTCAGGGCGCCTTGAATGTGACATAGTCGAGCCAATAGGGTGCTCCACGTGGTGCAACTCGTTAGGGATAAATTTTGCATTCCGGGCGCTTGGACCCGTTACGTGCGCCCGAACCTCCGAGCGCTCGGACCTCTGGGCGCTCGGATCCCTTCCGGGCGCCCGGACCTCCACTTTACCAGCTACCTACATAAAAGTATTAGTCCGAGGTAAAATGCAAACTACCCTGCAAAATAAAGTATTAACATAGCATAGTCATAAAAAGGAATAGTGTATAGTAATTAGATTTCATCTCACTGAGATTGGAATCTAGTCAAGATCTCAACTTAGAGTTTCGAAATGATTTTAAGTTGGATCGGCGCCTAAGTTTCCTTCCCGGGAACGCGTCCTCACAGTCACTCCCCTCTAGTGACTTACTTCAACTGACCCGCCAGACGTCCGGTCAGCCCGTTGACCCGTCTGGACTTCGTACCAACTATCCGGTCAACCCGTCGACCTAGCTGGACTTCGTGCCAAACATCCAGTCAGCCCTTCGACCCGTCTAGACTTTGTACCAGCTATCCGGTCGACTCGTCGACCTAGCTGAGTTTCGTGCCAGACATCTGATCAGTCCGTCGACCTGTCTGAACTTCTCCTGCAGACTTGATCAAAGTGTTTAGAACACAAATGAAACTAATTTAACCTTCTTTGTCATTCATCAAAACTTGAGTTAGACCGTTAGTGCTAACCGCACCAACAATCTCCCCCTTTTTGATGCAATGACAACCTGGTTAAGTTAGTGAAAATTATGCAATTAAAACAATCAATTTGGTTTTTAAGTTAGCCTTTATTTTAAATTTGGTAGTTTGTTGTTTAACTAACTTAACCACCTAACCCTTCGCCTTTGGCATTCTTCAAAAATAAACATAAATAATGATAATTTAAAATGCAAGGATGTCTACAAATGTAAGTCAGACTGACTTAGCGGAGTTTATACTAGAAACATAGAAAGATAACTTTTGTTTTAAGCTTTTATCTTTTATCTTTTTTAAAAAATAGCTAAGTTTGAAAAATAGTCAACTTTAGAAAGATAACTTAGAAAGATAACTTTGTAAATTTTTAAAGTAATTTTTCAAAGATAAACTTTGCAAAATTAACCAAATTTATTTTTTTAAAAAATAAGTTTTGCAAGTTTAAGACTCTTTAAAACACTCAGTTTTTAAAGTTGAAAAGTCCAATTTTTTTTTTTGTAAAGCTAAGTAGAATATAATTTTTAAAATGAAGTATGAAAAATCTAAGTTACAAAATCGAGTAAAGTTTATTTTTCAAAATTAAGCTTGTAAAATCAAATTTTCAAACCTAAGTTTGTAAGTTCCAAATTTCGAAACTAAGCAGATAAATACGATTTTCAAAATTAAGTTTGAAAAGTTTAAAGGTCGAAACTAAATAAAACCAATTTTCAAACCTAAGTTTAAAACAATCCAATTAAGTGAATCTAATTTTCGAAACTAAGTTTGGAAAATCCAAACAAATTTTTTGTTTTTGTTTTTTAAAAAAAACTTAGTTTTATAAAAGTTAGTGTTAAAAAGATTTAAAATTTTATTAAAGAAATATTTTTCAAAAATTAATTTCAAAATAAGTATGAAAACAATTAATCCTCCCCATGAACCTGACATTACAAAAACTGTCTAACCAATTAGCTACTTATTGACTATTAGAGGATAACATCTTTCACTTGGTTAGTCAGGTTAAGTTTAATTGTAATCAGTTAGTGTTTGGCTAAACTGAATAACTTAACCTAATTAATGTCTATTTTGTATTTAACGCTCAGACTTATGTCGATGTACTGAAATAAGCATCTGAAGTCCAGACAATTTGCCTATGCATCTCACCCCTTTCTATGTTCGACAATCACAAACAAGGGAATCCTAGGGTGTTGGTGAGATGCTCAAGTACTAGCCCTAAGGGAACATACTTTCTAAGGAATTGTTCTAGTCTAAGGCTAAAACTGATTTAAAATTCTAAAAATAGAAGATTTTATAAAAAAATAAAGATTTTATCCTAAAATTTAAAAACAACCATTTTTGAAAACAATTTTAAGAATTTCAAGGATCCTAGTATATTAAACACATCCCTAATTTTCTACGTAGATTGTTAAACTCACTTTCAGGGAGGGGTTTGGTAAATATGTCAGCTAAATTAGATTTGGACTCAATGTACTTGAGTTCAATATCTCCTTTAGTGACATGATCCCTGATAAAGTGGTGTCTAATTTCAATGTGTTTGGTTCTTGAATGATACACAAGATTTTTTGTTAAATTAATTGAGCTAATATTATCAATTAACACTCTTACATTTGTAAAGTTTAATTTAAAATCTTTTAAGGTGTGCATCATCCATAATAGTTGTGCAACGCATTCTCCTATAGCTATATACTCTAACTCAGTTATAGATAGGGCAACACAGTATTATTTTCTACTAAACCAACTAACAAGTGATGGACCTAATAGTTGACATCCACCACTTGTACTCTTGCGGTATAATTTACACCCAGCTTAATCTGAGTCAGAATACCCTATTAATTTAAAATTATTAGTTCTAGGATACTAAATTCCTACATTTAATGTTCCTTTAAGATATCTAAAGATTCTTTTGACTTGAGTCAAATGAGATTCTTTAACATATGTTTGGTATCTAGCACACATACTAACTGCAAATAAAATATCGAGTCGACTTGCAGTTAAGTATAGTGGCTACCTATGGCACTCCTATAGTATTTTAAGTGAATTGGTTTTCCATTAGGTTCGTCATCTAGGATTGTATTAACTGTCATAGATGTTTTTATTTCTTTAGTATTTTTCATCCCGAATTTTTTAAGTAATTCTTTAGTATATTTTTGTTGATAAACATAATTTTCCTCATTTGTTTGTTTGATTTGTAATCTTAAAAAGCAAGTTAATTGTCCTACTAAACTTATTTCAAATTCTTGTTCCATTAGATTTGTAAATTCTTCTAAAAATTCTGAGTTGGCTGAACCAAAAATTATATCATCTACATATATTTGGGCTATAAAAATATTCTCTTTTATTAATTTAACAAATAGGGTTGGATCAATTTGCCCTTGGTTGAACCCTTTAGATATTAGGTAAGAGGTTAGTCTTTCATACCATGCCCTGGGTGCTTGCTTATGTCCGTATAAGGCTTTCTTTAATTTAAAGACATAGTCAGAGTGTTCTAGACTTTCAAACCCAGGTGGTTATCCTACATAGACTTCTTCTTTTATCAGTCCATTTAGAAAGACTGATTTAACATCCATTTGATACAGTCTGAACCCTTTATAGGTTGCATAACTAAGTAATATTCTAATGGACTCTAATCTAGCTACTGGGGCATAAGTTTCATCATAGTCAAGTCCTTCTACTTGACTAAACCCTTTAGCAAGTAGCCTAGCTTTATTTCTAACAATTTCACCAGTTTCACTTAATTTATTTCTAAATAGCCATTTTATTTCTATTATCTTTTTATTTTTGGGTGGTGGCACTAAGTCCCAAACTTTATTTCTTTCAAATTGAGCTAGTTTCTCTTGCATAGTAATGACCCAATCTAGATCAAGTAAAGATTCAACTACGGTTTTAGGTTCAATTTGTGAAATAAAGAAATTTGGCTCATGTTTCTAAAGGATGACCTAGTCTGAACCCTTAGGTCTGGATCACCAATTATTTGGTCAATTGGATGATTTGGGTTGACTCTTATGGTTCTAGGCTGTTGATTCTCTTGAGGTTCTTCTTCTTCTTCGTGATTGGTTCCTTCTTGATTACTATTGCCTTGAGTAAACTCAATTGGTTGAAGTTAGGTTTGTTCTAGGTTTTGTTTGGATTCCTCAAATTTTACATTGGTGGTTTCTTCAATTCTTAATGTAACCTTATTATATATTCTGTAACCCCTACTATTTAGTGAATATCTTACAAAGATTCCATTTTCTATTTTAGAAGTGAATTTCCTAAGTGTTCTCTTGTGTTTAGTATGACGGTTGGACACCCAAATACTTTAAAGTATTTTATATTGGGTTGTTTATTATAATATATTTCGAAAAAGGTTTTGTTATGTGTTTTATTTAGTGTCGTTCTATTTTGTACATAGTAGGTTGTGCTAACAGCTTCTGCCCAAAAGTACTTAGGTAGATTATATTCATTTAGCATAGTTCTAGAGGCTTCAAGTAGAGTTCTATTTTTCCTTTCTATAATTCCATTTTGTTGGGGAGTTTTAGGATACGAAAATTCTTGATGATATCCGTTTTCAAGATAAAATTTATTAAATTTATGATTTTTAAACTCTCCCCCATTGTCACTTATAATTCTTTTAATTTTAAAGTCTTTTTCATTTTCAAGTTGTTTGCAAAATTTTGTAAAGATTTCAAACGTTTCATCTTTATTTTTTAAAAATTTTACCCAAGTGAACCTAGAATAATCGTCTATTATTACTAGACAATATAAACTTCCATTTATTGATTTGACCCCATGGGAGTCAAATAAGTCTAAATATAGAAGTTCTAGTATTGAGTTGGTTTGATTTTGATTAGTTGGTTTGTGAGTAGATTTTGTTTGTTTACCTTATTGACCATTACATATTGTTGAGTCTAAGTTAGGTAATTTTGGTAATCCTTTAACTAATCCTTTAATTTACTTATATTTCTAAAATTAGTGTGTGACATTCTTCTATGCCATAATCAAGTTTTTTCTTTGTGTGTTAAATAACACTTAATTGAAGAAATGGTTAAGTTAATTGCATAAATGTTATCTTTTCTAAACCCTTTTAGACTTATTGTAGGGTTATCTAGGTGCTTGATTAGACATTCTGAAGACAAAACCTAACCTTATATCTAGTGTTACACATTGACTGATACTAAGGAGATTATACTTGAAATTTTCAACAAGTAAAACATTTGTAATAACGAAGTAAATTTTAAGCTCAATATTACCTATACCAATTACCTTGAGTTTCCTATTGTTACCAAAGACAACTGTTCCTAAACTTTTGCAGGTAAGGTCAGTGAATTTAGTGTGATCTCCAGACATATGTTTGGAACAACCACTGTCCAAGATCCACTTAGTTTCCTACAATAATTAGGGGTTGACGGTTAGTCTATGCTCTTAAGTTCAACCTTACTTAGGTAAGAATAATAGTAAAATAATAATAATTATAATTTATTTTATTTTATTTATTATTATTATTATTATTATAAATGATTTTTAAAGAATTTTAAAAATGATTTTCAAAGAGTTTTTTAAAATAATTTTTAAGTTAAAAAGATTTTTAAAATAATATTTAAGTTAAAAAGATTTTTAAAATAATTTTTAAGTTAAAAAGATTTTAAGAAATTTTAACAAGAATTTTTTAAAGAATTTTTAACATGAATTTTTTAAAGAATTTTTTAAAGAACTTTAAAATGAATTTTTAAAGAATTTTTAAAATGAATTTTTAGGAGTTTTTAAGCTTGATTTTTAAAGAATTTTTAAATGAATTTTTAAAGAGTTTTAAAAATGAATTTTTAAAATGAATTTTTAAACTTGATTTTTAAAGAATTTTTAAAATGAATTTTTAAATAATTTTTTAAATGAATTTTTTAAGAATTTTTAAAATGATTTTTTAAGAAGTTTTTAAATTTGATTTTTAAAGAATTTTTAAAATGAATTCTTAAAGAGTTTTTAAAATGAATTTTTAAAGAATTTTAAAAATGAATTTTTAAAGAGTTTTTAAAATGAATATTTAAAGAGTTTTTAAAATGAATTTTTAAAATGAATTTTTAAAAAGTTTTTAAAATGAATTTTTAAAGAGTTTTTAAAATGCATTTTTAAAGAATTTTTAAAAATAAATTTTTAAAGAATTTTTAAAATGAATTTTAAAGAATTTTTAAAATGGATTTTAAAGAATTTTTAAAATGAATTTTTAAAGTGTTTTTAAAATGAATTTTTAAGGAGTTTTTTAACTTGATTTTTAAAGAATTTTGAAAATGAATTTTTAAAATCAATTTTAAAGTATTTTTAAAATGAATTTTTTAAAGAATTTTTAAAAATGATTTTTTTAAGTTTAATTTTAAATTTTAATTTACTTACTTTAATTTTAATTTCTTAGTCATTTCACCCGATCTAAATTGTCATTCAAGAATCCTATAATTTTGTGAGATGAATTAGATTCAATTTTAGGATTTGGTTTAACTTTGTGTTAGATTCATGTTTAGCTTTTGGCTCAACAAATAGGTATTCTTTGGATAAACTTGTAGGCTATACTGAGTCACTTGGACATCATTAGAGTAACCATGCCTTCGAAGTTTTTTCAAATAGTCCTATCCACTGAACTGTTAGAGTGTATACTAAAAGCCTAGCTTTTGGTATAAACATTTATCTAGAAATAAGAATCACATTGGTCAAATGTCTACATTTGTGATAAATGTAGTTGTTCAATTAATTTATATTGTAGATAACATGGTGTGTGGTGTCACACACAGAGGATCATGTTATCAGTACCTTATAAATTATAAACAGTAGCTCACGACCAAAATGGAAAGGAACAAACCATTAGAAGGTCGTAGTGTAATTAGGTATTAGTTTATCTTGACTGTATAATTACACTAGTACACTTAGAGTGTATTGAGTAGGACCATTTGAGATCGTTTCTTTTATACTGATTTTATAAAGAAACAAAGACCTCGGTTATTATGGAAGTGTGTGCTCTTAATCCTGATATAATAACAAGCACATATATTTGATATTTATTTCTTTAATTTATCAATGGGTGAGATTTAGTTCGATGAATCAATAAGCCCGATAAGTTGGGAAATGGTATCACTTATAGTGTGTGTTGTTGATTATAGAAGGAAACTGTGTCCTAGAGATACTAGGTTGAGAATGTCCCCAAGAGGAGCTCATAAGGATTGTCATGTTAAACCCTGCAGGTGGACTTAGTCCGACATGACGATGAAGTTGAGTGGTACTACTCTTGGAACTAGATATTAATTAAGTGAGTTGTCAGTAACTTACTTAATTAGTGGACATTTGTTATCTTAAACACAGGGAGACTAACACACTCATAATAAGAAGGAGCCCATAAATGTAATTTGGGATTGGTGCGGTAGTTCAATAATAATTCTCTAGTGGAATGAATTATTATTGATAAAATTAAGTTGTGTGTTCGGGGCGAACACGGGATGCTTAATTTTATCGGGAGACCAAAACCAATTCCTCCTCTCGGTCCCTATCGTAGCCTCTTAATTATAGAGTACTATACCCACCTATACCTACCTTCTTACCCATCCTATAGGGGGCCGGCCAAGCTAGCTTGGAGACCAAGCTAGGGCCGGCCATGTTTTGGTTCATGGGTGAATTCATGTGGCCGGCCCTAGCTTGAACTCAAGCTTAGGTGGCCGGCCCTATTAAAATAAAAAGGAATTTTATTTTTTTTAAATTTTTCTCATGTGGATAACATGATTTAAAAGAGAGTTTAAAAATTTAAATCTTTCCTTTTATAAGATTCTACAAAAGATTAAGAGAAGAGTTAAATCTCTTTCCTTATTTGTAGATTAAAAGGTTGATTTTAATTTTGGTAAAAACTTTCCTTTTAATCATGTTCATGATTTAAAAGAGAGTTTAAAAATTAAATATCTCTTTTATAAAGCTTCTACAAGGATTAAGAAAAGATTAGATATCTTTCCTTATTTGTAGATTGGAAGAGATTTTAATTTTTTAAAGATAACTTTCTTTTTATCCACATGTTTAAAAGAAATATTTTAATTTATAAAATTTCCTTTTTATTGACCATCATGAAGGGAAAATTATTAGAGAAATTTTTTTATAAAATTTCCGGAAACAAATTAGGAAAGTTTTAATTCTTGATTGAATTAAATTTCCTTTGCTTGGTTTAAAGTGGCCGGCCACATTATTGATGAGAAAAAAATTATTTTTAATTAAATAAATTTTCCTTATCAATGACAAAAGAATTAAGGAAATTTTTATTTAAATTTCCTTATTTGCTAAGGCCAAGGATTATAAAAAAGAGGGTAGAGGTGCCTTCAAGAAAAATAACTCTATTTATTTTTCCTCTCTCTTTTTCTTCCTTGGTGTGGCCGGCCATCCTCTCCTCCTTTCTTCTCTTTGATGGCCGAACCTCATCCTTCTTGTGGAGACCCATATGGTGGCCGGATCAAGTTTAGAGAAGAAGAAGAAGAAGGAGAGAAAGAAAGCTTTGTTTCTAGCATCCCTTGGAGCATGGTGGTGGTGGCCGAACCTCTTCTTCCTAGAAGAAGTTTTGATGGCCGAAATTTGCAAGGAAGAAGAAGGTGCTTGGTGGTTCTCATCTCGGAAGATCGTTGCCCACACAACGTCCAAGGTTAGAAGAGGAATACGGTAGAAGATCAAGAGGTTTTTCTAAAAGGTATAACTAGTAATTTTTCTTTCCGCATCATACTAGTTATTTTTGGAAATAATACTAAATACAAGAGGCATACGATTCTAGAGTTTCGAATTTGTTTTCAATATAGTGTTCTTTTGTTTTGTTTTTTTTGTGATTTGATTGTTCTTTTCGGTTAACCTAAAGTTATTTTAGGAAATTAAATATTAGCTTTCTATAAAAGGTTTTGTCTAGTCGGTGGTGGTTGCTCCCATATCCAAGAAGGCCATGTGCCTCGCCACGTCAGTACTGGGAACCGATTATGGAAATTAATATTTAATGGAATTAATAACTTAAGGTGACTTGGGTCGAACGTGTTAAGTTCCACAGGAGATCCAAGTCAAAACCTAAAAGAACAAATAGATTAAGTTTTGGATCAAACGTGTTAAATTCCGCAGGCGATCCAAAATTTAATTTAAAAGAACACATGGTAGCTAGGAAAAGGTTCAGACGTTTGTACAAAATTTTTGTACAGTGGAACCTCTAGGCTTTCCGAGTAGCAACCAACAATTGGTATCAGAGCTAGGGTTTTGCTTCTGTGTATTTGGTATTAGTTTAATTATGCACATGTCATACATAATTTAGGCAGGATAATAATAGGATGTGCTAACTTTGTGGATGTAGGATCCAACTATTATGGCTTATAGTTTTATGTGTGTGATTGGACCCTTGGACATGTCAAGGGCATTTATATGTGTGTGCATGATTGTATTATAAAATACAAGAGCCGTATTTAGTTTTATTAGGATTTTATTTTTGATCTAGATACATGTACATTCCTTTTATGGAATATAGGATCAAAATTGTAAATTCTATTTATGTCATGGATCGAATCTTGCAAAGCGTGGAACCTTCTAAGGACCAGAGGCGCAGTGGAACAAAGAGCAAGATGGATGCGACAACGTGGCGGTGGCCAAATATGGCAGCAACTTGGGATGACAACACACGGAGGACAACTAGAGATAAAAGTCATAATAGTTGAAAATTAGATTTTCTATTTATTGCTTTTATATTGTCGTGTGCATGTTAGTTTACAAGTTTAGTAGGCTAGCATAGTTAAAATTCCTCATTAATAAATAACTAAGTGGGAGAGGGATTTTAAGTAAATCCCATGGTCTCCATTATCGGTTTGTAAGTGATGCAAACAAGCTTGCTTGGCTCGAGTGCCTTCCTCCATAACGGATGAGCTTGTTTGTGGATCACTAGAATGACTTCCATTTTGGATGACTATAGGAAGTTAATTAAGAGCGTGTGATCTTCCCAACGGAAGGGGCATAATCTTATTAATGGACTTAGTGTCAAGTAATGGTATGCACTTAGACACATCTAATAGTATCCTCCCCATCGGAGTCACTGCTATTATTTGTGTGACCAAATGAAACCAACTATTAATTTGTCATAAAACTAGGTTGACAAGATAATAAAATTAAAGGGTTAAAACCCCTCTTACAAATGATTGATTTTGTATACGTCCACACTAACGTGGCATACAAAATTAACGGTGTTTGAGATAATTTTATTTGTCATAAAGTTACGTTGACAAGATAGTTAATGGGTAAAACCCTCCTCTTACAAATGTTGATTTTGTATACGTCCACACTAACGTGGCATGCAAAATTCACTTGTTTTGAGGTGTTGGTAAATTTAAATAGTATTGTTAGAGGAATCCATATTATTTTAAATTTAGAGTCTTGACCAAATATTTGATTAAAGATAGACCAACTATTAATTTTATTCATAAAGTAAGGTTGACGAGATAATAAAATTAAATGATAAAATTTCCTCTTTGAATTTGTATACGCCCACACTAACGTGGCATACAAAATTCATGGGGATTTTAAGGAGTTGGTCTTAACCAAATATTTTGTGATTCTTAGGAAGATGGTCAATCCCTAGCTGATATACTTTAGGATAGACTTAGTGGTCCCAATTATAATTGATTGGAAATAGAATTTGGACATTAAGGTAGACTGTCCTCTTAGAACTAAGAACAATATAGGTGTATTTTATTCATTAGTTGATACATGTTTAGTGGAGTTATCTACCGGTACCTGGTGTGTAGATATGGGAGCCACTGATCATGTCTGCAATTCATTGCAGGGTTCCAACTAAATGAAAATAAAAACACCGTCCACATGGGCACTACTGCAAAAGTAGCAGCTGTTGCAGTGGGAGAGGTTTATTCTCTAATAGGAATAAAATTTGGATTATTAGGAATTGTCTTTACATACTAAGTTTAGAAAGAACCTGATTTCAGTTTCTAAACTATTATAGAATAGATATTGTGTCTATTTTGATAACAAAGTTGTTATCAAGAAAAATAGGCAAGTTATCTATTCTGGTATGTTGTTGGACAATTTATAATCCAATAACTCCCATGATGCAACAAATGGAAATTAATAACACATCTTCTAACTTAAGAGAAAGCAACCTTCGAAAATGAACCAATTATATCTTTGACATCTAAGGCTAGGTTATATTAACTTAAGTAGGATTCATTGGTAGCTGATGAACTTTTGGGTTCATTAGTAGTGGAAATCTTTCCAACCTGCGAGTCTTACTTGGAAGGAAAATAACCAAGGAGCTTTTAAGTCTAAGGGGTAGGGAGCCAAAGATATATAGGAATTGGTTCATTCTGATTTGTGTGATCCTATGACTATCCAGACAAAAGGTATTTTCAAATATCTCGTCTATTTTATAGACAACTATTTGAGATATATTTACTTGATGTGCCGCAACTCTAAGTACTTTGATTAGTTCAAAGAGTACGAGGCTGATGTAGAGAAACGTCAAAGTAAACGTATCAAGACACTACGGTGAGATCGTAGTGGCAAGTACCTTTTTGGGAGAATTTAGGAGTCACTTATCAAAAGTAGGGATTCAATCCCAACTAACAACACCTGGTATACCCCAACATAATGGTGTAGAAAAAGGAAGGTATAGGACTCTTATAGAAATAAGTAGATTGATGATGAGTTATTTAGAAAATTACCAAATTCATTTTAAGGATATACTCTGGAAACGGAAGTGAACAGAGTACCTTCCAAAGTCAGAACTCTCTACTCATATAGAATTGCTGAATAGGTGTAAGCCTATTTTGAAGCATATTCGGATTCGGGTAGTCCAGCACATATGCTGAAGAGAGACAATGATAAGTTGGATAGGAATTCACTTGTTTGTGGGTTATCCTAGAGAAATGAAAGTAGGTTTATAGTCTTAAAAATCATAAGGTTATTGTTAGCATCAATGACCGATTTTTAGAAAAGGACTATGTAATAAACCTCATGCCCATAAGTAAATTTGTTCTTAAGGAAATAATAAAGGACATGTCTAATCTAGTACCAACTATACAAGATGAAATATCACAAGAAACTGCAATACGTATCATAAATGATACACAATTACAGATAGTGCCTCATCGTAGTGGGAGGGTTGTTAGGCAACCTAAAAAAATTTATGTTTTGGGAGAGTTTTTGGACTCGATCCCTGGAGGACATGAACCTGATCTCCGGACATATGACGAAACACTTCAAGATAAAGATGCAATATCTTGGCAAAGAGTAATGAATAACAGAATTAGAATATATGTATTCTAATAAAATCTGGAAGCTTATAGAACCACCAAATGGTATAAAAGCCTTTGGGTGTAAAAAGGTCTATATTAGGAAAAGAGGGAGAGACAGGAAGGTAGAAACTTTCAAAGCAAGGCTAGATGAAAAAGGAAACTTTTTCACTGATAGCCATGCTTAAGTCTATCCAGATTCTTTTATCTATTTGGCAAGTGGATGTCAAGACAGCATTCCTTAATGGAAGTCTTGAAGAAAACATCCATATAAAGCAACCAGAAGGGTTCATTGCAAAGGGCTAAGAGCATCTTGTGTGTAAGCTCAATCAGTCTATGGACTGAGGCAAAGCTTCAAGGTCTTGGAATATCCGGTTTATCAAAGTAATCCAGATCTATGGATTTAGTAACCGGATAAGTCTTGTGTATACAAAAGATGTGATGGAAACGTGGTGGTATTTTTTGTACTATACTTAGATAACATTTTTGGTAGTTGGAAACAATATCAAAATGTTGTCAGAAGTAAGGGTATGGTTGTCCAAACAATTCGATATAAAGGACTTGGGAGAATGTATATATTCTTGAGATCAAAGTAATAAGGGATCGCAAGAAAAGAATATTTTACTTATCTCAAGCTTCATACATCGAAAAAATCCTTGCTCGTTTTAAGCATACAAAACTCCAAGAAAGGTTTCTTACCTTTTCAGGATGGAGTAACTTTATCTAAAGATATGTCTCTGTAGACATCAAAGGAGATAAAGGAAATAAAGGCAGTTCTTTATGCTACGGCTGTTGGAAGCCTAATGTATGCTATGTACGAGATCAGAAATCTGTTTTGCCAAAGGCATAGTTAGCAGATATCAAAGTAACCCTGGACA
Source organism: Zingiber officinale (assembly GCF_018446385.1). Classification (NCBI taxonomy): domain Eukaryota; kingdom Viridiplantae; phylum Streptophyta; class Magnoliopsida; order Zingiberales; family Zingiberaceae; genus Zingiber; species Zingiber officinale. Next base: position 168,151,310 of record NC_055987.1, on the reverse strand, counting down.
AGGACAGTGGACTGCAGTAAAGCATATATTGTAGTACCTTAGAGGCACTAGAGATTATATGCTAGCTTACAAGACAGTTAATTTGGTCCTTGTGGGTTGCATGGATTTTGACTTCCAATCGGATAGGGACAATAATAAGTCAACCTCGGGTTTTGTGTTTACTTTAGGAGGTAAAGTCATAACTATGGAAGAGTGATAAGCATAGGTATTTTTCTGGACTCCACCATAGAAGCTTAGTATATGGCAAGCCTCTGAGGTAGCTATAAAAGCTGAATGACTCAATAATCTCAAGATAGACTTAGATATGATTTCTGGTTTGTCCAAAGATTATTACAATTTATTGTAATAATATTGGTGCAGTAGCAAACTCGAAGAAACCATAAGTCTATAAAGGCAAGTAAACACAATAGAGCGCAAGTACCACCCAATACGAGAAATCGTATAAACGAGGAGAAGTTGTTGCTGCCTAGATTGCATCAGGTGATGACCTATAGATCCTTCCACCGAGGTCCTTAAGGCAAGAGCTTTTGATGGACATGTTGAAGGGTTAGGAATCAGATGTATGGCAGCAGATATAGCAGCTTAGTCTTTTAGTATAAGTGGGAGATTGTTAGAGTGTATACTAAAAGCCTAGCTTTTGGTATAAACATTTATCTAGAAATAAGAATCACATTGGTCAAATGTCTACATTTGTGATAAATGTAGTTGTTCAATTAATTTATATTGTAGATAACATGGTGTGTGGTGTCACACACAGAGGATCATGTTATCAGTACCTTATAAATTATAGTAGCTCACGACCAAAATGGAAAGGAACAAACCATTAGAAGGTCGTAGTGTAATTAGGTATCAGTTTATCTTGACTGTATAATTACACTAGTACACTTAGAGTGTATTGAGTAGGACCATTTGAGGTCGTTTCTTTTATACTGATTTTATAAAGAAACAAAGACCTCGGTTATTATGGAAGTGTGTGCTCTTAATCCTGATATAATAACAAGCACATATATTTGATATTTATTTCTTTAATTTATCAATGGGTGAGATTTAGTTCGATGAATCAATAAGCCCGATAAGTTGGGAAATGGTACCACTTATAGTGTGTGTTGTTGATTATAGAAGGAAACTGTGTCCTAGAGATACTAGGTTGAGAATGTCCCCAAGAGGAGCTCATAAGGATTGTCATGTTAAACCCTGCAGGTGGACTTAGTCCGACATGACGATGAAGTTGAGTAGTACTACTCTTGGAACTAGATATTAATTAAGTGAGTTGTCAGTAACTTACTTAATTAGTGGACATTTGTTATCTTAAACACAGGGAGACTAACACACTCATAATAAGAAGGAGCCCAAAAATATAATTTGGGATTGGTGCGGTAGTTCAATAATAATTCTCTAGTGGAATGAATTATTATTGATAAAATTAAGTTGTGTGTTCGGGGCGAACACGGGATGCTTAATTTTATCGGGAGACCAAAACCAATTCCTCCTCTCGGTCCCTATCGTAGCCTCTTAATTATAGAGTACTATACCCACCTATACCCACCTTCTTACCCATCCTATAGGGGGTCGGCCATGTTTTGGTTCATGGGTGAATTCATGTGGCCGGCCCTAGCTTGAACTCAAGCTTAGGTGGCCGGCCCTATTAAAATAAAAAGGAATTTTATTTTTTAAATTTTTCTTATGTGGATAACATGATTTAAAAGAGAGTTTAAAAATTTAAATCTTTCCTTTTATAAGATTCTACAAAAGATTAAGAGAAGAGTTAAATCTCTTTCCTTATTTGTAGATTAAAAGGTTGATTTTAATTTTGGTAAAAACTTTCCTTTTAATCATGTTCATGATTTAAAAGAGAGTTTAAAAATTAAATATCTCTTTTATAAAGCTTCTACAAGGATTAAGAAAAGATTAGATATCTTTCCTTATTTGTAGATTGGAAGAGATTTTAATTTTTAAAGATAACTTTCTTTTTATCCACATGTTTAAAAGAAATATTTTAATTTATAAAATTTCCTTTTTATTGACCATCATGAAGGGAAAATTATTAGAGAAATTTTTTTATAAAATTTCCGGAAACAAATTAGGAAAGTTTTAATTCTTGATTGAATTAAACTTCCTTTGCTTGGTTTAAAGTGGCCGGCCACATTATTGATGAGAAAAAAATTATTTTTAATTAAATAAATTTTCCTTATCAATGACAAAAGAATTAAGGAAATTTTTATTTAAATTTCCTTATTTGCTAAGGCCAAGGATTATAAAAGAGAGGGTAGAGGTGCCTTCAAGAAAAATAACTCTATTTATTTTTCCTCTCTCTTTTTCTTCCTTGGTGTGGCCGGCCATCCTCTCCTCCTTTCTTCTCTTTGATGGCCGAACCTCATCCTTCTTGTGGAGACCCATATGGTGGCCGGATCAAGTTTAGAGAAGAAGAAGAAGAAGGAGAGAAAGAAAGCTTTGTTTCTAGCATCCCTTGGAGCATGGTGGTGGTGACCGAACCTCTTCATCCTAGAAGAAGTTTTGATGGCTGAAATTTGCAAGGAAGAAGAAGGTGCTTGGTGGTTCTCATCTCGGAAGATCGTTGCCCACACAACGCCCGAGGTTAGAAGAGGAATACGGTAGAAGATCAAGAGGTTTTTCTAAAAGGTATAACTAGTAATTTTTCTTTCCGCATCATACTAGTTATTTTTGGAAATAATACTAAATACAAGAGGCATACGATTCTAGAGTTTCGAATTTGTTTTCGATATAGTGTTCTTTTGTTTTGTTTTTTTTGTGATTTGATTGTTCTTTTCGGTTAACCTAAAGTTATTTTAGGAAATTAAATATTAGCTTTCTATAAAAGGTTTTGTCTAGTCGGTGGTGGTTGCTCCCATATCCAAGAAGGCCATGTGCTGTAGGACCGTTAGATTCGATAGAGGGGGGGTGAATATCGATTCGAAAACCAAGAGTATAAATACGCAGCGGAAAAGTAAATGAACACAGTTGTTTTTTTACTTCGTTCGGAGCCTGTGACGACTCCTACTCGAAGGCCCGTGGTCCTTGACCACTTTCGTTGGGCAATCACTAGCAATTCGAATATAGTTACAAGATGAATATAGAAAATGCTAATGAAACAAAGTAATACCGACAAAGAAGTAAACTAAAAACCGAATGAGCACTTTGTCGTAGCTTTATCAGCGTCGCAGTAACATAGAGCAGCAAGACCAGCAGTAGAAGAGTTCTCAGATTGATTGATTCTGAAGCTCCTGTTTGGGCTTTTTTTTTTATATGCTGTTCCAGGCGCCTGGATCCCTTCCGGGCGCCTGGAATGTGACGTAGCTGCACAAACCATGATGCTCCACGTGGCGACGACTCGGCTGGATAAAATTCGCCTTCCGGGCGCCCGGATCCCTTCCAGGCGCCCGGACCTCCGGGCGCCCGAATCCCCTCCGGGCGCCCGGACCACCTTGTTCCAGAAAACTCCCTTTTCCTGCAAAACAAAGTTAGTCCGAGGCAAATGTATATCCTGTAATACAGATTGTCAGCACAGTTAAAGTTCAACAGATAAATAAAAAGAGTATGACTTAGATTCCGTCTTTCCGAGACCGGAATCTAGTCACGATCTCGACTTAGATATCCGAAATGGATCTAAGCCGGATCGACGCCTAATGTTCCCTTCCCGGGAACGCGTCCTCACAGTCACTCCCTTCCAGTGACTTACCTCACTTACCTGCCAGACGTCCGGTCAGCCCGTCGACCCGTCTGGACTTCGTGCCAGCTATCCGGTCAGCCCGCTTGACTTCCGGTCAGCCCGTCGACCTAGTTGGACTTCTCGCCAAGCGTCCGGTCAGCCCGTCGACCCGCTTGGACTTCTCGCCAGCTATCCGGTCAGCCCGTCGACCTAGCTGGACTTCTCCTGCACACTCGATCAAAGTGTCAGACAACAACAAGACTAACTTAACCTATTTGTCATTCATCAAAACCTAGGTTAAATCGTTAGTGCTAGCCGCACCAACAATGTCCCCCTTTTTGATGGAATGACAACCTGGTTAAGTTAGTGAAAGCATATGCAAGAAACAACATGCATTTGTGTGGTTTTAAAGTTAGTTTGTGTTTTCAAATTGGTTTAGCTAACTTAACCACCTAACCCTCCTCCCCCTTTGACATTCATCAAAAAAAATGAACAAAGGTAAATAATCATAGTGAAGAGTTATTGTAACAGGTAATTAAATTTTGAAAGATATCTAAGTTTGGTTCAAAATTTGAAAGATAAAAGTGCAATTTTTAACACCAAGTCAAAAAATAGTCAAGTTGACTTGGGGGAGACAAGTTGAGTTTTGAAAAGTATAAATTTAAGGTTAATCAAGTTTAACTCTCAAGCAAAAAGGTAAATTTTTCAACTTCGATTTTTCAAAACAAAGCAAAAATTAAATAATTTTTCAAGAAATAAAATTTTTTGCCAAAATTAATTTTTAAGGCTAATTTGATAAAGGCTAAATTTGGAAATAGTTAATTTTTCAAATCAGGTTTGAAAATTGGGTGGGATTAAACTTTCATATTTTTCAAATACTTAGTTAAATTTAACTTTTTGTAAATCAATGTTCAAACATATGTTAGGTTTTAAAAAGCATTTTTCAAACACACAAAATTTGAGTTAATTCTCCCCCTGAACTTGATACTTAACTCTAACCAGCTGTCTAACCAATTAGGTACTAACTAACTATCAGAAGATAGTAGCTTTCACTTGGTTAGTCAGATTATAACCAGTCAGTGTTTGACTTGACTGATGAACTTTAATCTGATTAATATCTGAATTGTATTTAATGTCCAGACTTATGCTGATGCACTGGAATAAGCATCTTAAGTCTAGACAGTTGGCCTATGCATCTCACCCCTTTCTATGTTTATCAAACACAAGCAAGGTAAAGCTAAGGTGTTGGTGAGATGCTCAAGAACTAGACCTATGGGTACATGCTTTCTAAGGATTCAAAACTAGTCTAAGGCCAAAACTGTTTTTGAAAGTCTAAAAATGGAAAGTTTGAAAACAAACAAGTTTAGCCTATAAGTTGGTAAAATCATTTTTGAAAGTATTTTTGAAAGATCCTAGTCTATTAAGCACATCCCTAATTTTCGTCGTAAGTTGCTAAATTCACTTTCAGGGAGAGGTTTTGTAAAAATGTCAGCTAAATTTGATTTGGACTCAATATATTTGAGTTCAATATCGCCTTTAGTAACATGATCCCTGATGAAGTGGTGTCTAATTTCAATATGTTTGGTTCTTGAATGGTGCACAGGATTCTTGGTTAAGTTAATTGAACTTATATTGTCAATTAATACTTTTACATTTGTGATATTTAAGTTGAAATCTTTTAGAGTATGCATCATCCATAATATTTGTGCAACACATTCACCTATAGCTATGTATTCTGACTCAGTTGTAGACAGAGCAACACAATGTTGCTTTCTACTAAACTAGCTAACAAGTGATGCACCTAATAATTGGCATCCACCACTTGTGCTTTTGCGGTCTAATTTGCATCCAGCATAATCTGAGTCAGAATACCCTATTAGTTCAAAATTATTTGTCCTAGGATACCAGATTCCTACATTTGTTGTTCCTTTAAGATATCTAAAAATTCTTTTGTCAAATGGGATTCCTTAGCACAAGTTTGGTATCTAGCACACATACTAACTGCAAATAAAATATCAGGTCGGCTTGCAGTTAAGTACAGTAGGCTACCTATTGCACTTCTATAATATTTTAAATCAATTGGTTTTCCATTTGGGTCACTATCTAAGATTGTGTTTACAACCATCGGTGTTTTTATTTCTTTTGTATTTTCCATTCCGAATTTTTTAAGTAATTCTTTGGTGTATTTATGTTGAGAAATATAGTTTCCTTCATTTGTTTGTTTGATTTGTAATCCTAAGAAATAGGTTAGTTTTCCCACTAAGCTCATTTCAAATTCTTTTTCCATTAGATTAATAAATTCTTCTAAAAATTCTGAATTTGTTGAGCCAAATATTATGTCATCCACGTATATTTGTGCAATAAATATGTTTGTATTTAATGATTTAACAAACAAGGTTGGGTCAATTTGACCTTGTTTGAATCCTTTAGATGTTAGGTAAGATGTTAGCCTCTCAAACCACGCCCTGGGTGCTTGTTTAAGTCCATATAGGGCTTTCTTTAATTTAAAAACATAATCAGGGTGTTCTAAGCTTTCAAAACTAGGAGGCTGACCTACATAAACTTCTTCTTTGATTAGTCCATTAAGAAAGGCAGACTTAACATCCATTTGGTATAGTTTAAATCCCTTATGGGCTGCATAACTTAGTAACATTCTAATGGATTCTAATCTGGCTACTGGGGCATATGTTTCGTCATAGTCAAGTCCTTCAACTTGACCAAATCCTTTGGCAACCAGCCTAGCCTTATTTCTAGTAATTTCCCCAGTTTCACTTAGTTTGTTTCTGAATACCCATTTTGTTTCTATTATTTTCTTATTCTTAGGTGGTGGGACTAGGTCCCAGACCTCATTACGCTCAAATTGGGCTAGTTCTTCTTGCATAGCTATAATCCAATCTGGGTCTAGTTGTAACGACCACCCTTCTTACTACTACTACTACTCTCTAAGAGTGACCGTTACTTATCTACTACTCTACTTAACCGGTTTATTAAAAATCTCTAGGAAAACCCTACCGAAAAATTTCGGCAGAGTCTCCCCTGTACCGGTGACCCCAAACTGGGATACAAACACTATATACACAGCCACAGGCGGCTGGAACATATTTTTCACAACCACGCAGAAATAATAACACGACACTAAAAAGAAACTATTCTAGCAATAGAAAACTATATAGCTCCAACAATAGGAAATAACTCAACTAACAATGCGGAATAGACTCAATTAATCAATATAGACAAAGGAAACAACTAATACAATCTCTATCAACTTAATAACTGAAAGAAAACTCAAAGGAGTCTTGACAGTTTCCTTAGCAAACTCATGATCTCTCCATAGTCCTGGCATCACACACCTTCATCACCACCACCTTGTCGCCTTCCTTGCTAAATCTTCTCCTTTCCTTTATCTGCAGTAGGAGGAAGTGCAGTCTATAAGCATAAAGCTTAGTGAGCGCTATCTACTCACAAAAACTCGATATGCACGTATATAAATAAAAACATGCTAAAACTGAATGCTAACATGTAAAGCTACTCATGCTCATAAATAGCAAAGGAATCAAACTAACTGAAATACTAATCATGTATAGCTAATCATGCTCAAAATCCAATAAAGGAATCATACTAACTGAAATACTAAACATGTATAGCTAATCATGCTCATAATCCAATAAAGGAAGCATACTAACTGAAATATTAAACATGTATAGCTAATCATGCTCATAATCCAATAAAGGAAGCATACTAACTGAAATACTAAACATGTAAAGCTACTAAACTTGTAAAGCTACTCATGCTCACAAGAATAATATACTAACTGCATGCTGAAAGCAAATAAAGCTAAACATGCTGAATAATCTAGTAGCAAGGAAACAATTGAAACTACTACTGCATGCTTACTAAGAACAGCAAGTAAGTATAACTAACCGAAATACTAACATGTGAAGCTAGTCATGCTCATAAATAGCAGTAGAAAGTCTCAATGGCATGCTAATATAAAAGAACTAACTTGCTGAATTTTTAGAGATAGAAGTGACTATCTTGCTGAAATAAAACTAAGACAGTTAACTTGCTGAAATTGAAACAAAAGAACTATCTTGCTGATTTCTGAACTTAAATTAAGTTTATTTCTTTTGTTCCAAAAGCTTATATATATATGTATATATATATACTTCAAAATAGATAATAAACTTCTTTTGGGCCCGGCATTGTACCACTTAGCGCGCATTCTTAATAAGAATCGAGGTAGCTAATCCCGAAACTACTAAGATACTTCTAGGCCTTGTGCCTAGGGGCAACTTGGAGCCCATCCCTTGGACCATGTGTCCGGTAGAGGCAACTTGGAGCCCATCCCTTGGATCTTGTGTCCGGTACATGCCATTTAAAAGTAAAATACTTTTTATCTTTAAATACTTCTTATAATAAAATGCCTTGGCATTTAATAAGCACCTTGTGTGCCAAAATCCCTAAAGTCTTGAATTCAGGATTTTACTTAAGGCCTTAGCCTTTTCCCTTTCTTTTCTTTATCTTCCTTTTACTTGTTAATACTTCTAAAAGTATTTAATAGGATTCTTATTTTTCCATTAGAATAAATGGCTGTTCATGCTTGTTAAAATAGCAAATGGAAATAACTTTGAGCTTACTAATCATGCTATAAAATAGGACAAAGAAAGCAACTTTAAGCTTACTAATCATGCTATAAAATAGAGCAGAAGAAAGTAACTCTAAGCTTTCTAAACATGCTGTAAAATAGGGCAAAGAAAGCAACTTTAAGCTTACTAATCATGCTATAAAATAGAGCAGAAGAAAGTAACTCTAAGCTTTCTAAACATGCTGTAAAATTTAAACAAACTATCTTATGTTCATTGCTTATTAAAATAGCAAATGAAACTAAAGATAAATCTACTCAACCAAAACCTGTTCAAAAACCAACAACAGTAACGTTAGCAAGGAAGAATCAAAATTGGTTTGCTACAAATCCTGATAAATCATGATCAGAATGCACAATGGAATTGAGAGTGCAGTGACCAAGCTAGTATCACATTGAGAAAAGCTATCTACTCCAAGGGAAACATCTAAACCTACCATGACATTATATAGCACGATCATGCTAACTGTACAACAGAAAATTCAACAAAGAATTCAAAATTAAACCTCTAAATTCCAAAACTGTACATGCTTGTTAAACTACAAGGAAAACAAACTGAAAAGCTCTCTAAAAAGGTTGATCTAATTACAACCGAGACTAGGGTTTTGCAGCCACCTACTCATGGAATTTGCTGTAGCATGAAACAAACCCGAAATCTGTAAGGCAACAAGTTGATCCAATCGATTCTGCCCACTAAGGTAACAACAGTTAATTATCTAAACATGAAATTCAAATCATAAGGCTGAGGAGTCTAATCCACATGCCTAATCCTTCACGTTCTTAATCTGGAATCCCAAACTACCTAGAAGAAGTAGTACAAAACACAAAATTCGTGTAGAAATTTAAATCCTCAAATCACTGCAGAAATCTTCAAAGACAAAAACTCTTTCAAAAACCAATCGAAGGAAACCACTCCTACTGCAGGTGAGAAGCAACTCACCTTGGATTTCTTGGACTTACAGCCGAGATCGGCTTCTAGGGCTTGCAGAGACTTGAAATTTCTTCGATCTCTTCGTGTCTGCGTGCTCCCCTCGACGAGCCGGTCACGAATGTGTGAAGAGCTCTCGAAGAAAGGTGCTCGTCGGCCGCCGGATCGAAGCCCTAACGCCGCTGCGTTTTCGCCCGAGCAGAAGAGTCGCGCCGTCGCGTGAGAAGAAGAAAAGGGTTTTCGGCTCGGGAGAAAAGGAATTAGATCCTTTTAAAACTAGGGTTTCGATTATAACTATAGATTATATATATGTCGCTGCATATTTGATTAACACCGACCGCTAGCGCAGCTGGTCAGTTGGGTTTTGCTCGAAGCCACAGGTCTTGGCTTCGAACCCTCAGCCGCGCACTTTTAATTCCAATTTATTTTAAACGTTCCAACTATAGCTTAAATATATTTCGCTACATACCTGGTTAACAAAACCCGCGTAGCTCAGCTGGTTGGGCCGGTTTCTGCTTGGGCCGAGGAGCTGGGTTCGAACCCCTGCTTCTACAAACTTATTTTTCTTCTCTTCTATTTTATTTGTTCCGACTATAGCTTAAATCTATTTCTCTCCATATAATGTTAACAAAAACCGTGTAGCTCAGCTGGTTGGGTCGATTTTGCTTGGGTCAGTCCGACCCGAGGTCGTGGGTTCGAATCTCACCTTCAACGTTTTTTTTTTTAAACTTCTTTCTTTTTGTAACCCTACTAAACGACCTCCAAAAATTACGTAAAAATACTCTAAAAATTCCTAAAAATCTCTGGAATATTTTAAAAGTATTTCCAAATATTTTTATGGACTTTTAGAACTTGAAATAGGAAAAATTGGGTCGTTACACTAGTAGGGATTCATCCACAGTTTTAGGTTCTATTTTTGAAATTAATGAAATTTGACTTAGGTTTCTAAAAGATGATCTGGTTTGAACTCTTAAGTCTGGGTCACCAATTATTTGATCAGTTGGATGATTTGGGTTTACCCTTATTGTTTTAGGAGGTAGATTCTCTTGATGTTGTTCCTCTTCTTCATGACTTAGAGTTTGGTTGATTTCTGGAACAAACTCTGGTGGTTGTGTAGGTTCTATGTCTTGTTTAGTTTCTTTAAATTTTACATTAGTAGTTTCTTCAATTTTTAAGGTAACCTTATTATAAATTCTGTAGCCTCTACTATTTAGGGAATATCCTACAAAAATTTCATTTTCAATTTTAGAGGTGAATTTTCCTAAGTGTTCTCTTGTATTTAAGATAAAAACTGGGCACCCAAATACCTTAAAGTATTTTATGTTTGGTTGTTTATTATAAAATATTTCGAAGAAAGTTTTGTTATGAGTTTTATTTATTGTTGTTCTGTTCTGTACATAGCAGGCTGTACTAACGGCTTCTGCCCAAAAGTATTTAGGTAGGTTATACTCATTTAACATTGTTCTAGAAGCTTCAAGTAAGGTTCTATTTTTTCTTTCTACAATTCCATTTTGTTGGGGGATTTTAGGGCATGAGAACTCATGATGGTAACCGTTTTCTAGACAAAAACTGTTAAAGTTGTGATTTTTAAATTCTCCCCCATTGTCACTCCTAATTCTTTTAATTTTAATATCTTTTTCGTTTTCAATCTGTTTGCAAAAATTTGTAAGAATTTCAAAAGTTTCATCTTTATGTTTTAAGAATTTTACCCAAGTAAACCTGGAGTAATCGTCTATAATTACTAAACAATATAAGTTTCCATTAATGGATTTGACTCCATGGGAGTAAAAAAGATCTAAATGTAGAAGTTCTAAGATTGAGTTAGTTTGTGGTTGATTTGTTTGTTTGTGGGTTGATTTAGTTTATTTTCCTTGTTGACAAGCATTACATATAGTTGAATCTAAGTTAGGTAACTTGGGTAAGCCTTTTACAAGTCCATTTAGTTTACTTATATTTCTAAAGTTGGTGTGAGACATTCTCCTATGTCATAACCAAGTTTCTTCTTTTTGTGTTAAATAGCACTTAATGGAAGAAATGGTTAAGTTGATGACATAGATGTTGTCTTTTCTAAAACCTTTTAGGCTTATGGTAGGATTATCTAGATGTTTGATTGAGCATTCTGTAGATAGAAACTTGACCTTATACCTAGTATCACACAATTGACTTATACTTAGAAGATTATATTTAAAGTTTTCAACAAGTAAGACATTTGTAATTATAAAGTCTAATTTTAATTCAATATTACCTATACCAATTACCTTGAGTTTGTCGTTGTTTCCAAAGGCAACTGTTCCTAGGCTTTTGTAAGTGAGTTGAGTGAACTTGGTGTGATCTCCAGTCATATGTTTGGAGCAGCCACTGTCCAAAATCCACTTGGTTTCCTACAGTAAGTAGGATTTTGAAGTTAGTCTTTTGAGCATGCATTAATTTAAGTTTAAAATTAAGATTTTGAAATTAAGTTTTAAGTTAAAATTAAAAATTTTGAAATTAAGTTAAAATTAAAAAATTTTCAAATTAATTTTTTTAGGTTAAAATTAAAAATTTTGTAATTAATTTTTAAGTTTCAAATTAAAATTTTGAAATTAATTTTTTAAGTTAAAATTTAAAAATTTTGAAATTAATTTTTAAGTTTAAAATTAAAATTTTGAAATTAATTTTTAAGTTAAAATTGAAGATTTTGAAATTAATTTTTAAGTTAAAATTAAAATTTTGAAATTAATTTTTAAGTTAAAAATTAAAATTTTGAAATTAATTTTTAAGTTAAAATTAAAAATTTTCAAATTAATTTTTAAGTTATAATTAAAAATTTTGAAATTAATTTTTAAGTTAAAATTAAAATTTTCAAATTAAAATTAAAAATTTTGAAATTAATTTTTAAGTTTCAAATTAAAATTTTGAAATTAATTTTTTTTTAAGTTAAAATTTAAAAATTTTGAAATTAAAATTTAAGCCTTATTCATCTCACCCGATCTATATTATCAATCAGGGAATCTTATGATTTTGTGAGATGAAATTGGTTTGATTACAGACTTTTGGTTTAACTTGTGTTAGATTCAGACTTAGCTTTGGTTTCCACAAATAGGCATTCTTCGGATAAACTTCTAAGCTTGGTGAGTCACAAGGACATCATTAGAAGTAACCAACCTTTCGAGGTTTTCCGAATAGTCCTGTCCACGGAACTTAGTACTAAATCTTGGTCTAACTGGTTAGGATTCGTTTAAGGGTAGCTTCGGTCAGTTCCACTTGGCCAAATGCACCAGATCGAAGCCATATCTTTCTAGACATGCGATGCCCAAACTTCCCTAACGTACTATCATCCAAAAATTTCACCAGTACCATGATTCAAGTTAAACTTGGTATCTTTTTAACTAATCCTAATTACCCTGCCAGGTTAGTTAGTTTTGGAGGTGACCCTGGTCTCCCCCTGAATTATTAGCCATTAATTTAGATTTTGGTTTTAGGCTTGTGTCGATTCTTTTTATAGTTATAGTTAACTTGGTGATAATTTTGTTGTTTTTTAAACTGTTTAGATTTTGAATTTGATTTAGGTTTGTATTTTGGATTTTGGTTTGGTTTATTTAATTTTATATAATGTATTTTTTCTTTAGGTATATAATATTGATTAAGTCCTACTTGCGTGGTCAAACACACTTTCGGAACCCAAGCTAGATTGGTTGATTTGTATTGGGTTATTAATGAGTTGAAAGTTTTATTTGAATTCGACTTATATCCTAGTCTGGTTTTATTATAACATGCTTTTTGATTATTTAGGATTAAGTCTAGATTTTTTGATCTTGTTGTAAATTTTTCTAGCATTTCTTTTAAATTTTTAACATCATTTTTTAACGATAGATTTTCCTCTTCAAGTGTTAGATCTTGAGTTGGATTCGAATTTTTTAATTGTTCCTTGAGGTTTTGATTTTCCTCAAGAAGTGATTTATTTTCATTTTCAACTTTAGTTAATTTACTATTTAAACAGGAGATGATTCTAAAAAATTTTTTGTTTAAATTAAAGTATACCTCATTCGGGCCTTCGGAAACGAGTACGGACTCGTGGCTTGTTTCGGGTTCAGACCCGTCTTCATCTTCCGACTCATTATCTGTTTCGGCTTCGCGGGCCATCAGTGCGAGGTGGCTCTGATGTTTCTTCTCTTCTTCCTCCGATTCGTCCGAGGAGTCGTCCCACGTTGCTTTGAGTGCCTTCTTTTTGGTTGGCTTTGGTTTGTCGAACTTTAGTTTTGGACATTCGTTCTTGTAATGTCCCTTTTTGTTGCAGCCGTAGCAAGTCACGTTCTTTTGTTCTGAGGGAGAGCTGATCTTTTGAAGATCCTTTTTGCTGAAGCTCCTCTTTCTCCTGGTGAACATTTTTCTTACCAAGTTCACCAGGTGTTCTTCGTCTTCAGAATCTTGATCGGAGTCTTCTTCAAGTTCAGGCTTGCTTTTCTTTTCTTTGGAGGAACCTGCAAATAGTGTTATACCTTTCTCGGCTCCAGCATCAGTTTGTTCGTGTAATTCTAATTCACAAAACAGCTCGTCTAATTTTAAGTTAGAAAGATTCTTAGAAATTTTGTAGGCATCCACTATTGATGCCCACAAACTATTACGTGGAAAAGTGTTTAAAGCGTACCTTATTAAGTCTCTGTTCTCCATTTGGTGGCCTATTGCATGAAGCCCGTTGAGGATGTCCTTGATCCTCGCGTGTAGTTGATTCGCTGTTTCTCCTTCCTGCATTTTATATTAAAAATTTTATTTAGAAGCAGGTCTCGTTTTGTTACCTTAGCGTCGCTCGTTCCTTCGTGCTCGATCACCTTGTCCCATAGCTCTTTAGCGTTTTTGTGTGGACCGACTCGTCAGTTCTTCTCTTGTCAATCCGCATCAGAGTGTTGATCGCTTTATTTTCCGTTGACGCTTTTTCTTGAGATGTCCAGTCTTCAGGATCCACTAGATTCCGTTGTCCACCGGAATTTTGTAAGGTTTCGTAATGCTCATCCACCGTCGAAGTCTGCTTTGAGGTAGACCTCCATGCGCTTCTTCCAGAAGGGTCGTCCCCGTTGAAGAGTGGAGGTCGTCTGGTGAATCCTTCTTGTTGGGACATTCTGTGCATAAATAACTAAAATATCCCAAGACTTGGTCTTGGATTAGTAATGGAGAGAAAATAGAAAAAATCTAGATTCGTGTTGCACTAATTTAAATTGATTAGTGAAATATTAAGTTAACGAAACACCAGTTTTAAAATTAATTATAAAAAAAACAAAAACAATTCACCCCCTGTCTGATTGGTGGTTGCACCAAATCAGAGCGGTACCTGCTCTGATACCACTTGTAGGACCGTTAGATTCGATAGAGGGGGGGTGAATATCGATTCGAAAAACAAGAGTATAAATACGCAGCGGAAAAGTAAATGAACACAGTTGTTTTTTTACTTCGTTCGGAGCCTGTGACGACTCCTACTCGAAGGCCCGTGGTCCTTGACTATTTTCGTTGGGCAATCACTAGCAATTCGAATATAGTTACAAGATGAATACAGAAAATGCTAATGAAACAAAGTAATACCGACAAAGAAGTAAACTAAAAACCGAATGAGCACTTTGTCGTAGCATTATCAGCGTCGCAGTAACGTAGAGCAGCAAGACCAGCAGTAGAAGAGTTCTCAGATTGATTGATTCTGAAGCTCCTGTCTGGGGCTTCTTTTATATGCTGTTCCAGGCGCCTGGATCCCTTCCGGGCGCCTGGAATGTGACATAGCTGCACAAACCATGATGCTCCACGTGGCGACGACTCGGTTGGATAAAATTCGCCTTCCAGGCGCCCGGACCTCCGGGCTCCCGGACCACCTTGTTCCAGAAAACTCCCTTTTCCTGCAAAACAAAGTTAGTCCGAGGCAAATGTATATCCTGTAATACAGATTGTCAGCACAGTTAAAGTTCAACAGATAAATAAAAAGAGTATGACTTAGATTCCGTCTTTCCGAGACCGGAATCTAGTCACGATCTCGACTTAGATATCCAAAATGGATCTAAGCCGGATCGACGCCTAATGTCCCCTTCCCGGGAACGCGTCCTCACAGTCACTCCCCTCCAGTGACTTACCTCACTTACCTGCCAGACGTCCGGTCAGCCCGTCGACCCGTCTGGACTTCTCGCCAAGCGTCCGGTCAGCCCGTCGACCCGCTTGGACTTCTCGCCTGTAACGCCTCGGCTCGGGCGGGCCCCACCCGCACCGAACCAGGAATGACACCAGAATTACCTATCGGTTTGATGACTAGCTCCACAGACCACCGGAGGTCCTTTCAGCGTGCTTTGTCCTCACTCGCACGCACCCTGGAAAACTTCCCAGGAGGTCACCCATCCTCAGATTTCTCCAAGCCAAGCACGCTTAACTTTGGAGTTCTTAAGTTTGGGCTTCCGAAAAGGAAGGTGCACCTTGGTGATATGGATAGTACCATCTAACCTTTTAAGTCATATTTAACCAGAATCTCAGAACCGGGGTATTACAATCACCCCCACTTAAAGACACAACGTCCTCGTTGTGTAACCACAAATCACACCACAAACAAATCCCAGAATCTCCTTCGCTAGGTGGTGCCCTGGGTGCTCTTACCACAGGCGCACTCACGGTCGCAAGGTCGCTCTGATACCATCTGTAACGCCCCGGCCCGAGCGGGCCCCACCCGCACCGAACCAGGAATGACACCAGAATTACCTATCGGTTTGATGACTAGCTCCACAGACCACCGGAGGTCCTTTCAGCGTGCTTTGTCCTCACTCGCACGCACCCTGGAAAACTTCCCAGGAGGTCACCCATCCTCAGATTTCTCCAAGCCAAGCACGCTTAACTTTGGAGTTCTTAAGTTTGGGCTTCCGAAAAGGAAGGTGCACCTTGGTGATATGGATAGTACCATCTAACCTTTTAAGTCATATTTAACCAGAATCTCAGAACCGGGGTATTACATCGCCAACTATCCGGTCAGCCCGTCGACCTAGCTGGACTTCTCGCCAAGCGTCCGGTCAGCCCGTCGACCCGCTTGGACTTCTCGCCAGCTATCTGGTCAGCCCGTCGACCTAGATGGACTTCTCCTGCACACTCGATCAAAGTGTCAGACAACAACAAGACTAACTTAACCTATTTGTCATTCATCAAAACCTAGGTTAAATCGTTAGTGCTAGCCGCACCAACATGTGCCTCGCCACGTCAGTACTGGGAACCGATTTTGGAAATTAATATTTAATGGAATTAATAACTTAAGGTGACTTGGGTCGAACGTGTTAAGTTCCGCAGGAGATCCAAGTCAAAACCTAAAAGAACAAATAGATTAAGTTTTGGATCAAACGTGTTAAGTTCCGCAGACGATCCAAAATTTAATTTAAAAGAACACATGGTAGCTAGGAAAAGGTTCAGACCTTTGTACAAAATTTTTGTACAGTGGAACCTCTAGGCTTTCCGAGTAGCAACCAACATGAACTTAATACAAAATCTTCGTCTAACTCGTTAGGATCTATAATGGATAGCCTCGATTAGTTCCACTAAGCCAAATACACCAGGTCGAAGTCATATCTTCCTAGATATGCATAGATATAGTTTCCCTAACATACTATCATCCAAAACTTCACTAGTACTATAGGTCAAGTTAAACTATTGTCCTTTAAACTAGTCCTAATTACCCTGCCGGGTATGTTAGTTTTTGGTTATCCTGTTGGGTAGATTAATTTTTTGGAGGTGCCAGCTATTCTGGAGCCTCCCTCTGAATTATTGGTCTGTTATTTTTTAAGTTTTAATTCTAGGTTTGTGTCTATTACTTTTATAACTATATTTAACTTGATGATATTTTAATTTGATTTTTCATGAGTTCTAATATTTTTCGATTTTAGTTTAGTTGGTCTAGTTTTATGTCTTAGATTTGGTTTATCAGATTTTACATAGTATATTTTTTCTGTAGGTATGTAGTATTGGTTGATTCCTACTTGCGTGGTTAAGCACACTTTCGGAACCTACGCTTTATTTTGCTATTTATGTTGGATTATTAGTGATTTATATGTTTTATTTGAACTTGACCTGTAGCCAAGTCTGATTTTGTTGTAGATTGCTTTTTGATTGTTCAAAATAAGATCTAAATTTTTTTATCTTGTTGTAAATTTTTCTAGAATATCTTTTAATTTATTAATTTCTAATTTTAGTGTTGAATTTTCCTCCTAAGTGTTAAGTCTTGAGTTGGATTAGCATTTGTGATTTGTTCCTTGAGGTTTTGATTTTCCTCAAGGAGCAATTCATTTTCTATTGTAACTAATTTCTATTTAAACAAGCAATAATTTTAAAGAATTTTTTATTCAAATTAGAATATACCTTTTCGGGACCTTCGAAGACGAGTGCGGACTCGTGGCTTGATTCGGGTTTGGACACGTCTTCCGATTCATCCTCCGATTCTGCTTCGCGGGCCATTAGCGCGAGGTGACTCTGGTGCTTCTGATCTTCAACTTCCAATTCTTCTGAGGACGAGTCATCCCACATTACTTTGAGAGCCTTCTTCTTGGTTGTCTTTGTCTTGTCGCTCTTCAGTCTTGGACACTCGTTCTTGTAGTGGCCCTTCTTGTTGCACCCGAAGCACGATACGTTCCTTGGTTCGGTTGGGGAGTTGATCTTCTGCAGGTCCATTTTGCTAAAGCTCTTCTTCCTCCTGGTGAATATTTTCCTTACCAGGTTCACCAAGTACTCTTCGTCTTCAGAATCCTAGTCAGACTCATTTTCAAACTCAGGCTTGTTTTTCATCCTTTCCTTGGAGGAACCTGCAAACAAGGCAATACCTTTCTCAGTTCTGGCATTAGTCTGCTCGTGTAATTCTAATTCGTAAAATAATTCATCAAGTTTTAATTTGGATATTTTTTTTGAAATTTTGTAGGCATCCACGATAGATGCCCACAAAGTATTACGCGGAAAAACATTTAACGCGTACCTGATTAGATCGCGATTCTCCATTTGGTGGCCTATCGCGTGGAGTCCGTTGAGCATATCTTTGATCCTCGCATGTAGTTGACTCACCGTTTCTCCTTCCTGCATTTTAATATTAAATAATTTGTTTAAAAAAAGATCACGCTTCGTTACCTTGGCGTCGCTTGTTCCTTCGTGTAGTTCAATTAGTTTATCCCACAATTCTTTTGCATTTTGGTGTGGTCCTACCCGGTTCAGTTCTTTCTTCGTCAACCCGCATTGTAGTGTATTGAGGGACTTGAAGTTTGTAGAGGACTTCTTTCTCATGTCCGGAATCCACTATTCCGGGTCCAGTGGATTTCCGGAGTTGTCGACTGGCGCCTTATAGCCTCTGGTGACGTTGAACCATTGGTCGAAATATATTTTTAGATAAACCTCCATCCGCTTCTTCCAGTACGGAAAATCATCCCCGTTGAATAGGGGAGGACGTACTATGATGAAGCCTTCAATTTGAGACATAATTATCTTACACACAGATAAACAGATAGACAAGAAGTTCCAAGACTTGGTCTTGGATTAGTAGTGCGGTATTTAAGAAAAAATTATCTAAAACTGAATTGGTGTTGCACCAATTCAGATTAATTGCGACGAGAAGATTTCCAAAACGGTAACGATACCAGTTTGGAATATAACGAAAAATTGAAAATCGAAAAAAAAAAGATTTCACCCCCTTGTCTAATTGGTGGTTGCACCAAATCAGAGCGGTACCGGCTCTGATACCACTTTTTGGATCAAGAATTCGCAAGAGGGGGGTGAATAGCGATAAAAAACTTTAGTACGCAGCGGGAAAAAAACAACAATGCTAACACAAGTATTTTTTTTATTTGGTTCGGAACCTTCAGCGACTCCTACTCCAAGACCCGCACTCGTCGAGTGCTTTCGTTGGGCAATCCACTAGCAATTCGCAATATTGATTACAAAATTGAGTTACAGGAATGCTAATAGAAAAACAAATACCAACAATGAAAAAGAAGGAAATGGAAAACAGTACTTTGTCGGTCGTGGAGTCGCAGGAGCACAGCAGAGCACGTGATAAGAGGTCTTGTTGTTGTTCATTTGCTCCAGCCTTCACCCTCCTTATATAGGAGGTTCAAGGCACCCGAATCCCTTCGGGGCGCCATGAATTTGACGTAGCCGAGCCAACCAGGGTGCTCCACGTGGGAAAGCTCGTTGGGGATAAATTTTGCATTCCGGGCGCCCGGACCTCCCGGCGCCCAGATCCCTTCCGGATGCCCGAACCTCCACTTTACTAGCTACCTGCATAAAAGTGTTAGTCCGAGGCAAAATGCAAACTACCCTACAAAACAAAGTATTCGCACAATATAGTCATAAAAAGGAATATTGTAGTAATTAGATTCCGTCTCATTGAGACCGGAATCTAGTTAAGATCTCAACTTAGAGTTCCGAAATGATTCTAAATTGGATCAACGCCTAAGTTCCCTTCCAGGGAACGCATCCTCACAGTCACTCCCCTCCATTGACTTACCTCAACTTACCCTCCAAACGTCCGGTCAGTCCGTCGACCCGTCTGGACTTTGTGCCAGTTATCCGGTCGTCGACCTAGCTGGACTTCGTGTCAAACGTCCGATCAGCCCTTCGACCCGTCTGGACTTCGTGCTAACTATCCGGTCGGCCCGTCGACCTAGCTGGGCTTCGTGACAGACATCGGGTCAGCCTGTCGACCTGTCTGGACTTCTCCTGCACACTTGATCAAAGTGTTTAGAACACAAATGAAACTAATTTAACCTTCTTTGTCATTCATCAAAACTTGAGTTAAACTATTAGTGCTAACCGTACAAACACCAGCGTTTCATCTGACATGAGGTAATTGATTTCGATTGCTAATGTGCTTAAGGCTTTAAGATTGAAATATCTTATTTTAAGTGTATCAATCAATTGACACGAATTGCCAATCAATTGGTAATCAAACTCAAGCACACAAAAGCAATCCAAAATGATAAACCAATCAATTAGTTGGTGCAATCGATTAGGAGTTTTCTTCTCAAACACAGAAGCATTCCAAATCGATCAACTAATCGATTTTGAATTGGTGCAATTGATTAGGAGCTTTCTTCACGAATACAAAATCATTCCAAATTGATCAACCAACTGATTAAGCAAATCTTAATCAATTTGTACAATCGATTAGGGGCTTTCTTTTCTAACACAGAAGCATTTCAAATCGATTCACTGTTCGATTGGGGCATTGCCGATCAATTGGAAGGTGTTTTTAGAAAGCACGGAAAGATCCTAAATCGATGGTCAATCGATTATGACTTGTTAATTGATTGGATCAATCAATTAACAGAAGTTTCGCGAGGAAATAAAATGCTACCAAATTGATTGGTCAATTGATTAAGATGTCTAATCAATTGGTTAGAACTACCAATCGATTAGGATTCAAAATGGGATAATCTCAATCGTTGATTTGGAGTCAGTGACCGTTCAATGGATAATCAAACAATCAGTAATCAATTAAAAATTGTTGCCAATCGATTAATGGTAACCAATAAGCAGAGAAACAATCCAATTTTGAAGCGTTTAAAAAGGGACTTAGGGCACAAGGAGAGACAACTGTTCTATTGCTCCATTATGCTCTTTGTGTCGAAGCTCAAGATCAAGCTCTTATCTACCATACTCTCTTAAGCAACTCAAGAAGAATTATACTTCATATGTAATATCTTATATTTCTTCTTTGTGCTATATTTTTACTTGAGTGAGAGTTGTAAATCTTAATACTGTTGTAAAAGGTTTCTCCAATTTCGATATTATTTTGAGGAGAGTTCATAATGAAAGTTGTGATGACTGATGTTGATCCTTGGATTAATCATCTCAAGGAGATGGATACCAAGTAAATCAAAATATTAATATTATATTGTACTTAGCTTTAACTATTCGTTGCAAAATCAAGAAAAAGAATTAAAATGCACTATTCATTCTCTTCTAGCTTTAAAGTATCCTGACATCCAAGTCATCTGTCATTCCACTGAACTAAAAGAGACATGGCGAAAATTCCTTTGTAAGAAAGTCAGTGCTCAAACTTCTTCTGTAGATTCTCGGACACGCAGGGAAGAATAACTGATTAAGAGGAAGTTTCCTACAGGATGGTACATGTGTTTGAAAGTTCTCTTTTTTTTGTTTGTTTGCTTTTTTCTCTCTTTTGTCAGTTCATGTAAACATCTATGGTGATGTCTCGAGTTGACTCATGGTTAGACTTGGAATAGAAATATGTTAAGAGATGACTTCAGATTGCAATTGACTTACAGCAACGCTACAAATTTTAGATGGTCATGCTAATTAAGCTCCAATTTTCAAAAATGAAGAAAGACTTCAGTATTTCCCTACTGTATTTTCTTCAAAGTCAAGCAAAGGAAGCCAATATTTTAGGGCATTTCAACTCTTAATTAAACTTGATTTCAACTATTTAGGTTCAAACAAAATTTACCAAGTTCTTTCATGACTTTTTATGGTGAATTTCGTTTGTCTTTGTTATAGTTTTAATGCAGTTCTCATTTACATTAGTGATTATTAATTATCTTCTGTTTATTTAATAATAGTTATTAATTCAAATATCTTTCGTTTAAAAATATTACATTATTTAATTATTCAAATATATTAATTAAAAATGATAAGAAAATTATGGGCATGATATTAGCATGTTAATTATTTTTTCCCTGTGTGCAG
The DNA here is from genome assembly GCF_018446385.1 of Zingiber officinale. Lineage (NCBI taxonomy): Eukaryota > Viridiplantae > Streptophyta > Magnoliopsida > Zingiberales > Zingiberaceae > Zingiber > Zingiber officinale. Next base: position 168,129,407 of record NC_055987.1, on the reverse strand, counting down.
GAAGGTCATGGCAATCAAATCTTGACCTAGTTGAGGTTGTTTATTTATTAATATTATCATGATTTTTCTCCCTGGAAAAATTGCTCAGTACTATCTAATTAAGAATTTGAAAAAATGACATCTTCAAGTATGTGACCTGTGATTATTATTATTCCAATGCATGCATGTTAATTTTCTTAGTCAGAGTTTTTTGGCTTCGTGAAATGAGATAGAAAATAGTATGACAAAATTTTAAGGAATAGACCACCTAATCTAAAGTAGCATTTTCCAACGAACAGCAACGGCGACGGCAAGGAAACATAATAATAATAAAAAAAATAAAAATGATAGCAAAAACGTCATTATTCAAGACAACTTATGAATTTATCAGATAATTTTATAGGGTACGAAGATCAGATTTTTTTGGATCATTTTTTATGATTTAGGGGATGATCTTTTTATATGTCTTGATGAGGATGAATGATCCTCACATATTTTATAATAATAATATTAATTTAGTCAAATAATTAAGGGATGAAATTTATTATATTTTTTCTAAGTGCGTGCTTTTTAAAATTTGATCTCTATCTTATTATTATAATAAATCAAGTGATTAATCTTGATTTGTCGAGACTTCTTATTGTTTAGCATCCGATCAATCTTAATTTGTCGGGACTTTATTATTAATTGACATCCAATCAACCTTGATCTTCTAGGACTTCCATCATCACCAAGTGTTTGATCCTTCATAACTCACTTGAACTTCGTTTCTCATGCCAAGTGTCTATCCTTCATGATCCACTTGAACTTCATGTTTCATACCAAGTGTGTAACGACCCGGCCCCACGACCCCTTAGGCGGCCCAACTGGTGGCCCATTTGGCGGCCCCTTGGCGGTCCCTTGGATGACCCAACTAGCGAACCCTTATGTCATCGACCGACAACCCTCGGCCGTGTCGTTACTCACTAGGTCTTCCCACTCCTGGCCAGTGGATTTTTACCTTCCTTAGGATTCGAACTCTAGACCTCCAGGCTAAGTACTAAAGTTAATGAATCCTGGTAGCCAAGTGAGCGCCGAGGGCAGCCAAATGGGCCGCCATTGTGACCGCACAAGGGGCCGAGGGGGTGAGTCGTTACAAAGTGGTCGGTCCTCAATGACTCTCTTGGACTTCCCTTTGTATGTCAACTCTTTGTTGGAGTTTTGACCACCAAGTATCCGGTCAACCATGATCCACTTGGACTTTTTGTCTTCGTGTCAACTTCTTATTGGTCTTCCTATTTCCAGGTGTTCAGTCAACCGTAACTCACTTGGACTTTTCTCACCTTAAGCCAGTGCCATGTTGGACTTTCGACATCGTCAAATATCTATTCAACCTTGACCTACTCGATGTCTTACTTTATCACTATATATTTCTTAAATATTGAAATCCAAATCGAGTTAACTCGGGTTTGATAAACTTGGTCAACCTTCACCATAGGCTGATTGCACCCATAGGATTGCACTAATTCTAGTTTACTTATGTGTATGTATCACTTATGTGCATTTAATGCTAGACCGATTGAGATAAAAATCATTTATGTAGTCCAACTTGTGATTTGCTATCCGGTTTAATTTTCTTGTTGTATCAAACTTAAAACTAGTGCTTAGTTGTGGTTAAGCTATTGTATTCTAGAAAAGAGATGCCCATTGGAACCTCTCATAACCATTAAAGAGAGTACAAATTTGTTTTAAAGAAACTATGTTAATCACATGCCTCAGCTTCAACAAACCTAACTCAGCTATCTTCTAAACTCTCTAACCCGATTGCCCATAGCACCCTTACTAGACTCTATCTCCTAAGTACTCTAACTTGGCTAGTACCCCGGGTATCCTGTGCAACTCAATTTTCTAAGTTCTTCATGTTATGATGAATCTTGTTCTCTTGGTAGACTAGATAAGTTTTGCTATAAATACAATCAAAATCTCATATTGAAAAGACATGGAAAAGATCATGAGTTTAAAAAGATGAAAATACCTCCATTGGTATGAGGTATTTTAGATAAAGTTCAAAAATTAAACCATAAGAGCTTAGGTCTAAGGTGGACAATATTATACTATTGTGGAGATATTTAATTTCCTTCGGTCCTAACAAATAGTATCAGAGTCATTGCCTAAAGTAGGTCAGGATAATCGGATGCTTACGGGAAAGTCAGAAGCAGGTCAGGATGACTGGATGTAACGACCCGCCTTCTACTGGCTAAGCTGTAAGGCCGATCGTCACATTATGCTGTGCTAACTAATCCATGACCATTATTAAATCTAGATGCGGAAGCTGTACTAATCAAAATTTTACTAAACTATTATCATTTCTTAGTTCTACATGTGCTAAGGGGTGTAATCTAAACGATTCATGTCATGATTACCTCCCCTCATGGTCAAGGAACTTAACTAAGGGTTTATAGCTAATATCAGGCCTCCCAATCGATCCATGGATCGATTGGAATGGTCGAATCAATCCAGTGATCGATTCAGCAGGCTACTGTATGCGGGACTTGGGTTGGATCGATCCAGTGATCGATCCAGCACGCTACTGTGCTCAGCCGATATTCTGGATCGATCGGCTGATCGATCCAGACTGGTCAATCGATCCAGTGATCGATCCCAGGGCCTTCTGATCGCGACAGAGAGCGTCCGAATCGATTGGCTAATCGATTCAGAGGCCTACTGTTCGCGAGACGAATTGCCCAGTCGATCCTTCGATCGATTAGAAACCCTCGAATCGATCAGCTGATCGATTCGAGTTTCTGATTTCGTGCCAATTGTCTGATTTCAGCACTTGTTCGTGCCAAAACTACTTGTAACATTTCTAAACTAGATGCCAAACGTTCTAACATCACAAAAATAGTATTCTAAACATGATAGGATGCTTGATTAACTAATTCATAACATTTAACATGCTAAGGTGCAAAATAACAAAATGCTAAAAGGTTCTAGTGCTTAAACAAGCTTGCTGAAATTCCCTAAGATCTCTATTCCAAGTTCCATCCACATACATCTTCGTAGCATTGCCCTCCAGCCTCCGCTAGTCCATCTTTCCTTTACCTTTATCTGCAGTATAAGGAAAAGAAAATATCTGTAAGCTTTCGCTTAGTAAGAAACCATCTACCTCACTAAAACATGCAATCGATGCAAATCATGCTTTGAAAACATGCTATTTAAAACATGTACTGATTGAACTAAAACATGGCATGCTATCATACAATACCTAGCAATCAAAAGCTAGTCATGTCATACTATCATCTAAAACATGTGTAACATGAACTGAACATAGAGCTATCATACATAATTATAAGAGTGAGCTGAATTGAAGCATGAACTGAGCTAAACTAAACTAAGCTAGTACTGAATTTAAGCTGTATACACAATTGATTTGTGAGAGTTAAAAAAACTATACATATAATAGATGAAAATATATAATCATGCTGCTAATGGGCCCGACAATTGTACGTGCTATGCGCGCATCCCTAACTAGACCCGGGTTTGCAAGTCCCGAATTTAGTAGGGCTACTAGGTTATCTGAACCTAGGGACGACTGTGGGAGCCCAACCCAATGGATATCTAATCCAGTACAGTGCCACTGAAAAGTAAAATACTGAACATAAGCTAATAAATCCTTGTCTTGCTTTTACTAGGTTGTCTAAACCTAGAACTAGGTTATCTAAACCCAGAGGCGACTGGGGGAGCCCAACCATTGGACACCTAGTCCTGTAAAAGCTGGAGCAAGACTAAATAAGCTATAAAATGCTTCTATTGCATTTATCTAAGTTACTAAAATGCCTAAGTTGCATTTTTCTGTGCTAACTATTTAATCGAACACTTGGTATGCGCTAATTCGCATTCTTTGTGTCAATGGTTTACGTATTACTAAACTAAGACATGAAATTCACACGAAAGCTATTTATACTGCAGGTGAGGGGTTTCTTACCTCTTGTTCGGATTTTCTTACGATTCTAATCGCTAGATTTCCGGAGGAGACGATCCTTTCGACGATCTTCTCGCGTCTGTGCGTTCCTCTCGCGGAGGGGAGCGTCCTCGTGTTGAAGTCGTCGCCGGAAAGTGCCCTTGGGCGGAACCCTAGCCTTCCTTGTGGTTGGCGCCGAGAGGGGATGAAAAGGGAGAGGGGTCGGCGGGATTAGGTTGAGGAAAGGAGAAGTCTCGTCAAAAAATTATTTCCTCACTAATTAATTCCCTATTTATATCAAGTGGTAATCTCGGCCCAACTTGAATATAAATTTAATTGTTTCCCTTTCCTTTCAGCACGGCCCTGCTGGGTTCACTTGGTTACTAAGGTTCACCATAAGTCATAGGACCCATAGGTCTCGGGTTCAATTCCCGCTGAAGCTATTTTCGTTTTCTATTTATTTTTGCTACTTCCGCTACTCTAAAAATTCCATAAAAATATTCTAAAATTCCAGAAAAATCGTAGAATATTTCTAAAATAGTTTTGAGAATTTTCGGGCGTTACACTGGATGCTTGTGGCGAGGTCAGGAGTAGGTGAGGATGACTAGATGCTTGCGGAGAGGTCCGAAGCAAGTTAAGAGTGACTGAATACTTGTGGGGGAGACCCGGAGCAAGTCAGGATGATCAAATGCTTGCGAGGAGACTCGTAGTAGGCCAAGGTGATTAGATGCTCTAGGGGAGACCCAAAGTAGGTCAAGAGTGACCGGATGCTTGTGAGGTAGCCCGAACCATGAGAGTAATGTATTGGGGCAACTGACCTCTAGGGTTTCAAGGTTTGACAATGTACCTTGGTCTGGTCAGTTGACCAAGAGTTTAATGTTTGGAAGAGAAAATTGACTAGCAAGGATAAGTCCTAATCAAAGGATAGATATGTTAGAAGTCTACTGAGTGACTAGTTCTAACTGGAGGTTAGGCAAGGGGATGTCCTGGTGAGTGAAGCCGAGCCCTAGTGAGTGAAGCTAAGTGGTGGAAGTCCTAGTGAGTGAAGTTAGGTGGTGGAAGTTCTGGTGAGTGAAGCGAGGTAATGGAAATCTTAGTGAGTGAAGCTAAACATCCCTAGGGGGAGGTAACCCTAGGTAATATGTGATCGACTGGTTTCCGATCGACAGTGTGCGGTTAACCAGACCAGCGAATTATTAATAATGCTAATACTATTTTTCCTTATCATTTTTATATCTATTGTACTAACTCAGTGTTGCAGGCAAGTCTTACTAGATTAGCTTGATCAGATACTAACCAGAAAAAGTCCAAATAGGTCTAAAGGACAAGATGTTTAGCAAGTAAGTAAAAGTAAGTCACTAAAGGAGAGTGACTCGGTGAGGACGCATTCCCCATTGAGGGAACTATAGACGTCGAACTAACTTGTCCCATTTGGGAAGACTAATTTGAGATCTTAACTAGATCCTAGTCTCAAGGAGACAGAATCTAATTACTACCCTATATGCTATGTTGTGCTAACTCTATTTTGTAGGGTAGATATAATCTTTGATTGTCCGAACTAACCTTTTCTTGTAGAAAGAATGCTGCTGGAGAAAGGACTCCAGGAGCCTAGAAGGGATCCAAGCACCCGAAGCTGGTTTGGGCGGTCGGAGCAGGATTGACCGAGCGTAGCTATGTGTGCCCAGGTGGTCCGGGCACACAGACTCGGTCCAGGTGCCCAGACTCGAAAACTCATCCCCAAGCTTACATGGAGCACGACGATTGACCGAGCCACGTGCTCCAAGTGCCTGGAGGGGTTCCAGGCACCCGAAATGGACCTATTTAAAGGCCCTCGACCCAGAGCTTCAGAACAACAATCACTACAATTTTTCTTCTTGCTTGGTGCTCCGAAAAGGGTCCCGCAATGCTGCTACGCTCCACTGACAATCGATGACCAAGACTTTTCAATTCTATTGTTGTTGTTGGTAACTTTTTCAAGTTATTGTACTTAACTCCTGTAATCTTTTGCGAACTGTTAGTGGATTGCCCAACAAAAGCACTCAACGAGTGTGGACCTTGTAGTAGGAGTCGTTGAAGGCTTCGAACCAAGTAATACTCAATTTTTTAGCATTAGTTTATTTTTTCTTCTGCTGTGTACTTCGATTAATTCTCTATTGATTTTTGCAATTACTATTTACCCCCCCCCCCCCCTCTACTGTTCTTTCTGAACTTACATAATGATGGTCTTTCATTTGAGGAGAGGATTATTGAGAATACAATTAAATTCTCATATTGGAAAGACATGGAAAAGATCATAGATTTAAAAGGATAAAGATATCTCTATTGGTATGAGATGTTTTATGTAGAGCCCAAAAATAAAATCATGAAGGATTAGGCCTAAAGTGGATAATATTATATCATTATAGAGATATCTAATTTTCTTCCTAACAAGTCTATTGTTTAATTTCTATATTTTTTTTCATAATTTTGTATTTTTCAATCCAATAGAAAGGAAAAAAAAATAAAAAAAGGAGTTGATATTATTCTAGGACATATTGGGTATCTCCTACTTCCATGGACATAGCCCATTAAATAATAATTAATACTTATCATCGTGTACATGCAACAAGTTGCATGTGTAATATAATGCATAAATACATATAAATTATATAAAACGAATATCTACTGTCAAGTAATTAAATAATAGTATTCAATGCTAGTATGATTTATTCTATAAAAATCTTAATCCAAAAATAAAGTAGAAATTAGGTTATTAATCATACATCAAGTTATGTAGCAAGAATGCCTTATATCACCGTGTTCCTTGGGACGGGTTGGCGGGGGCGCTGGGGGCGAGCGTATTCTTGCCACCAAGAATGACTTATATCACCCAAAGAACTGATGAGATAACCGATAAGATATAGAGATGGATAGATATGGCTCTGATTTTTTTTTCAAAGAATTGATGAGATATAGATAGATTGATGTGATTGTATCGATATGCAGAAGAGCCGAAATAGATGGATTAATGCGTTATGATATAAAAAGGATAAGAAGGAGAAAGATATAGTAAAAATTGGAGAGAGAGAGGGGGAGGAAAGAACAATGAAGAACCAATGAGAATTGAGGTGATGAGAAGAAGCGATGTAGATAGTAGAAATTAGGTTATACGTCTATGATTTGAGAAAGATAAGAAGTTGAAATTACTAATAAGGTTTGAAATTATTTTTAGTGTGAAAAGAAAAAAGGATATTAACGTAACTTAATTTTGAGCTTCACCAACTCAATTGAGAGTTGGCTATTAAAGTGTCAAGATTTTTAATTAAATAGTAAAATGCTAATGAGTGAACAAAATATATTTTCTTAAGCAATTGATTTTCTGCTTTTCTTATATTATTATTAATAAATATGTAATATTACAAATAAACACTTTTTTTTTACATTATTTCGTATAACTCTATAACTCACTTTTCTCTTTAAGCTTTAGGCGACTCTACTCTCGAAGATTATAAGTTTAAATTCATTGTTAGTCCTATGCGACCAGTAAAAAGAGAAGTAAATTATCTAAAATTTTAAATATACCATTCTCAAAGCTTTTGACTTAAGTTATACAAACACTTATTAGAAAAATAGAAATAACTTACATAAAATGAAATAAGGTTACCGGATTTACTTGATTTGCAACCAAAGAGGTTACTAATCCAAGATAAATGAAGTACACTAGCAAAACTCCTTCGAGCAAACTCTTGGAGGTGGAGAAGCCTTGTACAACGATTTACAGCTCTAGACAATGAAAACAACAAGAAATAATTTGAATACAAGTGTTGTTTCTAATCTCGAGCACCAAGGCTCCTTATATAGGTTCACTAGTCAAAGTGACCATTTGATGACGTGGTGCGATCTGGGTGCCCAGATTAGTCTCACACCGTCCGGTGCCTTCTCCGGTCGCTAGCTTCTTCTTCGGTCGCTTGGGTGATCCTCCGGCTTTCAAGAGTTAAGCTCATCCGAACTCAACTCCAGCCTTCTCCTCAAGCAGTATTTCGTTTCGACTTCTCGTCCTTTAGAAGTGTCGCACGTATCCTTCTTGCTCCACCAATGTACTTTTCTGCAACTTATCATCCCTCGGATGCACCGAGCTCGTTGACTTGATTCATGTGCTATCCTTCTCGTCTACCGTGTCTTCCGCTCGACTTCTTACGTTCCTAAGTCTCTGTACATTCAGACATAAGATATCAAATATGCAGAGCCTAACTTGACTTGATTGATCAGATCAAAATCAACACGAGGTACTTACAATTTCTCCCATTTTGATATGATCAACCCAAATTAAATTAAGATTTAAACCAAGACAGTAAAGTGAAATGACTATACAAAATTTAAATGCAATAAATAAATTTATATTAAACATTTAAATGTAATGCAAAGTAATACTTTTATTTTTAAATTACTTCTCCTAGATTTAATCTCTTTGTACTTCCCCTTTGATCACATTTAAAATAAGGATAAAAAAATTCTAAGGGATATATAAATAGTGACTAATACTAAAAAAAATTATGAGAATTATTTTTTAAAATTTTGAATTTTTATGATTTAAAAACTATTTTTTGAAAAATTAATTTAAAAACTATTTTTAATTTTTTTAAAAAATGAATTTTTTTATCACTGTTAAACACAATAATTCAGAATTATGATAAAATGTTGTCGGAGGTAGAGATCGTACCTGACTTACCTTGTCGATCTCAATATTTAATGCTCCCCTTTCATTGTTGCTTCCCTCTGAAGTAGCCCCTCCTTTGTTAATGCTCTCGATGTTCATTTAAGATGAACTTGCTTAGCCATTTTCTTGGTGACTTGCCATCAACGCAAGTCCGGCATAGGTTTTTATCTCCAATTCTGATGATGACATTTCGTCCCACGTCGCCTTTAGGTTCTTGTGCTTCGTCCGGGTCAATTTTTTATTCTTACCCTTGTTCTTCAGTTTTAGGCAGTTGTCTTTGATGTGCCCTTCTTCTTGACGATTATAGCACCGCACCTTTCATTTTCTTGGTGAAAGTTTCTTGGCTTGCAACTTGTTAGACTTAAAGAATTTACTGAATTTTTTTACCATAAAAGCAACTTCGTCTTCATAGAGTGGTGTGTCTGAATTTGATTCGCCTATCTAGTTAGCATTAAGTGCTACATTTTGAGCTATCTGTTCTTCTTTGTTTCTTAAGCATGCACATCTTGATTCATGAAGTTCAAAAGTAGAAAATAAATTTTCTAGTATACTCACCTCAAGGTCCTTAGAGATGTAAAACAAGTTGACTAGATGTCCACTCGAGTGTTCTCAAAAATGTATTTAAAGCATATCATAATGAATCCTGATTTGTTACCATTTCACTGACATTTGTGAGTCTAGTGATCAACTCCTTGATCCTTGAGTGTAGGTGTGCTACTGTTTCATCTTCTTCCATTCGGAGGTTGCTGATTTGATTCCAGAGCAGGTTTCATCTTGTAAGTTTCGTCTCTGAGGTTCCTTCGTGTAGCTCAAGGAACTTCTCCCAAATCTCTTTGGCTGACTCATAGGCTCCGATTCAGTTGACTACTTGTGATGGTAAAACGCTCAGTAGATGAAATTCTTTCTTGCCGTTTGCCACGATGTTGGCTTGCTCTTTCTTTATCCATAGATATTCTTCTTCATCGGCTCCTTGCTGATCTTTAGGTGCTACAAAACTATATTTCATAATTAGTAATAAATCGAAATCTATTTTGAAGAATACCTCTATCTTCTTTTCCATGTCACGAACTCTCCCTCGAACTTAGGCAGGTAGATGCTTGGTCCAGTCATTTCTTGTGCTTCGGTCGATGGTTAGTCCTTATGAAATGTCCTTGCTCTGATACCAATTGTTGGTCTCGTGCGACCAGCAAAAGAGGGGTGAATTGCCTGAAATTTCAAGTATACCCTTTTCAAAGCTTTTGACTTAAGTTATACAAACACTTGTTAGAAAAATATAAATAACTTACATAAAATGAAATGAGACTACTGGATTTACTTGGTTTGTAACCGAGAATGTTGCTAATCTAAGACAAATGAAGTGTACTAGCAGAACTCCTTCTTTGAGCAAACTCTCGAAGGCGGAGAAGCCTCGTATAATGATTTACAGCTCAGAACAATGAAAGTAGAAAGAAATGATTAGAATACAAGTGTTGTTTCTAATCTCGAGCACCAATGCTCCTTTTATAGGCTCACCGGTCGAAGTTACCGTTTGATGATGTGGCGCGATCCGGACACCCCTAGCTGTCACCTAGCTGGCCACCTCAATCTGCTTTGCAACGGTAAGGGATAAGCATTTATCTACTCTCGGGCTCTCGGACCATCTCTGGGTACCGGACTATCTCCGGGCGTTGGATGACATGGACTCAAAGTTGATCCACTACCCGGATCAGTCAGCCACGCGCTAACTGTCTGACGCCTTCTTCTATTGCTGGCTTCTTTTTTAGTCACTTGGGTGATCCTTTGGCCTTCCAAAGTTGAGCTCACCCGAACTCAGCTATGACTTTCTCCTCGAGCAATCTTCTGCTCAGGCTTCTCGTCCCTCAGAAGTGTCGCGCGAATCCTTCTCGCTCCACTGGTGTACTATTTGGCAGCTTCTCATCCCTCAGATGCATCAAGCTCGTCGACTCGATTCTCATACCATCCTTCTCGTCTGTCGCATCTTCTGCTCGACTTCTTGTGTTCCTAAATCTCTATACACTCAGACGCAAGGCGTCAAATATGCAGAGTCAAATTTGACTTGGTTGATCACATTAAAACCAACATGAGGTACTTCCATTCATCCTTTGGGGTATCATTACTAATGTATGACTTGTTAGGAATCTTTAATTAAGAGGGAATATATATTTTTTATTATAGTTAATGGTTAAACTTGATCCTAAGATTTTCTTAGATTTATCTGTAGGATCGTCGCGCTAGAGGCGAGGTGAATAATGCTCATGACTTTCACATTCATTTAAAACTCGAACAGACAAGCAGCAATGGAATAAAGATAGAGATGAAAAGAAAACAGACAATGCTAACAAGCTAAGATTTACTTGGTTCGGACTTGTGGTAACTCCTACTCCAAGGCTTGCATGTGAAAGTGTTTTCGTTGGGTAATCACTAATCAATTCAAAAAGTTACAAGAATGATTACAATTTGAATGAGTAAATTCAATAATAAAAAAATGATACCGATGACTTGGAGAATCAGATTTGTAGTGTAGTCATCGTCGGAGCAGCTTTTAGATGTTGTAGAGGTCTTTTTGGAGCAGTGCACAGAAGGGGAAGTTGTTTGCGTTTTTGTGTAGAAGCTGTTGGTCGAAGCCTCCTTTTATAGCCCCATCCGAGCGCCTAGATCACCTCCCGGGCGCTTGGACTGTGTTGATATGGTGAGCTCTCGTCAAAATTTCATCCCTAAAGTTTATCCACGTCCGGGTGCCTAAACTCTCTTCGGGCGCCTAGATCGCATATATGGGTTGACCATTTGTCGTGCTCCAGCTCAGCAAGAAGATGAAGTTTCGGGTGTCCGGGCGCCTAGAGCAACTCTGGGCGCTCGGATAGCCGGGGTGTCTAACTAGGCACCCTCCCGGGGGTGCTTCTTTATCGAGGCTTGCCTAAGCACCCAAAGCAACTCCGGGCATCCGAACTCCAAGCGCCCAAACTCTAGGTGCTCGGACTCCAGGCGCCCGGACCAGCTTTCTTCTACAACCTTCTTTCTGTAAAATAAGGTTAGTGCAGACAATAATATATGAAGCATAATAAGTTTTGACAGTTTTCAGATTGTCCGGTCCTAACTTTGAGTTTCGCTAAAACTTTATATCAGGCCGACTCCTACTGTTCCCTATTCGGGGAACGCATTCTCACCTATTCCTCTCAAGAGAGATTACCTTTTGCCAGATCGGTCATCCAGACCGTCTAGACTTTTGTTCAACGTTCAAGACATCAGGACTTCATGTTGAATGTCTGATCCCCAACCCGTTTAGTCTTCTGTCTGGTGTCCACGATCCCCAGGACTTTCACCTAGCATCCTCAACTCTAAGATTTCGCCCAACATCCTCGACTTGTCAAGACTTTGCCCAGTCCTCTGGACCAGGACTTCGTTGCCTAACAGTAGCTAGGACTTTTTACCTATCTAATTACAGCTAGAACTTTCCACCTACCTAGCCTCAAATAGAACTTTCCTTTGTCTAATATCACTTAGAGCTTTCCTATACACTCAGTTCTATTATTAGAATAACAACATAAATTAACTTTAGACTTTTACCAATATCAAATATAAATTTAATTAATTGATACTTTCTCCATCAACAATATCAAAGTGTAAATTGAGTGAACTTGAGATTGAGTAAACTTGAGATATTCAGAAGTCTCAAATAATAAAATAGTTTTGTATACACTCATTCAAACCTAATTGACCAGTCAGATTAATCGAACTCATATGAGAAATTCCAACAACACACTAAAGCTCATTCAATTAATGTCAAAGTTCTTAGATGGTTGACTGTTAAATAAAGTATTTATTCAAGCAGAACAGATACGCCTTGTTTGCCTACCACATGCCTAGTCAAGAACTTAGAAATGGCCAATGCTTTCAACAGCATTGACATTGAAACAATTGTCAAAAGGATTGAGACTCGTGAATATTTAAACGGGTGTCGCGTTCTCTACCTCTCATTAGCTGAATTAATGAGAAGGATTGTGCATGACATTGTCCACTCTTTTTTTGAATTTTAAAATTTTAAATTTGTATTAGAAGATATAATTAAGCAATTATTATTATTATTATTATTATTATTATTATTATTATAAGATAAACTTAGTTAATTTATTAGCAAAAGCAATAGTATTGAACAATATATTAAAGAAATTTAAGAAGAATTAAGGTGTAGTAATTCGGTATCACTTATTGACATACAAAATTAAGAGGATTAAGATATAGTCATATTAAAATGTTTAAGTCACTATAATAAAAGTCTTGGACTGAGGAAAAGACTTGAAGACTTGGAAGGGAGACATCATAATAAAATGATATAAGGCCTAAGGGAAGTGGTCGAGATATTCATAGAGAATCTAATCGAAAGAAGTCTCACAATGGCACTATATTAAAATGACATAAGTCTTAGATGAAGCAATTAAAGTAATTGAGGTATCTACAAGAGACTGAGACCGAGAAGAACCAAAGATGTCATATAAAAATGACAAAAAAAGTGTATCTTCATTTTAAAAATTATAAATACTTAAATGTATTAGATTGGTTGCCTTGTGTACTCTATCTTAGCCACCATGGTTGCTAATGTGTTAACATTTTCAATGTTTATAGTAACATCATAATCATATTTTAGTACAAATAATCAAGAAATTTTTGGACACAAGAGAAGTTGCATGTTTACAGGAAAATGCCTTAACGATTACATCCATCTAAAAGTTTAGTCGGAATATCTACAAGATCAAAATAAATTCTCAATATCAAACTCGATCAGAGCCAACAAAACTAATTTGAATGATAAAACATGACCAATGTGAGCATAACTTGACCTCATCGACCTCCACGTCTAAAAAACTATGTAGAATTACATTGATTCTAATATTTTTTTAAGGAACATATAGGCAACTCATATAAAAAGATCGAGCTAGATCATAAATATAAATATTTTTTAAAAAAATTTAAAATATAATATACTCATAAATTATTTGTATTGTAAGTAAGATGTAATCATATAAATACTAAAATTGTAATTACTAAAATTTCCTATTTTATTTTTCCATTTTAATTTATTTTCTAAGTTTTAAATTATTTTTATTTTCTATTAATTAATCAATCCGGACACGTGGAGGCTCTTGGGTTAGGCTAGAAAAAACAAGATAAATGGATCACACCCTAATAGGCCCATGTACCACCGATTTACACGTGACGCCCCACTTTTCATCAAAAACAAATAATCTATATATATATATATATATATATATATATATATATATATATATATATATATATATATATATATATATATATATATATATATATATATATATATATATATATATATATATATATATATATCTCATGACTTTGATACAAATGTGAGCAACATATAAGTAAAAAGTTGATGGACAAAATTTTAAAAACGTTGTTTATATGGTTAAAAAAATGTTGTGAAAAGTACTATTGTTAAAAGTTTGTTTAAAAATAACACTTTGAAAGTGTTGTCGTTTGTAACAAAGATAAGGATTTTACAACATTTTAAAAACATTGTGGTTTTTTTTTTTACAAAGATAACGTTTTAAAAGTATTATTGTTTTTAGTAAAGATAATGTTTCTGTAACGCTTTAAAAGTGTTGTTTTTTAAAATAAAAAAATAAAAAATCATATTTATTTTTCTATTTATAAAATCGCTGTTTTTATATTTACAAAACCATTATTTTTCTTTAACCTTGCTATAGAAATGAAATCAACTGTAACTTAACAAAAAAAAAGGTAAGTTACAATCTTTCAACAAGACATCAAAATCATGACACATTAAAACCAAGTATATATATATATATAATTGAGATAGATACACAGTGTACATAAAAATCAGGTACATAGTTCCCAAAATAATGATATTACTGTCAAAATGATTCAACTAAGATTAGAAGATAATTGATATATCCAAATTTGAATATAGTTCCCAAAATGATAGATACATTGATTAATACAAACATTAACTAGACATCATCCAAATTTGAAGATAATTGATATGTGAAACCAATCTATCTTCAGTTGAAACATCTACCTATCCATCTTTGGTTGCATACCTCAATTCAATATTGACCTTCAAATTTAGCAAAAAATAATTGAAATGATAGGAATTAAGAATATATATAGAACATTGACCTTTAGCTGGATACTTTAATTAACTTTTGAAAGTATAAATTTTACTGTAGTAATTAAGGCATCCTAAAAGACTTAATTAAATTGGCATAACATGTCACGCCCCAGGTAGTCCCTGCCAGAGAAAATTTTGACAGCATCTCCCCTGTACGGGTGACAATATGAAATTTCCTACAATGCTCTCAAGGTCACATATACATCGACCAACACAGCCGGAATAATAACAATAACAATAAAAGTACAAATATAGCAAGCATCCACGCAGTTTAATAGTAACAACTAAACATAAGCAAAGATAAGGAAAACATCGCAAAAATCCTACTCAACTACACCCATAAAGCACAAAATCGATATCCTACTCAACTACACTCATAAAACACAAATCCGATATCATCCAAACAAAACCCTGTTGATAACAAGGAATTGTACAAAAATCCAAATTCTAGCAGATACAAGTCTGAAACGTAGCCTAACATAATAAGAAAAACCAAAACAAGGATCCAAAGTGGAAATCCTTGCAACCTGCAGGGGGACTAGCGACTGGAACTCCTCCGGACAACCTCAACCTGAAAAGAGTAATAACGGGGTGTGAGTCCAACACTCAGCGAATACCTAGTTGACATGCAAAGTAAACTATAACAAATAGTAATAACTATGGGTATAGTCTCCTGATATAACATATAGAAAGTGCAAAACTGTAAGATAAGGAGTAACTGTACTAACCAGAACATGGGTATAGGGATATCAAGGCCGTCAGACCCAAAGTATCATAAATCTTGTATGCATGTCAAACAATGCATCCATCCAATATGCAACATATAAAGTGCAACAAACACAAGCAATAAATGCAAATAATGCATATGATGCCAATAACATGTCCTGGTCATCCCTACGTACTGCCAGTCAGCCATCTCACACACGATGGTGAGACCGAGTGGATAGGGCTGTGACAACCATGCACTCTATCATCACTGCTCCTGAGTGACCGAGTGAACGGGATGCTGTCGGAGTACACCTATCCTCCTACCTCAAACATAGTGAGGGAGCGCAATGCTCTCATCTCCCAGTACGCGATGACGGGGAGGGATCCCTACCGACTACCACGTTGCAATCACACTACCCATGAGCTGACCAATGGAGCCAAACACAGCAACCTGCTGCACACACCCTGCCTGAATAAAAACCACTAACCCATGAGTGGTTGTGTGTGCAGACCCATGTAACTGGCGATGCGCTCAACAATAATGGAGCTGCCAACCGCTCAGCATACAATCATGCAAGATGATGCATGTCACTAAGCCGGGAAATATCATAATCCTATCCCACTCCATATAATGTGTACCAAGATATGTGGTTCAAATAATATGATCTAGGTACACATGTCAAGTAGGGTATCTAACCAGTCCAGTATATCATAGAGCATGACATGTCACTACCTCTATAACATAAATAATAAACAGGTAACAAACAATACATGCTCGGAAATAAATAGTGGCATGTCGATGCAGATATAATCATAATTATTACTACTTGTTAAAATCTACTAAACATATCAACAAGACGTATCAAAATAGATAGGTCAAGGTACCCGCCTCAAATGTAGATCGAGCTAATCAACCTCTATGTCGAAGTGCTCGTCCTGAATCCGAATCCTGTAATAGCCACATTTAATTTATCTACATATATATATCACATAGCTAAAATAATTTCTTAATTACCAGAATCCTATTTCGTTCATTTATTCTCGATTAACTAACAATTCGGATCTAACCGCAGCTTAGATTAGACCTGACCCTTTAACCCTAAATCAAAACTATCATCACAAGATTACATCCAACACATAATCTACAACATGTATCAACTAAATCCCTACACCTTACCTTGATTTAGCCGCTGTTGTGGCTATTGGAACAAAGTGAGCTGCTAGATGGAGTTGTTGCCGGAACCAGGAACACCCCACATCACCCAAATTTCTAGATCCACCGAACAGTACAACCTACTGGAATCAATTGGATCAAGAAGCAATCAAGCTGGGAAATTATTGATCAAGCACAAAATTAGAGATCATGGATCAAATCCATAGCTAAACAATTCGCCTACCTCAAATATCGCCACTAGGACATAGCTTCGTGCGACTACAATTGATTGGAGCAGAAGGTAGAAACCTAGGGCACAGGTGCAGAACAGAGGAAGGACAATGAGCATAGAGGAAGATCTAAGCCCAAATCCTAACCTAGGTAAACACTTACCTTCAAGATCTTGCTAGGGCACGGTGAGAGATCGATTTGGGAACCTCGGTGGAGGAGTCTGTGAACTGCTCAGGAAGGAGGAACGAAGGGATCGGTCGACTGTAGGGCACAGACGATGTCGGCTTCGGCAGTGTCGAGCAGAGACGCGGGCTCGACACTGCTTGGCTTACTCTTGTGGTGGTCGGAGGTGGGCGTGGACCGAGCTGCCGGTGCTAGGGCAAAGGAAGTCTTGGTAGACAGCGTCGGGCTCGAGCTCTAGGGCAGAGGAGCAAGGGGGAGGGAGACGAGAATCGGGGCAGAGGCTCGGACTTGTCTTGGCCGATTGCTTTTGTACACGGGGGAGGAGGAACGTCGAGTGCGGCAACGGTTAAGGAAAAGAAGGAAACGGCCGGCGCCGAATGAGGCTTGGGGGAAGAAAAGAAATAGCGACAGGGAGGAAAATAAAAGAAAAAAGAAAAATAAATAAAATAAAAAACTTTTCCTCATTAAAATAGGACAGCCTAAACAGGCTTTCCCGGGACCCCGTTTTTATTCTCGTAACCTAAGTTATACGAGCTCCAAAAAATTTCTGAAAAATTTCAAAAAATTCCCTTATAGTGATTCACCCATTTTCAGTAGTTTATATTCTCCCCCACTAATAAAAATTTGGTCTCCAAATTTTCGTTATCTACCATCAGCAAGTACTGGCCACAGATAGAAAGTATAAATGCTGAATGGAAAATAACCCACATGCCTCAAGTGAAAAGATGGGGGTATCAAGCTCAGATCATATCCTCGAGCTCCCAGGTAGCCTCCTCGTCCGAATGATGTTGCCATCCGACTTTAACCAGCCGGATAGTCTTGTTCCGCAGCTGACGCTCTTTCCGATCCAAAATCCATACCGGAACTTCCTCATAAGTGACGTCAGGCTGAACGGGAACTGAGATATTTGTCAGCACATGTGTTGGGTCGGGTATGTATCTCCTCAGCATAGATACATGAAATACGTCGTGCACGCCTGCCAGAGCCGGTGGTAGCGCCAGACGATAAGCGACTGCTCCAATCCTCTCCAGGATCTGGAAAGGGCTAATGTATCGTGGGGCTAGCTTACCTCTGAGGCCAAATCTCTTCACCCCTTTCGTGGGTGAAACTCGCAGAAAAATATGATCGCCAGTAGAGAACTCCAAGGGTCTGCGTCTCCGATCAGCATAACTCTTCTGGCGGTCCTGCGTCTCTGACATCCTCCGCCTGATAGTACGGACCAACCCTGCCTCATGCTAAGCTCTATGAGGTCCCAACAGCTTGGCCTCTCCAACCTCATCCCAGAGGGTGGGTACCCGACAAGGCCTACCATACAACGCTTCAAACGGTGCCATCTGGATAGCCGAATGAAAGCTGTTGTTGTAGGCGAACTTTACCAATGTCAAATGGTCCTCCCAACTGCGTCCGAAATCCAATACACAAGATCTCAGCAAGTCCTCTAGAGTCTGAATGGTTCGCTCTGACTATCCATCTGTCTGCGGATGGAAAGCTGTACTGAAACGGAGCTGAGTGCCCAAGGCCTGCTGCAGACTCTGCTAGAATCGAGACGTGAACCGGGGGTCTCTATTCGGAATAATACTCAAAGGAATACCATGCAATTTGATGATCTCCCGGCAATACAGATCTGCCAATCGATCCAGGGTATCCGTCTTCCGGATTGCTAAGAAGTACGTGGATTTGGTTAATCGATCAACGACTACCCAAATCGCGTCATGGCCTTATCGTGTCCTAGGCAAACCCACCACAAAGTCCATGGTAATGTGTTCCCATTTCCACTCAGGAATAGGAATCCGCTGAAGTAATCCTACAAGTCCCTGGTGCTCGGCCTTCACTTACTAACAAACAAGACATCTCGATACAAATTTCGCAATGTCTTTCTTCATACCGTTCCACCAGTAGGAACGCCTCAAATCTCGATACATGCGGGTCCCACTTGGGTGGATCGCAAATCGAGAGCGATGAACCTCCTGAAGTAGCTCCTGTAAGACCAGGTGAGACTGAGGTATGCATAATCTGCCTCAGAAATATATAATACCCTCCTTATTTCGTGTGAACTCGGTCTGCTGCCCGGAAGCTATCTGGCTGCCAATAAACTACAAATGCTCATCACCGGCCTAGTCTAATTGAAGAAAGGTCCTTGGATACTTTGTAAGCATCTACTATTGATACCCGCATGGTATTCCTTGGAAAAGCATTTAGCACGTACCTGATGACGTCGCAATTCTTCACTTTTTGTTCGATCGCGTGGAGGTCATTCAGAAGATCTTGGTTGCGAGCATGTAACTGACTCATTGACTCACCTTTCTGCATTTTAATGTTATATAATTTATTTAATATTTAGTCACATTTACTTTTGCATCAGAGGTACCCTCGTGTAGTTCGATCAATTTCTCCCATAAATCCTTAGTGCTGTTAAAGGGGCCAACCCGATTAAACTCTTCTTTGATTAGGTTGCATGGGAGGGTACATGTTGCTTTTGCATCCACCTCGATCTTCCTCTTTGTTTGTGCGTCCCACTTGTCGCAGGGGATGAGTACTCCATCTTCTGTGGGAAAGGTGAATCCCGTCTAGATAATTATTCACATTTCTGCATTTTGAAGTGGTACTCCATTCGGCACTTCTAGTAGCCGAAATCCTCGCCAGAGAAGAGAGGTGGACGAGCGGTGTTGTAGCCTTCTTGGTGGGTCATTTAGAAAAATCTTACATACAATTAAAAATGACAAATGTCCCAAGATTTGGTCTTGGATTAGTAGTGTTGGAGAAAAATAAAATAAGAATGTTTCACTACTTTCAAGAAAAATAATAAAATAATAATAAAAAATATTATAATAAATTTTGTTAAATACGATATTTCACCAACTCTAACTAATGGTGAAAAAATGGAAATAATTTTTTTAAAATAAAAATGATATACAATTTTCTTTTATCAAAAAGGTACCCCCTGCTCGATTGCCGGTTTCACCAATTCAGAGCGGCCTCGCTCTGATACCAATTATAGGATCGAGACGTACTAGAGGGGGGGGGGGGGGGGGGAATAACACTTATGGCTTTTTCATATTTTTCAGAAATCACAGAATGAAACGCGATGGAAATGAGTAAAGGAAAGAGAAAGAATACATATGAACACAAGTAATTTTACTTGGTTCGGAGCCTGTGACGACTCCTACTCCAAGGCTCACACTCGTTGAGTGTTTACTTTAGACAATTTACTATCAATCCAAAATAGTACAAATATGAGTACAACAGATTTATAACTTAAGTACTATAATTGAAAATATACTAACGACTTCTAAAGATCTAGAAGGTCGAGCTTTCCATCGTCGGAGGAGAGTTTAGGAGTCGTAGAGGTTATCGGAGCAACGCGCAGAAGTTAAGGATTATCTGAGTTCATTGTGTCGAACTTCTGGGTCTAGGCCTCCTTTTATAGCTAAGTTGAGCCTGATCTAGATCCACTGATCTTGGAATCAAGTTTGACTTGACTTTGATCGGTGACCCGATCCCCCTAATCAATCGACCGAACCTTCTGAATCCGCCTCGCTTCCCATCCAAATTCTACTGCTTCAGATAAAGCCTTCATTCAGTCGACCAATCCCATCATTTGGTTGACCGATCTCGCTATCCTCGCTGCCTTATCTGGTCCAATCAGCCCGGTATGATCAAATCACTGCTTATCTACCGTTCAATTGACCGAACCCGAGGTTCGGTTGACAGATCCTTGGTCGAAACTTTGCCACAAGCTGATTTGATCTCTAGGGTTCAGTGGACTGATCTGGAGGTTCGGTCAACCGATCAAGGCCGTAAACTTCAACCTACAAAATATTAGTTTTCTACAAAATAAAGTTAGAATAATAGGCAAAAAGATATTTTAACAGTCTTTGGATTGTTTGATTTTGACTTTCAGATTCCCGGAAATCCTAGGTTGAACCGACGCTTACTGTTACTCTTTAGGGAATGCATCTTCACCTACTCCTCTCAGAAGAGTTTACCTTTTACCAGATCGATCCTCTAGATTATATGGACTTTTTCTCAGCATCCAATCCGTTAGGACTTCATGATGGGCGTTCGATCCCCGACCCATCCAGTTTTCCACCTAGTGTCTGCGACTCCTAGGATTTTCACCTAGAGTACTCGACTCTAAAATTTTGCCCAACGTCCTCGACCCACCAAGACTTCACCCTGTCCCTTGGCCCAGGACTTTGTTGTCTAAGCATAGCTAGGACTTTCCATAACCTAGGATTACCTTTCCCTAGAACCTAGGGTTATCTCCCCCTAGGGTTTTCCACTTGCCAAGAATCCACTAGGACTTTCCTGCAAGCTCAGTCACACTTATTAGATCATAAGACATCTTAACTTTTAAACCCTTTGTCATTATCAAAACTCAGATTTGATCATCTAGTGCTTCTTACACCAACACATTTAACACTAGCTTCTCAGAAGTTAGAATCCAAACCCAAGTTTTCCTTAAGGAGGAATCAAGGTCATCCTCATAGTGTCTATGCTTCAAGGGTTTCCTTTGCACTAGAGGAGCTTTGTCTAGCATAACAAAAAAACAAATGGCAAAGTAATTGACCAAACAATTATCACACACACCAAAAAAAAAAAAAAAAAAAAAAGCTAGTAACATCATCATACCAAGAGCATACCTTTGGATTTAAACATATCCTTCTCCCGTGCCAAAGAAAGATGAAATCAAAATAAAGAATTCAATTATTAAAAAAAGTACCCAATGTATTTAACTGTATTATCCATGGTGATTACGAATCACCTCTTGCCTTTCCTATTCTCGGGCTTTCTGAAGAAACTCTTCTTGGTCCCATTTCCTTCGAAAAATATATGAAACTTACCTACTATGAGAGATGCAAAACTTATCCGGTTTATACACCCTATGTGTCCTACTATAACAAAATTGAAGTTTTTAGAAATGTATGAAAGTCAATAGAAAATATATGTTAAAGCCTAAGAGTAAATAATAACAATATAAAGAACAAAAACCATCACTTATAAAATTCAACATTCAAACACTAAAACCTCGTTTAACTTTATTTCACTCAGTTTGAGAACAAGATTCTATGCCTATTTTTAATAATCCAAAAAAGTATACATCCACAATATGATTTAAGCACATAGTTGTCAATCAGTTTGTCCCGTTGGGACGATCTAGTAGCTAGCGTATTAGGTGTTATCATCATGAGATCTAGGATTCGAATCTTGACATAGCCGAGATAAATACCTCCATCATGTACTAGTCTCTATTCCAAAGACTAGTAATCACCCATGATTTACTTCCTCCGTATTGACTCTGAGACGGGTTAGCGAGGACGAACGTAGTCACCTTTTACCACCATAATTGTCAATCAGTTGCCTTTGATAGGGAGTGTTATCTTGTGAAATCATCAACAAGATCAATGGTGACATTTAGTTTCCAATATGAAATCCATTCAACATAACTCATTATTTGTTTCAATTTGCTAGTCATCCTTTGCCTAAGAAAACAATAAGAAAGTTTGGGTAAAGCAAAAAGTATGAAAAGTAACAGGCATGCAAGGAATCTAATAAAATATATGCCAAGAAGACCAGAAAAGGAATAAGATCAAAATAAAATGAGCCAAAGCATTTAATAAGACAAATTGGTAGTAGAAGAATAGTGATAACTTATAAGAAAGGGCATGAGGAGCAATGAAATAGAACCTGAAATGCTGATTCTTCCTCTTCAAAACCCTTAGAACTTCCAACCAAACGCTTCTTTTTACCAGAAACATACCATAAACTGAGCTTGTGATCAAGGAACAATTGCACAAGCTACCCTAGCTATGGATATCTCTATGGCACTAACTAATTCCTTTAATCAAAAACCTATTTTCAAAAGCCTAATATTATTCACTTCAATCATACCCTAAGCAACAAGAAACATGCCATAAACTGAGTTTAAGTTAACACAACAAAATTTAGCAAAGATGCATGTAACTGTTGGTACAGTTTTACACTAATGGTCTAACTCAGGTTTTAATGAATGACAAATAAGTTAAGTTAGGTTCTGTTGTGATCTAACCACATGATTATGTGTGCAGTATGATGTCCAGATAGGTTGACGGGCCGACCAGATATCTGGCAGAAAATCTAGCTAGGTCAACAGGCCGATCGGATAGCTGGTACAAAATCCAGCTAGGTTGACGGGCTGACCAGATATCTGGAAAGAAGTCCAGCTAGGTCAACAGGCCGATCGGATAGCTAGCATGAAGTCCAGACGGGTCGATAGGCTGATCGAATGTCCAGCAAACTGGTAAGTTAAGGTAAGTTACTAGAGGAGAGTGACCAAGTGAGGAAGCATCCCGGTTGAAGGGACAGGAGGCGTTCATCCAGTTTGTGTCCATTTAGGATCCCTAAGCTGAGATCTTGACTAGTTCCTGGTCCTAGGAGGATATGAAATAATTACTACTCTTTATTATAAAATTATTATTTATCCTAATACTTGTTTTGCAGGCTATTTGGACTAACGTTGTTTTATAGAATAAAAGGAGAAAAGTTACCTTCGGATGAACAGTGTCTGAAGGCGCCTTCAAGCAGTGAAGGCACATTCTTACTGTTCATAGAAGACACCTTTTATGGCTATGGAAGGCGTCTTCCACAGGATAAATTTTTGACATCGCAACGGATAAGTGTCAGGCTGTTCGGGATCAAATTTGCCTCATTGGAACCACCTTCCATGGCTATGGAAGGCACCTTCCATGCCTTTTATAAGGTTATCTCGAGAAAACATTGGAACACAACTGATATACGAGCTATTGTGCATTCATTTAAGCTTCCAACTACTCCAGGCTTCTACTATGACTCTGGTGCAAAGTTATTGCACTCGATGACTGTTCCGAGGACTTCTGATCATGGCCGGTAGACCAACATTGACACACGAACGCTTCCACATTCAAACTCTAGGTGTCGATAACAAACTTTACTATTGTACTTACATTTTGCAAACGGAAAGTGTAGCCTGTTACACTTATCCAAATTATTCTCTGTATTCAATTCCCTCTTCCGGGGGTACCAGAAGAGGTCTTTAGTGAATTACCCATCGATAGGTCTGCGGGACCTGGGTCTTGGAGTAGGAGTCACCGAAGGCTCCAAACCAAGTAAACCTCTTGTATTTTCTGGTGTTGACCTTTCATTTTAATTTGTCGTTGCGTACTCTACTCTGTTTTTAAAACCAAAAAGAAAAATTTTGAAAACCACGTGATTCACCCCCCTCTCACGTGCGATCGATCTAACAAGTGGTATCAGGGCAGGTTCTGTTATGAATTGGTGCAACCACCAATCAAGCCCGGGGGAATTGCTTTTCGGATTTTAATTTTTCGCACTTTTCTTGAATTGGTAAATTTTACCTCTTCAAATAACTCTTTCTTGAAGGTGGTGCAACACCACTTGAGTACCTCAAAATTTCTTATTCTTTTCAAACTCTGCTAATCCAAGACCAAGTCTTGGTACCTTTTTTTAATAGTTTTCTATCTACAGATCTGAGATGGCTCAAAACGAGGGATACAACACCGTCCATCCTCCTCTCTTCAATGGTGACGACTTCCCATACTAGAAGAAGTGGATGGAAGTATATCTGAAGACCGACTTCGACCAGTGGTTCAACATCACCAGAGGTTATAAGGCTCCCATCAATAATGCCAGAATTTCAATGGACCTAGAACATTATAATCCAGAAATGAAGAAAAAGACTCAAATCGACTTCAAGACTCTCAACACAATTCCTTACAGGCTAACGAAGGAAGATTTGAATCGCGTCTACCCACAAGAAAATGCGAAGGAGCTGTGGGATAAACTTATCGAATTGCAAGAGGGAACCAACGATGTGAAGGTAACAAAAAGGAATCTTTATTTAAATAAATTATTTAACATAAATTGCAAGAAGGAGAATCTGCAAGTCAACTTTATGAAGAATAAAGGACATTTTCAATGGAATTCACACCATCGGCCACCAGATGGAGAATCGCGACCTGATAAGGTTTGCCCTAAACGCGTTTCCCTGAAATGCACTGTGGGCATCCATCGTGGATGCCTACAAAATTTTGAAAAACCTATCTAAATTAAAATTAGATGAATTGTTTTGTGAACTTGAACTCCATGAACAGACTAACTCTAAGCAGGTCGAGAAAGGTGTTGCCCTTTTTGCAAGTTCCTCAAAAGAAAAGTCTAGAACCAAACCTGAACCTGAAGTTGAGTTTGACCAAGACTCAGAGAATGAAGAATACCTGGTGAAGTTAATAAGAAAGATGTTCACTAGGAGAAAGAAGAATTTTAGCAAAAAGGACCTGCAGAAGATTAACTCCACCTCCAACTCTAACAACAAGAATGTGACCTATTTTGGATGTAACAAGGGGCACTACAAGACCGACTGCCCGAATCTGAAGAAAAAGAAGGCTCTCAAGGCAACTTGGGATGAGTCATCCAGAGATAAATCAAACGACGGAGAATTGAAGCACAGTAACTACCTCGTACTGATGGCTTACGAATCAGAATCGAAGAATGAATTGGAAGACGGTCCAAACCCGAATCGAGCCATGAGTCTGCACTCATTTCCGAAGGTTCCGATGAGGTACAATTTACTTTAAGCAAAAGATTTTTCAAAATTATTTCGTGTTTAAATAAGAAATTAACTAACTCTGAAAATTGCATAAAAGAACTAACAAAGGAAAATAGCAAACTTAATGAACAATTAAAATCAAGTTCAACAATTGAACCAATTCAAGCTGAAGTTCCAACTCAAGTTGCAAAACTTGAGGAGGATAATCTTAGACTGAAAATGAAATAATTGAACTAAAAGAATTACTACAAAAATTCACAACTAGATCCCCGGCAATGGCGCCAAAAACCAAAGCTATTCACAAGCTTAGATTAACTAAATTACTAATCTACTAATGTTAATGCGAACAATCCCCGGCAAAGGCACCAAAAACTTGTTACGCAATCGCAAGTGTACGGTTTCGTCGTCAGTAATAAAAATATCGAATCCACAGAGACTGTTGATTAAACACTAAAGATGTCGAAGGTAAGTTATCTAGACGGATGGCTTTAGCGTTTGCAAACAAACGAGGGTGATTGAAAAGGGAAAGAGAAGGATGAGAGAAAGAGAAGAGATCTTGGAGGGAATGAGCTTTGGGATATGGATTTTAGGATTTTGATTTCATTATAATACTAGGAGATACTACATAGATTGCTTAGTTTCTACCCTCTATGTCCATGCTCTTGTAGAAAGTTAGATTAGTCAATATCCTTAAGTATCGAATAGAGACAATCCCTATGAAATCCTGTAACGGTTAACCCCTGTCACTAGGGCACCTCTGTAGATCACAGGAATTCGTGCCTAGTAAATAGCAATAAGGATAAAGGTAGATGGTACGGGTTCCTACTTCCTTATGGAGGAATTGCCTCTCCTTTCAAGAGAATGTCCTAGACATCCGTGAACGGGTTACCCTTGTCACTAGGGCCCCTCGGGTATACGATCTTGAGCACTCTCTCTACGAGAGCGACAATTCCTATGGGATTGTTTCTCCTTTTAAGGGAACGTCTTAGACGTCCGGAAAGGGTTACCCTTGTCACGAGGGTACCTTGGTTAATACTCTCTAGGGCATCCCCTCGTGTGATCAACAATCCTCCACATCAAGCAATCAAAGCATAGAAATGTAAACATGGCACACACGCAACTCATCAAGCACGAACAAGGCATAAACAATTCATTGAATAGAAATAATGTGAATCAACATAGTTCTACATCTCCATCGTGTTACAAATACTTCCTAATCCTAGAAGAGGATGTCTACTCCATTGTGGGGGAAGAACAACCCCAGAACATAAAGAAAAGCATACTTATAACCCTAGAAGGAAAGGAAGAAGAGATGCTTGATGATTCTGATGTTTTGGGGATGCTTCCTTGCTCTGGAGATGGACGGATCGTGAAGAGACAGCGGTGGATGAAGCTCGACTGCTTTCACCGAGGGGAGGGACGAAGTCCCGAACCAAAGATCCCTCAAAAATAGGGTTCTTGACCCTTTTATAAGCTAGGGTATGGGCACCACACGACCCGTGGCATGGTCGTGCAAGGTTGGCATGACCACGCCCATCCTCTCCTCTGGCGAAGCTACACGGCCGTGTCGATTGGCATGACCGTGTCGTCTCTGGCTTCTGCTCCCTGAGGCACGGCTGTGCAAGGATGCACGACCGGGCATTCCTTTGTCTCGGCCTGGGGTGGCACGGTCGTGCAATGATGCACGGTCGTGTGCTACTCTGCCTCTGCCATGGTCGCACGGCCGTGCAAGGGTGCATGGCCATGCACTACTTCGCCTCTGCCATGGTCGCACGGTCGTGCAAGGATGCACGGCCGTGCACTACTCCCTTTTGTCTGGTCACACGGCCGTGTGTTGCAGGCCTATGTTCTTTGGCTTGTTTTGGTGCGTAGATAATCGTCGTTTTTGCTCTGAAAGTCGTCCCTGTCAACACAAAACCAAACAAAGAGCAGATATAAAAAAAAAAGAATATATATAATGAATACAAGACAAAAGAGGCAATCATGCAACGAATATATATGAATAAAGTACGTGAATGTGCACTAAAACATGCGTAAATGATCATAATATTTGCGTACATCACCCTTGTAACGACCCAATTTTCCCTATTTCGAGTCCTAAAAGACCTTATTAAAATTTAGAAATGCTTTAGAAAAATTCTAGAGATTTTTAGAAATTTTTAGAGTATTTTTATGGAATTTTTGGAGGTCGTTTGGTATTTTTACCAAAAGAAAGAAGTTGTGACAAAAAAATGTTGAAGCCGGGTTTTGAATCCAAGACCCCGGACCCGAATCCGGACTTAGCCAACCAACTGGTCTGGAAACGTTTTGTTAATAATAAATGAGATGAAATGTATATGATGTAGAACATGGTAATGGAGAATAATAAGAAGGAAAATAAGTTGAAGAAGCTGGGTTTCGAACCGAGCTCCTTGGCCCGAGCAAAACTCGGCCCGACCAACCGAGCTGTGCTCGATTTGTTAACTAGATAGGAGAACAATTATATTTAAGCATGAGTTGGAATATTTAAAATAAATTGGAAAAAAGGGTGCGCGGCTAAGGGATTCGAACCCGAGACCTTCGGGAATGTTTCTTTTCCAACGAACCAACTGCGCCAGCAGACTTTGTCAATTTAGAAAGGAACAAAATATATTTAAGTAGTACTAGTTAACAGAAACTTTAGGGTATTAAAAGGGAGAACTTAGGGATTAATCACAAAACCTAAATTCTTCCTCCCCTTTCTCTCGGCGACGGCGTTTTCTCTCGGGCGAAAAACGCAGCGAGCTTGAGGGCGTCTCCGGCGGCCGACCAAGGCTCGATTCCAAGAGATTTCTTCGCCCTCTCGATCCTCTCGACAAGGAGAACTCGAAGACGCGAGGAAGAGGCCGAGATCGTGAGTTTCTCCAAAGCCCTAGAAGCTATCTTGCTCGGTTGTAAGTCCAAGAACCGAAGGTGAGTTGCTTCTCACCTGCAGTAGGAGTTGTTCCGAGTTTTAAGTTGATTCCGTGTTTTCGGATTGTATTTTATGGCATTCATGTTGTTGCCGAAGCTTTGCATTCTTTTATTGTTTTCTTGCCGTGGCACAAGATGTGGGAAGTGATGGCTGAAACATGTTTTTAGGAATTGGAAGCTTGAAGGGAAGTGGATAGATTTAAGATTTTTGATTGCTTTGTTGCTAACCTGTTGAAGTGTGTTTAGAGCTTAGAACAACATGTTTTAAGGAGCTTTTGATTCCAGGTCATGTTTACCCTTTTTGTTGAGGCATACGATTCTTAGATTCTTGGTTACTGCTGTGAGCATGAAGTGGTCTTCATCTATAGTAGCAAGTTTTCTTTAAAGGATTTTATTACCCTAAGTAAATCCTAAAATCTGTGTGCATGTGAAACCTAGGTATTCTGTTAAAACTTGTTGAGGCTTAAGAGCAGTTTTGAGATTTTGATTCTCCTTCTTTACTGTAGTAGTTTGCTATAGAGATTTTGGTTGCTCTATGGAAACCGAATTCCATTAAGTTTAGTTAAGGAGGTTCAATTGCAATTATGTGTTGAATAGGTTCTTATTAACAACATGCATGTGTAGAACCTTCCTTATTCAAAGAATATGAACAACCTAGCATTTAGTAAGCATGAACAGCCTTAAAATTAGCCTTGCGGATTTAGTTTCCTTGCATATTAATAAGCACTAAACATCCCTTTATTTTGAGTAGATGGTTTTAGAAGTTTGTTAGTTTAACAAGCATGAATAGACTCTTATTATGTTGGTATGAATAACATTTTAGTTAGATGTTCCTTGGAGTTCAAGTTTCTAGTTTTAGACTTCCTTGCTTTAACAAACAGAATTGTTTTGTTTTCTTTTTAAGCAAATGCAGATTTTAGTTTTGTTCCTTGCTATTTCCAGTAAGCATGAAATGGGTAATCATATTTGGATCCTTAGTATGTTTAGCATTTTTAGTCTTGGATCCCTATGCTCAACGAACATGAACAGCTTAAGCTTAAAGTATGCATAGTTAATTCTTTTTTTTTTTTAGCAATTCAATATCTATTTCTTGAGCATTTTACAAGTACGAACAGCACCTTGTAGCATTTCAGATTTAGTACTTATTGTTGATTTAGTAGCATGAGCAGCCCTGCCATTTTAAAGTATCAGTTTAACATAAGCAGTTTTAGTTTTCATTACTGTTTAGTATTTCCTGATGAAGCATGATATTCTGTTAATTCCATGCAGCAACGATTCCTTTATTTTCTAGATTCTATTGCATGCCTAGTAGTTGAATTTGTTTTATTATCACAGCATGCTTAAGTTGTTCTAGTTTCCTATTTGCTATTGGAATAACATGAGCAGTCCTATTTTTATAGCATGCAGATTTTAGATAAGTTTAGTATGCAGATTTTGATAAGCTTAATATGCAGATTTTTTGTTAAGCTTTGTATACAGATATTTAGTACGTAGGGTGTGTTCTAGTGCACACCAAGTGCTTGATAAAATGCTTAGCTCAATATAATGCTACAGTAGACATTTTAATAGCTCAGTTAATGCAGTAGAAGCATTTAAAATAACTTATTTAGTCTTGCTTCAGCTTATATGGGACTACGGTCCAATGGGTGGGCTCCCACAGTCGCCTCTAGGTTCAGATAACCTAGTTCTAGGTTCAGACAACCTAGTTAAAGCAAGGTAAGAAAATTAGCTATGAAATCAGTATTTTATTTTCAGCAGTGGCACTGTACTGGATTAGATATCCATTGGGTTGGGCTCCCACAGTCGTCCCTAGGTTTAGATAACCTAGTAAACCCTACTAGACTCGGAACTTGCAATCCCGGGTTTAGTTAGGGATGCGCGCACAGCAAGGCCCATCAGCAGCATGATTATTATTTTAATCTATTATGTAAATAGTTTTCAAAACTTCACAAATTAGTTATGTGAATAAAAGTTAGACTCAGTTTAGCATTAATTAGTTTAGCTTAGGTATCAATTCAGTTTCTTATTGATACACATGATAGTTCTATGATTAGCTTTACATGTTAGCTTTTTAGTTAGTTTCTTCGCTATTTATGAGCATGATTAGTTGTACATGTTTAGTATTTCAGTTAGTTCCTTTGCTATTTATGAGCATGATTAGCTATACATGTTTAGTATTTCAGTTAGTTCCTTTGCTATTTATGAGCATGATTAGCTATACATGTTTAGTATTTCAGTTAGCATGATATGATTTCTTTGCTATTCATGAGCATGAGTAGCTATACATGTTAGTTTTCCAGTTAGTTGATTTCTTGGCTATTTATGAGCATGAGTAGCTTTACATGTTAGCATTCAGTTTTAGCATGTTTTTATTTATATACATGCATATCGAGTTTTTGTGAGTAGGATAGCGCTCACTAAGCTTTTAGCTTATAGATACTATTTTCCTCCTACTGCAGATAAAGGAAAAAGCTAAAGTATAAGGAAGAAGGCGACAAGGAGGTGCTGTGACGGTGTGTGATGTGTGGACTATGGAGAGATCCAGAATTAGCTGGCAAAATTGTCAAGACTTTTCTTTTAGTTCTCTTTTAATGTTATATTGAAATTGAGTTTATTTCCGCATTTGTAGTTTGATACCTCCTATTGTTGGAGTGATATGGTTGTTTGCCATTGCTAGAGTAGTTTCGTATTTTTATTGTGCTATTATACTGCGTGGTTGTGAAATTATATGTTCCAGCCGCCTGTGGCTGAGTATACATGTTATGTATCCCAGTTTGGGGTCACCGGTACAGGGGAGACTCTGCCGAAATTTTTTGGTAGAGTTTCTATGTGATTTTTAATCATACCGGTTAAGTAGAGTTAGTAGTCAAGTAACGATCATCCTTAGAGTGTAGTAGTAGTAAGAAGGGTGGTCGTTACAACCCTATTGTCACATCTTGACCTACATATTTTCAACCATAGGAGTAGATATGACCCAGGGTATATTTAGCTCCCTTAGTGCATATACCGAGTTTGGTTAGCGTCAACTAGCCATAGACATCACTGCTTAGGGGGTTCTAGCCTGGAGAGGTGGGCCGCAGCCAGCCATACCAGTCGAGGCTGAGGATGACTTTCCACCTACTCCAGCCAAGGGAGAGGAGTGGCCAGAGTTCGCAACTGAGGAGATATTTGGGTATCCTCCGACTTCGACCCAACCCTCGACCTTGACCCATCCCTTGACTTCTCTATCCATCGAGGATCGACTCGCTTGACTTGAGGAGTCCTCCGCGCAGCTTCAGAAGTCAGTCTCGGATGGATTCAGCACACTCTGGGGGGGAGATGACCACTGGATTTACTTCTCTCTAAGAGGACATGACCACCAGACTTGATTAGATTCTTCAGGTTCTGTGCACTCTTGAGCAACCCCCACCACCATCTGCTGATGATGATCAGACCTGATCATGTCACATACATTATTCTGCATTATATATGACTTGACTTACATTTTCAGTTAGTCCTTTCTCAATCTGATTGTTAAAATTAGGAATGTGTTTTATAAACTATGACCAATATTATTTACAAATTCTAGGGAAAATTTTTCTTCATTTTTTTTTAAATTCTCTTATTTTTAGAATTCTTCAAAATCAATTTTTAGCCTTAGCCTAGATTAAATCCATAAAAAGCATGTTCCTATAGATCTAGGACTTGAGCATCTCACCAATACATTAGGGCTACTTTGTCTGTGATTACCAAACTTAAAAAGGGGTGAGATGTATAGGCAAATTGTCTGGACTTAAGATGTTTATATTAGTGCATCAACATAAGTCTGGGCGTTAAATACCAAACTTAAAGTGATTGGGTTAAATAATCCAGTTTAGTCAAATACTAACTAGATAAAGGGCTTAATCTGACTAACCAAGTACACACTGCTATCTTCTGATAGTTAGTTGGTAACTAACGGTTAGACAGTTAAAGACAATTTATAGTTGACTAGATTATTTTGAAATAATCTCAGGTTCAGGGAGAGGATTAATAAGTCAATAAATTTTAAAAACATTTTTTATTTTTTTCAAAAATATAATTTTTGAAAAAGATTATCACATATTTTGAAAGATTGTTTTGAAAACAGTTTCAATTTTTCCAAAATACTTTAAAACAATTTTAAATGTTGCAGCACTTAGTATTCTAACTTTTATTTTGGAGAACTTTAACTTTAAATCTTTTAAAAAAAATTTTGGAGAACCTAGCATTTTCAAAATTTTTGAAAAATATTAAAGTTTCTAAAGTTAGTAGATTTTAAAGTATTTTTCAACTTTATTAGCCTTGTGAAAATACTAATATACAGTATTTTAAAATTTGTTTTGAAAGATGTCTTTAAATTTTTTTAAAATTTTTAAAATTTACTTTACAGGATGCCTTGAAAACACTTTAAAAAAATTTTTTGAAAAGATTCTTTTCAAAACTAAATTTTTACCTTTGAGATATTTAATAAGTTATTTTCTTTATCATTTTAAAAAGCTAAGTGGTTTCAAAACTATCTTTGAACCTATTTTAACATATGTTGTAAAATATTTTTTTTTACATTTTGAAAAGATTTTATGGTTAAACATTTTTGCCTCCCTCAAGTAATCCCGAGAATTATTTTATTAATTTTTCTTTACTTTCCTCAGCACATTTTTTACTTAAGTATCTATTCATATTTTTTGATGAATGCCAAAGGGGGAGAGTTAAAGGGTTAAGTTGATTAAGTTAACAAACTCTGAAACAAATCGAAATATGAATAACTTAAACCATATTATTTGTCCATTTTTGCATTTTTTCCCTAACTTAACCTAGGTTGTCATTGCATCAAAAGGGGGAGATTGTTGGTGCAGTTTTGCACTAACGGTCTAACTCAGTTTTGATGAATGACAAGTAAGTTAAGTTAGGTTCTGTTGTGATCTAACCACATGATTAAATGTGCAGTACGAAGTCCAGATAGGTCGACGGGCTGACCGGATATCTAGCAAAATGGTAAGTTAAGGTAAGTCACTTTAGGAGAGTGACCAAGTGAGAACGCATCCCGATTGAAGGGGCAGTAGGTGTCGGACCAGTTTAAGTCCATTTGGGATCCCTAAGCTGAGACCTTGACTAGTTCCTAGTCTTGGAAGGACAGAAACTAATTACTAGTCTTTATTATAAAATTATTATTTGTCCTAATACTTGTTTTGCAGGCTATTTGGACTAATGTTGTTTGCAGAACAAAAGGAGAAAAGTTACCTTCGGATACACAGTGTCCGAAGGCGCCTTCAAGCAGTGAAGCCGCCTTCTTACTGTTCATAGAAGGCGCATTCTATGGCTATGGAAGGCGCTTCCACAGGATAAATTTTTGACGGCGCAGCGGATAAGTGTCGAGCTATTCGGGATCAAATTTGCCTCATTAGAACCACCTTCCATGGCTATGGAAGGCACCTTCCATGCCCTTTATAAGGTTGTCTCGAGAAGGCATTGGAACTATCACGCCCCAGGTAGTCTCTGCCAATAAAATTTCGACAGCATCTCCCCTGCACGGGCGACAATATGAATCCTGAGATACATATATCCATACCTCGACCCACACGGTCGGAACAATACAATACAGAAATAAACCAATCCATGTAATTTATAATCAATCCACGCAGTTTATAATGCAGCCTCCGGCTGACAACAAATATAACTAAAAGAAAAGACGATATAAAAATCATTACAGATATATGTAAATCTTACTCCACTACAACGAAGGAAATGAAATCCACGAAGTAATGAAATATCCGCAGCGGAAAACAAGAGTAGCAAACCCAAATGTTCAACACTAAGTCCAAAGTACAAGAACCCACATCACAGGTATATATCGACATAGAAACAAATACCAAAGTCTACAACCGAAAATCGTCGCGATAAAGGGGCTAGTGACTGGAATCTCCCGACGGCCTCAACCTGAAAAATAGTAATGTAATGATGTGAGTCCAAAGAACTCAGCAGATAACCAATAGATATGTACAGTAACATATAACTACCAACAATAACCTATAGTACAGTCTCCTAACAATATAACAGGTATGCATAGCTGAATAAACTGTAGTAACTAACAATAAACATGTAATACAATCTACAGCAAGAATAATAAGAAATGCATAACTGAAATAAACTGTACTCACCTGCGAGACTTGACCATATGACTGTGAACATACACAGATAAAAATAGTCAGAGCAAATAAGCATATATCCTGTATGCATGTCAATCATAAGCAGTCACCAAAATGCATCATCCAATATGTAACAATCACAATAAATGCAATCTTTGCATATGATGCAATATGACATGGTCACCCTTAACGTCAGTTAGCCATCTCACACGCGATGGTGAGATCGAGTGGGTAGGGTTATGACAACCGTGCACTCTGCCATCACTACTCCTGAATAGTGACCGAGTGGACGGGATGCTGTCGGAGTACACCTATCCTCCTACCTCAAACATAGTAAGGGAGCGCAATGCTCTCATCTCCCAGTATGCGATGACGGGGAGGGATCCCTGCCTGCTACCATGCTGCAGTCACACTACCCATGAGCGGACCAACGGAGCACTACAGAACAACTGCCATACAGACCCTGGGTGTTGTGCCACTACCCATGCAGTGGTCACGTTGTGTGCAGGCTCATGTAGCCGACCGACGAGCTCAACAATAATGGAGTCGTTAATCGCCCAGCATGCAATCATGCAGGATGGTGCATGATGCTACAGTATGTCATACCTGAACATATCCTCATCCATATATACATGCCAGAAAGATAAACACATATATAACAATGAAAATAAGCAACATAAATCCAAGATCACATATCCAATATGTCTAGCAATTAATCCAGTATACATAAGCACTAAATAAATCTATCTCTATGAACATAGATACGCATGACAGAAGATAAGAGCATACAAGTCTAATGTATAACAGCTAACAGTAGAAGCATGTAACAGGTATCGAATAAACTATAACCAGGGAAGTGATAAATCTACCAACCATTAGTAATTATATATATATACTACACAAATCATAAGACACTATCGAGAGATAAGTCAAAGGGTACCCGCCTCAAATAGAAGGTACAATCAAGCAATCCAAAGTTGAGACACCCGTCTTGAATCAGAGTCCTGCGTCAAACAATATATATATTTTATTTAGCTAAATCCAAAAGAATAGCTAAATAAAATCCCTAATACTAAGTTAGGACAAAACCCTAATCACATCACGACTAAGTACAACCTCAAATCAACCCTACACATGATCTACCACATGTTCCAACCATACTAATCATGAAATCTTCCAAATTCAATATGATCTACAACCAAGATCAATTACCTACATTCAACTAATCAATCACACTTAACCTGATTCATCTAGAACATGTACCAATTACTCCTACACATACCTAAATCAAGCTACTGGAAAACAAGGTGATCTGCTAGACCAGAACACCACAACAAGCCCTACTGGAACTCTTCCCCAGTGTCAAATTAAGATGAGGATATCACAAATCAAACAATACCTAATTCATCAACATCATGTATCAATTCCTTGTTCCTTACCTCAATCAGTTGTCTCCAGAAGGTATTGCCCAATCCGATCCAACTTGAGGAGACACAGATCGTTCTGTGAATAGCTCAAGAAGGATGAAATGAAGGGGCAATCGGTCAGAGACAACCAAAACCAAGCCCTCCACCGTGCCCTAGCCACCTAGCCGTCGTCGCTCGTGCACAAGAACTGGCCGAGGAAGCGATCGCTCCACCAGAAAAAGCTTGGATAACGTCAGCAACCTCAAGAATCGGGCAACGGTCCTCAGGCGACACGAAGAGGATGAGATCGTCGGGAAACAGTCGCCCTCTATTGGCGTCGGTGCGTCGGATTGCCCCCGTTAGAGAACAGAGAGATTGGAGCGAGAATGAGAAGGGCTTCGGTTGGATCTGAGCTTAAGGGTCGATGCCGCCAGAGGAAGATCGCTGGAGGTCGAAGCTCCATTCTCGCCGGCGTCAATTCATCCGTGAGAGGACAGCGAGAAGAAGAAGAGGAAGGGGGAAGAAGGTGTTCGACGTCGGGTGGTTTGAGGGAAACGACGATTTGGGGGAGAGAATAAAAAGAAAAAGGAATGTATATAATAAATATTTCCTCACATAAACGGGGTATCCTAAACATGCTTTATCCGAACCCATCGATTCGTCCCCTCAAAACTCGTTGTACGAGCTCCAAAAAATTCCTAGAAAATTTCTAAAAATTCTGGAAAAATTTTATAAGGCTATTTCTCAAATAACCCTATTTATTTAAATTTTTTGATATCTTACTGTTAGAGTGTATATTAAAAGCCTAGTTTTTTGCAAATATTCATTTTAGAAATAAAAGAATCATATTAGTCAAATGTCTACATTTATTTGTTAAGTGTAGTTGTTCAATTAATTTATATTGTAGATAACATGGTGTGTGGTGTCACACACAGAAGATTATGTTATCAGTTCTTTATAAATTATAAACAGTTGCTCACGACTAAGATGGAAAGGAACAAACCATTGGAATAGTCATAGTGTAATTAGGTATTAGTTTATCTTGACTAATAAATTACACTAGTACACTCTAAGTGTATTGAGTAGGACCATTTTAGGTAAGTTCTTTCTATACTGACTTAATTAAAGAACTAGACCTTAGTTATTATGAAAGTGTGTGCTGTTAATCCTAATATAATAACAAGCATATATATTTAGTATTTATTTCTTTAACTTATCAAAGGGTGAGATTTAGCTCGATAAATCAATAGGTCCGATAACTTGGGAAATGATATTACTTATAGCATGTGTTGTTGATTATAGAGGGAAACTGTGTCCTAGTTATCTAGGTTGAAAATATCCCCAAGAGGAGCTCATAAGGATTGTCATGTTAAACCCTGCAGGTGGACTTAGTCCGACATGACGATAAGGTTGAGTGGTACTACTCTTGAACTAAGACATTAATTAAAGTGAGTTGTCAGTAACTCAATTAAATTAATGGGCATTCGATATCTTAAACAGAGGGAGACTAATACACTCATAATATGAAGGAGCCCATAATGTAATTTGGGATTGGTGTGGTAGTGCAATAATAACTCTCTAGTGGCATGAGTTATTTTTGATGAACTTGAGTTGTGTGTTCGAGGCGAACACGGGATACTCAAGCTCATCGGAAGGCCAAAACCAATTTCTCCTCTAGGTCCCTGTCATAGCCTCATTAAAGTCTCAAGTCCATCCTAATAAAAGTCCATCTTAGTGTCCAGGAAAGAGGTCGGCCCAAGGCTTGGTGACCAAGCCAAGGGCCGGCCACCATCTTCTCTTAAGGGGGCCGGCCACAATAATTCAAAGATGAGGGGGTGTTTTGAATTTTTAAAATATTTTCTTTGTAGATATCTACAAGTTTTAAAAGAGAGATTTTAAATTTAAAAACTTTCCTTATTTGAATTAGGCTGCATGGTTTAAAAGAAAGTTTAAAAATTTTAAAACTTTCCTTTTTTAACCATCCTCATGGTTTTAAGGAAAAAGGAAGAGAAGTTTTAAATTTGAAAATTTTCTATTTTTGTAACCATGTTAAAAAAGGAAATTTTTAGAAGATAAGTTTTTAA
Organism: Zingiber officinale; assembly: GCF_018446385.1. NCBI lineage: Eukaryota > Viridiplantae > Streptophyta > Magnoliopsida > Zingiberales > Zingiberaceae > Zingiber > Zingiber officinale. The sequence continues at coordinate 168,091,206 of NC_055987.1, read as the reverse complement.
ATTTTAAAACATGGTTTTAATTTTTAAAACTTTCCTTTTTTAACATTCACTTTAGGAAATTAAAAGAGAGCTTGTAAAATTTTATAAGAGTATTTTCCTTTGGTTATAAAATTTTTACAAGGATTATTTCTTTCCTTTTAATTGTGGCCGACCACCCTTGCTTGGTGCCCAAGCAAGGGGACAGCTAATCATCCTTTAAAAGATTCAATCAATTAAACCAATCAATGATTGGTGATTGAATCAATCAAGAGGAAAGAAAAGGAAAAATAAAAGGGGAAAAGAAAAACAAGAGAAAGATTTTAATTTTTGTAAAAAGTCTTTCCTTATTTGCCTTGGGCAAATAATATAAAAGAAGGGGAGAGGAGGCCTCATGTGAGAACAATTCTTATTCTCTTGTTGGTGATCCTCTTGTGGTCGGCCCTCTCTCCCTCTCTTTTCCCTTTGCTCTCTTTTGCTCCTTGGTGGTGGTGGTGGCCAGAACATAGAGAAGAAGGAGAAGCTCTTTGGGTGGTGTTCATCTTGGAGGTTCGTCGCTCACACGACGTCCAAGGCGAGGTGAGGAATACGGCAGAAGATCTTGAGGTCATTAGCATACAAAGAGAAGGTATAACTAGTAATTTTCTTCCGCATCATGCTAGTTATTTTTCTTTGTATGAATTCCAAACACAAGAGGCATTAGATTTTAGTTTTTTAAATTTGTTATTCGAGTTTCTGTTTTCTTTTTATTTTTTGGATTTGTGATTCGATTGTTCTTTTTGGTTAAAACTAGATTATATAAGGAAATTAAATATTAGCTTTCCTTAAAAGGCTTTGTCTAGGAGGTGGTGGATGCTCCCATACCCAAGAAGGCCATGTGCCTCACCATGTAGTCCTGGAAGTCAATTTTGAAAATTAATATTTAATTGAATTTATAACATAGGTTGATTTGGATCAATAGTGTTAAGTTCCGCTTGCGATCTAAGTCTAAACCATTAAGAACAGATAAGTTAAATTTGGAATCAATAATGTTAAGTTCTGTTTGTGATTCCTAATTTAACTTCTAAAGAACACAATAGGTTATTTAGGAAAGGTTCGACACTTGTACAAAATTTTTGTACAGTGAAACCAGTACGATCTTCCTAGGACTAACCAACAATTGATATCAGAGCTAGGGTTTGCCTCTGTGTGTTTTGGTTTTCAAATAGATTATGCACATGTCATACATAATTTAGGCAGGATAATAGTAGGATGTGCTAACTTTGTGGTTGTAGACTCCAACTATTATGACATATAGATATTGTGTGTGATTGGACCCTTGGACATGTTAAGGGCATTATTTTTGTGGGTGCATGATTGGATGTATCAAATACAGCAGGAGCTGTATTAATTTTAGAATTTTACTTTTTTGTTTGATCTAGAATACATGTATATTCCTTTGTGGAATATAGGATCGATATATGTAAAATTCTATTTTTGTCGTGGATCGTATCCTTGCGAGGCGTGGTGTTATTAGAGGACCAGAGGCGCAGTGGAATAAGAAGCAAGATAGATGCGACGACTGGACCCGATGGCGGTGCCTAAAGATGGCAGCAGCTAGGGTTGGAGCACACGGAGAACAGTAATGGAAAATGTCATAATAGTTGAAAAATTAATTTCCATGTTTATTGCTTTTATTTACTGTGATGTGTGTGTGTGCATGTGATGTATGCTAGTATAAGTTAAAATTTCTCACCTTAAATAACTAAGTGGGAGAGAGATTTATAAATAAATTCCACAATCTCCATTACTGGTTTGTAAGTGATGCAAACAAACTTGCGCGTTGGCTCTGAGTGCCTTCCTAAATATCAGATGAGTTTATTTGCGGATCACTAGATCAAACTTCCATTTGGATGACTATAGGAAATTAACTAAGAGCGTGTGATCTTCCCCATCGGAAGGGGCATAATCTTATTTGATAGACTAAGTGTCAAGTAATGGTATACACTTAAGCACATCTAATAGTATCCTCCCTATCGGAGTCACTGCTATTATTTATGTGACCAAAGAAAACCAACTATTAAGTTGTCATAAAGATAAGTTGACAAGATAATAAAATTAAAACCCCCTCTTACAAATGTTAAGATTTTGTATATGTCCATACTATCATGGCATACAAAATTCACGGTGTATGAGGTAATTTTATTTGTCAAGTTGACAAGAAAATAAAATTAATGGGAAAACCCCTCTTACAAATGTTTGATTTTGTATACGTCCACACTATCGTGGCATACAAAATTCACGGTATTTGAGGTAATTTTATTTGTCATAAAGATTTATTGACAAGATAATTAATGGGTAAAACCCTCCTCTTACAAATGTATGAATTTACATACGTCCACACTATCGTGGCATGTATAATTCCCGGTGTTTGAGGTGTTGGTGAATTTAAATAATATTATTTGAGAAATCAATGTTATTTTAAATTCAAAGTTTTGACCAAATATTTGACCAAAGATAGACCAACTATTAATTTTATTCATCATAAAGAAAGATTGACGAGATAATAAAATTAATGGATAAAATCTCCTCTTTGATTTTGTATACGTCCACACTATCGTGGCATACAAAATTCACGGGGATTTTAAGGAGTTGGTCTTGACCAAATAGTTTTGTGATTCTTAGGATGTTTGTCAATCCTCTAATTGTTATATTATAGAATAGACTTAGTAGTCCCAGTTATGATTGGAAACAATACTTGGACTCTAAGATGGACTGTCTTTTCAGAACCAAGAACAATATAGGTATATTTTATTCATTAGTTGTTGAAACATGATTAGTGGTGTTATCTACCGATACCTGGTGTGTAAATACGGGAGCCACTGATCATGTCTGCAATTCATTGCAGGGGTTCCAGGAAATTCGACAACTATATGAAGAGAAATCACCATGGGCACTGCTGCAAAAGTAGCAGTTGTTGCAGTGGGAGATGTTTATCCTCCGATAGGAATAAAACATGGATTTTGAGAAATTGTCTTTACATACCAAGTTTAGAAAGGACTAGGTTTCAGTTTCTAAACTATTCAAAGAACTTGATATTCTGCCTCTTTTAATAACAAAGTTGTTATAAAAAAAAGAGGGAAGTTATCTGTTCTGGTACGTTGGTTGGCAATTTAAAAATCCAATAACTCCCACGATGCAACAAATGGAAATTAATAACATATCTTCTAACTCTAATAAGAGAAGACAACCTTCGAAAATGAACCAATCATATCTTTGGCATCTAAGGCTAGGTTATATTAACTTAAGTAGGATTCAATAGATAATAGCCAATGAACTTTTGAGTTCATTGGTAGTGGAAACCTTTCCAACCTGCGAGTCTTACTTGGAAGGAAGAATAACCTAGAAGCTTTTAAGTCTAAGGGGTATAGAGCCAAAGATGTGTTGGAATTGGTTCATTCTGATTTGTATGGATCTATGACTATCCAAGAAAGAGGCGGTTTCGAATATTTTGTCTATTTTATAGACAACTATTCAAAATACGGGTACATTTACTTGATGTGCCACAAGTCTAAGTGCTTTGATAAGTTCAGAGAGTATTAGGCTGATATGGAGTAACGTCAAGGTAAAAGTATCAAGACACTACGCTGAGATCGTAGTGGCAAGTACCTCTTGGGAGAGTTTAGGAGTCATTTATCAGAAGTCAGGATTCAATCCCAACTAACTGCACTTGATACGCCCCAACAGAATGGTGTAGTAGAACGAATGTATAGGACTCTTATGGAAATAGTTAGATCAATGATGAGTTATTCAGAATTACCAAAATTCATTTTGAGGATATACACTGGAAACGGAAGTGAACATTGTACCTTCTAAGTCAGAACTCTCTACTCCCATAGAATTACAGAATGGGCGTAAGCCTAGTCTGAAGCATATTCGGATTTGGGTGGTCTAGCACATGAGAGACACTGATAAGTTGGACAGGAGTTCACTTGTTTGTAGGTTATCCTAGAGAAACGAAAGGAGGTTTATAGTCCTAAAAATCAGAAGGTCATTATTAGCACCAATGCCCGATTTTTAGAAGAGGACTATGTAATAAACCATAAGTCCATAAGTAAATTTGTTCTTAAGGAAATAATAAAGGACACGTTTAATCTAGTACCAACTGTACAAGATGAAATATCACAAAAAACTACAACACGTATCACAGATGATACACAATTACAGAAAGTTGCTCGTCATAGTGGGAGGGTTGTTAGGCAACCTGAAATATTCATGTCTTGGAAGAGTCTTTGAACTTGATCCTTGGTGAACATGAATTTAATTTCTGGGCATATGACGAAGCGCTCCAAGATAAAGATGCAGCATCTTTGAGAAATGAATACAGAATTAGAATATATGTATTCTAATAAATTCTGGGAGCTTGTAGAGCCACCAGATGGTGTAAAAGCCATTGGGTCTACAATAGGAAAAGAGGGATAGATGGGAAGGTGGAAACTTTCAAAGCAAGGCTTGTTGAAAAAGGAAACTTTCTCACCGGTAGCCATGCTTAAGTCTGTCCGAATTCTTTTATCTATTGTTACTCATATGAACTATGAGATTTAACAAGTGGATGTCAAGATAGCTTTCCTTAATGGAAATCTTGAAGAAAATATCCATATAAAGCAACCAGAAGGGTTCATTGCAAAGGGCAAAGAGCATCTTGTGTGCAAGCTCAATCAGTCTATGGACTGAAGCAAAGCATCAAGGTCTTGGAACATCCGGTTTAATAAAGTAATCTAGACCTATGGATTTATTTAATAACCGGATGAGTCTTGTGTATACAAGAAGTGTGATGGAAACGTGGTAGTATTTCTTGTACTATACGTAGATAACATTTTTAGTAGTTGGAAATAATATCAAAGTGTTGTCAGAAGTAAGGGTATGGTTGTCTAAACAATTCGATATGAAGGACTTGGGAGAATGAATATATTCTTGGGATCAAAGTAATAAGGGATCGCAAGAAAAGAATATTTTGCTTATCCCAAGCTTCATATATCGATACAATCCTTGCTCGTTTTAGCATTCAAGACTCCAAGAAATGTTTTCTACCTTTTAGGCATGGAGTAGCTTTATCTAAAGAAATGTCTCCGAAGATATCAAAGGAGATAAAGGACATGAAGGCAGTTCCTTATGCTTCAGCTATCGGAAGCCTAATGTATGTAATACTGTGTACGAGATTGGATATCTGTTTTGCCCAGGGCATAGTTAGCAGATATCGAAGTAACTCAGGACCAGGACACTAGACTGTCGTAAAGCATATATTAAAGTACCCTAGAGGGACTAGATATTATATGCTAGTTTACAAGGCAGATAATTTGATCCCTGTGGGTTACACGAATTTTGACTTCTAATCAGATAAGGACAATAGTAAGTCAACCTCAGGATTTTGTGTTTACTTTAGGAGGTGAAGCCATAACTATGGAAGAGTGTTAAGCATATGTGCTTTTCCGGACTCCACCATAGAAGCTGAGTATGTGGCAGCCTCTGAGGCAGTCATAGAAGTTATATGGCTCAGAAACTTCATGATGGACTTAGATATGATTTCTGGTTTGTCCAAAAAATTATTACAATTTTTGTAATAATAGTGGTGCAGTAGCAAACTCGAAGAAACCATAAGTCCATAAGACAAGTAAACATAATAGAGCGCAAGTACCACCCCATACGAGACATCGTATAATGAGGACAAGTTGTTGCCGCCTAGATTGCATCAGATGATAGCCTGAGAGATCCTTTAACTAAGGCCCTTAAGGCAAGAGCTTTTGATGGGCATGTTGAAGGGTTGAGAATCAGATGTATGGCAGCAGATATAGTAGCTTAGTCTTTTAGTATAAGTGGGAGATTGTTAAAGTGTATACTAAAATCCTAGCTTTTGGTAAACATTCATTTTAGAAATAAAAGAATCACATTGGTCAAATGTCTACATTTATTTGTTAAGTGTAGTTGTTCAATTAATTTATATTGTAGATAACATGATGTGTGGTGTCACATACAGAAGATCATGTTATTAGTTCTTTATAAATTATAAACAGTTGCTCACGACTAAGATGGAAAGGAACAAACCATTAGAATAGTCATAGTGTAATTAGGTATTAGTTTATCTTGACTAATAAATTACGCTAGTATACTCTAAGTGTATTGAGTAGGACCATTTTAGGTAAGTGTTTTTATACTGACTTAATAAATGAACTAGACCTTAGTTATTATGGAACTGTGTGTTCTTAATCCTAATATAATAACAAACATATATATTTAGTATTTATTTCTTTAACTTATCAAAGGGTGAGATTTAGCTCGATAAATCAATAGGACTGATAAGTTGGCAAATGATATAACTTATAGTGTGTGGTGTTGATTATAGAGGGAAACTGTGTCCTAGTTATCTAGGTTGAGAATGTCCCTAAGAGGAGCTCATAAGGATTGTCATGTTAAACCCTGCAGGTGGACTTAGTCCGACATGATGATAAGGTTGAGTGGTACTACACTTGGACTAAGACATTAATTAAAGTGAGTTGTCAGTAACTCAATTAAATTAATGGGCATTCGATATCTTAAACAGAGGGAGACTAATACACTCATAATATGAAGGAGCCCATAATGTAATTTGGGAATGGTGCGGTAGTGCAATAATAACTCTCTAGTGGCATGAGTTATTATTGATGAACTTGAGTTGTGTGTTCAGGGCGAACACGGGATACTCAAGCTCATCGGAAGGCCAAAACTAATTTCTCCTCTAGGTCCCTGTCATAGCCTCATTAAAGTCTCAAGTCCATCCTAATAAAAGTCCATCTTGGTGTCTGGGAAAGAGGTCGACCCAAGGCTTGGTGACCAAGCCAAGGGCCGGCCACAAACTTTGTAAAGGGGCCGACCACAATAATTCAAAGATGAGGGGGTATTTTGAATTTTTAAAATCTTCTCTTTGTAGATATCTACAAGTTTTAAAAGAGGGATTTTAAATTTAAAAACTTTCCTTATTTGAATTAGGCCGCATGGTTTAAAAGAAAGTTTAAAAATTTTAAAAATTTCCTTTTTTAGCCATTCTCATGGTTTTAAGGAAAAAGGAAGAGAAGTTTTAAATTTGAAAATTTTCTATTTTTGTAACCATGTTAAAAAAAGAAATTTTTAGAAGAGAATTTTTAAAATTTTAAAGCATGGTTTTAATTTTTAAAATTTTTCTTTTTTAATATTCACTTTAGGAAATTAAAAGAGAGCTTGTAAAATTTTATAAGAGTATTTTTCTTTGCTTATAAAATTTTTACAAGGATTATTTCTTTCCTTTTAATTGTGGTTGGCCACCCTTTCTTGGTGCCCAAGCAAGGGGCTGGCCAATCATCCTTTAAAAGATTCAATCAATTAAACCAATCAATGATTGGTGATTGAATCAATCAAGAGGAAAGAAAAGGAAAAATAACAGGGGAAAAGGAAAAATAAGAGGAAGATTTTAATTTTTATAAAACGTCTTTCCTTATTTGCCTTGGGCAAGTAATATAAAAGAAGGGGAGAGGAGGCCTCATGTGAGAACAATTCTTATTCTCTTGTTGGTGATCCTCTTGTGGTCGGCCCTCTCTCCCTCTCTTTTCCCTTTACTCTCTTTTGCTCCTTGGTGGTGGTGGTGGCCGAAACATAGAAAAGAAGGAGAAGCTCTTTGGGTGGTCTTCATCATGGAGGTTCGTCGCCCACACGACATCCAAGGCGAGGCGAGGAATACGGCAGAAGATCTTGAGGTCATTAGCATACAAAGAGAAGGTATAACTAGTAATTTTCTTCCGCATCATGCTAGTTATTTTTCTTTGTATGAATTCCAAACATAAGAGATTCTAGTTTTTCGAATTTATTATTCGAGTTTGTGTTTTCTTTTTGTTTTTCGGATTTGTGATTTGATTATTCTTTTTGGTTAAACCTAGAGTTATATAAGGAAATTAAATATTAGCTTTCCTTAAAAGGCTTTGTCTAGGCGGTGGTGGATGCTCCCATACCCAAGAAGGCCATGTGCCTCGTCATGCAGTTCTGGAAGCCAATTTTGGAAATTAATATTTAATTGAATTTATAACATAGGTTGATTTGGATCAATAGTGTTAAGTTCCACTTGCGATCCAAGTCTAAACCATTAAGAACAGATAAGTTAAATTTGGAATCAATAATGTTAAGTTCCATTTGCGATTCCTAATTTAACTTCTAAAGAACACATTAGGTTATTTAGAAAAGGTTTGACACTTGTACAAATTTTTTGTACAGTGGAATCGGTACGATCTTCCTAGGACTAACCAACACTTACATTCTCCCCTACTAATAAAAATTCGGTCCCTAAATTTCGCTATAACCAATAGCAAACACTAGAATATAACCAAACAGTATAAATGCTGAAAGGAACTCTAACCCATATACCTCAAGTAAAAAGATGGGGATATCGAGCTCGGATCGTATCCTCCAGCTCCCAAGTAGCCTCCTCGTCAGAATGATACTGCCACCCGACTTTGACCAGTTGGACAGTTTTGTTCCGCAGCTAACGCTCTCTGTGGTCCAGAATCTGTACCGGAACCTCCTCGTAAGTAACGTCAGGCTGAATGGGAACTGATATATCTGACAAAACATGTGTTGGGTTAGATACATATCTCCTCAGCATAGATACATGAAATATATCGTGAATGCCAGCTAGAGATGGTGGTAGCGCCAGATGGTAAGCTACTGCTCCAATCCTCTCTAAGATCTGGAACGGCCTAATATTGTAACAACCCAATTTTCCCTATTTCAAGTTCTAAAAGTCCATAAAAATATTTGGAAATGCTTTTAAAATATTCTAGAGATTTTTAGAAATTTTTAGAATATTTTTACGTAATTTTTGGAAGTCGTTTAGTATGTTTACAAAAAGAAAAAATTTGTCAAAACCGAAGTTCGAACCCACGACCTCGGGTCGGACCGACCCAACCGGACACGGCCCAACCAACTGAGCTATGCTCGTTTTGTTAACCAAGTACGAAGCGAGATGTATATAAGTTGTAGTTAATAACAGAAATGCCCTAAGTATTATAAGATGGGTTATTTCCTTCTCCCGAACCCTAACCTCTCGATCCCTCTCCTCCTCTCTCGCGACAGCGGCGGCGTGATTCTTCCCCTCTCGCGGTGGAAACGAGGAAAGCCGGCTTAGGGCTTAACTCCGGCGGCCGACGAGCTTCTTCCTCCGAGGGTTCGGCACACATCCGAGAGAACTCTCGGCAAGGTGAACGCACGGACGAGAAGGGACCGAGATCTTCAAGCTCCATCCGAAACCCTAAATTTCTCCTTCTCGGTTGTAAGTCCAAGCAATCAAGGGTAAGTACTACTCACCTGCGGTAGGAGTTGCTCCGATCTTTCGGTTTTCGTTTCCTTGTTTTCCTGAGTTTCTTCTGAAACAATGGATTTTGGCTTTTGGGTATTCTGCCGTGAGCTTCACAGGGAAATCAAGGTTTCGTTTAGGTTAGTTGAGCATGTAGTATGATTCTAGTGCCAAGTAGAATTATATGCATTCTATCCTTAATTATTGCTAGGGATTTTGGCCGTGCACAGTGGAGTTTCGGTTGATTCCTTGCTGCCCTGTTTAGGATCATACCGAACAGATCATTATAGTTATCCCATGTCGCTGCCATGAGTTCACTTAAGGATGCATTGTCTTGGCTTGCTGTTGAATGCTTTGAGTTGTATGTTGTACATGAATTTCCTTACTTTAAGGTCATGTTGTACATAGTTAAAGTTGATTAGAGATTTATTTTACAGCATGTTTAAGAAGTTGAGTAGCATTCTATGTCTGTTTGTTTTTACAGCATGATTAGGATCACTAAAGGTAGCATCCTTTGTCTATTTTACAGCATGCTTAAGAAACCCTAAAGTAGTATTCTTTGTCTATGTTTTATAACATGATTAGAATCCCTAAAGTAGCATTTTTGCCCTATTTTACAGCATGTTTAGAAAGTCCAGATTTGCATTCCATTGCTCTGTTTTACAGCATGATTAGGATCACTAAAGGTAGCATCCTTTGTCTATTTTACAGCATGCTTAAGAAACCCTAAAGTAGTATTCTTTGTCTATGTTTTATAACATGATTAGAATCCCTAAAGTAGCATTTTTGCCCTATTTTACAGCATGTTTAGAAAGTCCAGATTTGCTTTCCTTTGCTCTATTTTATAACAGGCTTAGGGAGTTCAGATTTGTTTTCCTTTGTGTTATTTTTATACAGCATGCTTGGTTAGTTGTAATCCTATACTTGTTAGATATATATCTAAAGGATTCTAATAAGCTCTAATAAAGGATTATGAGAAGTATGAGTAAAGAAAAAGACCAAGGTCTAATTAAAAGGAGATAACAAGTAAATTAAAGTAAGAGGCTAGTACCCGACATCCAAGAGCTTGTCGTTAAACAAATCCAGGTGACCATTTCCGAGGTCTTGGCCCTGGTAGACCGAGCTCTTTTAGGATTGGTGGCTCGCAACCCCAACCTATTAGGGAACGCGCATGAGTTGGTACTAGGCCTGGGCCCAAGAAAAGAAAACCAAAGAAAAGAAAAGTTAAGTAAGAAGGAAGAAAGAAAGAAGAAGAAAGTAAAAGATAGAAATTAAAAGATTAATTTCTAACACAAGGATACAAGAAATGAAATAAGTTCCAAGCTTAGAATAAATAAGAATGGTTAGTTTTCTTTGATTCTAAGTTTACATTGTTAGTTTCTTGTTATCCTGCTTGATACTGAGTATGATTTGTATTCTGTTCATTTTCTGTATACCATGAGCACATGCAGATAGCTTTATTATTTCAGTTTCAGCACTTATGCATATCATTTATGCATTTCGAGTTTTGTGAGATAGATTAGTACTTACTAAGCGTTTTCGCTTATAGATCTTGTCTTCTTTCCTCCTACTGCAGATAAAGGAAAAGTTAAGATATGAAGGGAGGCGACAGGGTGGTGGTGATGATGGATGTGTGTGGTGACTGAACTATGGAGAGGTCCAGAGGGGACTAGCAAGACTTATTTATTTAGAGTTTATGTCTAGTTTATTTTCCTCATTTCTGTTATGAAATTATGAGTTTATGATTGAGTTTGATGTGCATTGTAGCTTATTCTGGGAGCTTGAGTTTAGTTCATGTTGCTAGATTAGTTTTTGATTATGATATGATTCATTACTGCGTGGTTGTGAATAAATTGTGATCCAGCCGCATGTGGCTGTGTATATATCTTGTGTATTATAGATTTGGTCACCGGTACAGGGGAGACTCTGCCGAAATTTTTCGGTAGGAATTTCTCTGAACCGTGATAAATCTAAGTGTCGCTAATAATAGCATAAGTGACACTAGTAAGTAGAGTAGGAGTTAGGTAACGGTCGCCCTTAGAGAGTAGTAGTAAGAAGGGTGGTTGTTACAAATATAACGTGGAGCTAGCTTACCTCGGAGACCAAATCCCTTCACCCCTTTCGGGGGTGAAACTCTCAGAAATAAATGATCACCAATAGAGAACTCCAGGGATCTCCATCTTTGGTCAGCATAACTCTTCTGACGGTCCTGCGCCTCTGGCATCCTCCGTCTGATAGTACGAACCAACTCTACCTCTTGCTGAGCTCTTTGAGGTCCTAGCAGCTGGGCCTCCCCAACCTCCTCCTAGAGGATGGGTGTCCTACAAGGTCTACCATACAACGCCTCAAATGGTGTCATCTGGATAGCCGAATGATAGCTGTTGTTGTAGGTGAACTCCACCAATGGCAGGTGATCCTCCCAACTGCCTCCGAAATCCATAACGCAAGACCTCAGCAAGTCCTCCAAAGTCTGAATGGTCCACTCTGACTGTCCATCTGTCTGCGGATGGAATGTCATACTGAAACAAAGCTGCGTACCTAAAGTCTGCTGCAAACTCTGCCAGAATCGAGACATGAATCGTGGGTCTCTATCCGATATAATGCTCAAAGGAACACCATGCAATCTGATAACCTCTCGACAATATAGCTCTGCTAATCGATCCAGAGAATCAATCTTCCGGATCGCTAAAAAAGTGTGCGGATTTGGTTAATCGGTCAACGATTACCCAAATCGCATCCTGACCTCGTTGGGTCCTAGGCAATCCTACCACAAAATTCATAGTAATATGCTCTCATTTCCACTCTGAAATAGGGATCCTCTGAAGTAGTCCAGCAGGTCTCTGGTGGTCATCCTTTACCTGCTGACACACAAGACATCTAGCTACAAACTCTGCGATGTCGTTCTTCATACCGTTCCACCAATAGGAACGTCTCAAATCGCAATACATACGGGTTCCACCTGGGTGGATAGCAAATCTAGAGCGATGAGCCTCCTGAAGTAACTCCTCTATGATCGGGTGAGACTAAGGCACACACAATCTGCCTCGAAAATAGACAATACCCTCGTCATCTCGTGTAAACTCGGTCTACTGCCCGAAAGATTTCTGGCTGCCAATGAACTGTAAATGCTGATCTCTGGCCTGGGCCTCTTGAATCCTCATCCTAATCGATGACTGAGCAACCATGGTGACAAGAATACTCTGCTCTGTCTGTCCCTACTCCTCAAGGCCCAACTCAGAGAAACCCTTAATCAAGAACGTGACTATAACTCAGTGGCAAGCTAAAGTCCCTCTGGACTTCCTGCTAAGTGCATCGACAACCGCATTAGCTTTCCCCGGGTGGTAGCTAATAGTACAATCATACTTCTTCAGGAACTCCATCCATCTCCTCTGTCGGAGATTGAGTTCCTTCTGTGTGAAAATATATTTGAGACTCTTATGATAAGTAAGAATCTCAAAAGTAATATCATAAAGATGATGTCGCCAAATCTTTAAAACAAAGATAATAACGGCTAACTCTAAATCATGTACTAGGTAATTCTTCTCATGCTCCTTCAACTGACGAGAAGCATAGGAGATTACTCTGTCGTGCTGCATCAGGAAAGCGCCCAAGCCCTGTAGAGATGCATCTGTGTAAAGTATGAATCTGTCCTCTCTGGAAGGTAATACTAAAACTAGTGTCGATACTAATCTCTACTTCAGCTCCTGAAAGCTGGCCTCGCAGTCATCTGACCAAGTGAACTTCACGCCTTTCCTGGTCAGACGTGTCAACGACATGACAATGCTGGAGAAACCCTCAACAAATCATCTGTAATATCCAGCCAATCCTAAGAAACTACGGATCTCCTAGACCGACTTCGACTGCTCCTAGCTAGTGATAGCCTCGATCTTCTGAGGATCTACTGAAATACCTTGGCTTGACACAACGTGTCCCAAAAACCAACTGAGGATAGTCAAAAAGCACACTTGCTGAACTTCGCATACAGATGATGTCGTCGTAGAGTATCCAAGACTATGTGAAGATGATGCGCATGTTCCTCCTCGGAACGCGAATAGATCAATGTGTCATCAATAAACACGATAACAAACTGATCTAGATACTCCAGAAAGATATGGTTCATCAGATCCATAAATACTGCGGGAGCATTGGTAAGCCCAAATGACATTACCAAAAACTCATAATGTCCGTATCTTGTACGAAATTCTATCTTCTGAATATCAGAATCTTTGACTCTCAGCTGATGATATCCGGACTGCAGATCAATCTTAGAATACACTGATGTATCTCTGAGCTGATCAAACAAATCATTAATCCGTGGCAATGGATACTTATTTCTGACAGTCATTACATTCAGCTGCATATAATCGATGCACAATCTCAGAGTACCATCCTTTTTCTTGATGAATAATACCGGAGAACCCCACTGAGAAACACTAGGGAGAATAAATCCCCTATCTAATAACTCCTGGATTTGAACCTTTAGTTCGTCCAACACTTTCGGTGTCATACGATAAGGAGCTTTCAATGTTGGCGCAGTTGCCGGAATCAACTCTGGGACTCCATAAGGACACCGGAATGCTCCTGTCCGTGCATGTCATACGCAGTTGCTACAGGGGGAGCTATCCTCTGCTGACGATGCGCAGATTGGCCTTTCGGCCCCTCTCACTGAGTCCCAGACTGACCAAACTGTCCTCCCAAAATAGAAACCCCGAAGGCTACATGCTGAGCCTTCAGCGAACAGTTTCGGCTCATGTGCCTAGGCTGTTTGCAGTAATAGCAAACTGACTATCCTAGGGTGCATGTAGAGGTGACGTGATCTCGGGATCCATATCGGGTGCAGTGAGAGTTATCGGTGGACTATTTTTGGTTCTGTTGAGCATACCGGGAATGCCCAAATGAAAATCGTCCTGACTTCTGGGGTCGGCCAGATGCCTCAGAACTACCCTGACCCGACTGAGTGTGACTACTCTACTGCTGTCCGGTAGCATGATCAGTCTGCTTCCTCTTCTTGTCTGCATTCACTCTCTGCTGAGCAGACTCAATCATAAGAGCTCTATCCAGTGCCTCTGTGTATGATGAAGTACCAAAACCGACAATCTTCACCTGAAGATGCCCGTCCAGCCCCTGAATAAACTAAAGCATACGAGATCTATCCTCGGCAACCAACTCAGGACAAAATCTGGCCAACTGATTAAATTCGGCATTATATTCTATAACTAAGCGGTTATTCTGCCGAAGACTCAAAAAATCTTGCCGATGTGTCATCTGATATGCCCGGGAAAAATACTGACTCTCAAATGCTTCCCTAAATCTCGCACATGTAATATGCTGCTCTCTTATAATCAAGCGCTGCGTATCCCACCAGATCTCTGCCCCGTCCCATAAGTGAAAAGCAGCCAGCTCAGCCTTCTCCCACTCAGAGCAAGCCATATAAAAGAATGTCCGCTCCATAGTCTCTATCCAGGACTGAGCTATGCTCGGATCAGTCTCCCCATGGAACAATGTGAATCGGCTGTTCACCGACTCTGCTAAGGCTAGAATCCATGCGTGCACCGCAACTATATCAGTGGGAATCGTCGAGGAACTGGGCAGAACCACGGGAGTTGATCCTATGGGTAGTACTGATGGCGGAACTACTGAGTAAACGTAAGTAGGGGCGACTGAAGATACGGTGGATGCTACCGGGTAAGGAGCAACCAGTACTGCTGGTACTGGTGCCGAGTATGTAGTAACCGACACAGGTATCTGTGGTGCCAAATATATAGTAGCAGGCACGGCTAGAGAGGTGGCTGGGTATACTGCGGGTACTGCTGATGGGGGAGGCGTCGAATATACCGACGGTGGTACCACTGGTGGTACTATCGAGACAGGTACCTCTGAAGTTGGAACCATCAGGGTCTGATAACCCGACGTGCTCACAATACCCTGAGGAGTCTGTTCCTGACAGACAGGCTCGACCCCAGTAGATCTCTCTAGAGACTCTGTCTCTGGAGAATCTATCGCCCTCTTACGTGGTCGACCACGTCTCATTATTAGAATACGTGTATGTGTCATATCTATAAACAAAATGTTACCTAGATATCACTACAGGTATGAGAACTATAAAATTACCTAATTTACCTATTTTCCGTCTGGAGTTGTCATGTCGCTGCTTAGCCCCCAAATAGATCCTCGTCAAATATACCTCAAAATTCTGAATAAAAAAATCGACGAAAATCCGTATAATCCGAAAATATCCAGATAATCTTGCAAAACAAGTAAAAACAAGTATCAGAAAACCGCTCTGATACCAAATAAATTGGTATCAAATTAACACGAGAAATCAGGAACATGAAAAACAGGTATCGCAAACCTACTCTGATAACAAAAATATTGTCACGCCCCAGATAGCCCCTACCAATTAAATTTCGATAGCATCTCCCCTGCACGGGTGACAATATGAATCCTGAGATACATATATACATACCTCGGCCCACACAGCTGGAACAATACAATATAGAAATAAACCAATCCATGCAATTTATAATCAATCCATGCAGTTTATAATGCAGCCTCCGGCTAACAACAAATATAACTAAAAGAAAAGACGATATAAAAATCATTACAGATATATGTAAATCCTACTCCACTACAACGAAGGAAATGAAATCCACGAAGTAATGAAATATCCGCAGCGGAAAACAAGAGTAGCAAACCCGAATGTTCAACATAAAGTACAAAGTACAAGAACCCACATCACAAGTATATATCAACATAGAAACAAATACCAAAGTCTACAACCGAAAATCGTCGTGACAAAGGGGCTAGCGACTGGAATCTCCCGACGGCCTCAACCTGAAAAATAATAATGTAACGGTGTGAGTCCACAGAACTCAGTAGATAACCAATAGATATGTACAGTAACATATAACTACCTGCAATAATCTATAGTACAGTCTCCTAACAGTATAACAAGTATGCATAGCTGAATAAACTATAGTAACTAACAATAAACATGTAATATAATCTACAGCAAGAATAATAAGAAATGCATAACTGAAATAAACTGTACTCACCTGCGAGGCTTGACCATATGACTGTGAACATACACAGAAAAAAATAGTCAGAGCAAATAAGCATGTATCCTGTATACATGTCAATCATATGCAGTCACCAAAATGCATCATCCAATATGCAACAATCACAATAAATACAATCTGTGCATATGATGCAATATGACATGGTCACCCTAACACCAGTCAACCATCTCACACGCGGTGGTGAGACCGAGTGGGTAGGGCTATGACTGTTAGAGTGTATACTAAAAGCCTAGCTTTTGTAAACATTTATTTGCTAAAATAAAAGAATCATATTGGTCAATATCTGCATTTATTTATTAAACGTAATTGTTCAATTAATTTATATAGTAGACAACATGAAGTGTGGTGTCACACTTAGAAGATCATGTTGTCAGTTCTTTATAAATTATAAACAGTTGCTCGCGACTAAGATAGAAAGGAACAAACTATCAGTATAGTCGTAGTGTAATTAAATATTAGTTTATCTTAACTAATAAATTACACTGATACACTTTAAGTGTATTGAGTAGGATCATTTAGGTAAGTTCTTTTTGTACTGACTAAGTAAAAGAACTAAACCTTAGTTATTATGGAAGTGTGTGCTCTTAATCCTAATATAATAACAAGCACATATATTTAATATTTATTTCTTTGATTTATCAAAGGGTGAGGTTTAGCTCGATAAATCAATATGCCCGATAAGTTGGGAAATGATATTACTTATAGTGTGTGTTGTTGATTATAGAAGGAATCTGTGTCCTAGTTATCTAGGTTGAGAATGTCCCCAAGAGGAGCTCATAAGGATTGTCATGTTAAACCCTGCAGGTGGACTTAGTCCGACATGACAATAAAGTTGAGTGGTACTACTCTTGGAGCTAGATATTAATTAAGTGAGTTGTCAGTAATTTACTTAATTAGTGGACATTCATAATCTTAAACACAGGGAGACTAACACACTCATGATATGAAGGAGCCCATAATATAATTTGGGATTGGTGCGGTAGTGCGATAATAACTCTTTAGTGGAATGAGTTGTTATCGATGAACTTGAGTTGTGTGTTCGGGGCGAACACGGGATACTCAAGCTCATCGGAAGGTCAAAACAAATTTCTCCTCTAGATCCCTGTCATAGCCTCATTATAGCCTCAAGTCCATCCAAATGAAAGGCTCTTCTTGGTGTCCAAGAAGGGAGCCGGACCATTGCTTGGTGACCAAGCAATGGCCGGTCATATCCTCTTGAAGGGGCCGGCCCTATAGCTTGGTGGCCAAGCTTGTAGGGGTCGGCCACAATAATTCAAAAAGGGAGGGTTGTTTTGAATTTTTAAAATCTTCTCTTTGTAGAAAACTATAAGTTTTAAAAGAGATATTTTAATTTTTAAAATTTTCCTAATTTGAATTTGGCCACATGTTTAATAGAGAGTTTTAAAAGTTTTAAAACTTTCCTTTTTAACCATCCTCATGGTTTAAGAAAAAAGGGAGATAATTTTAAAATTAAAATTTTCTATCATCATGTTAAAAAAGGAAATTTTATAAGAGAGTTTTTAAATTTTAAAACATGATTTTAATTTTTAGAAACTTTCCTTTTTTAACTCCTACTTAAGGAAAGAGAGCTTGTAAAATTTTATAAGAGTTTATCTTGTAAAATTTTATATAAAAAAATTTTTCTTTTCCTTTTAATGTGGCCGGCCACCTTGCTTGGTGCCCAAGCAAGGGCCGGCCAATAGGATTAAATCAATCTCAATCTTAAACCAAATAGGATTGATCTCAACCATTGATTGATAATTAATTCAATCAATAGGAAGGAAAAGGAAAATAAAAAGGGAAAAGGAAAATTATTAAAATCTTTCCTTATTTGCCTTAGGCAAGTAATATAAAAGAAGGGGTAAGGGGGCTTCATGAGACACAACTCTTATTCTTTTGCTTGGGTGATCTTTTGGTGGCCGGCCCTCTCCCTTCTCTTCTCCCTTTGCTCACTTTTCTATTAGAGGTGGTGGTGGCCGAATATTGCAAGGAGAAGAAGGACTCTCTAGGGTGGTGTTCATCTTGGAAGATCGTCTCCCACACGACGTCCAAGGCGAGGTGAGGAATACGGCAGAAGATCTTAAGGTCATTAGCATACAAAAAGAAGGTATAATTAGCAATTGTTTTCCGCATCATACTAGTTTTTTTTTTTTGTAAGAATTCTAAATACAAGAGGCAATTAGATCTAGTTTTTCGAAATAGTTTTTCGAATTTGTGTTTTCTTCTTTTTCAAACTTGTGTTTCGATTGTTCCTTTTGGTTGACCTAGAGTTATTTAAGGAAATAAATATTAGCTTTCCTTAAAAGGCTTTGCCTAGGCGGTGGTGGTTGCTCCCATATCCAAGAAGGTCATGTGCCTCACCATGCAGTCCTGGAAGCCAATTTTGGAAATTAATATTTATGGAATTAATAATCTAGGTAGGTTTGAATCAATAGTGTTAAGTTTCGTTTGCGATTCAAATCTAAACCATTAAGAACAGATAAGTTAAATTTGGAATCAATGATGTTAAGTTCCGTCTGCGATTCCTAGTTTAACTTCTAAAGAACACAATAGGTTATTTAAGGAAAGGTTCGACACTTGTACAAAAATTTTGTACAGTGGAACCGGTACGTTTTCCTAGGATTAACCAACAATGACAACCGTGCACTCTGCCATCACTACTCCTGAAGAGTGACCGAGTGGACAGGATGCTATTGGAGTACACCTATCCTTCTACCTCAAACATAGTAAGGGAGCGCAATGCTCTCATCTCTCGGTACGGGACGGCGGGGAGGGGTCTCTGCCTACTACCACGCTGCAGTCACACTACCCATGAGCGAACCAGCAGAGCACTACAGAGCAACTACCATACACAACCTGGGTGTTGTGCCACTACCCATGCAGTGGTCACGTTGTGTGTAGGCCCATGTAGCCGGCCGACGAGCTCAACAATAATGGAGTCATCAATCGCCCAGCATGCAATCATGCAGGATGGTGCATGATGCTACAGTATGTTATACCTGAACATATCCTCATCTATATATACGTGCCAGAAAGATAAACGCATATATAACAATGATATAGGCAATATAAATCCAAGATCACATATCCAATATGCCTAGCTGATCCAGTATACAAAAGAACTAAATAAATCTATCTCTATGAACATAGATATGCATGACAGAAGATAAGAGCATACAAGTCTAATGTATAGCAGCTAATAGTAGAAGCATGTAACAGGTATCGAATAAACTATAATCAGGGAAGTGCTAAATCTACCAACTACTAGTAATTATATATATACTACACATATCATAAGACACTATCGAGAGATAAGTCAAAGGGTACCCGCCTCAAATAGAAGGTACAATCAAGCAATCCAAAGTCAAGACGCCCGTCTCGAATCAGAGTCATACGTCAAATAATATATATATTTTATTTAGCTAAATCCAAAAGAATAGCTAAATAAAATCCCTAATACTAAGTTAGGGCAAAACCCTAATCACATCACGACTAAGTACAACCTCAAATCAAGCCTACACATGATCATAAAAGGTGCCTTCTTACTATTCATAGAAGGCGCCTTCTATAGCTATGGAAGGCGCCTTCCACGGGATAAATTTTTGACAGGGCAGCGGATAAGTGTCAAGTTGTTCGGGATCAAATTTTCCTCATTAGAGCCACCTTCCATGGCTATGGAAGGCACCTTCCATGCCCTTTATAAGGTTGTCTCAAGAAGGCATTGGAACACAACTGATATACAAGCTACTGCACATTCATTTAAGCTTCTGACTGCTCCAGGCTTCTGCTATGACTCTGTTGCAAAGCTACTGCGCTCAATGACTATTCCGAGGACTTCCGATCATGGCCGGTAGACCGATATCAACACAGTAACGCTTCCACATTCAAACTCTAGGTGGCAGTAACAAACTTTACTGTTGTACTTACATTCTGTAAACGAAAAGTATAGCTTGTTACACTTATCTGAATTATTCTCTGTATTTGATTCCCTCTTCTAGAGTACCAGAAGCGGTCTTTAGTGAATTACTCATTGATAGGTTCGCGGGACCTGGGTCTTGGAGTAGGATTTGCCGAAGGCTCCGAACCAAGTAAACTTCTTGTGTTTTCTGGTGTTGTCCTTTCATTTTAATTTTTCTCTATGTGCTCTACTCTATTTCTAAAACCGTAAAGAAAAATTTTGAAAACTACGTGATTCACCCCCCCTCTCACGTGCGATCGATCCAACAGTAACAACTGAACAATTCAGATCATCTCAAAGGATAGTGTAAGAGGAAAAGCTTGCATGCTTATAATTGGATTGTCTTACAGCAAAGTTTGCTTGTTAGAAGATTGGTTAAGAACACATTGTTATCGTCTACCCTGTTTCACTCCTTTGATAGCCTCACTATTTCTAGAGCTTTATCTTGATACTTGGTCACAAAATGCATCATGAACTTCTTGTTTGAAACCAGGAAATGATTCCCTGTGAAGCAAGGATTGATCAATCCCTTGTGCATGGTAATGTCCAAGACAACATACCTGGGCATCAACCTCTTCCCCGGGATCATCAACAGAACATTTGGATTCTTCACTGTGTCCTTCAATGTCCATGCCAGCTTCAAATTTGAGAACCAGGACTAGAAAAAATTCAAATTTTCTCACCTATGAAATTTATCGAAGTCCAATGTCTCTCCCTAAAACCTATAAAATTAGGCACAAAGACAAATATAAGCAAAAGTACTCACCTTGTAATTAAGGTGATCTTAGCATCTTCCTTGGTGCCCCAGGGTGGAAATGCGAGAACCCTAGAAGCCCATCCTCAAACTACGTTTCAAGGGATCGCTGGGGCACGCAAACTTTCTACTGAAACATATTGCTATTGGGAGTTGAAAATGTCGACTAAGATGAAGAGGACGTCGAGGTCGATGAGGAAACCCTCCCAGCCACCCTTGGCGAGAGGTCAAGCATGGTGGCCTAATCTAATCCAAAGAGGACACCCCTTAGGTAGAGAAGCGTAGGCTCTAGATGTGTCCCCCCTTTCAGTGTGAGATGAGGCGACGAAAGGCGGGGACGAAACACTGAAGAGGGTGAAGTTGGATCAGGCGTGGATGGGATGAATCGACACTGTAGATAGTGCAGGACGGGTGAGATTGGCAAGCGAAGAACTCATAGAAGGCTCCCAGATAAGGGGTGGCTTGGCCAGTGTGAGGATGATGGAGGCTTCGGTTGCCCCTGACACGGATGGTCTGTGGGGGTCTTCTAGTATCCAACAATATCGATACCTCTGACACTCTTCTTTCATCGTTTTCATTGGCAGACGATGCATCACTAGACGACGACAACTCGAAGGAGGGTGGAGGAGGCTAGGTTACGGCTGGCATGGAGCAGTGTCGGAGGAGGCTAGGTGCAGGCGGGGTGGAGGGTGGTTTTGGTAGAGATGGGCTTTTCGAGGAGTTTTGGCAGAGATAAGTTGTAGAGTCTAGCTTTCCATGGAATTTGAAGTGAGGTTTTGGATGAAGAGGTTGTGGAGTTTTCGTGAAGGGAGATTTTGGGCTAAGAGATTACATCGTAGACTTGTTAAAAAAATCATTGTTGCATATATTAAAAAAATGCTGATAGACCACTTTTTGAAAAACATTGTCTTCGACCCAAAAAAACTAATAAACAACATTAGTTGAAAAAATATTGTCTTTAATAAGAAATATAAAATATAGATGATGCATTTAGTGAAAAGTGTTATAAAAAAAGACAATGCTTTTAAAAAAAAAATGTTGTCTTTTAGTATTGTGAAATCCTAATTTTCTTGTAGTGTAAGATAAAATGGCATTGAGTGAACCTGCACAGTAAAGAAAGGAACTGGGATAAGGAAGTATTAGTCATCGGGCCAAGGAAGGAGTCCCTGGTGCAAGTACTCAAACGCTCAACTCAGTATGATGGTCAGAAGAGAAGCCCCTTTTTATATCATGTCTCATAAGCTCCGCAATCATAAGGTGACATGACATGTTTGTTGTCAGAAGATGTCAGGTAATGGAAGGTGTATAGCCTGGAATATGTATAGTTACCTTCCGAGGAATTTTTCGTTACACGTACATGAATAGTCTTTTGTAACCCCCACTATAATGATGAAAGTTGTATAGCCACCCTCATAAGAAGGTTCTATTGCAGGTGTGTGTCAGAGTATCATAATATTCCCTGACCAGTAGTTGTTAGTCTCTGATGGGTTGTTGTGATTTTTTAATATTGTTGTTTCCTGGAGGAAATCAGACCGGCCTTATATCCAACCGATTATATGAATATCCAATTGGTGGTATGAATATCTGACCGATGATAAGCTGACTGTTACCATATCATGCTGAGTATTGTTTGGTAGTAATGGAGAGCTGAGAAATGGGGGACTACGCCCTGTAAGATCGAACGACTCTTGTGCCAACCGGCTATATGCTGAGAGATATTGTAATGCTAAATGACTATATGCTGAGTGGCTTGGCTCTGAAAGTCCGACCGGATATTAGTACATCTAGCTGTATGTTGGCAGATTACCTTCGTTGTATACTGGGTGACTGCCTCTAAAGGGTGAGGAGCTATCCGGTATACCCGATCGACGCATTAAAACTGGATGAGTTTATTCTGTGTATCTTGGAAATGAGTGAAAAGATAAGTCCCTTATGTCTGATCAGCTTTATGACCGACCAACTATATACTGATAGACTTATGCTTAATGAATGGAAAGTTGGGTCCCTTAAATCTAACCGGCTCTATGTTAGGTACCCTGATACTAAGAAGTGGTCTCTTAAGTCTGATCAGCTATTGAGCTGACTGACTTCCTTAGCACTGAGGGGCTGAACCCGGGTGAGGGTGACTCGTTCAGCTACATATGCTCACATCACCCTGACTTTGATATGTTTCCTAATTTCTTTACCCAGCTCTCATACCCAACTAAAAGGGTGTTTGACTAAACTTATTAAAAATAGCTTATAAGCTCATACAACTTTTAAGTTGTATTAGGAGCTTATAAGTTGTTAAAGTGTTTGGATGAACTTATTTTAAACAACAATTTAAAGATATTAATGTGTCTAGTATAAGTTTTTTTTTTTAATTAACAAAATTATCAAAAAGGTATAATATTATTAAGGTAATGTAAATAATTTTAAATATATATAAAACTATTTGATATTTTAATTTAGAAAAATTTTAAAATTTAATGATATCATTAATATTTCAAATAAAAATTGTAGTTAAAAATTGATGAATAATATATTTGATACTTTTATTTTTTAAAAATCCTAAGAAAAAGTTAGATAGAAAAAATCAAATTAAAGTCGTTGAATTTGTGCATCGAGGAGAGAAGAAATGGAAGGGAGTGTCAGAGACTTCGTGCGCTGGGAAGAGAAGATGACAGAGTGCACTGGGAAAAAAGTCAGCGTAGAGAGAGTTGTTAGGTTTGTAAAAATTTATGGAGGATAATATCAGGATTAATGAAAATATATAAGGATATTTTAGATAAGAAAATTGTTAAAATAAGATCTTTTTTAAAAAGTAGAAACTCCGTTACTTTTTTAATAACAACTTATAAGTTGTCAAACAACTTATTTTGATGGCTTATAAGCTATTTGTAAAAAATTTTATGAAACTAATTTGAAGAGCTTATAAGCTTGAAAACAGTTTATAAGTTGTTTTGTAGAGCTTATAAGCCCAGTCAAACACTCTCTATGTGTGCGAGCCACCCGGAAGTATGAGTCAGTCATGGACGAAGTCGCACACGAGAAGTCAGACAATGTAATATTACTATATATATATTATTTTGTTACCTTTCTCACCCATCTATGATTAATTCATGGGCACCTACCTAATGTTAAATTTTAGTTTTTAGGATTTAGATTTTAGGATTTAGAATTTAGGATTTAGTATTTAAGTTAAAGAAAGTGATTTTTTTTAAAGAAAAAAATTAACACTATGTACCCATGCATAGGTTGTCCAACATAGGTGAGTAGAGTAACAAAACTCTCTCTATATATAAATATAATTGTGTTTTCCTACTCACTCATCCATGGGCAACCAATGGACACCTAGTGTTAAATTTATTTTGAAGGGATTAGGCTATATATATATATATATATATATATATATATATATATATATATATCAGACAAAAGGAATTAGAAAAGGATGAGGATATAAGAAATGGATTAAGTTTGCTAATACAATCATCAATAGAAGATTAAAAATAAATTGGAAATATATAAAATGTACTAATAATTCTCTAGCTAATACATTATGCAGACTTTTGCGTTCACCATCATCAAGAACGGATCGACACAAGAAAGTAAGAACTTATGGTTACAAAACTATGAAGTACGGGAATTAGAAATTTTAGCAGTTCACTCGAAAAGAATACACATTCCAATTTGACTTCAGATCAAAGATAGATCACATCCAACAATCTTAAAATTTTCATTATTAATGCACTTTCTAACTATTTTGTGACAACCATTTAAAAATTGGATGGAAAAAATTTTCTTACTATATTGTATTTTCTGGTATTCAAGCAAGAATTTATTCAAACTAGGATGAAGTCAAAATTGCCATCTCAGATTGTGAAAATCCTTCATACAGAGGGTATCACTTGGAAAACTTATTATTAGAAAACTTCTAACCACTTATAAATTCCTAATTTTTACTTCAAGCCAGTCAAATGAGTCTCATAAGAACTCAGACTGAACCATTTACCGACCCTTCTCAAATCATGAGATCTCAAATCATGAGAAGACGACAAATAGAAACAAATACTACCTCTTGATGAGATAATACACTAGCAAGATGAAATAATTCTGTTAATCATAGATTAGAAGAACTTATAGACATAAATAGAAATTTAACTGTATTCTTTGACAAACAATTAAACACACTAAATCTCAGACAATTGTATCGTCAAGGATTATTTAACTTTACTATGTCAGTGTTTAGACATCACAGAATAGAACTCCTTCATCTTCTAGATGAAGGAGGAAAAAGACTCAGCTTGATGATTGAAAAGTCAGCAAGGGTACTTGTTTTTGCTTGAGATCGTTGACGAATGAGTCATCGATGAGCTGTTTTTGATGTTGACAAAGTCACCAATCACTGAGAGGAGGAAGGAGTCATTAAGGATGCTCGCCGATCCTGAGAGAGAGAAAGAAGGAGAGTTAGAATGGAAGCTAGGGACACCCTAGCTCAGCTATTTCAACACTCAAGTCAGTCTTCGATGAATAAGAGATATAAAAGATGAACAATAGATGAGTATATGTATGTTCATGTGTGCGCGTCAGTGTATGTGGACCTTGGCCCACAAATATGAGATCCTTTTATTACTCTACTAAAATGATATTCTTTTTTTCATTAATTGGGCGTCAGGTCAAAATAGGGAAAATGTCACATCATTATATTTCAGCCGTATCATACTATCATGTCGCCCATACTCCATAACTGTGTAATCATATTGCTCTGCATACTTTGATACCCCACGTGCTATCCCACGTGTTGCATTAATTCCAATGCTGGCACAAGCCCATGAGACCTAGACTTAGTTGGGCCAAAGGGCTTAGCCTGCTAATTAGGAGAATCGAGTCGAGTCAGTAGGGATGAGCCAAATGATACGGGCTTGTCAGATCAATAAAACTGAGTAGGGTGTCGAGTCAGTGGGGCCGAAGATGTCAAGGAAGCTGAGATAACTGAGTGGAACAGTGTGTTGGGGAAACTGAGCCCTAGGAGTCAGGTATACCAACAGGAAGAATAGGAGGAGCTAAACTGACTGAGTGGAGTAGTGTATTGGTGGAGCTGAGCTCCAAGAGTCAGGTATACCGACTAGAAAAATAGGATGAGCTAAACTAACTGAGTGAAGCATTGTGTTAGGGGAGCTGAGCCCCAAGAGTTGGGTAGACAGGCAAGAGGAATCGGAGAACTGAGCAGAGCAATGTGTTGGGGGAGCTGAGCCCCAAGAGTCAGGTAGATCTATTGGAGGAGTCGAGGGAGCCGAACTGACTGAGTGGAGCAATGTGTTGGGGGGAGTTGAGCATCTTGATTTATCTGAACTGAATGACCATCCTTCTGTTGGTTGCTACTCGGAAAACCTAGAGGTTCCACTGTACAAAAATTTTGTACAAAGGTCTGAACCTTTTCCTAGCTACCATGTGTCTTTTAAATTAAATTTTGGATCGCCTGCGAAACTTAACACGTTTGATTCAAAACTTAATCTATTTGTTTTTTTAGGTTTTGACTTGGATCTCCTGCGGAACTTAGCACGTTCGACCCAAATCACCTTAAGTTATTAATTCCATTAAATATTAATTTCCATAATTGATTCCCAGTACTGACGTGGCGAGGCACATGGCCTTCTTGGATATGGGAGCAACCACCACCGACTAGACAAAACCTTTTATGGAAAGCTAATATTTAATTTCCTAAAATAACTTTAGGTTAACCGAAAAGAACAATCAAATCACAAGGAAAAATAAAACAAAAGAACACATCATCGAAAAATATATTCGAAATACTAGAATCGTAAGCCTCTTGTATTTGGTATTATTTCCATAAATAACTAGCATGATGCGGAAAGGAAAAATTACTAATTATACCTTCTAGAAAGACCTCTTGATCTTCTACCATATTCCTCTTCTAACCTCGGACGTTGTGTGGGAAACGTTCTTCCGAGATGAGAAACCACCAATCACCTTCTTCTTCCTTGCAAGTTTCGGCCATCAAAACATCTTCTAGGATGAAGAGGTTCGGCCACCACCACCATGCTCCAAGGGATGCTAGAAACGAGGCTTGCTTTCTCTCCTTCTTCTCCTTCCTTGATCCGGCCACTAACAAAAGCTCCACCAAGAGATAAGTTTCGGCCAACAAGAGGAGAGGAGAGAAATAGGGCCGGCCACACCACCAAGGAAAAGAGGGAGAAAAATAGAATAGAGTCATTGGTTTTGAAGCCTCCTCTACCCCCTCTTTTATAATCCTTGATCCTGACAAATAAGGAAAATTTCCTTAATTCTTTTTCCATTGAAAAGGAAAAATTATTTAATTAAAATAATTTTCTTTCTCAATTTTATTTGGTCGGCCACATAAAAGCTACAAACAAGGAGAGTTTTAATTAATTAAAACTTCCTAATTTGTCTCCAGAAATTTATAAAATTTCTCCAATAATTTAATCCCTTTATGATTGGTTTATAAAAAGGAAATTTAATAAATTAAAATCTTTCTTTTAAACATGTGGATAAAAAGAAAGTTATCTCTAAAAATTAAAATCTCTTTTAATCTACAAATAAGGAAAGATATCAAATCTTTTCTCAATGTTTTGTAGAAACTAATAAGAGAGAATTATTAATTTTTAAACTTTCTTTTAAATCATGAACATGGTTAAAAATGAAAGTTTTCTTAAAATTTAAAATCCTCCTTTAATCAACAAATAAGGAAATATTTCAAATTTTAAACACTCTTTTAAACATGTAGATGATTTACAAATAAGGAAAGTTTTTACCAAAAATTAAAACCATCCTTTTAAACTACAAATAAGGAAAGAGATTAATCTCTTCTCTTAATCTTTTGTAGAAAACTATAAAAGGAAATTTTTAATTTTTAAACTCTCTTTTAAAATCATGATATCCACATAAGAAATAATTTTAATAAAAATCCTTTTTAATATTCTAGTGGCCGGCCACCTAAGCTTGGGACCCAAGCTTTGGCCGGCCACCTACATGGCTCATCCACTTGGTCTTGGCCGGTCCTAGCTTGGGTTCCAAGCTATCTTGGCTGGCCTCATTGGATGGGTAAGAAGGTGGGTATACGGTGGGTATAAATCTCTATATACTAGAGGCTACGATAGGGACCGAGAGGAGGAATTGATTTTGGTCTCCCGATGAAATTAAGCATCCCGTGTTCGCCCCGAACACACAACTTAATTTCATCAATAATAATTCATTCCACTAAAGAACTATTATTGAACTACCGCACCAATCCCAAATTACATTTTGGGCTCCTTCTTATTATGAGTGTGTTAGTCTCCCTGTGTTTAAGATAACAAATGTCCACTAATTAAGTAAGTTACTGACAACTCGCTTAATTAATATCTAGCTCCAAGAGTAGTACCACTCAACTTCATCGTCATGTCGGACTAAGTCCACATGCAGGGTTTAACATGACAATCTTTATGAGCTCCTCTTGGGGGCATTCTCAACCTAGATCACTAGGACACAGTTTCCTTCTATAATCAACAACACACACTATAAGTGATATCATTTCCCAACTTATCGGGCTTATTGATTTATCGAACTAAATCTCACCCATTGATAAATTAAAGAAATAAATATCAAATATATGTGTTTGTTATTATATTAGGATTAAGAGCACACACTTCCATAATAGCTGAGGTCTTTGTTCCTTCATAAAGTCAGTATAAAAGGAACGACCTCAAATGGTCCTACTCAATACACTCTAAGTGTACTAGTGTAATTATATAGTTAAGATAAACTAATACCTAATTACACTACGACCTTCCAATGGTTTGTTCCTTTCCATCTTGGTCGTGAGTTACTGTTTATAATTTATAAGGAACCGATAACATGATCTTCTGTGTGTGACACCACACACCATGTTATCTACAATATAAATTAATTGAGCAACTACATCTATCATAAATGTAGACATTTGACCAATGTGATTCTTATTTCTAGATAAATGTTTATACCAAAAGCTAGGCTTTTAGTATACACTCTAACACCTTCTTGTCTCAGATAACTTGACTGGAAACAATTGGGTTGATCCATCTAAATTTTAACCTTCATCTCGATAGGACTATTGATGTTACTCAGCATATGTGGAAACTCCATATTTACTTCCCGTATTAGTACTGATCCTGTCTGAAAATTATAGAGATAACGCGCTACGGTGGCTTGATGGTTGACTGGTAGAAGACTTTTTACTCCACAAAAAAGCTTCCTTCCGCTCCTTCTCACACAGAGATGAGCCAACAAAATGTCAGCGCCCATATACTAGGGTGGAGTCACTGGTTAAGGCCCTCTGAAACTCAAATCAGTACAAGTCTAGTCGGGTGAATGAAGAATAGTAGAGAACATGCGCGAGAGTAAGTTATAAATGATCAACGTACCTTTGCCACGAAGAGGACTCCCCCTTTATATACCACCTCATATAACCTTTGCAATCATGAGGTAAAGGGAAGTGTACAACCTAGGCAATATGTAATAATTATCCAAGAAATTTTTCCTTTACCTACATGTATACCTCTTTTATCATTTATAACTTATGTTATTACTGGGGTTGCTAAAGGAATATGTTGTTATAAATGGTCTACTAATGGGAGACACGATGGTCCTTGAAGAAGTTTCCAGAAGAATATTCTCTTACACATAGTTGTTATTCTGATAGGTTGTTAGGATTCTCTGATTATGCTGTTGGCTGAGTATGTCCAGGCCGGCCTATAAGGTAGACCATCTTTATGTATGTCCTAGCATTAAGATTCCTTGTTATATATTGAAGGCTATGTATAAATCCATTTGGGAAATAATATGATGTCTTGGGCATACTGAAAATTCATCTAGTAATCTGTACGTGTTATAGATCCGTCCAGGCAGCATATGAAGATAAGCGTCTTAGGCCTAGTCTGTCCTTTGTCCGACTAGGCTTACAATGGGTTTTTGGAGAAATGGAATTGTGCTTTGAGAGATTCGATCGTTATTATGAGCCAAAGTGCCCCTTTGTCTGACCGGTATATAATAACTTGTATGTAAAGTACCCTTGGCATTCTGATCGGATTTATAAAGATATCTTATACTTATGCATAGAAGAGATTGGTATGGAGTCAAATAAATCCATTTAGTTCTATTATTGAACAGATACCCTTTGGGTTAATCAGTGATCAGGTTGATAGGGTGTATGTAGAGAATCTCATACAAAGTAAGGAGTTTTACCCTCCCTTTAACCAGGTCTATGGCTGGCCGAATGTGAGGTGGGATGGTCATTCTGACTGACCTGTAAGGGTGATCATCCTTAAACTCGATCGGCTATTGAGTGACCGGACATGCTATTTCTTTAGTTCAAGAGTAAAGCACTGGATCCCATATGTTCGACCAGCTAAAGAATCGGCTGGCTTTTTTTCGCACAGCTTGGAATCCAACCATGCCAATTCTGGGAGCTTTAGCGTTGGGAAGCCAGTTAAAGCCAAATGGGGAGATGTCCTCCTCCCTTGACTTTGACCACTTCATCTCCTTGACTTTGATTGCTACATCATCTCCCGGGTCTGCTCATTTTAACCCATATCACTAACCTCCCCTTCAAGTCTAGTCGAAGGAGATGTAGTCGATTGATTGGACCCAAGCCCCAATTTCACTTGCTCGTCTCTTTTACTAAGGTTGTTAGAAAAATCATGTGCCCCCTCGCGCCTTAGGCACTTAGTAGTATTTTTTTCAAAAACTGCTTGTCAGTGGCTAGTTGTCCAGGAGAGATTACCGAGGGTGTGCAGAGAGGTGTTTGGATAGAGGAATGATTTGGTTGTCACCTCCATCATAAATGTCTATTTATGGGTGGATGCCACTCCTCATTTTTTGAAACAACCTTTGACGCACGCTTCTTTGTACGGACCAACGGCATCTCTCCCCTCGCAGGTCAATGGTCCGCTACATGCCCTTTATTTTGATCGAACGATAATGATTAAGTTATACTTCATAAAACCTTAAATGACGCAAAATCTCAACACTTTGCATTTCGTCTTCCCTAATTTTTTCTACGGAAACCTCTCTTTTGTAACCTTCTTTCCCTTGCAACCTAAGTGCTCCAGTAAGTTGTTCATTCTTTGTTTGCTTTGTAGTCTCTCATGGATCAGGAATCTTTCATCCCCTAGTATACTTTCACTCATTTGGATTTTGATGACTTTGATAGGGGTTATGCCCTCTCTCGCTATGAAATCCCTAGGAGTTATAGCATCGTCATCCCTTCTCTTGATGCCCATCCTCATCATCCCCCTACTAACCACATCACTTTCTTTAAGGACCAGTTAGCAGTCGATCTACATTTTCCTATCCATCCCTTCTTATTAAAGTGAGTTAATATTTTCATATCCCTTTACAACAATTTGCCTCGAATACAATCTGCGTTATGCGCTGCATATTCATGTTATTTTGCATATATGATATTCCCCCACCTCTTTGCAATCTTTCTCTATTTTCTTACCCCCAAGAAATCAGAACCAGGAGTATTCCTTTTTCAATCTCATCCCAAGTTTATTTTCTTTAAGGATATACCTTTTTCAAACAAGGGCTGGAAATCTTGTTTCTTTTTTCTTAAGATGTCGGATCCTGCCACTTGATCTACCGAATGGCAGTCTTCCCTTCCTCCTCTTCCTAACCTTGGGAGTTATAAGAATGATCATACTTTCATCTCATACTCCACTACACTGAGCGGATAATGTTTTAAAATCTACAAGTGGTTACGTAAAGGCCTTCTACACTTGTTTAGCCTGAGTCCTATCTGATAGAAACTTCCCTGCTCTTTGTTAGACCCCGTGGTAGTTTTGTTGTGATCAACCAAGTTGGTTAGAACCTACTTTGTGTTTGATCCCTGTGTCTGAGTGTGCAGGAGCTTAGGAGCGCAGAAAGTCGAGTGGAAGACGCAGCTAGCGAGAAGGACGGCACGGGAAGGGAGCCGACGGGCTCGGTGCGTCCGAAGGACGAGAGAGCTGCGGAAGAGTACTCCGGTGGAGCGAGAAGAACGTGTGCGATGTTCGAGGGACGAGAAGCCTAACGGAAGACTGCTCGAGGAGAAGGCCAAAAATTGGGTTCGGGTGAGCCCTATTTCGGTTGGCCGAAATCACCCAAAAGAACGGAGTGTCGGAAGATGAAGAAAGCAAGCTGGAAATTGAGCTGCCAGCTTGGAGGCGCCTCCATCAGGCTTGGAGGTGCCTCCAGCTTGAAGGCGCCTTCAGGCTTGTTGAAGGCGCCTTCAACAGGTCAAACTGACCGTTTCGAGCTACGAATAAAGTTTTATCCGCTCACCCCTTGGAGGCGCCTTGGACCCCTATTGGAGGCGCCTTGGACCTTCGAGATCATATTTCCAGAGGCTATTTAAAGGCCCCTGGAGCTAGGAATTCAATACAACTCAAGAAATCAAGTGTGTAGTCATTCCTAGCAATAGTTCTAACCTTCCAAAGTGTAAAAGGCTTCTCCGCCTTCAGTAAAGGAGATTCTTTTTAGTGCGCTTCTCATTGCCCTGGATTAACAACCTCCTTGGTTGTAACCAGGTTAAATTCTTATTTCTTTTTTGTTTACTTCTTTAATTACTTTACTGCTTTATTTACTATTGCACTAATTGAGTTGAAAGAACGAGGAGGGTATAGTTTATTTTTATTTTCAGCAATTCACCCCCTCTTGCCGACCTCCGCTGCACCTACAATTGGTATCAGAGCCTGATCGACTCAGAAGGACTAATCGCCAACTAAAGCACTACGATCAAGACGATGGCCGGAGCGAGCATCCATCCCCCGAAGTTCGACGGAGACTTCGCCACATGGAAGCACAAAATGGAGGTATTTTTTAAAACTGAATTTGACATTCTTTTAATAATGAAATATGGCTATGTAGTTCCGAAAGATAAAGAGGAAAACACCTGGACGAAAAAGGAGCAAGTAGATTT
This sequence comes from Zingiber officinale, assembly GCF_018446385.1. Classification (NCBI taxonomy): domain Eukaryota; kingdom Viridiplantae; phylum Streptophyta; class Magnoliopsida; order Zingiberales; family Zingiberaceae; genus Zingiber; species Zingiber officinale. The sequence goes on along the minus strand of NC_055987.1, from coordinate 168,058,170 downwards.
CGTCGCCAACGGAAAGGCTGATTCCACCTACTCAGCGTTCTGCCGCCTCAGGAGGTAAATCGGATTGGAAGCTACGACTCCGTGAAAGATCTCTGGGAAAAATTCCTGGAGCTTCACGAAGGTACCTCCGAAGCAAAGCTAGCTAGGCGCGACATCCTCCGGACCCAGTTGACGAACCTCCGGATGAACCAAGGCAAGAAGGTAGCGCAACTCCAAGCGAGGATCAAAGAGCTGATCACGCAACTAACCAATCTTGGAGAAGAAGTAACAAACCGGGACTCAATCTGATACGTGCTCAACGCCTTCCCCAGAACTCCAGAGTGGGCCTCCTTAGTAAATGTGTACTACATCTCTAAGTACTTCGAGGTAAGTACTTTAGAACAATTGTTTTCTACTTTTGAACTTCACGAATCTTGAGTTACAGAGCCCAATGGAGTGGAGAAGACCATTCAGAACATTGCCTTAAAGGCAAAAATAAACAGTTCTGACACAGAAGCCTCGGTCGACGAATCTGAAGTGGCACTACTAGTAAAACGCTTCAATAAATTTTTTAATACTAATAAGTGTAGATCGCAGAGACATCAACGAAAGAAAAGGATGATTCGTTGCTACAACTGCAACAAAGAAGGGCATATCAAAGAGGACTGCCCAAAATTGAGGAGCAAACAGAAGGATAAGGAAAGGAGCAAGAATCCAGCTCGAACCAAACACAATCTAAAGGCCACGTGGGATGATTCGTCGTCCTCCGAATCAGAAGTCGAAGAATTCTCGGGAATAGCATTGATGGCCAACAATCAGCTAGAAGAAACGTCTAGCTCAGAGATGAGCATCGATGAAGGGGGAGGAACATCATAAGAAAAAAGCAGCAGTGAAGGGGGAGCGTCACCAGATCAGGTAAGTAAGGTACGCAATCTAACCCCGACTCAGTCTTTTAAATTTATCAAGTCTCTGTCCAAAGAATTAGATCAATTAGAAAAAGAAAATACTGAATTGAAATTAATCCTTGCAAAAGCATGCCCAGAAGAAATGTATGATAATTTAAAGTTAGAAAATGAAAAATTAAAAGTTGAAAATGAGAAATTGAAATATCATGATGCATGCTTAAATAAATTTCCTAAATCGAAATTAAGAATTTATGGAAAATTAAATTGGTACATTAGAAAACACCAGGGTCAACTTAGAAAAGTGCCCAAAAATCATGTACCTCCTAAGTTTTTGACCAACTCTGTAGGAAGGAACCTTTATTGGGTTCCAAAATCTCTACTAGTTTAAATTTCTCTTTTAATTAAAAGCTTACAGTGAGAAAATTAAACATTGAAATTCTTTATAGAAGCTTTATTTAAGGAAGTGGTTATTGCTCCAATAACCAAGAAGGCATAGTGCCTCGCCACGACCTGGAAGCTAAAAAATTGAAAGAAAATATTTAATTAACTTTCTGAAAAAACATTAAACAAGAATTAAATAATGCTTTGAAAGTTTTTCAAACATTTTTTAAAAAAATTCTAAAAAAAAAATTATAAAATGTTTAATTTTTTTAAAAAATTAATTTTTCCTTGAAATTTTTTTTTGGAAAATTCAAAATTTATTTGACTTAGAAAACTTTTTCAAAAACCCTCATTCTTACTTAGAATAGTTTTTTATTAAATAGAAATTTTATCTAAAGTTAAAAATTTCTTTTCTAAAATATTTTTGAGTTATCACCCCGTTTTTACTGTGATCAAAGGGGGAGAGAAAGGTTACAAGTTAAGGAGATATAGACAAGTTAAGGGGGAGTTAGAATGTTTAAATTTTAATATTTTTTCTAAAAACTTAGTTAGAATGTTTAAAATTTTAATATTTTTCTAAAATGTGTTGCAATTTTATTTATTGCAAAACTTATGCTTAACATGTTAGTTTAGTAATTCTTGTTTAAAATTACTTTTTGTGTCTGTTTTTACCCTAACTTGAACTTGGGTTGATGCATATCAAAAAGCGGGAGATTGTTGGACCCCGTGGTAGTTTTGATGTGATCAACCAAGTTGGTTAGGACCTGCTTTGTGTTTGATCCCTGTGTCTGAGTGTGCAGGAGCTTAGGAGCGCAGGAAGTCGAGCGGAAGACGCAGCTAGCGAGAAGGACGACACGGGAAGGGAGCCGACGGGCTCGGTGCGTCCGAAGGATGAGAGAGCTGCAGAAGAGTACTCCAGTGGAGCGAGAAGAATGTGCGTGGAGTTCGAGGGATGAGAAGCCAAACGGAAGACTGCTCGAGGAGAATGCCGGAAATTGGGTTCGGGTGAGCCCTATTTCGGTTGGCCGAAATCACCCAAAAGAATGGAGCGTCGGAAGCTGAAGAAAGCAAGCTGGAAATTGAGTTGCCAGCTTGGAGGCGCCTCCAGCTTGAAGGCGCCTTCAGGCTTGTTGAAGGCACCTTCAACAGGTCAAACTGACCGTTTCGAGCTGCGGATAAAGTTTTATCCGCTCACCCCTTGGAGGCGCCTTGGACCCCTATTGGAGGCGCCGTGGACCTTCGAGATCAGATTTCCAGAGGCTATTTAAAGGCCCCTGGAGCTAGGAATTCAATACAACTCAATCAATCAAGTGTGTAGCCATTCCTAGCAATAGTTCTAAGCTTCCAAAGTGTAAAAGGCTTCTCCGCCTTCAGTAAAGGAGATTCTTTTTAGTGCGCTTCTCATTGCCCTTGATTAACAACCTCCTTGGTTGTAACCAGGTTAAATTCCTGTTTCTTTTCTGTTTACTGCTTTAATTACTTTATTTCTTTATTTACTATTGCACTAATTGAGTTGAAAGAACGAGGAGGGTATAGTTTATTTTTGTTTTTAGAAATTCACCCCCCTCTTGTCGGCCTCCACTGCACCTACACTCTTTTGGTATGCTTTGATAACATGGTTGTTACCTTATACTAACTAAGGTGTTTTTTTATTCTATACAATAGATGTTATTTATGAAGCCTTGGTCGATGGCGAGATGCACGTAGAAGAAGAGGTAATTGTCGCTAAAGTGCGGACACTGCGAGCTGAGCGAGCTGCTCAACCAGCCAACCCTTCTATCCGAGCTTCTGGCAGTCAAACAACTGAGTCTAGTGTGACCACCACTTCTGGGTGTTGGTTGCTACTCGGAAAACCTAGAGGTTCCACTGTACAAAAATTTTGTATAAAGGTCTGAACCTTTTCCTAGCTACCATGTGTTCTTTTAAATTAAATTTTGGATCGCCTGCGGAACTTAACACGTTTGATCCAAAACTTAATCTATTTGTTCTTTTAGGTTTTGACTTGGATCTCCTGCGGAACTTAACACGTTCGACCCAAGTCTCCTTAAGTTATTAATTCCATTAAATATTAATTTCCATAAAAGGTTCCCAGTACTGACGTGGCGAGGCACATGGCCTTCTTGGATATGGGAGCAACCACCACCGACTAGACAAAACCTTTAATAGAAAGCTAATATTTAATTTCCTAAAATAACTTTAGGTTAACCAAAGAGAACAATCAAATCACAAGGAAAAGAAAGAAAACAAAAGAACACAACATCGAAAAACATATTCGAAATACTAGATCGTAAGCCTCTTGTATTTGGTATTATTTCCATAAATAACTAGCATGATGCGGAAATAAAAATTACTAATTATACCTTGTAGAAAAACCTCTTGATCTTCTACCGTATTCCTCTTCTAACCTCGGACGTTGTGTGGGCAACGATCTACCAAGATGAGAAACCACCAACCACCTTCTTCTCCTCCAAGCAAGGTTCGGCCACAAAGGAAGAACTTTACCAAAGAAGAAAATCAAAATACTAACCAAGCTCCAAGAGATGCTAGCTTTCTCTCCTTCTTCTTCTTCTTCTCCAAGTAGTATCCGGCCACCACAAGAACTCCAAGAGAGATGAAGTATTCGGCCACCACAAGATGAAGAGAGGGAGAGGGTAATGGCCGGCCATAACACCAAGGAAAAAGGGAGAGAAAACAATAGAAGTTGTGTCTCATGAAGGCACCCCTACCCCTTCTTTTATATTCCTTGGCCTAGGCAAATTAGGAAATTTATTTACAATAAAATTTCCTTAATTTCCTTGACATGATTTATTTGAGAAAAATAAAATAAAATTTCCCAAATAAACTCTAATGGTCGGCCACATCAAGAGGAAGCAAATTGGACAAATTTCAATCAACAATTAAAACTTTCCTTATTTGTTTCCGGAAATTTTAAAAAATAAAATTTCTCTTTAAAAATCTCTTCATGGTTAATAAAAGGAAATATCTATAATTTTAATTTTATTAACATGTGAATAATTTTAAAGAGAAAATAAAAAATCTCTCCAATCTACAAATAAGGAAAGAGATCTAATCTCTTTCTTTAATCTTTTGTAAATCTTTTACAAGAGAGATATTTTAATTTTAATTCTCTTTAAATTATATCTACCACATAATAATAAAAATTAAAATTAAATTTCTTTTTTAATTTATTTTGGCCGGCCCTACTAGCTTGGGTTCAAGCTAGGGTCGGCCACCCAATAATATACCTAGGCCGGCCCTAGCTTGGTTCCCAAGCTAGCTTGGCCGGCCCCTTATTGGTGGGTATAGAAGGTGGGTATAGGTGGGTATAGAACTCTATAAATAAGAGGCTACGATAGGGACCGAGAGGAGGAATTGGTTTTGGTCTCCCGATAAAATTAAGCATCCCGTGTTCGCCCCGAACACACAACTTAATTTTATCAATGATAATTCATTCCACTAGAGAACTATCATTGAACTACCGCACCAATCCCAAATTACATTTTTGGGCTCCTTCTTATTATGAGTGTGTTAGTCTCCCTGTGTTTAAGATATCGAATGTCCACTAATTAAGTGAGTTACTGACAACTCATTTAATTAATATCTAAGTCCAAGAGTAGTACCACTCAACCTTATTGTCATGTCGGACTAAGTCCACCTACAGGGTTTAACATGACAATCTTTATGAGCTCCTCTTGAGGACATTATCAACCTAGTATCTCTAGGACACAGTTTCCTTCTATAATCAACAACACACACTATAAGTGATATCATTTCCCTGTTGGGGTTGCAAGGTTGCAAATATAGTCCCATATTGGAAACACATGGGAAAGATCATGGGTTTATAAGAGAAAAGATATCTCCATTGGCATGAGGCCTTTTGGGGAGAGCCCAAGAGCAAAGCCATGAGGGTTTAGGCCCAAAGTGGACAATATCATGCAATTGTGGAGATATCTAAATTCTTTTCGATCCTACAATTGGTATTAGAGCCCGGACTGCCAGAAGTTTTAACCGCCGACTGTGCACAAGAGCTATGGTCTGATTGAGCCATGTGGGTACAATATTGACCTCGAACAAAGAAAGTGGGGGCTCCTATGTTCGGATCAAGAGGACCAGACACTAGGCAGGAAGTCCTAGTTGCGACTAGGCAAGGAAGTCCTAGTAGGTCGGGTGGACTGAGGGGCAGGAAGACCTGGTGGGTCAAGGATCGGACGTGAGAATCCTATGGTCCTTTGTTTGAGGGGGGGATTGTTGGGGTTGCAAGGTTGCAAACATAGTCCCATATTGGAAACACATGGGAAAGATCATGGGTTTATAAGAGAAAAGATATCTCCATTGGCATGAGGCCTTTTGGGGAGAGCCCAAGAGCAAAGCCATGAGGGTTTAGGCCCAAAGTGGACAATATCATGCAATTGTGGAGATATCTAAATTCTTTTCGATCCTACATTCCCAACTTATCGGGTTTATTGATTCAACGAACTAAATCTCACCCATTGATAAATTAAAGAAATAAATATCAAATATATGTGCTTGTTATTATATTAGGATTAAGAGCACACACTTCCATAATAACTGAGGTCTTTGTTCCTTTATAAAGTCAGTATAAAAGAAACGACCTCAAATGGTCCTACTCAATACACTCTGAGTGTACTAGTGTAATTATATAGTCAAGATAAACTAATACCTAATTACACTACGACCTTCTAATGGTTTGTTCCTTTTCCATTTTGGTCGTGAGCTACTGTTTATAATTTATAAGGTACTGATAACATCATCTTCTGTATGTGACACCACATACTATGTTATCTACAATATAAATTAAATGAACAACTACAAACAAATGTAGACAATTAGACCAAATGTGATTCTTTATTCATAATAAATGTTTACAAAGCTTAGGCTTTCAATATACATTTCAACAATCTCCCACTTATACTAATGACTAAGCTGCCATATCTTCTACCATACATCTGATTCTCATTCCCTCCACATGCCGATCGAAAGCTTTCGCCGGAAGGGCCTTAGTGAAAGGATCTGCCAGGTTATCCGCTGATGCAATCTTGGCGATGACAACTTCTCCTCGCTTCACAATATCTCGTATCAGGTGGTACTTGCGCTCTATATGTTTACTTGCCTTATGAGCTCGTGGTTCCTTCGAGTTTGCAACTGCACCGCTATTATCACAATAAATTGTGATGATTTTGGGCAAACCAGGAATCACATCTAAGTCCATTAGAAAGTTCCTGAGCCATACTGCTTCTTTAGCTGCCTCAGAGGCTGCTACATACTCAGCTTCCATGGTTGAGTCCGAAACGCATTTCTGCTTAACACTCCTCCATGAAATGGCTCCACCTCCTAAAGTAAACACATAGCCTGATGTAGACTTACTGTTGTCCCTATCTGATTGGAAATCTGAATCCGTGTAACCCACAGGGAGCAAATCGTCTGCTTGGTAAACTAACATATAATCTCTAGTCCTTCTCAGGTACTTTAATATATGCTTTACCGCAGTCCAATGTCCTTGTCCAGGGTTACTCTGATATCTGCTGACCATGCCCACGGCAAAACAGATATCAGGTCTCGTACATAGCATTGCATACATTAGGCTTCCTACAGCATAAGGAACTGCTTTCATGTCCTCTATCTCTTTTGATGTCTTTGGAGACATCTCTTTAGATAGAGCTACTCCATGTCTAAAAGGTAAGAAACCTTTCTTGGAACCCTGCATGCTAAAACGAGCAAGGATTGTATCTATATATGAAGCTTGGGATAGACACAACATTCTTTTCTTGTGATCCCTTATAACTTTGATCCCAAGAATGTGTGCACAATCTCCTAAGTCCTTCATATCAAATTGTTTGGACAACCATACCCTTACGTCTGATAATACCTTGACATTGTTGCCAATTAACAAAATATCATCTACGTATAGTACAAGAAATACCACCACGTTTCCGTTACACTTCTTATATACACAAGACTCATCCGGACTTTGAATAAATCCATATGACTGGATTACTTCATTAAACCGGATGTTCCAAGACCTTGAAGCTTGCTTTAGTCCATAAATGGACCGATTGAGCTTGCACACTAGATGCTCTTTGCCTTTTTCAATGAACCCTTCTGGTTGCTTCATATGGATGTTCTCTTCAAGACTTCCATTAAGGAAAGCTGTCTTGACATCCATTTGCCAAATCTCATAATCCATATGAGCAATGAATGGATAAGAGTATCCGGATAGACTTAAGCATGCTCTGGTGAAAAGGTCTCCTCATAATCGATTCCCTCTTTTGAGTGTACCCTTTTGCAACAAGCCTAGCTTTGAAGGTTTCTACCTTCCGTCATCCCTCTTTTCCTTTTGTAGATCCACTTACATCCAACGGCTTTTACACCATCGGTGGTTCTACAAGCTCCCAAACCTTATTAGAGTACATGGACTCTATTTGAATTCATTGCCTTTTGCCAAGATCTGCATCTATATCTTGGAGTGCTTAGTCATATGATCGGGGATCAGGTTCATGTTTACCGGAGTCCAAGACTCTCCCAAAACATGAATCTTTCAGTCGCCTCACAACCCTCCCACTACGACGAGGCACATGCGTGGTTGTGTATCATGTGTGACACGTGTTGCGGTCTCTTGTGGTACTTCATCTTGTCTTGTTGGTACTGAAGTAGACATGTCCTCTCTAAGTTCTTCTAAAACAACTTTACTACTGGGCTTGTGATCCATTATATAGTCTTCTTCTAAAAACTGGGCATTGGTGCTAACAATGACCTTCTGGTCTTTAGGACTATAAAATAAACTACCTTTCGTTCCTTTGGGATATCCTACAAACACGCGAACTTCTGTACGAGATTCTAACTTATCAGCATCTGGTTTCAGCACATGTGCTGGACTACCCCAAATCCGAATATGTCTTAGACTGGATTTTCGCCCATTCCACAATTCTATGGGAGTAGAAGAAACTGATTTAGAATGTACTAAGTTCAGAACATATACTGCTGTTTCCAGAGCATATCCCCAAAACGAATTTGGTAATTCTGAATAACTCATCATCGATCTAACCATTTCCATAAGAGTTCTATTCCTTCGTTCTGCTACACCATTCTGTTGGGGTGTTCCAGGTGCAGACAATTAGGATTGAATCCCAGCCTCTGATAAGTAATTCCTAAACTCTCCTAAGAGGTATTCGCCACCACGATCAGATCGTAGTGTCTTGATACTTTTACCTAATCGTTTCTCCACATCAGTCTTGTATTCTTTGAACTTGTCAAAGCACTCGGACTTGCGGCGCATTAGGTAAATGTATCCATATCTTGAATAATCGTCTATGAAAGAGACAAAATATTCAAAACCTCCTCTTGTCTGGACAGACATAGGACCACACAAATCAGAGTGAACCAACTCTAACACTTCTTTGGCTCTATACCCCTTGGCCTTGAACGGCCTCTTGGTCATTTTACCTTCTAAGCAAGATTCACAAGTTGGAAAATTTTCCAACTCTAATGAACTCAAAAGTCCATCGGCTATAAGCCTCTGAATCCTACTTAAATTAATATGACCAAGTCTTAGATGCCAAAGATATGCTTGGTTCATTTCTGAAGGTTCTTTTCTCTTATTAGAATTAGAAGATGAGTTATAAATTTCCATGTTTTGCTTTGTGGAAGAAATTGGATTTAAAATATACAAATTGCCAACTAATGCACCAGAACAGATAATCACTTTATTTCTTTTAATAACTACATCATTCTTGAAAGAAACCGAATATCCATCTATAAACAGTTTAAAAACTGAAATTAAATTCTTTCTAAAACTGGGTACATAAAGACAATTTCTTAAAACCAAATTTCTATTTCTACTAAAAGACAAGTAGACGTCTCCCACTGCAACAGCTGCCACCTTAGTAGCATTACCCTGTAGACGGTAATCTCCCCTTCAGATAGTCGTCGGGTTTCTGGAACCCCGCAAGGAATTGCAGACATGATCGATGGCTCCGTATCTACACCAGGTCTGGTAGATAACACCGCTAAACATGTTTCAACAACGAGCATGAGATATACCTTTGTTTTGGTTCCTACGAGTACAGTCCGCCTTCCAATCTGCTTCGAGATGAAGCACTTGCCCTTGGCTTCTTCACTCCTTAATCCCGTACACTGAGATTTATTCACTTTCTTTCGAGCCGACTTGTTTCTTCTTCTTCTTTCCTTTCGGTTTAGAAGTAGAACCATTTTCAAAGAAAGTGAATTTGAGAATTGTGACGAAATAATCCTTCTGCTTCTTGAAGTTCTGTCCCCTAAAGAATAAATCCTTTTATTCATATTATAGTTCAAGGGAACCGCTCAAAACTTCTAGGTAGCGTTGGAGGATCATATCGATCTGGGTTTCCCATCAATTTCTCCTCCAAGGATCATGTATCTCGTTCGGATAAGCCATCATCTTTAGGATATGATCCCTTACAAGAGTACCCTCTTGCATGGTGGTGTCATTATCTTTCTCATAGCTTCTTGTCTAGAAGCCCTATCCCGATGACCAAAGAGCTCCTTGAGATTGTTCATAATATCATAAGTCGTTGGTAAATCTTGATGTCGATGTTGCAATACATTTGACATTGAAGCCAAATGTAACACCGCGCCATCTCATCGCCTTTACCCATCTCTTATGATATTTAATCTCCTCTTGGGTAGATTCACCATGGGTGCATCAGGACAAGGTTCGGTCAAGACAAATTTATAGCTTTCAGCAATCGAACAATGTCCAGGTTCCTTTTCCAATCTATGTAATTAGGTCCAATAAGTCTATTTTGTTGAAGTATGATGGACGATGGGTTGAAAGTCATCCTAAGAATCACAAATAACTTTTGGTCGAACTCTAAATTTAGAATAATATTGATTCCTCAAACAATACTATTTTAAATTAACCAACACCTCATCACACCGTGAATTTTGTATGCCACGTTAGTGTGGACGTATACAAATTCAACATTTGTAAAAGGAGGGTTTTAACCCATTAATTTTATTATCTTGTCAACCTAACTTTTTGACAAATAAAATTAATAGTTGGTATTATTTGGTCACACAAATAATAATAGTGACTCCGTTGGGGAGGATACTATTAGATGTGTCTAAGTGTATACTATTACTTGACACTAAGTCTATTAATAAGATTATGCCCCTTCCGTTGGGGAAGATCACACGCTCTTAATTAATTTCCTATAGTCATCCATAAATGGAAGTCTGTTCTAGTGATCCACAAACAAGCTCATCCGTTATGGAGGAAGGCACTTAGAGCCAACGCGCAAGCTTGTTTGCATCACTTACAAACCAGTAATGGAGACCATGAGATTTATTTAAAAAACCCTCTTCCACTTAGTTATTTATAAATGAGGAATTTTAACTATGCTAGCCTACTAAACTTGTAAACTAACATGCACACACAGCACAATATAAAAGCAATAAATAGAAAATTTAATTTTCAACTATTATGACTTTTATCTCTAATTGTCCTCCGTGTGTTGTCATCCCAAGCTGCTGCCATATTTGACCATCGCCTCCGGGTCTAGCTGTCGCATCTATCTTGCTCCTAGTTCCGCTGCGCCTCTAGTCCTTAGAAGGTTCCACGCTTTGCAAGATTCAATCCGCGACATAAATAGAATTTTACATTTTGATCCTATATTCCATAAAAGGAATGTACATGTATCTAGATCAAAAATAAAATCCTAATAAAACTAAATACAGCTCCTGCTGTATTTTAATACAATCATGCACACACATATAAATGCCCTTGACATGTTCAAGGGTCCAATCACACACATAATTAACTAAAAGCCATAATAGTTGGATCCTGCATCCACAAAGTTAGCACATCCTACTATTATCCTGCCTAAATTATGTATGACATGTGCATAATTAAACTAAATACCAAATACACAGACGCAAAACCCTAGCTCTGATACCAATTGTTGGTTGCTACTCGGAAAACCTAGAGGTTCCACCGTACAAAAATTTTGTACAAAGGTCTGAACCTTTTCCTAGCTACCATGTGTTCTTTTAAATTAAATTTTGGATCGCCTGCGGAACTTAACACGTTTGATCCAAAACTTAATCTATTTGTTCTTTTAGGTTTTGACTTGGATCTCCTGCGGAACTTAACACGTTCGACCCAAGTCTCCTTAAGTTATTAATTCCATTAAATATTAATTTCCATAAAAGGTTCCCAGTACTGACGTGGTGAGGCACATGGCCTTCTTGGATATGGGAGCAACCACCACCGACTTGACAAAACCTTTAATAGAAAGCTAATATTTAATTTCCTAAAATAACTTTAGGTTAACCAAAGAGAACAATCAAATCACAAGGAAAAGAAAGAAAACAAAAGAACACAACATCGAAAAACATATTCGAAATACTAGATCGTAAGCCTCTTGTATTTGGTATTATTTCCATAAATAACTAGCATGATGCGGAAATAAAAATTACTAATTATACCTTGTAGAAAAACCTCTTGATCTTCTACCGTATTCCTCTTCTAACCTCGGACGTTGTGTGGGCAACGATCTACCAAGATGAGAAACCACCAACCACCTTCTTCTCCTCCAAGCAAGGTTCGGCCACAAAGGAAGAACTTTACCAAAGAAGAAAATCAAAATACTAACCAAGCTCCAAGAGATGCTAGCTTTCTCCTTCTTCTTCTTCTTCTCCAAGTAGTATCCGCCACCACAAGAACTCCAAGAGAGAAGTTCGGCCACCACAAGATGAAGAGAGGGAGAGGGTAATGGCCGGCCACAACACCAAGGAAAAAGGGAGAGAAAACAATAGAAGTTGTGTCTCATGAAGGCACCCCTACCCCTTCTTTTATATTCCTTGGCCTAGGCAAATTAGAAAATTTATTTACAATAAAATTTCCTTAATTTCCTTGACATGATTTATTTGAGAAAAATAAAATAAAATTTCCCAAATAAACTCTAATGGCCGGCCACATCAAGAGGAAGCAAATTGGACAAGTTTCAATCAACAATTAAAACTTTCCTTATTTGTTTCCGAAAATTTTAAAAAATAAAATTTCTCTTTAAAAATCTCTTCATGGTTAATAAAAGGAAATATCTATAATTTTAATTTTATTAACATGTGAATAATTTTAAAGAGAAAATAAAAAATCTCTCCAATCTACAAATAAGGAAAGAGATCTAATCTCTTTCTTTAATCTTTTGTAAATCTTTTACAAGAGAGATATTTTAATTTTAATTCTCTTTAAATTATATCTACCACATAATAATAAAAATTAAAATTAAATTTCTTTTTTAATTTATTTTGGCCGGCCCTACTAGCTTGGGTTCAAGCCAAAATTATACCTAGGCCGCCCTAGCTTGTTCCCAAGCTAGCTTGGCCGGCCCCTTATTGGTGGGTATAGAAGGTGGGTATAGGTGGGTATAGAACTCTATAAATAAGAGGCTACGATAGGGACCGAGAGGAGGAATTGGTTTTGGTCTCCGATAAAATTAAGCATCCCGTGTTCCAACACACAACTTAATTTTATCAATGATAATTCATTCCACTAGAGAACTATCATTGAACTACCGCACCAATCCCAAATTACATTTTGGGCTCCTTCTTATTATGAGTGTGTTAGTCTCCTGTGTTTAAGATATCGAATGTCCACTAATTAAGTGAGTTACTGACAACTCATTTAATTAATATCTAAGTCCAAGAGTAGTACCACTCAACCTTATTGTCATGTCGGACTAAGTCCACCTGCAGGGTTTAACATGACAATCTTTATGAGCTCCTCTTGAGGACATTATCAACCTAGTATCTCTAGGACACAGTTTCCTTCTATAATCAACAACACACACTATAAGTGATACTATTTCCCAACTTATCGGGTTTATTGATTCAACGAACTAAATCTCACCCATTGATAAATTAAAGAAATAAATATCAAATATATGTGCTTGTTATTATATTAGGATTAAGAGCACACACTTCCATAATAACTGAGGTCTTTGTTCCTTTATAAAGTCAGTATAAAAGAAACGACCTCAAATGGTCCTACTCAATACACTCTGAGTGTACTAGTGTAATTATATATTTAAGATAAACTAATACCTAATTACACTACGACCTTCTAATGGTTTGTTCCTTTTCCATTTTGGTCATGAGCTACTGTTTATAATTTATAAGGTACTGATAACATCATCTTCTGTATGTGACACCACATACTATGTTATCTACAATATAAATTAAATGAACAACTACAAACAAATGTAGACAATTAGACCAAATGTGATTCTTTATTCATAATAAATGTTTACAAAGCTTAGGCTTTCAGTATACATTCCAACACTGGGGAACTATCTTCCGATCCCCTTGTAGTTACTAAGATTCTTCCATGAAGGCAGAGGATATCTCGAAAAAGGGGCATAGGCTTGTCTGCGCTCAAATCCCTGAAGAACGAGTGCCCTTTGTTGAAGGGCCCTCCCCATGTTTGTCTCCTGTCCAGGAAGATCCCGTCTAGGAAGAGACATCGGAACAATCTTCTGAGAGGACCTTGCTCGCCATTCCTTCTACCAATCTAACACCGGCATCCATTCAAGCATATGAGGCCACTGCTACTCTAGGCATCTCTGTAGCCCCTACCCCTCACACGACTCCTCGTGGGAGGACCTTCCCGATCTATACCTCTACTGTGCCAAGGTGGCCTCACCAATTTTCAATCACCTTCACTCTACCGTCCGCTCAGGCCACCGCCTCATCTTCAACTGTCCCTTCACCTACTAGTCAAATACATCTTATGAGTCATTTAGCAAATGCCTGGAAGGACGTCGGGAATCAACTTAGTGAGCTTAGTCCTGTGGAGATGGCTGACGAACATTCATAAGAACTGACCAAGGTGATACGACTTTATTTACTATTTTTCATATTAGATGTTCCTAACGCTATTTTTTTCCAGTGTTGGGCGATTGGAATGAACCTTGCACAGGAATTGTTCACCCTAGCTTAGGAAAATGAGTCCCTGAAGTAGTGCACCTCTAAAGTTGCTTCAGTACCTTCTCATCAATGGATGAGTGGGTTAGAGACTCAACTTCAGGAGGCTTGGAAACTAGCAAAAACTAAGCACGAGGAAGCAACCAAACTAAAGACCACCCTGGAGAACTCTGAAGCTAAACTTCGATCAGAAACATCCAACTGAGAGAAGATGAAAGCGGATCTGGATGGAAGAAATGCAAAGGTCGAGCAACTTTTTGCTTAGATAAAGGAACTAATGACCACATATGACACCAAGTTAGCTACCAAAGATGCTGAGTGGGAATCATTGAACTTGGACTTAATTAAAGACCGCCTGGACCGCTATATCCAATAAAGAATTTGAACTAGTAGGCATCTCCGCAATGTTAACAACTGCCCAAGAGGAATTGGTGACCTACCAAGCAAGGTAAGATGAGCACTTTGAAATGAGGAAGAAGACTCTCCTTCAAACAGTTGAGTTTCACGCACCCATTGTCAGTTGCATCAATAAAGCTCTTGTTTACGAAGTTGAAGGTACAGTAGAGCAATTAAAGGAGGGTGGCTATCTAGCTTCTGATCCCCCTATTCATTTCCTAGATCGTATGAGACTGATCAAGAACCGTCCGCCTGGCCTATTTCTCAATCTACAGTGATTTGCTTTGTCCTCATGTCTCCTTTTGATTAATTGAAAAACTTTATATTCCTATTCACTAGTAAATACAACTAAGTTTTCGTTAAATTTGTCATTTGTCTTTACTCTAATGTTTGGTTGTCTAGTATCCTTTGTTTTCTCTGAGTGGGTGTGATTGACTAAGGACCACGAACATCCATCCGAGCCAACGTCCGGACGAGCTATACTAAGGTGATGATAACTGAGCAATTTTTAGAAATTGCTCGGCCTCAAATTCGTCTAAACTTTAAGGCCGGATGAGTTGTAACAATGATTGTTAATGGAGAAAAATTTGAAACCATTCGGGCTTAAATTCATTCGGACTTAAATCTGCTTAGGCTTAAAACTAGTCCGATGTAAATTCGGTCGGATGTTTGATTATTATCCCTTTGAACAAACCATAAAAACTCTACCAATTTGAAGGGCAACCAGGCTTCCCTAAAGGCTTGCACAAAAATGAAAGTCAACTTTGGTAACTCCGTCGTTACTTCAGGATAAGTATCTATCATATCAGTAACAAATGCACACTTCCTATTGATAACACATGTGCATTCTCCTTAATATCAAGGTACACCTTTTCAGATACCTGTCATTTCATCTTACCATCTTATAGTCCAAAACCTAGCCCGCCTTTTCATTGTTATGATTCAATTGCTCTGCTTAAAAAAGGTTTTAAAAAGTAACCCTTAAGAGGATTCATAAGAAGTTCCTAAGGGCCTTAACGCCTTTACCTCTCCTTCTTCTTCATTGCCTTCGCCTTCTTTGTGCTCTTCATCTCTTCTCTCCGAATGGCTAAAGATAATGCATGGTATACACACTGCTCTTCAAACCTTCAGGATGTGGATGTCGACGATCTCCGCTTTAATTACGAGATTCCTGCCTATGTAGTCATACCCGAGGGCCAAGATCGTCCTTACCTTCCTCCTAGAAAAAGTGTCGTTATTTTTAAGGAACAGGTCTTAGCGGGGCTTTGCTTTCCTATTCATTCTTTCTTTGCCGCTAATAGCCGATAGTTTTAGATTTCCCTTCATCAACTCATCCCTAGTTCTATTCACATTCTTAGTAGCTCCACTATTTCTTTCCACCTACTAGGCGTCCCTTTGTCTCCCCGATTATTCCATCACTATTTTCACCCACAACACGTCCTAAGACACCTCTATTTGACAGAATTCTGCCTCAGGACGAGTGGAGAGACAAATACTTCTTCATTCGACTCCCGACTTCTTTGTCTTGCCCAACGACATAGCAGAAGCACCTTCATCCTATCCCAGATTTAGGCAACATTTGCATGGATCTGGCCTTATGTCAGGCCTCAGAGAAGCTGAGAGGTTGAAAGTTTAGTCTGCCTGAGCTAACTATAGAGGGTTTGTTATACATTTTTGGACATACTCCTATTGACCTCGGGTTAAGCGCTACTTTCGTTAGGGAATTTTTCTCCTCCTTAGTTATTTATGCTAACGTCTCTCACAGTATTTATTTATTTATTTATTGCATAGAAGGCTATTACTCTGGCATTTCTCTTTAAAACTACTTGGGTAACGATGGATGCTCTGACCTGACTGGGGTTAAGTCCTACTAAATGAGTGTAAAATCGATCAAGCCTTATCCTTTGTTGGCTACCTTCCACCCATTTATCGTCCCATAGAAACTTCTTCTTCAAGTTCTTTCGACTCAGAAACTCCACTCGTGCTCAAGCATAAGAGGTCCTGATCAAAAGCCTTGAGATTACTTGAGCAGGCGCTAGACAAGTGAGATTCAGTTGATCTAACTGAGACTCTTTCTACTCGGGGAAAAGAGCATGAGCCACCGAAACATTGTCAAACTCGCTCTAGACTTGCTATGATGAGGCCAGCCAGTATTACACCAACATCTTGCGATGTCATGTGGGCTTCTGATCCCGTCGAGATAGTGATAGACCCTTTACCTACTCGACCAGCATTGCCATAGGCTTTGATCACTCCTATAACCTTAGGGAGTTCTAAACAAACATTAGATACGAGGTCGACCGGTCCTACACCCGCGCGCTCAGCAGTCGTACAAGATCTTGAGCCAGTCGGGATAGTACCAAAACCATCCTCTAGGCTGGTTTGGATAGTACTAGAACCTTCCTCATTCGTTCATTCAAGGTCACCAAGGACTTCCGTCACCGTTCTTTCAAGGCCCAACTCTCCAACTGGCCCTCATCAGCATTTCAAACAATCCTACGGCTTACCCTATCAACATGGGCTAGGGTCCACTGCCTCATCCACATACGGGATACTGAAGCTAGATAGCTCATTAGTCGAATCTTTGGTGAAGGCGCGTGGGTAGTCAAAAGGGTCCATAGTGTCAGCGTGTGTAGATGAACATGCTCAAAATACTATTGCGGTAAGCTCCTAACTTGGTATACCTTATGAATTAAAATCTCATTGTTGTTTTCTCATTATTTTTCAGTTTTACACTTCTAGGATGCATTTAAACCAATTGGCTGTGGACTTGGAGCTAGCTAACAAAATCCTGAGGGAACGAGTAGAAGAATTATAATCTACTGCATCCGCTCCAAGCACTGAAACAACCAACTTACAAGTAGAGGTTAAAGCTCAGGCTGAGCTTCTCTCAAGTATAAGGCAAGCTCTGAAGCAATCTCAACCACTGGAAGAGTCTTACTACACAGACAAGAACAGATTGGAAATCGTACTACAAACCAGCGAATCTCATCTCCTAGTAGAAAGGGCTAAGAAGGCCAAGGCCATTTTAGACCTAAATAAAAAAAACTGTCTTGCTAGAGGAGCTAAGATCTTCTCAAGCTTTTGGAACCCTTGAACAAACCATTGAATTATCCTCCAAAGACTAAGTGATACTAGAACAACAATGAAAGTTGGACACACTAGTAACCTTACTGGGAGCATTACAAGCTGAATTAGACTCCACCAAGGTGGAGCTAGAAACATACAAGGCTGGGGAGGACGAGCACTTTGAGGCCGGGCTGAGGGCTTATCTCGAGTCTCTTAATGGATTTGGTAAGAAATTCACTCAATCCATTTCGAGAATGCTCTCCCATGCAGCCAAAGGGGTCACCCAACAACTATAGGAGGGCGGATATCTACCAACTGATTCACCTCGGCAAGCCATAGATCATCACCGACTCCTCAGAGAACTCTCAAAAGATCTCTTGAGTAGATTTGATTAAATGTATTTTTCATATCGTATAATCATTTAAGGGAGGAAACTTTAAATGCTAAACCATGTATAAACATTATTAAATTGCACCTGTTTCCTTGTGTATCTTCATAACCACTAGTATGTCTTGTAAAATAGGCTCCATATGCATTCTTCCAAAAATATTTATTAATTTTCCTAGTAAATTGGGTGAACGTCGACGGAATCTTTGATTATTGTTCTAGTGATTTGCTACACTATAGCAATCCTCAGTGTCATAGGTAGCTGACCAGTGGTATGTACACCACAATAGCAGGGCTCCCCGAGGGGGCTCAAGATATCTTTTCCGCTCGGCCACCACATGCTACATGGCCTGAGGTCGTGGTTCTTGATGTCGAGGCTGAGGACCTGTCTGGGGTTCTCTATGTGGTAGAGCAGGTAATGTTTAGCATTTGAGTGCGAGAACTGTAGCTGATGTAGTGACTTCCTTCTTCCAGGTGAGCTGCGCCTCCTCAACATTGATAAACTCGGTCGCCCAATCCAGCAGATTTTCAAAGTTCCTCAGAGGTCTTCTCGCTAAGAAACAAAAGAAATCATTTTTGGCAATGCCCTGGGAAAATGTGCTCACCAAAATTTCAATGGTGGCCATAGGAACATCTATTGCCACTTGATTGAGATTTTTGATATAGGCCCTGAGTGCTTCTTTGGTGTTAGATTTTAAGGGATATCCTAAGGTAATCGCCTTATAGTTTTTACTAAATATAGATTCACTATTTGAGTGCATATTATATGTTTGATTGTCTTAAACTTATTTACTAAATGTTCATAATATAATTCATAGCATGAGAGAAATTATGATTGGATCACAACTAGTGATTATCTCTACATGTGCAATTCTGAACGTATTGAAATTTCTCTAGTCGTCGAATTGATGCATTCGAACATATCAAGTCTGTAAAACTAGCATGGATTATACTCCTTGGTTTGCCAAGAAGTTGTTTTCTCACTAGCTGAAGACGTTGGGATGTCAAGAATTAAACGTAGATGCTAGTTATGGTAACTAATTCATTGGAGTGACTCGCTGTAAGATTTCATATGGTTATCTATATATATGGATATGTTTGTGAAGCTCTTACTGTAGCTCGAGTGCAAGTTTCCTTTGACTTGAGGTATACAAGTCATTTTGGTCATAGAGACTTATAATTTGACATCTTAAGCAAGCACCTCATTGAGGTATGGACCCGGGATGATTGGGTATAAGTCAGAATACCTGAGATGTTTGGATAGCCCATAGAGGATTCATCGCTCCTTGCGATGAGACATATACCCTATAGTGACTTGTTAAGATTATTACTCAAAGTCTTTGGCCAAAGCATCACATGTTAAGAGTACAAGACTCTTGTGCACATGTACAAATAATTTGAATTCGTAAAATGAGGAAGTATTACTTGGGCTAGGTGTGGCGTAGTCAGTCTAGTGGGGACAGACATATAGATTATGTCATGAACCGAGTGGGTATAAGATGAGTGAAAGAAATAAGGCACGACTCACTGTAGTTGTTGAAGGGTTTAAAATTAGTTCTAAGATCAACTATGATTTATCGGTTAATTGGGGATCATGATGTACTACTAGGTGTCACTCATGATCGTTTTATAATTAAGTAGTTAATTATGGACGGTCAAGATAAACTAGGAACTTATTGGATCACATGCACTAACAAGTCTCTAAAAAACGTAAAATAAGTTAAATAATATGATTCTTAGATTAAGAGATAAATGTTTAGTTGGACCATACATAAGACAAATATAAAAATATTTATCATAATAGAAGCGCAGATGAGCTACATCTCTTATGATAGAGTTGGACCATATTTGGTTTAATCATGAATTAGTCATAAACCAACTTAGTTTAGTTGTGACCAAACAAAGGGGTTAATAGGCTAATTTTTAGTTAAGGGATAATGGGTTGGATTTGAGCTTTCTAATCCAACTCATTAAAAAGGAGTATATATAGATGTAATTGGAAGAGAATTAGATACAAGTTTCATTATTTGGTTGATTGGCTTTTGAAAACTCAATCCTCCTCTCCCTTTCCTCTCTCTCCCGCCGCCAACAAGAGGGTGCTCCCTCTTGTTATCATGACCACCAAACTCTCCCTTGTGTGCTTCTCTTCTTCTTCCTCTTGATCCTATTCTTCGCTTGTGGCCAATAACTTCTGAAGGAGAGGCTTACACTCAAGGAGTTGTCTTGGGGAGCTCGGCGTGGATACTGTTGGTGCAATCAACCTCCAAGGTTTTAATGTCCGACAAATATGTTTAAGTATGTTTAATTGAGCTTGATCATGGGAAGCCCTAGTCGTGGCTAGGCAAGGGTGGGAAGTCAACCAAGTAACTAGTCCTAACTGCGGTTAGGCAAGGAAAGTCCTAGTTACAAGCTAGGCAAGGGAAATCTCAGTATATCGTGGAAGCCAGATGGATTCGATAGGTCTGGAGGACCTTATCCCTAGGTAGCCGAATACTGAGTCCTACTGAGTGAAGCCAGGTGGAGAAAATCCTAAGGGGTGGTAACCTTAGGTTTTGGTAAGTGAAGCCAAATGGTGAAAATCCTAGGGGGAGATAATCTTAGGTAGCGAGAAGTCTTGGAGGAGTGAGCTCCAAGCAAGGTTGATCGGATGATTTTCGGTCGACCGCGTGCGGTCGACCAGACCAGCGAATCTCGGTAAGTTTAAGTTTAGGTTTACCATAGTATTCTGTATTACTACTATTGTTGTTGACTAATGTAGTATTGCAGGAAAAGTCTTAGTGGATTAGGCGATCAAGCACTGAGCAGGCAAAGTCCAAACAGATTTGGAGGATCAACGTTTGGCAAGTAGGTTGAGGTAAGAAACTGGAGGAGCGACAATAAGGTCGTGTTCCTGAAAGGAACAACCTAAGGTCACTGATCCAACTGAAGAAACAGGGAAGGTTTCCAAGTTGAGATCAAGAAAGTTGAACTGTCTATTATTACTACTCATGTATTAGATATATTATTACTGTACTAATATCTATTTTGCAGGATTATTGTCTAACACTATTTTGTAGGTTTGGCCTGATCGGTCGACCGAACCAGATGATCGATTGACCAAACAAGAACAACTCAAAGCAGATATCAGTTTAGACGAAAACAGAGTAGGGTTCAATCAAAGCTTGATCGGTCGACCGAACCAGAGGATCGATCGACCAAACCCTGATGACTCAGCACAATTCAGATCGAGCATAAGCAAAGAAGGGAAGCTTGCTGATCGGTCAACCGAACGATCATCACATTAAAGGTGCAGTATGTCACGCCCCAGAGGAGTCCCTGTCCGAAGAAATTTCGGCAGCATCTCCCCTGTACGACGGACAATCTGAAACTTTCTACATACATAAATACCTCAGCCACAGGCGGCTGGAATAAAAACAGTAAATAAAACCAATCACCACGCAGTTTATATAAGTATTCAGCCTCTGGCTGCCACAACCACGCAGTTAATAAAATAGTAAACAAAACAATAAAACTCTGACTCGAAATCCACCCTACTCCACTACACTCGTAAAGCTCAAAACCGACGAACCCACCTCTTCTGCCGTCCAGGCAGGCATATAGTAGAATAAAATCCAAATCATATCAAAGGTCCATCAAACGAAAGGATTCCATACAATATCCATATGAAAAATCCAAAACAAGACTAAAACAAAGTCTGATAGAGAAAAAAAAACTAAAATAAAATAACAACTCAACCCAGCAGAGGACTAGCACTACGTGCTGTGGGGACTAGCGACTGGAACTCCCTCCTGACAGCATCAACCTGAAAATAACAACAATGGAGGCGGGGTGAGTCCAACACTCAGCAGGTACAATTGATATGCAAAGTAAAGAAATAACACCTAGCACTAATCATGCGTACAGTCTCCTGATAAAGATAAAGGTAACTACAAACCGAAGAAGACAGGAGAGAATCTGTACTAACCAGGACCCGGTAAAAGGACAAACAGTCCGAAAGGTATAGCAGACGTGTATGCATGTCAATCAAGGTATCCAAGCAATGTGCAGCATATAAGTGCAACAAACACAAACACAAACAATAAATGCATCATGCATATGATGCCAATGTCATGGTCACCCCTGACGCTGCCGACTCACAACAACGGTGGGACCGAGTGGGTAGGGTGACAACCGTGCACTCAAAGAACACTACTCACGATGAGTGATCGAGTGGACGGGATCTGTCGGAGTACATACGTACTCTACCCCAAATCATAAATGGGGGCGCAATGCTCTCAACTCCCGATACGCTATGGCGGGGAGGAATCTCTAACGTGCTACACTGCGTCACACTACCTGAGCGGATCAACGAGCACCGGAAGAGTCAAGCGGCGTGCTACCAGCGTGTATCTCGCTACCCATGAGCGTCACAACGAAGCACCGAACAACCTGGCAAAGTGCTCGACAATAATGGAGCAATCTATCGCCATGCGATCATGCAAATGGTGCATGTCACTAAGCATGGTAATATACTAATCCAACCTCTGGACATATCATAATGTGCACAAAAGCGAATGAATCATATCAAGATATACTGATCAATAAGGTATCAAACCTAGGTCCTGAACATGTGAAACGTGGTTATATCACCACCCAAGAGCATGATAGATCAGGTACAAGACCAATACGAGATGCAATCAAACAATCAATCAAACAGGTAACATGTATTGGGCAGTGATTAACCGAAATAAATAGGAAACACAATTAATGCAACATATTACTTTCATTACTAAGCATATCAAAGACAATAAGTCAAAAGTACCCGCCTCCAATCGAAAAGGATCGTATCCAAAACAGATCCCCCGTCAAGACACCGTCTCGAATCAATATCCTGTAATAAATCGTACAGTTTGGCTAAGTTTAATTATAACTAAAATAGTTAAACCAAACTATTTTCTTCAGGAACCCCAATTGAATTTAACTAAAAATCAATTAGGATTAGTTCCATTAACCCTAACCATTCTACTATTCGATTTCATTAAAACCTACACATGAATTCAACTCTCTACTTCTTACCTCAATTCTTCTTCAGCCGTTCTGTAATGGCAACAGAACCAATCAGTAATGAGATGACTGGAATTGAGGAAACCCCAATCTGCAAACCCGGTCAGAACCAATCAACAACAGCACTGATGTTTCAAACCACAATAGAAACCCTAGGGAGGAAAAGGGAGAACCTCGGATCAGCAATGAAAACCAGGGCATAATGAACAACAAATCAGATTGGTAGCGCCGTGGAGATGGGCTAGGGCAGAAGCTCTGCTCGACGATCGGAGGGAAAGCTCTAGGGCTGAGGAAGGCCGGCGGCAGCGCTGACTCCGAAGAGGCGAGGAGGCGATGTGGTGGCGGCGGCGCGTCGCTAGAGAGGAGGAAAAGAAGGGGGGTCTCGGAGAAGAGGAAGAAGAAAGGCAGAGGAGGAGAAGAGCTGCCGAGCGGTTAGGGCTCGGGTCGGCGCCGAGGGAAGGAACTGGGAAAATCGCGTTGAGCGCGCGGAGGGGAAGAAGTCGGCACTGGTTGAGGCGCGATCGGCGTCGGGGAGAAGAAATGAGGAAACGGCGACACAAAGAAAAGAAAAGAAAAATAAAAAAGAAAAGGAAAAGAAAAATAAAACTTTTCCTCATTTAAATAGGATAGTCTAAACAGGCCTTTTCCGGGCCCCGTTTTTATCCCCGTGAACTTATCCGTACGAGCTCCGAAAAATTCCCGAAAAATTTCCAAAAATTCCGAAAAATTCCCTTAATCATATTCGCCTATTTCCGGTATTTTACATTCTCCCCCACTTATAAAAATTTGGTCCCCAAATTTTCGTTATCTACCATCAGCAAGTACTAACAACAGATATAGTGCATAAATGCTGAACAGTAAATAAATCACATACCTCAAGTGAAAAGATGGGGATATCGAACTCGGATCGTATCCTCAAGCTCCCAAGTAGCCTCCTCGTCTGAATGATGCTGCCATCCGACTTTAACCAGCCGGATGGTCTTGTTCCGCAACTGACGCTCCTTCCGGTCGAGAATCCGTACCGGAACCTCCTCATAGGTAATGTCAGGCTGAACTGGAACTGGGATATCTGCCAGCACATGCGTCGGATCGGGTACATATCTCCTCAGCATGGATACATGAAATACATCGTGCACGCCTGACAGGGACGGTGGTAGTGCCAGTCGGTAAGCTACTGCTCCGATCCTCTCCAAGATCTCGAAGGGACCAATGTACCGCGGAGCTAGCTTACCTCTGAGGCCAAATCTCTTCACCCCTTTCGTGGGTGAAACTCGTAGAAATACATGGTCGCCAACAGAGAACTCCAGTGGTCTGCGTCTCCGATCAGCATAGCTCTTCTGACGATCCTGCGCCTCTGACATCCTCCGTCTGATAGTACGGACCAACTCTGCATCCTGCTGAACTCTATGAGGTCCCAACAACTGGGCCTCTCCAACCTCATCCCAGAGGACGGGTGTCCGACAAGGTCTACCATACAACGCCTCAAACGGTGCCATCTGGATAGCCGAATGGAAGCTGTTGTTGTAGGCAAACTCTACCAATGGCAGATGGTCCTCCCAACTGCCTCCGAAATCCATAACACATGATCTCAGCAGGTCCTCTAAAGTCTGAATGGTCCGCTCTGACTGTCCATCTGTCTGTGGATGGAAGGCTGTACTGAAACGGAGCTGTGTGCCCAAGGCCTGCTGCAGACTCTGCCAGAAACGAGACGTAAACCGTGGATCTCTATCCGAAATGATACTCAATGGAACGCCATGTAGTCTGATAATCTCTCGGCAATACAAATCTGCTA
This sequence comes from Zingiber officinale, assembly GCF_018446385.1. Classification (NCBI taxonomy): domain Eukaryota; kingdom Viridiplantae; phylum Streptophyta; class Magnoliopsida; order Zingiberales; family Zingiberaceae; genus Zingiber; species Zingiber officinale. The sequence continues at coordinate 168,033,240 of NC_055987.1, read as the reverse complement.
ATCGATCCAGGGGATCAGTCCTCCGAATCGCTAAGAAGTGCGCTGATTTGGTTAATCGATCAACGATTACCCAAATCGCGTCATGGCCTCGTCGTGTCCTCGGCAACCCTACCACAAAGTCCATGGTAATGTGATCCCACTTCCACTCAGGAATAGGAATCCGCTGAAGTAATCCTGCAGGTCTCTGGTGTTCAGCCTTCACCTGCTGACAAACAAGACATCTAGCTACGAAATCCGCGATGTCTTTCTTCATACCGTTCCACCAATAGGAACGTCTCAAGTCTCGATGTGAGATCATTTGGCACGATCGACATATATAGGCGGGTATTTCTTGCTTTATCTCTTTAGTATTTTGATCCTAGTGCATGAGCTTCATGTTCAGATAGTTGTTGTATCTATCCTGACTCCACTCTTATTTTTCCTGCGTTTGATACTTCCACTCAATCTTTGAGCTACTCATTTCTGTATCTATACAGTCTCTCGTTGCTATTCATGATATTTGGCAGATACGATAGTACTAGGTATTGGATACCAGATACCAGACATTAGATAGTAGGTATTGGATATATGGACACCTGATACCATGTTTACCTGCTTTGATTTCTGTTTATTTACACACCTTGCTGAGCATGCTGGCTTCATGTAGCATACCTGTTTCTGTTTATATATATATGATGACTGCTGCATTTTCGCATCATGTCATTGCATGCATAGCCGACGACTTTGGCTCCCTTGTGGTTGAGACGGTCGTTGGCCTGAGCCGCACGCTCGGCCGCTCATGGGTAGTGGTAGCTGGAGCGTGCCGCTTGTCCTGTCGTATCACACTCGGCCACTCATGGGTAGTGGCGGCTGGAGTTGCGGCAGCAGGGACCCCGTCGCAGACGTAGCTATTCAGCTACTATGCACCTGTCCATCCGGTCACTCGAGAGTAGTGGCGGCCTTTGGGTGGTACAGTTTGTCATCGATCCGGCCTCTCGACCATACAGGGGTCGTGGTGCAGAGAGGTGGGCGGGGTGACCATCCGTACATACGCTGTTGTTTATATCTGCTGGTTGTTTACTTATGCTATTGTTGCTTATCTATGCTGCTGTTGCTAGATTATGCTGCTGTTGTTTATTTATGTTGTTATGCTTACATAGGTTGAGATTTATACCTGTGATATGTGTTTAGACATTGGCTTACTTACCATTGACTTGTATATACCTCACATGATACCATGTAGTTATGAGCAGTACTGTAGCACAGTAAGTGTGAATCTCGAAAAATCTTGACGAACAGGGAAGGATCCTGTTCAGTCGACGAAAAGAAGGATCGGTCGACCGGACCCTTAATGATTATTAAATGTCGAAGATCGAATCAGCATCAGATCTCAACAAAGATGGAAGGGAGATGGTTCAGTCGACCAAGCGTAAGGATCGGTCGACCGAACGTTGACGACTCTTATAAAAGAGAGCTCGAGGTCTGAGACTGGAAGAAGGATTCTGGTTGATTCGAAGTTCATCTCTGTACAAACTACTTGTAAAGGCGCAGTAAGTGCGAATCTCGAAAAATCTTGACGAATAGGGAAGGATCCTGTTCAGTCGACTGAAAAGAAGGATCGGTCGACCGGACCCTTAATGATTATTAAATGCCAATGATCGAATCAGCATCAGATCTCAGCGAAGATGGAAGGGAGATGGTTCAGTCGACCAAGCGTAAGGATCGGTCGACCGAACGTTGACGACTCTTATAAAAGAGAGCTCGAGGTCTGAGACTGGAAGAAGGATTCTGGTTGATTCGAAGTTCATCTCTGTACAAACTACTCATAAAGGCGCAGTAAGTGCGAATCTCAAAAATCTTGACGAACAGGGAAGGATCCTGTTCAGTCGACTGAAAAGAAGGATCAGTCGACCGGACCCTTAATGATTATTAAATGCCAATGATCGAATCAGCATCAGATCTCAGCGAAGATGGAAGGGAGATGGTTCAGTCGACCAAGCGTAAGGATCGGTCGACCGAATGTTAACGACTCTTATAAAAGAGAGCTCGAGGTCTGAGACTGGAAGAAGGATTCTGGTTGATTCGAAGTTCATCTCTGTACAAACTACTCGTGCTACAATTCTTCTGCACATCTTCAAGCAAGCAACTCCGTCTGGCCGACCGAGCTTCATCTTCTACTCTTGTCGGTATAATTATTTAAAGCTTGCATTGTATTCGATTTAAAAGAAGATAGTGTTAGATCATAAGCGTTCGATAGAGGGGGGTGAATATCGATTAAAAAAATTATCGAGAATACGTAGCGAAAAGAGTAAAGCAAAAAGAAATGACACAAGTAATTTTTACTTGGTTCGGAGCCTGTGTCAACTCCTACTCCAAGGCCCGCACACAAGGGTGCTTTCGATGGGTAATTCACTAGCAATTCAAAATTGTTTACAACTTAAAGTACATGAAAGCTAATGAAAGAAAAACAATACTGACAAAAAGAAGAATGAAAAGAAACAGAGCGTTGTCAGACTATCTTCGCAGCGTCGCAGGAGCACCAGAGAGCGAATCGTGAGTTGCTGTTGGAGCTTCAGTCTTGACCCTCCTTATATAGGAGGTTCGGGCGCCTGAAACCTCCAGGGCACCCTGAATATGACATAGCCGAGCCAACCAGGGCGCCCCGCGTGGCAAGATGACATTGTGGATAAAAGTTCACCTCCGAGCGCCCGGGTCCCTCCCGAGCGCCCGGACCTCCGGGCGCCCGGGTCCCTCCCGAGCGCCCGGACCTCCGGGCGCCCGGAACCATCCCGGCAGCCTGACCCTTATCTTCCAACAGATTCCTTCTTGTAAGAAAACGTTAGTCTAGAGACAAATATAAGATATATCCTGTAACACATAGTATTGGCACAGTTTAAAATTAAACAGAATATTAATTAGATTCCGTCTCTCCGAGATCGGAATCTAGTCAGGATCTCGACTTAGAGTTCTGAAATGGTTCTAAGTCAGATCGGTGCCTAAATTCCCTTCTCGGGAATGCGTCCTCACAGTCACTCCCCTCCAGTGACTTACCTTCACTTACCTGCCAGACGTCCAGTCAGCCCTTCGACCCGTCTGGGCTTCGTGCCAACTATCCGGTCAGCCCGTCGACCTAGATGGACTTCGTGCCAAACATTTGGTCAGCCTATCGACCCATTTGGACTTCATGCCAGCTATCCGGTTGGTCCGTCGACCTAGCTAAGCTTCGTGCCAGACATTAGGTCAGCCCGTCGACCTGTCTGGGCTTCTTCTGCACACTCGATCAGAGTGTTAGATAACAACGAAACTAACTTAACCTATTTTGTCATTCATCAAAACTCTAGTTAGACCGTTAGTGCTAACCGCACCAACAATCTCTCCCTTTTTGATTCAATGATAACCTGGTTAAGTTAGTGAAAAATATGCAAGTAAAAAACAAGCATAAGGTTGTTAAGTTAGATTTTTAAATTTTGTTATTTTTGTTGTTTTAACTGACTTAACCACCTAACCCTCCCCCTTTGACATTCATCAAAAAATTAACATTGAGCAGCTTGTAAAAAAATGCAAGGAAAAAAACATTTAGAAATGTAAGTCAGATCATCTTAGGGGAGTTTAAGTTAAAAACATAGAATTTAAGTTTTTAACTCTTATCTTTTTCAAAAAGTAGCTACATTTAACTTTAAAGATAATTGTAATTTTAACTTAATCTTTCTAAAAAAATATTAAAGTTAAGTTCAATTTACAAGTCAAGTTTTTTTTTTTAAACTAAGTAAAATCAAGTTTGAGTTTGTAAAACTTAACTAAGTAAAATATATTTTCAACTCTGAGTCTGTAACCTCCAATTTTCAAAAAATAAATTTTTAAAAATATGTTTTTAAACTTAAGTAGAATACAATACCATAATTTTCAAAATGAAGAATCCAAGTTTCAATATCAACTTTTTACATAAGTTTGGAGGGTTTAAATCAAAGACTAAGTTTAGAAGTTGTCATTTTCAAAATTGAATTTGAAAAGTTTAAAAACATAAAGCTAATTTTCAAAAATGATTTTAACTTTCAAAACTAATTTTGAAAAATCCAAAGAAATTTTCAAAACACTTAGGTTTGACTTGATTTTAAAAAGAGGTATTTTTCAAAAATTAATTTTAAAATAAGTATAAAAATAATTAACCTCCCCCTGAACCTGACATTACAAAAATCTATCTAACCAGTTAGTTATTTACTGACTATTAGAGGATAACAACTTTCACTTGGTTAGTCAAGTTAAGTCTAAGCATCAGTTAGTGTTTGACTACACTGAATGACTTAATTTGATTAATATCTGTTTGGTATTTAACACCCAAACTTATATCGATGCACTGACATAAGCATCTTAAGTCCAAGCAATTTGCCTATGCATCTCACCCCTTTCTATATTTGGCAATCACAAACAAGGGAATCCTAGGATGTTGGTGAGATACTCAAGTACTAGCCCTAGGGGAACATGCTTTCTAAGGGATTGTCCTAGTTTAAGGCTAAAATTGTTTTTGAAATTCTAAAAATGGGAAATTTTGAAAACATAAAAGCATTTTTCCTTAGAATTTGAAAATAACCATTTTTTTAAAACAATTTTAAAATTCCTAATCTATTAAACACATCCCTAATTTTCTACGTAAATTGTTAAACTCACTTTCAGGGAGGGGTTTAGTAAATATGTCAACTAAATTAGATTTTTGGCTCAATGTACTTGAGTTCAATGTCTCCTTTAGTGACATGATCCCTGATAAAGTGATGCCTAATTTCAATGTGTTTGGTTCTGGAATGATGCACTGGATTTTTTATTAAATTAATTGAACTAATATTGTCAATTAATACTTTTACTTTTGTAAGGTTTAAGTTAAAATCTTTTAAAGTGTGCATCATCCATAATAGTTGTGCAATGCATTCTCCTATGACTATATATTATGACTCAGTTGTAGATAGAGCAACACAGTGTTGCTTTCTACTGAACCAGCTAACAAGTGATGGACCTAGTAGTTGACATCCACCGTTTGTGCTTTTGCGGTCTAGTTTGCACCCAGCATAATCTGAGTCAGAATACCCTATTAATTCAAAATTATTAATTCTATGATACCAAATACCTACATTTGTTGTTCCTTTAAGGTATATAAAGATTTTTTTGACTTGAGTCAAATGTGATTCTTTAGCACAGGTTTGGTATCTAGCACACTTACTAACTACAAATAAGATATTGGGTCGACTTGCAATTAAGTACAGTAGGCTACCTATGACACTCCTATAGTATTTTAAGTCAACTGGTTTTCCATTGGCATCGTCATCTAGGATTGTGTTTACTGCCATAGGTGTTTTTATTTCTTTAGTATTTTCCATTCTAATTTTTTTAAGTAATTTATTAGTGTATTTTTGTTGATAAATATAATTACCTTCATTTGTTTGTTTGATTTGTAATCTTAAAAAGTAAGTTAATTTGCTTAATAGACTCATTTCAAATTCTTGTTCCATTAGATTTGTAAATTCATCTAAAAATTCTGAGTTAGTTGAACCAAAAATTATATCATCTACATAGATTTGGGCTATAAAAATATCCTCGTTTATTAACTTAACAAATAGGGTTGGGTCAATTTGTCCTTGGTTGAACCCTTTGGATATTAGGTAAGAAGTTAACCTTTCATACCATGCCCTAGGTGCTTGCTTAAGTCCATATAAAGCTTTCTTTAATTTAAATACATAGTCAGGATGTTCTAGACTTTCAAATCCAGGTGGTTGTCCTACATAGACTTCTTCTTTTATTAATCCATTTAGGAAGGTAGATTTAACGTCCATTTGATACAATCTGAACCCTTTATGGGCTACATAACTGAGTAACATTCTAATGGACTCTAATCTAGCTACTGGGGCATAAGTTTCATCATAGTCAAGTCCTTCTACTTGACTAAACCCTTTAGCAACTAGCCTAGCTTTATTTCTAGTAATTTCCCCATTTTCACTTAGTTTATTTCTAAATACCCATTTTGTTTCTATTACTTTTTTATTTTTAGGTGGTGGTACTAAATCCCAAACTTCATTTCGCTCAAATTGAATTAGTTCTTCCTGTATAGCTATGACCCAGTCTGGGTCAAGTAAGGATTCAGCTATGGTTTTAGGTTCAATTTTTGAAATTAAAAAAATTTGGCTTAGGTTTCTAAAGGATGACCTAGTCTGAACCCTTAGGTCTGGATCACTAATTATTTGATCAGTTGGATGGTTTGGGTTGACTCTTATGGTTCTAAGAGGTTGATTTTCTTGAGTTCTTTCTTCCTCTTCATGATTTAAGTCTTGATTAGTTCCTTCTTGATTACTATTGCTTTGAATGAACTCAATTGGCTGAAGTTGGGTTTGATCTAAGTTTGGTTTGGATTCCTCAAATTTTACATTGGTGGTTTCTTCAATTCTTAATGTAACCTTATTATATATTCCGTATCCCCTACTGTTGAGTGAATATCCCACAAAAATTCCATTTTTTACTTTAGAAGTAAATTTTCCTAAATGTTCCCTTGTGTTTAAGATAAAGGTTGGGCACCCAAATACTTTAAAATATTTTATATTGGGTTGTTTATTATAATAAACTTTGAAAAAGGTTTTATTATGTATTTTATTTAGGGTTGTTCTATTTTGCATGTAGCAAGCTGTACTAACAGCTTCTGCCCAAAAATATTTGGAAAGATTATATTCATTTAACATAGTTCTAGAGGCTTCAATTAAAGTTTTATTTTTTTTTTCTACAATCTCATTTTGTTAAGGAGTTTTAGGGTACGAAAATTCGTGATGATAGCCACTTTCAAGACAAAATTTATTAAAGTTTTGATTTTAAAATTCTCCCCCATTATCACTTCTAATTCTCTTAATTTAAAGATCTTTTTCGTTTTCAACTTGTTTACAAAAGTTTGTAAAAATTTCAAAGGTTTCATCCTTATTTTTTAAGAATTTTACCCAAGTGAACCTAGAGTAGTCATCTATTATTACTAGACAATATAAACTACCGTTTATTGATTTGACCCCATGGGAGGCAAACAGGTCTAGATGTAAAAGTTCTAGTATTGAATTAGTTTGAGATTGATTAATTGGTTTGTGGGTAGATTTTGTTTATTTGCCTTGTTGACAAGCATTACATAAGGTTGAGTCTAAGTTAGGTAATTTTGGTAAGTTTCTAACTAATCCATTTAATCTGCTTATATTTCTAAAATTTGTGTGTGACATTATTCTATGTCATAACCAAGTTTCTTCTTTTTGTGTTAAATAACACTTAATTGAAGAAGTGGTTAAGTTAATTGCATAGATGTTGTCTTTTCTAAACCCTTTTAGACTTATCGTGGGATTATCTAGGTGTTTGATTAAGCATTCCGTAGATAAGAACCTAACCTTACACCTAGTGTCACGTAATTGGCTAATACTTAGGAGATTATACTTGAAATTTTCAACAAGTAAGACATTTGTAATAATAAAGTCAAATTTTAGTTCAATGTTACCTATATCAATTACCTTGAGTTTGCTATTGTTTCCAAAGGCAACTGTTCCTAAGCTTTTGTAAATAAGTTGGGTGAATTTAGTGTAATCTCCAGTCACATGTCTGGAGTAACCACTGTCCAAAATCCACTTGGTTTCTTACAATAGGTAGGAACTAAAATTAGTCTAAGTTTAAGCTGATAAATTTTAAGTTATTATTATTATTGACCAGAACTAAATTTTTAGGTTAGTTTTAAAATAAATCTTAAGTTGATTTAAAAAGTTTTAAGTTAATTTAAAATGAATTTTAAGTTAATTTAAAAATAATTTTTTAAAATATTTTTAGAGTTTTTAAAAAGAATTTTTAAAATAATTTTTAAAATTTCTGAAAGAATTTTTAAAGTTTTTAAAACAATTTTTAAATAATTTTTAAAATAATTTTTAAAGTTTTTAAAGAATTTTTAAAATAATTTTTAAAATTTTTTTAAAAAAATTTAAAATAATTTTTAAAGTTTTTGAAAGAATTTTTTAAATAATTTTTAAAGTTTTTAAAAGAATTTTTAAAATTTTTGAAAGAATTTTTTAAAATAATTTTTTAAAGTTTTTGAAAGAATTTTTAAAATAATTTTATAATTTTTTTAAAAGAATTTTAATTTAATTTGATTTAATTTTCAATTTAATTTAATTTAATTTAATTTTAATATATTTTATTTTATTTTAATTTAATTTAGTCCTTAGTCATCTCACCCGATCTACGTTTTCAATCAGGGAATCATATGATTTTGTGAGATGAATTTGGTTCAGTTTTAGGGTTTGGTTTAACTCTGTGTTAGATTCAGGTTTAGTTTTAGGTTCAACAAATAGACATTCTTTGGATAAACTTCTGGGCTATGGTGAGTCACTTGGACATCATTAGAGTAACCATGCCTTCGAGGTTTTCCAAATAGACATATCCACTAAACTTAATACAAAACCTTGGTCTAACTGGGATCCATAAAGGGTAGATTCGGTTAATTCCACTTAGCCAAATGCACCAAGTCGAAGCCATATCTTCCTAGACATGTATAGACTAAATTTCCCTAACGTACTATCATCTAAAACTTCACCAGTACCATAGGTCAAGTTAAATTTGGTCCCTTTCGAATTAGTCATAATTATCCTACCGAGTAGGTTAGTTTAGGTTACCCTGTCGGGTATGTTAGTTTTGGAGGTGTCAACTATTCTGGAGCCTCCCCCTGAATTATTGGCCTTTATTTTTTGATTTTAGTTCTTGGTTTATGTCTATTCTTTTTATAGTTATAATTTACTTGATGATATTCTAAGTCTTGGTGGGTTTAAAATATTTAGATTTTGAATTTGTTGGTCTAAGTTTGTATTTTGGTTTTTGAGTTGATTTATTTGATTTTACATAATATATTTTTTCTTTGGGTATGCAGTATTGGTTAAGTCCTACTTGCGTGGTTAAGCACACTTTCGGAACCCAAGCTTTACTTGATTGTTTGTGTTGAGTTATTAATGGCTTAAATGTTTTATTCGAACTTGACTTATAGCCAAGCCCGATTTTGTTGTAGAATGCCTTTTGATTATTTACAATTAGATCTAAATTTTTAGATCTAGTTGTAAATTTTTCTAACATTTCTTTTAATTTGTTAATTTCTATTTTTAGTGATAAATTCTCCTCCTCAAGTATTAGATCTTGAGTTAGATTTGAATTTTTGATTTGTTCCTTGAGGTTTTGATTTTCCTCAAGGAGCAATTTATTTTCTTTTTCTAATTTAACTAATTTACTATTCAAACATGCAATAATTTTAAAAAAAATTCTGTTTAGATTAAAATGTACCTCGTCGGGACCTTCGGAAACGGGTACAGACTCGTGGCTCGATTCGGGTAAGGACCTGTCTTCCGATTCTTCATCCAATTCTTCTTCGAGGGCCATCAGTGCGAGGTGGATCTGGTGCTTCTGATCTTTGGCCTCCGATTCGTCCGAGAAAGAGTCGTCCCAAGTCGCTTTGAGAGCCTTCTTCTTGGATGTCTTTGTCTTGTCGCTCTTCAGTTTCGGGCACTCGTTCTTGTAGTGGCCCTTCTTGTTGCATCCGAAGCACGTTACATTCTTTGGTTCGGGGGAGTTGATCTTCTGCAGGTCCTTTTTGTTGAAGCTCTTCTTTCTCCTGGTGAACATTTTCTTTACCAGGTTCACCAGGTACTCTTCATCTTCAATCTCTTGATCAGACTCTTCTTCGGGTTCAGGCTTGTTTTTAGATTTCTCTTTAGAGGAACCTACAAATAAGGCAACACCTTTCTTGGATCCAACGTTAGTCTGTTCATGTAACTCTAACTCACAAAATAATTCATCTAATTTTAATTTGGATAAATTTTTTGAAATTTTGTAAGCATCCACGATAGATGCCCACAAAGTGTTGCGTGGAAAAGCGTTTAACGCGTACTTGATTAGATCTCAGTTTTCCATCTGGTGTCCTATCACGTGGAGTCTGTTGAGGATATCTTTAATCCTCGTGTGAAGCTGACTCACCATTTCTCCTTCCTACATTTTAATATTAAATAACCTTTTTAATAATAGATCGCGCTTCGTTACCTTGGCGTCACTTGTCCCTTCGTGTAGTTCGACCAGTTTCTCCCACAATTCCTTTACGTTTTGGTACGATCCTACCCGGTTCAATTCTTCCTTCGTCAGTCCGCACTGGAGCACGTTGAGTGCTTTGAATTCCGTTGAAGCTTTCTTCTTCATATTCGGAGTCCACTATTCTGGGTCTAGTGGGATTTCGGAGTTGTCGACTGGCATCTTGTAGCCTCTGGTGACGCTGAACCATTGGTCAAAATCCGTCTTTAGTGTTGGTTGCTACTCGGAAAACCTAGAGGTTCCACTGTACAAAAATTTTGTACAAAGGTCTGAACCTTTTCCTAGCTACCATGTGTTCTTTTAAATTAAATTTTGGATCGCCTGCGGAACTTAACACGTTTGATCCAAAACTTAATCTATTTGTTCTTTTAGGTTTTGACTTGGATCTCCTGCGGAACTTAAAACGTTTGATCCAAATCACCTAAGTTATTAATTCCATTAAATATTAATTTCCAAAATTGGTTCCCAGTACTGACGTGGCGAGGCACATGGCCTTCTTGGATATGGGAGCAACCACCACCGACTAGACAAAACCTTTTAAGGAAAGCTAATATTTAATTTCTTAAAATAACTTTAGGTCAACCGAAAAGAACAATCAAATCACAAGGAAAAGAAAAACAAAAGAACACTATATCGAAAACAAATTCGAAACACTAGAATCGTATGCCTCTTGTATTTAGTATTATTTCCAAAAATAACTAGTATGATGCGGAAAGAAAAATTACTAGTTATACCTTTTAGAAAGACCTCTTGATCTTCTACCGTATTCCTCTTCTAACCTCGGACGTTGTGTGGGCAACGATCTTCCGAGATGAGAACCACCTAGGCACCTTCTTTCTTCTTCCTTCAAGTTTCGGCCAAGCACAAGAACTTCCAAAGGATGAAGAATTTTCCACCAACCAAGCTCCAAGGGATGCATGCTTTCTCTCCTTCTTCTCCTTCCTTGATTCGGCCACATCCTCCAAGCTCCAAGAGACGATAGATTTCGGCCACAACAAGAGGAGAGAAGAGAAAGGGAAGGGCCGGCCACCACACCAAGGAAAAGAGGGAGAAAATAGAATAGAGTCCTTAGCCTTGAAGCCTCCTCTACCCCCTCTTTTATAATCCTTGGTCTTGGCAAATAAGGAAAATTTAATAAAAACATCCTTAATTCTTTTGCCATTGAAAAGGAAAATTTATTTAATTAAAATAATTTTCTCTTTTCAAATTACAATGGCCGGCCACCACATAAATTCTCCAAACAAATAAAATTTTAAACAAAAATTAAAACTTCCTTATTTGCTTCCAGAAATTTATAAAAATTTGTCCAATAATTTTTATCCCTTCATGATTGGTTTATAAAAAGGAAATTTAATAAATTAAAATCTTTCTTTTAAACATGTGGATAAAAAGAAAGTTATCTCTATAAATTAAAAACTCTTTTAATCTACAAATAAGGAAAGATATCAAATCTTTTCTTAATCTTTTGTAGAAACTTATAAAAGAGAATATTTAATTTTTAACTCTCTTTTAAATCATGAACATGGTTAAAAAGGAAAGTTTTCTTAAAATTTAAAATCCTTCTTTAATCAACAAATAAGGAAAGATTTTCAAATTTTAAACTCTCTTTTAAACATGTAGATGATTTACAAATTAGGAAAGTTTTTACCAAAAAATTAAAACCATCCTTTTAAACTACAAATAAGGAAAGAGATTAATCTCTTCTCTTAATTTTTTGTAGAAAGCTATAAAAGGATATTTTTAATTTTTAAACTCTCTTTTAAAATCATGATATCCACATAAGAAATAATTTTAATAAAAATCCTTTTTAATATTCTAGTGGCCGGCCACCTAAGTTTGGGACCCAAGCTTTGGCCGCCCACCTACATGGCTCATCCACTTGGTCTTGGCCGGCCCTAGCTTGGGTTCCAAGCTAGCTTGGCCGGCCCCATTGGATGGGTAAGAAGGTGGGCATGCGGTGGATATAAATCTCTATATACTAGAGGCTACGATAGGGACCGAGAGGAGGAATTGGTTTTGGTCTCCCGATAAAATTAAGCATTCCGTGCTCGCCCCGAACACACAACTTAATTTTATCAATAATAATTCATTCCACTAGAGAACTATTATAGAACTACCGTACCAATCCCAAATTACATTTTGGGCTCCTTCTTATCATGAGTGTGCTAGTCTCCCTGTGTTTAAGATAACAAATGTCCACTAATTAAGTAAGTTACTGACAACTCACTTAATTAATATCTAGCTCCAAAAGTAGTACCACTCAACTTCATCATCATGTCGGACTAAGTCCACCTGCAGGGTTTAACATGACAATCCTTATGAGCTCCTCTTGGGGACATTCTCAACCTAGATTACTAGGACACAGTTTCCTTCTATAATCAACAACACACATTATAAGTGACATCATTTCTCAACTTATCGGGCTTATTGATTCATCGAACTAAATCTCACCCATTGATAAATTAAAGAAATAAATATCAAATATATGTGCTTGTTATTATATTAGGATTAAGAGCACACACTTCCATAATAACTGAGGTCTTTGTTCCTTTATAAAGTCAGTATAAAAGAAACGACCTCTAATGGTCCTACTCAATACACTCTTAGTGTACTAGTGTAATTATATAGTTAAGATAAACTAACACCTAGTTACACTACGACCTTCCAATGGTTTGTTCCTTTCCATCATGGTTGTGAGCTACTGTTTATAATTTATAAGGTACTGATAACATAATCTTCTGTGTGTGACACCACACACCATGTTATCTACAATATAAATTACTTGAACAACTACATTTATCACAAATGTAGACATTTGACCAATATGATTCTTATTTCTAGATAAATGTTTTATACCAAAAGCTAGGCTTTTAGTATACATTCTAACAATCTCCCACTTATACTAAAAGACTAAGCTGCCATATCTGCTGCCATACATCTGATTCCCATGCCTTTCAAAAAGCTCTTGCCTTAAGGACCTTAGGTTATCATCTGATGCAATCTAGGCGGTACCAACTTCTCCTCGTTATACAATTTCTCGTATTGGGTAGTACTTGCGCTCTATTGTGTTTACTTGCCTTATAGACTCATCGTTTCTTCGAGTTTGCTATTGCACCATTATTATTACAATAAATTGTAATAATCTTTGGACAAACTAGAAATCATATCTAAGTCTATCTTGAGGTTATTAAGTCATTCATCTTTTATGGCTACCTCAGAGACTTGCCATATACTCAGCTTCTATGGTGGAGTCCAGAAAAACACCTATGCTTATCACTCTTCCATAGTTATGACTTTTCCTCCTAAAGTAAACACAAAACCCCGAGGTCGACTTATTATTGTCCCTATCCGATTGGAAGTCAAAATCCGTGCAACCTACAGGAACCAAATTAACTGCCTTGTAAGCTAGCATATAATCTCTAGTGCCTCTAAGGTACTTTTAATATATGCTTTACTGCAGTCCAATATCCTTGTCTAGGGTTACTTTGATATCTGCTAACTATGCCCTTGGCAAAACAGATTTCTGATCTCGTGCATAGCATACATTAGGTTGTCTAACTGCCGAAGCATAAAGAACTGCCTACATGTCCTCAATCTCCTTTGATGTCATCGGAGACATCTCTTTAGATAAAGATACTCCATGCTTAAAAGGTAAGAAACCTTTCTAGGAGTTTTTGCATGCTAAAAACGAGCAAGGATTTTTCCGATGTATTAAGCTTGGGATAAGAATATATATATATATATATATATATATATATATATATATATATATATATATATATATATATATATATATATTTTCTTGCGATCCCTTATTACTTTGATGTAAAAAATATATACATTCTCCCAAGTCCTTTATATCGAATTATTTGGACAACCATACCCTTACTTCTGACAACATTTTGATACTGTTTCCAACTACCAAAAATGTTATCTACGTATAGTACAAGAAATACCACCACGTTTCCATCATACCTTTTGTATACACAAGACTTATCCGTTTATTCAATAAATCCATAGGTCTGGATTACTTTGATAAACTGAATGTTCCAAGACCTTGAAGCTTTGCCTCAGTCCATAGACTGATTGAGCTTGCACACAAGATGCTCTTAGCCCTTTACAATGAACCCTTCTGGTTACTTTATATGGATGCTTTCTTCAAGACTTCCATTAAGGAATGCTGTCTTGACATCCACTTGCCAAATAGATAAAAGAATCCGGATAGACTTAAGCATGGTTACCAGTGAAAAAGTTTCCTTTTTCATCTAGCCTTGCTTTTGAAAGTTTCTACCTTCCTGTTTATCCCTCTTTTCCTATTATAGACCTTTTTACACCCAAAGGTTTTTACACCATTTGGTGTTTCTACAAGCTTCCATATTTTATTAGAATACATATATTCTAATTCTGTTATTCATTACTCTTTGCCAAGATGTTGCATCTTTATCTTGGAGTGCTTCGTCATATGTCCGGAGATCAGGTTCATGTCCTCTAGGGATCGAGTCCAAAAACTCTCCCAAAACATGAATCCTTTTAGGTTGCCTAACAACCCTCCCACTACGACAAGGCACTTTCTGTAATTGTGTATCATTTGTGATACGTGTTGCAGTTTCCTTGTGGTATCTCATCTTGTACAGTTGGTACTAGATAAGCATGTCTTTTATTATTTCCTTAAGAACAAATTTTCTTATGGGCACATGGTTTATTACATAGTCCTTTTCTAAAAATCGGTCATTGATGCTAACAATGACCTTCTGATTTTTAAGACTATAAACCTACTTTCATTTCTCTAGGATAACCCACAAACAAGTGAATTCCTGTCCAACTTATCATTGTCTCTCTTCTGCATATGTGCTGGACTACCCGAATCCGAATATGCTTCGAAATAGGCTTACGCCTATTCAGCAATTCTATATGAGTAGAGAGTTCTGTCTTTGGAAGGTACTATATTCACTTCCATTTCCAGAGTATATCCTTAAAATGATTTTGGTAATATTCTAAATAACTCATCAATCTACTTATTTCGATAAGAGTCATATACCTTCCTTTATATACACCATTCTGTTGGGGTGTACTAGGTGCAGTTAGTTGGGATTGAATCCCTACTTCTGATAAGTAACTCCTAAATTGTCCTAAGAGGTACTTGCCACTACGATCTTACCATAGTGACTTGATACTTTTACTTTAACGTTCCTCCACATCAGCCTTATACTCTTTGAACTAATCAAAGCACTTAGTCTTGCGGCACATTAAGTAAATGTATTTGTATCTTGAATAGTTGTCCATAAAATAGACGAAATATTCGATACTACCTCTTGACTGGATAGTCATAGGATCACACAAATCAGAATGAACCAATTCAATATATCTTTGGCTCCATACCCCTTAGACTTAAAAGCTTCTTGGTTATTTTTCCTTCCAAGTAAGACTCGCAGGTTGGAAAAATTTCCACTACTAATGAACCCAAAAGTTCATCAGCTACCAATGAATCCTACTCAAGTTAATATAACCTAGCCTTAGATGCCAAAGATATAATTGGTTCTTTTCCGAAGGTTGCTTTCTCTTAAAGTTAGAAGATGTGTTACTAATTTCCATTTGTTGCATCGTGGGAGTTATTGGATTATAATTTGTCAACCAACATACCAGAATAGATAACTTCCCTATTTTTCTTGATAACAACTTTGTTATCAAAATAGACACAATATCTATTCTATAATAGTTTTGAAACTGAAATCAGGTTCTTTCTAAACTTAGTATGTAAAGACAATTTCTAATAATCCATATTTTATTCCCATTAGAGAATAAACCTCTCCTACTGCAACAGCTGCTACTTTTGCAGTAGTGCCCATGTGGACGGTGTTTTAATTTTTATTTAGTTGTCGGGTTTCCTGGAACCCTGCAATGAATTGCAGACATGATTAATGGCATCTGTATCTACACTCCAGGTTCTGGTAGATAACACCACTAGACATGTTGTTAGAATGTATACTAAAAGCCTAGCTTTTGGTATAAAACATTTATCTAGAAATAAGAATCACATTGGTCAAATGTCTACATTTGTGATAAATGTAGTTGTTCAATTAATTTATATTGTAGATAACATGGTGTGTGGTGTCACACACAGAAGATCATGTTATCAGTACCTTATAAATTATAAACAGTAGCTCACGACCAAAATGGAAAGGAACAAACCATTAGAAGGTTGTAGTGTAATTAGGTATCAGTTTATCTTGACTGTATAATTACACTAGTACACTTAGAGTGTATTGAGTAGGACCATTTGAGGTCGTTTCTTTTATACTGATTTTATAAAGAAACAAAGACCTCGGTTATTATGGAAGTGTGTGCTCTTAATCCTAATATAATAACAAGCACATATATTTGATATTTATTTCTTTAATTTATCAATGGGTGAGATTTAGTTCGATGAATCAATAAGCCCGATAAGTTGGGAAATGGTATCACTTATAGTGTGTGTTGTTTATTATAGAAGGAAACTGTGTCCTAGAGATACTAGGTTGATAATGTCCTCAAGAGGAGCTCATAAGGATTATCATGTTAAACCCTGCAGGTGGACCTAGTCCGACATGATGATAAGGTTGAGTGGTACTACTCTTGGACTAAGATATTAATTAAATGAGTTGTCAGTAACTCACTTAATTAGTGGACATTCGATATCTTAAACACAGGGAGACTAACACACTCATGATAAGAAAGAGCCCAAAATGTAATTTGGGATTGGTGCGGTAGTTCAATAATAGTTCTCTAGTGGAATGAATTATTATTGATAAAATTAAGTTGTGTGTTCGGGGCGAGCACGGGATGCTTAATTTTATCGGGAGACCAAAACCAATTCCTCCTCTCGGTCCCTATCGTAGCCTCTTAATTATAGAGTACTATACCCACCTATACCCACCTTCTTACCCATCCTATAGGGGCAGGCCAAGCTAGCTTGGAGACCAAGCTAGGGCCGGCCATAGGTATGTTCATGGGTGAATTCATGTGGCCGGCCCTATTAAAATAAAAAGGAATTTTAATTTTAAAAATTTTCTTATGTGGATAATATAATTTAAAAGAGAGTTTAAAATTTTAAATCCTTCCTTTTATAAGATTCTACAAAAGATTAAGAGAAGAGTTAAAATCTCTTTCCTTATTTGTAGATTAAAAGGTTGATTTTAATTTTGGTAAAAACTTTCCTTTTAATTATATTCATGATTTAAAAGAAAGTTTAAAAATTAAAAATTCTCTTTTATTAGTTTCTACAAAAGATTAAGAAAAGATTTAATATCTTTCCTTATTTGTAGATTGAAAGGAGATTTTAATTTTTAGAGATAACTTTCCTTTTGGAAATTATCCACATGTTTAAAGAAAGATTTTAATTTATAAAATTTCTTTTTATTAACCAATCATGAAGGATTAAAATTATTGGAGAAATTTTTATAAATTTCTAGAAACAAATTAGGAAGTTTTAATTTTTGTTTTAATTAAAACTCTCCTTGTTTTGGGGAGAAGAGTGGCCGGCCATTATAATTTGAAAAGAGAAAATTATTTTAATTAAATAAATTTTCCTTTTCAATGGAAAAGAATTAAGGAAGTTTTATTAAATTTTCCTTATTTGCCAAGACCAAGGATTATAAAAGAGGGGGTAGAGGAGGCTTCAAGGCGAACGACTCTATTCTATTTTTCCTCTCTTTTCTCCTTGGGTGTGGCCGGCCCTTTCTTTCCTCTCCTCTCCTTTGTGTGGTCGAAACCTTCTCATGGTGGAGATAGCTTTGGTGGCCGGATCTAAGAAGGAGAAGAAGGAGAGAAAAGAAGCCTCTTTTCTAGCATCCCTTGGAGCATGGTGGTGGTGGCCGAACCTCTTCATCCTAGGAGAAGTTTTGATGGCCAAAACTTGTAAGGAAGAAGAAGGTGCTTGGTGGTTCTCATCTCGGAAGATCGTTGCCCACACAACGTCCGAGGTTAGAAGAGGAATACGGTAGAAGATCAAGAGGTTTTTCTATAAGGTATAACTAGTAATTTTTCTTTCCGCATCATACTAGTTATTTATGGAAATAATACCAAATACAAGAGGCTTACGATTCTAGAATTTCGAATATATTTTTCGATGTTGTGTTCTTTTGTTTTTTCTTTTCCTTGTGATTTGATTGTTCTTTTCGGTTAACCTAAAGTTATTTTAGGAAATTAAATATCAGCTTTCTATAAAAGGTTTTGTCTAGTCGGTGGTGGTTGCTCCCATATCCAAGAAGGCCATGTGCCTCGCCACGTCAGTACTGGGAACCAATTATGGAAATTAATATTTAATGGAATTAATAACTTAAGGTGATTTGGGTCGAACGTGTTAAGTTCCGCAGGAGACCCAAGTCAAAACCTAAAAGAACGAATAGATTAAGTTTTGGATCAAACGTGTTAAGTTCCGCAGGCGATCCAAAATTTAATTTAAAAGAACACATGGTAGCTAGGAAAAGGTTCAGACCTTTGTACAAAATTTTTGTACAGTGGAACCTCTAGGTTTTCCGAGTAGCAACCAACACATATTTCAACTAATAAATTAAATACACCTATATTGTTCTTAGTTTTAAGAAGACAGTCTACCTTAATGTCCAAGTCCTATTTCCAATCATTACAATTGGGACTACTAAGTCTTTTCTACAATATAACAACTAGGGAATTGACAAACATTTTAAATTCTAAGAGTTACAAAAATATTTGGTCAAGATCGACTCCTTAAAATTCCCATGAATTTTGTATGCCACGATAGTGTGGACGTATACAAAATCAAAGAGGAGATTTTATCCATTAATTTTATTATCCCATCAACTTTTCTTTATGATAAATAAAATTAATAGTTGATATGTCTTTGATCAAATATTTGGTCAAAACTTTTGAATTTAAAATAACATTGATTCCTCAAACAATATTATTTAAATTCACCAACACCTCAAACACCGTGAATTTTACATGCCACGATAGTGTGGACGTATACAAAATTAAACATTTGTAAGAGGAGGGGTTTACCCATTAATTATCTTGTCAATAAATCTTTATGACAAATAAAATTACCTCAAACACCGTGAATTTTGTATGCCACGATAGTGTGGACGTATACAAAATCAAACATTTGTAAGAGGAGTTTTTAATTTTATTATCTTGTCAACCTATTTATTTGACAAATTAATAGTTGGTTTTCTTCGGTCACACAAATAATAGCAGGGACTCCGATGGGGAGGATACTATTAGACGTGCCTAAGTGTTTACCATTACTTGACACTAAGTCCATTAATAAGATTGTGCCCCTTCCGATGGGGAAGATCACACGCTCTTAATTAACTTCCTATAGTCATCCAAAATGGAAGTTTAAGCTAGTGATCCGCAAACAAGCTCATCCGATATGGAGGAAGGCACTCAGAGCCAATGCGCAAGCTTGTTGCATCACTTATAAACCAGTAATGGAGACAATGGAATTTATTTAAAAATAAATCCCTCTCCCACTTAGTTATTTAAAGTGAGGAATTTTGACTATGCTAGCCTACTTAGCATGCATACTAACAAGCACACATAACACAACATGAAAAGCAATAAATAGAAAAACTAATTTTCAACTATTATGGCTTTTTATCTATTGTTGTCCTCCGTGTGTCGCCAACCCTAGCTGCTGCCATCTTTGGCCACCGCCACCGGGTCTAGTTGTCGCATCCATCTTGCTCCTTGTTCCGCTGCGCCTCTGGTCCTCAAAAAGTTCCACGCCTTGCAAGATTCGATCTGTGACATAAATAGAATTTTACATTTTTCTATCCTATATTCCTCGAAGGAATGTACATGTAACTAGATCAGAAAATAAAATCCTAATAAAACTAAATACAGCTCCTACTGTATTTTACAATACAATCATGCACACACAATAAAATGCCCTTGACATGTCCAAGGGTCCAATCACACACACAATATCTATAAGCCATAATAGTTGGATCCTGCATCCACAAAGTTAGCACATTCTACTATTATCCTGCCTAAATTATATATGACATGTGCATAATTAAACTAATACCAAATACACAAAGGCAAAACCCTAGCTCTGATACCAATTGTTGGTTGCTACTTGGAAAACCTAGAGGTTCCACTGTACAAAAATTTTGTACAAAGGTCTGAACCTTTTCCTAGCTACCATGTGTTCTTTTAAATTAAATTTTGGATCGCCTGCGAAACTTAACACGTTTGATCCAAAACTTAATCTATTTGTTCTTTTAGGTTTTAACTTGGATCTCCTGCGGAACTTAACACGTTTGATCCTAATCACCTAAGTTATTAATTCCATTAAATATTAATTTCCAAAATTGGTTCCCAGTACTGACGTGGCGAGGCACATGGCCTTCTTGGATATGGGAGCAACCACCACCGACTAGACAAAACCTTTTAAGGAAAGCTAATATTTAATTTCCTAAAATAACTTTAGGTCAACCGAAAAGAACAATCAAATCACAAGAAAAAGAAAAACAAAAGAACACTATATCGAAAACAAATTCGAAACACTAGAATCGTATGCCTCTTGTATTTAGTATTATTTCCAAAAATAACTAGTATGATGCGGAAAGAAAAATTACTAGTTATACCTTTTAGAAAGACCTCTTGATCTTCTACCGTATTCCTCTTCTAACCTCGGACGTTGTGTGGGCAACGATCTTCCGAGATGAGAACCACCTAGGCACCTTCTTTCTTCTTCCTTCAAGTTTCGGCCAAGCACAAGAACTTCCAAAGGATGAAGAATTTTCCACCAACCAAGCTCCAAGGGATGCATGCTTTCTCTCCTTCTTCTCCTTCCTTGATTCGGCCACATCCTCCAAGCTCCAAGAGATGATAGATTTCGGCCACAACAAGAGGAGAGAAGAGAAAGGGAAGGGCCGGCCACCACACCAAGGAAAAGAGGGAGAAAAATAGAATAGAGTCCTTAGCCTTGAAGCTTCCTCTACCCCCTCTTTTATAATCCTTGGTCTTGGCAAATAAGGAAAATTTAATAAAAACTTCCTTAATTCTTTTGCCATTGAGAAGGAAAATTTATTTAATTAAAATAATTTTCTCTTTTCAAATTACAATGGCCGGCCACCACATAAATTCTCCAAACAAATAAAATTTTAAACAAAAATTAAAACTTCCTTATTTGCTTCCGGAAATTTATAAAAATTTGTCTAATAATTTTTATCCCTTCATGATTGGTTTATAAAAAAGAAATTTAATAAATTAAAATCTTTCTTTTAAACATGTGGATAAAAAGAAAGTTATCTCTATAAATTAAAAACTCCTTTAATCTACAAATAAGGAAAGATATCAAATCTTTTCTTAATCTTTTGTAGAAACTTATAAAAGAGAATATTTAATTTTAAACAATCTTTTAAATCATGAACATGGTTAAAAAGGAAAGTTTTCTTAAAATTTAAAATCCTCCTTTAATCAACAAATAAGGAAAGATTTTCAAATTTTAAACTCTCTTTTAAACATGTAGATGATTTACAAATTAGGAAAGTTTTTACCAAAAATTAAAACCATCCTTTTAAACTACAAATAAGGAAAGAGATTAATCTCTTCTCTTAATTTTTTGTAGAAAGCTATAAAAGGAAATTTTTAATTTTTAAACTCTCTTTTAAAATCATGATATCCACATAAGAAATAATTTTAATAAAAATCCTTTTTAATATTCTAGTGGCCGGCCACCTAAGTTTGGGACCCAAGCTTTGGCCGGCCACCTACATGGCTCATCCACTTGGTCTTGGCCGGCCCTAGCTTGGGTTCCAAGCTAGCTTGGCCGGCCCCATTGGATGGGTAAGAAGGTGGGCATGCGGTGGGTATAAATCTCTATATACTAGAGGCTACGATAGGGACCGAGAGGAGGAATTGGTTTTGGTCTCCCGATAAAATTAAGCATTCCGTGCTCGCCCCGAACACACAACTTAATTTTATCAATAATAATTCATTCCACTAGAGAACTATTATAGAACTACCGCACCAATCCCAAATTACATTTTGGGCTCCTTCTTATCATGAGTGTGCTAGTCTCCCTGTGTTTAAGATAACAAATGTCCACTAATTAAGTAAGTTACTGACAACTCACTTAATTAATATCTAGCTCCAAAAGTAGTACCACTCAACTTCATCATCATGTCGGACTAAGTCCACCTGCAGGGTTTAACATGACAATCCTTATGAGCTCCTCTTGGGGACATTCTCAACCTAGATTACTAGGACACAGTTTCCTTCTATAATCAACAACACACATTATAAGTGACATCATTTCTCAACTTATCGGGCTTATTGATTCATCGAACTAAATCTCACCCATTGATAAATTAAAGAAATAAATATCAAATATATGTGCTTGTTATTATATTAGGATTAAGAGCACACACTTCCATAATAACTGAGGTCTTTGTTTCTTTATAAAGTCAGTATAAAAGAAACGACCTCTAATGGTCCTACTCAATACACTCTTAGTGTACTAGTGTAATTATATAGTTAAGATAAACTAACACCTAGTTACACTACGACCTTCCAATGGTTTGTTCCTTTCCATCATGGTTGTGAGCTACTGTTTATAATTTATAAGGTACTGATAACATAATCTTCTGTGTGTGACACCACACACCATGTTATCTACAATATAAATTACTTGAACAACTACATTTATCACAAATGTAGACATTTGACCAATATGATTCTTATTTCTAGATAAATGTTTTATACCAAAAGCTAGGCTTTTAGTATACATTCTAACAATCTCCCACTTATACTAAAAGACTAAGCTGCCATATCTGCTGCCATACATGCCTTTCAAAAAGCTCTTGCCTTAAGGACCTTAGGTTATCATCTGATGCAATCTAGGCGGTACCAACTTCTCCTCGTTATACAATTTCTCGTATTGGGTAGTACTTGCGCTCTATTGTGTTTACTTGCCTTATAGACTCATCGTTTCTTCGAGTTTGCTATTGCACCATTATTATTACAATAAATTGTAATAATCTTTGGACAAACTAGAAATCATATCTAAGTCTATCTTGAGGTTATTAAGTCATTCATCTTTTATGGCTACCTCAGAGACTTGTCATATACTCAGCTTCTATGGTGGAGTCCAGAAAAACACCTATGCTTATCACTCTTCCATAGTTATGACTTTTCCTCCTAAAGTAAACACAAAACCCCGAGGTCGACTTATTATTGTCCCTATCCGATTGGAAGTCAAAATCCGTGCAACCTACAGGAACCAAATTAACTGCCTTGTAAGCTAGCATATAATCTCTAGTGCCTCTAAGGTACTTTTAATATATGCTTTACTGCAGTCCAATATCCTTGTCTAGGGTTACTTTGATATCTGCTAACTATGCCCTTGGCAAAACAGATTTCTGATCTCGTGCATAGCATACATTAGGTTGTCTAACTGCCGAAGCATAAAGAACTGCCTACATGTCCTCAATCTCCTTTGATGTCATCGGAGACATCTCTTTAGATAAAGATACTCCATGCTTAAAAGGTAAGAAACCTTTCTAGGAGTTTTTGCATGCTAAAAACGAGCAAGGATTTTTCCGATGTATTAAGCTTGGGATAAGAAAAAAAAAAAATATATATATATATATATATATATATATATATATATATATATTTTCTTGCGATCCCTTATTACTTTGATGTCAAAAATATATACATTCTCCCAAGTCCTTTATATCGAATTATTTGGACAACCATACCCTTACTTCTGACAACATTTTGATACTGTTTCCAACTACCAAAAATGTTATCTACGTATAGTACAAGAAATACCACCACGTTTCCATCATACCTTTTGTATACACAAGACTTATCCGTTTATTCAATAAATCCATAGGTCTGGATTACTTTGATAAACTGAATGTTCCAAGACCTTGAAGCTTTGCCTCAGTCCATAGACTGATTGAGCTTGCACACAAGATGCTCTTAGCCCTTTACAATGAACCCTTCTGGTTGCTTTATATGGATGCTTTCTTCAAGACTTCCATTAAGGAATGCTGTCTTGACATCCACTTGCCAAATAGATAAAAGAATCCGGATAGACTTAAGCATGGTTACCAGTGAAAAAGTTTCCTTTTTCATATAGCCTTGCTTTTGAAAGTTTCGACCTTCCTGTTTATCCCTCTTTTCCTATTATAGACCTTTTTACACCCAAAGGTTTTTACACCATTTGGTGTTTCTACAAGCTTCCAGATTTTATTAGAATACATATATTCTAATTCTGTTATTCATTACTCTTTGCCAAGATGTTGCATCTTTATCTTGGAGTGCTTCGTCATATGTCCGGAGATCAGGTTCATGTCTCTAGGGATAGAGTCCAAAAACTCTCCCAAAACATGAATCCTTTTAGGTTGCCTAACAACCCTCCCACTACGACAAGGCACTTTCTGTAATTGTGTATCATTTGTGATACGTGTTGCAGTTTCCTTGTGGTATCTCATCTTGTACAGTTGGTACTAGATAAGCATGTCTTTTATTATTTCCTTAAGAACAAATTTTCTTATGGGCACATGGTTTATTACATAGTCCTTTTCTAAAAATCGGTCATTGATGCTAACAATGACCTTCTGATTTTTAAGACTATAAACCTACTTTCATTTCTCTAGGATAACCCACAAACAAGTGAATTCCTATCCAACTTATCATTGTCTCTCTTCTGCATATGTGCTGGACTACCTGAATCCGAATATGCTTCGAAATAGGCTTACGCCTATTCAGCAATTCTATATGAGTAGAGAGTTCTGTCTTTGGAATGTACTATATTCACTTCCATTTCCAGAGTATATCCTTAAAATGATTTTGGTAATATTCTAAATAACTCATCAATCTACTTATTTCGATAAGAGTCATATACCTTCCTTTATATACACCATTCTGTTAGGGTGTACCAGGTGCAGTTAGTTGGGATTGAATCCCTACTTCTGATAAGTAACTCCTAAATTGTCCTAAGAGGTACTTGCCACTACGATCTTACCATAGTGACTTGATACTTTTACTTTAACGTTCCTCCACATCAGCCTTATACTCTTTGAACTAATCAAAGCACTTAGTCTTGCGGCACATTAAGTAAATGTATTTGTATCTTGAATAGTTGTCCATAAAATAGACGAAATATTCGATACTACCTCTTGACTGGATAGTCATAGGATCACACAAATCAGAATGAACCAATTCAATATATCTTTGGCTCCATACCCCTTAGACTTAAAAGCTTCTTGGTTATTTTTCCTTCCAAGTAAGACTCGCAGGTTGGAAAAATTTTCCACTACTAATGAACCCAAAAGTTCATCAGCTACCAATGAATCCTACTCAAGTTAATATAACCTAGCCTTAGATGCCAAAGATATAATTGGTTCTTTTCCGAAGGTTGCTTTCTCTTAAAGTTAGAAGATGTGTTACTAATTTCCATTTGTTGCATCGTGGGAGTTATTGGATTATAATTTGTCAACCAACATACCAGAATAGATAACTTCCCTATTTTTCTTGATAACAACTTTGTTATCAAAATAGACACAATATCTATTCTATAATAGTTTTGAAACTGAAATCAGGTTCTTTCTAAACTTAGTATGTAAAGACAATTTCTAATAATCCATATTTTATTCCCATTAGAGAATAAACCTCTCCTACTGCAACAGCTGCTACTTTTGCAGTAGTGCCCATGTGGACGGTGTTTTAATTTTTATTTAGTTGTCGGGTTTCCTGGAACCCTGCAATGAATTGCAGACATGATTAATGGCATCTGTATCTACACTCCAGGTTCTGGTAGATAACACCACCAGACATGTTGTTAGAATGTATACTAAAAGCCTAGCTTTTGGTATAAAACATTTATCTAGAAATAAGAATCACATTGGTCAAATGTCTACATTTGTGATAAATGTAGTTGTTCAATTAATTTATATTGTAGATAACATGGTGTGTGGTGTCACACACAGAAGATCATGTTAATTACATTTTGGGAACTACTGCACCAATCCCAAATTACATTTTGGGCTCCTTCTTATCATGAGTGTGTTAGTCTCCCTGTGTTTAAGATAACAAATGTCCACTAATTAAGTAAGTTACTGACAACTCACTTAATTAATATCTAGCTCCAAGAGTAGTACCACTCAACTTCATCATCATGTCGGACTAAGTCCACCTGCAGGGTTTAACATGACAATCCTTATGAGCTCCTCTTTGGGACATTCTCAACCTAGATTACTAGGACACAGTTTCCTTCTATAATCAACAACACACACTATAAGTGACATCATTTCCCAACTTATCGGGCTTATTGATTCATCGAACTAAATCTCACCCATTGATAAATTAAAGAAATAAATATCAAATATATGTGCTTGTTATTATATTAGAATTAAGAGCACACACTTCCATCTTATTAAGTCAGTATAAAAGAAACGACCTCTAATGGTCCTACTCAATACACTCTTAGTGTACTAGTGTAATTATATAGTTAAGATAAACTAACACCTAATTACACTACGACCTTCTAATGGTTTGTTCCTTTCCATCATGGTCGTGAGCTACTGTTTATAATTTATAAGGTACTGATAACATGATCTTCTGTGTGTGACACCACACACCATGTTATCTACAATATAAATTAATTGAACAACTACATTTATCACAAATGTAGACATTTGACCAATATGATTCTTATTTCTAGATAAATGTTTTATACCAAAAGCTAGGCTTTTAGTATACATTCTAACATTTAGATACACCTCCATCCGCTTCTTCTAGTACGAAAAATCATCCCCGTTGAACAGGAGAGGGCATTGTAACGCCCGAAAATTCTCGAAACTATTTTAGAAATATTCTATGATTTTTCTGGAATTTTAGAATATTTTTATGGAATTTTTAGAGTAGCGGAAGTAGCAAAACTAAATGGAAAACGAAAATAGCTTACGCGGGAATCGAACCCAAGACCTACGGGTCCTATGACTTATGGTGAACCAAAGTAACCAGGTGAACCCAGCAGGGTCGTGCTGAAAGGAAAGGGTTTCAATAATATTTATGTTAGGTTTGGGCGGAAATTATCACTTGATATAAATAGGAAATAAATGAGTGAAGGGTTATTTGGATCGTGATTTTCCTCTCCTCAAACCCCCACCGCCGAACCTTCCCTTCTCCTTTCCTTCTTTTGGCGCCAACCACAAGAAGGCCTAGGGTTCCTCTCCCTAGGGCCCTAAGAGCACCTTCTGGCAGCGATTCCAGCACAAGAACGTTCCCCTTCGCGAGAAGAACGCGTTGGAGCGAGGAGATTGTCGAAAGGATCGTCTCCACCAGAATTCTAGCGAATAGAGTTGTAAGAAAATTAGCGTACGAGGTAAGAAACCCCTCACCTACAGTATAAGTAGCTTCCGTATGATTTTTAGGCATTAGTTTAATTATATGCAGATTTTTAGCAATAGGGTGTGAATTAGCGCACACCAAGCATTTGATTAAATGCTTAGCTTAGCTAAATGCCATCCTAGGCATTTTAATAGCTTAGATAAATGCAATAGAAGCATTTTTACAGTTCATATGGTCTTGTTACAGCTTTTATGGAACTAGATGTCCAATGGGTGGGCTCCCACAGTCGCCTCTAGGTTCAGACAACCTAGCTCTAGGTTCAGATAACCTAGAAAGAGCAAGACAATCAATAATTAGCTATGTTCAGTATTTTACTTTTTCAGTGGCACTGTACAGGATTAGATATCCATTGGGCTGGGCTCCCATAGTCGGTCCCTAGGTTTAGATAACCTAGTAAACCTTGCTAAATTTATGATTTGCAACCCCGGGTCTAGTTAAGGATGCGCGCATAGCAAGTACAGTTGCCGGGCCCAAACAACAGTTTGATTATGTATTTTAATCTATTATGAATATAGTTTTCAAACATCACAAAATAGTTATGTGAATTCAGTACGGCTTTAGCATCAGATTGGTATTAGCTTAGCTCAACCATGGTATCAGTTTAGTTTTCTATTGATACAACATGATAGTTTATAATTAGCTTTATTGCCATGATCAGTTTTGTTTCTATGTGTTGTATGTCATGCCATGCTTAGCATATTCAGTATGTATTTCAAATAGCATGTTTTTAAAACATAATTTGCATCGTATGCATGTTTTGTGAGGTAGATGGTTTCTTACTAAGCTCTCAAGCTTACAGATACTTTTTCCTTATACTGCAGATAAAGGTAAAGGAAAAATGAACTAGTGGAGGCTGGAGGGCAATGCTACGAAGATGTGTGTGGGCAGGAACTTGGAATAGATATCTTGGGGAACCTTAGCAAGCTTTGTTTCAAACATTAGAACTTTTCAGTGTTTTTATCATTTTGCACTTTAGTATGTTAATCACTATGAATTAGTTAGCCATGCACTTTATTATGCTTAGAACACCTCTTTTATGTTGTTAGAATGTTAGCTGTCGTTGTTAGAGTGGTTCTTAGTCATTTTAGCACTTGTAATGTGATTGAGGCACGAAACAGTGCTGAAATCAGAGCTTAACTGCAAAATCAGAAACCCCAATCGATCGGTGGATCGATTGAGGGGTTCCCAATCGATCAGTTGATCAATTGGACAATCTGTTCCGCGAACAGTAGGCTTCTGGATCGATCCGCTGATCGATCCAGCCATTTCCATCGCGAACAGAGAGCTCTGGGATCGATCAATGGATCGATTGACCAGCCTGGATCGATCAGCCGATCGGTCCAAATTATTGCCCGAGCACAGTAGCGTGCTGGATCGATCATTGGATCGATCCGACGTTCCAATCGATCAATGGATCGATTGGGAGGTCTGATATCAACGGGAAAATGTCTAAGTTCAGTTCCTTGACAATGGGGAAGGTAAAACATGTCATGAATAGTTAGTTTACCTACCTTAGTATGTATAGAACCAAGAGATGTTAGTAGTTGAGTAAAATTTTATTTAGCACAGCTTCCGCATCTAGTTTTAGTGATGGTCAGGGAATAGTTTAGCACAGATTAATGTGACAATCAGCCTTACAGCCTAGTTAGTAGAAGGCGGGTCGTTACAGAGTGGTATCAGAGCCGTGTTCCATACTTCCTACACACACATCAGCATTGAACCTGCAGCTTCCAAGTAAGAAACGTCTCTCACTTTATTATGTTCTTTCTTTCATGTTGATAGATACTGTGACATGTTGATTGATGATAGTACCTAACATGTTAGTGATTGTAGTTACATACACATGATGGTATTAGTTATGTATGTCCTCTATGTCTTTAGAAATGGCACGAGGACGCCCAGCTAGAAGGGCACCAGCTACTGAGCCCCAGCATGAGGCAGGCAGTTCAGTGCCTCCCCCCAGACCTTACAGCACTAGTGGTTCAGTTACAGCAGCAGCTAGCTGAACAGCAACAGGAAATAGCTAGTCAGCAGAACACTCCCACTGTCACCCCGGAGCCAAACTTGGCAACACCAGTAGTCTTAGAGGTTCCACCAGTCCAGCCTACAGCACCAGTAGCCCCAGCAGTAGTAGAGGCAAAGAGAGAAGCCTATTTGATCCAGTGGTAGAGAGTCAAGCCCGAGAACTTCTCAGGCACCAGTGAACCATGGGATGCACAAGCCTGGTTCAAAACACTGGAGAGTACGATGGAGCTTCTGGACTGGCCAGAACATGAGAAGGTGAAGTGCGCCTCCTTCTGTCTGACAGGAGATGCACGCATGTGGTGGGAGAGAATCAGAGCGAAGCGCCCAGTAAATCAGATGACATGGGCAGACTTCGAGAAAGAATTCTTTGAGGAGTTCTTTCACACGCGGGTCACCAACCGCCACTACGACGAGTTCACTGAGTTTCGCCAGGGCAACCTCTCAGTGGAGGAAGCCGTGAAGAAATTCAACAGATTGGCTCGTCTATGCCCTGAATTAGTCAGCACAGAAAGTGAATGAGTCCGGTTGATGCTCAAGATGCTGAGGCCGGAAATAGCAATGAACGTGGCTGGTGGCGTTCATAGGCCACAAACCACAGAAGAGCTAGTGAGCAGTGCTCTAATCACTGAGCATTACCAGAATAGCATCAAGCAGCAGAAGCAAGTCCTCTCAGAAGCTAAAGGTCAAGGAGGCTCAGGCACTCAGAAACAGCAGGGCCACAGCTCCCATGGCTCTAACTGGAAAGGGAACTCCAGCAATAAGCGCAAACCAGGGAGTTACCCAAAAGGAGGACCAGCTAGTAAACAGCCCAGCTATCCAAAGTGTGCTACTTGTGGGAAATTCCACCCTGGAGTTTGTCGTAAGGGCACACGAGGATGCTTTGAATGCGGACAGGAAGGGCATATGGCCAAGCAGTGTCCAAACAAGATCAGTCTTCCTCAGCCACAGCCGATTCAATATGGAGGCCAGCCAGCTCAGTTACATCAGATGCAGGCCACTTTAGATGGTCCACATATCATCCAGGGAAGATTAGAAGCCCCTCCAGCTACGACCAATGCGAGGATCTACTCACTCACCAGAGAGGACGCAGCGAATACCTCGACAGTTGTTACAGGTCAGATTAGTATTTTACAGTAAAGTACAACTATCTTATTCGATACGGGGGCAACCCATTCATATATATCCAGGGCATTTGCTGAGAGGTTAGGAAGACCTCCAGAGGTACTCAGTAGTCAGTTCCTGACGACCTTACCCTCAGGAGAAATTATGGCATCTACGCACTGGCTCAGAGCAGTGTCGGTCACTATAGCAAACAGAGAGCTCTTTTGCGATCTGATAGTGATTAATATAACCGACTACGACGTTATCTTCGGGATGGACTTCTTGATCAAATACGGTGCCTCCATCGAATGCCGTAAACAGAAAGTCATATTCCAACCTGAAGCGGAAGCATAGTTCGAATTCGTCGGAGAACCCAGGAGAAAGGCCAAGAAGTTTCTCTCAGCTATGAAGGCACAGAGGTTGATGGATTCAGGATGTACGGGGTTCTTAGCACACGTAGTCGATTCGGGACAAGGACCAACTAGCAGAGAGTCGTATGTTACTACCATCTTCCGAAGAGTTACGGGCCTAGCACAGACGGGGAGATCGAATTTGAGATAGAGCTCATCCCGGTACAAATCTTATCTCCAAAGCACCTTACCGCATGGCTCCAGAACTAAAAGAACTTCATGAGCAACTACAGATGCTTGACAAAGGCTTCATACACCCTAGTCACTCACCATGGGGAGCACATGTATTGTTCGTGAAGAACTATGTATAGATTACCGCGCCTTGAACCAAGTCACAATCAAGAACAGGTATCCTCTTCCCAGAATTGATGACCTGTTCGACCAGCTAAAGGGAGTGGCAGTGTTCTCTAAGATAGACCTCAGATCAGGTTATCATCAAGTGAAAGTCAAGGAAGGGGATATACCCAAGACAGCATTTAGGACTAGATACGGACATTACGAGTTCGTAGTCATGCCCTTTGGCATGACAAATGCTCCAGCTACTTTCATGGACCTCATGAACAGGGTATTCAGAGAATACTTAGATAAATTTGTTATCGTATTCATCGATGACATTCTTATCTATTCAGGAACTCAGGAAGAACACGCAGAGCACCTGAAAACAGTATTGCAGACCCTTCAGCAGAACCAGCTGTATGCCAAGTTCACGAAATGTGAATTTTGGTTAGATCAGGTGTCCTTCCTGGGTCATATCATCTCAAAGGATGGTATCATGGTAGACCCCAGTAAGATAGAAGCTGTGAGCAACTAGAAAAGACCCAAGAACGCTAGTGAGATCAGAAGCTTTCTGGGATTAGCAGGTTATTACAGAAAGTTTGTAGAGGGTTTCTCCAGGATAGCCTCCCCACTGACAACTCTTACCAGAAAGAACAGAAGATTTCAGTGGACAGAGGACTGTGAGAATAGTTTCAGCGAGCTGAAAAGAAGATTGACCAGTGCACCTATACTGACTCTACCAGAAAACGCAGATAGCTTTGATATATATAGTGATGCCTCGAAGTTGGGACTAGGAGCAGTGCTGATGCAAGATGGCAAGGTAATCGCCTACGCCTCCAGACAACTCAAGGATTATGAGAGGAATTACCCCACTCATGACCTTGAGCTTGCAGCAGTGGTGTTCGCTCTCAAGATTTGGAGACATTACTTGTATGGAGCTCAGTGCAGAGTGTATACAGATCATCAGAGTCTGAAGTACTTCTTCACTCAGAAGGATCTGAATATGCGACAGCGCAGATGGCTAGAGCTGGTCAAGGACTACGATATAGACATCCTCTACCACCCAGGAAAGGCAAATAGGGTAGCAGATGCACTTAGCAGAAAGTCCAGTGCTGCCCTATTATCTCTAGCAGCCATGTCACCACCCCTACAGAAAGTGATCACAGATTTCGGTCTCGAACTCATAGTCGGACAGCTCTCTACTATGACATTAGAGTCTACCTTGCTCGGTGACATCCAGACAGCTCAGGAGCAGGATCCTGAAATTAAGAGAATCAAGCAAGGTTTAGCAGAATCAGAAGGTGGATAGTTCAGAATATCAGATAGCGGGGTATTATATTTTGGTGACAGATTATGTGTTCCAGATCAGGAAGAACTCAGAAGGAAGATTTTAGATGAGGCTCACAAGACTCCCTATGCGATGCATCCTGGCTCCACCAAAATGTATCAGGACTTGAAGAAACATTTTTGGTGGCCTGGGATGAAGAGAGACATCGCTAGATATGTCAGCACCTGTCTAACCTGTCAAAGGGTCAAGGCAGAACATCAGAGACCAGGAGGAGTTTTGCAGCCTATTCAAATACCCGAATGGAAGTGGGAAGACATTTCCATGGATTTCATAGTGGGACTACCCAGAACCACGAATGGTTTTGATACCATCTGGGTAATAGTCGACAGATAGACTAAATCAGTCCACTTCTTAGCTATCAGGATCTCCTACTCCATGGAACAGCTAGCTCAGTTGTATCTCAAGGAGATCGTTAGACTACATGGAGTCCCACGAACCATTATATCAGACAGAGATAGCAGATTCACATCACACTTCTGGGAGTGTGTACAGTCAGCTTTGGGCACGAAATTGAAGTTTAGCACAGCCTTCCATCCTCAGACAGATGGATAGACGGAGCGAGTAAATCAGGTACTCGAGGATATGCTCTGAGCATGTGCCCTAGATTTCAAAGGAAGTTGGTGCAAATATCTGAGTCTAGCAGAATTTGCATACAACAACAGCTATCAGGCCACTATCGGTATGGCACCTTATGAGGCTCTCTATGGGCGGAGGTGTAGATCTCCAATCTGCTGGTATGAGAGTGGTGAACAGAAAGAGCTAGAACTTCAGACAGATCTAGTGGCAGATACCACAGCAGCTATACAGCAGATCCGCCAGAGGATAGAGATAGCTCAGAGCCGCCAGAAAAGCTATGCTGATACACGGCGCAGACCTTTAGAGTTCTCAGTTGGGGATTCAGTGTTCCTCAGAGTAGCTCCCATGAAGGGGGTAATGCGTTTTGGGAAGAAGGGCAAACTAAGTCCCAGATATGTGGGACCATACCTTATCAATAAAAGAGTTGGCAAGGTAGCATATGAGCTAGAGCTACCCCAGGAGATGTCAGCTGTCCACAATGTATTTCATGTCTCCATGCTGAAGATGCATATCCCTGATGCCACCCAGGTGATTGAGCCCCAGTCGATACAGATCCGCGAAGACCTCAGCTATGGCAGTCGGCCTATTCAGATAATAGACCGAGCAGTTAAGAAATTGCGGAACAAGGAAGTACCATTAGTCAAAGTCATTTGGCACAGTCACACAGCAGAAGAGGCAACTTGGGAGACAGAAGCCAGTTTGAGACAGAAATACCCGGAGTTATTCTAAGTTCGAGGACGAACTTTTTATAAGGTATGGGGGATTGTAACGCCCAAAAATTCTTGAAACTATTTTATAAATATTCTATGATTTTTCTGGAATTTTAGAATATTTTTATGGAATTTTTAGAGTAGCAAAAATAAATGGAAAATGAAAATAGCTTACGCGGGAATCGAACCCGAGACCTACGGGTCCTATGACTTATGGTGAACCAAAGTAACCAGGTGAACCCAGCAGGGTCGTGCTGAAAGGAAAGGGATTCAATAATATTTATGTTAGGTTTGGGCGGAAATTATCACTTAATATAAATAGGAAATAAATGAGTGAAGGGTTATTTGGATCATGATTTTCCTCTCCTCAAACCCCCACCGCCGAACCTTCCCTTCTCCTCTCCTTCTCTCGGCGCCAACCACAAGAAGGCCTAGGGTTCCTCTCCCTAGGGCCCTAAGAGCACCTTCCGGCAACGATTCCAGCACAAGAACGTTCCCCTTCGCGAGAAGAACGCGTTGGAGCGAGGAGATTGTCGAAAGGATCGTCTCCACCGGAATTCTAGCGAATAGAGTTGTAAGAAAATTAGCGTACGAGGTAAGAAATCCCTCACCTGCAGTATAAGTAGCTTTCGTATGATTTTTAGGCATTAGTTTAATTATATGCAGATTTTTAGCAATAGGGTGTGAATTAGCGCACACCAAGCGTTTGATTAAATGCTTAGCTTAGCTAAATGCCATCCTAGGCATTTTAATAGCTTAGATAA
This sequence comes from Zingiber officinale, assembly GCF_018446385.1. Taxonomy (NCBI): domain Eukaryota; kingdom Viridiplantae; phylum Streptophyta; class Magnoliopsida; order Zingiberales; family Zingiberaceae; genus Zingiber; species Zingiber officinale. Next base: position 167,998,547 of record NC_055987.1, on the reverse strand, counting down.
ATGCAATAGAAGCATTTTTACAGTTCATATGGTCTTGTTACAGCTTTTATGGAACTAGATGTCCAATGGGTGGGCTCCCACAGTCGCCTCTAGGTTCAGACAACCTATCTCTAGGTTCAGATAACCTAGAAAGAGCCAGACAATCAATAATTAGCTATGTTCAGTATTTTACTTTTTCAGTGGCACTGTACAGGATTAGATATCCATTGGGCTGGGCTCCCATAGTCGGTCCCTAGGTTTAGATAACCTAGTAAACCTTGCTAAATTCGGGATTTGCAACCCCGGGTCTAGTTAAGGATGCGCGCATAGCAAGTACAATTGTCGGGCCCAAACAACAGTTTGATTATGTATTTTAATCTATTATGAATATAGTTTTCAAACATCACAAAATAGTTATGTGAATTCAGTACGGCTTTAGCATCAGATTGGTATTAGCTTAGTTCAACCATGGTATCAGTTTAGTTTTCTATTGATACAACATGATAGTTTATAATTAGCTTTATTGCCATGATCAGTTTTGTTTCTATGTGTTGTATGTCATGCCATGCTTAGCATATTCAGTATGTATTTCAAATAGCATGTTTTAAAAACATAATTTGCATCGTATGCATGTTTTGTGAGGTAGATGGTTTCTTACTAAGCTCTCAAGCTTACAGATACTTTTTCCTTATACTGCAGATAAAGGTAAAAGAAAAATGGACTAGTGGAGGCTGGAGGGCAATACTACGAAGATGTGTGTGGGCAGGAACTTGGAATAGAGATCTTGGGGAACCTTAGCAAGCTTTGTTTCAAACATTAGAACTTTTCAGTGTTTTTATCATTTTGCACTTTAGTATGTTAATCACTATGAATTAGTTAGTCATGCACTTTATTATGCTTAGAACACCTCTTTTATGTTGTTAGAATGTTAGCTGTCGTTGTTAGAGTGGTTCTTAGTCATTTTAGCACTTGTAATGTGATTGAGGCACGAAACAGTACTGAAATCAGAGCTTAACTACAAAATCAGAAACCCCAATCGATCGGTGAATCGATTGAGGGTTCCCAATCGATCAGCTGATCGATTGGACAATCTGTTCCGCGAACAGTAGGCTTCTGGATCGATCCGCTGATCGATCCAGCCATTTCCATCGCAAACAGAGAGCTCTGGGATCGATCAATGGATCGATTGACCAGCCTGGATCGATCAGCCGATCGGTCCAAATTATTGCCCGAGCACAGTAGCGTGCTGGATCGATCACTGGATCGATCCGACGTTCCAATCGATCAATGGATCGATTGGGAGGTCTGATATCAGCGGGAAATGTCTAAGTTCAGTTCCTTGACCATTGGGAAGGTAAAACATGTCATGAATAGTTAGTGTACCTACCTTAGTATGTATAGAACCAAGAGATGTTAGTAGTTGAGTAAAATTTTATTTAGCACAGCTTCCGCATCTAGTTTTAGTGATGGCCAGGGAATAGTTTAGCACAGATTAATGTGACGATCAGCCTTACAGCCTAGTTAGTAGAAGGCGGGTCGTTACAGGCATACTGTGTTGAAGCCTTCAATTTGAGACAACCTGCACACAAGTAAAGAAAAAGACACAAAGGTTCCAAGACTAGGTTTTGGATTAGTAGTGCGGGATAAAATAGAAATAATTTAAAAACTGAATTAATGTTGCACCAATTCAGATTGATTGCGACGAAAAAGGTTTCCAAAAAGGTAATAGTACCAGTTTGGAAAATTATGAAAATCTGAAAGCCGAAGAAAGAAAGAAAAGAGAAAAAAAAACTAGTTTCACCCCCTGTCTGATTGGTGGTTGCACCAAATCAGAGGGGTACCTGCTCTGATACCACTTGTTGGATCGTAAGCGTTCGATAGAGGGGGGGTGAATATCGATTAAAAGAAATTATCGAGAATACGCAGTGGAAAGAGTAAAACAAAAAGAAATGACACAAGTAATTTTTACTTGATTCGGAGCCTGTGTCGACTTCTACTCCAAGGCTCGCACACAAAGATGCTTTCGATGGGCAATTCACTAGCAATTCAAAATTGTTTACAACTTAAAGTACACGAAAGCTAATGAAAGAAAAACAATACTAACAAAAAGAAGAATGAAAAGAAACAGAGCGTTGTCAGACTGTCTTCGCAGCATAGCAGGAGCACCAGAGAGCGAATCATGAGTTGTTGTTGGAGCTTCAGCCTTAACCCTCCTTATATAGGAGGTTTGGGGCGCCTAGAACCTCCAGGGAGCCCTGAATATGACATAGCCGAGCCAACCAGGGCGCTCCGCGTGGTGAGATGACGTTGTAGATAAAAGTTCACCTCTGGGCGCCCGAAACCATCCCGGGCGCCCGGACCCTCATCTTCCAGCAGATTCCTTCCTGCAAGAAAACGTTAGTCCGGAGGCAAATATAAGATATATCCTGCAACATAGAGTATTAGCACAGTTTAAAATTAAACAGAATATTAATTAGATTCCATCTCTCCGAGACCGAAATCTAGTCAGGATCTCGACTTAGAGTTCCAAAATAGTTCTAAGTCGGATCGACGCCTAAGTTTCCTTCCCGGGAATGTGTCCTCACAGTCACTCCCCTCCAGTGACTTACCTTCACTTACCTTCCAGACGTCCGGTCAGCCCTTCGACCCGTCTGGGTTTCGTGCCAGCTATCCGGTCAGCCCGTCAACCTAGCTAGACTTCGTGTCAAACATCTGGTTAGCCCGTCGACCCATTTGGACTTCGTGCCAACTATCCGGTCGGCTCGTCGACCTAGCTGGGCTTCGTGCCAGACATCAGGTCAGCCCATCGACCTGTCTGGGCTTCTCCTGCACACTCGATCAGAGTGTTAGATAACGACGAAACTAACTTAACCTATTTTGTCATTCATCAAAACTTGAGTTAGACCGTTAGTGCTAACCGCACCAACAGATAGTAGTCTGTTACTATCTTTTATTTACATTTGTACGATCTGCTTCTTTCTGAGGATTTCGAAAAGAAGGGTTTTAGTGGATTGTCCATCGGTGCGGTCAAGGATCACGGGCTTTGGAGTAGGAGTCAACTTAGCCTTCAAACCAAGTAACCGAACTCAGTCTTTTACTTTTCCGCTGCACGACTCTATTTTAAATAAGTAAAGAAAATTTTTTTAGAGTGTGATATTCACCCCCCCCATCGCACTCATTCGATCCTACAAATACAAATAGAGGTGAGGTTCGACAACGTCGCTATGGTTGATGTCCTTCTCGTTACAGGTCATCCGTAAGGTATACCTAATGTAAATTTACTTTCCATAAAATTTTAATTATGCGATCATGTTTGAAATGTTGTATCCTCGAATGCGTATAGTGTGTGTGATGTAATAATTAAGAATTGCTATTGTTTTATTTTCTGCTGCACATGTTTATGAAACATGTTCTAGCACTTACCCACATCGGATATATCCCAACATTTGGATCCTTGCTTGAGTGAGAAAAGGCTCAGGGTTGTCTTCTAATAACAGCGACTACTGGCAAAGTGATAAAGGAAAGCTGTGTAGAAATACTTAAAACTGCGAATGGATTTGGTCGATAGTCGCTTAAACCATCTTTGTTCAGAGCCGGCAAGGGTGGTGATAAACACCCAGCACTTCACACAGTTAGTATATTAATGCAGGAGGGCGGCGTGCTCAAACTTGAGAAGATGATCCTCAGGGTCAGTTGACCTTAAATATTCTTCAATTTCCAAGGATAGATAATGCTTCAGCAGTGTCTTCTAGCACCCTTTGGGAGAATAGGGTGGTAATTTGCTCAGGGGAGCAGCAAGTTGTTGGAGCCTTTCCCCTGCATCCATCTCGGACAAGTGCTTCTCTATTGGATTCTTAGTGGAGTCTTTGACCCCAATGCTCAAGTGGAGTGCGGAAGAGTGCTCGATGGTGTGGAACTGGTGAGTGCGACACTAGCAACAAATGAGCTGGGTCTTCCTCCCTTGCTCATCTCTCCCTCTGATGGTCTATTGTGGAAGCGACGAGATTAGGTGATGGCAGAATACCACCGGTAGCTACTTGTTGTTGTTGTTGTTGCAATAGTTTTTGTGCTCGAGCGTCGATGAGCAAATCCAAACCTTCTTGTGTTACGGTAATGGTGGTGAGTCTTCCAGCTTCTTCCATCTCTGATCTTCAGATTCAGGTAAAAGTTTCCATAGACGGTGCCAAATTTAATCCTGTCAGAAAACTGCAAATATGATGCGCTTGGTACGGTGGCTTGATGGTTGATTGGTAGAAGACCTTTTACTCCACAGAAAAGCTTCCTTTTGCTCCTGCACACACAAAGACGAGCTAACAAAATGTCAGCAACCAGAAACCAGGGAGAGTCCTTGGTGAATGCCCTTCGATGCTCAAGTCAGTAAAAGTCTGGTCGGGTAAATGAAGAACAGTTGAGAATGTGCGTGCGAGAATAAGTTGTAGATGTTTAGAGAACATACCTTTGCCACGAAGATGACTCCCCCTTTATATACCACCTCACATAAACTTCGCGATCATAAGGTGGCGAAATGTGTCAGAGTTTGTTAAGTGAAGGGAAGTGTACAGCCTAGGTAATATGTAATGATTATCCGAGGAATTTTTCCTTTACCCACATGTATACATCTTTTGTTGTTTATAGCTTTTGTTATTGCTGAAGTTGCTGAAGGAACATGATGTTATAAATGGTCTTCTAATGAGAGACACGATTGTTCCCGAAAAAGTTTTCAAAATAATTTTCTCTAACGCATAGTTGTTATTTTGACAGGTTGTTAGGATTATCTGATTATGTTGTCGGCTGAGTATGTCCAGGCCAGCCTATAAGGTCGACCGTCTTTATGCACATCCTCGCATTAAGATGCCTTGTTATGTATAGAAGGCTATGTAGAAATCCGTTTAGAAAATAATATAGTACCCTGGGTGTACTAGAAATCCATCTGGTAACCTATGTGTTTTATAGATCTGTCCGAGCAGCAATATGAAGATAAGTGTCTTAGGCCCGGTTGGTCTTTTGTCCAACCGGACGTACAATGGACTTTTGGAAAAATGAAACTGTGCTTTAAGAGGTTCGGTCGGCATTTGAGCCAAAGTGCCTTAGGCTCTATCTGCCTTTATCTAACTGGTATATAATAACTTGTATGTAAAGTGCCCTTGGCATTCTGACTGAATTTATAAAGCTATCTTATATTTATGCATAGAAGAAATGGGTATGGAATCATATCAATCCGTCCGGCTCTATTATTGATTAGATACCTTTAGGACTGATCGATGATCAAGTCAATCGAGCGTATGTAGAGAGGCTCATACAGAGTAAGGAGTTTGACCCTCCCTTCGACTAGGTCTATGGTTGGTCAAATGTGAGGTGGACCGATCATTTTGATCGGTCTGTAAAGGTAGTCGTCCTTAAACTCGATCGGCTATTGAGTTACTAGGCACGCTGTCTCTTGAGTTGAAGGGTAAAGTACTAGATCTCTTATGTTCGATCGGCTTAAGAGTCGATCGGCTTTTTTTTCACAGGCTTGGAAGCTGACTAGGCCAATTCGATGAGCCTTAGCGTTGTGCAGCTAATACAAGCGAGATGGGGAAATGTATTCCTCCTTTAACCGTCATGTCCACTTGACTTTAACTGTCATGTCCATTTAACTTTGATCATCATATCATCTCTTAAGTCCGTTTATTATAATCCATATCAATTGTGGTACAAAAAAAAGGTGAATATGCTCGTCCCCAGCGCCCCCGCCAACCCGTCCCAAGGTCAACACGGAGGAGGTAAATCACAGGCAGCTACTAGCCTTTGGAATAATGACTAGCACATAAGGGAGGTATTTACCTCGGCTTTGCCGAGATTCGAACCTCATACCTCATTATGGCAACACCTCATGCGCTAGTTGTTAGTTAGAGCCCTAGAGCCAATCATTTGATGATTGTTGTATGGACTCGTTGTATCATATTCTTGTATATATATAAAGGCATTTATTTTTTGGTTATTATACTTACTTGTATTGGTGTCAAATAACTAAGTATAATAGCGTCCTTGAGTAGAAGGTTCTTACCTATATCAATCGGTTAGTTGAATCGATAGTGAGATGATATAGGGAACACTACTCTTAATCATTCCTAGTCAAGTATTAACATTCAGGGACAATGTTAATGCGACGAGACTAGCATGTAGGTCAACTCGATGACTTGATCTCACAAGTCATGGATATGGAGATATCAAGTTGACACATGGGTATGCATTAGAGAATGTATAATGAATGACTCACCATGAGAAAGTATCATGGATCGTTATATGAGTGTCATATACTTTCTCATGTGGCTATTAGTATGACTATTAGTCCTTGACCTGAAGTCACCATGGTTCCCTACATAAGGAGTTACGTACTTTGGCTTCGTCAAACGTCACCCGTAACTGGGTGGACTATAAAGGCGATTACTGGGTATGTAACAAATTATGCGGAGGGATGTGAGTGATGTAGATGAGATATATCTCTCCTATATGATGGGAGTGACATCGATATTCTTGATAGAGTGAGACCACGAAGTGCATGGTCATGCCCAAATGAGTCAATATGAGATATTGAGCTCATTTGATTGAGTGAGTTTACTTGGAGTTCAAGATTTAGATTAATTAAAGGATGACACGATCTATGTCTCATATTGATCAATATAGATGTCTAGGATAAAAGGACAATGTCATATATTGTGAGGAGTCACAATTAGTAGTCACAAGGTGATGTTGGATCTCAACATTCTTATAAATTAGGTAGTAATGATATGTTGCTAGATACCACTCATTACTTTTACTTCTAAATGGGTTTAAGAGCATTGCCAACGTTATAAGTGTTGGTTGCTACTCGGAAAACCTAATAGTTCCACTGTACAAAAATTTTATACAAAAGTCTGAACATTTTTCCTAGCTACCATGTGTTCTTTTAAATTAAACTCGGATCGCCTGCGGAACTTAACACGTTTGATCCTAAGTTTAATTTATTTGTTCTTTTAGGTTTAGACTTGGATCTCCTGCGGAACTTAACACTTTCGATCCAAATCACCTAGGTTATTAATTCTATTAAATATTAATTTCCAAAATTGACTTCCAGTACTAACGTGGTGAGGCACATGGCCTTCTTGGATATGGGAGCAACCACCACCGACTAGACAAATCCTTTTAAGGAAAACTAATATTTAATTTCCTTAAATAACTTTATGTCAACCGAAAAGAACAATCAAATCACAAGGAAAAGAAAAAACAAAAGAACACAACATCGAAAACAAATTCGAAATACTAGAATCGCATGCCTCTTGTATTTGGTATTTTTACAAAGAAATAAAACTAGCATGATGCGGAAAAATATTACTAGTTATACCTTTCTTTTGAAGACAAAGACCTCTTGATCTTCTACCATATTCCTCTTCTAACCTCGAACATTGTGTGGGCAACGATCTTCCGAGATGAGAACAACCTTTCCACCATCCTTCTTTCTTCTAGATTTCGGCCACAATAAATTTCTTCAAGGATGAAGAATTTCGGCCACCACCAATGCTCCAAGGGATGCTAGAGATGAGGCTTGCTTTCTCTTCTTCTTCTCCTTCCTTGATCCGGCCACAAACAAGAGCTCCACCAAGAAGATAGGTTTCGGCCAACAAGAGGAGAGGAGAGAAATAGGGCCGGCCACCAAAACCAAAGAAAAGAGGAAGGAAAAGAATAGAGGTTGTTCACCTATGAAGGCTCCTCTACCTCCTCTTTTATAATCCTTGGTCTTGGCAAATAAGGAAATTTTAATAAACACTTCCTTAATTCCTTTATCATGAAAAGGAAAATTTTATTTAATTAAAATAATTTTTCTTCTCATTATTATAATGGTCGGCCACACCAAATCTCCAAGCAAATAAAAATTTTAAACACAAATTAAAACTTCCTTATTTGCTTCGGGAAATTTTATAAAAAATTTCTCCAATAATTTTTATCCCTTCATGATTGGTTAAAAGGAAATTAAATCTTTCTTTAAACATGTGGATAATTTCCGGAAAGTTATCTCAAAAATTAAAATCTCCTTTCAATCTACAAATAAGGAAAGATATCAAATCTTTTCTTAATCTTTTGTAGAAACTAATAAAAGAGAATTATTAATTTTAAGCTTTCTTTTAAATCATGAACATGGTTAAAAGGAAAAATTTTACCAAAATTAAAATCAACCTTTTAATCTACAAATAAGGAAAGAGATTTAGCTCTTCTCTTAATCTTTTGTAGAATCTTATAAAAGGAAATTTTTAAATTTTTAAACTCTCTTTTAAATCATGTTATCCACATAAGAAAATTTTCAAAAATAAAAATCCTTTTATTTTAATTTGGGCCGGCCACACCAAGCTTGAACCCAAGCTAGGGCCGGCCACCTTGAAGCACCCATGAACCAAACTTTGGCCGGCCCTTGCTTGGTCTCCAAGCTAGCTTGGCCGGCCCCTATGGGATGGGTAAGAAGGTGGGTATAGGTGGGTATAGTACTTTATAATTAAGAGGTTACGATAGGGACCGAGAGGAGGAATTAGTTTTGGTCTCCTGATAAAATTAAGCATCCCGTGTTCGCCCCGAACACACAACTTAATTTTATCAATAATAATTCATTCCACTATAGAACTATTATTGAACTATCGCACCAATCCCAAATTATATTTTGGGCTCCTTCTTATTATGAGTGTGTTAGTCTCCCTGTGTTTAAGATAACAAATGTCCACTAATTAAGTAAGTTACTGACAACTCACTTAATTAATATCTAGCTCCAAGAGTAGTACCACTCAACTTCATCGTCATGTCGGACTAAGTCCACCTGCAGGGTTTAACATGACAATCCTTATGAGCTCCTCTTGGGGACATTCTCAACCTAGATCACTAGGACACAGTTTCCTTCTATAATCAACAACACACACTATAAGTGATATCATTTCCCAACTTATCGGGCTTATTGATTTATCGAACTAAATCTCACCCATTGATAAATTAAAGAAATAAATATCAAATATATGTGCTTGTTATTATATTAGGATTAAGAGCACACACTTCCATAATAACTGAGGTCTTTGTTCCTTCATAAAGTCAGTATAAAAGGAACGACCTCAAATGGTCCTACTCAATACACTCTAAGTGTACTAGTGTAATTATATAGTTAAGATAAACTAATACCTAATTACACTACGACCTTCCAATGGTTTGTTCCTTTTCATCTTGGTCGTGAGCTACTGTTTATAATTTATAAGGAACCGATAACATAATCTTCTGTGTGTGACGCCACACACCATGTTATCTACAATATAAATTAATTGAGCAACTACATTTATCGTAAATGTAGACATTTGACCAATGTGATTCTTATTTCTAGATAAATGTTTATACCAAAAGCTAGGCTTTTAGTATACATCCTAACAATAAGAACCTATAGGGTCACACACATAGGGCAATTAGATGGAGATTAGGTTCATTTGATGAACCTAAAGGATTAGGTTCATGTGATGAACCAAATTGGATTAAGAGTAATCCAAATTAGGGTAATTGAGTTGGACTCAATTTGGTTCATGTGTTAAGTGAGTCTAATTTGGACTTAGACTCATTTAATTAATTTAATTCAATGAATAGAGATTCATTAAATTAAAATTGACTTGAACCAATGGTTAGATTAGATCAACCAAGGGAGATAAGTTGTCAAGTTTGACTTGACTTAAATAGGAAGATGAAGAGTCAAGTTTTGACTTGACTTTGACTTGACCAATGCCACATCATCAAGGCTTCTTCATTTGGTCAAGTTTGACTTGACACTTCATGGAGGAGATCAAAAGACTTGACTCTTGATATTCCATGGGGGTTACAGCCATGAAGTGGTCGACCACTCTTAGTGTGGAATGGATTGATTTTCATTCAAGGCAATTCATTTCTTCTTCTTCCTCTCAAGGCTTCTTCTCTCCCTCTCCTCCTCCTTGCTGTGACCATCAAAGGTGCTAGCACACCTTTTATGTGGTTTTCTTCATCTTTTTCTTGTGTGGATACACATAGAGGAGTATCTACTTTGATACTCTCGAGATCCGGCGAACCTAGGACGAGCGGGATTACGCGAAGGGCTTCGCATCAAGGGTAACCTCTTTATCTTGTAGATCTAAAGTAGATCTAGGCTTAGAAAACATGTATATGAAATTTTATTTCTTCGCACGGATCCGTGACATGGGGATTTTGGGGTTTCCGCAACGCAAAAAGCGGTTTTTGCGGCCCGAAAACCCCAACAGTGGTATCAGAGCCACGTGCGAAGCGTATACATGTTTTAATTTGTACTTTTATGAAAATTACAGATCTGTAACTTTCTGTGATTTTATGATTTTTATAGTTTTTATGGGTATTTTTCTCGTAGAAGCGAAGCACAAGTGTTTAGACACTTGTAGGCTTCGACTACCGAGAAGATTTTTCCGAAACGGCAAGGTTTCGCCCCAAATCATTTTGGGACAGCGGGCTAAGGCACTGTAGGATCGCTAAGGAACACTCGTGATGGTTATATCGCGGGTAGGGGTGCTGCCCCTGACCCCGCAAGGGGATTCGTTCCGCGATTATGCCCGAAAATCGCTAAACGGGACCGCCGGAAATTTTTACTCATAAAAATTGTAAAATTGTAAGAAAAATTACAGAAATTTATAGAAATTACATAATTTAAAATTATGTATTATTTTGTGATGGTCATGGCCCAAAAGACCCAATTAGATTGGAAAAATTGTGTTGTAATTCATAATATGGCATGCGTGTCATTTTGTGTTTGTGCGTGTTGTACTTGATTCGTGACCTGCGCGTCGTGCCTTCCTCTATTATATTCCTGTTGTAAAATAATTTTTAGACTCGAATCTAACTCGAGTTTCACCTTTGTAATGTACAAATTGGAGCGGTGGAAGATCCACTCGAGATGGTGTTACGAGGAGGGCGCGAGCAACACAAGGTGGTCAAGGAAGGAGCTTGAGAAGCTGTTGACCTTAGGTTGACCATCTGATCTTCTCATTGGCTTGAGAAGATCATAGTAGGGTCATGACTAATCACAAAATATTTAATTAATTGCTTGTGTGTGTATATCTTATGCATGTTAGAATAAGTAATTAATTAGCGCCTTAACGATTCGATTCGATCAATCGCTTATATGATACACCTCGATGATTAGATTAGATCTAAATCGCGTACATGATGCGCCCTAACGATTAGATTAGATCTAAATCGCGTATATGATACACCTCGTCTATTAGATTAGATCTCAATCGCGTCAACTCGTAATGTCTACCATGCCGTGATACCTATCACTACCTTGATCACATTTTGTTGTTGAATCCGCCAAAGCAGAGCAACACATATTATCTTAGTAGGGTACGGAGGGACAATCTTAGTCCTGCCTATCAACGCATGGGTGAGTACAACTCAATTAGATTGAGCAACTAGTTAACTCAATTGGATCGAGTTTAACTATAGGCATTTTCCAATGGTTGGTAGATAGGTCAAAATCACGTTTATATTAACTCTTGGGTGTATTAGCCAAAGCTAACTCGACTTTTAATATAAATGCGGATCTTGATCCTATAAACAAAAGTTGCATAGAGATGTAATTTGTAATTAGTTACCTACCGATCATACTAAGTCTTGGGCGATTTAGCCAAAGCTAACTCAAGGCGTAGTATGATGTGGATCTTGCCCCACATGAATTATAGAATTCAGTGGGAGCATCATTTAATTAAAAGGCCTAATTAAATGATTAATAGAATATGATATTTATTTATTTTTCTGCATTTTTATATTGTAGATAACCATAATGTCAAATACGAACTCTTTCTCCCTGCGTTCCGTCCTTGAGAAGGACAAGCTCAACAGAGCAAATTTCCTGGACTGGTACAGGAACCTGAGAATCGTTCTCACACAAGAGCGTAAACTGTACGTTCTGAAGCAGCCCATTCTAGAGGCACCTCCTGCCACTGCCACGCGAGATGATCGAGATGCTTACAAGAAGCATCAAGATGATGCATTAGATGTGTCATGTCGTATGCTCGCGACCATGAACTCTGAGCTTCAGAAGCAACACGAGTTGATGGGCGCTTATGATATGGTTGAACATCTTCGTCAACTATATCAAGGACAAGCGAGGCACGAGAGATTTGAGATCTCTAAGGCACTGTTTCAGTGCAAGATGCAAGATGGGAATCCCGTAGGCCCATATATACTCAAGATGATTTGGTACATAGAAAACCTACAGAGGTTGGAATTTCCCCTTGGCCAAGAGCTGGCCACTGACTTGATCTTGCAGTCCTTACCAGAGAGCTACAGTCAGTTTGTCATGAACTACAACATGAACGAAATTGACAAGCCACTGCGCGAGCTGCTTAGCATGTTGAGAACTGCTGAGCTCAACCTTAAGAAGGTTAAGCTCAACTCTATTCTGATGGTTCAGAAACATAAGGGCAGGGGCAAGCCCAAAGGCAAAGGAAAGTCCCAAGCCAAGGGCAAGGGCAAGGCACTGAAACCCAAAGGAGGGGTCGCCAAGGATGCTACCTGCTTCCACTGCGGTCAGACCGGGCACTGGAAGAGGAACTGCAAAGTGTACCTAGAAGATCTTAAGAAGAAGAGAAGTGAGACTTCCACTTCAGGTATCTATATTATAGAAGTCAATCTATCTATTTCTTCATCATGGGTATTAGATACCGGATGTACTTCTCACATTTGTACTAATGTGCATGCGCTGAGAAATAGCAGGACATTGACGAAGGGCGAGGTGGACCTACGCGTAGGCAATGGAGCACGGGTTGCTGCTGTTCTTGTAGGAACTTATCATCTATCTCTACCTTCTGGGCTTGTATTAGAATTAGATGAATGTTGTTATGTGTCTGCTTTAACTAAGAACATAATTTTAGTTTCTTATTTGGACAAGAAAGGTTTTTCATTTATTATAAAGAACAAATGTTGTTCAGTTTATTTAAATGAAATATTCTATTGTAGTGCACCTCTGATAAACGGACTCTATATTCTAGACCTTGAGAACCCTATCTATAACATTAGTACCAAGAGGTTCAAGTCAAATGACATGAACCAAACCTATCTCTGGCACTGTTGCTTAGGTTATATAAATGACAAATGCTTATCCCAACTCCATAAAGATGGTTTGCTGGACTCATTTGATTTTGAATCATATGAGACATGTGAGTCATGCCTTCTAGGCAAGATGACCAAGACTCCCTTTAGTGGACACAGTGAGAGAGTGACTGACTTGTTAGGTCTTATACATAGTGATGTATGTGGCCCTTTCAATGTCACTGCTAGAGGTGGTTATAGGTACTTCATTACATTTACTGATGACTTCAGTAGATATGGTTATGTGTACCTGATGACACATAAGTCATAATCCTTTCAAAAGTTCAAAGAATTCAAGAATGAAGTACAAAACCAACTTGGCAAAAGTATTAAGATACTTCGATCAGATCGAGGTGGTGAATACCTTAGCCATGAGTTTCGTGACTATTTAGCTGAGTGTGGGATTCTATCTCAACTCACTCCTCCTGGAACACCATAGTGGAATGGTGTATCCAAAAGGAGGAATCGTACCTTATTAGATATGGTACGATCTATGATGAGTCACACAGATCTTCCTATGTATCTTTAGGGCTTTGCTCTAGACACAGCAGCCTTCATTCTCAACCGAGTTCCATCCAAGGCTGCAATAAAGACACCATATAGGATATGGATTGGGAGAGATGTCCAGGTGTCTTTTATGAGGATTTGGGGTTGTGAGGCTTACGTTCGACGTCAAGTCTCGGATAAATTGGGATCCAAATCCGACAAGTGTTATGATATTACTTCTACATTCCCAGTCAACACAAGGTAGTTGTGGCTAAGACTGGGGTATTTCTAGAAAGGGACTTTGTTTCTAGAAAGACTAGTGGGAGTACGTTCGATCTTGAAGAAATTCAAGATGTGGACCATAGCACTGAAGCCTCGATAGAAGTTGAACTGGAACCACAAACTGTTGTTGATGATGTTGTTCCACAAGGAGTTGAGGAACCGCAACCAGTTCAAGTAGACCTACCTCTTCACAGATCTGATAGGGTACGTCGTCAGCCTGAGAGATATTCATTTCTCTTGTCCGACCATGATGACGTTGTGCTCATTGAGGATGAGCCTACCTCCTATCAAGAAGCTGTAATAAGACCAGATTCCGAGAAATGGCTAGAGACCATAAGATCCGAGATGGAATCCATGTACACTAACTAAGTATGGACTTTGGTTGATCCACCTGAAAGGGTAAAACCCATAGGGTGTAAGTGGGTCTTTAAGAGAAAGACTGACATGGATGGACTTATCTATAAGGGTCGCTTGGTAGCTAAAGGTTTCAAGCAGATTCATGGTATTGACTATGATAAAACCTTTTCTCCAGTAGCGATGTTATGTCCATTCGAATCATGCTTGCTATTGCAGTATACCATGACTATGAGATATGGCAGATGGATGTCAAAACCGTGTTTCTGAATGGAAACCTGCTCGAGGATGTGTACATGACACAACCTAAGGTTTGTAGATCCACAGCATACTAGCAGAGTATGCAAGCTGCATAAGTCCATTTATGGACTAAAGCAAGCTTTTCGGAGCTGGAATCTTCGATTCGATGATGCAATCAAAAAGTTTGGTTTCATCAAGAATGAAGATGAACCTTGTGTCTACAAGAAGGTTGTAGGAAACACAATTGTCTTCCTTATATTGTATGTGGATGACATACTACTCATTGGGAAGGACATCCCTTTGCTGCAGTCTGTCAAAACTTGGCTAGGGACTTGTTTCTCAATGAAGGACTTAGGTGAAGCATCCTGCATTCTAGGCACACAGATCTATAGAGATAGATCTAAGAGGTTGCTTGGCCTAAGTCAGAGTACATATATTGACAAGGTACTCCTACGGTTTGCCATGCAGAACTCCAAGAAGGGATTTCTGCCGATGTCACATGGCGTGAGTCTTTCGAAGACTCAAGGTCCCTCTTCTAGAGAGGAGAGAGACCGCATGGATCAGATCCCTTATGCTTCAGCCATAGGATCTATCATATACGTCATGCTATGTACTCGTCCTGATATCTCGTATGCTTTGAGCATGGCGAGCAGATACCAGTCAGATCCAGGTGAAAGTCACTGGATAGCGGTCAAAAATATTCTTAAGTACTTGAGAAGGACTAAAGAATATTTCTTAATTTATGGAGGCGATGATGAGCTAGCTGTAAAGGGTTACAGTGATGTCAGCTTCCAGACCGACTAGGATGATTATCGATCGCAGTCAGGGTTCGTGTTTTGCATAAATGGTGGTGCTGTGAGCTGGAAGAGTTCGAAGCAAGACACCGTCACTGATTCTACAACAGAGGCCGAGTATATTGCTACATCAGAAGTAGCAAAGGAGGCAGTTTGAATCCGCAAGTTCATCACTGAACTTGGGGTGATTCCTAGCATTGCTGACCCTATAGAGCTCTATTGTGACAACAATGGAGCAATAGCACAGGTTAAGGAACCTCGCTCACACCAGCGGACCAAACACATACTATGGTGCTTCCATCTTATTCGAGAGATCATCGATAGAGGAGATGTGAAGATTTGCAGAGTACCCACAGAGGCTAACATCGCAGATCCCTTAACCAAGGCTTTGGCACAGAGAAAGAATGATGGTCACACTAGGTCATTAGGCCTTATAGCCTACACTGATTAACACTAGTGCTAATGGGAGATTGGAAGTTAGAGCCCTAGAGCCTATCTTTTGATGATTGTTGTATGGACTCGTTGTATCATATTCTTGTATATAAATAAAGGCATTTGTTTTTTGATTATTATACTTACTTGTATTGGTGCCAAATAACTAAGTATAATAGCGTCTTTGAGTAGAAGGTTCTTACCTATATCAATCGGTTAGTTGAATCGATAGTGAGATGATATAGGGAACACTACTCTTAATCATTCCTAGTCAAGTATTAACATTCAGGGACAATGTTAATGCGACGAGACTAGCATGTAGGTCAACTCGATGATTTGATCTCACAAGTCATGGGTATAGAGATATCAAGTTAACACATGGGTATGCATTGGAGAATGTATACTGAATGACCCGCCATGAGAAAGTATCATGGATCGTTATATGAGTGTCATATACTTTCTCATGTGGCTATTAGTATGACTACTAGTCCTTAGACCTGAAGTCACCATGGTTCCCTACATAAGGAGTTACGTACTTTGGCTTCGTCAAACGTCACCCGTAACTGGGTGGACTATAAAGGCGATTACTGGGTATGTAACAAATTATGCGGAGGGATGTGAGTGATGTAGATGAGATCTATCCCTCCTATATGACGGGAGTGACATCGATATTCTTGATAGAGTGAGACCACGAAGTGTATGGCCATACTCAAATGAGTCAATATGAGATATTGAGCTCATTTGATTGAGTGAGTCTACTTGGAGTTCAAGATTTAGATTGATTAGAGGATGACACGGTCTATGCCTCATATTGATCAATCTAGATGTCTAGGATAGAAGGACAATGTCATATATTGTGAGGAGTCACAATTAGTAGTCACAAGTTGATGTTGGATCTCAACATTCTTATAACTTGGGTAGTAATGAAGTGTTGCTAGATACCACTCATTATTTTTGTTTCTAAATGGGTTTAGGAGCATTGCCAACGTTATAAGAATCTATAGAGTCACACACATAGGGCAATTAGATGGAGATTAGGTTCATTTGATGAACCTAAAGGATTAGGTTCATTTGATGAACCAAATTAGATTAAGAGTAATCCAAATTAGGCTAATTGAGTTGGACTCAATTTGGTTCATGTGTTAAGTGAGTCTAATTTGGACTTAGACTCATTTAATTAATTTAATTCAATGAATAGAGATTCATTAAATTAAAATTGACTTGAACCAATGGTTAGATTAGATCAACCAAGGGAGATAAGTTGTCAAGTTTGACTTGACTTAAATAGAAAGATGAAGAGTCAAGTTTTGACTTGACTTTGACTTGACCAATGCCACATCATCAAGGCTTCTTCATTTGGTCAAGTTTGACTTGACCAAATGCCACTTCATGGAGGAGATCAAAAGACTTGACTCTTGATATTCCATGGGGGTTACAGCCATGAAGTGGTCGACCACTCTTAGTGTGGAATGGATTGATTTTCATTCAAGGCAATTCATTTCTTCTTCTTCCTCTCAAGGCTTCTTCTCTCCCTCTCCTCCTCCTTGCTGTGACCATCAAAGGTGCTAGCACACCTTTTATGTGGTTTTCTTCATCTTTTGCTTGTGTGGATACACATAGAGGAGTATCTACTTTGATACTCTCGTGATCCGGCGAACCTAGGACGAGCGGGATTATGCGAAGGGCTTCGCATCAAGGGTAACCTCTTTATCTTGTTGATCTAAAGTAGATCTATGTTTAGAAAACATGTAAGATTCCATGGGAATTTTGGGATTTCCGCAACGTAAAAAGTGATTTTTACGATCCGAAAAATCTAACATTAGTCACTAGACCCATCCGAAGAGATAAAAAGTACAATATTATAATCCATATCAAGTACTATTTTCCAGAAGATTATTTATATATATTTAGGATTAATTATATTTGGACTTAGCGGCATAATAAGATTCAGAACAGAGGAAATGTCTTATTTGCTCTATGTAACTCCCGTTTACATCCTCAGTTTCTCACTAGCTTCCTTCCGGCGACAATTCCCTGCCTTTAAAGCTCGGCTTTTGCCGGCCTCCTCTAGCATCTGCACCACCGTCCTCATCGACGGACGCATCGCCGGGATTGCCGCCGTGCACATCACCGCTACCCTCAGCACCTTCACGGCCTCCGATTTGGCCCACTCCGGGATCCGTCCGTCCACCAGACTCATCACCCCTGCCTTGCTGCCGACCCTCTTCGACACCCACTGCACAATGTCCTTGCTCTCCTCGAACTCCTCCTCTACCGGCCGTCTTCCCGTCACCAGCTCCATCAGCACCACCGCGAAGCTATACACGTCGCTCTTCTCGTTCACCTTCCACGTGTAAGCATACTCTGCGAACCATTCGAGTGCATTGATTAATTCCTCCATCGACCACCACGATTGGAAGATGGATTGAGAGAGAGATCGTCACCTGGGGCAATGTAGCCGTGGGTGCCAGCGATGACATGCGTGGATGATGCGTCGCCGCCGGAGTGAAGCACCTTGGAGAGCCCGAAGTCGGCGATGCACGGCTTGAAGCGGTCGTCGAGCAGGATGTTGCTGGACTTGATGTCCCGGTGGAGGATGGGGCGGTCCCAGCCGTGGTGCAGGTACTCCAGCCCCCTTGCCGCCCCCAAGGCGATCTCCAACCTCTCCGTCCACCCCAATTCCACTGTCTTCCATGGCGACGGAGCTGCCATGTGGAGCCGGTCCCAGAGGCTCCCGTTGCGCAAGTACTCGTACACCAGTAGGCTGGACTCCTCGCTTGTTATGCTGCAGTAGAGCTTCACCACGTTGGTGTGGCGCACTGTGCTCAACGTCGCCACCTCTGCTTCGAACTCCCTCGCCGCTGAGAGCCGCTTCCCGCGCCCAGAACCCCCGATCAACGATGCCGAGCTCCGTTCCTTCGTATCCCTCAAGGGGTCGTGCATTATGTGCTTCACCGCCACCACCTCTCCGTTCGCCAGCTCTACTCGGTACACCTCGCCTGATCCGCCCTTCCCGATGAGGTTCTCCGGCTTAATCGCGTCGAGGATCTCTTGCTCGTCGAACGCCAGTACGCGGAACGACTTCAGGTCCCAAGAAAGGTCCTTTTTTATGGTGCTCACGGTGCCGCTACCATCGGCACGGCGCTTCCAGTTCCATAGCACGATGTAGAGGCCGACGCAGACAAGGATAACGGCGACTACGGCCAAGAAGGATGTCACGGTAGCGCTGAATTCCTCCGAATAGCGCATCTTAACCGTGGAGCAGCGCCTGACAGAGCTGAGACTGTTGGTGGTGCCGCGGCCGCCGACGCAGAGTCCTGGGTTCTCATTGAAGCTACCGTTATAAGCGGAGATGGAGAGCGCCGCAGGGATTGCGCCGGCAAGTCGATTATTGGAGAGGTCGAGAGCAGATAGCTTTAGCGTGGCGAGGCTCGCCGGTATCTCACCGGAGAGCTGGTTGTTCGAGAGATCCAGCGAGTTAAGTCGCGTGAGTTCGCCGAGGGTCACCGGGATTGGCCCAGTGAGGTTGTTCACGGTAAGGTTGATCGAGTTCAATGAAGCACACGATCCGACGGAATCTGGGATTTTGCTAGAGAAGGCGTTGTATCCAAAATTAATACTTTGGAGATTCTTGAGGTCGCCAATGTTTAACGGAATCATGCCGGAGAATTGGTTGTACGACAGATCCATGTTGACTATCGACGTCGCCTCTCCGATCTCTGTCGGTAACTCGCCAGAGAATTTGTTCTTGTTGAGAAACAGCTGATACAGAGACTTGGCGTGGCCAATATCCGCGCTGATCGATCCTTCGAATGTGTTGCTTGCAAGGTCGAGTATATTCAAATTGGGAAGGCTCCAGAGGCCGGCCGGAACCACGCCGGAGAGTGAATTATTGCTCACCCGGAACCGGACCAAAGAAGAGCAATTGGCGTAGCTCGCTGGGATCTCGCCGGTGAAGTTATTCTCTAGCATCAGTAACGCCATCATCGTGCTCCTCTTGCACATGTCTGGCGGGATCCTGCCGGTAAGGAAATTGGTCGACACGTCGATGAAGTAGAACGCCGCCCAGCTCCCGAGATTACGTGGAAGCGGCCCAGAGAGTCTGTTCATGTAGAGAGATAAGTTAGTAAGGTATCGGAACTCCCCGAACTCCGGCGGCACCTCGCCCGAAAATTCGTTCATGTACAGTTGGAGCGACACGAGGTTATCCAATCTTCGTAGCTCCGAGAGATCGCCCTCCAGCTGGTTTCTAGACGCATCGAAGTAGGCCAACCGGGAGAGATTCCCAAACCCGGCCGGGAACCTCCCGGAAAGCGAATTGTTGTAGAGCTCCAGCGTCTTCACCTTTGAGAGTCTCGTGATCTCGGACGGAATCTCGCCTGTGAGGTAATTCGAGAAGAGCTCGAGGTCAACGAGCTCTGTCATGTTCCCAATCGACGGCGGGATCGCTCCGAGGATCTTGGAAGCATAGAGGGAGAGCCATTCGAGGTTGGGCAAGGTGGTGACCACCTCCGGAAAGGGGCCGGGGTCGAAGGCGTTTCCCGAGAGTCCAAGCGCTCGCAGCGCGGTCAAATTGGCGAGCGAGGCCAACGGGAAGGCGCCGCCGAGGTGGTTGCGGGAGAGGTTCAAGACTTGGAGTTGTGACAGAGCGGCCAAGTCAGGGACTTCCCCAGCGAGGGCGTTGCCTGCAAGGTCGAGGCGGACGAGGCGGGTGCAGTTACGGAGGTCGAGGGAGATGGTGCCGGAGAGGGAGTTGGAGCCGAGAGAGAGAGCGGAGAGGTGAGGGAGACGGCAGAGCGAAGCAAAAGAGACGACTCCAGAGACACCAGCCCTGGTGAGATCAACCTCGGCTACGAAGCCGGCGGAATCGCATTTGATTCCGTAGAAGCTGCAGGAGGATTGCCCGGCGCGCCAAGATCGGAAGGTGACATTATTGTCAGCGAACAGAGATTCCCTCAACTCCAAGAGAGCGCGGATCTCTTCGTCGCCGGTGGTAGAATTGCCTCCGCCGAGGAAGCAGAGGAAGAGAAGTATGAGAAGCAGGTGCATGGAGAGAGAGATCAAATCCGTCTGCAGAGGCGAGGAGAAGAGGGTAAGGGTGCAGCATTTGTCACGGAACGAGAGCGCAGGAGATTGAATCGAGCGGGTGAGTGGATGGAGATCCATCAAGATTCGGTTGGTTACGTGGCGCGCACTGTGTACGCAATGAGTGAGACGGTAAATTTCGATGGGAGGCGGCTGCGGCGTTTAACTCCCGTCGCCTCCTTGCCGATGGGCCACCCGGCGGCTGTATTATCACCCAATCACCAGGATATTTTGACAGAACCCTCAGTATAATGTCGCAGAGATCTCTAGAGTCTATGAAAGATACTTATTTAACCTATTGCGCAGGTGTCGATGTTTGGGATCCATTAAGTGGAGTTTCGCCAGTTGCTAGGGTTGAGGGATCAGGCCACTTCTGAGTAATTACAATTTAATATTAAATTAACCTACTTTTATTTTGATTAGTGATGGGTCAACGGTGAGGACTTTGACTCAGTGGAGTAAAGATGAGGTCTCTTGCTGGTTCTTCATTCTTTATTCTAGACAGTAGACGGTGGGATAAATAAAGTGAGGGAGAGAGTCAAAAGATTTCATGTGGTTATCGTTAATAATTCACCCTCAGATAGTTGAAAGGATGAGCATGCGGGGACGGTCTCACTGTTTGTGTTTAATTATCATAAAAGACGGAGGACTTGTTTGGAAATGGTACGTCGGGAGATGGCTACAGACACTGATGTGCCACTCGTAACTGTCGGTTTCATGATGGATACAGACACTGAACTGGTTGCAATTATTGTTGCGTTTCGTAGATAGATTCGATGTGCTCTGATGTGCCACTGTGTTAAGCAGCATTGGGTGGAAATAAAATGAGACAACGATCCAGAGCAAGCGTGGCATTATCTGATACGGCATTTTTGTAGTGTTTTAAATGAGTTTGATCTCTCTTTCTGTTTTTTCTAAAAAATGAAATATCAATAATTGAATGGTGCATTTAAAATTATGAAAATTAAAAAAAAACATATCTAATTTGTAAAATTTTCAAATGCCGTATTTGTGCCCGCCAAGACTTACTACACTGGTAAAAAAATACGATGCTTTGTTAAGCCATCCTAATTCAATTTTACAATGATTTAACTATTAATAAAGTTGAGAGAGCATGTCGAAAGTTATTATACTTCCTGAATTTATTTAGTGGGTAGAATATGGGATAGGATCATCTACTCTAAAATTAATCAGATAAAAAAAATAAAAAATATATTTATTTTTATTTTATTTTTACTGTCAATTACTAAGATTCTATGTACAAAGAACAATATCATTATGGTGTTGAATTTTAAAAAATATTAATAATATGGTGCTATATTTTAAAAATCATTGTCAGTTAACAACATAATGATATTAATTTTAAAATTTATAAAATATCAAAGTGATCTTAGGTTTTAAAATACACCACACTGTGATATTATTTGAAATACAGCAACACAATAATGATATTTCAGAAATCGAATACATAGTGATTAATAAAAGAGATAAAATAGAAAATAAATATAGCTTGAAGCCATCACCTCCAACTTATCCACTTGTCCTGGTCTAAGAGCGGATCAGAACAGATGTCCAAAGGATCCTATCCCTTTATAAAATTTAAAAATCAGTTTGTCTTTGAAAAAATTCCATAATTTAAAATGCCTGCTTAGACCTTCTTTGGTCAATTGCCGAAGAAAAATTATTTCTTCATCCATTTGCAGCCATCATACAATTTTATTCAAAGATAAAACAAAATTGAAGTGCGATAGTATTTATCAGAGAATAAATACAAATGGTTCGGACAAAGATAAAAATAAAAATAAAAAAAATAAAATGTGTAAGCCTTCCAGACGTTCACCAAAGATGATGCATGTTGGAAGGACCGGGAATAAAATTTGGATAGGATATAGGGACGACTTGCATATAAAGTATTAAAAAAGTAAAAAAAAAATTAATTTAAATTGATTCTAATATGATTGGCGAATTAGTTTTATATTAGAAAAAAATAAGAATGAAACTGACTATTATAAATAAGATTTTAATCCCACGTTCATAATTTTAAGAATGTTAAGATCACATGATTGATTTATATTGAATCATAATTATAGATGTTATGAATTGATTTTACGACAGTAGAGTGGGGGATGAATACGCCGCTTATTTATTTATTTTTATTTCTTTTTCAAAATACGAAATCAGATAGAAATTAAGAAAGCTTTATCGATAAAATAAACTTGTGCAATATTATTCTATCGGTATGTATTTGATATTATCGATGAAAATTAAATTTGACAATAATAAAAAAGGACCATAGAATTCCATCGGGAATTTCGATGAAAACAGGATTCCGTCGAGAATCCCAAAATTATTAGGATACCCGTGCCCTTCTTTTCTGTCACACGCATGTGTCTTCTCTTCAGCAACTCCAGGTAATCTCCTTCCCTCGTTTTCCCCCTCCTTTTCCCGATCTTTGATGGTTGCCAGTGTTTCCGCCCGCCAACATGCGGCTGGCGGTGTTTTTGCCTACCAGCACACGACTGGCAACATTTCCGCCCACTAGCATGTGGGTAGTGGTGTGTCCGGCCGCCAACACGCGGTTGGCAACGTTTCCGACCGCTAGCACAAGGCTGTTGCCATGCTCGACCACCAACTATGTGTTGGTGGTGTGTCCGGCCACCGGTGGTGTGTCTGACCGCTAGTTGTGTGCTGGTGGCGTGTTCGGTCGTCGGCCGTGTGTTGGCAGCGTGTCTGGCCACCAACATGAGGCTGGTGGTTGTTGGCAACGGCTGCGACAGCGACTGATGGCAGCGGCTGCTGACAGCGTGTTCGACCGTTAGCTTGCCCTGTCGCAAGCTCGTGACTACAAGCTTGGTTTGCTGCATACTCTTTTATTATGTTTGTTTGTGATTAAATTTTACTATTTTTTTGGTTTTTGTGTAGTATACTGTATTTGCTGCTCTTCTCTGGCTAGACTACTCTTTTTCAAGTATAATTTAATAAATAGTGTTTTTTTAGTTATTTTACATGGTTGAATTTAGATGTGCTTTAAAGGATAGCATTGTGAAATATATGAAAAAAACAATCTAAGTTTTATGTGGTTACCTAAGTTGAACGTTCAATAAAAAGTGAACATTAAGTCTAATCTAATATATTAGGTTGTTAAATAAAAACTACCCACACTATATTATGTTTGATTGCTTAATTTAAACTTAAATCAAATTGTATAAGTTTAATAGCATTTTAAATTTTATTCTCATTAGGTGACAATGTCTATGAACAAAGCTTGGATGTACAATTGATTAGAAAATGGATTTATTAAAGATGATTTTATTTCTAAAGTTGAAGATTTTGTGAACTTTACTAAGAGTCATCCAGAATATATGAATGATGTCGAGTTATGATGTCCATGTAATCATTCGAAATGTAAAAATAGAGTCTTCCATAATAAAGATATCGTGAAAGTACATATATATAGAAATAGTTTTGTGTCAAATTACTACAATTGATACTATCACGGAGAACCTTATTTGTACGAACCAATTGACCTTCTAGTGGTTCGTCATTTGTCACAAATTTTAATGCGCCTAAATCTGTTGGTGCAGGAAGCATCTAACGATCGAACCTGAGTTTTGATAATGGCAAAGGATTCAAAGTTAAGGTGTATTGTGATCTAACATGTTGAATGAGTATTTCAGGAAAAGTCCTAACTGCGGTTAGGCAGGTGAAAAACCCTATGGGGTGGTAACCCTAGGTCATAGGGGGTGGTAACCCTATGCGGAAAGTCTTGGCAGGTCGATGGCTTCAGGCAAAAGTCCTAGGGGGTGGTAACCCTAGCTGGAAAGTCATGGTGTTGCGAACCAGGTGAAAGACTGGACTAGCCGGGAAGCGGATGTCCAGCAGAAAGTCCGGAAGCGTCGAGTGCTGAGCAAAAGTCCAGTCGATCTGGAGGATCGCACTGGCAACAGGTAAAATCTCCTGAGTGGAGTAGGTGAGGACGTGTTCCCCGTAGAGGGAACAGTAGGCGTCGGGTCGACCTAGGGTTTCCGGTGGGAAACCTGAAGTCAGACCCGGACAGTTCGAATGCTGTCAAAACTTTCATTATTATCATTCATTATATTTCTGTGCTAACTTTGTTTTGCAGGGTATGTGTTTGGGACTAACACATTTTGCAGGAACAAAGGAGCAAGTTACAACTCGGATGAACAGTGTCCGAGGCGCCTCCATGGAGCTTGGAGGCGCCTCGAAAAGCCAGCGCAGAAGGTTGGAGGCGCCTTAGATGAAGTTCAAGGCGCCTTGGGTCGAAGGTTGAAGGCGCCTTGGGTAGGCTGAAGGCGCCTTGAACTGGATGAAGTTCGACCAAGTCTGTGCTGATCTCCGCGGGTGACTCGGCCTGTTTAAGGCGCCTTGAAGGGCTTCAAGGCGCCTTGAACACCCTTTATAAGGGGTCTCGAGCAGCAGCACCAGTACAACAAGTTTCTAGTCTTCTGTCTCCAACTTGCTGCTCCGAAAGACGCCCGGAAGTGCTGCCACAAGTCTCCGACGACCCAAAGCTTCAAAATTCTACTATTGTCGTCGGTATAACTAGTTTTTCCAGTTACTTGTACTTCATCTTGTAATCATTTTTTCGAGCTTATAGTTGTTGCCCACCGGAAGCGATCAAGGATCGCGGGCCTTCGAGTAGGAGTCGATCAAGGCTCCGAACGAAGTAAAAATCCTCCTGTCTTTGTGTGTTTGTTTGTTTTATTCCGCTGCTTAATTACTCCGATAATTCTTACGTTTCCGATAATCGTACAAAATAGCCACGAGTGCTATTCATCCCCCCTCTAGCACGTCTCGATCCAACAATTGGTATCAGAGCGGGGTCGTCTTGAATCAGTGCAACCACTATTCAAGACAATTTTCTTTTCGTGGTTTTGTTTGGAGTCCATTAGAATTTAGCCTCATAGCTATATTCTAATTTCTTTTTACGAATCGATTTTTTGCCCGAAGTTGGTGCAACACCACTCGAGCTCGTAATTATTACTATTCTCTTCCCACACTACTAATCCAAGACTCAGTCTTGGAATAGATCTTGTTGTTTTTTGTTCTTTTAGATCTAAATGGCCCAACAAGAAGGATATAGCACCGTTCGCCCCCCACTATTTTCCGGAGAAGACTTCGGATATTGGAAGGGGCGAATGGAAATATATCTAAAGATCCAGTTCGACACCTGGATGATCGTCAGAACAGGACTACAACTACCAACTGGTACCGATGGTAAGCCTACATCCTGTGAAAACTGGGAGCCCGCATTTATCAAGAAGGTGGAAGCCAACGCCAAAGCCACCTGCACCATCCAATGCGGTCTGACCAAAGAAGAGCTCAACAGAGTCGGTCCATTCTCCTCCGCAAAGGAACTATGGGAGAAACTGATTGAACTACACGAGGGCACCTCGGAAACCAAGGTAAGTAAGCGTGATTTGTTATTAAATAAACTATACAATTTGAAAATGCAGGAAGGCGAGACGGCAAGCTCCTTGCACGCCCGAATTCAAGATATCCTGAATTCTCTACATGGAATCGGGCAGAAGGTAGAAAACAGAGATATAATAAGGTATGCCCTTAACTCATTCCCTAGGAGTACACTATGGGCATCAATGGTAGATGCCTATAAAGTCTCTAAGGATTTGTCTTCCTTAAAATTAGATGAATTGTTTAGTGAATTCGAACTCCATGAACAGACTAATGCACGGCCATCCGAGAAAGGGATTGCTTTGGTTGCAGGAACGAGTCGAACACGGGAATCAAGAGGAAGGCGAAAAGTTGAATCGGAATCAGAAGACGAATCCGATTCAGAAGATGAACTGGCCGGCGAATTTGTGAATCTTGTAAAGAAACTCTACAAGAAGAAGAAGGGATTCAACAAGAAAGATCTGAAGAAGGCAGTTCAATCCAAGGAGGCCCAATCAAAGACAAAATTTGAAGTCACATGTTACGGGTGCAACCAGAAGGGCCATATCAAGGCCAACTGCCCCAATCAAAAGGAAGCCAAGAAGCAAAGAAGAAAGAAGGCCCTAAAGGCAACCTGGGACGAATCTTCTTCAGAGGACGAAGACGACGAACTCAACCAAACAAGTTTACTCGCATTGATGGCCCGGGACCAGATCAGCGAGTCAGAAGCCGACTCTGAACAAAGCCACGGATCCGCATCCGTTTCCGAAGGACCAGACTCCGCTGTAAGTATTCCTAGACTCAATAATTTAATCAATTATTTACTTCGCAAATTAGCTAAGTCAAATTTGAAAATTAAGTCACTTTTAAGAGAAATAACCACTCTTAAAGGAGTAACTAACTCAAAATCTTTAACTGAATATTCAACTCAAGTACAACGACTTGAGAAAGAAAATTCAAATCTGAAAAATCAGTTAAACAAGTTAAAAATTACTCTAGAAAAGTTCTCTCTGGGTTCCAAGAATTTGGATCTAATTCTTGGGACACAAAGAGCTGTCTACAATAGAACTGGGCTAGGATACAAAAGTAAAAAGAAATATAAATCCTATTTATCTTTAATAAACAAACAAAGTAGTAAATTAGTCCAAGCATGGGTCCCCAAGTCCAAATTGATCAATCAAGTTGGATTTGGTCATTACTGGGTCCCGAAGGATCAAATATACTACCTCGATAGACCACATCGAGGCAATGATCCAGGGGGAGCAAAAAGAAAAACGATATTAATCAAACCAAATTAAATTCAAAATTCAAATTATAAATTCTAAATTCGAAATTAAACTTCAAAAATTCAAAATTCAAAATTCAAATTACAAATTCAAAATTTAAAATTAAATTAAAATTCAAAAACTCAAAAGTCAATAGAAGAAGGATCCAGAATAGCTGGCACCCCCAACTAAATTACCCGACTGGGTAACTGAACTTAATCTACCCGGAATGGGTAAACAAGAGTAGACTACCCGGCAGGGTAATTAAGGTTAGATAAATGGGCGAGGTTTAACTTGACCCACGGTACTGGTGAAGTTTTTGGATGATAGTACGTTAGGGAAGCTTGGGCATCGCATGTCTAGGAAGATATGGCTTCGACCTAGTGCATTTGGCCAAGTGGAACTGACCGAAGCTACCCTTAAATGGATCCTAACTAGTTAGACCAGGGTTTAGTATTAAGTTTAATGTGTAGGACTATTTGGGAAACCTCGAAGGCATGGTTACTTTAATGAGTTCCTTGTGACTCACCATAGCCCAGAAGTTTATCCAAAGAATTCTTACTTGTTGAACCCAAAGCTAAACCTGAATCTAAGACAAAGTTAAACATTACCCCAAAATTCAACCATAATTCATCTCACAACAATTATAGGGTTCCCTGATTGACAAGTTAGATCAAGTGAGATGACTAAGGAATTGAAAGTTCAAAGGCAAAATTAAATTCGTAATTAATATCATGTTTTTTTTAATGAAATCAATTTAAAATTTATTTGAAAAATCTTTTCAAAATCATTTCAAAAATCTTTCAAAACTATTTCAAAAATCTTTTAAAATTTTCAAAATCAATTTAAAATCTTTCAAAATCAATTTAAAATCTTTTCAAAAACTATTTCAAAAATCTTTCAAAATTATTTCAAAATCAATTTAAAATCTTTCAAAATCAATTTAAAATTTTCAAAATCAATTTAAAATCTTTCAAAATTATTTCAAAATCAATTTAAAATATTTCAAAATCTTTTAAAATCTATTTCAAAAATCATTTTAAAATTATTCAAAATCTTTTAAAATCTATTTCAAAAATCATTTTAAAATTATCTTTTAAAAAATCTATTTCAAAAATCTTTCAGTTATTTCAAAATCATTTTAAAATCTATTTCAAAAATCTTTCAAAATATTATCAAAATTAATTTTAAAATTATTTAAAATCTTTTCAAAACTAATTTCAAAATTACTTTAAAAATTAATTTCAAAATTATTTAAAAATTTTTAAAAAATTAATGTCAAAATTATTTAAAACTTAAAATCCAAAGTATTTTTTTTTTATCTTGAATACAATGGAATAGAAAACATAGTGTCTGCTTCAATCACGCTATCTTTAATCCATTAAAAAGAAACCAATTCAACTACTTCATGTATAGGAGTTGGATCAATGGATGTTGGATAGTGGATGCTCCAGACATATGACTGGAGATAAATTGAAGTTTTCAAAGCTCAAATTAAAAAATTTAGGATCAGTTGCATTCGGCAACAATGGTCAACTTAAAGTAATCGGAAGAGGTAATATTGAACTCAGCTCCGAGTTTATTATTAGAAAAGTTCTGTTAGTTGATAATTTCAATTTCAACTTACTAAGTATAAGTCAATTATGTGATAGCGGATACTTAGTCACTTTTGACAAAACTAGGTGTTTAGTCAAAAATATTGAAAATCCTGAAATTACACTTAAGGGACTTAGGAAAAATAATATGTACTCAATTAATCTACCCACATCCTCAATAAAGTGTTTAATAACACAAGAAGAGGAGACTGACTTGTGGCACAGAATATTGGGTCATACTCACACTAGACTCATTTCAAGAATGAGTCATAACGGTCTAGTTAGAGATCTGCCCAAACTAAAATTCATTGAAACCTCAATCTGTAATGCTTGTCAACAAGGAAAACAAACTAAGTCAACACATAAACCAACAAATCTAGAAAGAACCAACTCATTACTTGAGCTCATTCATCTTGACCTATTTGATTCACATGGAGCCAAGTCATTAAGCAAGAACCAGTATTGTTTAGTAATAATTGATGACCACTCTAGGTTTACATGGGTAAGATTCCTAAAAACAAAAGATGAAACCTATGAAACATTTAGTAATTTTTGCAAATTAATATAAAATGAAAAAGATACTAAAATTAAAAGAATAAGAAGTGATCACGGGGGAGAATTTGAAAATCATAGATTTACTCAATTTTGTAAAATAAATGGATATCTACATGAATTTTCATGTCCTAGAACCCCTCAGCAAAATGGCCTGGTGGAACGTAAAAATAGAACACTACAAGAAGCCGCCAGAACTATGTTAAATGAATATAATTTAAATCACCAATTTTGGGCTGAAGCCATAAATACTGCAAATCATATTCAAAACAGAATTTTAATCAATAAACATCACAAGAAAACTCCTTATGAACTATATTATCATAAAATTCCTAACTTAAACTATTTAAAAGTATTTGGTTGTAAAGTTCACATTTTAAATACTAAAGATTACTTAGGAAAATTTACACCCAAATCTAACCAAGGAATATTCTTAGGATACTCCTCTACCAGTAGAGCCTTTAGAGTATATAATCAAAATACCTTGAAAGTTGAAGAAACAACTAATGTAATATTTGATGAAGAAAATAATTTAACTAATGAAAATATTGACACTAATCCAAGAGCAGTAGACGATGATGAAATCCAACCTAATCTTAATGAGTCTGAAGAACAAGGTTCTGACTCACAGATAAGACCAACTAGAATAAGCACCTCTCACCCACCTGACCAAATTTTGGGTGACCCAAACCTTGGAGTCAGAACAAGATCATCCTATAGAAACCTTAGTCAGATCGCTCTAATTTCTAAAATTGAACCTAAAACTATAGAAGAAGCCCTGCCTGATCCAGACTGGATTATTGCAATGCAGGAAGAATTAGCCCAATTTGAGAGAAACCAAGTCTGGGACCTTGTACCTAAACCCATAGATAAATCAATAATAGACACCAAATGGGTTTTTAGAAATAAGTTGGATGATCAGGGTGATATCATAAGAAACAAAGCCAGACTAGTAGCCAAAGGGTTTAGTCAAGTTGAAGGATTAGACTACGATGAAACCTACGCACCAGTAGCTAGACTCAAATCCATTCGAATGCTATTAGCCTATGCAGCAAATAAAGGGTTTAAATTATTCCAAATGGATGTTAAGTCAGCCTTTTTAAATGGTTTCATCAAAGAAGAGGTCTATGTAAGCCAACCCCCAGGATTTGAAGACTTAGACAATTCTAATCATGTATTTAAGTTAAAAAAGGCCTTGTATAGACTTAAACAAGCCCCTAGGGCATGGTACGAACGGTTATCCAATCACCTTATATCCAAAGGCTTCAACCAAGGTCAAATAGATCCAACTCTATTTGTAAAAACTGTAGATAAAGACATCTTCATAGCTCAAATCTATGTTGATGATATAATTTTTGGATCTAACAACTCTAAATTTCTAAAAGAATTTGTTAGACTAATGGAAAATGAATTTGAAATGAGTATGGTTGGTGAACTTAATTTTTTCTTAGGCTTACAAATAAAACAAACTAAAGATGGAAGTTATGTTTATCAAACTAAATATGCTAAGGAGTTAATTAAAAAATTCTGTATGGAAAATTCAAAAATAATAAATACTCCAATGGCAACCAACATCAATATTGACTCTGACCCAGTTGGAAAACCAGTAGACCCAAAATATTATAGAAGTATAATAGGTAGTTTACTGTATCTAACTGCAAGCCGACCTGATATATTGTTTGCTGTAGGTATGTGCGCAAGATACCAATCCTGTGCAAAAGAGTCACACTTAACCTATGTTAAAAGAATACTTAGGTACATTAAAGGTACTCTAAATATAGGACTATGGTACCCTAGAACTTGCACTCTTGACCTTCATGGCTATTCTGACTCAGATTACGCTGGATGCAAGTTAGATAGAAAAAGCACAAGTGGCAGTTGTCAATTTATAGGGCAATGCCTTGTAAGTTGGTCAAGTAGAAAGCAACATTGTGTTGCTTTATCTACCACTGAAGCTGAATATATAGCCTTAGGTAAATGCGCATCTCAATTGCTATGGATGATGCATACTCTTAAAGACTATCAACTAGAATATCATAAAACAAAAATTTCAATTGATAATATAAGTTCAATAAATCTAACAAAAAACCCAATTCATCACTCAAGGACTAAACATATAGAGGTGAAGCATCATTTTGTAAGGGATCATGTAGCTAAGGGTAATATTATACTCAACTATGTTGAGTCAAAATCAAACATAGCTGACATTTTCACAAAACCCTTACCTGAACTTGAGTTCAGCTCTCTTAGAAGACAAATAGGTATGTGTTGGGTAGAATAGATACTATAACATTATATTCTTGCATCTTTTTATAAATTCTAGGTAAAATCGTAATTTCTCAAAATTCCTACTTTTCTAGAATTTCAAAAATTGGACTTAGCCTAGGATTTTCCCCTAGAAATCATGTTCCCCTAGGACTCAGCCAGAGCATCTCACAAACACCTAGGTTTACCTTGATTGTGTTTATAAAACATAGAACGGCGTGAGATGCATAGGGTACAGCCTGGACTCAAGAATGCTTATATCTGTGCATCGATATGAGTCTGGGCGTTAAATACGCAATAAACATTAATCAAGTTAAGTTCTCCAGCTCTAGTCAAGTCTATCTGGACCAAATTAATTTAACTCGACTAACCAAGTGAAAGCTATTGTCCTGTAGACAATCAGCAAGTAACTCAAGGTTAGACAGTTGGCAAAGGATACTCAATCTTTTAGTTAAAAAATGCCTATACTTTAGGGCTCTGATACCTGATCAACACCAATTACATTGCTATTCAACTTGACTCATGCTTGGACTTAAGGATCAACTGAATAAATAACCTAAATTAAATTTTTAGCTACTCTCTCTCTTCAACTTAAAAATTAACAAGTTTTTTAATTAAGCTAAGTCACTTTTCACTTAAGATAAACTTTCAAAGTTCAATGTTTGCAAAAGGCTTAGCTAAGTGGTTCATAGAGCAACTTTCAAATTTTTTTTCAAACTTAGCCAACCTTGAAACCTAACGTTACATATTATTGCTAAGATATTTTCTAGATTACCTCTTAGATAGTTTTGTAAAATTTTAACTCAGTGCTTTCAAAATTTTAGGTGAAAAGTTATTTTTCAACTTAGCACTTATCCTGTTTTTTAGTCTAATTTATTTTTCAAAAAGGAAAAAATTAAAGCTGGATTATTTTTTTTATAAAGGCAAAGGGGGAGAATAAGAAAATTCAAAAGTAAACTTTAAAAAGAAAAAATTTAAAAAGGAAACCCTGTATTAAGGGGGAGCTTCACAAAAGTTTAAGTGTTAGCTTAAGTGTTAACTTATTTTTTTTGATAAAGGCATAGGGGGAGAATAAGAAAATTCAAAAGTAAACTTTAAAAAGAAAAAATTTAAAAAGGAAACCCTGTATTAAGGGGGAGCTTCACAAAAGTTTAAGTGTTAGCTTAAGTTAGGCGTTGATTTGATTTTATATACTTAAGCTTACTCAATTAAAACAATTAAAACCTTTTTATGCATTTGTTTTTACTTAACTTTGAATTTGGGTTGCCATAATCAAAAAGGGGGAGATTGTTGGTGCAGGAAGCATCTAACGATCGAACCTGAGTTTCGATAATGGCAAAAGATTCAAAGTTAAGGTGTATTGTGATCTAACATGTTGAATGAGTATTTCAGGAAAAGTCCTAACTGCGGTTAGGCAGGTGAAAAACCCTAGGGGGTGGTAACCCTAGGTCATAGGGGGTGGTAACCCTATGCGGAAAGTCTTGGTAGGTCGATGGCTTCAGGCAAAAGTCCTAGGGGGTGGTAACCCTAACTGGAAAGTCCTGGTGTCGCGAACCAGGTGAAAGACTGAACTAGCCGGGAAGCGGATGTCCAGCAGAAAGTCCGGAAGCGTCGAGTGCTGAGCAAAAGTCCAGTCGATCTGGAGGATCGCACTGGCAACAGGTAAAATCTCCTGAGTGGAGTAGGTGAGGACGTGTTCCCCGTAGAGGGAACAGTAGGCGTCGGGTCGACCTAGGGTTTCCGGTGGGAAACCTGAAGTCAGACCCGGACAGTTCGAATGCTGTCAAAACTTTCATTATTATCATTCATTATATTTCTGTGCTAACTTTGTTTTGCAGGGTATGTGTTTGGGACTAACACATTTTGCAAGAACAAAGGAGCAAGTTACAACTCGGATGAACAGTGTCCGAGGCGCCTCCATGGAGCTTGGAGGCACCTCGGGTGCGAACCAGGAAAAGCCAGCGCAGAAGGTTGGAGGCGCCTTAGATGAAGTTCAAGGCGCCTTGGGTCGAAGGTTGAAGGCGCCTTGGGTAGGCTGAAGGCGCCTTGAACTGGATGAAGTTCGACCAAGTTTAAGGCGCCTTGAAGGGCTTCAAGGCGCCTTGAACACCCTTTATAAGGGGTCTCGAGCAGCAGCACCAGTACAACAAGTTTCTAGTCTTCTGTCTCCAACGTGCTGCTCCGAAAGACGCCCGGAAGTGCTGCCACAAGTCTCCGACGACCCAAAGCTTCAAAATTCTACTATTGTCGTCGGTATAACTAGTTTTTCCAATTACTTGTACTTCATCTTGTAATCATTTTTTCGAGCTTATAGTTGTTGCCCACCGGAAGCGATCAAGGATCGCGGGCCTTCAAGTAGGAGTCGATCAAGGCTCCGAACGAAGTAAAAATCCTCCTGTCTCTGTGTGTTTGTTTTGTTTTATTCCGCTGCTTAATTACTCCGATAATTCTTACGTTTCCGATAATCGTACAAAATAGCCACGAGTGCTATTCACCCCCCCTCTAGCACGTCTCGATCCAACAAAATCATCAACTAATGATGTTTCAATGCAATCAATGATCCACGATACGATGAATGCTACAGTTGATTATTGCAATATAGATGAAATATTAACACCTGAATATCAGCAACTATATGAAATGTTAAAGGCTAGTAAAAGATAAGTGTAGGATGATATTATCTCTGGTCATTCTCAACTATCAGCTACTTTAAGGTTATTGAATATGAAAACAGAACATTATTTTTCAAAAAGATGTTATGGTGACATATGTCAATTAATGTCATAATTACTTCCTGCTGATAACATAATTACTGATAGTTTTTACAGTACAAATAAATTGGTTAGAGGTTTAGGTTTGTCTATAGAGAAGATTGATTGTTGTATAAATAACTGCATGATATTTTGGAATGAAAACAGGGATTTGAGTGAATGCAAAATCTATACTCACCCTCATTATAAACATCGTCTCACATATCAAGGAAGAAAAGGAAAAATATTATTTGAAAAATGATGTATTATTTTCCTTTAACGGCTAAACTTTAATGCTTGTATGCATCTCCCGCTACAATTTGTCACATGATGTGGCATCATGAACATAAGCACAAAGGAGGTATTATGTGTCATCTTTGTGATTCTCCTACATAGAAACATCTTGATACTGTATTTTCTTCCTTTGTAATGGAACTACGTAATGTCAAATTGGGATTTTCCGCATATGGATTTCAACCATTTGATTAGTTGGGACAACAATATTCATCTTGGTCAGTTATATTAACACCATATAATTTATCACTATGGATGTACATGAAAGATGAATTTATGTTCCCTGTGCTTAGGGTTATAAATGAATCAAGCATTCGTGAACAAGTTTGGTGTTCAGCTTGATAAGAGCTTATTTATGTTCGATCAATATACACAAAATTAATTAAAGGGTGAATTACATTTTAACCCCTGAGATTTGACTAAAGTACAAAACGACCCTCGTGGTTTCAAAAGTAACAAAAAAGCCCCCTGACTGATAACATTGTAACATTATAACCCTTTGATGCTGGGAATGCACACTAAAATGTTGATGTCATCATAAATTCCTTTTTTTTGGATAATAATATCTTTATTATGCTGTGAATTTAAATCCGGGACAATACTACCCTTTAACAAAAGAAAGGTAATCCGGGACAATATCTCTATGCATCTTTCTCTTATTAATTTGCTTGCTATTTCTTTTTTGTACAAGTGTTTGTATTGATAAAGTTATAAGTTGAGAAAGGTGTTCATTTTTTTATTTCAGGCTATTCACCTCCCCCCTTCCTCCTCCTCCTCCTCTTCCTCTAGTCGGCCGCAAGGGACTAACAATGTCCAATCCCATTGAACCACCAAGTCTTTCCTGCAAAATGTCTAGTTCATCAACCTATTTGGTCTTTCTTTATCTAATGTCCAATCCACTTGATTCACTAAGATTCTTCTACCTAGTGTTCGATCCTCCTAACCCACTAGGGTCTTACTTGTTAAGTGACTCGCACACTCAACACCCAAGTTAGATTCTCAATTCTTAACTTTAAACTCTTTGTCATACATTAAAATATAAGTTTGATTATCTGGTGTTGCTTGCACCAACATTGATATGGACGAGAGACACTTTCTTGTGTGTGCACCCATAAGGGGCTACAAATCCAAGACTCAAATTATACTAAATTACTCATGTGTGAGAGTAACCTATGCACATTGAATGTTGGATCGGGAGGAGCTAACGAGCACATTAATGCCCCATCTAGAACAACCGACCATTAATGGTCAGTTGCTGTCATGTGCGAGGGTGACTTATGCACGTTGAATGTTAGATCAGTCAAAGCAAAACTTATCCATTAAAGAACATATTTATAGCCCAATCTATAACAATCAACTATTAATGTCATGCCCCGATAGTATACTTATCCACAAAATCGAATAATACTCCCTAGTGACAATATTAAAAATAACCAATACCAAACCAAGAAGTCAACACAAATATCAATGCAATATAAATCAGTAAGTTTGTAAATACTAATGTGTGTATGTATGCATGCATAAGTAAATATAGTAAAATAAATAAAATAAAAATTATACAGAACTGAAAGATTCGATGAGGAAGAACAAAATCATAAACAAAGACAGCAAAAAAGAAAACAAACAACTCGAAAGAGACTCAAAACACAAGTGTGACCAATAGTCGGGACCTTTGAGTAACACAATACATCCTTTACCTACTAACATGTAAGTCAAAGAAAAAATAAGGAGTTGTGAGTACAAATGACTCAACAGGTAAATAGAAAGATATGCATGAATTAATGTGAAATGGAGTTAAGGGAAGCAGTCCCAGGATCAACCAGATATGACTCATAAACTGGGTGTACATACTGTACATTCAAATCTTGAATAGATCAAGCATATAACAAGTATATAGCAAGTATGCCACAAACATGTAACAAGTCATGACTACGAGCAAACTCATGTTACCACTATCTGGTATAATGGACAATCAGGGTCATTGTCTATAGGTAAACTCATGTTACCACTATCTGATCTAGTGGGCAGATAGGAAGAGGTAACTATATAGCTCCTCAGCTAGTGACTGCGGACGGAACTACACTATCACCATTTGATTTAGTGGGCAATCAGAGCATATCAATATCACTGTCTACGGGCGAACTTATGCTACCATTATATGGTCTAGTTGGCAAACAGGATGTGTTATCTAGTTACGGATTGAGGGCAAACTCATGCTACAACTTTCCAATCTAGTGGACAGTCTAAATGTATATATATGTATAGGATGCAGTACCAACCAAATAAGCAATAAAAATATCATCCAAAAATAAAACCCTCCAATATATGCTACGGTCTAATAACATCATGTATATAAATAACATCATGTATGAAAAACAATAAGATTGCGTAGGTATCAAACCTACTAAAATAAGGTTAAGCAATAAAAGGTCAAACTCGAGAAGTAATATAGAGTAGATATCAAGGTAAAAATAACTACTATGCAATCAATGCAAATAACAAAAATCATACCCTAAAGTTAAAAAAACTAGAGAGGTCAAGATAGGACTATTCACCTCTAAACGTAGAATATACTTTGATGTCTTAAAGTCAGAGGGTATACTTCAAACTCAAATCCTATAAGCATAGTATAAGGAAAAAACTAAGTACTCGCATAACCCCAGTAACCATAAATAATCTATATTTGTAAATAATTTATTTCTCCTTTTCTTCTTAAACATGGTATACCAAATTCTTATTTAATTGCTTAAAGACCTATAAATCATTTAGTTGACCTATGACTTAATTAAGTTAACTTATTAGCTCATCATCCACTTAGTAATTGCATCATTCCATTGTTAAATCAACTCATTTGTTCCCTAATAGCATATTAATTACTGATTAATAACCATAATTAATCTTCTAGATATTCCATCTAACAACTTAATTGATTATATAAGAATCAATTATCAATTACATAAATAAAGCTTGATAAATAAACTGGTTAATTAACTAATAATCCCAATTACTAATTCTAATTAATCACTAAATTGATTGATTAATAACTTTAATTAATCAAATTAATTATCAACCTAATTAAGAAATTAAATCTTTCACCTGATAACTCTTTTCTGACAAATCTACGAGCTAGGACCGACTGTCAACGGCATATGGATGTGGACTGCTTGGAGAGGCCGACGATCGGCGGCAGCATTGGGGAAGGAATGGGAAAAGCCCGCGTCGGCGAAGAGAGGTGGCAGCAGGAACCTGGGCGTGGCGACGATGACTGTAGGGACGTGGTCGCGTGCGTCGCATGCATGGGATGACGAGGAACAACGGCGGAGGAGAAAGGTGAAACTATAGGTTTTTAATTAAAACTAGTGTGGTCTTTGAAAATCCGAATTATTTAGATTTTTTAGTATCATCTTTATAAATTAAGAATTAATTATTTGGGTAAGATTACTCATATAATAGTGACGTTAGAGAATCCCACCAACGTGCTTACCTATGTAAAAAATTATTTTAATTTAATATTATACTTGTCTTAGTAAAAAAAACTAAAAAAAGTATATTTTTTAACATTGTCGGCCTAAAATATTTATAGAAGATTCTTTAATTATAGTGTTGTCAATTTTAAGATATGCGACTAAAGAGAACTATATTTTTTTATATAAAATAACCCGAGAAAATTAATGATGAGCAAAATTTATAATAATACGCTGTAGCTGAGTCTCGAACTCTAGATCACTAATTGTTTTGCTTGTGGAATTACTAATAAACCTTGGAATTATTTTTAGTATAACTAAAAAAAAAGACATTAACGTAAATGTATTTTAGGCTTCATCAAAATTAGTTAGTAAAGGGGGGAAATTTTTAATAAAATAGTAAGATTTAGGTTAATTGATTTAATCAACATCTCATTTAAATACGGGTTTTTTAAACCTTACTAATTCATTCTCAAAAATTAAAATATCTAAAAATTTAATTTGAAATTCTGAAAATTTCTAATAAAATCTATATATTCCTATAAATTTATTTACCCATTATTTAACAATTATCTTATAACTTATTTTTCTAAATAAATTTCATTATATCAAATTTTAATCATTTCTATTATCCAATATATATCTAAATATATATAGGAATTCTTTTACTTGAGGTGTAACACTAGAGCTATCGGATATGTCATTTAATTCTCCTGCTCCAAGTAGTTTCGGAATGGTATTATCATCCATCTTTGATCTTCCACTCTATTTTTTTTTTTTTTGTCTTCGGGGCCCTGATATCATGGTAAGATATTCAAGTTGTCACACATGTACCTATGGTCCGAAACCCAGTTACGACGTATTTGTAAAAAAATTTCCTCCAAATGGAGGGTGTAATCAAAGGATGCTGGGTTTTTAGGCTAACCACTTCGTGCGCTTCTCGATTTATCTTGATAACCGATAGGAAATTTTCATGGGACCAAACCGATCACCCCCGAGATAATCAATGAGACTAATTGTAATTATCCATTTTTTTTTTTACCAATTGACGTTCAATATAGATACAAATTAGAGTTTCCTTATAGGTCAACTAAAGTTACAATGGACACTAAGGTATCCTTTACACCACTATTACGATCCGTGGCTCAAATTGAGTTGAAAGTTATGGTCGTCCAAAGTTTGATCCGTAGTGTAGGCTGACACGACCAGTGTTCGGCAACATGGGCATCCGTGTTCAACCCTGGAAAATCATCATTTTCGACACGGGTCGTACCCATTAGCATGACCCCGGTGGGATATGTGGGGAGGTTTTTTAGTGTCATTTTGCGCTCGATTTCTTCCATACGAAGGTCGGAGCATGTTCCTTAATTAAAGTTTCATCTTGATAGTCTTTTGAATCTTTTTTTCTTCCCAAATGCTTCTTATGTTGGCTCGATGATGAGGTTTGGATAACCCATGATGAGCCTTTCTTCACACCATTCTTTCTCTTTCTTGGCCTTAGGAGCATGTAGATATCATGAAACACAGCCAAAGCGTGCTCCTTGCTTCAACTTCACGTTTCAAGGGGTTTATGCTCCATTTTTTATCCAAAAACATGTCTTATCAATGAAAACAAGTAAAAAAAATAGTTCTCTGAACTAAAAGTAACAAAATAAAGTACAAAGAAATGAAAACATGAAATATATGTATATAAAATGGGATAAGATATGCATCAAATTACGATAAAAACTCTATACAAAATACGCTCATCAAAATCTCCCAACCTTAAACCTTTACTTGTTCTCAAGCAAACATCAATATCAAGAATGCATGTGAATTTATATCTCCCAAACTTCAATAAATTTATCTAATCCTATCAAGTAATATCATCTTTAAGTAAAAATATTCAATTAGCACTACAAGAAAATTTAGATTTCACAACACTTAAAAGATAATGTTTTTTTTAAAAAGCATTGTCTTTTTTTTTACAATACTTTTAATGAAAAGCGTTGTCTATTGGTGATTTTTTTTTGTTCAAAGATTGAAAAGTGTTGTCTATTGATTTTTTTTTAATCAAAGACAACACTTTTAAATCTAGAAAGATCTGGACCGTTGGATGTCACACTATAGAAGAGAGAAGCTTAGGGCTCTCTCTAAAAACAATTGCTCTTCAAGACGTCATCTCCTCTCTCACGCCTCACACCGTACGTCGCCGCCCCTCTCATGTCGAACGATGACCTCAATCCGTCTGTTGATGTTCATCCTCCTCCATCTTCACCGCCTGCCTGCCCTCGATCCACTTCAGCTGTAGCTTCCTGATGTCCACGTCGTCGATCCTCACTGCTCCGGCGTCCGCATCATAGAATCGTTGCAGCAGCACAACAACCGTCGACTTCCCACTCCCGCTGGTGCCCACCAGTGCCACCGTCTGCCCTGCTGGCACCCGGAGGCTGAAGTTCCTCAGCACAGGCACCTTCGGCCGCGAAGGGTACGTGAACTGGACCGATTCAAACGCCACACCTCTCCGAGCATCTCCTCCATTTTCAACCCTTTGGGATCCTCCGCATTGATTCACGGATGCCTGTTGATCCTCTCGAGTATCCTCTTCACTGCCACTAATGCCTCTGCGAATTGCTTCACCTCCACTAGCGCCATGCCAAGAGATCTACGTACACCGATCCATGGGTTTCATTTCACAACCAGAAACAAACACAAAGGATGAAGAACCAGAAAAGCTTAAACTCGCTTACAATCCGCCCAAAACGAAGGAAATTCCGGAGGCATAAATCCTTTAGCCTCTCGCAGTGGTACATCACCATCCGGCTACCATACCAGGCGAGGAACTCCCAGATGGCGAAGGACAACCCAGTGCTTCCCACCTCGAGTCCCTTGGCAATCCCTTGCTTGATCCCCAACGGCCAACCTCACCGTCTTCTCCAATATGACGGAGTACCTCTCCGTGATGCTCTTCACAGCCCCACCTCGAGTCCCTTGGCAATCCCTTGCTTGATCCCCAGCCTCACCGTCTTCTCCAAGATGACGGAGTACCTCTCCGTGATGCTCTTCTGAAGGAGTAGATGGTCTTGATTGAACTCAACGCTCGCTCGACAATGGTGTTGGCTTTGTCGATACCAAAGTATAGGTACTTTGGTATCTGATGATACATGAATGAATTGTCTTTTTAATCTTAAATTTAGTTCTGTCGAAATAATAGGTCGGTTTTAGTGGTTAGAGACAATGAAGTTTTTTGTTTTGAGCTTAGTTTCTTGAAACTAATTCATAGTTGTATTTAATGCTTAGCTGTATAAAATTGTAAGCAATATAACTAATTCTTTTTTCAGGCCAAAATAACAAAGAAGATTATGTTGACACTTCAATGCCAGAGCTACAAGCATTATTCACAGCATCCCATAAAAGTTTGTACTGATATTCTATCTCTCTGTCCTTTGTAATTTTTACACTTGTAGCTAATATCTATTTTGTTCTCTCAGAACTCCTCTCTTCTCGTTTGTTTTTTCTCAAATTCTAGGTAATGTTATATTCTTATTTTCAAATTTTCGAAGTGTGCCGCCATCATTCTCTAAAAATTCATGATTGTGGTAGGTACCATTGGTTGGCCGTGGATCGTGCTGGTGGAAGTCTTCTAGTAAAATCCTAAATGGAAACATGTATAGTCGTGGAAAGTACCATGGTCTAGCCGTGTTCTTTGCTAGAAGCTCGAGTGATGCTCCGAAGTCCGAATCCAATTTTGTCTCCATGGAACACACAGCTATGGCAGCTGCCACAATTAAGCTGTATATGATTCTACAATGTCGATTTTTTAATTTTTTTTTCTCCAAATAAGTTCCAATGCTAAGATCATCGTATCCTTTTAATTAAATCTACAAAGAGCAATCATTCAAATTCAAAATATGAAAAGAAT
This sequence comes from Zingiber officinale, assembly GCF_018446385.1. Classification (NCBI taxonomy): domain Eukaryota; kingdom Viridiplantae; phylum Streptophyta; class Magnoliopsida; order Zingiberales; family Zingiberaceae; genus Zingiber; species Zingiber officinale. Next base: position 167,956,272 of record NC_055987.1, on the reverse strand, counting down.
AAAAAAAATAAAAAATGTATTTTAAAATATATTCGTGTAATATAATAAATATATATTAAATAACAATGAAAATATGTATATAATTCACGCGTATTAATGATATAGCATCGATCGTAACTGTCGGTTTCACGATGGACACGGGCACGGATCGAATTTGTTTGCATTTCATAGATAGATTTGATGTGATCTGAGGTGCCACGGTCTATCCAGATCAAGCGTGGCCTTATCTGATACGCCATTTTGTAGTGTTTTAAATGAGTTTGATCTCTCCTTTTTCTGAAAAAAACAAGAGAAAGTTTGATTCTTCATCCATTTCCAGCCATCACACAATTTTATTCAAAGATAAAATTTAAGTGCGATAATATTTATCACAAAATAAATACAAATTGTTCGGACAAAGATAAATTTAAAAAATAGGTCAATATCAATAGATAAGAGAGTCTTATCAGAAAAAAAAAAAAGAGCAAGCCTACTTGTATATAACGTATTGAAAAAGTGAATAAAAATTAATTAAAATTGCTTCTAACATGATTGACAAATTAGTTTCGTATTAATTTTTTTTAAAAAAAAAAATAGTTCCAATATGAATGAGAATTCAATTTCACATTCAGAATTTTAAAGTAACGTGTCTGAGTTGTATTGAATTATAAGTACAGATGTTATAAATTTATATGGATAAGATATTCTTTCCAAAGGTTTTTGGTATACGAGAGTTGTCAATTTTAGACAGGAGATATTCCTTCCGGATCTTCTCCATCCCTTTTGTATGGATCTAGAGACTAGATGATAATTTTTTTTTTTTTTTTTGGAACAGTTTAGTGATTAATATATGAGATATTGTTAATTTAAGATTTAGATTTAAATTTTAGTATAATTGAAGTAAATATTTTCTTTATGTATCAATTACTATTCTAAGAATTAGTAATCATCCTTGATTTATCTACTAATATTGATTCTGACATAAATTAATGAAAATATTAAGGACGAATACAGTCCATCTTATGCCAACTAATGACTAGATTACATAAAGGGTTATCCTATCTGAAGGTGACATCAGCTTCGGATAAGCAAGAACCCTTCAAAATCAACGTGCATGTCAAAATCGAAAGGAGAGGACATTGTACAAGTTACTCGCTCTTGAATCAAAATCCATCGTTATTGTTTGAGGTGGGATTTGATAGAAAAAATTCAAATATATCCATGAAGTGTGTCTCTTCTCTTGCCTTAATGACTTTCTACATAAATCACTTTCTCAAATATACTCCTTTTGCTGTGGCTGTGATTGAATTCTCTCAATCGCTCCTTCTCCTGCATTAACTCAGAATTGGTAATAATGTTCATCCTTTGATTAGTAATGTCGTCTCATTCTTTCCCACAACCTCCTTGATGCTGAAGGCTGCCCCAATGGCAGCGCAGCTGATATTCAGGTGGTGCTTTGCCACGTTGATGCTGAAGGCTCCTTTCGACAAAGGAGTAAAGTAGAGGTGCATTGACACTATAAAAATAACTCACAATAATGACGGACTGACAGTTATTTTTCAGCTGTAAATCATCGATGAATCATTAACAATGGATAACCAATATCCCGTCGTTGCCACATCGGTAAATCAAAGGTGGGATTCAGTTCCCGTCTTTGATCAACGACGGGATTGAGTCCTATTGTTGGGTTCTGACAGAATTGATGATTCCGTCATTTCCTAATGATGAAAATGTTATTCCGTCGGCATAGTTGGGATAAAAAATAGGGCAGAACCCTAATTTGGTCCCGCACTTGCTTCTTTGCTTTCCTTCGATCATCAACGGTGATTTTCAACGATCATCGGTGTCTTGTTCCTCCCGCACGCGAACTCGTCTCTGGCACCCGGTACACCGACCAACACCCTCTCCTCTTCCATTTCATCGCCGAAGCTTGGTCGGCTGCGGCCCCCTGGCTGCGAGCTTGGCCAGCTGCAACTAAGCACCTTACGACCCCCTGGCTGCTGCCAATTAGCTCACGGCCCCTAGCCCTGAGTTTGGTCGGCCACAAGTTTGGCAGGATGCGGGCAAGCTACTCGCAGCCCCTTGACCGTGATTTTGGTCGGAGCTTATCTGGTTGCTAATGTTTTATTGAGCAAGTTTTTGCATTCAAATTAAACTAACCTTGCTTTCTAGAGTCCAATATTACAAACGATGGATGTAATATGAGTACATGCTATTAATATTATTGAATGTAATATGTTTTATTATTTTATTTTAAGTAAAATTCAAATGGTACAGGTTTAATAATATTTCAAATTATATTTCCATTAGATTATAACGTATATGAACAAAGTTTGGATGTATAATAGACTAGAAAATAGATTTATCAGAAATGACTTTATTGCTGAAGTTGAATAGTTTGTGAACTTTGTTAAAAGTTATCCAGAATATATGAATGGTGCCGAGTTACAGTATCTATATAATCATTACAAGTGTAGAAATAAAACATTCTGTGATGAGGATACCGTAAAAGTATATATATGTAAAAATGATTTTATTCTAAATTATAACTGGTACTATCACAGAGAGCCTTACTTGTATGAATCAATTGAGTCTTCTATTGGTTCGTCATTTGGCACAATTGCGGTTAGGGAATCATCAACCAATGATATTGCAATACAATCAATGGTTTATGATACGATGAGTGCAACTGATTATTCCAATATAGATAAAATACCAATGCCTGAATATTAGAAATTATATGAAACGTTAAAAGCTAGTGAAAGAGAAGTGTGGAAAAATATTTCTTCTGGTCATTCCCAACTATCGGCAACTACAAGGTTATTGAACATGAAAGCATAACATCTTTTTCAGAAAGATGTTACAATGACATGTATTAATTGATATCAGAGTTGTTTCTTACTAATGACATAATGACTGATAGCTTCTACAGTACAAAGAAATTGGTTAAAGGTTTAGGTTTGCTTGTAGAGAAGATTGATTGCTGTATAAACAACTATATGATATTTTGAAATGAAGAAAGTGAACTGATTAAATGAAGAATTTATACTCACCCTCATTATAAGCATTGTAGTCGTACACCAGGGAAGAAGAAGAAAAATATTACATGGAAAGTTATATATTACTTCCTGTTAACTGCTAAATTTCAATGCTTGTGTGCATCTGTTGTAATAGCTTGCCACATGAGGTGGCATCATGAGCATGTGCACGAAGGAGGAATAATATACCATCCTTGTGACTCCCCTGCATGAAAATATTTTGATACTATATTTCCCTCTTTTTCAATAGAACCACGTAATATTAGATTAGAACTTTCTGCAAATAGATTTTAACTATTTGGTTAGTTAGGACAATAATATTCATTACTACAACAAAAACTGCAAACGACAACGGATATTATCCGTTGTCATAGGGTCAAAAACTCGTTGTAACTGAGGGCGTTGTAGAATGTATTGCCCTACGACAACGATTTTGAATCTGTTGTCTTTGTAGACATTTGACAACGGTTTTTATCCGTTGTTGTTTATATGCTCAAAAATTTGTTTACGAAGGATACGACAACGTTTTAAAACTGTTGTGGTAGACTCTTTTTACAACAGATATAAACCGTTGTGGTAGATAATATTTACTCGTTTTATTTTTTTTTTACAACAGTTATAAACTGTTGTGGTATATAATTTTAATATATTTTACAATGGATAAAACCGTTATCTTTTATCACTTTTTACAAAAAAAAAAAAACCGTTGTAATTTACATAGTTTTTATAAAATTTTTAACTGTTGTCTTTAATGTTCATTACTATCAAACAATCAATCTTATTTTAATATAAGTAAACCATCAATACAAAACTAAATATTTACTATATTAAATCTAAAATAAATTTATATGTACATGAACGAAAGAAGAAAACACAAAACACTCGGCAAGAATGTGTTGGGCAGGATGTACAAAATGGGGAGAAAGCAACATTTGAATTTGTATGATCACTCCAAAGTCTTGAGAAGTCTGAACAGGCCAGCAACCTCCCTGATGCGCGAGAACTCAATGCAGAAGGCCTGGACTTCTATGAAGAGATCACGAACTGCATATCACAACAAATAGACAAACGTGTCAACAAAAATAAATAATCCACCCAGAATAGAATAGAATCTTAATTCACAGAATTAGAATTTAATTATCAGAGTCATTAGGTAGCCTCATCTTGAAATAAACTTGCGACAATGTGAGCAATATAAGTAATATGTTGATATATATCTATTTTCCAACTGGATTCATGAGTTCCATCCTGAATCACCAAGCCAAGTCAATGTGGCACCAGACAAAGAACTAGAGCTAGGGAACACTAAGTCTATTGTATGTAATCTTATCTTACATTATAAGTGGTTATTTTCACGACTCAAACATCTAGATCATATGACAATAACTTTAATATTACACCAAGCCCCCCTTCAAGGAAAGAGTTTCATATAATTATAAAAAAATTGTAGCACATTTGATTACTCCAAACAAATTAATAGTTGGAAATGCATGCATGATAAAAAAAAACAAAAGTAAACTTGCCGTTGATTATCTTGTTTCTGATAAAACTTTGCAGAAAGACACAAACCAACCTCACCCGTCTGTTTTTCATGTACTTGTCCTGACCATGGAAACGAACATAAAATGCTAGAATTTATCAGCCATTAGAAATAGACAACAACTTCAGGAACCAAATTGCCAACATTATAAAAGGTATAGCCCCTTAAAATGAAAACATACACTGAAATAGCAAAATACAATGGAAAACAAGCTAAATTGTAGAAGTAAAAAATTCTGTATGCTCCACTAACATGCATATTAAGATGCAAGTGAAGTGCATGTTCAAAAGTGAGCAATCTATAATTAAGAGTTTTATCAATTAAAGTAGGTGTATGGAGTACAAGGCCAAAGAAAACATTAAATTAATATAAAAAATAATTTAATTGATTTTAATATTATTAATAATCAAGGGTTGTATCATTCAGATAAACACAACCCAACTCCAAACAGTTTAAACAAATATTGGCTTAGTGACGACAATGTTGACGATAATGGCAGCGATGACTAGATAAGGCAAACATGGAAATAATAAACTAGGCATTAGTCTCATTGGGATTTGTGTAGTTGAACCCAAATGGTTAGTACAAATACATCATGTTTGATGAAGATGGTGAGGATACATGCTAAGATGTTAGTAGTTTAAAATGGCAAATATTAGACAGCATCACAAACATGATTGAATAAGATGAACATAAATAAGAACTTTCACTGAAAAATCAAAACTGAGCATTAAGCTTAATGTATCCGTCCCCTTAGATTCATGTATCAATAGTTGTCTCGATGCTATCCAACAAATTAAATTCTAAATGAGAGATATACCTAAAAATTAAGAAATTTTTAGCTGAAACAAATAAGTGCAATGGACAAGTGAACTGTGAAAGAATCGTGAAATGTAACAAAGATTTTTTTTTCTTTATTCATAGAACTGCGGAAACTAAAAAATTCTAGAACTAATATAACTGCTGACAACCTTTACTTTAGATTAGAAAAACTGGAATTTACAGAGGTATAGTAAGCAAAAGCAACTATGAAGCATGGAACAATGTTTAAATGAAAGGAGTAGTCTAAAGAAGATGAGACTGACAATAAACTAACACAGTGGCAATAAAAGCAAACAATTAAAACAACCAAAAATTAAAGGTGAAAAAGAAACGAAGTTTCACCTCTAAAGGGATGTAGGTGCACACAAGTCAAGAACTTCCCTAACAATTATCAAAATTGATCATCACTTGCACAATGGAACAAATTTCAACTGTTGCTGTCTCTTAGATGATATTTTAATGAAAGGATGTAGTCTAAAGAAGATGAGATTGACAATAAACGATCACAGTGTAAAAAAAGACAAACAATTCAAACTGTCAAAAATTAAAGGTAAAAAAGAAATGAAGTTTCCCTTCTAAAGGGATGTAAGCACAAAAGTCAAGAACTTCCCTAACGATCATCAAAATTGATCAAGCTTATCATCACTAACACAACTATGTCAAATCATTTAGAGCTACTAAGAAAAATACAATTTTACAATTAAAAATGTTTTTATAGGAAAATGATCATACTATGCACCTCAGAGACAAACAAATTTTTTTTCAGATGTAATAAGTTAGTAATTCAAAACCAACGCCTTCAAAAAGTGACAACATTGAGAATGAAAGAAGAAGAACCTTTATGTTTTCACATGATGCTATACAGTTAGTGATGTACATGTGTACAAACTCAGTTGGTAGATTAACTGTAGTTGTCAGTCTGTTGACTACTTCCATTGAGTATAGACTCATTTCCATATTCACAAGAACAATGAAATACCTGCCAACCAAATTCTGATAAGAAAAACAGGCATAGTACCCACATATTTATCACTGACACAAATATCAAAAGATCTTACTCTGAAATTTCAGGAGAATTCATCAACTTTGAAAGAACTTCAACAGCTATAAGTGGGTTGTGCTCAACAAGATCCTAGAAAACATATATAATCTCATCACAAAATTTGAAATGAGAAATCACATAATAATGAAAATAATGCAAACCGGTAGCTTTGAAGGAGTAAGTCCACAATGATAGACGAGTTTCACATCCTTTGCAAGTTCTAACACAAATTGTTGCAAGAAGAAACAAAAAAAAGGCCATATTGTTTCATTAATACAGAAAATGTTGGCATAGGTGAAGGGAAAACAACTAGTAATGTTCATAGAGCACAGCTGAAATATTGGCCACTATGACCAACAGATGCTACCTAGTTAGCGTGAAAGAGAACATGACCTCTTGTTGGGCAGGTGCAAGTGGGCCTTTTAATGCTTTAGCAATCAAATCTCTTACTACAGCCCCTCGACTGGTGTCAGCACACATGCCATAATCCCACAAAAGCTCATGATTGCTGTCAGGATTGAGCCATATAAGTTGTACAAGAATTTGCAGATTAATAACACTAGAGAAAACAATTGAACACGCAAGGTCTCAGGTGAAATTTTTTACTTCTCCATCTAACACTGGGAGCATCGGTGGTGCAGGCCTTATCCATTGTGGACCCAATCCTTCAACAGACAAGTTTTGCATTAAACCTAATATTGCATTGCCTCTATCATCAGAACCAATTCTTGGTTTTGTTCCTGCAGCGGAAAGCTTTGGCCTGAAACAGAGCAATATTACCACAAGGCTCCTAGGAAACTTCTTATATATATCAAGGGGAGGGATATGTTGTATACTCATATGGAGTAGCATCAATGCCGATAGATATATCTGGATCTGGAATAACAAACAGAAATCGATGCTTAAAACAGACACCTTTAGAGATTAAACACCACAAACTTTGACATATGAGCAGGTAAAGGGCATGATGAAACAAATCAAAAGCTAAAAAGGAATCAAAAGTAGGTTTCTTTTTTTGAGACAAAATTTATGAACGAAGACAAGACCTAGGTTATGAATCTACCTTGACTATGGCTCTAGCACAAATCCAAAGAAGACAAGACCTAGGTTATGAATCGACGGAGTAGGAGTGCCACCTTTGGCGAAAAAATACACCTCGTTCGATCAAAAGGTTCTACGAGCGAAAGAAGCAGCAGTGGAAGGTCAAAGAACCTCGTCGAACTCAGAAACCCGCTCACCAGGAAACGAGTGGAGCACACCGTCGTGGAGGAAGATCCAGCGGAGGCGTGAAGAGATTGTATGAGAAGAGGGAAAGAAAAATGGCTTAGGTTCGGGAACACAAAGGGGAAAACACGGCGCCGAAAAGAAAACAGCGAGGGAAAGCAAAACAGCGAGGGGGAAAATGACCAAAGTCAATTACAACGGTTTTTTCAAAACTGTTGTCGTAGCCACTAAAAAAGCGCTTAAAGACAACGGATTTAGAAAACCGTTGTAAAAAGTGTTGTTGATTAAAAAAAAAATCGCTCAATGACAACAGTTTTCCCAAAACCGTTGTCTTTTATATTTAATGGGGAGTTCAAAGACAACGGTTTTGGCAAAAACCGTTGTCTTTGAGCAAATACGCAACGCTTTCTCATAAAACCGTTGTCGTAGGGGTGTTGTCTTTTAACATTTTTGTTGTAGTGATTTTAGTCAGTTATATTAATACCGTATAATTTATCGTCATGGATATGTATGAAAGATGAATTAATATTCCTTACTGTGCTTATTTTTGGTATAATCAATCAAAAAGGAAAGATAGATATTTTCTTGCAACCTCTTATTATCAAGCTGAATAAATTATAGAATGTAAGGTTGATGACTTATGATATTGTAAGTAAAATTAATTTACATTGTATGCTATTTTATTATGGACGATCAATGATTTTTCAGCATACTCAATATTGTCGGGATGGAGTATGACTAGTAAATTAACATGCTCATATTGCATACTGAGTTTGATGTATTTTTGTTACCTTAAAGCGGGAAGATATCTTAGTTTAATAATCACTGTAAATTTTTACCAATTGAACACCCTTTCATGCGAAATAAGAGAATTTTCATAAAAAATGTTGTAGTCAGAAAACTTCCTCCAATAATCAAGCCAAGTGAAGAGATTATTAAACAAATAGGCAGTTATGGATACCAAGCTAGTTCTGATGAAATAAATAAATACATTATCAGGATGTGCAAGTGTGGTTAGAAAAAAAGAAGTATTTTCTGATGGCTACCATATTGGAAGTATCTACTTATTCGACATAATTTAAATGTAATACATATTGAGAAAATTTTTATCAATAATATCTTTAATACTGTGATGAATATGCTTGGAAGGACTAAAGACATAACAAATCACATGATCAAATTAAAAGAACTAGTCAACAGACTTAAGTTGCATCAGAATGAAACAACTAATAAATTTTCAAAGGCTTGTTATACCTTGGACAAAGATGGCAAGCAAGTTTTATATAGTTGGTTGAAATAAAATAAATTCTCAGATACGGCTTGATGCATGGATAAGAACAGGTTAAAGATGTAGAATGAAGAGTCATGAATGTCACGTATTCATACAAAGACTTATACTAGTAACTTTCCATAACCTACTTTCTAATAATGTTTGGCAAGCACTTACAGAATTGAGTCTATTTTTCATAGATTTGGCAGCGAGGTGAATTATGATAGTCAATATACTTCGGCTAAAAACAAGCATTCCTCTGATATTATATAAGCTTGAGCGTATATTCTCTCCTAGTTTTTTTAATTCAATGGAACATCTTGTTGGATCGAGATCGCGCTAGAGGGGGGTGAATATCGCTCATGGCTTTCACACGTTTTGGAAATTTACGACTAACGCAGCGGAATAAAACAAAACACATAATTAGAGAAGAGCACACCAAGATTTTACTTGGTTCGGAGCCTAGGGCGACTCCCACTCTAAGACCCACGCTCGTTGAGTATTTACTTTGGGCAATAATATAATCGCGCAAAATGTACACGAGATTATTACAAAAATAATACCGAAAAAGTATACCGACAACAAGAATTAGAAGAGTCGTAGCTTTAGGTCGTCAGAGTCTCCTTATAGCTCTACCGGAATGTCTCGTTAGTAGCAAGTTGATGAAAGATCGCTTTTTCAGGTGATTGAATGCTCGAACCCTTCTTAAATAGCCTTCTTGAGGAGCCTCAAACCCCTTCCAAGGCGCCTCCATGCTGCCTAGTCAGCCGCGTGGATCAGTGCTGAAAACTTCTCCTCTGATCCACTTAAAGGCGCCTCCATGTCAGTCCAAGGCGCATCCAATCTGCGGTCCAAGACGCCTCCAGCTCAGTCCGAGGCACCTCCAGCTCCGCCACGCGCAAGTTCTACTCCTTTGCACCCGAGGTGCCTCCAAGCTCCATGGAGGCGCCTCGAACACTGTTCATCCGAGGCTTAAGGTTGCTCCTTTGTACTTGCAAGATACGTTAGTCTAAAAATACCCTGCAACATAGAGTTAGCACATAATATCATAAATATAAAGTATGGCAGTCATCGGACTGTCCGGTTCTGACTTCAGATTTTCTACCGGAAATCCTAGGTCGAACCGATGCTTACTATTCCCTCTTTCAGGGAACGCGTCCTCACCTACTCCACTTAGGAGAGCATACCTGTTTGCTAGTTCGGTCCTCCAGACCAACTGGACTTTCTGCGTAGGGTTACCACCCCCTATGACCTAGGGTTACCACCCCCTAGGATTTTTCTCCACCTAGGGTTACCACCCCCTAGGACCTAAGGTTAGCCCCTTAGTATTTCTCCTCCACCTAGGGTTACCACCCCCTAGGTCCTAGGGTTACCACCCCCTAGGTCCTATGGTTACCACCCCCTAGGGTTTTTCTCCTGCCTAACCGCAGTTGTTTAAGCTCATTAGATAACAATTAAACTTAACTTTGAATCCCTTTTGCCATTATCAAAACTAAGGTTTGATCGTCGGATGCTTCCCGTACCAACAATCTCCCCCTTTTTTATTATGACAACTGAAATTCAAAGTTAAGCGAAAAGATAATAAAGATGTTAAAAGTTTAGCACAAGCATGATAAGCATAAATAAAGCTCCCCCTAATGGAATCTTACAAAAACTCCCCCTTAATAAAAGCTCCCCTTAAATCTTAAAAATTTCAAACTTTCTTTTCTTTAACTTTCTTTGAATTGAATAATGAATTTGAATTTCTCTATACTCTCCCCCTTTACCATCTATCAAAACAATTTAAGGGAGCATAAGAAAAATGATAAATTGCCTTAGTTAGTTTGGAGAGTGATTTTTATCTTAGTTTTCAAAAATAGGGTGTTTAAGGAGAGAATTAAAGTTTAAGAAACATAAAGGTTTTTAAGTAGAGGATTAAACATACTTCGGAAAACACTTAATTTTCTTGTAAAACTTTTAGCTAAGTGAAGTTTTTGACTTTGAAAAGTAACTTAGTTAGTTTTTGAAGTACTTTGCCAAATTTAGTAAGCATTTGAAAGACACTTAGCAAAAAATTTTGGAGTTGTTTTAAACGCTAAGTTTGAAATATAGAGACTTAGTCAAAATTTTGAAAAAAATTTGTTTTTCCTTTTTAGAAATAATTAAAAAGTGTTTAACTTGAAAAACTTGTAAAATTTTAACTAAGGCCATTTTCACTTTGGAGAATCAAACAAAACAAAACAACAAAAAAATATTCCTAAAGTCTAAGCATGAGTAATTGAAAGGTAAATACTTGAATTCCTTGGTCACATGTCTAACAATTAGTTACTAGCTGATTACCTAGAGGGCAACAGTTTTCACTTGGTTAGTCAAGTTAAGCTTAGAGTTTCAGTTAGGCTTAACTAAATCTGGATAACTTAACTTGATTATTGTTATTTTGGTATTTATTGTCCAGACTTACTATGATGCACAGAAATAAGCATACTGAAGTCTAAACTATACCCTATGCATCTTATCACATTCTAAGTTTATCAAACATAAACAAGTTAACCCTAGTGTGCTTGTGAGATGTTCTGGCTGAAATCTATGAGAACATGATTTCCAGGGGTAAATTCTTAAGCTAAGTCCAAAATTTAAAAGTCTAAGAAATTAGGATTTTGAAAAAGTATTTTTCCTAAGATTAAAAAATAAGTTGAGAAAAGTAAGCAGAAAATGAGTTCTATTCTACTAAGCACATACCTATTTGTCTTCTAAGTGAACTGAACTCAAGTTCAAGTAAGAGCTTTGTGAATATGTCAGCTAGGTTTGATTTTGACTCAACGTAGTTAAGTACAATATCACCCTTAGCTACGTGATCCCTTACAAAATGGTGTTTTACTTCTATATGTTTAGTCCTTGAGTGGTGAATTGAGTTTTTGGTTAGATTAATTGAACTTATATTATCAATTAAAATTTTTGTTTTCTGATATTCTAGTTGATAATCTTTTAGTGTATGCATCATCCATAACAGTTGAGATGCACATTCACCTAGGGCGATGTATTCAACTTTAGTGGTAGATAAAGCAACACAGTGTTGCTTTCTGCTTGACCAACTTACTAGGCACTGACCTAGAAATTGACAGCTACCACTTGTGCTTTTTTAGCTAGCTTGCACCTGACATAGTATGAGTCAGAGTAGCCAGTTAGGTCAAGGGTGCAAGATCTAGGGCATCATAATCCTACATTTAGGGTCCCTTTAATATACCTTAGTATTCTTTTAACAAAGGTTAAGTGAGACTCTTTTGCACAAGATTAGTATCTTGCACACATACCTACTGCGAAAAGAATATCTGGTCGGCTCACAGTTAGGTACAGTAGACTCCCTATCGCGCTTTGATAGTATTTCAAGTCTACTGGTTTACCTTCTAAGTCTGAGTCAATTTTAATATTAGTGGCCATAGGTGTATTAATAATTTTTGAGTTTTCTATTCCAAATTTTCTAACTAGTTCCTTAGCATATTTAGTTTGATAAATGTAAATTCCATCTTTGGTTTGTTTAATTTGTAAACCTAAGAAAAAGTTTAGTTCACCTACTAGACTCATTTCAAATTCATCTTCCATTAATTTGGTAAATTCTTTTAAAAACTTGGAGTTGGTTGATCCAAAAATTATATTGTCTACGTAAATTTGGGCTATAAAGATGTCTTTTTCTACAAATAGGTTTTTACAAAGAAGGTTGGATCTATTTGACCTTGGTTGAAGCCTTTTGATATTAGATAATTTGATAAGCGTTCATACTAAGCCCTAGGAGCTTGTTTTAGTCCATATAGGGCCTTTTTTAGTCTAAAGACATGATTTGGATATTCTAAGTCCTCAAATCCTGGGGGTTGACCTACATATACCTTTTCTTTAATAAATTCGTTTAAAAATGCGGACGTTACGTCCATTTGGTATAGCTTGAACCCTTTGTGTGCTGCATAGGTCAGCAGCATCCTTATGGATTCAAGTCTGGCTACAGAGGCATAGGTTTCATTATAATCTAACCCTTCTACTTGATTGAATCCTTTAGCTACTAACCTAGCTTTGTTTCTGACTATATTGCCATGATCATCTAATTTGTTCCTAAAAATCCATTTAGTATCAATTATAGTCTTGTTCATGGGTTTAGGTATTAATTCCCAGACTTGATTTCTTTCAAATTGGGTTAACTCTTCCTGCATTGCTAAGGTCCAGTCTGGGTCTAGTAGGGCTTCATCTATAGTTTTGGGTTCAATTTTGAAAATAAGGGCTATCTGGCTTAGGTTCCTATAGGATGACTTAGTTCTGACTCCTTGAGTTGGATCACTCAAAATTTGGTCAGATGGGTGATTTGTACTTGTTCTAGTTTGCCTTATATTTGGGTTAGTAATTGGTTCTTGTGAGTCACTAGGTTTAAGTAGGTTTCTTCATCATCTTCTATATCTCTTGAGTTAGTATTTTCTGTATTATTTTCATTTATTAAATTGGGCATTATATTTTCTTCATCAAATATTACATTTACAGTTTCTTCAATTTTTAGGGTGTTTTTGTTATAAACTTTGTATGATCTACTGGTTGTTGAGCACCCTAAAAATATTCCTGGGATTGTTTTTGATGAGAAACTTCCTAAGTAATCTTTGGTGTTTAAGATGAATACTTTACACCCAAATATTTTTAAATAGTTTAAGTTAGGGATTTTATTATAATATATTTCATATGGTGTTTTATTTTGACTTTTATTAATTAAAATTCTATTTTATATATAACAGGCTGTATTAATTGCTTCAGCCCAAAATTGATTAGATAATTAGATTAATTAAGTTAAATTGATTAATTGATTAGATTAATTAAGTTAAATTGATTGATTGGGTTAAATTGATTAAATAATTAGATTAATTAAGTTAAATTGATTGATTAGGTTAAATTGATTAGATTAATTAAGTTAATTAAGTTAAATTAGATTAATTAAGTTAATTTGATTATTTTGTTTTGTTTTGAACTAAGTTTAATCTAAATCCATCTCACCCGATTCTAAATTATCAATAAGGGAACCTTAAGTAGTTTTTGTGAGATGATTATCTTTGATTTAGATTATCTCTAAGGATTAATTTATATTTGAGTTAAACTTAGGTTTTCCAATTAGTCAATTAAGTATGTATTTCAAGGATTGGTTCCCAGGTTGTGGCGAGGCACTAGGCCTTCTTGGGTATGGGATCATCTACCACGTCCTAGACAAAACCTTTCAAAGAAATGTCATATTTAATTTTCTTTTTGAAATCCCTAGGTTTAACTGAACAAGTATAAATTATGCCTAGGTTCTTAATCTATCTTAATCTAACCATGTATATTAACAGGAAAGAAAATAAACAATCATCAAACAATTCTATTTATTTATTAAGATAGTTTTTCTATTGGCTCCCCCTGGATCATAGCCTCGATATGATTTTTCAAGGTAATGTACTTAATCCTTGGGGACCCAATATTGACCAAGTCCAACTTGATTGACCAAGTTAGACTTAGGTACTCATGCTTGGACTATCTTACTATTCAGTCTGTTAATAAGCGATAAATACGACCAATATTTCTTTTTAGCTTTAAATCCAATTCCGAATCGATTGTATACGGCTTTCTGTTTTCCAAGAATCAAGTCAAGATTCTTGGAACCCAGTGTAAACCGTTCCAATGTAGTCTTCAAATCTTTGACTTGACTTTTCAGGCTGGAATTCTCTTCCTCAATTTTTTGGACTTGAGTTGAGGTTCCAGTCTGAACTGGGTCAGCCAAGGATTCGGTATTAGTCGCTTCGTTAAAGGATGTTACTTCCTTTAGAAGCGACTTAATCCGAACATTAGACTTAGCTAATTTACGCATTAAATAATTAATTAAATTGTATAACCGACTTGTACTTACAGTGGGGTTTGGCCCTTCAGAAACGGATACGGATTTGTGGCTTCTCTCGGACTCAGCTTCCGACTCGTCCTCTCTTCCTGATTCGTTGATGTAGTCTCGGGCCGACAACGCGAGAAAACTCGTCTGTTCGAGTTCTTCGTCGTCAGACTCTTCCGAGGATGACTCGTCCCAGGTAGCCTTCAGGGCCTTCTTCTTCCTTGGTTTTGGATCATTCTGGTTCAGGCAGTTCCCCTTGATGTGCCCTTTCTGATTGCATCCGTAGCACGTCACCTCGAACTTTACCTTTGGTTGGGCTTCCTTGGACTGAATGACCTTTTTGACATCCTTTTTGTTGAAGTCATTCTTTTTCTTATAGAGCTTTTTCACCAGGTTGACGAGCTCAGTCGTGAGTTCGTCATCGTCGTCGTCTGAATCTGGTTCGATTTTTCACCTTGGTTTTGATTCACGTGATCTGCCGGTACCTGCAACCAAAGTTATACCCTTTTCGACCGGGCGTGCATTAATCTGCTTATGTAACTCGAATTCAAAGAATAACTCATCTAATTTAATAGAAGAAAGATCCTTAGAAACTTTATAAGCATCTATCCTTAGAAACCTTGAAAGCATCTACCATGGATGTCCACAAGGTTTTCCTTAGAAAAGCATTCAGAAAGTACCTGATTATGTCGCGGTTCTCCACTTTTTGTCCAATCGCATGAAGCCCATTGAGGAGATCTTGGATCCGGGCGTGGAGCTGGCTAGCCATCTCACCTTCTTGCAATTTTATATTGTACAATTTATTGAGAATTAAATCTCTTTTGTTTACCTTGGTGTCGGACGTTCCTTCGTGAAGTTCGATCAACTTCTCCCACAGCTCCTTGGCGCTCGAGAATAGGCCGACGGTTCAGTTCCTCCTTCGTCAATCCGCATTGGAGGGTGCAGGTTGCCTTGACATTTGCTTCTACCTTTTTTATTAGTGTCGCGTCCCAGTCCTCGTATGGTAGTTGCTTGCCGGCGCCATCAGTTGGTAGTTGGAGCCCGGTTTTGACGATCATCCAGACTTCAAAATGAGTCCAGAGATACGCCTCCATCCGACCCTTCTAGTACCCGAAATCGTCTCCGATGAAGAGCGGCGGTCGAGCGGTGCTATAACCTTCTTGAAACACCATTTTAAAACTTGCACACAAAGAAAGGAAAAAATCTGTTCCAAGACTTCGTCTTAGATTAGTAGTGCGGGATGTATAATAAAAGAAAACCAAACTCGAGTGGTGTTGCACCAACTTCGAGCAAAAATCGATTCGAACGAAAAAGCAGATTGGAATGTAGCAATTGTACTAATTCCAATTGACTCCGAAAAATTTAAAAGACACCACGAAAAATTGCTTGATTGGTTGTTGCACAAAATCGAAGGTATCCCGCTCTGATACCAATTGTTGGATCGAGATCGCGCTAGAGGGGGGTGAATAGCGCTCATGTCTTTCACACGTTTTGGAAATTTACGAGTAACGCAGCGGAATAAAACAAAACACATAAACAGAGAAGAGCACACCAATATTTTACTTGATTCGGAGCCTAGGGCGACTCCTACTCTAAGGCCCACGCTCGTTGAGTATTTACTTTGGGCAATAATATAATCGCGCAAAATGTACATGAGATTATTACAAAAATAATACCGAAAAAGTATACCGACAACAAGAATTAGAAGAGTCACAGCTTTAGGTCGTCGGAGTCTCCTTGTAGCTCTACCAGAATGCCTCGTTAGCAGCAAGTTGATGAAAGATTGCTTTTTCAGGTGATTGAATAAGGTGCTGCTCGAACCCTTCTTAAATAGCCTTCTTGAGGAGCCTCAAACCCCTTCCAAGGCGCCTCCATGCTGCCTAGTCAGCCGCGTGGATCAGTGCTGAAAACTTCTCCTCTGATCCACTTAAAGGCGCCTCCATGTCAGTCCAAGGCGCCTCCAATCTACGGTCCAAGACGCCTCCAGCTCAGTCCGAGGTGCCTCCAGCTCCGCCACACGCAAGTTCTACTCCTTTACACCCGAGGCGCCTCCAAGCTCCATGGAGGCGCCTCGAATTCATCCGAGGCTTAAGGTTGCTCCTTTATACCTGCAAGATACGTTAGTCTAAAAATACCCTGCAATACAGAGTTAGCACATAATATCATAAATATAAAGTCTGACAGTCATCGGACTGTCCGGTTCTGACTTCAGATTTTCTACCGGAAATCCTAGGTCGAACCGACGCCTATTGTTCCCTCTTTCGGGGAACGCGTCCTCACCTACTCCACTCAGGAGAGCATACCTGCTTGCTAGTTCGGTCCTCCAGACCGACTGGACTTTCTGCCTAGGGTTACCACCCCCTAGGACCTAGGTTTACTTCCCCCTAGGGTTTTTCTCCACCTACGGTTACCACCCCCTAGGACCTAAGGTTATCCCCCCTAGGATTTCTCCTCCACCTAGGGTTACCACCCCCTAGGACCTAAGGTCCCCCCCTTAGGATTTCTCCTCCACCTAGGGTTACGAACCCCTAGGGTTTTCCTCCTGCCTAACCGCAGTTAGGACCTTCCTGCAAACTTGTTTAAGCTTATTAGATAACAATTAAATTTAACTCTGAATCCCTTTTTCCATTATCAAAACTAAGGTTTGGTCGTCGGATGCTTTCCACACCAACACATCTACTAGTGCATTTACCTTACGAGACATGAATAACTGGTCCTATGCAGTACAGATGGATGTATACATTTAAATAATTTTTAAGAAAATTAAAGAATAATGTTTGTAACAAAGTAAGAGTTGGGAGTCAATATATAATACTTATTTGGTTAAAGAAGCATCTTCTTTTTGCTCATATTATTTTGTTGATAATGTGAAAATCAGAAATTGTAAGTGTTCTAAAAATTCTGATGATACTCAGTCGATAGAACCAGAGATGCTTTTTATTTTCAAGTTTCTTGATAAGCCAATGAGTACATCTGTTTCTAGATGGTTAACACAATAAAAATACCATGTGGCAAGAACATACATATTCTTAAACTATGTTGATGTCAAATCCTACATAAAGTAAGTTAACTTCTCTAATCAATAAATTTATCCCATTTTGGTTTGTTTTCGACCCCAATTGTCTTAAATATCCTTCCTTGATAGCTTGCATGAACAACAACTACAATTACAAAATTCATCAATGGGTACAAGTGATGTAGTTGAAAAGTTAGAGGTCGAATTTGCATTATGGTTTCAAATTTATATAAGTTTGAGATTTTTTTTTAAAAAAAAATTGTTCATGTGTATATAAGTTTCAAAAACAAATTATTATAACTATTTTTTAAGTGAAAGATGATAAAATAACAAATGTTTAAGATAAAAGGATAATGAATCTTATATTAAGACCCCTCCATAAAATAATGATGTACTCTGTTTACTATATTAATGACTTCAAATTCCACATGATATAACGAGATTTACGAAAATTAACTTATAATTTTGGTGCTTGCTTTAAAGGGTTTATCGATAATAGTAACACGGATATTGATTACTATGGTAGACTTAATGAAATCATAGAGGTTGAATATCCTGCATTACCTATAAAAAAGTGTGTGTTATTCAAATATTCATGGTATGATCCAACCCAATAATAAGTATCAGGATACATGAAAACTACAATTTAGTTAAGGTTAATGTAAATAAAAGGTTCAACAAGTTTGAGTCTTTCATTTTCACAGTATAAGTGAATTAAGTTTTCTATCTTGAATACCCTACGAAGAGAAGAAGATTGAGTGAATAGTTGTCAAATGAAGCCTTGCTCGACCATAACAATGCCGAACACCATCACTACTCAAAACCATGATACATTTTATAATAACAAAGTGAAGAGACATGCATTTGATTCAACACTTCAATTCACATCTTAATTACTTGTATATATTAATGTCACTTGCAAGGAGATAGATAATGAAGATATATTAAGGTACGCTCTTAATGTATTTCCTAGAAATACGAAATGTGCATCATTAGTAGATGTCTACTATATCTCTAAGGATTTAAAATCTATTACCTTAGAAGAGTTATTTTCAACCTTTGAAGTTCATGAATTGAGATGTGCAGATAGAAAGAAGGAGTTGAAGCATTACATTGCTCTTAAGGCAAAGATGGGCGAACAAGATTCAGAGTCATCTCTCGACGACGACGAAACAGTAATGATGGTAAGACGTTTTGAAAAGTTACTTAAATCTAAAAAATCTAACCATCTGTAGGGTAGAAAGAGAAGAACGATCAGATGCTACCACTACAATGAAGAAGGACATGTTAAAGACAACTACCCTAAGTTAAAGATCAACGAGAAAGACAAAGACAAGAACAAGAAACTCATCCAAAAGAACAAATATAAGACCCTAAAGGTGACGTGGGACAAAACGTCGTCCGAATCAGAGGTCGAAGCCTTTTCCGGACTTGCGTTGATGGCAAGTCATTAAGAAGATGAACACGAAGAAAGCTCGTCCACAATGAGCATCGAGAGTATCGATGAAGGGGGAGCGTCAACAAAAGAAAGCAACAGTTTATGGAGAGCTACGGACAACGAGATCAACAAGGTAAGTCAGGTACGATCTCTTCCACCTGATAAGTTGTTTAAATGTATTAAATTATTAACTAAAGATTGTTGCAAACTGGAAAAAGAAAATAAAAAGTTGAAATTAATTCTAGTTACATCTTGTCCATTAGAAGAATTTAATTAATAAAATTAGAAAATGATATTTTACAAAAAGAAATAAAGAACTTGAAAAATCATGCATGCTCATATAATACAAGTAGTAGAAAATTTAATGATCTAAATTGATATTTTTATTACCACAAAGAACAAATTAGAAAAATTTCTCAGAAATATATACCAAAGAAATTTCTAATTAACCCAATTGGAGGAACCTATATTGGGTTCCAAAGACTTGTCTAAATTAAAAGTTTAATTAGATTTAGAGCTTTCAGAAAGTACATTAAATATTTGATTTCATTATGAGGATTTGTCTAGAAGTGGTTGATAATTCAATAACCAATAAGGTCTAGTGCCTCGCCACAGCCTGGAAGCTAATTACCGAAATAAAATGTTTAATTGACTAACTGATAAAGCATTTAATTATAATCAAAAAATATTTTAAATAGTTACTCATTTTTTTAATCTTTTTAAAACTTAGAAATTTTAACTTAAAAGTTTTTTTTTAAGTATCAGCTTTACTTTTTCCAAAATTATTTCTACAAAATAAGTTTTTACAAACTTAGCAAAATATTAATATTTTTTTATGATATCAAAAAAAATTTTTACTTAGAAAATTTTTCTAAAATTTTTTTTAAGTGCTATCAAAATTATTTACAAAAGTTTTAGAGTTTTTGAAAAACTTGATAAAGTTTTTCAAAATATTGAAAATAATTTTTTTTTAAAACTTTCCTATTTTTTTTGAAAAAAATTAACCCTTAGATATTCTGTTTGAAAATTTTAACGCTTAGATTTTTTTTTTTTGAAAAATTTAACTCTTAGATTTTTTTTATCCCATTTTTATATGATCAAAGGGAGAGAAGGGAAGATTAAGTCAAGGGGAGGTATTTTACACTTTTTAAATTTTTTAATTGTTAATTTATTACTTTTACTTTATTTTAGTTTATCCTAACTTAACTTGGGTTGCTCACATAAAAAATAGGGAGATTATTGGAACCCCAAGATTGTTTTGATATGATCAAACAAGTTAAGTTAGGTCCTGTTGTGTTTAACCTTGTGTCTAAGTGTGCAGGAACTTAGAAGTACAGGGAGTCAAGCAAAAGACGCAACTAGCAAGAAGGACGACATGGGAGAGAGTCGATGGACTCGATGCGTCTAAGGGACGAGGTTCTGCGGAAGAGTACACGAGCGGACGAGAAGGAGGTGCGCGACGTTTCCGAGGGACGAGAAGCCGAAACGAAAGCTTGCTCGAGAAAACTGGAAGTTGGGTTCGAGTGAGCCCTATTCCAAATGTCAAGATCACCCAAGCAAGAGGAACCGGAGCGGAAGACTCGGACCAAGAGAGTGAAATCAGAGCAGAAGGTCCGAACTGAAAAAGTCAACTTGGTTGACTTTCCTAGTCCGAGAATCCAGAATAAAATTTATCCAGATCGCATTTAACCTCGATCCGTTATGAAGGGGCTAAAATTTTATCCCCCTCCAAGCGCTTGGAACCCTTCCAATCGCCCCGACCAAGACTATAAATACAACCTTAGTCGAAGAAGCTAAACACAACATTCATCTTGAGAAACAACACCTGTACACTTCTAGTTTTCATTTAGCTTCATCTTTTTGTGCGACCATTGCTGTAAAGAGGCTTCTCCGCCTGAAGGAGATATTAGTGCGCTCTACTTCCTTGTATTAACAACCTCCCCGGTTGTAACCAAATTAAAACTTCTGTACCTCTGTCTTTTTGATTTCTTTATCATTTCTTATGCAAGTGTTCTTTAATTAAGTTACTTATCCGAGAAAGGTATTTTGTTTTGATTTGTGCAAGGGTTATTCACTCCCCTCTAGCCGGCCGCCAAGGGTCCTAACACAAAACACGTGCTTTGCTGCTATCATCTGATCAAGGAGATCATTAGTAGGAAAGAAATACAGCTCGAGAAAATTCCTACTGAAAGGCACCTAGCGGATCCTTTGATAAATACTCTACCACAAAGAAAGTTTGAGAGTCACGTCCATGCTTACGGTTTAGAACACCGCGGCGATTGGCATTAGGCCAAGTGAGAGTGTTAGATTTTGAGGGATGTCTTAAGGCAATCGCCTTACGATTTTTACTAAATATAGATTCACAATTTGAGTGCATATTATATGTTTGATTGTCTTAAATTCATTTACTGAATGTCCACAATACAATTCATAACATGAGAGAAATTGAGATTAGATCACAACTAGTGATTATCTCTACATGTGTAATTATGAACGTATTATAATTTCTCTAGTCGTCGAATTGATGCATTTGAGCATCATCAATTATGTAAAATTAGCACGAGTTATACTCCTTAGCCGCCAAGCAGTTATTTTCTCACTAGCTAGAGATATTGGAATGTCGAGAGTTAAACGTAAATGCTAATTATGGTAATTAGTTCATTAAAGTGACTCGTTGTAAGACTTATATGGTTATCTATATATATGGATATATCTGTGAAGCTCTTACTGCAGCTCGAGTGCAAGTTTCATCGTGGTCATGGAGACTTATACTTTGACATCTTAAGCAAGTACCTCATTGAGATATGGACTTAGGATAATTGGGTATTAGTCGAAATGTCCGAAGATGTTTGGATAGACCACAGAGGATTTACCGCTCCTTTCGAGAAGACGTATACCCTATGACCACTCGTTAAGATTATTACTTAAAGTCTTTGGCCAAAGTATCACATGTTAAGAGTGCGAGACTCTTAGACATATGTACGAGTAATTTGAATTTATAGAATGAGGAAGTATTACTTCCGCTAGGTGTGACGTAGTCAGTCTAGTGGAGAGAGACACATAGACCATGTCTTAAACCAAGTGGGTATAAAATGAGTGAAAGGAACAAGACACGACTCACGTAGCTGCTGAAGGGTTTAGAATTAGTTCTAAGATCAACTGTGATTTTCTGGCTAATTGGGGATCATGATATACTACTAGGTGTCACTCATAATCGTTCTATAATTAAGTAGTTAATTATGGACGACCAAGATAAATTAAGAACTTATTGGGTCACACACACTAACGAGTCTCTAAAAGACTTAAAATAAGTTAAAAAATAGGATTCTTAGATCAAGAGATAAATGTTTGGTTGGATCATACATAAGACAAATATAGAAATATTTCTCATAATGGAAGCGAGGATGGGCTATATCTATTATGGTAGAGTTGAACCATATTTGGTTTAATCATGAATTAGTCATGAACCAACTTGGTTTAGTTGTGAACCAAATCAAGAGGTTAATGGGCTAATTTTTGGTTAAGGGATAATGAGTTGGATTTGGACTTTCTAAT
The DNA here is from genome assembly GCF_018446385.1 of Zingiber officinale. Classification (NCBI taxonomy): domain Eukaryota; kingdom Viridiplantae; phylum Streptophyta; class Magnoliopsida; order Zingiberales; family Zingiberaceae; genus Zingiber; species Zingiber officinale. Next base: position 167,933,488 of record NC_055987.1, on the reverse strand, counting down.
TCAACTCATTAAAGAGGATTATATATAGATGCTGTTGGTGCGGTTAGCGCTAACGATTTAACCCAGGTTTTGATGAATGACAAATCAGGTTAAGTTAGTCTATTGTTGTCTAACACTCTGATCGAGTGTGCAGGAGAAGTCCAGACAGGTCGACGGGCTGACCGGATGTCTGGCACGAAGTCCAGCTAGGTCGACGGGCTGACCGGATAGCCGGCGAGAAGTCCAAGCGGGTCGACGGGCTGACCGGACGCTTGGCACGAAGTCCAGCTAGGTCGACGGGCTGACTGGATAGCTGGCGAGAAGTCCAAGCGGGTCGACGGGCTGACCGGACGCTTGGCGAGAAGTCCAAGCGGGTCGACGGGCTGACCGGACGCTTAGCGAGAAGTCCAGACGGGTCGACGGGCTGACTGGACGTCTGGCAGGTAAGTAAGGTAAGTCACTGGAGGGGAGTGACTGCGAGGACGCGTTCCCGGAAAGGGAACATTAGGCGTCGATCCGGCTTAGATCCATTTCGGATATCTAAGTCGAGATCGTGACTAGATTCCGGTCTCGGAAAGACGGAATCTAAGTCATACTATTTTTGCTAATTCATACTCACTTTGCTTTTGCTAACAATCTGTGTTGCAGGGTAAATTTGCCTCCGGACTAACGTTTGTCTTGCAGGACGGATTCTGCGGGAAAACAGGGTCCGGGCGCCCGGAAGGAATCCGGGCGCCCGGGAGGCAAACTTTATCCTGATTGCGCGTCGCCACGTAGAGCTCACTGGTTGGACCTGCCACGTCTCACCAGGGCGCCTGGAAGGGATCCGGGGCGCCCTGAGCTTCATATAAAAGAAGGGGCAAGGGTAGAGCTTCGACATGAACTTAGAATCCAAGATCTGCTGCTCTGTGCTCTTGCGACGCCACGAAAAGCTCTCCGACTCAGTGCTGGTTCTGTTTTAATTCTATTGTCGGTATTTTCTTTATCTGTCAATTCTTGTACTTAACCTTGTAATATTCGAATTGATAGTGATTGCCCAACGAAAGTACTCACGGAGTACGGGCCTTCGAGTAGGAGTCGTCACAGGCTCCGAACGAAGTAAAAAACACTGTGTCTACTTTACTTTTCCGCTGCGCTTATACTCGATATTTTCGAATCGATATTCACCCCCCCCCTCTATCGAATCTAACGGTTCTACAAGTGGTATCAGAGCAGGTACCGCTCTGATTTGGTGCAACCACCAATCAGGCAAAGGGGGGACTTTTTGAAAGAAAAATTAGATATCGTTTGTCTTTAAAATAAAACCTTACGCCTTTCGTTTTTTCCCTCCAAAACTGTTTTTGAAAAATACATCGTCATCTCTTCACCATTGCTTAGTATTGACAAGATATTACATTTTCAAAAATTTGAAATAATATTTTTTTATTAATATTTTATTAATTTTTTTTCGAAAATAGTGAAATATTATTTTTTTCGGCACTGCTAATCCAAGACCAAGTCTTGGGATCTTTTGTTTGTTTCTCTGTGTGCAAGAAATTATGACTCTTCTAGAAGGACGGAACCCCTGCGAACCGCCACCATACGATCATGAAGACTTCAACTACTGGAAGCGATTAATGGAATGCTTCTTAGGAAGCGTAGACATCGATTATATGCTAATTTTGAGGAAACCTTCTCAAAACTCGGAACTGAACAAAAAGGTAAGTAACATTATTTGTAATGTTTTACCTAACAATATTTTATGCAGATTAGAAAAGTACAAGAATGCATATGAGCTGTGGACCCAGTTGATCAAGCTTCACGAGATGCCGATGGAGCTAGAAGATCAAGTTAAAGTCGAATCCGGACTCGAGTCAGATCCAACGGAGAAGCCTGCTGAATTAGGGGTTGCGCTTAAGGTTAGTAATATTTACCAAAACACCCTTGCTAGTAGTAGTTTAAAATATGCGACTGTTAATTTGGATATGTCTGAAAGTATATGTGAAAATAGTGTACATGACAATACTTGCAAAAATACCTCTAGGATATTTTCTGATAAAACAAATATAATTAATTTAGAAAATATAGAAAATCTGAAAATAATTAATAAATCTAAAATTTTGAATTTAAACAAATTTGAAAATTCAAACAAAAAAGATGACAAGGCCAATATTGATCTAGATAAAATTAATAAATTATTTAATCTAGACAATATTAATCTAGAAAATGCTATCCAAAACCAAGATAATTTAATTAATAAGAAATTAAAAGATAAAACTAATCTAATAAATTCAATTAACCATATCAATTTAAAAGGCAAAGAAAATATAAGAATAAAATCAAACACTTTGATAAAATCAAAACGGAATTTAACAAACTTAAAATTAAATGTTAAAGATAACATATTAAACAAAAATAATCTAGAAATTTCAAAATTAACAATTAATAAAAAGCTAAAAGATAAACCATTAAGAAAATATAATTCAAACAGTTTAGTTAATTCAAATTTAAAAATAAATAAAAACTTAAACTTTAAAAATAAGCTATTAAAGAAAGATAATTCAATTAACCCAATAAAATTGAAATTGAAAGAACATTCAAATATTAAATACACTCTCTTAAAGAAAGATAATTTGACCAATTTAATTAATTCAAAATTAAAAACTTAAATTTAAATTACAAATTAAACATTACAACTTAACTAAAACCAACTCTAATTATACAAAAATCTTAAATTAAAGACCAATGATTTAGGGGGAGGCTCCAGAATAGTTGGCACCTCCAAAACTAACTTACCCGACAGGATAACCCAAACAAACTAACCCGGCAGGGTAATTAGGATTAGTTAAAAAGAGACCAAGTTTAACTTGAATCATGGTACTGGTGAAGTTTTTGGATGATAGTACGTTAGGGAAGCTTGGGCATCGCATGTCTAGAAAGATATGGCTTCGATCTGGTGCATTTGGCCAAGTGGAACTGACCGAAGCTACCCTTAAATGGATCCTAACTAGTTAGACTAAGGTTTAATACTAAGCTCCGTGGATAGGACTATTCGGAAAACCTCGAAAGGTTGGCTACTTCTAATGACGTCCAAGTGATTCACCAAGCTTAGAAGTTTATCCGAAGAATGCCTATTTGTTGAGACCAAAGCTAAACCTGAATCTAACAAAAGTTAAACCAAACTCTGTAATTAAATCTAATTCATCTCACAAAATTATAGGATTCCCTGATTGATAATCTAGATCGGGTGAGATGAATAAGGATCAAATTAAATTTCAAATTAAATTTAAATTAATTAAAATTAAATTTCAAATTTTAAATTGAATTTCAAATTAAAATTAAATTTCAAATTTCAAATTGAATTTCAAATTAAAATAAAATTTCAAATTTCAAATTAAATTAAAATTAATTAAAATCAAATTTTGAATTTCAAATTAAAATTAAATTTTGAATTAATTAAAAATTAAATTTCCAATTAAAACTAAATTAATTTTTTTTTAAATTTAATATCAAATTACCTTTAAAAATTATTTTAAAAATTATTTTAAAAATTAAATTAACTTTAAAAAATTATTTTAAAACAAAAATTAACTTTAAAAAATAGTTTTAAATATAACTTTAAAAATTTTATATTTAACTTAAAAATTTTATTTTAAACTTAAAAATTATTTTAAAATTATTTCCAATTTTTTTAAAAAATTATTTTAAAAAACTCTTTTAAAAATTCTTTTAAAACATTTTAAAAACTATTTTAAAAAACTATATTAAAAATTCTTTAAAAACTATTTTAAAATTTCTTTAAATACTATTTTAAAAACTATTTTAAAAATTCTTTAAAAAACTATTTTAAAAATTCTTTAAAAACTATTTTAAAAACTATTTTAAAAATTCTTTAAAAAACTATTTTAAAATTCTTTAAAAACTATTTTAAAAACTATTTTAAAAATTCTTTAAAAACTATTTTAAAATTTCTTTAAAAACTATTTTAAAAATTCTTTAAAAAACTATTTTAAAAACTATTTTAAAAATTCTTTAAAAACTATTTTAAAATTTCTTTAAATACTATTTTAAAAACTATTTTAAAAATTCTTTAAAAACTATTTTAAAAAACTATATTAAAAATTCTTTAAAAACTATTTTTAAAAAATTCTTTAAAAACTATTTTAAAAATTCTTTAAAAACTATTTTAAAAATTCTTTAAAAACTATTTTAAAAAACTATTTTAAAAATTCTTTAAAAACTATTTTAAAAACTATTTTAAAATTTCTTTAAATACTATTTTAAAAACTATTTTAAAAATTCTTTAAAAACTATTTTAAAAATTCTTTAAAAACTATTTTAAAAATTCTTTTAAAAATCATTTTAAAAACTTTTAAAAATTCTTTTAAAAATTTATTTTAACATTTTAAAAATTATTTTTTTAAAAAAAAACTCTTTTAAAAATCATTTAAAAAAAACTTTAAAAAATTGTTTTAAAACTTATTTTAACATTTTAAAAATTCTTTTAAAAACTCTTTTAAAAATCTTTTAAAAACTCTTTTAAAAATCTTTTAAAAATTTCTTTTAAACCATTGTAAATTAAAAAAAATTTATTCCTAAACTTTAAAAAGTATTATTTAGATTTTAAACCTTTTTTTAACATTTTTAAACTTAATTTAACCTAACTGAATATTAAAACTTAAATTAAAACTCAATATTGAAATTACAATTAAAATTTAAAAATTTAACTTAAACTTAAAACTAAAAACTTAAACCTAAATTAATCACTAATATTTATTTAAATCTTAAATCAAAACTGAATTGAACGTATGTTAATTGCCATTAAATAATTATAAAAATAGTGTTTAAAATCCTTTTAAACACTATTTTAGAAATCCTGTTAGAAATCCCTTAAAAATAAAAAAAATAAAATAATAATTCTTTAAATCCATTTAAAACGTAGACACCTAACTTAAAAACTTAAATTCCATTAACTTTAACGTTAACTTTAAACTTATTTATGTAATTAATAAGTAGAACTTAACTGTTTAAGTTTAACGTCATTTGAGAACTAAAATTGACTTGAATTAAACCTTACTTAACTGTGTCTAATAATTTTAATTTCATGCTAACCTCAAACTAAATTAATCCCACTTAAAAGGAAGTAAATAAAAAAAAATATATAACTAACACTTTCATTGACAACTCAATCAATTTAAATTATTTTATTAAATATTAAATCATTAAATCAAGTAAAACTTAATCAATAAATTATTAATAATGGCCAACTGTTTTTGATTTAATAAAATTTATCTTATTAAACCTTAAACTGAAGCTCAACCACCTGAATCTAATATTAATTATTGATTAATCAAACTCAAATAAACAATTATATCAAGGATACAGAGAAAATATGTAAATAATATAAGTGTTACCAAATCCCTTAGAACACTTAGGTAGATACATGTGTTAGGGCTTGAAATTTAACACACTCAAACCTTAGCATTATATTAAGGGGGAGTAATAAATAAGGAGGATTAATAAATTAAAGGAGTATCAAATTCAGGGGAAGGTTTACTTTTTAATTATCTCCTTAAGTGCTATTTTTTAATCTTCTCTTTAAAATCTCTCTAAAAAATTCTACCTCAATTTAAAAAATAAAAAATAAAAAATGAAAAAAAAAAAAAAAATATCTACTTTGAATATTTTTAGCAAATATTTTCAAATTTTATGTCAGGTTCAGGGGGAGGAATTAATTAAAAATTTCCCTTTATATAAAATATTTTAAATTTTGTTTGAAAAATGTTTTCTTAGAAATTTCTTAAACCTACTTTTGAAAACTAACTCTTATAAAACTAAGTTGTTTTTAAGAATTGGGTTTTACTTTTTATTGAAAATTGATTTTGAAAATTAGATTTAACTTAGTTTTGAAAATTGTGGAAATTAGATTTTTCAAAACTTAAGTTTACAAACTAAGCTTCTCAAAATCATTTTCCTTAATTTTGAAAATCAAAGTTTAAAAATCAATCTTCAAAATCAACTTGCTTAAAATTGTGAAAATTTTTTTAAATTAACTCAAAATTGTTTGTTTTAAATCACAAACTTTTTATCCTTTTTACTTAGTCTTTGAAAACTGAAAGTAAAGTTCAAAATCAATATTTGTAAACTGAAATTTGATTTGCAAAAACTCAGTGTTGAAAATTATGAAAGTTAGATTTTTCAAACTTAAATCATTGTCAAAACTTAAGTTTTAAATTAAATCGTTTACAAACTTAGTGTTGAAAAATAAATCAGTTTTTGGAAAAATAAATTTTTCAAACTTAGTTTTGGAATTTTGGTTTTTGAAAACTTATGTTTGAAAAGCGTTTCAAAGTTGAAACTTGTTTTGAAAATTTAAAACTTGATCTTAAAATTTAGAACTTATGCATTTATGTTTGAAAACTTGAATTTTTAAAAAATTAGTTATCTTTCAAAATTACAGAGTTATAAATCAGCTATCTTTCAAGACTTAGTTTCTTTTCAAAGATTTAAAGAAAAATATTCTATGCTTTAAACTCCCCCAGATTAACTTGACATTTTTTTACTTTGTCTGAAGTCTATAATTACTTAATTCATGCTTATTTTTGATGAATGCCAAAGGGGGAGGGTTAAGTGGTTAAGTTAGCTAAACCAGAATTGAAAATACAAACTAACTTAAAAACCCTTTAAATGCTTATTTTTTTCTTACATATGTTTTCACTAACTTAACAGGTTGTCATTCCATCAAAAAGGGGGAGATTGTTGGTGCGGTTAGCGCTAACGATTTAACCCAGGTTTTGATGAATGACAAATCAGGTTAAGTTAGTCTATTGTTGTCTAACACTCTGATCGAGTGTGCAGGAGAAGTCCAGACAGGTCGACGGGCTGACCGGATGTCTGGCACGAAGTCCAGCTAGGTCGACGGGCTGACTGGATAGCCGGCGAGAAGTCCAAGCGGGTCGACGGGCTGACCGGACGCTGAGGCACGAAGTGGGCTGACCCGATAGTGGCGAGAAGTCCAAGCGGTCGACGGGCTGACCGGACGCTGTCCAAGCGGGTCGACGGGCCGACCGGACGCTTGGCGAGAAGTCCAGACGGTCGACGGGCTGACCGAGTCTGGGTAAGTGAGGTAAGTCATCGGAGGGGAGTGACTTGGAGACGCGTTCCGGAAAGGGAACATTAGGCGTCGATCCGGCTTAGATCCATTTCGGATATCTAAGTCGAGATCGTGACTAGATTCCGGTCTCGGAAAGACGGAATCTAAGTCATACTATTTTTGCTAATTCATACTCACTTTGCTTTTGCTAACAATCCAGGACGGATTCTGCGGGAAAACAGGGTCCGGGCGCCCGGAAGGAATCCGGGCGCCCGGAAGAGATCCGGGCGCCCGGGAGGCAAACTTTATCCTGATTGCGCGTCGCCACGTAGAGCTCACTGGTTGGACCTGCCACGTCTCACCAGGGCGCCTGGAAGGGATCTGGGGCGCCCTGAGCTTCATATAAAAGAAGGGGCAAGGGTAGAGCTTCGACATGAACTTAGAATCCAAGATCTGCTGCTCTGTGCTCTTGCGACGCCACGAAAAGCTCTCCGACTCAGTGCTGGTTCTGTTTTAATTCTATTGTCGGTATTTTCTTTATCTGTCAATTCTTGTACTTAACCTTGTAATATTCGAATTGATAGTGATTGCCCAACGAAAGTACTCACGGAGTACGGGCCTTCGAGTAGGAGTCGTCACAGGCTCCGAACGAAGTAAAAAACACTGTGTCTACTTTACTTTTCCGCTGCGCTTATACTCGATATTTTCGAATCGATATTCACCCCCCCCCCCTATCGAATCTAACGATCCTACAGATGCAATTGGGAGAGAATTAGATACAAGTTTCATTATTTGGTTAATTGACTTTTAGAAACCTAATCCTCCTCTCCGTCTCCTCTCTCTCCCGCCACCAACAAGAGGGTGCTCCCTTTTGTTGCCGTGACAAATTCTCCCTTGTGTGCTTCTCTTCTTCTTCCTCTTGATCCTATTCTTCACTTGTGGCCAGTAACTTCTGAAGGAGAGGCTTATACTCAAGGAGTTGTCTTAAGGAGTTCGGCGTGGATATAAATAGAGGCGAGGTTCGACAACGTCGCTACGGTTGATGCCCTTCTAGTTACAGGTCATCCGTAAGGTATACCTAGTGTAAATTTATTTTTCATAAAATTTTAATTATGCGATCATATTTGGCATGTTGTATCCTTCTATGCGTGTGATGTAATAATTAGGAATTATTATTATTATTATATTTTCCACTACACATGTTTACGAAACGTATTCTAGCACGCACCCGCATTGAGTATATCCCAACAGAACCGAGGGATGAGATGCTGCGGATGAGTACACGAGCAGATGAGAAGGATGAGCACGACACTTCCGAGGGACGAGAACCCGAAGCGGAAGACTGCTCAAGTAGAAGTCGAAGTTGCCTTCAGGTGAGCTCAACTCTGGATGGCCCGAGAATTACCCAAGCAACCGAAATAAATGGACAAGTCAAAATGAAGTTGACTTATCCAGGTGCTTGGACCTTGTCTAAGCACCCAGATTACCTTGGGCCAGAATAGGCGCCCCTTCAAGACGTTGCTATGAGGATGACTTTTGGAGTCTATGTCAGCAACAGCCCAAGCGCCTGGACTAGTCCAGGTGTCCGGGTAAGGATAAAACTTTATCTTCGGTCCGTTGAAGAATCGTTGCAAAGCATATAAAGTTCACTGCTAGGGGCGTCCGGACTGCTCTAGGCACCCGAGCTACCACATTAGCCAACGAACGAATTCGATCAGTAGGCTATAAATAGAGTTCTAGTCTTAGAAGTTTAGAACAATAACTTGTAATCAATTTCTATACTCCTTACTGAGCTATCAATGAATGTAAAAGGTTTCTCCGCCTTCAACGAAGAAGATTCTTGTTGAGATTTTACTTGTTTTAGATTTACAACCATCTATGTTGTCATAACCAAGTAAATTCTGATGTCTCTTACTCTTTTATGTTGTTTATTTTAATTATTTAATTAATTGTCTATCCTTGTTAGTTCACAAGCAAGGGGTTTTTTTAACTTGTTTTTAGGGCAATTCACTCCCCCTCTTTCTGGCCACATCGGGACTTACAATTGATATCAGAGCGAGGTGTGCCTTAGGAGGACTAATTGCCGTCTAAAGTAAGAATACTATGGCCAGATCGAGCATCTACCCACCAGTGTTCAAGGGGGAGTTCGCGTTTTGGAAGCATGCGTGTGACACTTCCGAGGGACGAGAAATCGAAGCAAAAAATTGCTCATGGAGAAAACCGAAGTTGGGCTCAGGTGAGCTCAACTCTGGATGTCTGGAGAATCACCCAAGCAACCGAAATAACTAGACAAGTTAACACGAAGTTGACTTATCCTGGCGCTTGGACCTTGTCCAGGTGCCCGGACTCCAAGCGCTTAAATCCGCCTGGGCGCCCGAATCACCTTGGGCCAGAACATGCACCCCTTCGAGATGTTGCTACGAGGATGACGTTCGAAGTCCATGTTAGCACCAATCCAGGCATCCGGACCGGTCTAGGTGTCCGGGTGAGGATAAAACTTTATCTTAAAGAGTCGTTGCAAAGTAGATAAAGTGTACTGATAGGGGCGCATAGACCTGCTCCATGTGCCTAAAGCTACCATGTCAGTCAAAGGACGAATTCAATCAGTAGACTATAAATAGAGCTCTGGTCCTATAAGTTTAGAACAACATGTAATCAATTTCTATACTTCTTACTGAACTATCAACGATTGTAAGAGCCTTTTTCACTTTTAACGAAGGAGATTCTTATTGAGCTTTCATTTGTTTTGGATTAACAATTACTTAGGTTGTAACCAAGTAAACTCTGATATCTCTTACTCTTTTATGTTATTTATTTTAATTGTTTAATTAATTGTCTATCCTTGCCAGTTCAAAAGCACATCTTCTCAATTTGAGGACCCTACAAGTACCTCAGTCGCTTCCTTAGCAGGGCTCTTCTTGACTCGAGGCCCGTATGGATACTCTGATCACTTCACTTAGCAGGGATTCTCGATCCAAAGCCCCTAGGATCCCTTGATCGCTTCCCTTAGCGATGCTATTTTCAATCTGAGGCCCTGGTGGTAACTTCAATCACTTCCCTTAGTGGGGTTCTTCTTAGTTTGAGACATTTATGGGTATCTTGGTCACTTTTGTTCGTGGTGCTCTTCTCATTTTGAGATCCCTAGGGGTGCCTTAGTCACTTTTCATTAATGAGTCTCTTCTCGATCAGAGGTTCTTGTAGGTACCTCAGTTGTTTTTAAGGCTTTTGTTAGTTAGAGGCCTCTATGAGTACCTAGGCCACATCATTTAGAGAGGCTCCTCTAAGTCGAAGGTTTTTGTGGCTACCTCGGTCACTTCCCTTAACAATGTTCATTTTAGTCTGACAAACATGCTATGCTTAGACGACTCCCATGAGGAAAAAGGATGAAATATTTGTTCTCATTGATAAGTCATTTCTAGCAATGACTTGGAAATTATATAACTTTATAAAAGGGAAAAGCATGATTTATAAAAGATGTTTCACTAGAGCCTTCCTAGGTTGAGTTAGAGTTGGGTCCCAACATGGTTGCGCCAGGTGTAGAATTTAGTAGGTTTGATATGTGCAATGTTGCCTATATCTCCTTTCATCCGAGCACTCCAACCTGAACAACTCAAAGTGTAGCTCAACCTTCACTCGGTAGGGCCTTTCCAAATTCAATGTCCTCTATCCCTTGTCCTAGGTTAGTGGGCTTCAACTCCTTCCACATGCTTTTGTTAAAGGATCTAGTAGCCCCAGGGCTAAGGTGTAACAGAAGGACGTTAAGTTGTCACCTAGGTATTTGTGGTTCGATTCCCAACTATGATATATTTGTAGAGATTTTTTCTTCAAATGGGACGTGTAATTACGGGATGTTGGACTTCTGGGTTATTCTTTTAGTCACTTTGGTTTCCCCATTGGTTTGTAGATGGTCTATCAATGTGAATTTTAGGTTGATGTCATAGTTTGCAAAATATTATCAAAGTTTGTTATTGTTGAATTGTGTTTTGTTGTTTGCCTCTAGCTTTCTCGACAATCTAAATAGGGTTATGATGCCCCTCCATATTAACCCCTCTAGTTATTGTTCTAAAAGATGACACTATTTTTGGATTCTACCCACCTAGTGAAGTAGTTGAAAACCATTATGAGGAACTTCCCTTTGCCCTTTATCAGGTGGAAATGAGCTTCAGATGTCATACCTTACTGATAAAATGGCTAGATGCAACCGACAAATGCTTGTAGCAAAGACACTCTAGAAATTCTTAGATACTTTGCATTTATTCACTGGATAGGTGTGGTCTTGGTGCAGGGAAGGGCAAAAGGATCCACCTTTAATCACCCTGAAGAAGAGGCTACAAGCACCCTTGTATTTATTGAGTATTCCTTTGTTCATTTCATGCAAAACCAAACTAGCATGTAGGGGTGCAAGCACTCCAAGTATGGCATGGAGTAGGATCCCTTATACAAGGTGGTGGGTGATCGGTACTGTTGTTAATCAAGTTGTACCCAGAGGCTCGATTTTTAGTAGCTTATAATAAACATGGCCTTTACCGACGGGGAAGTCCTCCCGCAATATGCGCAATATGTAGGGCATGGCCTCCTCAGTCCCACGGTTGTAAAAGTCTAAATTCCTTACTGCTTCGATATTGCATTTTCAGACATACTTGATCATACCTTGTTGGGTCCGTTCCACTGAAATGGTCACTACTACCTTGCAAAGAGAGTATGTTTTTGGTTTGTCATTGTGTAGGATGTGTTGTGTAATGTGAATTGATCTCAAAGCTCAATGACCTTGTACAGAGAAACAACCAAGGTACCCTCCTCTAACTTGTACTCCCCAATATTTAGCCAACAACCAATTTGGAAGTTGTCGAACACTTGAACATGCTCAACGAACACTTCGACTCTCATGTTCAAGCTCATTACAAGAGCTTTATACTTGGCCTCATTGCTGGCAACCAAGAATGTGAATCTTAGGACCTTCTCTAGTTTGATCCTTCAAGCCTGACAAAGAACTATCTTACCCTTTCTCATTCCCTAATGGAAGAATCACCAATTAATAAAGTCCATTGTATCCTTATTTGTCCATAGGTTTGGTTATTCCAAATATGAAGTTGGCCAACTCACTTACTAGAGTAGTTTGCTATCTAAAGTTTTTGATAACCATAGATAGAATATTAATATTTGATAGCCTACCCTATGGTATCTTCTTGATTTTCCTTCCAATTAGAAACTTCTCTAAAATCATCAAATCACAAAGAAGTGAAGTGATCGAAGTTTATGCTAAGTTTTCATCAAACTTAGCAAACTAATCTCCATCTCTCTCCATAATTTGATAGCATTCAAACTCGAACATGATTAGCTAGCTACTCATTATCTAATCTCAACAAAAACTCTTGAATTCTTTAAAAAAAAAAAACTAACTCAAACATGATAAATAAACATCCAAATTCTTTGACTCTATACTTGAACATAAATAAGTTATCAAACCCACAGTATCCAAGATATAACTGTTACATAACAGATGAGTATCCACTAGGCACACATAAATTCAAACAAACTCGTTTTGAAATTGAAAATTGTTTGCAACGATGAATCCAAAATTATCAATTCTGAATTTGGTTATGGAAATTTAGCATTTGCATTTCGATCGGAGCTATCAACGCATGTCAAAACACTTGTTTAAAACACCTGATACTTACTCGCTAATGTCGTCGGAAGCCGCCGGTTCCAACCGAACACGCTTGCTCTGCGGCGGTGAAAAAGCGGCGGGATTAGAGATTGAGATTTTTGTGTCGCCCAAGTGCGGCACCGCCGCCAATGTGCTGATGTAAGGGACGTAGTCGTCGCGTCTAGGAGGTCCGCCGTAGGCCGTCGCCATGCGCAGCCGCTTGCTTGCCAGGTCGATGCCCACCAATTTACCCGACACCCAGAGCAGAATCTCCGAGTCCGCTCCCTGGAACCTCAGCGGCCATGGCCGCCGATTGAACATCACTTCGCCGTCCGCCTCCACCGCCCACGGCGCCTCCTTCTCTTCCTTTTGTTCTTCTACAACTTCTTCGTCTTCTTCCTCTGTTTCCTCTCTTCCATCTTCGGCCGCTGCCTCGTTTAAGATCCGTGCGTCGATCACGCCCATTGATTCTACCATCGCCCACTCGCCGGACTTCCCAAGCAGCATGTGTACCTGCACGGACGTGGGGGTCACGGCGACGCAGTACACTCGGCCGCTGTCCCCCATCTCGCCGATCGCCCACCGGATCCCCGCCACGTGGCCCATGGGCCACGGCACCGTCTGGACGCTGTCCGCAGTTGGGTCGTATCGGACCACCGTGAACATCGTTGTCCGCCAGTAGGCCGCCCCGCCTGCGGCAATGCCAGATCCCGAGTGTAGGGATTCAACCTCGCACATTTCGTTGGACACCCACCACCCGCCGACAGACGAGGAGAAGGTCTGAAACCCTACAAAGCCCGAGGAGGCGTCGCCGATCCGGAAGGGCAGCACGATGGAGTAGTCAGGGCGAAAGTTGTAGACGCCAGTGAGGAAGATGAGAACGGCGGAGGGGTCCTTCCCGGGATCGCAGGGAGGGCAGGGGACGGCGTACCAGGCGGCGGTGACCGGATTGCAGACGTAGAAGGTGGAAGTGTCTTCATCGAAGCAAAGGAGGAGGCCATTGGAAGAGGAGATGACGGAAACGGAGCAGGCGGATAAGAAGGGGAGAACATCGTTGGGAATTTTATGGGCCGAAGCGGGAGGGAAGTGGGCGTAGGCGGAGGGGGGAGATCCGAAGAAGACGCCGGAGATGCAGCGGTTTCTGTGGGATTGGGTGTGGGCGAAGAAAGGGGAGGAGATGAATCGGTCCCAAGAAGGGGCGACGGCGCGGAAGCGGAGGAGGGAGCAGGCGGGGAGGTAGTGAAGGACGCGGTCGCGGACGACGACGGCGAGAGGCTTGTTGATCTCGCCGTGGAGGAGCTTGATATGGGCGCGGAGGCGCTCGCGTCTGGCGCTGCGATTGCGTCGGATGACGTCGCGCAGGGCATCGCCGTCGTCATCGTCGATGGGGCGATGGGAATTGTCGTCCATATCTCGCTCGCCTGACTTCCTTCTCTGCTCCTATTGGTCATTGACAGCTCCAACGAGTGGAAATATAGGGGAAGCCTACGCGGACGACTTTGATTGCAACCTCAACTTTTTAAAAGGACCCTCAAAATTTGAATAATACAAAACTTTTCTAAATTTTGAAAAAAAAAATCCCATAATCTCGCAAATTCTTCAAGGGGTTGATGATGACTGTTATTTTTAGTCCCGCATATTTTCCGCATCGGTATTCTGTAACTTAACAGTATATATGACCAGGGCGAAAAATGAAGAGTCGCTAAAGTTCAGGAGAGTGTTTTAATGATTTTTGAATTAGCAAAAGTTTTCTAATAAAAGAGTAAACTTTAAGAGGTAAAATGAAATTTACTCGTATATAATATAGGATCCGCATCGTCATGGGTTCTCGTCAGCAATGACGACATGAAATTTTCGCTTAAAGTAAACTTAGTTGTGGATTGGAATCACTTGATGATTATTATTTAGTTACTATATTATTTAACATGAGAAAGTGAGCCCGGAACTACGGTAAAATAGAAAGACGTCAAAGTAACTATAATTTATTTGCAATTTTGTTTTCCAAATATGACACTTAATTATAGCATACTATCTTTTTGGATTGTCGATGTGTTTCTTAATTTATTTTAACCGCTAGTAAAAAATTAGTATGAAGTAGTGATGTCAGATAGTTCTCCTCATAGATATGGTGATCTTAAAGATCTTACTAATTAGTAATTAAGATGAATTTACAGCTACCAATTTGTTTTTAAGAGTTATAATTTTAATAATCTTACTCGTTATTGCAATCAGCGTGAACATCATAATCTCCGGGGACGTCACGATTAAGGCGATGATCACTATTTTAAAAAAAAATGTAACGATCCATAAATTAAAGTTGAAATGAGAATTATACTCTCTCCCTTAAAATGAGGTTGCTTTATTAAAACGCTCAGTGTAAAAGGACACTTATGATAAAATCTCCAGTGGAATAGGTCTGTCCGGAGCTACATTACCTTGGAAGGTGTTAAGTTGTCATATAGTTATTTGTGATTTGATCCAAACTAGGGTATATTTATACGGAAAAAAAAAATCTTTAAATAGAATGCATAACTATAAGATGCTAGATTTCTAGATCACGTGAGTATTTTTTGATTTACTTGAGTACTTTTTGATTTACTTTTGTATCTGATGAAAATTTTTCATGGGACTAAATCGATCATCCCAGTTTCGATATTACCTGATTTATCATTTTTTTCAGTTGAATAAGAATACGGTACAATAAAAGAGCGTTAAGTTATCACCCAGTCATCTATAGTTCAATCCGCAATAGTGATGTATTTGTAAAGATTTTTCTCTAAATGACACGCACAATCATGAAATGCTAGCCTTATGAATCGTCCATCATAAGTACTTCTTAGAGAGGTGTATTCAATGTTAGACTTTGACTTTTGTGTATTTTAAAAGTCTAGTATTTTAAAAGTCTAGGTGCATTCAATCTAGATTTTTATAAACTTTATAAAAATTTAGTGATATCAAAATTAGATTTTTATAGAGTTTTAAAAAAGTCATGTGGTACTCAAACTTGACTTTTTAAAACTTTATAAAAATCTTTTGGTATCCAAAGTTTCAATAGATTTTCATGGATTCTTTTAGAATTTATTGGATACAAATTTTAACCAATAATAGCTCTCCAAAATTTGGTACAACTTTAAAAATAAAATAAAAAGTCTTCTCCTCATCCTTGAGATTTATATATGTTGGACACAAACAATCTATTGCCGAGCAAGAAGATTGTCTGAGCCGCTAGTCTGTATTGCCGAGCAGGCGGATCAGCCAAGAGGACGGGTCGGACGAGAGGGCGGATCGACCTAGCGGGTAGGTCGGCCGAGCAGATTGACCGAGACCTGCGAGAGTTGCAGTTTCCTTGAAACAGATTCCGGCTTACTCGGGTCGTCTGTTTCCCAGGATATAGCAGTCTAACCGTGAACTCTACCAAGCACTGGTGCGCACGGCGAACTGAGTGGCACCCGATTGCTACCACGGACACTCCGCCGAGCAGGAATTGCACGACAGAGGAGGGAACGAGGTGGAGAGCTTCTGCGAGAGAGCCTCTCCCCATGCATTTGTTCACTTCCTCAATGTATGTGGATCAATATAAACCAACAAAAATACCTTGAAACTTCCAATGTGGGACTAAAGTCTCATTCACAATGGAGCATCTTCTCTTCCACCTCTTCTCCATTCACACTTATTCAACAATATAGATTTCAAATCGCCTTAATTTTTTACGAATAAGTCATTTCTCTTCCCGCTCCTCAATTTTGATTATTTCTTTGATCTTAAAGGTCATGTCCTTGCTCAACCTCTCGACAGCTTGTATCAACCTCTCAGCATGCAATTCATGCGAAGCTGAGGGTCCTCTAAAGCATTTTGTTGAGTGCTCTCGCCATGGTTCGTCGGAACGTAAGTGGAACGGCTAGAACAGGCGTTTTGGCACAAGAACACATCACGCCGCTCTAAAGTTATGGTAAATAACGTGTCATGCTTTGATACATCATTCTCCGACGTTATAATGGTAAAAGAACGGATCTGAACGGTCGGAATGGAACGACAGTCGCTTGCAGCCTTTTCTCTAGCGGCGGATCACGATGGCAGGCTGTCGGCAGAGATTTCTCTGGTTGCTTGTGATGGGAAAGATTGAGGAGTGTCATCCGGTGAAGCCATTGGAGTGCCGGAAAGGAGGAAAATAAATAGAAAAATTGTTTGAGGTGGTCGATGATGCTTCCATCGACTACTCGCGAGCAAGTCGAAGTCGAAGTCAATTTGGGCAGCGGCGTTGTATGTATAGGGAAGAGAAACTTGAGATATTAGGTTTTAATATAAAATATATATTAATAAATAAAATTAATTATCAACTTAATTAATAGATAATTTAATAAATTCTAATGATATTAAATAATATAAGATACGATAAATTAAATAATAAGCTTGTTGGATTTTTCAAGAAATTTAAAAATTTTCTGAGATTTAAACGGAGTTCGTATGATATGTTTAAGGAAATAAATTTATAGGCTTGCAGAAAGTATGTGTGGATTAACCATTAAAAGGGAGTTGATTGAGAAATTAACTTAGAGTTTAATTAATTAAACCCCAACTATATAAGTTTAGTTATACGTCATTTCCCTAATCGCGCCGATTTTTTTTTCCGTCTCCTCTTCCGAACTCCTTCCGATCCCAATCGTCGTTCGGCCTCTCCCTTCTCCTCTCTAAGTCACCGTCGACCGCCATGGCCTAATGCTGAACATCGGCCACCGTACATCGCCTCTTCTCCCGATCTGATTTATCACCGCTGATTTCCCCTCTTCCCTTCTCATGATCTTGATTCGCCATTGATCTTTCAGCCACCCCAATCGTTGGTCTTGCTACCCTCTTCCATCGTTCTGATGCCATCACCATTAGAGAGAGAGTGTTGTCGTTCTCCCCGCCGCACCATCCACTCGAGCATCGATGAAATTGTTAGCTACTAAGTGTTTGTTGGAATGTATACTGAAAGCCTAAGCTTTGTAAACATTTATTATGAATAAAGAATCACATTTGGTCTAATTGTCTACATTTGTTTGTAGTTGTTCATTTAATTTATATTGTAGATAACATAGTATGTGGTGTCACATACAGAAGATGATGTTATCAGTACCTTATAAATTATAAATAGTAGCTCACGACCAAAATGGAAAAGGAATAAACCATTAGAAGGTCGTAGTGTAATTAGGTATTAGTTTATCTTGACTATATAATTACACTAGTACACTCAGAGTGTATTGAGTAGGACCATTTGAGGTCGTTTCTTTTATACTGACTTTATAAAGGAACAAAGACCTCAGTTATTATGGAAGTGTGTGCTCTTAATCCTAATATAATAACAAGCACATATATTTGATATTTATTTCTTTAATTTATCAATGGGTGAGATTTAGTTCGTTGAATCAATAAACCCGATAAGTTGGGAAATGGTATTACTTATAGTGTGTGTTGTTGATTATAGAAGGAAACTGTGTCCTAGAGATACTAGGTTGATAATGTCCTCAAGAGGAGCTCATAAAGATTGTCATGTTAAACCCTGCAGGTGGACTTAGTCCGACATGACAATAAGGTTGAGTGGTACTACTCTTGGACTTAGATATTAATTAAATGAGTTGTCAGTAACTCACTTAATTAGTGGACATTCGATATCTTAAACACAGGGAGACTAACACACTCATAATAAGGAGCCCAAAAATGTAATTTGGGATTGGTACGGTAGTTCAATGATAGTTCTCTAGTGGAATGAATTATCATTGATAAAATTAAGTTGTGTGTTCGGGGCGAACACGGGATGCTTAATTTTATCGGGAGACCAAAACCAATTCCTCCTCTCGGTCCCTATCGTAGCCTCTTATTTATAGAGTTCTATACCCACCTATACCCACCTTCTATACCCACCAATAAGGGGTCAGCCAAGCTAGCTTGGGAACCAAGCTAAGGCCGGCCTAGGTATATTATTGGGTGGCCGGCCCTAGCTTGAACCCAAGCTAGTAGGGCCGGCCAAAATAAATTAAAAAAGAAATTTAATTTTAATTTTTATTATAATGTGGAAGATATAATTTAAAGAGAATTAGAATTAAAATATCTCTCTTGTAAAAGATTTACAAAAGATTAAAGAAAGAGATTATATCTCTTTCCTTATTTGTAGATTGGAGAGATGTTTTATTTTCTCTTTAAAATTATTCACATGTTAATAAAATTAAAATTATAGATATTTCCTTTTATTAACCATGAAGAGATTTTAAAGAGAAATTTTATTTTTTAAAATTTCCGGAAACAAATTAGGAAGTTTTAATTGTTGATTAAAATTTGTCCTCTTTTGTTTTCCAATGATGTGGCCGGCCACTTGAAATTGATTTGGGAAATTTTATTTTATTTCTCTCAATTAAATCAAGTCAAGGAAATTAAGGAAAATTTATTGTAATTAAATTTCCTAATTTGCCTAGGCCAAGGAATATAAAAGAAGGAGTGAGGGTGTCTTCATGGGACACAACCTCTATTATTTTCTCTCCCTTTTTCCTTGGTGTTGTGGCCGGCCATTACCCTCTCCCTCTCTTCCTCTTGTGGTGGCCGAATACTTCATCTCTCTTGGAGTTCTTGTGGTGGCCGGATACTACTTGGAGAAGAAGAAGAAGAAGGAGAGAAAGTTAGCATCTCTTGGAGCTTGGTTAGTATTTTGATTTTCTTCTTTGGTAAAGTTCTTCCTTTGTGGCCGAACCTTGCTTGGAGGAGAAGAAGGTGGTTGGTGGTTTCTCATCTTGGTAGATCGTTGCCCACACAACGTCCAAGGTTAGAAGAGGAATACGGTAGAAGATCAAGAGGTTTTTCTACAAGGTATAATTAGTAATTTTTATTTCTGCATCATGCTAGTTATTTATGGAAATAATACCAAATACAAGAGGCTTATGATCTAGTATTTCGAATATGTTTTTCGATGTTGTGTTCTTTTGTTTTCTTTCTTTTCCTTGTGATTTGATTGTTCTCTTTGGTTAACCTAAAGTTATTTTAGGAAATTAAATATTAGCTTTCTATTAAAGGTTTTGTCTAGTCGGTGGTGGTTGCTCCCATATCCAAGAAGGCCATGTGCCTCGCCACGTCAGTACTGGGAACCTTTTATGGAAATTAGTATTTAATGGAATTAATAACTTAAGGAGACTTGGGTCGAACGTGTTAAGTTCCGCAGGAGATCCAAGTTAAAACCTAAAAGAACAAATAGATTAAGTTTTGGATCAAACGTGTTAAGTTCCGCAGGTGATCCAAAATTTAATTTAAAAGAACACATGGTAGCTAGGAAAAAAGTTCAGACCTTTGTACAAAATTTTTGTACAGTGGAACCTCTAGGTTTTCCGAGTAGCAACCAACAGTGTTGTCGTCGGAAGAAGAAGGAGATTCGACGAAGGGATTAAGGCAATCCTTTCCCTTTGCTCGTGGAGTCGAGAAGAGCTGCGGATCTTGCATCAGAGAGGTCCACCATCTCTTCCTTGTCACCAAATTTGGATAAGGGCTCTGGCCATTCCTATTGGTGAGCATCACTGGTTGTTTCCCCTTTGCACGATGGGTGGCAGCTTCGAGTTCCTTCCATAGAGCTCCTCTGTTCCGTCTCCATCCATCGAAGCCATCATCTTCCAGTAGCTTGGGTAATAATCTAGATCTTGACTGCATTTTCTATTATGGGGACTAATAAAGGGTTGAATCCTTTCCTAAATTTGAAATGTATCTTGGAGTTGGCCATGTTACTCTGGTATGGACATTCTTGTTCCAGTCCAAAAAACCAGAAGAAGGGGTGATCAAGGTGAGATCTCATGGTTTAAGAACTTGTTTGATTAGGAGATTAATTGGATTAATTTGTTATCCATGATGTTTAATAATAGCATTAGTGTGGTGATGGGTTTTGTTAAATCTGAATAGTTTGGATGAGATTTGGAGTTGATTCATGTAATAAACTTAATCTAATGAAGATGATGGATTAATTAGGGTTAAACTGGTCTAACTCTAGTTTAAGTGGTTAATCAATGATCGTATTTCGATTGGGGTTACCCTTAATAGGTTTGAAGATTTGATTTAGCTATTTAACTCATAATTAATTAGCTAAATCTGTACATTATGGAATTGTAGGACTTTGATTCAAAATGAGCATCTCATCATGAGATTGTTCAGCAGGTTCTACCATTAAAGGTAGGTATTTCTTCCTTGGCATCTATATAGTTCTTTGAACTTACTACATGGTTATTATTTGATGGATTAGGTTGTTTTACCTTAAATCTATTCGTTTATTATCCTACTTGATATTTATCTACTTGACCTTAGAGATGATCTAGTTATTTCATATATAGTCTTGGCTTTTGGATATCTATACTCAGATGTGTATATACATGTAGAAGATATTTTGTTGACTGTGTTAACATACTGATTATGCATATGTTGTTGGGCGTACACTTGTTGGGTATGAATTATAGGAGTTATCTTGTTGATTGTCTATTTGTATGTTGTATGTGTACACATGTCCGATGTTTACTATTAGAGGAAGACATATATTGGATCTACCCATACCTATAGATATAGTTGCTAGATACATCATTGTACTAGAGGTTTTTATGATGATTGGGATGTTTCATTGATGATGATTGTGTCGATATCATGATTGTTTATATCATATTCATCATTGCACTGCATGCTGATGACCATTGTCTCCTTTATGGTGTAAGAGAGTCGTCAGTCATTTTTAGCGCCGCACACTTGGCCACTCATGGGTAGTGATAGCTGGAGTAGTTGTCGCTTGTCCTATCGTGCCACCCGGTCACTCAGCGGGGGAGTGATATCTGGTGTTGTGAGTAGTCAGGGATCCTGATGTTATGTAGTTAGATAACTACTTAGCGAATTGTTCGCCTCAGCCGCTCCATTGTGACTGGAGGGTAGTATAGTTGTCACGGACCCAAGCCTCTCGGTCATACTAGGGTCATGGTGTCTTGAGAGATTGCAGGGGTGACCATGTGGTATGCATGTGCATTTGCATATGATGCGCGTGCATCTGTGGAGATATATCTGCATACATATCTTGTAATTACTAGCTACATGTGATTGTGATATGTTGCACTTGTTTGAGATATGATTGTTACATATGGTTATCATGCTTCATACATGTTCATTATTATACATGTATTTGGTGTCGTCTACATTTCTCAGGTGTTACGAGCAGATCTGTTGTTGATGTTGGAGCAATCTAGGTACTCTAGGTTTTGATATTTGGGCAAAGGTTTAAGTTAGGTTTATTGTTGTATTTGATATGCACAATCAGACTCTATTATTTACCTCTCTTTCATATAACTTGATGGAAAATACTTGAGTTCCCTCGCATGGGTCTAGTGGTTAGCACATGAGGTGTTGCCACAATGAGATCTGGGGTTCAAATCTCGACAAAGCCGAGGTAAATACCTCACTTATGTGCTAGTCACTATTCCAAAGGCTAGTAGCCGCCCGTGATTTACCTCCTCCCTATTGGCCTTGGGACGGGTTGGCCGGGGCGCTGGGAGCGAGCATATTCACCTTTTGCAACAATTGATGGAAAATACTTGAGATGAGTATAATCATCTTTTACTATAAAAGAGATTGTTCTATTATAATGGTGATAGTTTTGTTTGTTGGAATCCCAAGGTTATTTTGATATGATCAAATAAGTTAAGTTAGGTGCTGTGATTTTTTTTATCCTTATGTCTAAGTGTGCAAGAGCTTAGGAGCACAAGAAGTCGAGCGGAAGATACGACTAGCGACAAGGACAGCATAAGAGAAAGTCGATGAGCTCGGTGTGTCTGAGGGACGAGGCGCCGTGGAAGAGTACATCGGTGGACAAGAAGAACGTGTGCGACGTTCAAGGGACGAGAAGCTGGAGCGGAAACCTGCTCGAGGAGAAGACCAAAATTGGGTTCGGGTGAGCCTTATTTCCATTGGCCGAAATCACCCAAGCGAGCAGAGCCGGAGCAGAAGACCCGGACAGAGACGAGCAGCATTGGAGAAGAGGATCCGGACCGAAAAAAGTCAACCATGTTGACTTTAAGGCTCCGGGTGCCCGGACCCAATCCGAGCGCCTAGAGCAATTTCGGGCACCCAGAACCGATTCTATCCAGATCGCATTAGACCACAATCTGTTGCGAAGGGGATAAAGTTTTATCCCCCTCCAGGCGCCTGGAACCCTTCTAGACGCCCCGCCCAAGGCTATAAATATAGCCTTGGTCCAAGAAGCTACAATGAACAAGCAATTTCATTTACAATAATTGTGCGCTTTCCATTTTTATTTAGCTTCTTCATTTTTGTGATTTCACTGCTGTAAGAGGCTTCTCCGCCTGAAGGAGTATTTAGTGCGCTTCATTTCCTTAGATTAACAACCTCCCCGATTGTAACAAAGTAAATCCTTTCAGCCTCTGTTTTTTGTTTATTCTAACTTTATTTATGCAAGTGTTCATTTAAGTCTGAGAAGGATATTTTTCTATTTTATTTTGTGCAGGGCTATTCAACCCCCATTCTAGCCGGACCACCGGGGACCAACAAGTGGTATCAGAGTCAGGACGCTTCAGGAGGACTAGCCGCCGATCGAAGCAAAGACGATGGTCGGACCAAGCATATATCCATCGAAGTTCGAGGGGGAGTTCCCTAGCTGGAAAAAGCGAATGCAGGTATTCTTTAAAATCGACTTTGAATTACTTTTAATAATGAAGTTCGATTTTTTAGCACCTGAAGGTAAGGAAGAATACTAGTGGATGAAGAAAGAGCAGACCGACTATGTGGCAAACAACAAAGCTGAATTCCATCTGCTGAGCGTCCTTCCGCCACAAGAAGTCAACTGGATTAACACCTACAACTCAGTAAAAGAGCTTTGGGAGAAGTTCCTTGAGCTACACGAAGGGACGTCCAAGGCCAAGCTCACGAGATGAGACTTACTTTGCAACCAGCTGACGAACCTATGGCTTGAAGAAGATGAAACGATTGCACATCTTTACTCGAGAACTAAGGAGCTCATCACCGGACTTTCAAATCTCGGAGAAAAGGTAAATAACCGAGATTCGCTAAAGTACGCTCTTAATGATTCCCTAGGAATACCAAATGGGTATCATTAATAGATGTCTTCTATATCTCTAAGACCTTAGAATCTATTACCTTAGAAGAATTATTTTTAACTTTTGAAGTGCATGAATCAAGATGTACAGGTACGAAGGAACCAAAGCACAACATCGCCCTTAAGATAACAGGAGACGAACATGAGTCAGAATCTTCTCTCGGCAACGAGGAAATGGTGATGATGGTAAGATATTTTAAAAAATTATGTAAATAAAAAAAAAACTAACCATCCGTAGGGTAGAAAGAAAAGGACGATTAGATGCTACCACTGCAACGAAGAAGGGCACGTCAAAGACAACTGCCCCAAGCTAAGGAACAAGGACAAGGGCAAAGGAAAGAAGCCTGCCCAAACAAACAAGTACAAGACTCTAAAGGCGACGTGAGACGATACGTCGTCCGAATCGGAAGTCGAGGTTTTCTGCGGACTTGCATTAATGGCAAGTCATCAAGAAGATGAACATGAAGCAAGCTCGTCCGAAATGAGCATCGATGAAAGGGGAGCTACATCGAAAAAAAGCAGCAGTTCAGGGGGAGTTACGGATAACGAGGTTAACAAAGTAAGTCAGGTACAATCTCTCCCACATGACAAGTTGTTTAAGTTTGTAAAATTATTAACCAAAGATTGTTGCAAACTTGAAAAAGAAATTAAAAATTAATTTTAGCAAAATCTTGCCCATTAGAAGAGTTTGATAAAATAAAATTCAAAAATGATATTTTACAAAAAGAAATAAGTAACTTGAAAAATCATGCATGCTCATATAATACAAGTTTTAGAAAATTCAATAACTTAAATTGATATTTTAGATATCATAAAGGGCATATTAGAAATATTTCAAAGAAATATGTCCCTAAGAAATACCTAATCAATCCAATTGGGTGGAACCTATATTGGGTTCCCAATTCTTTCCTAACTTGAACCTTATTTAGACTTAGAGCTTTCAGCGAGAAAATTAAACGTTTAATTTTCTTATGCGGTTTTGTATAGAAGTGGTTGATGATTTAATAAACAAGAAGGCCTAGTGCCTCGCCATAGCCTGGAAGACAAATATTGAAATAAAATATTTAATTGACTAACTGATAAAGTGTTAAATTGAAATTAGATAATGCTTTAAAAAAAATTTCAAACATTTTTTCTCTACTTGAAAATTTCTTTAAAAAAAATCGTTACTAAATTTTTTTTTTTTTGAGAAAATCCTCAAATTTTTTTACAAATTTGCTTAACTTATTTTTTTTCAAATTTGTTTAACTTAGGAATTTTTTTACTGGTAAAACTTAAGAATTTTTTTTATTTTATAAACCTTGCTTTACCAAACCTTATTTTTACAGTGCATAATTTTTTTAAAAAAAAATTCTGCTTGAAATTTTCTTACTTAGAATTTTTTTCCAGCAACACTTAAAATATTATAAAAATTAGTGCCAATTTTTTTTATATCAAAATAATTTTTAAAAACTTTTTTAAAGTTTTCCAGAATTGTTATCCTTAGATTTTTCTGTGTACCCCATTTTTATGTGATCAAAGGGGGAGAAGGAAAAGATTAAGGGTAAGGGGAGGTAGATTTTCAAATTAAATAATTTTTAAGTTTTTACACTTTATTACAGAATTTATTATTTTAACTTTATGTTTGTTTACTCTATCTTAATTTGGATTGCTCACATTAAAAAGGGGAAAATTGTTGGAACCCCAAGATTGTTTTGATATGATCAAACAAGTTAAGTTAGGTCCTGTGATTTTTTGATCCCTGTGTCTAAGTGTACTGGAGCTTAGGAGCACAGGAAGTTGAGCGGAAGACACGGCTAGTGAGAAGGACGGCATAGGAGAGAGCCGACGGGCTCGGTGCGTCTAAGGGACGAGGTGTCGCGGAAGAGTACATCGGTGGACAAGAAGAACGTGTGCGTCATTTGAAGGACGAGAAGCCAGAGCAAAAGTCTGCTCGAGGAGAAGGCCGAAATTGGGTTCGAGTGAGCCTTATTTTGGCTAGCTAAAATCACCCAAGTGAGCGAAGTGGGAGCGGAAGACCCGGACCGAGGGGAGCAGCACTGGAGCAGAAGACCCGGACCAGAAAAAGCCAACCATGTTGACTTTAAGGCTCAGGCCGCCCGTACCTAATCCGGGCACCCGGACCTAATCCGGGGGCCCAGACCAGTCTGGGCGTCCGGAGCGATTCCGGGCGCCCAAAACCCAATTCTATCCAGATCGCGTTTGACCGCGATCCGTTGCGGAGGGGATAAAGTTTTATCCCTCCCTGGCGCCTAGAACCCTTCTAGGCACCCCGACCAAGGCTATAAATATAGTCTTGGGCCAAGAATCTACAACGAACAAGTAATTTCATTTACAACACTTGTGCGTTTTCCATTTTTGTTTAGCTTCTTCATTTTTGTGCTTTCACTGTTGTAAGAGACATCTCCACCTGAAGGAATATTTAGTGCGCTTCATTTCCTTGAATTAACAATCTCCCCGGTTGTAACCAAGTAAATCCTTTGAGCCTCTGTTTTTTGTTTATTCTAACTTTATTTATGCAAGTGTTCATTTAAATTTGAGAAGGGTATTTTTCTGTTCTATTTTGTGCAGGGCTATTCAACCCCCCCTTCTAACCGGACCATCGGGGACCAACATTGTTACCATGGACAAGGGTCAATTTCCTTCGGGTGCATGCCTTCATATGAAAAACATTTAGACTATATTTGGTTGGGTGTAATGAAATCATATTTGTAATGTAATATAATCTTGATTACATTACTATATTTGGTAATGTATGTAATATTTGATTACAAGGATGATTACATTCTTTAGTTTGATATCCATTATTTTTTATAAAGAATGTAATTCATATTATTATAAGATATTTCTACCAACAGTTGTTGCACCTCTATCAGAGCTTGTGGCAGCCATGCCACCAAAAAATGGACGTTATCACCTTTAGCTTAAAACAGACTGAGAAAACTAAAGAGGCTCAGCTCTAACAAGTTTTTGAATTTGAGCTCAGCTCAGCCATTTAATTATTGACTCGAGCTCAGCTCAGAATAATGAATTTAAATGAAAAAAACAAGTTTTTGAATTTGAGCTCAGCTATTTAATCATTGGCTCGAGCTCAGCTCGGAACAATGAATTTAAATGAAAAAACAAGTTTTTGAAGTTGAGCTCAACTTAGCCATTTAATCATTAGCTCGAGCTCAGCTAGGAACAATGAATTTAAATGAAAAAACAAGCTACACAATCTAAGATTCGAACCTTCAACCTCTATTTACTTAATGAAACACTCTAACTACAAACACATCCTTAACTCATTATTTAATTTTAAAATAGAAATTATTTTAAATATTAAAATATTAAATTAATCTGGCTCGAGCAGGCTTGACGAGCCATCAAATCAGTATTAAATGGGCTTGAAGTCAGCTCGAATATTAAATAAGTCTGCTCGAGCTCGAGCTCGAGCTCGAGTCGAGCTTTGACCAAATTGCTCGCGAGCGGCTTGACTCATTTGCACTGCTAGTTGTTGGTGTCTGAGTACTTGTAAATTACTAATTTAATAATATTAAACTTCTTTTGTCGGCTGAGATGAGCTTGAACTGCTAAATTAGGAATGCTAAGTCAGAAAGGCCAAGTCGGAAAGATCGAACTAGGAAGACTGAGTTGTCGGAGTGAGAGGCCAAACTACTGAGTAGAGAGATCGAGCTGTTGAGCAGGGAAGTACCATTACCAAGCAGGGAGGTAGAGCTATTGAGCTGGGAAGTAGAGATACCAAGTTGGAAGGTAGAGTTGTTGAGTAGAAGGCAGAGCTACTTAACTGTCGAGCTCGGCCGCAGAGCTGTCGAGCAGAGAGGCCAAGCTATCAAAATATCAAACAAGGAGGCAGAGCGGCCGAACTACCGAACTAGGAGGTAGAGCTGTCGAGCAAGGTGGCAAAGTTGCTGAGCATGAAAGTAGAGATGTGAGTATGGAGATAGATCTATTGAATTGCTCAGCAAGGAGGAAAAGTTGCCTAGTAGAGAGGCTGAGTAGAAAAGACCTGATGTGGGGAGTTTGCATGCTAGTTCCTCCTCAACATCTTGGAGATGCGCTCGATCATTAATTTGGGGTGGAAGGGAGTCGGCTTGGGGAGGAACATGTTGATCTGGTGCGTCACTTAGGGGAGTTGGATAAGCTGGGTGGCTAGAAGTTGTCACTCTTGGCGGTATTGGTGAAGGTGCAAGGGGCAATTGAGTGGAGATTGGTGAGGCCGGTGATCGTGGACGAGGTGGTGAAGGCGGGGATGGACTGGAACTGATCGGAGGTAGCCGGGAGGAGCTCGGTCGAGTGCCTCAGTAGTTGTTATGATTCCGCAAGTACACGGATTCGTCGTCAGTAATAAAGATTATCGATCCCACGAGGACTAGTTATAAGCACTAGCAATGGCTCACTTAGGATTAGCTAAACTACCGATGGTTGTAAATTATCTAAAGAAAATGGGTTTGGAAACGGAAACGAGAACTAGCAAAAAGGAAGTAATAGACTTGGTTTATGAAGAGTCCTAGGAGTTTGGTTTCATTATGGTGGTGTTGATGTATCACATTCTATCCTTTACTCATTGTCCATCAACATGCATTCACCAGAAGCTGAAGTATCTAATCTTAGGTATCAAATAAAGAAGATCCTTATGAAATCCTGTTACGGTTAACCCTTGTCACTAGGACATCTTGGTAGATCACAAGAACACTACTCTAATTGGTATCACCAAGGATAGAGATAAGGAGCTTAGTTTGGTCTCTTACTTCCTTGTGAAGGAATCGTCTCTCCTTTCAAGGAAGTACCCTAAATGCCCGTGAACGGGTTACCCCTATCACTTGGGCCCCTCAGGTGTACGATCTAGGATATTCTCTTTATGAGATAGGCAATTCCTACATAATCAATTAACACGATATAGAGATCGAGTAGTCAAAACAAAGCAAGCGAAATCATCTAATAAAATAGAGGGAAAAGTATGAGTCTTACATCAAACAATCTACAACTACTCCCTCATCCTAGAACAAAGAATCTACTCCATAGACGCTGGAGAAAAATTTGAAGACATAATGTTAAGCATTCAATTCTCAAACAAGAAGAGAGAAAGAGAAAAGACACTTATCCAACGACGACGTGTGATCTTCGGATCCAATCCTTTGCTTCTAGAGTTGATGTAGTGATGAAGGATCGCTGGGCGGAGGTCCTAGATGACGTAGAATAGCACCAAGTCGATTCTCTCCCTGACGGCTCGCTTCCCAACTCCCCCCTGAGAAAAAGGGTTAAAACCCTTTTATAGGCTAGGGCGCGGCTGCGGCGGCACGGTCGTGTAAGGATGGCACGGCTGTGCCCTTTCTTGTCTCTGGCTGCGCTGCACAACCATGCCAATTGGCACAATCGTGTGAACCTAGGGCTCGACTCTGGGGACATGGCCGTGCAGGATTGCACGGTCGTGCAGGATTGCATGGTCGTGTACTGCTTGGTTGCGGTCATGGGGTGCACGGTCGTGTAAGTACGCACGGCCATGCTCTGATCTGCCTCTTGGTTGACCGCATGACCGTGCAAGAGTTGCACAGCCGTGCACTTCGCCTCTCCTGTTTGGCCACACGGCCATGTGAGGTTACACGATCGTGTTCTTTTGCTCGTTCCGGTGCGTCGACAATCGCTATTTTTGCTCCGGAAATTGTCCCTGTCAACACAAAACTAAACAAAGAGCAAATATCTGAACAAAAGAGTATATGATGTGTACATGATAAAAGAGGCGATCATGCAAAGAATATACGTATAAAGCAAGTGAATGTGCATTAAAACATGTATAAACGATCATAATATTTATGCACATCACACCCCCAGACTTGAACCTTTGCTTGTCCTCAAGCAAAACGCTGTAAACTATGTTCATGAGTGTTTGGCAGTGTTTAATAATCCCTAGTGCATTCGCCTAATTCTATCAACTAGTTTCATTGATAAGCATGATTGTGGAGTAACCTAAGTATGGCCTAATCATAAGTTCTTTGTGCTCGGTGCAATAAGTAACTCAAACTCTTCAAGTTTCAATTTTCTGTCCTAGTTAAGTGGTCATACAATTGAGTTCCTAATGTTCCTGGTGATAGACACTTACCTGCCACACACTTTGTTCGTTTCCTTAAATTACACAAGGTCTCAAAGGATAATATTCGGAATCAAGAGAAACATAACATTCATTTCCTCAATAACTTAACTCGGTCTCAAAGGGGTGAATTGTTAGTTTCCACTCACGACAACTATTTTTTATCCCTTATTCAATATTTTTTTTGGTACTAAAGAGGTGTAGCACTAGCATATGTTGGGATTTGGATTTTTCCAAATGAGCTTCCATGATCCGAGGTCATCCAGTAACCAAAATATAATTAAGAAATCACCATGAGAATAAAAGTACTAAATAATTTGGATGAATCATAACTATTTCAAAAATATTTCTACTATTCAAGATTAAGTACTTAAGTGTAGTAAAAATAAGATCTAAGTACAAGTGTAGTGAAAATAAGATCTTTAAGGTTAGGCTAAAACTTATACCAAACTCCATACAATATTTA
Source organism: Zingiber officinale (assembly GCF_018446385.1). Lineage (NCBI taxonomy): Eukaryota > Viridiplantae > Streptophyta > Magnoliopsida > Zingiberales > Zingiberaceae > Zingiber > Zingiber officinale. Next base: position 167,903,126 of record NC_055987.1, on the reverse strand, counting down.
GCTTATTTCATGCTACTAAAGATAGAGAAAGGAGATACACCAAACATACTAACACTATCTTGACAACACATGAACCAAGAAAATGCTAGACATTTTGCTATCGGACAAGTAGCAGAAAAAGTAGAAGGTTTGATGCTCTCAGATATGCCTTAAAACTAGAAATATAAACTCATAAAATGCGAATAAACAAAACAGACCAATAAAATATGCAAAACAGAAAAAATAAAATATACAGAAAGAAAAGAAAACTTGACTTGACTCAGGTTGTGCAGACACACACAACACCCCCCCCCAGACTTAAACTTTTCATCGCCCCAATGAAATCAATATGGTGGCGGGGGTGGGGGATAAGGGGGTCCCCGATGTGTGCTAGGGGGAAATCTAGGCATACTAGGAAGATGGTCAAGGTGTTAATGATATTGATAAAGGGTATCTAGTTGTTATCTAGTAATATCCATATCATCCATAAAATTCCTCATTCTTTCCTGGTCGACCTCATAGTCCTGAACAAACTTTGTCACCTGACTATGGAAGTCCCTAGTAAATTGAAAATGATCCTGTACCTCCCTAAACTGGTCGTCAGATAACTTGAAGTGACCCTCCAACAATCGTTGTTGGGTATTTTGCTTCTCATGAAGGGAGTCTAAGGAGGCACGAAAATCAGAAAAATCAAATCTAGAGGGTCCCGTGTCATAGGCAAAAGAATGCCCAGGAGGTTCCGAAAATCCAGAAGGCTGCGGGAATCCTGACGAGGGCTCTTGGTGGTACTCGATTTCTTCTATAATGGAGGGGACAATTTCGGGGATAAAGTTAGTAATCATCCAGTTCGCAGGGTTGCGAACCGAAGTGTGCTCGAGACAAGGAAGGGGTAATGGAAAACCATTGTTCCTAGGGAAGGCAAACTCATTCTCATTCTGACAAATCATCTTCATTGCAAGACAAGAATCGATGTCGATCTTGTCATTAGCATGAATAACCTCTAATCCATCAAGCTCACAACCCAGATTGACTGCTATTTGGGTGATCAATCCACCAAACACTATCATCCCTGAAGATACTTTACCCGCTCTCAACAAATTTTGTAGGGAATAAAATCCGGAATCAAAATCCACTTTATTCAACATCGCCCAAAGAGAATAGAGCTCTACCTTTCTAACCACCCCATCACTCTCTCCTCGACCAAAGATCGTTTTGCTCATCACTCGGTGGAGATATCTAAAGGTCAGGTTTTGCATGCGGGATGCCTTAGCTCTAGAAGATTCGTAAGGGTCCTTTGATCCGGTTATTGACATCCAAAACTCATTCCATCTAATCTCATCATCAAATCCACGGGCACCACCAATAGGTAAATCAAAACAATTATTAAAACCACTAAAAGTTCACCGAACTTCTTTATTCATCATCCTAAAAGTTATGACCCCTACGTAGTCATCCTTAGAAGAAAATTTAACATCAATTGAACTTAAAAATTCAAGGACTAGGCGAGGGTAAGTTGGTAAATGAGCATACATAATATCATTTCAATCTAAAGCACTAATCATCCAATCTACGTCGTCCTAATTCCTAGTATATCCAAAGTAGCGGGATCCATATATCTAGTGCATATAATTTTTCTAGCGACAAGGATATCATATCTAGATTTATGTTCATGATTTCTAAAAATAATATTGAACTCGTTTTCGTTACCTTCGTCGCGTGCCACCCTTTTTCCTTTGCCTTTTGGTGCATCTCCTTCGCCAGATCCACTGCTTTCTTGACGAAGTCTCTTCAAGATCTGTGACATGGCATGCAAGGTTTTGAGGAATTTCTTATGGAGATGGGTCTTGAGGATGGGAGAGGAGGAGAAGGAAAATAGGGGAGTTGATTTTCTCTTTCCGGACTTGTGGCTTGAAGAAGTGTTACATCTAGATGTATATCTAAGCAAAAATAAACTCTAGAGGTGGGAATTTAGGGTTTGATGAGGTGTAGTGGGGAGGAGAAGGCTTTTAGGAGAGAAGATGGAAATTAGGGCTTTTGGAAGAGTAGACGGCGCACACGGGTAGGGGCACGACCATGTCTTATAGACACGACTGGGTTAAGTGGGGTTCTGCACGGCCTTGCCGATTGGCATGGCCTCCTCTTTTCTCCCCTCGGCCAAAGTCGCACAGTCATGCTAATTGGCACGACCCATTCCTCCTTCTTCTCTACATATGTCGCACGGTTGTGCTAATTGGCACGGCCTGAGTCCTCTTCCTCTCTGGCGGTCTTGCACGGTCGTGCCAATTAACATGACCCTTGTTCTCCTCTTCTCTGCATAGGCCACACGGTCGTGCAAGGTTGCACGACCCGTGGCCTTCGTCCCTCTGTTGGCTTCGCACGGTCGTGTGAGGTTACACGACCGACTCCTTTAAGCTCATAGTGATTCACCTTTCGCCATTTTGGTTCCTCTGACACCCCCACGCCCATGAAATCCTCATGGCCAGCTCATGGAGGCTCTGCACATCCTGAAAACGAATATCCAAAAATAAAGAAATAATAAAAGTACTCGACTCGAACTTACTAAAGAAATAAAATGATAAATGGAATGATAAATTAAAATGAAAAACCCTTGGATTGCCTTCCAAGAAGCGCTTATTTTAGGTCTTTAGCTCGACACCAATTCAATTAATGTGGACTAAACCCGTGGAAGCACGACTCTCCTCCTAGGGTTAATGCTCCAGTCTGTGCCTTTAGTTTCGCTCGTGCAGGACAAATGTACTTCTTATTGCTTGCTGGAGGGGATCTCTCTTGTAAACTGCACTCCTCGACTTTGTGTATGTTCATCTTGCTCGAATTTCCCTGAGAAGATGGGTCGCAGATAGAGGAATCTGATAAATCAAATTCAATCCTTTCTTTGCCGATCTCCAAGGATAACTTGTGACTTTTCACATCAATGAAGGCTCCAGCTATAGCAAGAAATGGTCTTCCAAGGATGATCGGTATCTTAGGATCCTCTTCCATATCCAGGATAATGAAATCTGTGGGAATGATACATCTAGGGGTGTAATCGAGCCGAGCCGAGCCGAACTCTTGGATGTTTGAGTTTGACTCGTTTATAATCAAGTCGAGCTCGAGCTTTATTTAACGAATATATTCATGGCTCATAAGCTTATTCGAGCTTTTATTGAGCCTAAACGAGCTTAATAAATATAAATTATAAATTTAAATATTCATTAAAAACTAAATTATATATTTTAAAAAAATTATAATATTCTTGTTAAAATTTATAATTTTATTCTAATAAATAAATTTAATATATTTGTCTATGTTTTTCATAAGTATAGTGTAAAATCTATAAATTCAATATCAAAACTATTATTTTTTTATTTAAAAGTTAATTTATAAGCTTAACGAACATGTTCACGAGCTAACGAGCCGAATATTGTAAAGCTTGAGCTTGGCTTGTTTATCTTAACGAGTCTCATTAAACGAGCTCAAACGAGCTTTTAGCGAATCGAGCTTCGAATAGCTCACGAGTGGCTTGGCTCATTTACACCCCTAGATACATCCACCCACTTCTACTGACACGTCTTCCACTATTCCCATTGGGTATCTACATGAATGATCAGCTAATTGCAGTGTCATAGTAGTCAGTTTAATGTTCTAGAGTCCCAGCTTCTTACATAAGGAGTACGGAAGCAGGCTAATGCTGGCTCCCAAGTCGTAGAAAGCTCTCTGTATGAGTTCAAAACCAATTTTGCAAGGTATGAAAAAACTCCCTGGATCCTGAAGTTTTGGTGGAATATTTGCCATAAGTAGAGTGCTGCAATTCTCTATTAACACTACGGTCTCGAAGTCGTCCTTTTACCTCCTGTTGGATAAAATTCCTTTTAAGAACTTTGCAAACTTCGGCATGTGGTGCAGTGAGTCTATTAGTGGTACTTCTACGCAAATTTCCTTAATCTTCTTCAGAAATCGATTGAACTCTTCATCCTTCTGTGATGTTATCAGTTTCTGAGGGAAAGGAATCGTCTGACTTTGTGCAGAATTTGAAGAGTCACTTCAACTTTCTTGGTGACCTCCTCTCCATCCCTGTTCTGGATCTGATTGGGTAGTGGGGGAAAGGGCTCTTCCTCTGAGTCAGGTCCTTTTTGAGTATTGATTTGGGGGTCTTCCAAAGTTCGTCCGCTCCTCAGCTCGATGCGGTTGCAATGTTCCACTGGGTTTATATCTGACTTTCCTGGAAATGTTCCCTGTGCTCTTGAGAAGGACTGGGCTACCTGGATGTCTTGCATCTTTTGGTGTTTCTCATAATTTTTCATTCTTTGAGTCAATATCTTAATCTCATTTTTCATCTCTTTTTGCTCTAAGAGGGCTTCTTCAAGCATCTTTTCAATTCTGGACAATTGTGAAGGTTGTTGTTGTTGATAAGTCTGTTGTCCAGATGAGTAGCTCTGCTGCCCAGGTGAGTAGCTCCATTGTCCAGGTTGATAGCTTTGTTTTGCTGGCCCTTGGTCCTGATTATTCCGGTATGAAAAATTTGGGTGGTTCCTCCACTCTTGGTTGTATGTGTTGAAGTACGGATTATTTTGCCTTTAGTTGTAGCTGACTATCACATCGCACCGCTCAAGTTGGTTTATCTGTACTTGTATTGGCCCTAGGGGGCAAGTATCTTGAGCATGATCCGTACTTCCGCAGGTTTCGCAAACACAAACTATTGCATTAGTCGTATTGTTATTATTTCCCATGGCCTCAAACTTCTTGGTCAGAGAGTCTAGCTTTGCAGACATGAGTGTGACTGCATCTACGTCTAATTTTCCTGACGCCTTTATTGGATTCCCTGAGGAAGAACCACCAGATCTCTCAGTTGCCCACTGATGATGGTTCTGTGCCACATTCTCTATGATTTCTTCAGCTTCATCAAAGCTCTTGTTCATTAGTGCTCCTCCTGCTGCAGAGTCGAGGGATACCTTCGTGTGATAGTTGATTCCATTGTAGAAGGTGTGTAGAACCAACCATTTCTCAAGGCCATGATGGGCGCACTGTCTCAACATACTTTTGAATCTGTCCCAGGCTTCAAATAGTGATTCTGAGTCTATTTGTTTGAAGCTTGCAATCAAGTTCCTCATGTGAGCAGTTTTGCTTGGTGGATAGAATTTGTCCAGGAATTTCTGCTCACACTGCTCCCAAGATGTAATGTTGTTTGCTTGAAGGGAATTTAGCCACTACTTAGCTCTGTCTTTCAGGGAGAATCCAAAAAGCAATAATCTCACTGATTCTGGAGGGGCTCCGTTTACTTTCATGGTACCACAAATCTCGTAGAAAAGCTCTAAGTGGTGGTTTGGATGATCGTGCGGTCCTCCTCCAAATTGATTCTGCTGAACCATGTGAATTACTGCAGGCTTGATTTCAAAATTGTTGGCTTCGATTGGCGATCGAGTGATGCTAGACCGAACCCCTCATGCATAAGGTGTTGTATAATCCTTCAACAGTTTATCATCCATCTCTGAAGATTCTTGTACTGCTTGAAATGCTTTCTGAAGGTTTCTTCTTCTCCAGTAGGTCCTATCGATCTCTGGATCAAACGGTAGAAGTTGTCATGAAAGATTAGCTCTTCGCATGCAAAAACAAGATACGAAATATAGTTAACAAGATATGAAATAAAAATATTTTTTTTAGCATTTTAATAAAAATACAGAAAATAAAGAAAAACAAGAATAAAATTATTTATCTTTAAATGTAAAATATTAGAAAAAGGAAAGATAAAGGAAAAAAATAAAGTCTAGTCTAATCTAATATGATTATCACTAATGTTATAGACGTAGTCCCCGGCAACGACACCAAAAATTTATTACGATTCCGCAAGTGTACGAATTCATCTTCAGTAATAAAGATTATCGATCTCACGAAACCTGGTTATAAGCACTAGCGATAACTTACTTAGGATTAGCTAAACTACCGATGGTTGTAAATTATCTAAAGAAAAGATGTTTCGAAACGGAAACAAGAACTAGCAAAGAGGAAATAATAGACTTGGTTTATGAAGAGTCCTAGGAGTTCGGTTTCATTGTGGTGGTGTTGATGTATCACAATCTATCCTTTACTCATTGTCCATCAACATGCATTCATTGGAAGCTGAAGTATCTAATCTTAGGTACCAAATAAAGAAGATCCCTATGAAATCCTGTTACGGTTAACCCCTGTCACTAGGGCACCTCGGTAGATCACAAGAACACTACTCTAATTGGTGTCACCAAGGATAGAGATAAGGAGCTTAGTTTGGTCTCTTACTTCCTTATGAAGGAGTTGTCTCTCCTTTCAAGGAAGTACCCTAGATGTCCGTGAATGGATTACCCCTGTCACTAGGGCCCCTCGGGTGTACGATCTAGGATATTTTCTCTACGAGATAGGCAATTCCTACACAATCAATTAACATGATACAAAGATCGAGTAGTCGAAACAAAGCAAGTGAAATCATCCAATGAAATAGAGGCAAAAGTATGAGTCTTACATCAAACCAATCCACAACTACTCCCTCATCCTAGAACAAAGAATCTACTCCATAGACACTGGAGAAAAACCCGAAGACATAATGTTAAGCATTCAATTCTCAAACAAGAATAGAGAAAGAGAAAAGACATTTATCCAACGACGACGTGTGATCTTCGGATCAAATCCTTTGCTTCTGGAGTTGATGTGGTGATGAAGGATGGCTGGACGAAGGTCCTGGACGGCATAGAATGAATCCAAGTCAATTCTTTCCCTGACGGCTCACTTCCCGGCTCGCCACCCCCCCCCCTGAGGAAAAGAGGAAAAGGGTTAAAACCTTTTTATAGGCTAGGGCGCGGCTGCGGCGATATGACCGTGTAAGGATAGCACGATCGTGCCCTTTCTTGTCTCTGGCTACGCTGCACGGCCGTGTTAATTGGCACGGCTGTGTGAACCTGGGACTCGGCTTTGGGGACACGATCGTGCAGGATTGCACGGTCATATACTGCTTGGTTGCGGTTATGGGGGGGCACGACCGTGCAAGTACACACGGCCATGCTCTGATCTGCCTCTGGGTTGGTCGCACGGTCGTGCACTTCTCCTCTCCTGTTTGGTCACACGGCCGTGCGAGGTTGCACGGCCGTGTTCTCCGGCTCGTTCCGATGCGTCGACAATCGCTGTTTTTGCTCCGAAAGTTGTCCCTATCAATACAAACCCAAACAAAGAATAGATATCCAAACAAAAGAGTATATATGATGAGTACATGATAAAAGAGGCGATCATGCAAAGAATATATACGTATAAAGTAAGTGAATGTGTGTTAAAACATACATAAATGATCATAATATTTACGCACATCAGTAACCGACCTCTTTTGCGGGGTCTTAAAAGTTCGTTTGATTCTTCTGAAATGACGGTGGGAGTTGATGGCTAAGTCATGGTGGGAGGAATAGTGATGGTCGAGGGCTCGACATAGAGGATACAATCAGTTTTGAGTCAACAGATGTCATAACATTAGCGGTTGTGACTTGCTGATGCTTGATGAGAGAGGCTGACCCCATCTAGTTATTGGCAAAGAATTGGAGATAATCATGAATTATTTACCTAAAGAGAAGGTAAGTTCTCCCTACAGGACTAAACTTGAACGGGAAGAGAAGATGTTTTTCTTTTCTTTTCTTTTTTAATGAATTAGATAATATTAAATCTGGAGCGATCAATTTGATTTCATGAAAATATTTTATCGGTTATCAAAGTAAATCAAAAAGTGTTCAAAGATAGATGACCTAGAAATCCAATATCCCATGATTACACACCCATTTGAAGGAAGAGAAGATATTTTTCGATAAGGCGGCTGATATTAAAATGATGATCAATAGAAAATTTGAGATGGGTTGATACATGGAATTTTATTTGAAATAGACAATCAATCGATCTACAATCTCTTTCAATTAGACTTGAGAGATTAGACTTAAGATGGAGACATGGTATGGAAGTGAATAAGGACCTTATGTAGTATATCCTTCACACGGTCAACATAGATGATGCATGAAATATCCCTGACTTAGTCAACAAGGATTTTATGTGTCATGTTCGTAACTTAGTCAACATGGATGTTGCATGACATAATCTTGACTAATCAATAGGGATTCTATGTGTCATGCCTGACTCGGTCAACATAGATATGAGTCACTTGAAGATCGATTTGGATAAGATTGGATCATGCTGACTTCATAGGAGCTCAACAGTATGTATGGGAGCTTAGATATACTCATGGGAGCTCAACAATGCTTACGAGGAGCTCGCCAATACTTAGGGTAACTTCGTCGAGCTCAATAAGGTTGGCGTCGAGTCCGTTGAATGCTTCATTCGGCAGATTAACCAAGTTAAGTCAAAGTGAATTAAACAGAGGCAAGCAAGAAGCACATCAATTGTGGAAATGGAGTTAGGTCAAGAGGCCCAATGATTATCTTGTTAGCAATAAGGAGGAGCGTTGGAAGAGATGGGTTAGTTCCACACATAGGAGAGCAGGCATCGATTACAATTGCAGGAAGCTTACGTCGGTTACAGGCATCAGAGTTATGCAGTAGATTGGAATAAAGAGAAGGGGAGCAACCATCACAGGCCAAAAACATCTTCTCCCTCCCTCCCTCCCTCCCTTCCTTCCTTCCTTCCATCTCAATATATAAGGTAGGAGATCCTGTCTGAAAATGATGGAGATAACGTGCTGGACAGATGACTCTATCGTTAACTCAGATAAGACTCTTAGATGGAGAAAAGATGACACCTGATACTCCTTCCTGCACACAATGCAGAGAGAGCAAAGGGAAGCATTAGAGTAAGAACAAAGGAGGGGGTCTCTTGCACAGATACTTTAATGCTCAAGTCAGTAGAGTAGCCAAGCGAAAAGTAGAAAAGAAGATGAACAATAGAGTGAATGGGTGCATGTTTTTCAGTGTGTCAAAATATATCTAGCCAACGGAGATGACTCCTTTTTATGTTGACCCTCAGAATTCCTATTAATCATCAGGTGTCAAAGAGTGTCTGATGTAAGAATATGTCGTGTAATGAAATATTGTACAACCATCCTTCGAGGAAGGTTTCGTTTAATGCACATGAACCATCTTTTGTAACTCTGGTATTAATGAGGCGCTTTGAATGCTTGATGTCAAATTATATCAAGTAATGCCGAGCAATATACGACCATTCTCAGAGAAGGTTCCTTTTCCTGCATATATTTTGATAGCGAAATATTCTCTATCGATCGAGTAGCTGTTATTTTCTAATAGATTATTGTGATTCTTTGATAATGTTGTCTCCTGGAGACAGTCCAACCGACCTAGTAGCCAACCGACTGTATGCTAGGAGGCTTGTACATAAGAAGTGGAGAACTGGGCCCCAAAAATCCAACCGACTTCATAGCCGACTGATTGTATGTAGAGTGTCTTGGCACTGAGAAATGGAGAACCACGTCTCGAAAGTTTGACTGGCTTTTGAGTCAACTTGCTATATGCTAAGAGTTGTATCTTAAAAGTGGGGAGCTAAGTCCCTTAAATCCGGCCGACTTTGGGGTTGATCGGTTGTATTCTGTGTATCTTGGCACTGAAGAGTGGAACGCTAAGTCTCTTAAGTCCGACCAACTCTGAAGTTGACTGATCGTATGCTAAAAAAACTTGTACTTAAAGAATGAGGGAGCTAAACTCATAAATCCAACTGACATTACTCTTGGGGTCACCCGCAACACACGGTATCAGTAGTCATTGTAGAAAGTAAGATATGGACAATTGACTTCAAAATTACCACACCTATTGTTCTCCATTCCGTTCTCTGTTTTTTTCTTCGACTCTAACTTTAGTATTGTAAGGGTCACACCAAGGTGCGCCTTGGCCCCTCTTCTAGTATGTTGTTAGTCTTTTTCAGCTAGACAAAGGAAAACTACACTATCAGGTTCCGCAAGCTCGATAAAGGAAGATCCGCCAAGAGCTACCAAACACCTATTGTTCTCCATTTTGTTCTCTGGTTTTTTCTTCAACTCTGATTTGAGTATTGTAACTTGTAAGGGTCACGCCAAGGTGTGCCTTCGCCCCCCTTCTGATCTTGTATTGGTCTTTTTCAGCTAGACAAAGGAAAACTGTACTATCAAGATTCCACTCACTCGATAAAGGCAGATCTGCTAAGAGCTGACTCAGTAGAAGTCGATCCATTTGGAGAAGTCATTCTAGTTGCGGCTAACACAGCCGAAGTCAATAAAGGATCATCAGTAGGAATTGACTCATCTCTCGATTTCAGATCATATCACCACTGTCTTTTATAGGTTAGAAACTTTAGTAGTCATTAACCCTGCCAATTAATGGTCATTCCTCAATCATTATGTTTTTTCTACAAGCTGGCTTGAAACTTTTGACGATTAATGGTCGTCTATTTTGTATCTGTTTTAATTTTGAGATAGGTAGGAAAAATAATTTGAGTGGCAAAATGTATTAAATGAGTTGCTTGAACAATTTTTGCTTCAATTGATCTAACATTCAATACGCGTAAATCATTCGAGCAAAAGGTGCATCACCTTAGCGGTTGCTCCTGGATGGCCTCACATTAATGTAAAGGGGATAAATCAGGGATATATTTAGCATAGGAAGATCAAACACCAAATAAGATAGTTTGCACATGCTAAAATTTAACCCAAGACTTATTAAAGTAACCACTCAACTATGTACACGATTCAATTGGATTTAACCTAATTTGGGCTTTAAATTAGCACTGAACAAGCGGGAGAAAGTATCTGATCTATATAATATTTACAATTGTAATTTAATATAAACAATCAATCATATTATCCTAAAACTTTCTACTCCAAATGTGAAAGTAAATCCTATTGATTCAATATTAGAGTTAAATTTTCGTCTATTTTTGTATACTTCAAGTTTTGTATACTAGTATTTAGAGACTCACCAAGAGGAAGTTGAGAAAGATCGAAAGGGATCCGTGTAGAACTTGTTTGAATGCTGTGATTGTCATGTCTGAAATTCATGACGAGGATCTCTGTTCATCAAAATTAAATTCAGCTAGCGATTATGAATGCTGGAGGAGGAGGCAGCAGACAAAGAGGAGGAAGAGCAGCTTGGCTCACTCCCCCATTGCTCCTTAACGCATGAGAATGGCGGCGACACCATCTCTTTGGCCGCCTCCTCATCTTTCCCGTGATCATGGCCTCCTTCTTCCTCCACCCTGATCCTCTCCAGCTCCTCTGCCACTTCCGCCATCGACGGCCGTGCCTCTTTGTGGAACGCCAGGCACCGGAACGCCAGCTCCGCCACCTTCTTCACTGACTCCATGCTCTGCCCGCCATCGCTTTTTTCCCTAAGCACAGGGTCTAAGATCTCCTCCACCTTCCCCTTGGCGATCCTGTCTCCCGCTAACGCCGCCAGGTTCACCTCGCTCGGATCCCGCCGAAAGTCCACCACCTTCATCGCCGTGATCATCTCCACCAGCACCACCCCGAAGCTGTACACGTCGCTCTTGTCGGACAGGTGGAAGTTCTGGTGGTACTGCGGGTCCACGTATCCCGGCGTCCCCTGCGGCGCCGTCGAGATGTGCGACGACTCAGGCGCCACCGCGCGCGACAACCCGAAATCCGCCAGCTTCGGCCGCAGGTCGTAGCCCAGCAGGATGTTGCTGGACTTGATGTCGCGGTGGTAGATGGGCGGGTGCACGGCGGTGTGGAGGTACGCGATGGCGCTCGCGGTCTCGGCGGCTATCACCAGGCGCGCCGGCCACGGCAGGCCGTCGCCGAGCTGGCGGTGGAGGTGCTGCGACAGGGTGCCGTTGGGGACGAACTCATAGACGAGGATGTGGTGGCCTCGGCCGATGCAGCAGCCGAGGAGGTGGACGAGATTGGGGTGGCTGACGGAGGACACAAGCTTGATCTCGTTGATGACGTGCACGACGTTGTCGGTGTCGGGGTGCTTGAGGCGCTTGATGGCGACGAGGCCACCGGCGGCGGAGAAGCGGCCCATATAAACGATGGCGTAGGCGCCGGAGCCAAGCTTGTAAGCGTCGGAGAAGTTGGCGGTGGCGCGCTCAATGTCCTTGTGGGAGTAAACTGCGACGGTATTATTGCAGGAGGTGCCGGAGAGCAGGAGACGGCGGGTAGCTGCTTCCTCTGTTTCGGCGCCTCCATTGGTCCGGCAGAAGATGCAGTAACAGAGCAGCGTTGCGGCGAGTGCCAAAGAGGATCCAGCTCCGATGCCTGCGATAGGAATCAAGTAAAGAAGGGTTGACGATTTGATGGCAATTCAAAAGAACAGGGAAATCGATGGAGAAAGAAGGAATTATACCTCCAATTATAACCCAAACTTTGATATCATCCTTCTTGCACGATTGATCCGATGAACTGCACTTGGGGACTGCTCAAAGAAAGATAACACTAAAGTAGTTTAATTTTTACCCATTTCATAAAATCAAACCTAAATAAATCCTTCACTTAGAGAATCTTGTTATACTCCTTATTTATTCAATCGAAATAAGGATACAGGTGTGGACTGTGAAGTGGTAAAGGACTCGGAGCAAATTTGTGAGTGTGATGGAGGAAGACTGTCTTCTAATTGATTAATCGGCAAACGCCGGACGCTTCATTATCGAAAATAAATAAATAAATAACGGAGAATACACGCGACTCACCTCTCACGCAACCGCCACCGTCGGCGAAGCCGTCGCCGGCGAACCCTTCATTGCAGCTGCACCGGAACCCCGTACTGCCGTTCCCAGCCGGCAACTCCACGGGGATGCAGGCCGCGTCGACCGCGCACCGGCACTCTCCTCGGAGCCACCACCCCACCTCGGCCGCCCCGAACACGAGCATCGACTGGTTGAAAGCGGACTCGCCGTACCTCACCGACGTGAACAGCAACCTGCACCGCCCTGCTGTCGCTGTGAAATTCTCCTCGGAGTAGAACCCCTCCGTCCGGCCGGTGGAGTAGCACCGGATGTCGTCGCCGGATGGGCCGCAGCTCGAAAGGTTGAGCCGCTGCGAGATGATGTCGGTGTTGATCCTGCACTCGGGGACCGCGTTCTCCGGGCATTCGCGGAGGAACAGCGCGTTGCTCGCCGTCATGGCTAAGTTGTCCCTGAAGAGCACGCCCGCGTCGGCGATGGAGCGGTTGCAGGAGGCCGACACGTCGAGGATCAAAGAGTTGGCGGTGAAGTTCCGGACAGGGTACGTGCCGAGGAGAACCACGCCGGAGTGGGAGCAATTGAGCGGAACAGGGCAGCCGGCGGAGAAGCCGAAGGGGTAGGAAACGGTGGTGAAACCGCAAGTGCGGTTGCTACATGATGATTCCCCGTTTATGGAGTCAGCCTCGGCAGCGGCGGCGAGTAGTAGAAGGGCGAGGAGGAGGGATGAAAGCATTGCAGTTGAGATCAAGTGGAGAAGGAAGGAAGGGCGTGGTGATGTGAATTAATTAGTGGTGATTACTTTGGACAGGCAATAAATTAAGACTTAATTAATGTATTTAGGGCGCGATGGATTGTGGACTTCGGACAACAAGCAGAGCAGCAGAGTATCGGAAGGACACGCATTCTCACTTTGTTAGGACCAATAGTCAAATTGCTTACCTGGACGGGGTTAATTATGTCGTACTACAATAGTAAAATTGATTTTATATATATATATATTCGTATATTTTATTCAAATAATTTAATATGTAAATATATAATTTTGTCAAAAAAATATATTAGGCATGACTATCTTCTTTCAAAATAGAATGACTCACCGCGTATTCAATAATATTCTATTAAATATTCTGAATATTCCAATCTAAAGTTGGAATGTAAATATTTATCATTACTACTTAGCTTGTTTACCATAATTTCAAATGTTGACTTTTGAAGATTTTTTAATAATATATTCCATAGTTGCGATGTATATCATATGAGTAATTTTTTTTAAAAAAAAAATCCTCTACCTGCTTTATCCGATCATAATGAACTGACTTGTGAACAATACTAACAGCATGTTGATTATCATAGTCAAATATCATAGGCGAGTCATTAGAGAATTTTAATTCTTTCAATAATCTCTAAAGTTATATCTGTTGGTGTCGCAGAAGCGATCCAAATCACTAAAGCAGAGAGGTGATTAACGATCTATAAATTAAAAATACTTATTTCTTTTGCTAATGACTTAATTAGCAAGGACATACACACAAATTAATCGAAAATAGACACAACATAAAAAAAAAAAAAAAAAAAAAAAAAAAAAAAAAAAAAAAACCTAGGCAAATTACTTGGTTTACAATCCTTGGGCCGCTAGTTCAAGAATTATGCACAAAAGCTCCATTGTCTTCTCCTCTTCGAAAACTTATCGAAGACGGAGCAACTTCTTATAACGATTAAGCACAAAGGAAATAATAGAACTGAAACAGAAATATTTGAATGTGTATTGTTATTCTTCTTTGAGCTTCAGTCTCTTTTATAGACTCTATCTTGATCAAACTGTTGTGATGACGTGATAGTTTTTAGTCGTCTGAAAGTCTTCCACTCGATTGGATTTTGTTAATTAGGTTTCAGGCTTTATCTGCTTCAACAACAACTCAACTGCTTTGGATGGCTCTACTCCTTCTGGTTGCTTCGAGACACTCTGATTTCCTAGAGGTTGTTGGCATGTGGTCGTTCTAATCCGTTTCGACAACAGGTCTGGGTGACCCAACGATTGGCTTCTGGTCACTTGGATTGCTTCCGGTTGCCTGGAATATGGTCAGCCATTAGTCTTGACCATTCGCTGATCTTGCCTTTTCTGGTTGCTTGGACTCGCCTGTGCATGTGGTTGTCCGGACCTTGTCTCAGTTGCCTTGCATAGTCTTCCTTTCGGCTTCTCTTCCTCGGATGCATCGAGCTCTTTTGGGTTGTTCCCGTGCATCCTTCTTGCTCTGCCAGAGTATTCTTTCACATCTTCTCATACCTCATATGCACCAAGCTCATAGGCTCCTTTCCCCTTTCATTCTTCTTGCCCACTTACGTCTTCTGCCACGTTTTGTCATGTTTATGTTTCTTAGTCATCAGGTATGATCCGGCGGTAAGAATGGGGGGCCCACCTTCTGAAGGGTCCCAGCCTAAGGACGGATGTAGGGCTGGCCAAGCGGGTAATGGTCCGAGCGCAGCTAGAAATAACCCATCCATGGGCTTGGGTTTCCGACGCCGAGGCAGGAGGATCGAAGGGCCGAGCGGGAATCCGCTCGGCTGGGACCAAAGGGCCGAGCGGGTTGTCCGTTCGGCCAAAATAAGAGCGAGGGTACAAAGGTGGCCGAGCGGCCTATGCGCTCGGCTCGGTATATGGGAGATCAGCAGAAGCATGTCTGATGATTAGGCCGTACACAAAATCGTGCGATGGAGGATCTTGCCGTCACATCATGGAAAGGTTGATACAGTAGCAATATGGCCTCATGGACGTCTTCCTGACAGATCCATATCTGGGCATGGCCCTTCTGACAGACTCATACCTGGGCATGGTCAAAAGCAGGTGGTTGCTTTGATTGGCGCGCCCAGGCTTCTTTGAGAGGTTTATATAAGGTCTCCATTTCTTCACCGGAGGTACACGAGTCTTCTTCTTCAAAGCCACTTCTTTGCTATTTCCTCGCCTGACTTGAGCGTCGGAGGGCAGTCGCCGGGACACCCCTCCCGGCTCGGTTTTGTTGCAGGTTCGCCGGAGCACCTGAGGATCTAATAGGGAGCGCCACGTCCCCAGCGTTCGTTGACTCCTGGTTCGGACAGGATCAATTTGGCGCCGTCTGTGGGAACACACCTGCATTCGAACAGGAACAATGGACGAGGCTGGACGACAACACACCGTGACGCTTTCAACAGAAGAACTCGATGCTCTAGTCGAGATGAGGGCCACCAAACTTATGGAGCAAAAACAAAAAGCATCAGCCGAACGGCCGGAGCAACAAGCAACATCTGCGTCTGGTGGCCGAGCGGAAGCACCTCAAGCCACCGTCGCATTCCATCGGGCCTTATTTCGCACCCCTGAAGCTGCACCAGCTCGAAGAGATAGAGGCTCTTCTTCAGACGAAATGCCAAGGCGGGATGACAGGAAGGGGAAAGCTCCCCGAGCGGACTCATCTCCCGAGCGGATCAATCGTCAATTCTCGGAGGTTATTCTACGAGACCCTCTACCCAAGCACTACGTGCCTCCGACGATCGGCGAGTACAACGGAACAACGGACCCGGATGATCATCTGGGTAAGTTTGATAACACAGCTACACTCCATCAATATACAGATGGAGTAAAGTGCCGCGTCTTCCTTACAACTCTCTCGGGATCGGCTCAACGGTGGTTTCGGAGGCTGCCAGACGGATCCATCACTAGTTTCAAGGACTTCCGAACGGCCTTCCTCCACCACTTCGCTAGCAGTCGGCGTTATCAGAAGACAAGTGTCAGCTTGTTTGCCATCAAGCAAGAGTCGAGAGAATCGCTTCGAGCCTACATCCAGCGATTCAACCAAGTGGCGATGGATATCCCAACGGCCACATCGGAGACGATGATGAATGCCTTCACGCAGGGCCTTGTGGATGGGGACTTCTTCCGGTCGCTCATCCGAAAGCCGCCCCGAGATTATGATCATATGCTACATCGGGCCAACGAATACATAAACGTGGAAGAGGCACAAGCCGCCCGGAAAAAGGAAACTCCTACCGAGCGGGCACCTATTCATGCCGAGCGGAAACAGCATGCCGCTCAGCAACCACCTAGAGGACCTAGAGCTGAAGCAATCCGATCCCCTCACGCCAGGTCGCACGTACAAGAAGTGGCTGTCGCTCGACCCAAACCAAAGAAGAGGTGGACCCCTATGTTCTGCTCCTTCCACCAGACGAATACGCACAACACGAAGGATTGTCGAAGTCTTCCCTTCGTGGCCAATCCCGTTCCCAGGAATGCCGAACGACGGTCACCTCCCACCGACAGGAGACGGACTCATGAAGCTGACCGGACCCGCACCGAGAGGAGACATCAACAGACACCCGATCGGCACCGATCTCCGAGACAGGATAACCGCCGGGCGTCCAGAGAACGGTCCCGACCGTCCACTCGGGAAGAGGAAAACAGAAGCAATACTTCCCGGGGCAAGATCAACGTTATTGCTGGTGGGCCGACTGGAGGAGACTCCAACTGAGCCAGAAAGGCGGGCGTCCGGCAGCTACAGATCCACGCAGTTGGTTGTAGCCAAGAGCGGACAAGTGGACCTGAAATCACTTTCGGGCTCGGAGACTTAGAAGGAGTAGAAGTGCCCCACGACGACGCTCTGCTCATCAAAGCGGTAATAGCAAATTACACTATTCATCGCGTATTTGTTGACACAGGGAGCTCGGTCAACATTATATTCAAGAAGGCGTTCGATCAGCTGTAAATTGATCGAGCCGAGTTGCTGCCCATGATAACGCCGCTCTACGGGTTCACGGATAACGAAGTGCAGCCGGTCGGACAAATACGGCTGGCTATCTCATTGGGAGAAGAGCCGCTCAGGAGGACGCGAACAGCAAATTTCGTGGTGGTGGACTCTCCCTCATCATACAACGTTATTTTGGGACGACCGGCGCTCAGTGAGTTCCGGGCGGTCGTCTCCACCTTCCATCAGAAGATGAAGTTCCCCGTCGAAGACAAAGTGGGAGAAGTACGGGGTGATCAGTTAGCAGCTCGGCGATGCTATATCGAGATGGTCCGAGCAGAATCCAACTCTGCTCGGAAGGCACCCCGAATCGAGGTAAATGCCATCACTGAAAAGCCGCCCTCTTTAATTTATGAAGAAAAAGAGGAAGTACAGATTCACCCGACCCGATCGGAGGCTACCACTTTTATCGCCTCTGATCTGGAGGAGGAGCAGAAGAAGGAACTGATCCAATGTCTCCAACGAAATCATGATGTCTTCGTCTGGTCGACACATGAGTTGCCCGGAATTTCGTCGAGCCTGGCGCAGCATGAATTGCATGTCCGACCGGACGCTCGGCCAGTGAAGCAGAGAAAAAGGGATTTCAGTGCCGAGCAGAATGCCATCATCCGGGCGGAAGTAGAGAAACTTCTGGAGGCCGGCCACATACGAGAAGTGCAGTTCCCGAGCTGGCTGGCTAACGTAGTATTAGTCTCCAAGCCGGGCGGCAAGTGGAGAGTCTGCATCGACTTTCGGGATTTGAACAAAGCATGCCCCAAGGACTTCTATCCTCTGCCCCGGATAGATCAGCTGGTGGACTCTACGGCCGGCTGCGAATTAATTTGCATGCTTGACGCCTATCAAGGATATCATCAAGTGCCGCTCGCCCGGGAAGATCAAGAAAAAGTAAGCTTCGTAACGGCCGACGACACATATTGCTATAATGTGATGCCGTTCGGATTGAAAAATGCCGGGGCCACCTATCAACGCTTGATGAACAAGGTGTTCAAGGAGCAGATCGGGCGTAATCTGGAAGTCTATGTGGACGACATTCTTATCAAATCCGTCCGAGCGGCCGATCTCTTCAAGGACATGGAAGAAACCTTCTGAACGCTTCGCAAATATGGAGTCAAGCTAAATCCCCAAAAATGCCTCTTCGGAGCAAAAGGAGGGCGTTTCTTGGGGTACATAGTGACTGAGCAGGGAATTGAAGCCAATCCCAACAAGGTGAAAGCTCTGCAAGACATGCCGCCTCCAAGAAATACCAGGGAAGTGCAGCGATTGACCGGTCGGATAACTGCTTTGTCCAGATTCATCTCCAAAACCGCCGACCGGAGCCTTCCATTCTTCAAAATCCTGCGCAGGGCTACTAAGTTCCAGTGAGATGAAGAATGTGACCGAGCTTTCGGAGAATTGAAGACATATCTTAATTCTCTGCCAGTGCTAGCCAAGCCGATCGGGGGTGAGTCACTTTATATTTATTTGTCGTCAACTGAGCATGCTGTAGGCTCAGCATATGTAATGGCTAAGCCACATTTTCTAAGCCACATTTTAAAAGATGTGAATCTCGTTACACCGGGCTCGAGAAGTTGGCCTTTGCTTTGGTTCTAGCCGCCCGGCGCCTTCGACCGTATTTCTTGGCTCACACCATCATTGTCCGGACGAACAGTCCACTCGGAAGAGTACTGTTGAATCCGGAGCGTCCGGACGGCTCATCAAGTGGACGAATTAAGTGAATTTGACATCCAATATCAACCCCGCTCGCGATCAAAGCCCAATCCTGGCTGATTTTGTGACCGAAGTGCAAAGACAAGAGCCGAAGCTATGTGGAGAATATATGTGGATGGGTCCTCCACTCGGCAAGAATGGGAATATTGCTGCTCTCACCTCAAGAAGAGAAGATGCACCTATCCGTCCTTGGATTACAAAGCTACCAACAACGAAGCGAGTATGAGGCCCTCATAGCCGGATTGCAGGCGGCCCGGCTCGGGTGACTCTCTATTCGGATTCACAGTTGGTCGCTCAACAACTTTCTCGCACCTTTGAAATCAACAGGTGTTCGGCTTAAACTCTACGTTGAGGCCTTTGAAAACTCAAAGCTACTTTCCGAGAGGTTCTTATACGGAAGATCCCTCGAGATATGAGTTAGCCAAACTCGCAAGTTCAATAACACCGGTCGCCATTCAACAAGGTATCTCTGGTGGCACACGTCGATCGGATGCAAGGCCTCACGCTTCCAAGCGATGGAGGACACCTATTATAGAATTTCTCCGTTCGGCACCACCCTCCGATGAATATGCAGCCCGACTCGGAGAAGAGCCGGTCATTGGAGATCGACTTTACAAGAAAGCTTTCGCCCCATTCTTTGAAATGTGTAAGCTCGAGGACTCACTTACATCCTCCGGAAGTACATCAAGGATCATGCGGGGTCATCCGGGGCGCTCATTGGTCAAGAAGATCCTCTTGGCGGATACTTTTGGCCAACTTTACAAACAGATGCCGCTTGGACAGTATCTACACCCTTTCATGCCGAAATATCACAACTTCTCCCACCGACCGGCAGAGGAAATGAAGCGTTTCATGCCCGCTCGACCAATGGGGAATGGATATTGTCGGCCCATTTCGATGGCGTCCGGACAGAGGAAATTTTACTAGTGGCGGTCGACTATTTCTCCAAATGGGTGGAGGCCGAGCAGCTGGCAATCGAACAGATGGTTAAAAAATTCATCTGGCAACACATTATTTGTCGGTTCGGCATCCCTCGCCGACTAGTGTCCGACAACGGGCGGCAGTTCACAGGGAAGATGTTAGAGGATTGGTGCAAGAGCTACGACATTGAGCAACATTTCACGTCCGTAGCCTATCCCCAGAGCAATGGGCAAGCTGAAGTGGCCAACCGGGAAATTCTTCGTATTCTGCGCGCTCGGCTCGACCATTTGGGAGGAAGTTGGCCGGATGAAGTGCCGAGCGTCTTGTGGGCCATCCGAACGACGCCAAAAGAAGGGACAGGAGTCACACCGTTCCATCTGGTATATGGCGGCGAAGCAGTCATTCCGGTTGAAGTCGGCGTTGAGTCCGCTCGGATCTAGAGCTACGATGATGACAATGCCGAACGGAGAAACATGGAGCTGGATTTGGTAGAAGAGGAGAGGGCAAAGGCATCCGTTCGGCTGATGGCATACCGGCAGCGGATGAAGCAGAACTACAACCGAAGAGTAATCCCCAGATCGTTTCAGGTCGACGATTTCGTTTGGAAGAAAGTCAAACCAGTCGGCGACGTCGACAAGCTTGAAGCCCCTTGGGCAGGTCCCTTCAAGGTTATTGAGAAGCTCCGTTCGGGAGCCTATTATTTGGAGGATGAAGACGGACGGCAGCTGGAGCGACCGTGGAGTGCAAATCACCTCCAGCCTTATCGGGCTGGATGAAAGGGGCACGGATGTAATTTATTCTGTTGTATATGCTAGCTGCCTATCTACTTGTGATGCAGGAAGCAAAGAGATGGAAACACATTAAGCTTCTCCGCCGAAAGGATTATTGCGTAAGACCTCTTGCCGTTCGGCAGGGACATATAAATTATCCGGGCTAAGTGCTGAGCGAAGGCCTGAGCCGCTCGGCCAGGTACATTTTAGCTGAGTACTTCCTCAAGGAGCGAAGGCCTGAGCCGCTCGGCCAGGTACATTTTAGCTGAGTACTTCCTCAAGGAGCGAAGGCCTGAGCCGCTCGGTCAGGTACATTTTAGCCGAGACTACCTCGGGGAGGATTATATACGAGCCAAGCGCTCGACGACGAAGGCCCGAGCCGTTCGGCCGGGTGTGTAGTCTCACTTGGAGGCTGACGAGCACCGTCGTTAAAGATCGAGAGCCGCGCCGATCGGCTATAAACATCCGCGCCGACGAGCACCGTCGTTAAAGATCGAGAGCCGCGCCGATCGGCTATAAACATCCGCGCCGACGAGCACCGTCGTTAAAGATCGAGAGCCGCGCCGATCGGCTATAAACATCCGCGCCGACGAGCACCGTCGTTAAAGATCGAGAGCCGCGCCGATCGGCTATAAACATCCGCGCCGACGAGCACCGTCGTTAAAGATCGAGAGCCGCGCCGATCGGCTATAAACATCCGCGCCGACGAGCACCGTCATTAAAGATCGAGAGCCGCGCCGACCGGCTATAAACATCTGCGCCGACGAGCACCGTCGTTAAAGATCGAGAGCCGCGCCGATCGGCTATAAACATCCGCGTCGACGAGCACCGTCGTTAAAGATCGAGAGCCGCGCCGATCGGCTATAAACATCCGCGCCGACGAGCACCGTCGTTAAAGATCGAGAGCCGCGCCGATCGGCTATAAACATCCGCGCCGACGAGCACCGTCGTTAAAGATCGAGAGCCGCGCCGACGAGCTCACGATCGTTCCACAAGTACCAGATTGATTAATGCCGGTCGGCCGTCGGTTTGCCAATACTTCGCGTGCACTGAATGCAAACAGTATAGTTAAGCGCTAAGTGATTTCGAGGAAACGAGTCAATTGATTAACCCGATCGGTCGTTTAGTAGGAAACCCGGGGAGCCCAACAGATTATACGAATAAGCAGCAACGCACTAAAGAGGGGCAATGAAAGGCAAACACAAAATACAAGGAACATAAGGAGGCCGAACGGCACGTACAAAAAAGTTTTTGCATCTGCCGAGCGGATGAAATACAGAAAGCACTTGAACTCGCCTCACTCTGGGTCTTCAAAATTAAAGAAGGCGTCCGGGATATCATCGATCATGGCCGCCAGGTCGGAGGCGGGAATATGCATTCCCTCGGGAAGATGGCCACCCTTTTTCAAGTACGTCATAGTGACCTTGACCGCTTCGGCGAAAGTAGAAGAGACGTTGCCGCCGAATTTTGCGCCGAACCTCTCCGAGCGGAGGTATTCTTGGCGCGCTGCTGCTAAGCGACTCGGCTCTCCCTCCTTATACTTTTTAAGCACCGCCCGGGAGGCAATTAGGGAATCTTGGACTGCCTTCAAGTCCATCTCAGCTTTTGTGCGTTCGGCCGAACGGATCTCCCGCTCGACATTCAGCTCGCCCTCTAGCTTTTTAGACTGCTGATCTAGGGCCCGGACTTCAACTTTCATTTTATCCCGCTTCTTCACCAAGTCTTCGAGTCGGGCCACCTCTGCAGCCAGATCGGCAGCCTTCTTCTGTTCGGCCTCGAGGGTTTGTTTCTCCCGCTCGGCCGATGGACCCCCCGATACTTGGAGTTTTTCTAGGAGATCCTCCAGTTCGGCTAGCCGGTGGCTGGTGGCGATTTGCTCAGCCCAACGCTGTAAGGAAATAATAAAATCAGGAATCAAACAATAGCCTGGCACATGAAGAAAGATGAATTTACCTGTGTGGCCTGCTGCATATTGTTATCGCCGAGCTGCTTGGGCGTCATGAGGGCAACCTGAATCTGGACGTCCTCAAAAAGCTTGGCGAGCGGACCCGTCAAGGTTATCTCGTGAACCGGGCTCGATGGCCGATCGGCGGACAGTAAATATTCCTCCGATGGGAATCGGAGGGTGGTCTTGATGGTCGGATGGCCGGACGGCGCTTCTTCAGTTGCAGCCGCTTGATGCGATGACTCCCCTATGGTGGAAGTTTCGCCCAACCGACGTAAACGGCGACGAGTCCGGGGAGGAGAGCCGGAGGGCTGTGCGGTAGGCGAAGCCACGGGGGTCCCGATCTGTGATGGCGTGTGAGCAGGCGAAGTTACGCCGATCGGCGCCTGTGGTTCCCCCTCTTGTGGCGGCGGAAGGCTGGAGTCTTTTCAACGCTTTCGCCGAACTTCCAGCGGTGGATCCCCGACCTGAGGGACCCCACCGGGGGGAGGAAGGATCCGCCTCAACCTCTGAAGCGGATGGGGCAAGATCTGCTTTGGGCGATCGCGCCCCTCTCCCATCTCGCCGGTGGGATGAGACCCCGCCGAGCTCCTTTTGGTGGCCGCCTCAATTTCCACGGCCTTGAGTTTCAAATGAGCGGTAGCCTGAGCGCACACATGACTTCAAATAGAAGAAAAAAAATAGTTAGATAAAAAGGTGAAGGGAGTAAAGAGTCTCTTACCCATGCGGTAGGGAAGATTGGCCCGAGCGGAGATGACCCAAAATATACAACACCTTGAGAAGCAATGGTCTATCTTGTACCGACCGGACAACCATTCGCATGAAGATATGCCGGGTTGCTTAATTTGCGAGCTCCATGAGTCGGCACGGTTTGCCATTTGGTTCGAAAGGTGGCCGCGGGAAGTCGGATGTAGAAGAAAAATTCTTTCCAATGCTTGTTGGAGGTCGATATTATCAAAAATTTAAAGCCTATTCTACTCTGGAAAATGAAAGTGCCCAACTCGGATTGTTTAGGGTAGAAAAAGAAGTGGAATATTTTGGGGTCAAGAGGGATACTGTGCAGTTTAAAGAGGACGACCACCCCGCTCAGCAGCCTAAAGGAATTCGGCACAAGTTGGCCGAGCGGGATGCGAAAATAGTTGCAAACCTCTAAAATAAAGGGATGGGTAGGAAATCTAAGGCCGCCCTGGAATTGGTCTAGAAAAAAACAAATGGTGCCGATCGGGGGATCATGGGGCCGGTCAGTCGGGTTGGCTACAACTATTTCATAGTTATCG
Source organism: Zingiber officinale (assembly GCF_018446385.1). Classification (NCBI taxonomy): domain Eukaryota; kingdom Viridiplantae; phylum Streptophyta; class Magnoliopsida; order Zingiberales; family Zingiberaceae; genus Zingiber; species Zingiber officinale. The sequence continues at coordinate 167,879,122 of NC_055987.1, read as the reverse complement.
GGAATCTCATATGTCCGAACAAGGCGCCGAGCACCCTCCTCATCAAACCGACTCTCCATGGTCAGGTACCAAGGGCTGTGAACACCAACAGCGGGTTCGGAGGAGCTTGCCATCTCGAAGAAGCAAAAAGATAGCGAGGAATCGAAGGAATGGGAGCAAAAGAGGCAAAACAAGCTGAGGAAGACCTTGTAAACGAAGGGAGAAGACTCACTGAGAAGGAAACGGACGGAAAGGATCACCGGTGAGATGGTAGCCGCCGAAAAACAAGAACTGGATCGTCGGAGGTCACGGCAGAGGAAGAAGCAGAAGGCAACGCACGAGCGAATATGCGGCGAAGGGAGGAGATGGAGGCTTTATACGGCTGAGGTCGGTCGGCCTCCGCCGTCGGATGCAGGTCACGGAAGACAAGGTCATCATCTAACCGTCCATTCCAAAGCAATCGGCGTCCCATCGTACGGATCATCACCGCCACGCAAGAGGAGCCACGTGGCGCTCTGTCACCAGGCGCAATTAATGCGCCCATACCGCGCGTGCTTCGACTTAATTAGAAGGATTTGCGCGATGTTCGAGAAGATTTAGACAAGCGAATATCCGCGTTGAACGCCAAGACATCCAAAACAAAGAGCCGAGCGGCCGAATGTGGCGTAAGGGCCGAACGTCTCAAGGGATATTATAAGCGACGGTAAGGCGACGACCGTTCCGTTCGGACACATAGTCCAGTCAGTCGGACTCACTGCCTCCTTCGACTAGACTTGAAAGAGAGGCAAGTGATCCGGAGGTAAGAATGGGGGGCCCACCTTCTGAAGGGTCCCAGCCTAAGGACGGATGTAGGGCTGGCCAAGCGGGTAATGGTCTGAGCGCAGCTAGAAATAACTCATCCATGGGCTTGGGTTTCCGACGCCGAGGCAGGAGGATCGAAGGGCCGAGCGGGAATCCGCTCGGCTGGGACCAAAGGGCCGAGCGGGTTGTCTGTTCGGCCAAAATAAGGGCGAGGGTACAAAGGTGGCCGAGCGGCCTATGCGCTCGGCTCGGGATATGGGAGATCAGCAGAAGCATGTTTGATGATTAGGCCGTACACAAAATTGCACGATGGAGGATCTTGCCGTCACATCATGGAAAGGTTGATACAGTAGCAGTATGGCCTCATGGACGTCTTCCTGACAGATCCATATCTGGGCATGGCCCTTCTGACAGACCCATACCTGGGCATGGTCAAAAGCAAGTGGTTGCTTTGATTGGCGCGCCCAGGCTTCTTTGAGAGGTCTATATAAGGTCTCCATTTTTTCACCGAAGGTACATGAGTCTTCTTCTTCAAAGCCACTTCTTTGCTATTTCCTCGCCTGACTTGAGCGTCGGAGGGTCGTCGCCGGGACACCCCTCCCGGCTCGGTTTTGTTACAGGTTCGCCGGAGCACCTGAGGATCTAATAGGGAGCGCCACGTCCCCAGCGTTCGTTGACTCCTGGTTCGGACAGGATCAAGGTACATGCGTGTTCTTTTAAGTCCCTATACACTTGGGCACATATATTAGAACTCAATCACGACCTAATTTAAACTTATTTGATAATACATTAAAACGCCACTAGGAATTCCAATAATATCCCCTCACATATCCCATGTGCAAATTCTCAAAATTCTACTTTTGCATTGCTATCCTGAAATTGATTTCCTATCTATAGAGGAACTTCCCCAATTAACACCAGTATAAACTTTTACATTTTGTGATATCTTTTCTTGAAAAATAAATCCTTTCTAGGGGTGCCTTTTAGATATCTCAAAATTCTGTAAACTGTCTTTAAATGTCTTTTCTTTAAATGTCTTTTCTTAGAAACATGCATAAATTGACTAACAATACTTATTGCAAAGGTTATATCAAGACGAGTATGTGATAAATAAATAAGTTTACCAACAAATCTTTAATATTGCTCTCGATTAACCTCCTTTTCACTTTCAAGTTCAAGTTTAACATTAGGCTCCATGGGTGTCTCAATTGACTTGCACCCCAATTTACCTATCTCTCTTAGAATATCAAGTATATATTTTGGTTGAGAAATAACAATTTCTGCATTGCTTCGAGTAACTTTCATACCTAAGAAGTATTTGAGAGTACCTAAATCTTTTAATTCATATTCCCTTGTCAAATATCTTTTCAATGACTTTATCTCAGTATGATCATTACCAGTAATAATTATATCATCCACATATACTATAAGAATGACTTTTCTCCCATTCTTAGAGTGTCTATAAAATAAAATATGATTTGATTGTGATTGGAGAAATCCTCGACCTCTTATAACCCGAGTAAACTTTTCAAACCATTCTCTTGGTGATTACTTCAAGTCATAAAGTATGAGGATGATCCATATACACTTCTTCATATAAATCTCTATTTAAAAATGTATTTTTTTTTATATATTTAACCATTGAAGGAACCAATCAAGATTGGTTGCTAGTGATAAGAGAACTCTAATCGAATTTAGTTTAGCTACAAGAGAAAATATTTCCTTTAAGTCTAAATCATATGTTTTAGTGAAAACTTTAGCAACGAGTCTTACTTTGTATCGGTTAATATTACCACCAACATTAAATTTGATCGCGAATATCCACTTGCATCCCATTGTTTTCTTTCCATTAGACAGCTCTAGAATTTCCCATGTACCATTCTTCTCCAAGGCTTTCATTTCTTCTTGAACAACTAATCTCCACTTTAGATCTACAAGAGACTCCTTAATATCTCTTGGTATCTCAATTTTTGTCAAAGTAGTAGTGAAGGTTAAAAACTTAGATGATAATTTCTCATATGAAATAAATTTTGAGATGGGATGTTGAGTACATGATCTTGTACCTTTTCGGAAAGCAATGGGTATGTCTAAATTAGACCTCAAATTCTCATTAACATTACTACCAGAGGATTCAGTACTCAAGAGAGGAATCAAATCAGCTTCTTGACTTTATTGGGTATCAGGTTTGTCACTAACTTGAGAATAATTCTCCCATGGATGAGCAAGTAGTCGAGGAACTTGAGGATTTTCTTCTATTGCTTCTAATCTTTGTTTCAATTGTGACATCATAGGCTCATCTATGGTGGTAAAAGGCAAATAAACTCGCCCCCAGCGCCCCTGCCAACCCGTGTCAGGGCCAACATGGAGAAGGTAAATCACGGGCGGCTACTAGCCTTTGGAATAGTGACTAGCACATAAGGGAGGCATTTACCTCGGCTTTGCCGAGATTCGAATCTCAGACCTCATAGTGGTAACACCTCATGTGCTAGCCACTAGACCATTCCGAAGGGGCATAGGCTCATCTATATTAGATAGGAAGGTGGTGACAAGTTTAATGATTAAGGACTAAGTTTTTTCCAAGACTCATCTATGTCTAGCATCTTCCCTTAAGAGTGGGGTTTTGGGAAAAATAGTTCATATTCATGAAAGTGGAATTCATTGACACAAGCACTCGACGAAGTGAAGGTGAGTAACATTTATAACCCTTTTGGGTTAGAGAATACCCAACGAAAACGCACTTGATTGATTTTGGATCAAGTTTTGAATGGTTTTGGGCATGGACATGAACAAATATTATTCAATCAATGATTTTAAGGGGAATTGAGGACAATCGAAATGATAGGTAGGTTTGAAGGAGAATAGACATAAGAGTTTTGAATTTGAGAACTTTTGAAAGCATGAGATTTATAAGATGTGAGACAGTTAAGATAGGTCAATGGACTACTTGATGTCTGGTGGGAAGTCCAGTTGGGCCTGCAGGACCTAACAACTGGCAGAAGTCTAGTTGGGTATGCAGACCTAACAATTGGCATGAAGATCTGGTGGGTCATGAGGCTAGTCAACCGACTGCAAGTTGGTAAGTAAAGGTAAGTCATTGGAGGAGAGTGACTCGGTGAGGGCACGCCCCGGTTGAGGGACAGTAGGCATCGGTTAAGTTTAGGTATATTTCGGATCTCTAAACTGAGACTTTGACTTGATCCTGGTCTTAGGGAGATAGGATATAATTACTACTCAATATTATTGTACTAACACTTATCTTACAGGTTATTATTTGATTTATTAGACTAACACACTTTGTAGGGCAAGAAGAGCATAAAAAGCTTCGGGTGAATAGTACTCGAGGCGCCTTCCAAGAGATGGAAGTCGCCTTCAAGTATTGGAAGGCACCTTACAACTGTTCATGGAAGACGCCTTTAGTACTTTGAAGGCGCCTTCCATAAGATAAAGTTCAGATTTCATCAAAGATAAGGACCGGGTTGTTCGGGATCAGACTTGCTACATTGGAGGTTCCTTCAAGGCCTTTGAAGGCACCTTCCATGCTTAATAAAAGGAGTGCTCGCCCAAGCCATGAAATGAATCACTCACATAAACTTCTGCGCTTTTGATTGGACTTCTGACCGCTCCGACTTCCTGCTACTACTTCAAAGAAATCTATCTGCCACCAAGCTGCACTTCTGAGTCATCCGATCATTTCCAGCAAACTGACAGCAACACATGAGGGCACTCTAAATTATTGGTAAATTTAAATAGTGTTGCATTCTTTATATTACTATTTAAAAAAGAGAAGTGTTACACTGTCTCTATCTTTTGTACTTAATCCCTTCTTCTGGTGGTATTTAGTGGATTACTAATCGATAGGTCCGCTGATGTGCGTAGATTATATACTCTTTTATGCATGTTTTTTACGCACATTTACATATTTTGAGCATGCTTGATCTATGCATTTTTATACTTCTAGCTTTCCTTTTAGCATATTTACTCTTTTGGTTCGGAGATCTGCTTTTTGTGCATTTTCTGTACACAGGAGTCGAAATTGGTGAAGATTATGCGTCCTCGGGCAAGCTTGGAAGTAATTGAAGGGAGAGAGCATCAGGCCGTGTACCACACATGGCCATGTAGTCTTAACAGGAAGGGAAGAGGACATGGCCGTGTGAATCTCACACGGCCGTGTCTTGATTTGAAGAAATCAGAGCAGATGCCTTACATGGCCGTGTGGATCTACACGGCCGTGTGAGGTTTCCAGAGGCCAAGCAGGTGGTGGTCGTGTGCATCACACGGCCGTGTGAAGTTTCCAGAGACCAAGCAGGTGGTGGACGTGTGCACCACACGACCGTGTAGCATTTCTAGAGAGCAGAAGGGTCTTGGCCGTGTGAACCACACGGCCGTGCAGCTTTGGCAGAGAAGGAACTGGACATGGCCGTGTGAATCTCACACGACCGTGTCGTGGGCCCGTGTGGCGCCCGATTTCCTCCTCTATTTAAACCTTCCTTCATGAATTGAAAGGGGATCTCTCCCCTTTTGGGAGAAGGCAAGATTTGGTGGTTTTCTCCCATTCTTGGGAGGATTTCTGGGCGATTCTAAGGGAGATCTTGACGATTTCGACTCCGGAGCGAGGATTGGATCCGAAGACGAGGCTTCTTCGTAGATAAGTTTTCTTTTCCCCCCTCTTCTTGGTTTCTTGGATTGGGGATTTAAGAAATGCTTGTAATCTTTATTTCTTCGGGTTTTCTTCCTCGATTCATGGAGTAGATCTTGTATTCTAGGATTAAGGGAGTATTTGTATGATGGATTGATGTAATTTCTTATGGATTTGCCATTTTCTTGTTTCAATGACATTGTCTTGCTTGTATCAATTAGATCTTGAATGATTAATGGTGATTTGTGCTTAATTCTCATTTTTGATTGATTGTTTGGATTTCTTGTGGACTTTGTAGAGATAAACTCTCACTCGATCATCCGAGGGATCCACGTGACAGGTGCAAGCCCGTGTAAGGACGTTTGAGAGATAATCTTGAAGAGGAAATAGGAACATTCAAGAGAGTAGGATGGATTTTGTGATTAGTTTCTTGTATCTTGATAGATTAATAAGTTGTGGGCTTCTATGTTGATATCCGAGGAAGGCATAGTAATAGGTGCGCTTCTGTGTAAGGACAATGTAGGTTCACATCTAATTGATCATATTTAGATACATTTCTCAGTCCTTAGCCGGTTATCTATTGCAAGAGAGAACCGGCAACTTTCTACAAGTGTTTGACAATTGAGGGAAAAGAATTGGTGAACCATTTATATTCAAGAAATCTTACAAAGAAACCGAAACTCCTAGAATCTCCCTTTATCATAACTCAAAACATAAACTCTTGTTTGTTGATCTTTAATATTAGATTTGTTTACCCTTACTTTGCATTTGAAACGATTGGATAGTTGTTTAGTTAATTCGCATTGAGACATTTCTAGTGCTTATTCCAGTCCCTGTGGATACAATAATCTTTTATATTACTTGCGACATTTCCGTACACTTGCGGAGCGTAACATCCGCGGGACCTGAGTCTTGGAGTAGGAGTCGTTAAAGGCTCCGACCCAATTAAAAATCCTTGTGTTCGTGCTTTTTTCATTTTTGTCTACTTCTTTTCTTCTGTGTACTTTGTTTTAAAAATAAAAAGACAAGTTTTTCAAAACCACGTGATTCGCCCCCCCCCTCCCCCGCCTCCCTCCCTCCTCAAGTGCGACTCGATCCAACAAGTGATATCAGAGAAAGATTTTGCTCTGAATTGGTGCAACCACCAATCAAGTCAGGGGGAGTTGATTTATTCTTTGGATTTCAATTTTTTGTATTCTATTTAAATCGATAAAAGTTTACCTCCTCAAATAATTCTTTCTTATTCAGTTTTTACTCGAAGTTGGTGCAACATCACTCGAGTTCCTCGATATACTTTTTATTTTCTTAAACTCTGTTAATCCAAGACCAAGTCTTGGTATCTTCCTCTAGTTCTCTATTTCAGTGATAAATGACCCAAAATGAAGGATACATCACTTTTCGTCTGCCCTAATTCAACGGGGATGATTTCTCATATTGGAAGAAGTGGATGGAAGTATACCTAAAGACTGACTTCGATCACTGGTTCAGCATCACCAAAAGATACAAGGTGTCAGTCGACCACAATACCGGAATTTCAATGGACCTGAAAAATTAGAATCCAGAGATGAAGAAAAAGGCCCAGATAGACTTCAAGGCCCTCAACACAATCAGTGCAGACTAATAGAGGAACTGAACTACGTCGGCCCACACGAAAACGCAAAGGAACTATGGGACAATCCCATAGAACTATACGAGGGGACCAATGACTCAAAGGTAACAATAAAAGACTTACTCTTAAATAAATTATTTAACATCAAAATGCAGGAAGGAGAATTCGCCAGCCAACTGTACGCGAGGATAAAAGATATCCTCAACAGACTCCACACAATCGACCATTAGATGGAGAATCGAGATTTGATAAGGTATGCTCTAAACGTCTTCCCTTGAAATGCATTGTGGGCATCCATATGGATGCCTACAAAATGTCGAGGAATTTATCTAAACTAAAATTAGATGAACTTTTTTATGAATTAGAGCACACGAGCATACTAACGCCAAACCCGAGAAAGGTATTACTCTTATTGCAGGAACGTCAAAAGAAAATTTCAGAACTAAATCAGAACTTGAAGTTGAGTCTGACCCAGACTTAGATGATGAAGAATACCTGATGAACCTGGTAAGAAAGATGTTCATCATGAAAAAGAAGAACTTCACTAAAAAAGACCTGTAAAAGAACAACTCCACTTCAAATAACAAGACAAATGTCATGTGCTTTGGATGCAACAACAAGGGGCATTACAAGAATGACTGTCCAAATTTCAAAAAGAAGAAAGCCCTTAAAGTAACTTGGGATGAATCGTTCGTGGAGGAATCGGACGGTGATGAACCGAGGCACACCAACCACCTCGCACTGATGGCATACAGACCACACTACAAAAAATCAAGAAAAGAGCGACGAATTATTAGCGATGAAATTAAATTTCGTAGCTAAATAACGTTATTTGCAACTAAATATAGTATCAACACAACTTTTTAAAAAATATATATATATTGGCGACGAATCTAGCGGCAAATTAATTCACCGCTAAAATGTTAGCGACGAAAGGTATATATTTCATCCATAATCATTTGTTTAGAGACGAAAACTATAATACATTGCAAATAATTAACGATGAAATATCTATATTTTGTTGCAAAACTAGATTAGTGACAAAAAGTATATACTTTGTCGCTAATAACCTTTATTAACCCTAAGTCGGCCCCCAACTTGACGTCGCACCTTTCTTCTCCCAACGCACTCACCTCCATGACTTTTCCCTCATTCCAGCCCCCTCCCTCCTCCGGCGAGACCCCCCTGATGCCGCACCGAATGCCCCGACTCTTCCCTCCTTCTGGCGAGGTGACTTTCCCTCCTCCTTGCTCCAGCGATTGTGGCCCTATTTGTTATTGCTGTGGATTTGTGTTCTTCCTCTTGAACGAGCTTCGCATTAGTTCTTTCCACGAAACAAGTTCGTAATGTAATATTTATTATACTCGTACCTCTCTGTGTCAAAGCTTGCTCTTTTTCATTCAAACCACATGCACTGTTCTGCTTCTTGTTCCTTTAGTTTTTGATTTACTTCGAAAGTACGTAGTAGATAGAAGAAGATAATGTTAATTTCATAGAAGGAGTCAGCATGAATTGACCTCACCTATTTTTTATGGGAAGATGATCGAAAGTAGTCAATGTCAAGTACAGAGAAAGAGAAGGAAGAGGGCATGTAGTTTCTTGGAAGCTTTTCATTAATTAATTCATGCAGTAAGGTAGTAGCTAATTATTCTACAGTACAAAAGCATTTGGTAGTTTTTTCCTTTAATTAAAAATGTGGAACCGCCACATCAGGGCTCCCCTAGAGCTGGTCTTACGGATATGGAGAGAGGTAAATGCAGGTACACAGCTAAAAGCGCATGATCGGGATGCTAACCCCAGGTAATGACATCCCGAGGATCGAACCCTGGACCTTTCGGCCACGAAACCATGCGCCCCCAGTTGTGCTACGCCCCGGGGACAGTTTTTTCCTTTAATTAAGCTTAAAGACATGGTTGCCATTTGTTTCAGCATCAAAATTTCCTTTTGAACTTACGAAACCATTTATTAATATAATTTTATCAATTCATCCTTTGCCATCCTATAATTCTTTAGGAATAAGGAGCCAAATGTGAAATACTTCTTTGACCGTGGTGGGAGAGTGTCATAGCTCAACTTTAATATAGCCAACACTTTGTCTTTCTCATTTTCAAGCTGTCATATTTCACTGTCAAATATTGAGGACCAATAGGCCAGAATCGGAAAGTGAATCAGAAGAACAATCTGAACCCAAATCGAGCCACGAGTCCGCACTCATTTTCGAATGTTCCGATGAGGTACAATCTATCTTAAGCAAAAAGTTTTTTAAAATTATTAAATGCTTACATAAGAAATTGACTGTATCTGAAGATCAAATAAATGAACTAAGCAAAGAAAATAAAATACTTAATGAACAACTAAATACAAACTCAACAACTGAGTCGATTCAACCTGAAATCCCGACTCAAGTTACACAACTTAAGGAGGACAATGTCAGATTAAAAAGCGAAGTACTTGAACTAAAACAACTATTATAAAAATTTACAATTAGATCTAAGTATGTTTATATAATATTTGGATCACAAAGAGTTGTGTACAATAAGTCCAGACTCGGATATAAGTCCAGCTCATCCCTTTATATCTTTAGTCAATCAACATAAAAATCAAACCAAAGCTTGGGTTTCAAAAGTGTACTTAACCACACAAATACGAATCAATCAATACTATGTACCTAAAAATAAAATACACTATCTAAAACTAAATAAATCAACCTTAATCTAAAAAATTAAACCCTCTAAGCTAAATTCAGTAATGTTAACAAAAGCAACAGCTAAACCTAAATTAAATAAAAGAAAAATTAATCTAAACTCAAACTATAATCAAGTCTATTATAACTATAAAGTAAATCGACACAAATCCAAAATCTAAAACCTAAGTCCAATAATTCAAGAGGAGGCTTCAAACTAGTTGGCACCTCCAAAATCAATAACTTACCCAAGAGGGTAATTAGGACTAGTCTAAAAAGGGATAAAATTTTAACTTGATAAATGACACTGGTGAAGTTTTGGATGATAGTAGGTTAGGAAAACTTTGCATATGCATGTCTAGGAAGATATGACTTCAACCTGGTGCATTTGGCTTAGTGGAACTAACTGAATCTACCCCTTATGAATTCTAACTGGTTAAACCAGAGGTTTGTATTAAGTTCAGTGGATAGGACTATTTAAAAGAATTTGAAGACGTGGTTACTCTAATGATGTCTAAGTGACTCACTATAGCTTAGAAGATTATCCAAAGAATATCTATTTGTTGAACCCAAAGTTAAACTTAAATCTAACATAAAGTTAAACCCAACTCTAAAATTCAACCTAACTCATCTCACAAAATTATAGGATTCTCTAATTGAAAATGTAAATCGGGTGAGGTGATTAAGGATCTAAAATAAAATTTAAATTAAATTAAAAATAAAAATAAAAATAAAAATTTACCGAAGGCACCTCCAAGACAATCGGAGGTGCCCTCGCAAGGGTAGGATATTTCCCACCCTAACCGACAGAAGGCGCCTTCAGTCAGTTGAAGGCGCTTTCCATAGCACATTGAAGGTGTCTTCCATGAGGCTGAAGGTGCCTTCAATCCCATTTTTTCCAGCGAACAGAGTGATGCTCTGTTCATAAATTTGGCAACGAGAAGGCACCTTCCCACAACCGATCTCCACCATTTCTTCATCTTTCTCCTTCCAAACCTCAACAATGCCTTCTCAGTACACTCTAACTTAATCTGTATAGTTAATATTTAACTATTCGTATATTTTCCTTTGTAAATTTGTGTTTGCATATGTTACTATACTACCTTAGGAAACAGCAAAATGTTGCTCCTACCTCGAGCAGCACCCATCTACTGATGTCAGATTTCCTACTGAGTGACTTAGATTAGATTTTTTATAGCATACATATGTTGCATTAAAATCTATATTTTTGAGTAGGTCTTTTTTCACCCGATACAGTGCACCTATCATTGAGATTATTAATTACTATCAATTAGATAGGCTAGTTTACTATAGCCATGCAATAAATCTAGACTTGTGTGCGCAGTTTTTTAATAATTTAGTTAAGGTTGATGACCGGACTTATTCCACTAGAGTTGGTGGGAAGGACTTTCACTTCTCCCCACTCTATTGTATGATAGCTTAGGACTTAAGAGGTTAGCCTATCCATTTTTATACTACCCTAGTAGGAATTTGTCATTTGGCAAACCCTACTCCCATATTACATTAGATACTATCTACATGTATTTTTTTTTTTGGAGGAGAGACTACTTACTGTGACTGATTTTAGGTCATTCTCCCTTAGGGTCCAGGAATATGTCCTGTATCGAGTCCTAACCACATGCATTTTGTCGATCACATTTCACGATGTTGCGATGATGCGACCCTCTCATTCCTTCTTCCTATATGCACTTTGTCAGTGTTTTAACATCGACATCACATTACACATATTTCATAATGTCATTCATGCATCCAGTCTCGTCACTAGGTGTCAGGTTCATATGCCCTATTGTTACATTTTGACATACATTGACCATAGGGGTAGATATCACACAGGGTAAATCCACTCCCCTTAGCGCATATGACGAGATTGGTCAGCGATAGCTTGCACTAGTGCATATAGAGGTCACCGCTCAGGGGGGACTAGAATGGAGAGTGGGACCACAACTAAACATACCAGGCGAGGCCAAGGACGATTTCCCACCTATCATTCCGGCTGAGGGAGAGGAGTTGCCGACATTCACGACCGACGAGCTCTTTGGACAGTCTTTGACTTCAAACCAGCCCTCGTCCTCACTATCCGTCGAGGACCAACTAGCACGACTTGAGGAGTCTTCCGTACAACTCCGGAAGTCAGTCTCGGATGGATTCAGTGTTGGGACCAAATATGTAGCTAGAGGGGGGGGTGAATAGCTCGACTCGATCTCGTGCTCGTCGTTGCTTGTTTCTTCAAAGATATATAGCGGAAAATATGAAGAAACACACACACAACGCTAACACAAAGGATTTAGTTGGTATCCACCTCAAGAAGAGGTGACTAATCCAAGGATCCACACACTCATGCACCCTCCACTAATAAAAACCCTCCTTTACGGTAACTACCGAAGGCGGAGAAGCCTTACAAGCTCTCAGTACAAGAAGAAGGAAAGGGAAAACAAAATAAAAGCAAAAGCTTACAAGTTTGTACACGAAACCCTAACCCTAACTTCTTCCTCGCCTCTTGACTTGGATGTGCACCAGCACAAGCCTCCAAGAACCTTCAAGAACTGGCGATCTGAACCTGAGAGAGATGCTGTGGAGATGCGGTGAAGATCAGAAATGGAAGCCGTGAGTTCTGGAAGTTCTACAGAAGACGAACACACGCCAACAGCTAATCCTGCGCCAACGGTCAAATCCCGATCGATTGGATTGCTCCCAATCAATCGGGGAGGCTTTGGATCGATCGACCGATCGATCCAGAGTGCCTCTGTACTCTGGTGAATTGCCTGGATCGATCGGCTGATCGATCCAGGGCTTATCGTGCGAATCGCACCTCCCAATCGATCGGCTGATCGATCGGAGGCTCCTAATCGTTCGGATGATCGATTGGGAGGCTTTCTGTTCGCGCGACACTTCTCCCCAATCGATCCACCGATCGATTGGGAGGAGGCTTGTCACAGGGACTCTCCCAATCGATCTGCCGATCGATTGGGCATGAGACAATCGATCGGCTGATCGATCCAGCTCTTGTTTTTGCCCAAAAATAAGTCCAAAGTCCCCTAAACCAACATATGATCAACTATGACCTATTGGTACATCATGTCTAGCATCTGGCCACCCTTGACCTGCTAGGACTCCCTCAACAAGTGTCCGGTCAATCCCTTTGACCCACTTGGACTTTTCTCCTCGTGCTAAGTGTCCGATCATCCTTGACCCACTTGGACTTATCTCCACCAGGTGTCTGATCAACCTTGATCCACCTGAATTTCCCGTGCAAAGTATCCGGTCAATCCCTTTGACCTACTTGGGCTACCTAACACCAGATGTCTGATCAAACTTGATCTATCTAGATTTCCTATGTCTGGCTTCACTCACCAGGACTTTCCTTCTGCCTAGCTTCACTCACTAGGACTTCTCATTTGATTGGCTTCACTCACCAGGACTTTCCATACTGCCTAGCTTCACTCACTAGGACTTTCACTCTGCCTGGCTTCACTCACCAGGACTTTCCAGCTGCCTGGCTTCACTCACCGGGACTTTCACCTAGCTTCACTCACTAGGATTTTACTTCTGCCTGGCTTCACTCACCAGGACTTTCCATATTGCCTAGTTTCACTCACTAGGACTTTCCAGTCAAGTATCTAGTCAACCTTGACCTACTTGACTCTCCTTCACAATCTCACCACATGAACAATTGCACCTGCAATCTCCATGTCTTGTCTCCATGTATTGCCAAACATCAAAACCCAAACATCCAGACTCGAGCTTGAACCAATTCAAGCTCAGTCAACCAGGTCAACCTTGACCTAAGGAATATTGCACCAACAATCTCCCCCTTTTTGATGTTTGACAATACCACTTGTAAGTTAGGCTAATCTCATAGCCTGAACTTCCTTCATGCCAATATGAGAATGATGGTTTCCTTCATTCTCCTCCTTTTCTAGAGGGCAAATTCCCTCTTAGGTAATGAATGTCTAACTTAACCACACATTCTCCCCCTATTGGCACACATTAAAAACTCTCCCCCTGAAGAGTTACCCAACGTTGTTGACAACTTCACTCGTTGTTCACAACATAATAACGAAGGTTCCATACCCTTCATTATTCTAAATGCTCATCCTTGAGCATATACCACTTGGTATATTCACACACGATTCAACCGAAGGTCCCATACCTTCATTGTCATCAATTGCTCATCCGTGAGCAAACATCACTTGAATAATGAAGATATCCACTCTTCATTTCATTTAAATGCCCAACCTTGAGCATTTTAGCTAAAGAAGGTTAACCACCTTCCAAGGTATATGAAAAATAGATTTTCATGTTCTTAAAGAGTAAGTCCCCCTAAAGACATGCACGTAACTTCTTTTACTGCACCAACAATGACTTGGAATCCCTAAACCTTTAGGAAACCCAAATTTAGAAGTTTTGAGGTTCAAAAATTCAATATTGAAACCAAGCCTCAACCTAAACTTCTACTTAGTCTTCCTTAACCAATCCGTCCTTGTTTTTATCATAAAAACTTCCCCTAAATGTATACAAATGTGTTTTGAGGGGTTAGGAATGGTTACCTAGACTAAAGGTGGTTCAAAATACTGAAATCAGGCTTTACCAGCTAAAATCAGCATCCCCAAACGATTGGAGTTGGGTCTTAATCGATTGAACCCTGCTGAATCGATCCACTGATCGATTCAGACTGCGTGGATCGATCGGCTGATCGATCCAGCTAGCTTCTGCTCATGAGAAACTCCTCTCAATCGATTGCCCTATTGATTGAGGCACTTCAATCGATCGGGTGATCGATTGAAGCACTGAAAAACTGAAATTCAATTTCAGTGAATTTCAGAAACCCCTAGAAAATTTCATAAAATTTGAAAAATTATAAAAATTCATGTAGACATTTCTTAGGGCATATACTATCAAGTAAAAATAGTTTTCTAAGAAAATACTTCATATTCTCCAAGATTGACACAAACTAGAAAACTTGTAAAAACTTTAGTGTTTTCTTTTAGTTTGTATCTAGCTTTTCAATGATGAGTACTATCAAAAGATAGTCTTTATCATGGTTTTCCAAAATCATTTTAAAAACATTTTCAAAACCAATTTCCAACCATGTTCTTTGGGCTCAATGCACATGACTTGTACATTAGCTTTCCCAATGATTGGAAAACACATAACTATGTGTTTGATGAACTTAAAACTCACAAAAATGCACTAAATCAACATCTTGAGTTTTGTTCATCATCCTAACATCTTACTTGTGTTTAATTTGCACTAAACCACATACAAGTCACCTTATGGTTCATAGTGAGATGTAACCTTTTGGTTTTGCCCTAATCTAGGGATCATGCATATCTACCTAGGCATTTTGAGGTTATGAACATCCACCAAGGATGTTATTTGTTAATAAATGTCATTTGTCCTTAAATTACAAGGAATTAAAATAATGCATAATATGTTATAGCATACATCAAAAAGAAATAATTTTCAAAAGAAAATTTCCTATAACTATATGATGTATGTATGATATGACATGGTATTTTTGTGTTTTTCATAATAAGACATGAATGCAAAATATGATATCATGGCATATGATGGGCAAATAAAACATGGCAAATTAGCATAAAAGAAATACCTAGATTGTCTCTCCAAGTATTCTTAACCCTTAGCTAAATTAAAATTTAACCCTAAATTGCCCAAAATATCCCAAGAAAATGCCAAAATTTAATTTTGACAGTTATTTTGATTTTCCTAATTTTGTGCCAATTTAAATTAAGCATATTCCTTAAATTTTTGACACATTTTACTCTTCCAAGAGTAACAAATTGAAATAAGGCTTAGATTTACCTTTCACTTCCCAATAAAATGCCAACATCCCAACTTGGCATTTCTTTAGACTTGATTTCTTGTGCCAATTAAAATTATATCCAAATACTCAAGTTATGGCACATCTTACTCTTTCCAAGAGTAAATGAAAATCCACTTCATTTTCAAAGGTTAATGGTAACCTTGAAAATGCTCTCCAAGTGTCAACTTCATCAAAGTTGGGTTAACTACCCTTCTAATCAGAGTTAGCACTCTCTAACCCATCTAAGGGGTAGAGAAAATGCTCCTAGGAACCCAAAACCTATTGGTGCTCTTTGGATGCTCTAGGTATTCACTAGGGATAACTTCCCTAGATACCTTCCTAGTGACCTTGTTAGGCTTCTTAGAGTCCTTGGTCACCTTTTCTAGGTCAACTCTAGGAATTTCTTCCCTTGTGACCTTCTTTGTGACTTTCTTGGACTTCTTAGAAGTTTTAGTCACATTTGTTGCAAAAATACTCTTAGGAATAACCTTCCTTGTATTTTTGACTTGACCATTTGACCTAGGGTTGGTTCATAACTATATGAAACCCTATGATAAGAAGGTACATCCTTCTTACCCTTTGGTTTGTGTTCCAAACCTCTATGGTCATTGGATGACTTTTGTTGTCCTAAACTTAGGTTATGCTCATTTTGCCCTTTAAGGATATTTTCCATCTTTTTTAGGGTCTTTTCTATTTTATCAAGTCTTGACCTCAAGACTTGATTTTCTTCCCATAAATTCCTAGATTTTGATTTTTCACTAAATCCTTGAGCATTTTTGTTTCTAGACACATAACTAAAATTCTTTGTTTTCTTGCCTAGATTTTCATCTACCTTCCTAACCCTAGGTGTGGTAGTTTTAGCATGGAGAGCCATATGTTTTTCTTTAATATTATTATGCTCCCTATTTTTATGGTAAATAGCATTAAAATGATAAAAATTAGAATTATCATGCTTTTTACCATTATTTAAAGGGGTAGGCTCAATAAATGATACCTTTTGTTTTACCTTGGAGACTCCCCCTTGAGTAGTGCTTCCTCCTTGAGCCTTGACCGCTTTCTTCCCCTTGGGACATTGACTCCGATAATGTCCCTTTTGATTGCAATAGAAGCACACAATGTGCTTCTTGCTCTTCTTTGTTCCGGGGACGGTCTCCTTGGGCTTCACCTTGCCCTTTAGTGCCACTTGGCCTTTCTTCTTGGGCAATTTGGGGCACTTGCTCTTGTAGTGTCCATGTTTCCTACACTCAAAACATATAATATGATTTTTATTTTTAATTGAAACATTTATACCTTCATGTGTAGGGATGACACTTGATCCTCCATTTGATTTAGCTTGACTTGTGGAGGTGGAATCTTCTCCATCCTCTTCTTCTCTTGACCCGGATATGGAGACTTCTCCTTCTTCTTGATCCGATGTCACTGAAGGTCGCTCCCCCTCAATCCTAGAGGTGGAGGCTTCTTCCTCCTCATCTTGTATATGGAACAAAGAGTATGCTCCCTCTTTGCCCGTTTCATTGTACTCCTTTGAAGATGAGGCTTCTTGGACTTCTTCTTCGGAAGATGAGCATCTCTCACCTTCGGAATTCTCCTCCTCTTGGTCTTGCTCCAATGAGTCACCCTCTTTGGATTCTTCATTGTCTTGTACAGTGGAGGGGATCTCATGAATCTTGGCCAATTTGCTCCATAGCCCTTTGGCATCTTCAAAATCTCCAATTTGCTCCAAGATGTTGCTCGGCAATAAATTGACCAAAAGCTTGGTCACTTTGTCATTGGCCTCACATCTTTGGATTTGGTCTTGGATCCACTTGCTCCTCTTGAGAATTTTACTCTTTGAATTCTTTGGAGCTTCGAAGCCTTCCATTAGAGCAAATCATTGCTCTATCTCCACCATTAAGAAATTCTCGATCCTTGATCTCCAAAGATCGAAGCTCATCATTGTGAATGGTGGAGGCACCCTTGTGTCGAATCCAAGACCATCTTGGAATTCCATTTGAAGTTGAGCTTGATAATGAAGTCTTTGACTTGATAAAATTTGCTCCAACTTCTACACCCTCTAGCTTTGTTGCCCCTTCCGGCGATAATTCCGATGAAGAGCGGCCTCACTCTGATACCACTTGTTGGGACCAAATATATAGCTAGAGGGGGGTGAATAGCTCGGCTCGATCTCGTGCCCGTCGTTGCTTGTTTCTTCAAAGATATGCAGTGGAAAATATGAAGAAACATACACACAACGCTAACACAAAGGATTTACTTGGTATCCACCTCAAGAAGAGGTGACTAATCCAAGGATCCACATACTCACGCACCCTCCACTAATAAAAACCCTCCTTTACGGTAACTACCGAAGGCGGAGAAGCCTTACAAGCTCTTAGTACAAGAAGAAGGAAAGGGAAAACAAAACACAAGCAAAATCTTACAAGTTTGTACATAAAAACCTAACCCTAACTTCTTCCTCGCCTCTTGACTTGGATGTGCACCAGCACAAGCCTCCAAGAACCTTCAAGAACTGGCAATCTGAACCTGAGAGATGCTGTGGAGATGCAGTGAAGATCAGAAATGGAAGCTGTGAGTTCTGGAAGTTCTACAGAAGACGAACACACACCAATAGTTATATCCTGCGCCAACAGTCAAATCCCGATCGATTGGATTGCTCCCAATCGATTGGGGAGGCTTTGAATCGATCGGCCGATCGATCCAGAGCGCCTCTGTACTCTCAGGAATTGCCTGGATCGATCGGCTGATCGATCCAGGGCTTATCGTGCGAATCACACCTCCCAATCGATCAGTTGATCGATCGGAGGCTCCCAATCGATCGGCTGATCGATTGGGAGGCTTTCTGCTCGCGCGACACTTCTCCCCAATCGATCCACCGATCGATTGGGAGGAGGCTTGTCATGGGGACTCTCCCAATCGATCGGCCGATCGATTGGGCATGAGACAATCGATCGGCCGATCGATCCAGCCCTTATTTTTGCCCAAAAACAAGTCCAAAGCCCCCTAAACCAACATCTGGTCAACCATGACCTGTTGGTACATCATGCCTAGCATATGGCCACCCTTAACCTGCTAGGACTCCCTCAACAAGTGTCCGGTCAATCCCTTTGACCCACTTGGACTTTTCTCCACGTGCCAAGTGTCCGGTCTGTTGGACCTCGTGGTAGTTTTGATGTGATCAACCATGTTGGTTAGGTCCTACTGTATTTGATCCCTGTGTCTGAGTGTACAGGAGCTTAGGAACACAGGAAGTCGAGCGAAAGACGCAGCTAGCGAGAAGGACGGCACGGGAAGGGAGCCGACGGGCTCGGTGCGTCCGAAGGACGAGAGAGCTGCGGAAGAGTACTCCGGTGGGCGTGAAGAGCGTGCACGACGTTCAAGGGACGTGAAATCGGGACGGAAGGCTGCTCGAGGAGAAGGCCAGAAATTGGGTTCGGGTGAGCCCTATTTCAGTTGGCCGAAATCACCCAAACAAATGGAGCTTCGGAAGACAAAGTGAAGAAGAAAAGGAGTCAAAAGACGCTGGAAGTTACTGTAGCAGAAATTACTGTAGCAGGAACCTTGAAGACGCCTTAAACACATTGAAGGCACCTTAAACACATTGAAGGCGCCTTGAATGGATTGTTTAAGGCGCCTTGAGCAAGCCAGTTTGACCGTTTGCGCTGCGGATAAAGTTTTATCCGCAGATTGAGTTGGAGGCGCCTTAAACCTTGTTGGAGGCGCCTTGGACTCTCGGGATAAGATTTCCAGGGCCTATATAAAGGCCCCTGGAGCTAGGAATTCAACAACAACTCAAGCAATCAACTGTGTAGTGTTTCCTAGCAATAGTTCTGAGCTTCCAAAGTGTAAAAGGCTTCTCCGCCTTCAGAGAAGGAGAATTTTTCTACTGCGCTTTTTCTACTGCCCTGGATTAATAACCTTCTTGGTTGTAACCAGGTTAAAATCCTGATCTTCTCTATATTTCTTTATTTAGTTTTTATTGCTTTATTAATTTATCACTATTGCACTAATTGAGTTGAAAGTACGATGAGGGTATAGTTTAATTTTTATTTTCAGGAATTCACCCCCCTCTTGTCGGCCTCCGCTGCACCAACAAGTGGTATCAGAGCCTGATCGCCTCAGAAGGACTAACCGCCAACTGAAGCACTACGATCAAGACGATGGCCGGAGCGAACATCCATCCCCCGAAGTTCGACGGAGACTTCGCCACCTGGAAGCGCAAAATGGAGGTATTTTTTAAAACCGATTTTGATATTCTTATTACAATGAAATATGGTTTTGCAGCGCCGAAAGACAAAGAAGAAAACACATAGAGCAAGAAGGAGCAAGCTGATTTCGTCGCCAACGGAAAGGCAGAGTTCCACCTGCTCAGTGTGTTGCCGCCGCAGGAGGTAAATCGGATCGGAAGCTACGACTCAGCGAAAGATCTCTGGGAGAAATTCCTGGAGCTTCACGAAGGTACTTCCGAAGCGAAGCTAGGGAAGCGCGACATCCTCCGGAACTAGTTAACGTACCTCCGGATGAACCAAGGCGAGAAGGTAGCGCAACTCCAAGCGAGAATCAAGGAGCTGATAACGCAACTAACGAACCTTGGAGAAGAGGTAACCAACCGGGATTCTATCTGATACGCGCTCAATGCCTTCCCGAGAACTTCAGAGTGGGCCTCCTTAGTAGATACATACTACATCTCTAAGGACCTCGAGGTAAGTACGTTAGAACAATTATTTTCGACTTTTGAACTTCACGAATCTCGAGTTTCAGAACCCAACGGAGCAAAGAAGACAAGTCAGAACATTGCCTTAAAGGCAAAGATGAACAATTCTGACTTTGAAGCCTCAGTCGATGAATCCGAAGCGGCACTACTGGTAAGACGCTTCAATAAGTTTTTCAGTTCTAATAAATTTGAATCGCAGAGGCATCATCGAAAGAAGAGGATGGTTTGTTGCTACAACTGCAATGAAGAAGGGCACATCAAGGAGGACTGCCCAAAATTGAAGAGAAAGGAGAAAGAAAAGGAAAAGCCAAAATACAAGAAACCAGAACCCTCCAAGTACAAGAATCTGAAGGCTACTTGGTCAGATTCGTCAACCTCTGAGTCGGACATCAAAGAATTCTCAGGGTTAGCGCTATTGGCGAACCATCAACCGGAAGAAGACTCAAGCTCAGAGATGAGCATCGATGAAGGGGGAGGAACATCAGAAGAAGAAAGCAGCAGTGAAGGGGGAGCGTCACCAGACCAGGTAAGTAATGTACGCAATCTAACCCCAACTCAATCTTTTAAATTTATCAAGTCTCTTTCTAAAGAGTTAAATCAATTAGAAAAAGAGAATGCTGAACTAAAGTTGAACCTAGCAAGAGCATGCCCGTTAGAAATGTATGATCATCTAAAATCAGAAAATGAAAATTTGAAATTAGAAATTGAAAAACTGAAATCTGATGCATGCTTAAATCAATTTCCAAATTCAAAATTAAGAATTTATGGTAAATTAAATTGGTATATAAGGAAGCATCAAGGTCAACTTAGAAAAATACCAAGAAACTATGTACCCCCTAGATTTTTGAATAATCCTGTAGGAAGGAACCTCTATTGGGTTCCAAAATCTGTGCTTAATTAATTTTTTAAAAAATTAAAAGCTTACAGTGAGAAAATTAAACATTGAAATTCTTTATGGAAGCTTTGTCTAAGGAAGTGGTTGTTGCTCCAATAACCAAGAAGGCCTAGTGCCTCGCCACGACCTGGAAGCTAAAATATTGAAAGAAAATGTTTAATTAACTTTTTGAAAAAGCATTAAACAAGAATTAAATAATGCTTTGAAAGTTTATCAAATATTTATTAAAATAAACAAAAATTCCTTAGAAATTTTTTTTTAAAAAAAATTCTAACTTAATTTTTTTTTTTTGAATTAGAAATTTTCTTCTGGAAAATTTTAATAGTTCATTGACTTGACTTAGAAATTTTTTTGGGAACATTTGAACATTTACTTAGGATTTTTTTTACTTAGAAATTTTTTTTGGAAAATTCATTTTAACTTAGCAATTTTTTCAAAAATTCATTTTTAACTTAGAAAACTTTCAAAAACTTTATTCTTACTTGAAGATTTTTCTGTGATCAAAGGGGGAGAGAAAAGTACAAGTTTAGGGGGAGTTAGAGAAAACTTAAAAAAATTTTTATAAAAAGTGTTACAATTTTACTAATTGCAAAAATTATTCTTAACTTGTTAGTTTAGTAATTTTTCTTTAAAATTACTGTTTATGTCTATTTTTAACCCTAACTTGAACTTGGGTTGATGCACATCAAAAAGGGGGAGATTGTTGGACCCCGTGGTAGTTTTGATGTGATCAACCAAGTTGGTTAGGTCCTGCTGTAATTGATCCCTGTGTCTGAGTGTGCAGGAGCTTAGGAACACAGGAAGTCGAGCGGAAGACGCAGCTAGCGAGAAGGACGGCACGGGAAGGGAGCCGACGGGCTCGGTGCGTCCGAAGGACGAGAGAGCTGCGGAAGAGTACTCCGGTGGGTGTGAAGAGCGTGCGCGGCATTCGAGGGACGTGAAGCCGGGACGGAAGGCTGCTCGAGGAGAAGGCCGGAAATTGGGTTCGGGTGAACCCTATTTCGGTTGGCTGAAATCACCCAAACAAATGGAGCTTCGGAAGACAAAGTGAAGAAGAAAAGGAGTCAAAAGACGCTGGAAGTTACTGTAGCAGAAATTACTGTAGCAGGAACCTTGAAGGCGCCTTAAACACATTGAAGGCGCCTTAAACACATTAAAGGCGCCTTGAATGGATTGTTTAAGGCGCCTTGAGCAGGTCAGTTTGACCGTTTGCGCTGCGGATAAAGTTTTATCCGCAGATTGAGTTGGAGGCGCCTTGGACTCTCGGGATAAGATTTTCAGGGCCTATATAAAGGCCCCTGGAGCTAGGAATTCAACAACAACTCAAGCAATCAACTGTGTAGTGTTTCCTAGCAATAGTTATGAGCTTCCAAAGTGTAAAAGGCTTCTCCGCCTTCAGAGAAGGAGAATTTTTCTACTGCGCTTTTTTACTGCCCTGGATTAATAACCTTCTTGGTTGTAACCAGGTTAAAATCCTGATCTTCTCTGTATTTCTTTATTTAGTTTTTATTGCTTTATCAATTTATCACTATTGCACTAATTGAGTTAAAAGTACGATGAGGGTATAGTTTAATTTTTGTTTTCAGCAATTCACCCCCCTCTTGCCGGCCTCCGCTGCACCAACACGGTCATCCTTGACCCACTTGGACTTATCTCCACCAGGTGTCCGATCAACCTTGATCCACCTGAATTTCCTGTGCCAAGTATCCGGTCAATCCCTTTGGCCTACTTGGGCTTCCCAACACCAGATGTCTGATCAAACTTGATCCATCTGGATTTCCTATGTCTGGCTTCACTCACCAGGACTTTCCTTGTGCCTAGCTTCACTCACTAGGACTTCTCATTTGCCTGACTTCACTCACCAGGACTTTCCATACTGCCTAGCTTCACTCACTAGGACTTTCACTCTGCCTGGCTTCACTCACCAGGACTTTCCAGCTGCCCGGCTTCACTCACCAGGACTTTCACCTAGCTTCACTCACTAGGATTTTTCTTCTGCCTGGCTTCACTCACCAGGACTTTCCATACTTCTTAGCTTCACTCACAAGGACTTTTCAGTCAAGTATCCAGTCAACCTTGACCTACTTGACTCTCCTTCACAATCTCACCACATGAACAATTGCACCTGCAATCTCCATGTCTTGTCTCCATGTATTGTCAAACATCGAAACCCAAACATCCAGACTCGAGCTTGAACCAATTCAAGCTCAGTCAACCAGGTCAACCTTGACCTAGGGAATATTGCATCAACATTCAGCACTCTTCAGGGAGAGATAACCACTGGATTCTCCTCGCTCCAGGAGGAGATAACCACTAGACTTCAGTAGATTCTTCGAGCCTTGCGAGTACCTAAGCAGTTCCCACCTCTTCCCGTTGATGAGGACCAGACTTGATCATCTTAGTACACTATCATACTTTGTATATTTGGTTGACTTGATCTATATAGTTATGCACTTTTTGTCATCTTATTTGGATAATATAGGATTATATTCCATAGACTAAGACTGCTATTTTCAAAATAATTTTTAGATAGTTTGTAAATTCTAGGAAAAAGTTTTTATTTTCTAAAAATTCTCATTTTCTTAGTTTTTTCAAAATTGACTTTAGCTTTAGTCTAGATGAATTCCATAAAAAATATGTTTCTATAGTTTTAGGATTTGAGCATCTCACAAATCCACTAGGCTTCCCTTGATTGTGTATTCAAAAACCTAGAATGATGTGAGATGCATAGGTAAATTGCCTAAACTTAAGATGCTTATATCAATGCATCATCATAAGTCTGGGTGAGAAATACCAAATTACAGTGATCAAGTTAAGCAATCAATCTTAGTCAAATACTAACTAAATACATGTACTTAACTTGACTAACCAAGTAAATATTGCTATCTTCTGATAGTCAGTTAGTACCTATTGGTTAGACATTTAAGGATAATTTCTAGATGACTATTTTTCTTAAAAAAATATATCAGGTTCAGGGGAGAATACTTTCAGACAAAAATTTTAGGTTTTTTTTTCACTATTGAAAACAAAATTTATGTTTTGTTTTGAAAACTTATAAGCATTTTTGAAAAATCTATGGTCTTTGAATAAATGATGTCAAGTTCAAGGGGAGAATAAATGAAGCATAATTTTAAAAATGTATTCTGAAACTTCCTAAAACTCTATTTTTGAAATTGAAAACTATAGTTGCTCGTATCCTTTGGTCGCCTAGACCCAATACGGTCACCAAGACCCTCCGAAATCCCTTCGTCAAGAGTTATCACCAACCAATCATCCCTGACTCCCTCTGGTAGCCTGGAACCGTCAAACATACTTCCTTACAGTAATTACACGTAATGAGTAGGATAAATAATTTAAAGTTACTCACACTTACGTTGGGTCTAGACGCTCAGACTCCAACAAACTCATCTACACTGAGTTGTCAAGCCACAGCTTCCAGCTACTTCCACTAGGACTTGTTTTCCAAGCTTTTTGTTCCTAGCTAATTCCACCTATACTTGATTCAGCTAGCACCCAATTAAAACTTTTGTTTTCCAAGACTTCACCACTTGAACTTGATTCACCGAGCCTCCAGCTAGGAATTTGTCTACTAACACTACAATAAATATGATTTTTCGCAGCGCATCATTAACAACGCATGGTTAGGGCGCGCTATTAATAATACTTTTCATAGCGCACTCAATTAAATGTGTTGCTGATAATATTATGTTTATACTAACAACAGCATGCAAAAAAGTACGTTATCAATAACCTTTTCTATGACATATAAAGTGCGTTGTTAAAACTTAATGTTAAAGGCTTATAGAGTGTGCTATTAATATTATTACACTTATATAAATGATGGCGTTTAAAAAATTCATGATGTCAATAAATATTATCTATAATATGTAAAGCATGCGATTAAAACAAAATATTTATAGTGTTTAGAGTGCACTGTTAATAGTCTTAGAAATTAAGAGATTTTCATTATTTATTTTTTTGAAGTAAATTTTATTCTTTAATTTTATTATCCCTAAACCTAAAACTTTCATTCACGCATACCTCCGTGACTCCCTCAGTCCCTCTGTCTCATCACCACCAAAACCTTCGTTCCCTCTCCCCAGCAGTTGAGACGTTGGTATCCTTTCCTTGGCGGTTGAGCTCGTCATTCTTTTCTCTTGGCGCACTTACTAGAGGTGTCCTTCCTCTCGCTTCCTCTCCCTGGCAATATCCTTCCTCTCATTACTCTCGCAGCACATTGCCTGCCTAGGGTTCAATCCCTCGATCCATATAAGCCTTCTCCACTTAGACTTGAGTCACCTAGACTCCAGCTAGGAATTTATCTGTCAAACCTTCACCACTTGTACTTGATTCACCTAGCTTCCAACTAGGAATTTCATGTTTGGTCTCCAACCAAGACTTAGCTCATGCCTGGTTCCCAATAAAAATTTCCAAATACCTAGTTCCATAAGACTTAGTCACTGTCTGATTCACAACTAAGACTTCAACACTTGTCAAGTAACTTGCACCTCATACATCAAAACTCTGGAGTAAACATTGTGTACTTAGAACTAACAATAAAATGATATCAAAGTTGAAAATAATAGTCAAAAATATACTTGGTGAGTCAAAGGGATGTGTACCACCAAGTAAAGAATCTTTATGGTAGAATGAGAAAGTACAAGAAAAAGTGAAGGGAAAAAATGAACAACTTATAAGGTATTATATACTTGTAAGAATGAGAAAAACTTTTAAAAAATTTACAGTACCAAGAAAGAGATTAAGAAAGTAATGCATGAAACTAAGAATGAAGTTTTTGAATACTTATATCAAAAATTAGATACAAAAGAAGGAGTAATAAACATTTACAAAAGAGCAAAAGAGAAAGAGAGAAAGAAAAGAGATCTTATCTAAATAAGATATATTAAAGATAAATGTAATAAGATACTAATAAATGATAAGGAAATAAAAAGCAATGGAAAAGATATGTTTATCAATTTTTTAATAAATATTTAGGTGACCAACTTAACTTAGTTAATTTAATTAGGTCAGATGACTATAAAAATTTTAATTTTTATTGTAAAATTTAAATTTTAAAAGTAAAATAAGATTTAAATGGGATGTAAAATCGGAAAGCAATTGGATTAAATGATATTCCTATAGATGTATGAAAGTACTTAGTTATAAAGTTATTCAACCTAATACTGGAAACTAAAAAAAGTATGAGCAATAAAGAGTAAGTACATTAATTTCCTTATATAAAAATAAAGGAGACATACACAATTACATAAATTATAGGGGTATTAAACTAATGAGTTATATCATGAAACTTTGAGAAATAATAATAAAAAAAAGACTAAGAAAGGAGACAACGGTGACCGAAAATAAATTTAGATTTATGTTTGAAAGCTCGACAATAGAAATTATACATCTTTTCAAATAATTAATTGAAAAGTATTGGGAACATAAGCAAGACTTACATAGGGTATTCGTTGAACTAAAAAAAAAATTATGATAAATTCCCAAGGGAAATTATGTGGAGAATTTTAGAAAAGAGATGTGTTAGCATATCGTATATTGAATTAATTAAGAATATGTATAATAATATACTGACAAAAGTGAAGACTTTAAGTGGATTAATCAAAGCATTTTACATAAAAATAGGATTACATTAAGGCTCGACTCTAAGTTCATATAGTTACTAATCATTAACGACACTAGACATATTCAAGATATGGCACTGTAGTATATGTTGTTTGCAGATAATATTATTTTAGTAGATGAGACATATGAAAGAGTAAATGTTAAACTCAAATCTTGACGGAAAATATTAGAAGTGAAAGGTTTTAAACTTAATAGAGTAAAATTAGAATATATGAATTTTAAGTTTAGTAATATTAGACGTAATAAGATAATTATTAAGATAGGAGATGATGAGTTGGTTGTAACTGAGAGTTTTAAGTATTTAGGATTATTTTTTAAAAATATTGAGGGATTGAGATATCTCTTACATAGAATAGAAGCAAGATAGTTAAAATGGAGGAGAGCGTTAAGTGTTTTATGTGATCGTAAGGTACTTTTAAAAGTTAAAGGAAAGTTTTATAAAATGGTGATTGAACCTACTATGTTATATGGAGCTCAATATTGGATTATGACTCGATCACATGAGCATAAGATGAGAATTATAAAGATAAAAATGTTAAGGTGGATACGCGAACATATAAGAATGGAAAGGAAAAGAAATAAAAAAAATTAGCGAGAAAGTCAAAGTTGCACCTATTAAAGAAAAACTCTTAGGGACACTTTTAAGATTGTATAACATGTACTTCAATAACCAATAAATATTATAATTAAACAATGTGAAATTATAAGAAATGTGCATATTAAACAAGGAAGAGAAAACCTAAAAAATCTTGATTAATAACAATAAAATAAGATAAAATTTATTTAAATATAAATGATGATATAAGTAGGGGATAGAGTCCAGTAACGTAAAAGGATCCATATAGTAGATTATACTTAGTGGAATAAGACTTGATTATTATTGTTATTGTTTAAGGTCATTATGAGTCAAAATATATTTTCTTAATAATTATTGTATTATGAAAATTATTTAGTTCAACAATCTTCGACATTAAAGATTATACAAATGAGAAACTTCTAGTTGCATATTCATGAAGGTATATTTTAACATGTGGTATCAAAGTAGAATTTATGCTTTTTTTCATTAAAGAATATGTTTCTCTGATCGATTGTTAAAAACTTTTTTTAAATTTTTCTTTCATTGTTATTTATATGTACAAATATGAATATAAATTTATGTATGTTTTTAACATAGCATGATAAATTAGTTGTGAAATTAAGTTTTAACATGGGTGTGTTTTTGTTTAATGGTAACATATCATTTTTTTTAGTTGTATTATAAAAGATGTATTCTTTTAGTTATAATATATTATAGTTATAATTCAAATCATGAGTGTTTGAATGCTTTACTGCTGTGTCATCTGGGGACAATATATTTAGTTATAAAAGGTGTATCTATCTAGTTATAGTAATTGTATTTGTCTAGAAAATATTTTCGTTTAATTACAGCAGATGTTCACTTAGCCGTGGGATGTTAAATTGTTAACTTTGTTTGGTTATAGATAATATCTTCATTGAAAAAAAAATTAATAACTAAAATATAAAAAATGAATTTTGTCATAGCAACTATGTATAGTGTCTTCCTTTAAATTTTATTTTTATTTAGTAATAGAAGGTGTCTTAGTTTAGCTTAAAAACTCAATTAGAATACAATATATTTGCTTTCTTATGAAATTTTATTTATTGTGAAAATTATTTTTATTTAGTTATTGTAAGTATCTTTATTTAATTATAAAATGTGTGTATCTTTGTTCAATTATATTATGTGCATAATAAAAAGAATTATATATAATATAGGTACACTCATTTAATCATAATAAATATGTTCATTTAATTTTTAATAAATATTATTTTATAATTTATGTAGAATTTTTTAAAATTTATTGTGCAAAGAATACAACAACGTTCATGTGATCACATGGGAAGTGAAATGTGCCTCCGTATAAATTATATTTCTTAATTATTATTATTAGAGTTAAATATATATTTAATATGTATTTTATTTAAGACTTCTAATAAATTTATTAAATTTATCAAGTATCCTATAAAATCATAATAAATTATATTTTCTTATTCTACCTCTTTAATAGATAATTAATTTGTTTAAGAAATCACTCAAATGAATGAAATAATAACAATTTGATAAGAATTTTACTATTTAAAATTCATTTTTATTATCAAGCGCATAAATTATGATTTTATAAATTAATCAAAAAAGATAGAACAATTAATTCTATTTAACTAAACACACCATTAGTGAATTAGTCAACTAATCTCCATTATTCATTTCTAGATAGAACAAACAATCAAATACAAAGAATTGTCGCCGGTCGAGGTTGCAGTGAAATTTGGGAATCTGTATTTTTATGCATATATTTATATAAAATTAAAAGTGGATGTGTAATTATAAAATTGGATTAAATTTTATAATACATGCTGTTAAATTAATAAATGATTGGATTTTTCTCATGTCAACTAATTAAATTGATGGGTGCATGACCTCAACGAGAGCAACTATTAAATTAAAAGTCGACCATATTATTATTTTTTTTTTTGTTGAGCGAAGAGAACAAGAAACGGTCTCCGAGTAGCTTGATTGAGTTGGCGTCATGGCAACGCGATTGCTTCTTGCTCTAGGCTACCCATTGATCATTTTCTTCGTCTGAATACCTAAAAACAAAGTCCAAAGACATTGAGAAATCGACATCGAACAATTATTATATAGTAAGGAAATCGTCAATATGGACCTCCAAAGAGAATCAATGAGTTTATAAGGAACAAGAAATATAAAGAAAATTAATAAATATAATATTGTGTAGCCTTAGAGACTTGTCCTAGCGATTCCATATAGAATTGGTCAGCTAAATACAATATCTTAATAAGTAAACTCTAACAATAAAAACTCTCTAATTAAACATTTCATAATAACCTTTGATGGAATATCATGATGTTAATATGTTTTTAAATGGAGCTTAAAGATTTAAAGGTGTTTGTCCGAGACAAGAATGTTCAATTATAAAAATTAATTTGACTCGGGGCTACGGTGCAATTGTAAAGCGCTTCCATAGTTAACAAAGTATTCACAGGTCAATTTTTAGTTGTAGCGCATTGCGGTATTAATTTCCTCCATTGAGAAAACAACTCGAGAATGTTGACGGTGGAGTGACAAGTCATTCTCACTTCTAAATTTATCTTAGTGATCGATGAAAAATTTACATAGAGTTGGATCGATCATCTCTAAAATTAGTTGGTTCGAAAAACTAAATACCTAGACTATCAAACAAATTATAAAAATTAATTTTCTATACATAATTCAAACATTTCATTATAGAATTAATTTACATATTAATACAAATTAATTTAATGGAATATATAAAAAATTGAGGTTACGCTCGAAGCATGCTTTCAACGTTGAATGTATGCTCTAAAACCTTCAAACTTGGGTCGACACTAGAGGATCGTTAAAATGACGGATCTACCAATTTTTCTAAAACCTCCAAACCTTCTTCAGTATTCTCTTATACGTGGGCACTCTCTCTCGCTCTCTCTCTCTCTATATATATATACAAAAATACGTGGGCACTCTCTCTCGCTCTCTCTCTCTCTATATATATATATATATACAAAAATACGTGGGCACTCTCTCTCTCTCTCTCTCTCTCTCTCTATATATATATATATATATATATTTTGTTGGTATAAGAAACACAAGATGATCAAATCCAAATTTTGATAATGGTAAAAGATTCAAAGTTAAGGGTTATTGTGATTCTAATAAGTCTAACTGAGTGTGTAGGAAAATTCTAAGTAAGTTTAGGCAAGGTACAAGTCCTAGTGAATATTAGGCAGGTGGAAATCCTTAATTGCGGCTAAGCAAAGAAGTCCTAGTCTGAGGGACTAGGCAGAAGTTTTAGCAGGTCAAGGACATTGGGCGAAAAATCCTACGGGTCGAAAATAGTAGGTGAAAGTCTTGGAAGTCGCGAACACCGGGTGAAAAATTGAATGGGTCGGGAATCGGATCCAGCGAAAAATTCTAAAGTCTCAAATGCTGAGCAAAAGTACAAAAGATCTGGAGGATCAGTTTGACATCAAGTAAACTCTCCTAAGAGGTGAGGGCGCATTTTCAGTTGAGGGAACAATAGACATCGATTTAACTTTGGGTTTCATGCAAAATCCAAAGTCAAAACTAAACAGTCCTGAAATTGTCCAAATTATTATATTATATCTGTTTTTCCTAACTCTGTGGTGTAGCAAATCGAAGTTGGAAGTTAGCTAGAAAAGGGGTCTCTAAGCGCACAAGAAGGGTCCAGGCACCTAGACCAGGTCCAAGTACCGGAGGTCTAATGCCCAGATTGGGTACAAGCGCCTAGATTGACCCAAACCCAGGGAGGCACCCATCTGAGGTGGCAGACGTTGATTGATCAGTACACCTCAAAGTCATAGGCACTTGAACGGGTCTAGGTACCCGGAGAGGGATAAACTTTGACGGATAGAGTTTCGCTGAGGGCACGCCACGTTAGCTTGGGGGTGCCCGAGATTAGTCCAAGCTCCTGGACAAGGCTATAAAAGGAGGGTTCAACTAACACCTCAACAATAACAACTCCAACGATTTACTCTCTTGCGCGCTGCTCCAAAGACGACTCAATGATGCTGTAATATTGCTCTGATGATTGAAAGTATGAATTTCTGAATCTTTAGTTGTCAGTATAATTTCATTTATAGGACTTAAACTATTATCACTTTATACTTACTCAAAATTATTAATGAATTGCACAATGAAAGAGATTGACGATCGCAGACCTTGGAGTATGAGTCGCCACATGCTCCGAACGAAGTAAAAAAAAAATAACGTGTTAGCTTTGTCTCTGTTGATTCTATTTTGAATTCTTTCTCTCTGCTGCATACACTATTGATTTACTAAAAATATGAAAAAGTCACAAGTACTATTCACTTCCCCTCTAGCGCTTTCGATCAGCATAATAAAATCATATATGTATATATTACGCTGCAAACCTTCCTCTGTGAACTCATCCACGACAATAAATTCAAACGTCTGGAATGATTCTAGGCACCTGAATTCATTTCAGTAGTATTTTTTTGGTTATTTTTTTAGCTCCATGGTTAAACCAATTACATTTTGTCTTTAGAGTTTAAAGATTGAGTTATAGTGTTCAAGTTAAAAAAAAATTAAATACTCATGGGTATATATTTAGGGTGTCTAATAGTATTTTTTTTAGCTCTAGGGTTAAGCCAATTAGATTTTACCTTTAGGGTTTAAAGGTTAAATTATAATGTTCAAGCTAAAAAAATTTAAAACTATAAAATTTTATACTACAAGAAAACAAAACTTTAGAGACGAAAAATTCTATCTCTGAAAGTCATTTTTCTATTTCTAAAGAATATTTGAAATGAAATATTTCATCTAAAAAATCTGTTAATGAAAACCCTATGGCGAATTTTGAAACGGAAATATTCCGTCTCTAATTTCAAAAAATGGATTAAAAAATTATTTACGAATCTATTTTTAATTTGACTAAATAAAATTAATTTTAAATACATTTTTTTAAAATTTTATTTTAAATATGTCATTAGTCTATTCAAATTATGTGTTTATCAATCCATTTATAATTTTATTTATAAATCTACATATAAATTTATTTCCAAATTTATCACTAATTTTATCTATATTTCATTTCTACATATTATTTTGCAATAAACAATCACAAATTTAAAAAATATTAAAAATAACTAATATCTAAATCTAAAAGTACTATTAAAGTACTATTGAGATAAATAAATATTTACATCATCTCAAGATAAATACAATCACACATTACGATTCTAATTTTCTTTTCCTTTTAATAATTTCTTCATCCATCATCTTGCTATAGCATGCATGTCTTCAATTTCTTATGATAATTATTTGTTCTTCTCATTAGAACAAATCTTTTAAAACTTTAATTCTTTAATTTTCCAAAGTGTCGATTGCATTGAAATCCATACACCCTCCCCTTACATGAATCACTCACATCACATTATGGTAACTAATCTGTCACCATCTAGAAAATTTGTCACCCACCACATCATGTATGAAGATTGACTGAAAAATGAGTAGCACGATCATCAATATTTTCTCTCTTTATTGTTCATGTTCATATTAAACCTACATTAGTCTAATAAATATAAAAACAAACAAATGAGATACACATATGATATAATAAAAAAATAATGAACAATTAATTATTTTAACTTATACTAATTTAAGTCAATTTGTTGTCCAAGAACTCTATGATACTGTTGCTAAAAATTAAAAAAAAAATATCAACATATTTTTAATGATAAAAGTAAATATTTTGAATCTTTGTAAACGCTTCACATAGAGCATAAAGATTGTATCAAATATTCAAAATAGATAGACTGAAATAACCCCAATTTGTGAAATGGGTAAAAAAAAAAAATTCAACATATCCTTAGCAAGAAAGGCATTAGAGTCTAAACAATAATATCATTTGTCAGACTGTACTATTATACCTGTGGCCATCCATAATGGATGATTCTTCGAACATTGGATTTCTCAATTCCCATCCCAAAAGCAATTGTTGCTACTAATCCGTGAGAATATTGACGAGGAAGAATACAGATTAACCATGGCTTAAATATTTATGTTCACAAAAAATGATGCTCCGTACAAGCCAAAGTCATTCCCTTACTTATTTGGTACTACAAACTAGTATAATAAAGAAATTACCTGTACATAGCCTTGATGGAATTCATGATGGACATGTCTCGGATGGGTTTTTGGTAGCTACAGAATATTTCAACGTAGGCAAAATAGGAAAATATTTGGGTTAGAAAATAACAACTGAAATATGCCAGTCATATTGCATATTCTCAGAGATTCAAGAAGTATATTTATCTGTGATCTCACCAAAATTAAAAAAGTTTAGAGAAAAAACCATTTGAAAAATAGTTTGAAAATTAAGGATGATGTTACAGATACAAACTGTGTTGGCATTCATTGCCTTGATAAAATAATAAAATAACAAGTTTAACTTGCATGATAAAAAGACCAAAATACCTTCAATGAAACTTGTGTTCTGTGTTGCCAAAGGCCCATAGGTTAAATGTGCACTTCATTATTCAGAAGTTTGAGTTCGACCTGGCCTTTCTAAAACATGACAATGACTAGTGAATGTGATGCAAAGATCAATTCACCTTTGACTTTGATTTTCTCTACTCACTATACAAAAATGCCTTTGCTTCATATTTCCAAACTCTACCAAGAAGCAACACATTCAATTGACGTACCTACCTTGATAAGGCAATGTGTTCTCCACTTTCAGAAGAAAAAAAAAATTATACAATGAATTTCTCTCTTATGTAGCAAAGAAAGAAGGCATTGCAACAACTACCAAGCAATACTGAGGAAATAAAATGAACTATTGAAACAAAGGGATGCAGTCTCTCCTTTAGCCCAGGAAGAGGGTAAAGCATAGAAGACATTCTGTAGGTCAAATTTATTTGTTTCCGAAATAAGTTTGTTATTGATTCAAATTCATCTGAGTCCTTATCTGAAATCCAAATTGAACAGAACCAATACAAAGAAGCAATTTGAAACAAGCACTTGTTCAATTACTAGACTGGAAAACTGGTTTAGTTGAAGGAATATTTGTCGTTTAAAAGATGAAAACATATTCACATTCAATCATGGCATAAAAGTGAATAGTGGACAAACATGAGGCATGACAAAGATCTTTTTGGTTGATGACTTCAGTCTACAAGTACCTTTGCATGATATGCTACAGCCTTGACATTAAACTTACAAAGATAATCTGCTATCCTTAAAGTTTCTTTTTTAGTAGAGACATAGATAATTGTTGGAACTTCTTCCAAAGACACTTGCATATCAAATGATTTGGATGTGTCAAAAGTCTTCAAATTCTCGGATTCAATAGCAGGAAACTCATAGCAAGAAACTGCAAAATAAAATCAATTTGAAACAAATGGCATAAAAATCAAAGAACGAGAGGCATGTGAGATTTAATGACAAGTAAAGATAATACTAATTGTTAAACCAAGTGTAATGAGAATATTTATGACACTCATACGACGATCCATAAAATATTCTCATGGTGAGTCATTCAGTATATATTCTCTAATATATACCCATGTGTCAACCTGATATCTCATATCCATGACTTGTGAGATCAAATCATCCGTTGGCCTACATGCTAATCTCAACGTATTAATATTGTCCTTGTATATTAATGCTCGACTAGGAATAGTTAAGAGTAGTATTCTTTATAATATCTCACTATCAATTCAACCAATTGATATACTGTAGATAAGAACCTATTACCCAAGGACATTATTATACTTATTCAATTGGCATTGAACTGAAATAAATATAATAACGAACTTTGCCTTTTATTAGTAATAATATATGATACAAAATGAGCCCTTTACAATTATCTCATAATTGGTACTAGGGTTAATACTAACAATCTCCCACTAGCACTAGTGCCAATCACTGAGGTATCAAATACCCATTGACCTAGTGTGACCATCATGCTTTCCCTGTGCCAAAGCCTTGGTCAAAGGATCCGTAATGTTAGCATCGGTCGGGACTCTACATATCATCATATCTCATATATCGATGATCCCTCGAATCGTTGTAGTATCCAATACCCAAGACCACCATTTATGTAAAATGCATGCCCTAACTGCGATCTAGAATCGTCCTTGTCAATTTGGAAGCTTACACCATTATAACCCTTTACAACAACAACTATAACCTTTACAGCAACAGTTGTAACCCTTTACAACAACAGTTGTAACCCTTTACAGCAACAGTTGTAACTCTTTACAGCAATCTCTTCATTGCCTCCAAAGATCAAGAAATAATCTTGAGTCCTTCTCAAATACTTAAGAATATTTTTGACTGTTGTCCAGTGACCTTTACCTAGGTCTGACTGGTATATGATTGTCATGTTTAACGCATACGAGACATCTAGGCAAGTACAAATCTTGGCGTATATGATAGACCCTATAGCAGATGCATAAGGAATCTGATTCATGCAGTCCCTTTCTACCTTAGAAGAAAGACATTGAGTTTTTGAAAGACTCACACCATGTGACATAGGCAGGAATCTCTTCTTGGAATACTCCATAGCAAAAACGTTTAAGCAGCTTGTCAATGAACACACTCTGGCTTAGGCCAAACAATCTTTTAGATCTATCTCTATAGATCTTAAGGCCTAAAATATAGGCTGTCTCACCTAAGTCTTTCATAGAAAAACAATTCTCAAGTCAAGTCTTCACTGACTGAAGATTAGGGATATCATTTCCAATGAGAAGTATGTCATCTACATACAATATGAGAAAGATGACTGTGCTCCCACTAACCTTCTTGTAGACATAAGGTTCATCTTCATTCTTAATGAAACCAAACATTTTGATCACATCATCGAATCAAAGATTCCAGCTTCTAGAAGCTTGCTTCAATCCATAAATAGATCTTTGCAACTTACAAACCTTTCCAGCATTCTCTGGATTTATAACCCCTCAAGTTGTGTCATGTACACATCCTCGAGTAGATTTTCGTTAAGAAATATGGTTTTGACATCCATCTGCCAGATCTCATAATCATAGTAAGCAGCAATAGCAAGCATGATCCAAATGGACTTGAGCATCGTAACTAGTGAAAATGTTTCATCATAGTCTATACCATAAATCTGCTTGAATCCTTTAGCCACCAATCTACCTTTATGGGTATGCATATGACCATCCATGTCAGCCTTCACCTTGAAAACCCACTTACACCCAATGGATTTGATCCCTTCACGTGGATCAACCAAAGTCCATACTTGATTAGTGTACATGGATTCCATTTCGGATCTTATGGTCTCTAGCCATTTCTCAAAATCTGGGCCTTGTACAGCTTCCTGATAAGATGTAGGCTCGTTGAGATAAACTAGCACTACATCACTGTTGTCAGACAAAAGAAAAGAATATCTCTCAAGTTGATGACGGATCCTATCAGATCTGCGTAGAGCTTGTGCTACTTAAACAGATTATTGTTCCACAACTTCTTATGGTGTAACAAAATCCTGATTCACAACATCTTGTGGTACCTGTTCAATTTCCATCATTGTGTCAGTGCTAGTATCTTGAACTTCTTCAAGATCGACTTCACTCCCACTAGTTTTTCTAGAAATAAATTCCCTTTCTAGAAACACACCAGTCCTGGCAACAAACACCTTGCCTTGTGTGGGATTATAGAAATAATATCCCTTTGTTTCCTTGGGATATCCAACAAAGTAGCACTTATCTGATTTGGGTCCTAGTTTATCAAAGATTTACTGTCGAACGTAAGCGTCGCAACCCCAAATCTTCATAAAAGACATATTGGGGCTCTTCCCTGTCTATGTCGTATATGGTGTCTTTATGACGGCTTTGGATGGAACTCGGTTAAGTGTGAAAGCGGTTGTCTCTAGAGCATGCCCCCAGAAGGAAGTAAGAAGATCTGTATGACTCATCATTGATCATACCATATCTAATAAAGTACGGTTCCTCTTTTCTGATACATCATTCCATTGTGGTGTTCCAAGTGGAGTGAGTTGAGATATGATCTCACACTCAACGAGATGATCATGAAATTCTTGGTTAAGGTATTCCCCACCTCGATCTGATCAAAGTACCTTAATACTCTTACCAAGTTAGTTTTGTACTTCATTCTTGAATTCTTTGAACTTTTCAGAGGATTATGGCTTGTGTCTCATCAGATACACATAGCCGTATCTACTGAAATCATCAGTGAAGGTAATGAAGTAATGATAACCTCCTCTAGTTGTTATTCTGAAAGGGCCACATATATCAGTATGTATGAGTTCTAACAGATCATTAGCCCTTTCTCCATGTCCACTAAATGGAGGCTTTGTCATCTTGCCTCGAGAACAAGATACGCATACCTCATATGATTCAAAATCAAATGAGTCCAACAGTCCATCCTTATGGAGTTGGGATATGCGACTCTCATTTATGTGACCTAAGCGACAATGCCAGAGATATGTTTGGTTCAGATAATTAGACTTGAACCATTTGGTATTTTTGTTATAGATTAGGTTTTCAAAGTCTAGAACATAGAGTCCATTTATCAAAGGTGCACTACAATAAAACATGTCATTTAAATAAATAGAACAATATTTATCCTTTATTATAAATGAGAACCCCTTCTTGTCTAAACAAGAAACAGAAATTATGTTTTTGGTTAAAGCAGGCATATAACAACACTCTTCTAGTTTTAAAACAAGCCCAGTAGGCAAAGATAAGGAATAGGTTCCTACAGTGATAGCAGCAACTCTTGCACCATTGCATACTCATAGGTCCACTTCGCCCTTTGTCAACACTCTACTATTTCTCAGCCCCTGCACATTAGTACAAATGTGAGACGCACATCCGGTATCTAATACCCATGAAGAAGAAATAGATATATTGACTTCTATAACATATATACCTGAGGCAGAAGTCTCACTTCTCTTCCGTTTCAGTTCCTCTAGGTACCCCTTGCAGTTCCTCTTCCAGTGTCCGGTCTCACCGCAGTAGAAGCAGGTTCCTTCCTTAGCAACCCCACCTTTGGATTTCAGTGCATGAGCCTTGCCCTTGCCTTTGGCTTGGGTCTTACCCTTACCTTTAGGCTTCCACTTGCCTTTGCCCTTAGATACCATCAAAATGGAACATGGCTTTGCCTTATTAAGATTGAGTTCATCAGTTCTCAACATGCTCAACATTTCAGGCAGTGGTTCCTCAATTTCATTCATGTTGTAGTTCATGACGAATTGACTATAACTATCGGGCAACAACTGCAAGATAAGATCAGTGGCCAATTCTTAGCCTAGTGGAAATCCCAACCTTTGTAGATTCTCCACATACCCGATCATTTTGAACACATATGGCCCAACGGGACTTCCTTCTTGCATTCTGCTTTGAAACAGTGCTTTAAAGATCTCAAATCTCTTATGCCTTGCTTGTCCTTGATACAGTTGTCTAAGATATTCAACCATATCATAAGCATCCATGTTCTCATGCTGCTTCTGAAGCTCAGGGTTCATGGTGGCGAGTATAAGGCATGACACATCTAATGCATCATCTTGATGCTTCTTATAAGCATCCCTATCAGCTCTAGTGGCAATAGCAAGGGGTGCTTTAGGAATAGGTTGTTCTAGGACGTACAGTTTTCGTTCTTGTTTGAGAACTATTCTCAAGTTTCTATACCAGTCCAGGAAATTAGCTTCATTAAGCTTGTCCTTATCAAGAACAGATTGCAGAGAAAGGGTATTCGATGTACTTAACGACATGGTAATCTACAATAGAATAATGCAGAACTTAGTATCATATATTGATCATTTAATTAGGCCTTTAATTAAATGATTCTCCCACTGAATTCTAAAGCTTGATAGAAGCAAGTCACTACTAGCTCTAAACCCAAAAGTAAAGACATTCAAGTGGGACAAGATCCATATTATACCTCATCTTGAGTTAGCTTTGGCTAATCACCCAAGACTTGTATAAATTAGATAGGTAACGTGTACCAATTGGACAATATCTATATTATACCTTATCTTGAGTTAGCTTTGGCTAATTGCCCAAGACTTAGTACAACTTAGGTAGACAACGTTTACCAATTACATCCTATGTAACTCTTGTATCTTTAGGTGAATAAAACTGTTTGTTCGTTTTCCCATCTTATGAAATCCATACTATTACTCATCTTGAGTTAGCTTTGGTTAATCGCCCAAGACTAGTATAATATGATTTACATCTTATGGGATATGCCTCTAAATTCCCAACTTACACTACAAGAAAAAAGCCTAACAACAACGGTTTTTCACCGTTGTCATAGGCCCTTTCGGACTGTTGTTAAATGTCGTGTTGTTAAAGAGGATGCCCAAAGACAACAGTTTTTAACCGTAGTCTTTGAAGACAAAGACAACAATTTTACAACGGTAAAAAATCGTTGTCATTTTATTCAACAACAACAGTTGTTCACCGTTGTCTTTGAGTGTATTCCTTTAATAATATGCTCTTCAACAACAGTTTTGAACTGTCTATGACAACGGTTAAAAACCGTTGTCTTTTTAGTCAATGACAACGGTTAAAAACCGTTATCTTTTTAGCCATCAATGTTATTTAACATCAGTTTCACAATGATTTTTCACTGTTGTCTTTTAACGCCATTGACAACAATTTCACATATTTAAACTGATGTCTTTGGGTACAATATACAACATTTTGACAATAAATAAAAAACTGAATCTTTTCCATCATTTTATAACCATTATTTTATTTAAATAATATATCTACAAAATATCATTGATCAAAAACCTACAATCCAAACATCATCATCCAGTGCAAATTTCATTAAACTACCAAACATCATCATCCAAACATCATTAAAGTACCAAACATTAACATCGAAACATCACAAAAGTTTACAAAAATAAATAGTACCCATAACAATATATCACACATATATATGAAGTCCAAAATATCTTGTTTTGTTGGATCAAATCTTCTCTACCTGTGCATCTTCTAAACACCCTGTGCATCTTCTAAACACCATATCGAGAACTGCAGCCTTTTCTGCTTTCTCCTCCCTCCTAGCTTTTCTTTTCTTCTCCTTTCTAGGTATGGTCATTATCTTTTCCCTGAGGTAAATAGCATATGATTGCAAGTTAAGTCATTTCCCAGGAGTAAATGGCATAAAGATGATGATGACAAAGACGCTGTACACAATTGAATATGATAACAATACTTCTTTCTAGGCACAAACTAAAATTACTGCATACCTCAATTTCAGTTCAAGTTATCTACAAAATATCATTGATCAAGAACCTACAATCCAAACATCATTAAAGTACCAAACATCAACATCCAAACATCAAAGTTTAAAAAAACTAAATAGTACTCATAACAATATATCACACATATATATGCCAAAGTATTTTGTTTTGTTGGATCAAATCTTCTCTACTTGTGCATCTTCTAAACACCCTTTTACGTCCTGTGAAAATAAAAATCATATGATTTTAATCCAATTCAACAACAACAAGTCTAGCTAGTCTCCAATAATATAGAGCTTTAGAGTTTGCAAAGTATATAACAAAAATTGGCTAACAAGGTTTGTTATTTTTTTCATTGTGATATACTCTAAATTAAAAGAAACATTAAAAATCTACTTGGCATAACATTTTAAGTAGTTGTCCCCACAATTCTATTTGTTGGCAGTCAGTACCTTATGGCGACCATTTGTTGCAATGAACTTTGTAAATAAAGCAATGTTTACTCCTAAGCAACATCGTGGATTACAATACATGACATTAAGTTATTGTAATATCAACAAAAATTAGTATTAGATTGTTGACCTCACTTGTCATTAGGAATATATATAGACATAGTAAATTGGAATATATATAGACATGGTACTTTACTGCACCACATAGAAACATCAAAGGTTGACACAAAAAAAGGTACACATAAGGTAGAAAATATGCCTGAAAGAAAATACAAGATTCTTACTGCACCAATATTTGCTAAAATCTAAATGAATCCATATATATATTATTTTTCCAGGCAATGAATAGAGGAACCAACACGTAGATAAAGTATCAATTAATACTGAATGTTGTTGAAAGCCAAGTACATACCTCTCCTCTTCCAAGCACTGATGAATTGCATGAGCACAGCGAAGGCTTCCAGAATAAACCTAAATCATGAGTTCCAAAAAGAAGATATCATGTTTCTATACCTGGCATACATCATTTGTATAATTTCTTGTAGTATTAAAAGAAGTAATTAAGAAACCAAACTTATCATGTGTGCTCCTTTAATCAATGGAAAATATTTTG
The DNA here is from genome assembly GCF_018446385.1 of Zingiber officinale. Lineage (NCBI taxonomy): Eukaryota > Viridiplantae > Streptophyta > Magnoliopsida > Zingiberales > Zingiberaceae > Zingiber > Zingiber officinale. Next base: position 167,837,438 of record NC_055987.1, on the reverse strand, counting down.
AATTACAAAAACATACTTGTATGAGCGAAGGCTTTGATTTCCCGACAATAGAAATGAACTTTGGTCATATCACTCAGCATACCTAATTGCAATCATAAAAGTTGCTAATCAATTCTTCTACATATCATATCACTCAGCATACCTAACTGCAATCATAAAAGTTGATAATCAATTCTTCTACATAAAGGCTTACACACCTCATATGCACATGCTGACATTTTTGCATCAGTAGAACAATGAACATACCAAGTGAAGATGAATTAATAATTGGGAGTTCGATCTATGAGAAATGGATGAATTATTACTGACATGCTAAAGCCAAAGACGGGATACTTGTCAACAACATATCATTCTATATTGAGTAAAAAAAACATACCATACTAGTAACTAAAACTTGAAATTCTCCAACAAGAAAGGATTCAGAGTGTTCATCAATGCCAAAAAGGTCATAATCTCTCTTCCATAAAGCATTTGTCAAAAGTTCAAATGCATAACGAATCTATAAAAGGAAAATATACATAACCATGATAGCAAGGTACTAGACGGATTAAAGAACATGATAACACCTTCCATCCATGCATGTGTTGATACATGACTTTCAAAAATCCAATTATGAAACATTTCGCTGTTTAGAAATTGAATAGCTAAGAAGCAAAATAAAATTGTATTTGAATCTTAACACACACCAACAATCTCATCTGTGGATTTAATATAGAATCAGATTAGGCTGGGATATAAGGATAACAATAGTGTAGGTTAAGTAAGAAGAACTATTAGACACTTCCCTATCTTGTGATATATATATATATATATGAAAAAAATAGTCTAAATGAGGCAAAAATTGTAAATACATTATATTTCACTAAATCTATAACAATGAGTAGCACAAACCAAGATGAAGCCAAGTGAGGCATAAAATTCTTCTCATTCACATTCCACATCACTTGTGGATGATGTTTGCCATCCCTATGAATGGAATGAAAGGTTTTATGGAAGAAAAGTCATATATCAGCCATCAAAGTGAGGAGAAAAAAATCTCAAAAGAATAACCAATGAATTCTAAAAATGAATCTAACTGTATTTTAAAGAAATTGAAAGTTTATTTGGATAGAACAAAGCAAACACTGGACAATATGGCTTGGATAAATACCATATCAATGCATTCTAAGACCAATGCATTATCGACTAAAAAGTCATTCCTCAAACATCATTCAACTATAATTTGCAAATATAAGTGAAAGTGTATATGTTGGTGAACCTAGATATATTAGTAAGTATCAAAATTCAAAATATAAGTAAGAATACAAAATGATGAATCATTGTCATTGAAGCAAATCTACTTTAAGGTCATTCAGAGAAAGTCATGTTCATATGACCCTAAGAATAAGAAATATGGATAAGAAAACAAACCTTAATGAGTTTGTTCGTAATTGGAAGATCTGATTATGCAAACCTAAAATGGTCACTATGGCAACAGACCCCTGCCACAGCTGGATCCTAACTTGCAACCGATGGAATCTCCAATAAAGACGCAAATCTTAAAGCTTACCGTAGATTTGATATACACTAACAGTTGAAGAATTGGATGATGATGATGATGATGATGATGAGTGGGCGGAGGAGTGGCGGAGGAGGCTAGGTGTGGGCGGCGGGAGAAGTGGCGGAGGAAGCTAGGTCACGGGTGGTGCGAAGCAGAGGAGCCAAGGTGCGGGCAACATTCTAGTTAGCAGAGAACAAGTCACGTAAGTGCAAGGTGGCCATGAGCGACCTCGAGGATCTTGTTGTGGATTGCCGCAACGAGAGGAAGAAAGGGTTACCTCGCCGTTCAAGTAGCCGCTCGCGAACCGCCTACAAGCGAAGCGAGGCAACGGCTGCTTCGTGCTGGTGACTGAGCCTCAGTAGCCACCTCTCGAGCAGTCGGCGCCCAACCTTGTCGCCTGCCTCCTCGTCAGCGGCCTCCTTGTCGGCGATGGAAGAAGATCGTGTTGTGCTGCGGAGAGGAAATGCGATTGCTACGGGAAGGGAAAGTTTTAGGTTAGCAAAAAAATGAAAGGGAAAAGATCGTGATGAGAGATGAGTGGTGCGGATCTAGTTGCCTTCTTGCTTCGATCCAATGGTCCATGTAGCTTCAAATCTGGATGGAGGGTTGGATGGCTTAGATCTGAATGAAGGAGGAAGATTTCTCTTGATCTGGATCAACGACTCATATTAATTCTTCTTGATCTCCATCATTTGACCTCCAAATAAAGTCAAATTTGGAGGAGGAGCGTCTTTCGCGGAGGAGTCGCGAAGGAGGAGTCGGAGATAGGTTTTTGTTTGTTTGAAGAGTCACAGAGAAGTGAGTTTTAGGTTTTTTTTCATGAAGTTAAAAAAACTGTTGTGTTTTTAGGATTCAACAATATTTAATAGACAACAGTTTAATAAAACTATTGTATATTATCACATAAGCAACACTAAAAGACAATAGTTTTTTAAAACCGTTGTCTTTAACACACATTAGACAACAGTGTTTTGAAAAACTGTTGTTATTTAAAAAATATTATGGTGAACAACAACAGTTTTCAATAAAACTGTTGTTAAATGGAAAAAAGACAACAATTTCTTGAAAAACTGTTGTATATTAGGTGTGGTTAAATCCAGAAATTCTTGTAGTGTTAGTTAAGTCACACCCAAAGTCCAATAGTCGGATATCACAATTGTCCAATCGCACTCTACCAAGATAAAACGAGTCACTTTGCTTTGACAAACCTGACTACAAATGATCGAGGTAGTAGTGAGCACCAAACTTTGGAATGCATATGTAAAGGACTTAATTACGATAGCTACACATGCATCACATGCATTCATGGCATATATCAGCATATACACAAATTTAAATGTGACATGATTATGACTCCTATAAACTATGATCTTCTTAAGCCAATGAGAAGAGTGATAAGTCAACCTAGGTCTAAGCCGTTTCTCCAATCGCTTCCTTGGTTGTTGTGTGTTGTTGTCCTTCCTTTCTTTTCACCCGTCTTCCAGAAGACTAACTCTTTCTAATTTTGTACATTACAAAATCTAAAGAAACTCGAGTTACATTCGAGTGTAATCTAATTACAACAAGAATATAAGGGATGAAGGCATGACACGCAGACTGTATTTTGAATTACAATATTACATACATCCAATCACATTGGGGTTGAAGGGTCATAACCATGCACCATGTCATATCTATTGATAATATTTATGACATAAATTTACTATGATTTCAGCAAATAAATTATGAGCCGCAACGCCACGGCGGTCACATACCAACTTCATTTTGTTCCTAACAAAACACTCATATCGGTCAAGACTCAGGATTTGGCCGAGACTTAGAATCTGACCAAGACTCATAGTCTGGCCGAGACCCATAATCTGGCCGAGAGCCCCGTGTGGCCGAAACTTATAAGTTTTGCAAATCACAGTAAACTCTATCATGCAATTTCTATATCATATATAAAAATTCTAATAACTTAGCATAGCCCTTCGCAACCTGGCTCTGATACCACTGTTGGGATCTAGCGCGCCAAAGACGCGGAAACACAGCGGAAAAATTACTAGATTCTCTTATCCAGCAGATTCATGCGAAGGGAAGAAATATTTTATGAAAATAATCTATACTAAGCTACATGATAGGATTATACCCTTGATGCGTGCACACGATCTCCTGACCGCTCGGATCTCAACACGATCACACGTCGCGCCTCTATGGTATCCACACGAACAAGTCTTGTCTTTGCTTGTCTCACAAACAAAGCAAGATGGAGAAGAAAACACACAAGGTTGTGCTAGCAACCTCCAAGTGTGTTTCGGCCAAGAAGGGGAAAGGAGGAAGAAGAAGAATGCCAAGGGTCTCAACTCATGAAAACTCTAGAAAAATATCATCCAAGATGATATTTATAATCATCCCATGGTATACCAAGAGTCTCCACCCTTTCATCTTCTAATATAATGGCTCAAAATTAACCATTCAATCCAATGGTTCAATTTTGACCATTCAACTTCCTTGGTGAACTCAAGTTCACCCAATGAGTCCAACCCATTGATTCTCATGCAACTCGACTCAATCCAACAATTGGATCCCTTTGAGTCTAACTCAATGAGTCAAATTCGGATTACACTTAATCCAACGATTCATCACATGAACCCATCTCCATATCAACTTGTTCTTAGTTTGTGACCCTATATGTTCTCGTAACGTTGGCAATGCACCCAAATCACCATTTAGATACATAAGCAATGAGTGACATCTAGTAAGGCATCATTGCTACCCAAATGACGAGAAAGTCGAGATCCGATCTAACCTGTCCGTGACTATTATCTTGTATGACTTGGTCCCTCTATCCTTGATATCAAGATTGATCAATGAGGCACAGACCGTGCCATCCTTTTATCAATCTTTGTGTTTCTTGATCTCCAAGTAGACACACTTAATCAAATAAGCTCAATATCTCATATTGACTCATTTACGCATGGTCATGCTTTCTAGTGTCCTACTAATCAAGGGGCCCACAAATATCGCTTCCGTCACATGGAAGGAATAGATCTCATTTACATCACTCACATTCCTCCGCATAATTTATTGCATACCCAGTGATCGACTTTATAGTCCACCCTATTACGGGTGACGTTTGACGATACCAAAGTATACAACTCCTTATGTAGGGAACCGTAGTGACTTCAGGTCTAAGGACTATTCATACCAATAGTCACATGAGAATGTTTATGACACTCATACGATGATCCATGAAACATTCTCATGGCTGGTCATTCAGTATATATTCTCTAATACCCATGTGTCAACTTGATATCTCATATCCATAACTTGTGATATCAAGTCATCCGTTGACCTACATGCTAATCTCAACGTATTAATATTGTCCTTGTATATTAATGCTCGACTAGGAATAGTTAAGAGTAGTGTTCTCTACAATATCTCACTATCAATTCAACCAATTGATATATTGTAGATAAGAACCTACTACCCAAGAACATTATTATACTTATTCAATTGACACTGAACACTGAAATAAATATAATAACGAACTTTGCCTTTTATTAGTAATGATATATGATACAAAATGAACCCTTTACAATCATCTCATAATTGGTACTAGGGCTAATACTAACAGATTCAATGTCAATCGATTAGTGGAGGTAAGCAATCAATTGCTTGGTGGAAATCAACTAGAATGTAACCCTTTAAAGAGGGTTTTAAAGGAAATTGAAGGGGATGATTCTTGGAGATTTGGGGACGAAGTGCTATTGTATTTTCATACCAACAAAAGACAATTCCAAGTAATAAGAAAGTGTCCAAAGTAAAATTGTATTTTTAAAGTTGTTTATGTTTTCATTTATATATGTATTTGTATGCTTGTTGTATTTGTTGCAAGAATAGATTGTAAGAGGCTTTTTCGCCTCCTTAAGATATCCAAGAAGGATAAAATTTAGTGGTGGTAGATAACTAGGACTAAACCTTGGGTTTGTTGAGGTTACAAGGTTGCATTCCTTTGGTCCTAAAAGAGTTGGTTGTCTTAAGAGGCGGATACAATAGAATCAACGGTGTTGTACATGTGATGTCAAATTTGATTCAAGTTTTCTATTGTACATTCAAACGATGAGCACTTTGAGACAAATCGATCTGAGCTATTCACTCCTCCTCTACCTCTCATAGTTAACAAGGAAAAGATTAGAAGGGAGGCTAAGGTTGAACTTGGTGAAATCCCTCCGACACTCAAGGCAGGTCTCATACATCCAAAAAGAGTAGTCAAACAAAAGATTAAAAGAAGATAAACAAATAAAGTGTAAAAAATATATTATCCATGTATCTTCATCTACGAGAAAGGACACCCTTTTTATGGCCTGGTCCAAGTGGTAAATGGCTTAATCAGACATCTCGTGCATATCTCGTGCTTGTCCCACATGTCATCAAGTCAATTTTACGCCACATCTGACACGCCCAGCAATGTTCCCTCATATCATGAGAGCTCAAAGGAGGTATTGGCCCTGAGACGGATTGACGGGGACACTAAAAGTGAACGCATTCACCTTTTGCAATCATGAGAACTCAAAGGGGGGCTTGATTGGAAGCATCTTCTCATGCCAATCAGGCCCCCTTTTGAGCTCGATCGGCGCCAGCTGGTTTGGTTGAAGTTTTGTCATGTGTTGGATGCTTTGACTTGCACTTTATTTTAAATTTGGTTGATCAAAGTATGCGTTCATCGAGTTTTGATTCAAGTTCTAGCATTTGTCGTTCCCACCAAATCACGAACGAATCCAGAAATTAACTTGAATTACATGAAAACGATTTTAAATCATTTGAAGATTTAAGTGAATATTTCAAGTCTAATTTTTAAACAAGGTAAAGTTTAGGGGTGCAAATAAATCAAATTATTCATGAACTATTCGAAGCTCGATTCGATAAAAGTTCGTTTGAGCTCGTTTAATGAAGCTCATTAAGATAAATAAATCAAGTTTAAGCTTCACAATACTCGACTCGTTAGATCGTGAACATGTTCATTAGTAAGCTCATGAATCAATTTTTAAATTAGAAAATAATAATTTGATATTAAATTTATAGATTTTACATTTTACTTATGAAAATTATAGATAAATATATTAAATTTATTTATTAGAATAAAATTATAAATTTTAATATGAATATTATATTTTTTATAAATATATAATTTAATTTTTAATGAATATTTAAATTTATAATTTATATTTATTAAGTTTGTTTAGGCTCGATAAAAATTAAATTAAATTTGTGAGTTATGAATATATTCATTAAATAAAGTTCGAACATAATTTTATTATAATCAAATTAAATTTAAATATTTAAGAGTTTAATTCAGCTAGGTTCGATTATCCTGTAGCAAATTTTATACATTCGGCACACAGTTTGAGAATTTAGAAATTAAAAGCGTTCTTTGGGATTTTTTCAAGTTAGAGATGAAATTTACATAATCTACTAATTTAATACGTACTGTAATTGATATGAATAGGTACTTCTCGTTGCCTACAATCACCAGTCGGTAGCTCTCTAGGGTTTAGTCCAATCCATCCGACGCACGCTTTCTCCGAATCGAGATGCTTTCCTCCGCCAATTCACTCCCGTCGCCGTCGACTTTTCCCTTGGTCTCCAATGCCTCAAATTTCCGCTGCTCAACCAAGAGATTCCTTCGGATTAAGGCCTCTTCCGCCGACTCCGAAGAGAGCCGGTCGACGGGGAAGAATCCGCTGGCATCTGTCCTGGGCGTCCCGAGGAAGCTGTGGACGCAGTCTCTGCAGCCGCTCGGGGATTACGGATTCGGGCAGCGGAGCGTGTGGGAGGGAGGCGTCGGGCTGTTCATGGTCTCCGGAGCGGCCTTGTTCGCCCTCGCCATTGTTTGGCTGCGGGGCATCCAGCTGAGGACGCGGCTGAGGAAGTACCAGGTGGTGTTCCAGTTCTCCCAGGCGTGTGGGATCTGCGTTGGCACTCCCGTCAGGATCAGGGGGGTGACTGTGGGCAGCGTGGTGCGTGTAGGTTCTAGCTTGAAGAGCATTGATGCTGTCGCGGAGGTGTGTGCATTTTAGTTCTTTGTGCTGCGTCAAGTATAAGTAATGCAATTGTATGCTTAGAAGTTCGTGAGAAATTCATTAACTTAGCCCGTTGGTCTGAAAAATAGAGTTCAACGTTGCTATTATTACTTAGGACCGATCACTTTGTGATACTTTTTCTAAGACCATATGTTTTTGACTGCAAAAATTTATACACAAGCATTCTTGCTTGTATTGAAGTTCACTTTCTTATCCAGCTTCACCATTATGCGTGAACAGATTCACCAGAAGTATGCTACAACACGTAACAAGTTCACAAAATTGGCCCTGTTACCTAACAATAAAGGAGACTTCAGTTAACTATCGACACCTAGGAAGTGATTCTCTTGCGGATGCATTTTTATCATTTGTCCTATAAATTCATTAAATTTGGACTGCTAGATGTTATGGGTAAGATGTGACAGAAGCAATTCATTGGCTAATCATTGAAAACTGCCATTCACCAAGATGGAAGAAAGCCAAAGTCTGATGAAATAAAATCTTGATCATAATGATAAGTGGTATACCTTTTATAGGCATATATTTCTTATTCTGGGAGAAAAAGGATTTCTAAAATTTTGTAATCCAATCTCTATAATTTATATCATAACAAAGTTATTCCTTAAAAACTGGAGATATATGTTGCATACAATAAGATCCATTACATGGCACACTGCCAGACAAATAATTCTATTTCAGTTTGTTAGATGCAATTTGACAAATGTGTAAACTTTATGCAATTATGGTGCTTTCTTTCTGACACATTTTTGTGCTTACTCTGTCTCTGAAAAGTAGAAATTAACTTAGCATGATTTTCTTTTCTTCCATCTGATAATAGTTTAAGAATCTTGGCTGTTTCATTGCATATCAAACATTTTACATGTCTTTATGGACACATTGATATATTCTGTTCATTGGAATACTTTAATGTTGTTTTGTATCTTTGTTTCTGCGGTCTCTTGATTCCAAACAAGAGACTATCAATTATAATTTTCTTTAACCTTCATTTTGACAGGTTGACGATGACAAAATCATTGTACCTCGAAATTCATTGGTTGAGGTGAATCAGTCTGGTCTTCTTATGGAGACATTGATTGATATCACCCCAAGAGATCCTCTCCCTGAACCTTCTGCAAGTCCACTTGATCCTAATTGTGTCCAAGAAGGTCTTATTGTGTGCAACAGAGAAAGGATAAAAGGACAACAAGGGGTAAACTTGGATGCCTTAGTTGGAGTGTTTACTCGTCTTGGAAGAGAAATGGATGAGATTGGAGTGTCCAGAAGTTATAGATTGGCTGAAAGGGTTGCGTCGGTTGTTGAAGATGCGCAGCCCCTCCTTGCAAAGGTGAAAAGTAGTTCATTAGTTATGTGATTTACCTTATGATAAATATGATACTGCATCTTGTCCCTATTATCTAATTTTGGTGCTTAAACCCAATAAAAAGTTGCTTCTTAATTCCATACAATCACTACTTCTATGTTCCATCCATATATCGGATTATGCTATCCTATCTGAGGAACTTGTGAGCCAATTAACACTGTGATTGTTGGATACAAAAAAAGAACTTGAAGTTCTGGATAGTTAATGTTATTTATGTTCTTGTTTTCATTTTTTTCTTTCTGGGAAATCATTGTCTTGGCCAATTTGGTCTAAATTAAAATTTCTGATATTCAATAATTCTTCCTTGAATTATGTAACAAAGGATTTTTTGTGAAAACTATTGAGAGCTACTTTGAATGACTTTTGTTTCTCCTGCATTATGCAGTAGTATCACTTCCTTAATCTCTCATTCCATATCTTTACCATGAGCAACCATTTTGTTGTCCTTTAATTCTATATCTAATGGCATCTTCATGTTCAAGGTTGATTTTATTGTGTGTATATACACCTGTTTCAGTTGCTTTTATTTTTCAATTATTTTGAGTTTTAAGTACGAAGAATTTGTTGTAATGATGCAACAGATTGAAGTTTTGGCTGAAGGTATTCAACCTTTGCTTGCTGAGGTTCGTGATAGTACTCTGCTGAAGGATGTGGAAATTTTAATTAAACGTTTAGCTATGGCAACTGAGGATTTGAGGTAGTACCACTTGGTATCAACAATTTCTAGATATATTGTTTTGGTGCTTCATTTTATATTTAATTGTTAAACTGTCCTTCAATTATTTTATGGTTGCATAACATAATGGTGCTTTCTTCAAGAATACAAGACCTCCTTTCCCTCTTTTTGTGATTGACTAAATGAATGTTAGGTTTAGCCATGCCCTTTCACTTGTGATGACTCAGATGCAGTAATTCCTTTTTATTTTACATATATGTTAATGTGAGCAAACATTTCACTTGAGTCGAGAACAATTTTCCCAACAGTTAAAGTTTTTCTTTGAGCCATTCTTTGATTGTTTATTTATCTCCTATGCTTCAAAGATTTCGGACTTCTAGAATAGATTAATTATTGAATATAAACCTAGTGACCTTTTGTTACATAATAGGCTCACTTACAGTTTAGACAAAACTTTGTATAGGGCCAGGGACGGAGGGATGGATCCAGGAATTAGAGGTGGGTTGGGCTTTGGGTGCAGAAGGGGTGGGCTTTAGTGGGCAAAATAAACAAAAATAAAGGAGTTGCATATATTTGGAAAGGAAATAGTAATTTGCAGTCGATAGAATATGAAGAAGAACATAAGACTCCTAATTTAATATCTAATGACTGATTAAGTTATGTGGGACTGAATATTCTACTTAGCTTAGCTGTCAATCAATATCCAACTTGTTACGGAAACTAGAAGAAGAGTATCTCAAAATAGGGGAAAAAAAGGGGCTTAGTGAAGTCATCGAAGATGAAACATTATTATAGTGGTTGAAGCTTTAATCTGAAATTGAAGTCTGTTTGATTTGTGCTTCAAAGCAGGATGATATTCTTTTTTTAACTCACCCTCAAACTTAAGATATGATGTCAGAAAAAGAGACAGAAAAATCAAAGGATTGCAATAAGAAAAAGAGATTGTTTTTCTAGTATCTACTCTTCAAAGAGCTAAAATGGGAGCTTATACGGAAATATAATTAGTAAAAATCTGATAGTTAATCTGAAAATGAGAATATGTTCTTTCATTTAGTTGAGAGAAAAGAATTGAATACTGAAGAGAAAATAATTAATCTATTGTTTAAAGTTGCAATTAGCACCGGGAATTATAAAACAAAGTGTTGCAAATAAGGGACACTTATCGTGTTTACTCTAAAAGGAAAATGATAGAATAAGAGAAATTGTTGATTATTTTACTCTGACAGAAAAAAATTATGATATAGGAGAAAGTAAAAAATCTAGAATCAAAGCCAAGACGCTGAGACAGGAAATAGAATGTTGAAAGATAAAAATGGGTATAAAAGATTGATGATAAAACAGAAGCCTAGTGGTAAGTCAGTTTGAGATGAAGGACAGAAGAAGATGCAATTAATCTTAACAATCTGTAGCATTTTTTTGTTAGCCCTTAATCAATATATTTATGCTATTTGATTTGCAATTTGTAATACTCTAGATATGCTACGACAACTTTTTCCATGACTTACTCATATTACCATCTTTAATCACTAACTGCTGTCATATCGTAGGAAGGTTCAGTCTGCCATCATAACTCCTGACAACACCGAACTAATTAGGGAATCTATTTTAACCCTCATGTTCACCTTGAAGAATATTGAGGTTAGGATCCTTTGTGTCTTCCATTATTTAGCTTTTTAGGAAAATAAGTATCTAATTACTCTTTCATATGTTTTTCAGAGTATTAGTTCGGACATCTCTGGATTCACAGGTGATGAGCCGACAAGGAAAAATTTGAAATTATTAATCAGATCTCTCAGTAGGCTTTTGTGATCCTCGCTGAAGCCAGATTCATGCCAACTCTAAAATAAACTTCAGCAAGAAGCTGCTCGAAGGAGAATGGGGTCAACAACTGCACTGCAATATTGTCATGCGAGGCGAATTAATGAGCAGTGCTCTCAGTTGCGGAAGATTGTGGCTAATGAAAATATACATCTCCAGTTAACCCCTTTATGAATCCTTTTGCATATTATTAGTTAAATTGTTGGTGAGTAGAGAAAATTTCAAACGAGGTCTGTGTGATTCTTCCTGAATTTTAACTTTATAGTATTGAAATATAGAAAATATTTCATGAGGTTTGCCACAAGTTTTGTTGATGGTGTTGGCCTGCAAGCTCAATACAAATCTGGTAGTCTACAATTAGTCGAGTGCCTGTCTATGAGATGCAACCCTTAATAAAATGCGAATGCAGGAAAATAATTATATTTAGTTCAAAGATGCCAGTGTTAACCATGATGAATGCTCAGTTTACAGCGTGAGAGGACAAGATTTTAGCTGCCACTGACAAAGAAGCCATCTTCCACTACAGCCAGTTGAAGTTCCTTATTTTGAGATAAAAGGAGAATCCATAGACCTGGGTGGATCCTATGAGCTGGTACAATGCTTTACATTTTCCTTGACCTGAAAATTTTGGTTTTAAAGTAATACCCAACATAAAGGAAGTTAGCATAATCATTCTAATGTATGATGATTTGTTATCATTGAATTGCCAAGGACTAATATATGTTGCTGATAATATAATTCCATTTTATGGATTTTTCAGAGAGCAATTGATAGATCTTTTCTTCATTCTTCTCTCATGCAGGAGGAAGAAAGTAGAGATGGAAAACTTGTGAAAAAAAAATGGAATTTTGATCATCATCCTGAATGCAGAAATCTACTTGTAAGCTCCGTTATATTTTGATGCAGAAATATTGGTAAGAAAAGGATAAGAATAGGATGATGGCGATCATGAGAGAGTGGATCACCAGAAGTATTGTTTGAGTGCTAGAAAGAAGAAAACCAATTTTTAATCACCATGACAAGATACTCTATGAAAGGAAGACATGTTGGAGCCTCCATAAAATCAAAAAGGCAACAGGCAACATGAATCAAAGCTCAAACATCTATAAATTCTACACAGGTGAGCACCAATGAACGATGAATTTTTGTCGTTCAATCTGACTTCATATAGTATCAACTATGATGATTAATATAGCCCTCATGAAAAGTTATAGTATTAGAAAAGTTTGACTTGAAAGTAAACTTGTGGATAACTTGAGTATAGACACATTTGGCAACACTCGTGATAGAGTTGACATGAACAAATTGAAGGGTACTTGTTCGGTGAGCATTTTCAGGAAAAAGTACGAGGGTCAAAAGATAAATGAAAAAACTGATGTGTGTGTCTTGCAAATAGTTCTCCCGCATGATTTTTTTTTCTTATTTTTTTTACCATTATTCTCTCATGTTCTAATCTTTGACTGGCCTCCATAAGCTCTTCAATACTTAAGATGTTTCCACCAAATTCAAGGGACATTTAGTAAGTTTGATGACACGAAATTTAATCTTACAATATGTCCTCGTAAACAAAGAGCCTCTTCCATGTTTCGATGCTAGATTTCTGGTGGTAAAAAGGTGATTCGTTCGTTTAACAGTTTCATTTGTTTGTCTCAGATTAATACAGAAGAGATAAATTACAGATAACTATTAACCTTGGATTGAATAGTGCATGGAGAAAGATGGATACCCAGTTACTAATTAGAACTTAACTCAGATCTTATAATGACAACACAACACTATCCTATGCTATTGAATTATTCATCCTTTGGGGACTTCGCCCCCTGATTCCTAGTACCATGGAAGGAATTAACTTCAGCAGCTTTAACACATTGATCTCCATGCTTTGAAATATGATGAAAAGCAGCGTGTCTTAGTCTACATCCACTAAACTCAATTTGTCTTATTGATAATGCTGTCAAAACCATGATGCCTAATTATTCCAACCTAGGCTTTGATCGACATTAGATGGAGGAGGAAGAGTAAATCATCGAGAAGGTAGTAGTCAATGCTTCACTCAATGAGCTAACCTCACTAAAAAAAACTTAAAGGATGGGGTCAAAACCATGATGCCTAATTATTCCAACATAGGCTTTGATTGACACTAGATGGAGGAGGAAGAGTAAATCGTCGAGAAGGTAGTATTCAATGCTTCACTCAATGGACTAACCTCACTAGAGAAAAACTTTCTTCTTGCACTTAGGAGAGAGAAAGAGAGTAATTATGAAGAGATCTAGAGTGAAAAAGAATCCACCTTACTCTTGCAAAGAGACTGTAAAGAAATTCATTTTCAGAAGAAATGAAGAATTAGCTAATATTTGTTCTAAAACTATCCTTCAAATGATTTAGAATGATAGCTTTATAGACTTAGAGAACAAGTTAAAGAGTAAATGATCTTAAAAAATTATGCTCATGCACCTAAGTATATATGCTACTTTAATAAAAATCCAAAAATTAGAATAAGTCAAATTATGAAAGAAGTATATTTGTCATGTTTGCTTTCCCGTAATATCTTTTTTCGAATGCTTGATTTATCATAATGTAGATTTGGCATGCTTTTTGAGTTATTTTGGTTATCATGCCAAACTCTTTGATTAGATAGATGAGACCATTGAGTGATCAGAAATGTTGAGCAAGGGGGTTGAACGAGCCCAATGTGGCAAGTTAGGTTTGATTGGCTAGGCAAGCCAACTAAAGCTAAGCTGAGGTTCATAGTTTGAAGGCTTAGTTTTGACCCTTGTGCAAGTCAGTCCGATCCTTTTAGCACCCTCAGGATGCAATCGATGACACTTGCATCACTTGCACGATGACTCTATTAGGCTTTACTTCTTTGAGTTGTGCTAGACATGCTCAACTCTTAGCAAGCTTAGTTAGGTCAAACACATAATCAAGCCAAACCTAGGTTAGGTGGTAGGGAATTTAGCGGAATGGAGCGCGTGTGAGTCATGTCTTGCCAACATGGCAACATGTCAAACACAACTCAAGACTAGACCTATTATATATACTTCCACATCGTAAATATTTAAAATGCTCATTCTTTTCAATAAAATAAATAAAGTTATAGATATACTTCTACTCCTTTTTAATAAAAAAAATTTAAAAGATTTTAAAACATATATTAAATTTCTACTACAAGTACTCTCTTTCTCACGTTCACTTTCATCCAAATTCATTTCTCCTATTTCATAATCTCATTACTAATATTATTTATTCTAATCATCTTATTTATCTTTATTGTCGTGGCATCTCTTCCTCAATTATTCTCTTGTATTTTTCTATTAAATTGGAATCTTGAGACTAGGATTTAAATCAGCCTTGTTGACGAGAATATTGGTATGTCACGTATGTTGTGAGGACAAGGAAAGGAAAGAACAGTGGATTCGAAATGTTGCACAAAGGTATACATACGTTGCACTATGGCCTTTAAAGACGTTATATATACTATTCACAGTATATTGTGGATGATCCTGTCCGGAAGTTGAGTCGGACGGACCGCCGGATGAGATGACGAGAATGTTAACTGAATCACGACGTCCTGGAGGGAGGTGTGCTGAGACGGCCTTCGTGTTAACCGAGTCTTCAAAAGTCCTCTGGTCAACGCTACCTGCAGCCAGCGATCGGGTTGACCTGGCCCCCGGTACCCCGATGCTCGAGGCAGATCCAACGAATATATGAGCACCAGACTAAACCATAAAATAATGAAATGCGTATGAAATATGAACGGAAAACGTACCCTGGCCCAGGGACTCCCTCGGAGGGGACGTGGCTCGAGTTGTCGCGACCCGGAAGAGTGGATGACTCCGATCAGGCTGGAGAGCTGGATCTGACGACGAGAAGTTGAACGAAGCATGGACCCGGAGGACGAGCTGCAGGTCGGGATATAATACCGGTACGCAAACCGGGACACGAGATCGGTACGCAGACCGGGATAAGAAACCGGTACGCAGACTGGGATAAAAGACCGGCACACAGACCGGGATAAGACATCGGCACACAGACCGGGATAAGACACCGGTACGCAGACCGGGATAAGAGACCGGCACGCCGACCGAGATAAGAGATCGGCTCGCAGACCGGGATAAGAGACCGGCACACAGACCGGGATGAGGTATGGGCATGCAAGCAAGAATACCACATAAACACGCAAGTTGAAATACCACCACCGCACGAAGGCCGGAATACACGATGGCTCGAAGGTCATATCAGTGCTGAAAGCGCACAGCGGCGTGGACCGGATACCGCATCGACGTCAAAACTATACGGCAGCGTAAGTCGGAGCATGGCCACAGCTGTGCAGTCAGCGGAAGTCGTGAATCGGCCGACGGCGGCTACTAGTGTGCGCTGGAAAATGACGGCGGCATGCACGAGCGCGAGAAAAATGGTGGCTCGGCTGCGGCTCCGGCGAGAGGATGAAAGGAGGAGGAGGGGCGGCGCAGGAAGGACCCGGCGACAGCGAGATCCTCCGGCGGGGCAGCGCCGAATGGGGGTGGCAGCGGCGGCATCACACGAGGAAGCGAAACGGCGGAGGCATTTGAGACCGGCTCGCGTGGGTGAGGAGAAGGGCAATGGCCGGTCTGCCCGGCGACGGCATGGCGCGGAGGACGAAGGAAGCAGCACTGTCGTCGCCGGCGTCGAGAGAAGAAGGAAAAAGGGGAGGATGGGCGGTCTTCGGGCCGGCGGCAGCGCAGCGAGGAGAAGGAAGATGGTGCTGACGCCGTCATTGTGGGGAGGAAGAGGAGAGGGCTGTCGTCGCTATGGTCGGCGCTGCGAGGAGGAAGAAGAGGAGAGGCTATCGCCGGCGTTGCGAGGGTGGTGGCGAGAGAGAGGGAGCGGCACAGTGAGGAGAGGGAGAGGAGGAGAAGTGGGGGCCGGTGGCAGCTCCGGCGAGGCACCAGGGAAGGAGGAAAGGGCTGGCTTCTCTAGCGGCGGCGCTGTGAGGAAGAGAAAAGGAGCAGTAGCGTCGCATCGGCCCGGTGGTGAAGTCGCGAGGAGGAAGAGGAGGAAGGAAAAGAGATGAGGCCGGCGGCCGGCGTCGTCGCCGGCGAGGAACTCGAGAGGGAGAAGCAGGTGGCGGCGGCACAAATCCACCAACGCACGAACCCCCTCTCTACAGTAGTTCCTTCCACCTCTTAAAGCCTATCCGGAGAAAAGACCAAAATGCCCTTTCATTTCCCTTTAATCTCTTCACTGCCCTATACCCATATCCATATCAGTGGACAATATTTCCAAGTTCTCTATTGAGTGACATGGTCTCCATTGAGTGGCATGTCCTAGAGTTTGATGGAGGATGATGTCTATCTAACTATACGAATAGTTCTGATCAGATCTAAGTGTTACATGTTGTTTGGCTTGGCCTAAGTCGAGCAGGACATAACATGAGTTGGTTTGAGCGAACGCTCGATCGAGCCTGGTATCGATCAGTGCTCGACATAGCCAATTGACACCTCTAATCACCACCTAATTTTACAAAGGAATCAGTCTGTTATGCCCTCTTGCCCCAGTAACAGAGAAGCAAGCAAACAAACAGAACGAAAACTTACAAAATTAACTAAACTAATGAATACAAGTACAATATAATTAATTACATGAACTCACAACGCAACATCAATTATTAAAAAAGAGTGCACAAAGAATCCTCCAAGGAGTCAGTTAACGTCCTCCATGGAGTGACTACCAAATCCATCACGATCTATAAGAAAGGGAAGGATGGCATGCGCCACATCTCAGTTGTGAAGAGGGTTCGGCCCTGTCGGCACCAGCCGCTTCTCCACGCCGTATCTCAGATCGATCTCCTCCCTGTCTGTTGGTAAAGGCGGTGAAGGCTGGAGCTGCTCGCCAGGCGGCGGCTGCAGGAGGCACCAGGAATGCGGCTCCGGTTCACGGCGGTGATCATTGGAAGATGCCTGAGAGAGTGATAGCGCGATCAGGAACGCAATTGCCCAAAGTCTGGGAAGAGGAAGGGAAGAAGTCCTCATGGTTCTTTCTGTGGGAGGCGACCATCAAGAGCAGAATGGGTCGTTGGGTGGTTGAAGAGAGAGAGAGAGAGAGAGAGGGAAGTCGGGGTGATTTAAACGCCAAGGCAAGAGACCCATGAACCTCAGTAAATGGACGCAGAGAATGAAAGTAAAGTAGTGCTCTGCTCTCCTCTCTGGATTCTGAAGCAGGATGATGGTGTGTTTGTAGTTGGAGTTGGACTTGTGTTTGGACATTGTGTGGCAGGGCACAGAGCAGTGCAGTGCGGTGCAGTGGAATATTTCTGCTCATTTTAGTCAGGCCTGACTGAGGACTTGGTGGTAAAGGTCATACGCTAGCCTACTGATAAGGACTTCCAAATGCAGAAAGAGGAGAGAGATGTCATTTTGGGGAGATTGGGAGTGTGACTTTGAAAAAGATAGAAGAGGTTATGCATCAAGTGTATCTATTTGCCAGATAGCAAGAACAGATGATGAAGCTCTCCTTCCCTTCCACGTGAAGGTTGATATCTGGTGGATTTGGGATCATAGAACGTGGCTTGTGTTACAAGCCAGATGTTAACAATGATGATGAAAGAGGGTGGAGGTTGGATTTAGTGACCTGGCCTAGTTTGTGTCGCATTGAGCACAATCTGCTCCCTAGGTGCGACTGAGCCATAGGATTTTTTTTTTTAATAATCTAGAGTATTTGGGCCTTCAGTCCAATCATAATTTATAAAATCATGATATATACAGGAGCAATTTGGGATTAGGATTGAATGGTAGAATTATACAGTCCTATCAAAAAACGCTTGAAATTTTATGATAATTAAAAAATATTTTAAATATTTTAATAATTTAATATATACATGCGGCACTCGATACCATAGGTAAATCATAAATACTTAGATAAATTGCTAAACACTTTGCTGTTGTACCATATCAAGAGAGGGTAATCTGAGTGATAAAAAAAATAATAAATCAAGAAGTACTGAACTTGAGACAATCAATTTGATTTCATAAAAATTTTTTATCAACCATTAAAGTAAATTAAAAAAAATGCTCACAGCGAATATCCGATAGGTGCACTTTCCATTTGAAAAAAATCCGTACAAATATAAGGTAGTTAGGAGATGATAACTTGACGTCCTCTGTACAGTAGCCCGGGCAGGCAGGCTAAGTGATAGGGCCCTTTCTAATGGGCCAAATACAACTAACGGCCCGTTTCTCCCTGTAGCAATTAAAGGATGCCGACCCCCAGAGCGGAGGAAGTAGAGGTAGGCCTCGCGCTGCGGGCGAACAGACTGGGCGAATCAAGAGGAAGGTAGCGAAAGATCGATTTTGAACTTCTCAGTCGAACCATTGAGAGAGCGGGGGAGGAGTCAGAAGTCGCCAATGGCAGGGGAGAGAGACATGGCCGACGAGACGAGGAATCAGATGATGCAAAACCTTTTCGGAGAGCAGTCAGAGGACGAAGAGGAAGAAGAGGAAGTTAATTCGGTTCACGAGGCGGCCGCCAATCACTCTGATTATGAATCGGTATACGTTTCTTTTGTTCAACAAACAACAAAAAAAAAAAAAAGGGAAAAGAAAACACGATGGAATTGTTTGTACCCCGTTGCCCTAATTTGTGATGCCTTTACCACACACACACACCCCGGATCTCTGTCATCCGGTTGGTGGTTTCGGAACGAATGTTGAATAGAAGTTCATATCTGCTGGTAGAGTTTGAATATTCAATTTCGTAGAAGACTGTAAATGTTGTATTGGCTTCGTCAATACAAGTCTAGGGCGGTGAACTTTGATTATTTTTTCATGGTGCGGGCAAGCTTATCTGTCTAAATCTTCAATTTGGTTTAGATTGTTAAAAATCTTCAATGTTGAACCTTGGCCATTAATGCATGTTATATTATGGGAATTAACTTTTAAATAGAGAAGGAGGAGGAGGAGGAGGAGGAGGAGGAGGAGGGAGAGAATTGTAGATGGGAAGGAGATAGGGAGATATACAGGAAAAAATGGTGATAACTTTGTTGCAAATGTAGAATGCCACCATTCTGTTGCTCCTCCATGTAGGAGTAAAGAACTGTAATTTCCAGCCTTGCTGAATCCTATGAAATAATAGAGAACGATCTTGACTATTAGTTATCATAAATTAAAGTTACATATGCTTTTCAATACCCCAAAGGGATAGTTAGAGAAAGTTATTAGGGGTTTTTCATTATCTTTCGACTTTGGTTTGCTATTGAACCATATTAGTATATCTGAATGGCTTTATCCTTCTCTTTCATTTTTGAATTCTAGGTGTTTGTATTAATAGCAAAATGAACCATCATTTTGTACCACAATATATGAAAAACATGATGGTGACCACCATAGAATTACTTGCAACCAACATTGTTACATGTTTGCTGTCATTGACTTATGCCCTCTACATGCTATAATTTTTGTGTTTTCCTCGCGGGGTATGCTTCTCACTATCTGGCAATGGCAAACATGTTACTAGCCAAATGCGGGACCTTGCCAACAGTAAGCTGGTTGGCATGGCCTTTATTGGACAGATTTATACCGAAGAATTTACCATTAACATTGTTATTGTGGACTGGCTGGGTGATGATGGATAATCAGTCTTATTGTGGTCAGTAGTTCCATTACTTGGACACTTTGGTTATCCCTGCCTTGGTAAGGATATTTTGTGTTATAAGATATCTAGATTCCTTGATCCCATATTCTGACTTGAAACTTGATAGCTTGACATCTTGATCCATACTGTGTCAAATATTCATACCTGTATTTGAGTAACATATATCAATAAAGTTAATCATAAAATCAATAAATGGTAAAACAAGACATAATAACCACATGACATGAACTAGTGGGGCAGTAATCTAATTGAAACCCTGAGCAGCTTATAGGGACAAAATGATATTTTACTAACTATTTATATTCCTTGTCATATGTGGCACTTGTAAATGAAAGATTATTCAGCAGAATTGTTGAGCAATTGCAAATTCTTTGCTCATGATTGCATATTATGAGATAATAAATGCCACTGGAAAAATCTTATCTCTTATGAAATAAATTGGGAACATACACTTGCAAAATTCATGGTTGTTTTAATAACCGTAACCCTAGAGCTTTACTGTAAACTGAAAATTAATTGCACACCTTCTTTATATTGATAACAGTGAATGAACTGTTGTAGTACACGTCTAACTGAGAAATGCTGTGCTGTATGTTGTGCACAATTTGATAAATACTGAAACTGAGTAGACAATTGTAATGATGAATAATCTTGTTATTGCGGTATTGTGATTTCACTCTTCCTTCATTGCTTCACTTTCCACTTCTTTGACTTTGAGTCTTAGAGGATACTTCAACATTTTCTTAGTTGACTTATTTCTTCAGGATGAAGGTGAAGGTGAGGCTGAGAATGATGGTGATCTTGAGGCTGAGAATGATGGTGAGGGTGAAGGTGAGGCTGAGAACTATGGTGAAGGTGAAATGGAGGGGCAAGGTGAGGTTGAAATGGAAAGTGAAGCTGAAGCTCATGATGTTGATCTTGAGCAAGTAGAGAGTGAGGGCGAAAGATTCCAAAGTTCTCCAGAAAGAGGAATTAGTTATGAGAAGATGGAAAGTGAACCAAAAGATGGAGAAAGTGAGGAAGAAGGTTATGGACAAAGGGTAACGACCAGCAGAAGAAGAGAAGTGATGGCCAGTGAGTCTGAGGAATCTGAAGATAATCGATATGCTGATCATGAAGATGAAGAGATTGACTCTGATCAACCCAGGAAGTCAAGGTGAAATATCAACTAAGGTTTTGTTCACACTTTTATTTTGTGGCAACGTTTTTTTTCCTTCATATTTTGAATGTATTCTCAGTTCAGGTTCATTTGGAATTTGGCTTTATTTACTAAATTAGTAGCAATATAAAGGTTAACACTATATTCAAGATGATTGACATATGTTTAAAGTCAATGCTTCAAAATGTCTTAGTGCTCCAATTGTTTGATTCTTTCAAGGGCTAGTTTGGATGTTTGGTCATTTCAATACTGTTATATGGTGTAATAGAACCTTTTTCTTCTAATGTTTTTCAGTGCCTCTCCAGAAAAGGGTAACCATATTGTGTCGAACTTCTCTGTAAACAGAAAATCTATTATTTATCTGGATCTGTACCCTATACACATTTATGCTGATGACTTTGTTTTCCTTAGATTACTGATTTAAAATTGTCTCAAAGCCTGCTCTGGTGCATTCTTATGAAAGGTTCTGCTTCTGAGGCAGGTCAATGGATGAGCAAAAAGATGAAGAAGTTGTTCGTGATGTATTTGGAGATTCTGATGAGGATGAACAGGCTGAATATGGTGGTCAAGATGAAATTGAGCATGATTCACATGTGAGAGTGCAAAAACTTACTTATTTCTTTTGATTGTTTCTAGAAACAAAGATATTTTGTAGATATGTTTTTTGATATGATTGGTTTAACCAACTCCACCCCTCTTGTAAATAGCTTTTTGATTTAAATAAGCTTTTTCCTCGTCATGAGATTTCTTTGTCTGGGATCTATGTGAGATAGATATCCCTTTGTGCCATGTCATTTTTTTTTCAACTGGCGTCACATCAGTTGAATTGGTGTTTGAATTCAAAATGATATCTGGTGTATGTATATAGTTTTGCCTTAGTCATGTTAGGATAATTGATTGTTTGTTATATTGTTAGTCCAAAGCAAGAATTTATAGTCATTTGATCTCTTTTATCTATTTATTTATTTATTTATTTTTGTCAATGTAAGTGTTTTTCCTGATTATTTTGTGCCAGAGATCTCCTGCAGAGGAGGAAACAAACTATGAACAAGATCTAAAGCCAGAAGATATAGTGCCTGATGAGGACATGCAATATGGAACAGAGGATGAAAATTTTGACGATAAACCTAAAGAAAAACCAGTTGGCCCCCCATTGGTTTTGGATGTTCCTTTGCAACTGCCACCTAGCCGACCTGATCGGGTGAGTTATTGTTACATTTGTTTTAGTTGATGTCACAATTCTACGCCTCCTGAGATAACACTTCATCGTATGGTGAAATGAACTGTATTTGGTGAATAATTGTAACTCATTGTTTCCTAGAATGATGCTTATTGTCTTTTTTCTAATGATCTTGAGGTCAAAGATCATGTCATTAGGTCACAATTTTTTTGCATGGTTAATATCTGCCAATGTGGTTCTCTTTTTTTCCTCCCCATGAATACATTTGATGATAATCCACAATTTAGCATATAGATGTAATCTAAAAAACTTGAATCTGCTTTCTTCTCCTATCAATCTACATTATCTACTGTCATATGTTTCATAACTTATGCCCACAGAATGACTTGTTTAACAGATATATATTCTTTTTTTTATTCCTCAGATGAATGTCATTAAAGTTTCTAACATCATGGGCATTGAACCAAAGCCTTTTGATCCTAAGACATATGTTGAAGAAGATGTTTTTGTAACTGATGAATCTGGTGTGAAGAAACGAATTCGCTTAGAAGACAATATTGTGCGCTGGAGAATGGTGAAGAACCGTGATGGCACAGTCTCTGTGAGCAAAAACTTTCTATTCTGAAATATGTTACATGAGCCTTGAATAAGATGAATGTGTTAATTTCTCTCCCTATTCCTTTTCTTTACTTTCTTCCTTGTCAACTTCACAATTGGAGGTCTCCTAGATTAGTAAATTACTATCACAGACAATAGTTGCTTCTACTTCTTTCATCTCGGCAACCTCAAGTATCATATGACCTCATGTTAGAAGTTTCCATGTTAGTTCTCATAACTAATGTTTTAAACAACATTATATAGTTTTGTATCTTTTTTATTATAATTAAAATTATATTACCTTAAACCAAAGATCAAAGTTATGTGCTCTATAAAAAACTGGCTCATTTTTTAAATACCTTATCTTATAGCAAGCTACACTTCCTAGGATCTATCTAAAATAATTTTAAAGAATTATGAGGTACACAAGGCCCCTACTTTCTTTGAAGGCCCAATATTATCAAACCATTTGGTATACATACAGATAGGAGGTACCATACAACCTGATATAAATCCTTAGTCCCACCACTAAGATTCTATATGTATTTGAAGTCTCTGAGCTTGATAAAATATCCTGTTAAGGGATTATAGTTTCATACTAACAGAAATGGGAAACATTGTCTTATGTACTTTTTTGTTGGTCATGTATTTCTGCAGTATGAAAGTAATGCAAGGTTTGTGAGGTGGAAAGATGGAAGTCTACAGTTGTTGATTGGAAATGAAGTTCTAGACATATCAGTGAATGATGCACATCATGATCAAAGCCACCTTTTTCTTCGACGTGGAAAGGTGCAGAATTGTTATCCATGCCTTAAGTTTGTTATATTAACCAACAAATGATTAAAGTGGATGAATAAAATGCATGTTTAATTTTTCCTTGCTCCAATAGGGTAGGTATTTAGAATTATTATTAACCATTATTGACAATCTTTTAAATACTTTTATTTGCAGGGAATTTTGCAATCTCAAGGCAGGCTCTTACAAAAGATGAGGTTTATGCCATCTTCTTTGTCATCTAAGTCCCACCGTTTATTGACTGCTCTTGTTGATTCGCGTCATAAAAAAGTTTATAAGGTGAAGAATTGTATTACGGAGATTGATCCAGAGAGAGAGAAAGAAGAAAAAGAAAAGGTTAAGAAACTACTCTTATATCTTGATACTTTGTTACTGGAATTCTAATTATTACCTTTTGGACTATGGTTTCTTTTGTAGTAAATATATTTGATGGCATACACATTAGAAATTTTATAACTATAACTAATGCATACTCATCCTTCTTTTCCCTAAGAAAAAAAACCACTGCATAATATTGGGGGCTGCGTGCCCTTCACTTTGGGTGTGGTTCTGGCTTCGTGATTTCCTTGTACATGGTAAAATTTTGTAGGTTGTTGGCCAAACTATTAGAGCCAATGCACTTCTTCATAGGAAAAGAGAAAAGGTTAACCGCAAGTATGCACAACCTGCCCATAGAGGAAGACAACTCTCTCCAGGGTTCTTGGAAGATGCACTTGATGAGGTCTGTAACTTCCTGACTATTTTTTGTTTTTGTTTTTTTGGTTGGCTCCATGGAATTAATAAGTCATTACAGAATTTTCTCTTACTGTGAAATTCATCACAACTGATTGCATAGTGGATGTATGTTCTGAACAATACCCTGGTAAAAAAAATTAAGCTTGTATCAAAATGTGCTCTATTTCACAACCATTAATCGTGTTCTTGTTATCTCCCATTTGGAGGACTCTTTGGCACTTCCTGACAGTTGATCTCTGAAAATAATGTTGATAACACTTTGTGAAGTGTGCTCAGTGCAACTTGTGCTGTCATAATCTTCTATCTGTAGTTAATTTCTAATACCTCAATGTGCTATCATCATTGTTGTACTTTATCTTCTCATGTTTAATGGTTTTATGGAAGTGGAGCCTTGGCGCAACGGTAAAGTTGTTGCCATGTGACTAAAAGGTCACGGGTTCGAATCCTGGAAACAGCCTCTGCAAAAAGCAGGGTAAGGCTGCGTACAATGGATCCTTCCCCGGGATCCCGCATGGCGGGAGCTTCGTGCACCGGGCTGTCCTTTTTTTTAATGGTTTTATGGTTTCCTTTATGCTTTACAAGGTTTACTCTTGGCGTTAGCATTTTTTTTATTAGTTTGTAATATAATGTTTGAATATATTATTTTACATTTTTTTTTTCTTTTTTTTTGTTTCTGACTTGTTTCATTATTTACTCTATTGTTTCAGCAATTGAAACATTCAGAATAATCTCAGTTATTCTGTCTGTTTTTGTTGTTCTTACTAGCATTACAGTTGATAAACTGGAGAATCAGGTTGGCCTTGACATGTCATTTGTATATCAAAAGTGTATTCAGGAAATGCATTCTACTAAACTATGAAAGTAGTTCAGTGATTGCTGACACGCATCTCAAGATTCCTTTGAAAAACAATTTTGTTAGTTAACGTAGGATAAAGTGTACTTGTAAACATCTTTCATTATTGTGAAACAGTAATAGTAATATTGTAACTAAATAAATTAAATATTATTAATTGAATTATAAAACAAATTATATTTGCCACTCAGATTTTTTCCTAACTTTTTAGATGCATGTTTTAAAAATGTAGTTATTTTAATGATGGGATTATTAGTTTGTATTTTATTATAAAACTATGTTATTAATAGTTTGTATTTTATTATAAACCTATTGCTATAAGATGTTATATTTATACCTAAATGATAAAGAATATAAATTTTTCGACAATGATACTATTTACTTCATATGGCATGATGATTCTAATGTTATTAATTGATGATTATTTCTAATTGCTAATATATCATATTTTAAGAATTTAATCAATTTGTATTATATAAAAATAATATTATTCATACAATCAATTATTTTTTTTAAAAAAATGTTAACTTTCTTAAAATGTGTAGTTTGTTCTAATGGTTACATAAATCTTGATGACATTATATGATTACATATTATTTTAGTGATTTATTGTTGAACTAAGCAATGAATATTTTGATTCGTTTACTGAAGATTATTTTAAGATATTTTTCTGTTTTTTGTTTATCAGTATTATTTGCATATTTATAATCCCACCCTAATAGTTGGGACAAATACAACTTGATGGATAGTAATGATGAATATTATTTACAGAATTATTGATATATAGATAATAATTTATCATTTAAAATTTATTTTGAGGCAATAAAACAAAAGTAATTTATATAATATAATAAAGTATGAATGTTCCATTATTTGTCTAATATTGATATTAACTTTTGGAAGTAATTTTTTTTGGGAAATAACTTTTGGAATGCAACTTCTCATCTGTTTTAGAAAAGCCACTTTGAGCATGCAGTGGTTTGAGCAAGGGGATTTGAGGCATCTGTTTACTGAACACTATATCAAAGCACCTTGGGAAAGCCTTCTCAAATCCAACCTTTGTCTGTGCATGCTTTCTCCCTTTGTTGCCATGAGGTCTTGCATAAGATCATTTTGTATGAGCAACAGCTCTTATGTTTATTCCCTTGTAGAAACAATCATCTTTGCTTCACTTTTATATTAGTTTAATTATCTTAAAACTCTAATTCCATTGCCATTTACTATGAGCCACAGCTGTTTGATATGACTGTAGGAAGATGAAGCGGAAGACTATTACAGTTCTCATCGAGGTTCAGCTCGTAGTCGTTTTGAGGAAGACTTGGAAGCAGAAGCAAGGGCTGAGAAACGCATAATTAATGCAAAAAAGGTTAGAATAAGAAATGCAATATTGTGCAACTGCCATTTGTCAAATCCTTTTTCTTTAACCTTATGCCTCCAAGTTCTGTGATTTGTCAGTCAAATCTACATACAAATAAACCATCCTTATCTGCTGCTCGCTCATCAAAGAGACCGCTTGAGGAATACTCTGAGAGTGAAAAAGAAGAATCAGAATATGAAAGTGAAGGTGAAGAGATTGAGAGGTCTCCAATGGGTGCAAGGGAAGATGAGCAAGAAAATGAAGATGAATATGAAGAAGAGGTAGATGAAGAAGCTGCTGATGCTATATCTCCATCAGAAGAAGAGGAGGTAAGAATAACAACCAAATAAAATTTATCATTAGTACTTTCTTGCACCTTTTTTAACTATTAAAAAAAACAATTTCCAAAAGTAGATGGCTTATTGAAGTTATTTATTTGACGAAAAAGGAAAATTCTTCTTTATAGATGAAATTGCTGGTTTACAATATTGCTTCTATAGTTTATTTTATCTAAATATCTTTTTCATAGTATTTAGTTTATTATATGTAGCACCTATGAAGTTCAAAACAATGAGTTTAATGGTGTTGGTATTAAGAAGTAAAAAGGGGAGAAAACTATTAAAAAAAGGGGCATCCTAGTGCATGAAGCTCCTACTAATATGGGGTCCCGGGGAAGAGTCAGACCATATTGGGTGTATTGTATAGAGCCTTACTTGCATTGCAAGAGGATGTTTGACTCAAACCCGTGACCTCCCAATCACAAAGTAGCAATTTTACCGTTGCGCCAAGGCTGCCTAAGGGAAAACTATCTATTGGATTAAAGTTAGAGAAATTAAATATAGAGATTTTAGTAATATTAGATGTGTAAAAGATGATAAAATGTTTTTTGTGATGACAATGCAATTACTTAAAGATGAAATTTAATGATCATTCTATGAAAGTTATAGTTTTGGAGGTTGTAAATGTCACCTTAGAATTTGGAGCTTTTTTCGTCATATTAACCCCAAAAGTATGGAGCTAAAGTCATTTTTTCCTACGGGATCTTAATTACCACCACTTGGCTTTTAATTCGCCTTTGGACATTAAATAAATTGTGGATAATTTGTTTTCCTCTCTTTGAAACAAGGGACACTTTTGGTTCTATGCATGCTTCAAATAATTTTATCCCATGTTACTATATCTAGAGTCAATTATTTTTTATGATGTACTCCTAAATCAAGGTTCAAATGGATTAGTGACCAATTTCTAGGTTTCATTGTAAACTTATTTGGTTACTTCCAATTAGACGTATCAATAGTTCAAAGTGGACTTGAAGTAGCACATTTATTGCTTTAAAGAAATTAAAAATAGGTAAAATTGTAGATTCAAATGATATTCTTATTGTAGTTTTGATGAGTTTAGGAATGAAGGTAGACAGGTATTCAACAAAACTGGGTGATAACTCATTCTTTGCCTCATGTATAAAATTTAGTTCATGCTTTTAATATTTAAGATGTATGATTCTCTAGAGTAATAATGTATTTCGTTTCTAGAAAAATAAATCAAACAAAAACTATAAAATTAAAATTAGTACTACAATAATGTATAATATAATAAGAATTCAATCAAATTCAAGTTATTTTAAATATCCAATCTATCAAAAAATTGAGAAGATGCTAAATAAAAATGAAGTCCAATATTTTATTTAATTTTTTTGTTAATGATAATGATTCAACTCTTTAATGTTTGCTAAATAATAGGTAGAGTTTAGGAAAAATTATCATTCTTTCATATGACTAATGGGAGTTACATGTTCGAAAAATATAGATTTGATTATCATTCTTTTTAAAAATATTTAATGAATGATTAAAAACACGAAGTAACATTACAAAAATCAAATTGACAATTTTAAATATTGAATTAAATTATTAATATTAATATGAATATGATAGATAAAAAAATATAATTACTTGATATGGAGTTGCCAATGAATATGTGTCTGAGTACATAGAATGGTATATCTATATAAGGTTTCCATTCGCATTAGCAAGAGTATCCAACGCATGAGATTTGATAACGCTTTTTCAATGAGGCCCTATCCACTAATATTACAAAGAAGAAATCAATAATAGAAACTAAGGGCATCTGCAGTGGGAGATTTATAGCAGGCAATTTATGTTATAAATCTCTCAATATAAACCCCTCCTCCACTACATAGGTGGGGATTATAGTTTTTTTTTATAAACCTGTATCAAAATCTTGGGATCAGGTTTATAAAAAAAAAATAGTGGAGAGAGGATAGAGAGAGAATTTTGAAAGAAGTGGAGTTTTTAAAAAAGAGAGGTTTTATGATAATAGAGAATGATTTTTAAAAGAAGTAAGGTTTTTAACTTTTGATGTGACAATGATATGGCAGAACATAAACCTCTTTAAGAGGTTTACGATTGCGGATGTCCTAATATAATTAGATTAACTCTTCATGGACAAACTTGGGATTTGCGATCTCAGGTAAGGATCATGGGGTCCTTGTTTATAAGATATGAAGGGTCGTTTATCCTATATGTATCTAGATGAAGAAAAAAACATGTAAAGAAGGGTATCCTTATTTGTACAAATGGTACTCTGGACTTGGAGTGAGCATGAAGAAATAAATGGCACTTCTGTATCTTTTGAATTGCCCATAGCTCGAGAGGAGCTTGATGAACTTGAGGGTTGAAGGAAAACAGTTGATAGTTGAGATGGAGTGGTATGAGATAAAATATAATTACTACCCAGGAGCATTTAGTTCTACCTCCATTAAATGATATAATGGAAGAGAATATTTTATTGCTAGACATGCTGAATCGATTAGATTTGAAGCTTGAGAAAGTATAGGGAAATCAAAGAAAACTCTCATTAACTTAATGCAAGATGATTTAAAAGACTTAAATATTACAAGATATAGCCTTGTATCTGTTCACTGAAATGATAAACTCCATTGAAACAATCCCATATAGTTCGGACAATATTACTTGATGATGGTCATTTTAAAACTCTACCAACATGTGGCTGTTCATTGCATCTAACATATGGCTTGTGATTACTTCATGAGAAGATTGATTTAATATTTGACTAATATGTAAATAAAATAGTTTGGACTAATATGGCTTGACGATGTTGTTGATTATAGCCATTTTCCCTAAACGATGTTGATCTATGCTGTCAAGTGTGTTTTATATTTCTACTCGATATTATATACTATGTCCAAGACAAACTGTAATTCTTTTCAGTTCATTTGTTAATTATATTGCACGGAAAGAAGCTGTGGATCATGACTACCAGGTATAATAATATGAGAATCTAATTTGTGCACCTATCACTAAAAGTAAATATATCTGGTACAGCTTTGATCAACTTTAACAAAGGGCATAAGAATGACAACACTGATACAATTCATTTGGAATAAAAGTGAAACTTATGATCATGAACTTCGTAACTTCTCGCTCTAACTAAGCACACAGATTATCTTAAATTATCTTTAAGGCCATGACTAATGCCCTAGCTAGTTCTGTACTTACACATGACCTGTGATCTGGAAAAGAATTGCAAATAGCTAAATGATGGCTTGCAATATCAGCCATCCATAGACCACCTATTATTGGATCTAATCCTCCATGAAAAGTTAGAGATTCTGCATATTTTGACCAAATCAAGGTGAACAATGGGCCGCTTCCTCATCAAAACAAAGATAAGTTGAGAGCCTAAAGGTCCTGATTCAATGTAGTATTGAGCCTAAAGTTCAACTGACAATGTAGTATTGTACTATGTGATCTAGTGTTATGAATCAGGTCATATGATTGATAGTTGCTCTCATTGGAAACATTTATATAACTGTGAGTTTCAAAAGACTTGATAGTCGATACCATTCATTTCTTTTGAAATGCTTAATTGTTATTTTCTTGCTATAGGAGCCAAGAAAAAAAATAAAGGAAACTGGACGCAGCAACCTGAAACGCAAGGAGATCGAGTCAGATGAGGAGTCTCCTCCTAGAAAGACAGTTCATCGCAGAAAAGCAGTAGTATATGATAGCGATGAGGATTGAATACTTGTCATGGTGATTTCTCTGCTATTCAAATGTACATGCTTTATTATCCTAAAAGTCACACCAAGTTGCAGATGAGACCCAAACATTTTCATTCGAATTTGAAGATTGATCTGCCACTTTTACTTAGCTTTACAACTTAAATCACAGTGAATGCCTACCCAACCTTGAGAGACTGAGTTGCTCAAAATGCACTTACAGTGGCAGATACAGAATCTAAATTGCACTGGCATTGCGTTCATGATTACGAAGGCTTGGAGAATGCGTACCCTAATGCATTATTCTTATTGACTACTAATATTGAGGGCCAAACATGGGAACTCTTGGCAGCTCAAAATTATTGCTTTCATACTATCGCCATTACCCTCCTTTTTTTTTCCCCCTCAATGTATTCAAGATATCTCATCACTGATCAAACTGTTGAAAATATCATCCAACTGACTTAAAACTTGTAATTTTTGTATGCTAGTTTATATCTTATGCCAGTTTCAATTTATGTGCTATGTTTTCATTCTGGAACATATGATTTAATCACTGGTGATGATCCAAGTAGCCCAAACTTTATGAAAGACATTTGGTCTGTTTTTATAAATCTAAGGTACTTGCACTTTGTTAGATTTATGATTCGATGATGTAAATTTCTATTATAACTTGAAATTCTGTCCAATGTAGGTTAATTCTTATCCCCTTTTGACGCTTGATTAATATTTAGTTTCTTTGTATATATGAACACAACAATATTGATTTTTTGTTAAAAATAGATTGCTACTTCAATATTTATCTAATAAGAACTCTATGTTTATATGCGAATAGTTAAACGAGTAAGGATATTATCTAAACCTCTTTATGTAATTTAATTACTAATGATCATCAATTAGACAAACGGTTGAATCAATTCTACTGGGGATCTCGCTCAGAATCTCTGGGTCCATAGAGTAATAGTGCCTTTTCTATGGGGCCATGAAGTTGAACGTATCAGTGAAGACTTGTTCCTTCATTGTGCTTCAATTTGGAAGCTTGCTTTCACTTGAATGCATTACAAGTATCGTTTCCTCGTTCAGACACCGCTGAAAGCAAGGGCTTTTTCAGGAACTCTGTTTGGAATGTCCAAATCTTTTGCTCTTTTTGCTTGGCGTAGAATATCTGCGAGCAGCGTTTGGAACAGTGGATGGTGGTAGTTGTCTTTGCTGTTCAAGCCTTGATTTTTCATGCCAGTAATATGATGATCAGTCGAATATGAGCTGGAGGCGAAGAGAGTGGCATTTTACCATGCCGTACCAAACTTTTGAGAATTATCAAGAGCCAATTAAACCTTGATTTTTATTCAAGAGCACATTTTTTTAAGAATAATCTTTAGGTCTATTCCAACCCTAAATTAAAAATAATTTTTTTCTCATTTAAACCAAACCGAACTAGTCAAGACAATTTTTTTTAATTATTTCATGATGATTTTAAAAATTTTAAATTTATATTAAATTAATGTTATTCATTATAAATAATCTCTTATTTATAATTTTTAAATAACCTCCTCAATTTTATTTTAAATTTATGTCATGATGGCGATCTCCCAAATTTATCTATTTTTTTTTAATTTTAAGCCTTAATAAAAAAATTATAAATTTATAAAAGAATATTTATAAAAGTAAAAATATATTTTTAGTTTTTTTTAATCTTTTTAATAGTTAATTACAAGAGAAAAAAATGAAACAAAGATAAAAAAATTGAAAAAAAAAATTTACCTTGGTGTTGCTTTGGCAGAAGCAACTACCAGATGCTCCAAAGGTGAAAGATTTGAACTAATAGATTTCTTCCTCCCTTGAATTTCACTATGCCTCAAAACTTTGGACCTATAAATTATTTTACTTTTAGTACGATATCATATCTGAAGATAGACAACTCTAGCTCACTTTAGGACGATACCAAAAATTTCCTTGCACTCTTTTGATTTTATCCATGTTAAAATTTTATGATATCAAAAACATTTAAACCATCAATAAGTTTTAACCTCAATCCAAGAGTTCAGATCCTTAGTCCATAATTTTTTATTTTCTCTTGGTCCCTTCAATAATGTATAGGTCGGATTGCGATCGGAATCTAGTCAAAATTAGTTATGATCTCCCTTGAATTTATCTTCCCACTCAGGTTATAATTTGGTTCGAGGTAGGCGGCTGAAGGCCACTGACAGTGGACGAACTATATGACGCCGAGCAGGAGGGGCCCTGCCCACCGCAGGCGGCCCACCCACTGCAGGCGGCCCATCCACTGCAGGCGGTCTCTGGCGGTCTGTCTCAAACCAAACTATAACTTAGATAGAAAAGTGAACCCAAGAGAGATCGTCGTCAATTTTGATCAGATTTTGATTACGATCCGACATGCAAATTACAAAAAGGATCAGAGATTATGGACAAAAAGATCTTTACTCTCAATTCAAACCTTATTTAATAGGTTTCTTTTATTCTCTTAAGTGTCACCGTCCCCAAAACTCTTGACTCATGATCCCTATCGATTTAGAGATATTGTTTAAAAAATTCAATCTTCATTAATTAATTATGGCACAATATTATATATGAATTTAGACACCTCTAATTCACTTTAGTATAATACTAATAATTCTCTTGCATTCTTCTAATCTTATCCATGATAAATGTTAGGATTTTAAAAGCATTGAAACTATGATTGATGGACTTAAATAAATTAAATTCAAATTAAATTCAGTCTAAGCCTAGTCTAATAGGCCTTGATTCTCACCATGCCCAAAAACTTTTAACTCCGTATCTCTATCAGTTTAGAAAAATTATTAAAAAAAATTCAATATTCTTTACATTTGACCCTTATCTATAAATTTGATCAAAATTTATTGATAAATTTAAACCATAATTATTTAAGACATGAGACACCCAAAAATATAAGTGCTATGGGGCTTGAGGCGCATGAGATAAGGTGAGGTGCATGACACAATATGAGGTGCATGATGTAAGGTGAGCTGCATATTTTACCGAAGTAAAATGCTCAGGTATAAATTTTACAAGTCAAACATACATACAAAGTTTCTATCAAAATATTTCACTAATAAAATTAGAGCCC
This sequence comes from Zingiber officinale, assembly GCF_018446385.1. NCBI lineage: Eukaryota > Viridiplantae > Streptophyta > Magnoliopsida > Zingiberales > Zingiberaceae > Zingiber > Zingiber officinale. Next base: position 167,803,512 of record NC_055987.1, on the reverse strand, counting down.
ATAAAATATTAAACAATAATATAAATATAAAATTTACGAGCAAATAAATATGCTTATATACAATTCAAATTAAAGAAAAAACACTTCAAATATCTAAATCATCAAAATCTTCATCGTTTTTCTTAATCATATCATTATCATTATTGTTGGAGTAATCTAGGTATCCTACATTTTGATGTTTGGGTAAATATTTAAGTTAAGTTTATTGTCATATTTAATATGCATTGTGAGTATGCAGGATACAGGTACAACAAAAAAAGTCCAAGTGTGATCTTGGTAAAGGAGGAAAGTCCAAGGATGAGTCTTGACGGTGTCAGTCCAAGCATGTAGTCTTGGCAACGTAAGTCCAAGTGTGACTTGGCAATGGATGAAGTCTCGAAGGCACGACCTCTTGGCAAAGAATGATCTAACAATAATGACAAGACCGATGGAAGCTTCAGAAGGTAAGGCGTGAAGGATGGGGAGGCATCCGAGGGATGCGAGGTTGATGGAGGAGGTTAGAAGGCTAAGTCTAGGTTGTGCGGGCAAGGACGAGTGCATGAGAAATTGAGCTCAGGGTAAAATCCTAGGTTTAGGGTTTTACTGTAGCAATTACTATAGCAGTCGACTGATATTTTCATTAGTTGGCTGGTATCGAACAGAATGCCTCTGTTTGCACAACCCATGTAGAGCAGTCGATTGATACTTCCATCAGTCGACTAGTATCGAGCTGCTGGCCTGTAACAGTCGAATTCTACTTAGGACCAGTGGACTAGTTTTTTTACCAGTCGACTGGTGGTAAGAAAATAGCTCGGTGTTTTCCTCCCGAGCTCTATTTAATAGAGCTTGGGGTGCTTGAGCATGATTGACGAAAATAGAGGAGGTTAACCTTTATTAGAGTCTCCCAAGCCCTCGTGTGATCAGTGTGCTTGTATTCAAGTGTTTGTGGCGAGGTTTCTCCACCGACAAGGAGCTTGAGCTAGCCGAAGGTTTTCCGAGGAGTCATCCACCGACAAGTCAGGATCTTCCACGTTATGAACAGCCATGGAGTAGGAGTTTTATCTCTGAATCACGTTAAATCAATGTGTTAGGTTTGCTTTCTCTTATTAGTATTTGTTTTTGTATTTCGCTGTGCGTACTAATAAGTGTAGGAATCGATGTTTTGGGTGAGACGCTATTCACCCCCTCTAGCGAAGGTTCCAACAAGTGATATCAGAGCTAGGTGAGCTCTTATTGGACTAATCACAAAGAGAGCGGCTAGAGGAAGAAGAAGATGGAGTCGGAAGGACCGCTAGGATGAGATATTCAGATCCCACCTCTGTACGACCAAGACGACTTCAATTATTGGAGGATGTGGTTAGAGACATGGTTCCAAATGGAGTGCAACCATTGGATGACTTTGGAAGAACAATTCAAGACTCCAACGGATAAGAAGGGGAAGTGTCTCTGACCTTAGTATTGGACCGAGGAGCAAAGGGAGAAATCAGAGGCGGATAAGGAGGTAACAAAAATTCTATTGAATTTATTGTCTCCTAGCGTGTTGTTGAGTGTAGGTAATTACGAGAATGCAAGTGATATTTGGAGAAATATCATTGCATTCCATGAAGATCCAACAAAATTCTAAGGATTGGAGGAGCCCAAGGAGAAGAGCTCATTGGTCCAAGAGGAGAAGAACCAATCGGATGTCAACACGATCTCAACATCCGAGGAAGAGAGTGAAGAGGAAGAGGAGCCATCCAAGGAAGAGGAGATCTTGGAAGCTCAACCCTCCACCTCATCCACCAAGAAGAGCAGGAAGAGCCACATTCATTGCTTTGAGTGCGGGAAGATAGGACACTACAAGAGTAAATGTCCAACGCTCCAAAAGGTAAGGGATGTAAATCCTAAACTCACTAAAGTTGATTTAACTAATGTGAGTTGTAGGAAGAAAAAGGAGAAGAAGCACATTAGGTGCTTCACAAATAATAAGTGGGGTTACTACCACACAAAATTCCCAAGGAGAGAAGAGCTCAAAAAATTGACGTAGTTGAAGAAATGGGAAAAGAAGAGGAGCTCAAGTCAAGGAGGAGCTTCAAAGGTAAAAGGGAAGGTAATCCCTATTTTGAAGTTTAATCCAAACTCTAATTCTTATATGCTTGTTAGAAATAATGTAAATTATTTACCCAAGCATAATCATGGATTTAGGTACAATGATAGGAGTAGGGTTAACCTGGTAGATACCCCTAGGAAATCATGTACTAAGGGTATATCTAATAAGACCCAAACTACTTTGCCTAAGGGAAGGAAAGTGGGTGAAAATCTAAGCATAAATATTAAGAAGGGGAGACATGCGTAGGAAGGTGGGTAGGTTTAGGGATATCCAAGGTGGACATGTTGATTCAAGAGTTATAACCCTAGAATTGGAAAATCAAGTCTTGAAGGTAAAACTTGAGGAAATGGAGAAAGTTCTAGATAGGTTCATTATTAGGCCTAGAGGACTTGACATGTGTTTAGGTGGTCAAAGATCCAAAAATGTCAAATTGGGTCCCTCCAAGGCCAAAAGGAGGTCAAGTGTTAGGGTGACACATGACAATGGCAAGGGAGGAGTGACTAAGGGTAAGGAAGAATCATCCAAGGTCCATTATAAGAAATATACAAGGGTCACATATGAGTATGGAAAGGATGAGGTGCCCAACGTTAAGAAGAAGAAGTCTACTAAGGTACACCATGTGGGTGTAGCTATGGTAAATGAGTCACCTAGGAAGGTGGCTAAGCTTAAGAGTCCTAAGGGTAGGAAGAGTCTTTGGGACCTATGATAGATGGGTTATCAAATGTGCCAAGTGGTTAGGAGATGGACTTGAGTCTCTAACCTAATGGGTTGACACAATTAGGATGGTATCATGCATGCGAATATGACAATGGTGTCATATTGTATAAAAATTAATTTTTGATGTATACATGCCATATAAACCCATGCTAGGGAAGTATTGTGATTTAGTATGGGGAGATACATCAAGAGTAAGCCAAAACTAGGACTTTAGGTCAAGGTTTAATTGAACCATTTAACTAGTTTTGAATTTTATGTCAATCTTGAGATCGTTGATAAATATATTTTTTTATATATTTTCTCCAAGTAGACATTGGTAAAATAAATCTCTTCTCAAAATTTGAGAATTTTTGGAGGTCTGTGGAATTTCTGGTGCATTTATGAAAATTGGTCAGAAAGGTTTATTTTTACTAAAATAGAGTACCAGTCGACTGGTTCATATACCGGTCAACTGGTAATAGTTTTTTGAGCACATAAGGTCTCTGTAAGCTCGTTTTGAAGGGGATAGTCGACTGGGGTTAATGACAGTCGACTGAAACAGGCTAGAAGTGTTTTCCAACAATAGAAAATGACCAAAAGGATGATGAATATGTATGTAACCTTATGGGAGGGGGGGGGTTAATATATGATAATTATGATCATTAGAGGTTAAAGAGTCCAATAATTGAGAATTATTAGAGCTATTTTTGATGTGTGGCAAAGGGGGAGAAATGTTGGGTTTAAGTAGGGAACCTACACACCTTTGCAAGAAATCCTAGCTCAAGGGAGAGCTTAGGTGAAGGGGGAGCAATTGCTCATTTATTGGCAAAAGGGAAAAAGTTAATCTTTGCAGGAAATCCTAGCTCTAGGGGGAGCTTAGGTGAAGGGGGCGACTAGGGTTAGGTTCCATGACTTATGCATGAGTAGATATGTATGTTTATTTGCATTGTTATTGTATTTATGCTTCCCTAACTTAAACGGGTTGCCAAACATAAAAAAGGGAGAGATTGTTGGAGCAATCTAAGTACCCTAAGTTTTGATGTTTAGGTAAAGATTTAAGTTATGTTTATTGTTATATTTAATATGCATTGTGAGTGTGCAAGATACATGTACAACCAAGAAAGTTCAAGTGTGATCTTGACAAAGGAGGAAAGTTCAAGGATGAGTCTTGGCACTGTAAGTTCAAGCATGTAGTCTTGGCAACGTAAGTCCTAGTGTGACTTGGCAATGAATGAAGTCTCGAAGGCGCGACTTCTTGGCAAAGGAAGACCTGACAACAATGAAAAAGTCAATGGAAGCTCCATAAGACAATGCGTGAAGGATGGGGAGCCATCCGAGAGATGTGAGGCTGATGAAGGAGGTTAGAAGGCTAAGTCTAGGTTGTGCGGGCAAGGACGAGTGCATGAGAGATTGAACTCAGGATAAAATCTTAGGTTTAGAATTTTAGTATAGCAATTACTGTAGCAGTCGACTGGAGTTTTTATCAGTCGACTAGTAGTGAACAGAATGCTTCTGTTCGCTCAACCCATGTGGAGTAGTCGATTGATACTTTCATCAGTCGATTGGTATCAAGACGTTGACCTGTAATAGTCAAATTCCACTTAGGACCAGCGGACTGATGTTTTTACTAGTCGACTGGTGGCGGGAAAATAACTTGGTGTTTTCTTCCCGAGCTCTATTTAATAGAGCTCGAGGTGCTTGGACATGGTTGACGAAAATAGAGGTGGTTAACCCCTATTAGACTCTCCCAAGCCCTCGTGTGATTGGTGTGCTTGTATTCAAGTGTTTGTGGTGAGGTTTTTCCACCAACAAGTAGCTTGAGCTAGCCGGAGGTTTTTCGAGGAGTCATCCATTGACGGATTGGGATCATCCACTTTATAGGTAACCATGGAGTATGAACTTTATCTCCGAACCACGTTAAATCAACGTGTTAGGTTGCTTTCTCTTGTTAGTATTTATTTTTGTATTTCATTGTGCATACTAACGAGTGCAGGAAGCAACGTTTTGATTGAGACGCTATTTACCCCCTCTAGCAAACGTCAATGTCTCAACAATTATCACCTTATGTTTCATATTTGTATCAAGCTGAATCTTTATCGATTTCGTCAAGACCGATTTCATTCTCCTCTTCATCAATAAGTTGATTTGTAGCAGATTTTCTCTTAGTACCCTTTGATGTAGTTGTCCTTACATCTTTTAAAGAAGATGAAGTTCGAGATCTAAAAATGCAAGCATCCTCACCAACTCCAGAAGCTTATGCAACTTCAATCCAAGTCAAATTATCATCATCAAATACTAAATCAATTTCTTCATCATTGTTATCATTCAATCCCCTATCAATCATTTATTACTATCGTCTATCTTCTCCAACAAAACATGATTGACAGAACTATTAGAAGAAAAATTTTGAACTAATTTACCATTTAATTCCGTGAGAGAAAAAAAAATCAAAACTGATAACAGACTTATGAATTTAATTAATATTTGAATTCGAGATAGAGAAAAATAGAACCAATACAAGAAAGTTTCTAAATTAATTTATAATTTGAATTTGTGATGAAAAATAAAATAGAACCATTAAAGAAAAATTCAGAACTAATTTATAATTTAAACAAGTGATAAAAAAAATAAAATCAATAATAAAAATTTGAACTAATTTACAATTTAAATCTGCGAGGGAAAAAGTTTACCATTGTTATGATTAAACAAAAGGAGAAAATTATCAAAATTTAAAATAAGAAAGTATAGTCAAATCCAGAAGACCGATATTAATGTTATAGGCGAGAAGAGTTCATGTTTGAGAAGAAAAGTATATTGATTCTTTTAAGGGCAAGGAAGAGTCACACAGAGAAATAAATAGGAAAGGAGGGTTGATGTTGCTTTTTTAGGGGAGGGGAATAGTAAATGTCGCATGCATACTACATAATTAATTAAAAAGGTAATTAAAGTTATATACTGGATTTTTTTTAAAAAAATTTTATACTTAATTTGTATTTGTACATCTCACTTCAATGATGCAAGAAAAATTGAACCTCAAGCGCGCCTGTAACCTCTCACCTCTCAAAAGGCGAGTACTTAAGCAAGGTTCTTTCAAGCAGTGAGCCTGGGTGACCACCAATCACAAGAAGCTCACCTAGAAACTATAAATTAAATGAGTCAGATTCAGTCTAAACCTAGTCCAATAGCCTCACCATGTCTAAGAACTTTTAACTCGTGACCCTATCAATTTAGAGAAATTAGTTTAAAAATTTAGTCTTTTTTGCTTTTGATATCATTGAGTTTGAGTGTAATGACTTAAATGCTTATGAAATTCTGATATTTTAGCATGGACAGATTAGGAGAGTGCAAGGAAGTTAAAGTAAATTAAAAGTGTCTTGATTTAGATATGATATTGTGCCAAAAATAAAGAATATTGATTTTTTTTAATAGTTTCTCTAGACGGATGGGGGCCATGAGTCAGGAGTTTTTAGGCATGGTGAGATTCAAGAGAATGAAAAGAACATATTAGATTCGGTTTGATTGAATTTTACTTATTTATGTCTATTAATAAATTTTGATCAAAATTTTTTGATAACTTAAATATTTTTGGAATCTAAAACTTTAGCATGAATAAGACCAAGAGAGTGCAAGGAAACTATTGGTAGTCATATAGTGAAACAAACGTGTGTATCTTCAAATATAATACCGTGCCAAAAATAAAAACTAAAATTTTTAAACAATTTCTGAACACTATTAGGGTTATAAATCAAGAGTTTTGGGGCATGATTAAACACAAGGGAGTGGAAGAAATTTATTGGACTAAACCTTAAACCACTTAATCTTCCACCTTTGGAGCACCTTGAAGTTGTTTTGACTAAAGCAACACTTACACCTCTTCAATTTAAATTTTATAGATTTTTTTCTTTCACTTCACCGGCGACCCTCTTCATCCTCCACTTTTACATAATTTACTCAATTTCTTTCTCCTTTGTCCCCTATAACTAAGCATCTTAAAAAATATATAATGTAATTTTTTTTTTATATGAAAAGAAGGTGAAATCCCAATTTCCAGCAAGGGACGAAGAGTCTACTATCAAGGTTTTTGTCATTATTGATGTTGAGGTTTTAATCTTATTTAAAGACAATATATAGTCCAAAAATGAGAATGGGTTAATAATATTTTTAATCTTTATTTCCATTTCTCAAGTTTGAACTAAAAAAGTCATTGTTGTTTTCTGTTTTTTTTTTATGTTATTTTTTTTTAACATACCTTACAATATAGAAGGTTAGATCTTTTGGTCTATAAAAAAGTGGATTAGGGATAGACTATTTATAATTATGATCGAATCATCATCGTGATCTAATCATAATTGGTTACGATCCTTCTCTGGGTTCACCATCCCTCTTAGATTATAGTTTAGGTTGGGGCGGGTGGCCGGAGGCCGCCTCCCTCCCGGCACCTAGCAGCTTAATCACTTGCCCACTACCGGAGGCCTCTAAATGGCGTCATCCATCCCGACCTAAACTATAACCTAGGGGAATGGTGAATCCAAGGAGGAATCATAATTAATTATAGTCAGATCGCGACTACGATTTAATCGTAATTATAAATAGTTCATCCCCTGATCTATATTTTTATGGATAAGAAGATCTGATTTTAAAAATAGACCTAGCTCTTACAATAGAAAAATGAAGCACCACTAATTGGAGTAGATCATGAGGTTCCACGACATCGAGTTGGTGATGCCTCTCCTAGTGCAACAAGAAAGAGAAAGCTAGCATATGAGCTCTGGAATCATTTTGGAAGAAAGAAAATTTAAGGAATAATAAGATAATTTGTAACTAGCGTGAGAAACCTCTTTTTGATAATAGTAAACATGTGACAATACACTTACATGATCATTTTAAAATGTGTCCAAGATGAACGGTTAGTCATATAAGCTAGAAAATACTAATTAAAGAGCATAACAAGAGAGATTTTGCTATTAAAGGCTTTCAATTTGATCAAGAAACATCAAGATGTATTCTTGCTGAAATGATATTTTTACATGAGCATCCATTGACAATAGTGGAGCATTATAGATTTCGTAAGCTTTTAACAAGTCTTTAACCTTTAGCAAGTCTTTAGCCTTTGTTCAAAGTTCCATGTCACAATACACCACAAAGAGTGATATAATGAAAATATATGACTAGGAAAAGACAAAAGTATTAACCTTGTTGGAATCTAATAAAGGCATGATTGCTTTAACCACAGACATGTTGATTGCATCTGATTAGAGGAAGAGATTTTTTGGCTTTGAAAACCCATTTCATAGATGATAAATGAACTTTGCAAAGTTACATTTTTAGGTATATTTTTTGTTTGTCACTCAAATATATAATATTTTTCAAATCTTTTTTTTTTTATGATTTCAATTAAACAGGTACTTACATATATACATTATTGTGTTTGCATTATGTAGGTTTGCTTATGTTCGCTCTCCACATACTTCAGAAATTCTTGCTAATATGATAGTTAAGTCTATGATGGATTGGAATATTGATAGGAATATATCCACCATTATTGTTGATAATTACTCCATTAATGATTCTCTTATAAACTATGTGATGTATAAGCTTGATCATTCTATGCTAATGTTAGGAGGGTCTTTATTTCATATGCATTGTGCTACTCATATTTTGAATTTAATTGTCCAAGATGAGTTGGATGGCATTTCACCTAGTGTTGAGAAAATTCGTGAAAGTGTCATGTATTGGAGATCATCTCCTAAAAGAGAGTAAAAGTTTGATGATGTGGCACAGATTGTAGTATGCAATAGGAATGCTAAAAAAATTAGAAAACTCATTTTTACTCAACATATTTGATGCTTATTGGTCCTATATTTTTTAAAGATTTGTTTGCTCATCTGAGATTTCATGATTCATCATATAAATGTTTCCCAACAAATGAAGAGTGATTGGTAGCAGAGAGGTGTCTCAAATGTTGAAAGTCTTTTATTATGTTACTGAAATATTTTCTAAAAAAAAATTTCTACAATAAATATATTTTTTTCTAAGGTTTGTGAAATTTAAACTTCATTGCTAAGGTTATTTCTTCAATAGTTGAACGGATGCTTTCCAAATTTGAGACATATTGGTTTGATATTCATGAAGCAACGGGAATAACTACTATATATTTTAGATCCAAGATATAAGATAAAGTTGGTGGAATATTATTTCAAAAGAACACATAGAGAGATTGACTTTAAAGAAACTATTAGAAGGACTAAAGAAATGTGTTATCATTTGCTTGAGTACACAGATAATGATGGTCATGCTAGTGTTGAAAAAAAAAATCAATGGAGACTAGATTGAATACAACTACTGATGATTTTTTGGATAGTTTTAATAAAGAAGTATCATGTGAGTTTGACATTAACAGTGATCTGAAGATCAAGCTAGATCATTATTTGGAAGACAAAGTGTTGGTGTATTTTGACATATTGGAGTAGTGGAAGACCAATGAAATAAAGTATCCCATTTTGATGAGGATGGCACAAGATCTGAAAGAAATTATGATACATCAAACTAAATCAAGAATGCATATACATGACCTAGTTATCATCATCTATAAAGCAAAGTGAAAACTGAATTAAAACAATGACATTCTGAATGTTGACTTAAGTCCAAAGCTATAGTCATTATTACTTACATGTCATTAGAGCAATTCCTATAATGCAGCGGGAGTCTTCTGTAGGGATTGGGCAACAACTAAAGTTATGTCTCAATGGGAAAGAGAGGAGAAAGAAGAAGCAGCCAAAGTGAAGATGTCCAAATCAAGTTTGACTTCCTCCTTATATACCTTAGCACATCCTTCGGAGAGCATCCATCATAATCTCATAACCCGTTAACAATGATGAGTGTATTTCATATTAAATTTTTACTAGTATTTAGCATACATCTTGTGGTATTTTAGGGGGGGTCGGTCACAAAAGTAGGTCGGGTCATCATGATGATTCCTTACTCGATCACTGAGCTTAATGGATCTACTTCGATTTAGTGTCACAGTAGTAAGGGAAGGGAACTCAAGAACCGTGGGGTATCATGACAGCAGCCTCTATGAGAAAGCTATTTTTCAGCAATATAACCCTAAAAGTAGACATCATATTTGGACAAATACACCGATGTAGTTCCAAAAGATTACGTCAGGTAAATCAGAATTATTTTCCTACAAAATAATTGATGAGAATTAGGAGACAAAATATAGATTAGGGTGTCTATAGTTATTAAGGTGAAATCAAAATTTTAGGATCACTTCTTAACATCGGATTTCTCTCTAGTAACTTTTCTTCACAATTTTCTCAAATTTTCCAAAACTTTCACAACTTTCATATTCTCTAGATAACCATGTTCACATTGTAGACTAGTATTCGATTTTCAGTCCTCGTGGGATCGATACTTTTTATTACTTGACGATGATCGTACACTTATAATTTACGACATCAAACAACCCATTAATGTTAACGAACCAGTTATTGGATCTACACATTGTTGGATCATGAGGGGGGAGGGGGTGGGGGGAGGTGAATCACATTCATCAAAAATCACGAGTTAAACGGAGTTATGATGTGGAAAAATTAAAGAAAAATAATACACAAGGAAAATTCAGTTGATTTTACTTGGTTCGGAGCCTTCAGCGACTCTTACTTCAAGACCCAGATCCCGCAGACCTATCGATGAGCACTCCACTAAACCCCTCTTCTGAAACCATTAGAAGAGGTAATTGAATACAAGATAGGGACAGTGTAATAGCCTACACTTCCCTTTAAAGATAGTAGTATGAGAAATTTGCAACACAATTTAAGTTACCAACAATTTGGGCGCATTCGTGCGTTTCTATCAGTTTATCAGAGATGATCGGTTGATTAGAAAGCGTAGCTCAGTGGTAGATAGACTTCTTCAAAGCAGTAGCAGGAAGCCGGAAGAGTTGGAAGCCCAATCAGAAGCGCAGAACCTCGTATAAGTGATGGATATGATGGCTTGGGCAAGCACTCCTTTTATTGAGCATGGAAGGTGTCTTCCAAAGACTTGAAGGCGTCTCCAATGTGGTAAATCTGATCTCGAACAGCCCGGTCCTTATCTGCGATGACGTTTGAATTTTATCCTACCGAAGACGCCTTCCATAACCTTAAAGGTGCCTTCCATGAATAGTATGAAGGTGCCTTCCACTGCTTGAAAGCACCTCGAGAACTGTTCACCCGAGGCCTTTTGTGCTCCTTTTATCCTGTAAAAAATGTTAGTCCAATAACCTGTAAGACAAGTATTAGCACAATAATAATGAGTAGTAATTAGACCCTGTCTCCCCGAGATCAGGATCTAGTCAAGGTCTTAGTTTAGGGATCCAAAATGGATCTAAATTGGATTGACGCCTACTATCCATCAACTGGGAAGTGTCGTCACCGAGTCACTCTCCTCCAGTGACTTATCTTCACTTACCAACTTAGCTTGCAGTTGGTTGACTAGCCTCTTGACCCACTAGGTCTTCATACCAATTGTCAGGTCCGTAGACCTAACTGGACTTCTGTCTGTTGTCAGGTCCACGGACCTAGTTGGACTTCCTGCTAGATATCAGGTCAGCCCTTTGACCTATCTAGGCTTTGCACCAACTATCGAGTCTCGCGGACCTAGCTGGATTTCGGCTTGGTGTTAGGTCCTCCAGACCCGTAAGCTCCTGCACACTTAGTAAAGTAATTAGATCAAAAAGACACCTAACTTAATTCATTTATCATTTATCAAAACATGAGTTAGACCGTTAGTGTAAAACTGCACCAACACACATTAAATCCACATCCTATAGTATAAACCCCCCTTTATGCATCAAGCATTAGATCACTTAATTAGATTTTAATTCCTTAACAACAATTGTTGTGTGTGTTATTAATCATGTATTGGCCTACTAAATAGAGATTTAATCTTTCAATCTTCCACTTGGGCTACACGTGATATTGCATACACCACACAACACCTTAGTTAAGATCAATATGCTAAAACTTTATGGGGTTAAATACTCCCATAAACATATAAGTACCCCGTGATGATTTTGATGTGATCAACCAAGTTAAGTTAGGTCTTGTTGTTATTTTGATGTCTTGCGTTTAAGTGTGCAGGAACTTAGAAGCACATGAAATCGAGCGAAAGACGCAACTAGCGAGAAGGATGACATAGAAGAGAGTTGATGGGCTCGGTGCATCCAAGAGATGAAGCGCTGCGGAAGAGTACGCTGGTGGATGAGAAGGAAGCACGCGACGTTTATGAGGGATGAGAAATCGGAGAGGAAGACTGCTCGAAAAGGTCAGAAAATGGGTTTGGGTGAGTCCTATTCTGGATGACCGAAATCACCCAAGCGAACAGAGCCAGAGCGGAAGACCCGAACGAAAAGTCAACTTAAAGTTGACTGTGGTTCAGCTGGGGTACCTCGCCAAGGCGCCCTTGTGCGAAGGCAGTCCGGGTGCTAGGAACCCTTCCAGGCGCCCGGATCAAAAATTTTATCTAGACCCGTTCCATCACGATCTGTTGCGATGTTGATAAAATTCTATCCATACCCAGGCGCCCAGAACCCTTATAGGCACCCGAATTAGGCCTATAAATGCAGTCTTGATTTCTATAGTCAGAACATCACTTGTAAAATGACTTTTATTCTTGTTCTACTACTTTTCTGAGCTGTCAACATCGTAAAGAGACTACTCTGCCCAAAGGAGACTTGAGTGAACTTCATTTGTTTAGGATTATCAATCCTCTGATTGTAAACCTAGTAAATTCTCTTGCCTCTATTTTTTAATTTATGCATTTATGTTTTGTTTTTATACAAGTGTTTTCTTAATTTCTTTTAAAATGTCGAGAAAGGTTGATTTTGATTTTTAGGTCAATTCACCCCCTCTTGCCGACCGCTAGGAGACTAACAGAACAATGTGGTCCATTAATTCAATTAGTATAGGATTAAAGAAATCATAATTACTATAACTATAACAAGATCTAACAATAATCAAAATACTAATTTAATTAATAACATAAATCAAATATAGATATATAGTACAAGAATGAAACAAAATGGATTTGCATATGCCCATTCTTAATAAGTCCTCTATATGACCAAAACCATGTCCAAATCATGTTTACTGATACCTTATATAAAACCACAATAATAAATCATGATTCAACCTTATGACTTAAGATAGAGTCCTATATTATATTTACAAAAATCGTATGCAAAATTTCAATAGTAAATCATGATGTCTTTATATCAGAGAGTCAAAATTTTCTACATATGTAAAAGTTTAGTACATATAATAAACCAAAAAATACATGTGTTCATTAATATAGAGCATTACTCTAAATAAGAGTCTTACCAAATGGGTACTTCATCAAAATAAAGAACACCTATTTTCAGTATATGCTGATGAAACACCTTGGGTGACGAGCCCTTGGCGAGCAGATCCACTAACATAGAATCTGTCTTTATATGCTCTATTATAATTTGACTAGTCTGAACTCTTTTTTTAATTGCTAAAAACTTTATGCCAATGTGTTTAGACTTCGACAAATTATAGTTAGTTTTGAAATATAATTCTAAACTTTATTATCACAGTTGATATTTAATGACCCCAATGATATGTAAACCTATGATAAGGTTTCCCATTATATATCTCATGGTTGGAAACTTTATAATAAACTATAAATTTTGCTTCCATAGTGGAAGTGACTATTAGTGTCTATTTGACACTTTTCCATGATATAGCCCCTCCCACTACCATGAAGATATAATCTACGATAGACCTCTTGTTATCTAAGTATCCAATAAAATCGGAATATGAATATGCAATGTTCTCTAGATAACCTAATTTATGATATATGAGCATGCAATCCTTAGTTTATTGCAAATATCGAGTAACCCTCTTTATAACTTTCTAATGCTCGTCTAGAGTTACTCAAAACTACCTAACATCTCCACAATATATACAAGATCTGGATGCATACACACCTAAGCATACATTAAACTCCTTACCTCCGATGCATAAGAGAGTTGCTATATTTTCTTAATTTTGAGTTCATGATGCGAACATTATTGTCACTAGGAGCATAATTTTGCTTGCCATACCGAATGAACACATTTTCTATATAGATATTTTGTGATAGTTCAAGTATGTACCTTGAACGATCACGGACAATCTTTATACCTAAGATAAGGGATGCATCACCAAGATCTGTCACTTTAAATTTACTTGATAGAAATCACTTGGTTTCTAGTAGTAGACCCTTATTATTGTTTGCCAGCAAAATATTGTCCATATACAAAACAAGTATAATAAACTTGCTCTCACTACACTTGATATACAAATATTGATCAATTGTATTCTCCTTAAAATCATATAAAGAAGCCACTTGATCAAACTTTCGGTACCATTGACGAGATGTCTGCTTTAAACCATAAATTAACTTCCTTAATCTAGAACGATGATAAGGTACAAGTATCCATATAAGGAATAGTCATCTATAAAGTTGATCAAGTATTTGACCATTCCAAGAAGTTTTAAGGAACAATCTGTTGGTCTCGTATAGGCTGGCTAAAGGGAGGTGATTAGTATGCTAGTTAGAATTGAAAAAAATAATCTTTTGCTTTCTCCTTTAGCAAAGACAATACACGTTAGTTATTTAAAAATAATAACATAAAAAAAAAGTAAGAGACTCAAGGTTTGCTTAGTTTACAACCGGGGAGGTTGCTAATCTAAAGAAGTGGAAGCTCATTAAAATTCTCCTTTAATGTAGGCGGAGAGACTTCTTACAGAAATTTGAAGTAGAAATAGAAAAATAGAATTCGTAGATGAAAGTAAAAGTGTGTTATCTAAACTCTTAGGACCAGGGTTCTATTTATAGTCTGCTAGTCAAATTTGTTCATTGGCTGATGTGGCAACTCCGAGCGCCTGAAGCAGATCTGGTCTGTAGGATCGTTGAGCTAGAGGGGGGTGAATAGTACTAATGACTTTCACATTTTTGGAAAACACTCACATAAAGAGTAAGTACAGCGGAATAAAGAAAGAGACAAAAAGTAAATAACACGCTAACACAATGAAGTTTTACTTAGTTTGGAGCATGTGACGACTTCTACTCCAAGCCTCCCACTCATTGAGTGCTTTTGATGAAAAATCCACTAGTAGTTCAAAAAAGGTTATAAGAATAGAGTATAAGAACTATAATAATTTAAAAAGAGTAAATAAAATTATACCGATAATTTTTAAAGATATGAAGTTGCGAGCCTTTGATAGTCAGAGCAGTGTTTGAGCATCATAGAAGCGTTTTTTGAGCAGTGCATTGGAGAGAAATTTCTTTGAATTGATGTTTTGAAGCTGCAGTCAAATCCTCCTTTTATAGCCCCATCCGGGCACCTGGATCCTCTCCCGGACACCTGGATCCCCTCCCGAGCCCCTGGATTGTGCTGACGTGGTAAGCTCTCCCCGAAACTTTATCCTGGAAGTTTATCCACATCTGGACACCTAGTGTAATGCCCGAAAATTCTCAAAACTATTTTAGAAATATTCTATGATTTTTCTGGAATTTTAGGATATTTTTATGGAATTTTTAGAATAACGGAAGTAGCAAAAATAAATAGAAAAAGAAAATAGCTTACGCGGGAATTGAACCCGAGACCTATTAGGTCCTATGACTTATGGTGAACCATGGTAACCAAGTGAACCCAGCAGGGCCGTGCTGAAAGGAAAGGGAAATAATTTTATTTAAATTAGAGTTGGGGGAATTAATCCCTTAATATAAATAGGAATTAATAAGTGGGAAGATAGGATTTTAATCGGCAACTTTTCTCCTCCTCACCCTAGCCACGCCGCCCCCTTTCCCTCTCCTTCTCTCGGCGCCAACCACAAGAACCAACCTAGGGTTCCTTTCCTAGGGCTTCAAGGACACCTTCCGGTGACGACTCCAGCACGAGAACGTTCCCCTCCGCGAGAAGAACACGTAGATGCGAGAGGATCGTTGAGAAGATCGTCTCCACCGGAAATCTAGCGATTAGAATCGTAAGAAAATCTGAACAGGAGGTAAGAAACCCCTCACCTGCAGTATAAGTAGCTATTCGTGTGATTTTTATGCATTAGTTTAGTCGTATGCAAATTTTGGCACATAGGGTGTGCACTAGCGTACACCAAGTGCTCGATAGAATGTTTAGCACAGTCGAATGCAATTAGGCATTTTATTAGCTTGGATAAATGCACCAGAAGCATTTACACAGCCTATTTAGTCTTGCTTCAGCTTTTACAGGACTAGATGTCCAATGGGTGGGCTCCCACAGTCGCCTCTAGGTTTAGATAACCTAGTTCTGGGTTTAGACATCCTAGTAAAAGCAAGACAAGAATTTATTAGCTTATGTTCAGTATTTTACTTTCTCAGTGGCACTGTACTGGATTAGATATCCATTGGGTTGGACTCCCATAGTCGTCCCTAGGTTCAGATAACCTAGTAACCCTACTGAATTCGGGACTTGCAAACCCGGATCTAGTTAGGGATGCGCGCATAGCACGTACAGATGCCGGGCCCATCAGCAGCATGATTAGTATTTTCACCTATTATATGTACAAAATTTTCAAACTCTCACAAGATAGTTAGGTGAATTCAGTACATCTTTAGCACTAGCTAGAATTAGCTCAGTTTAAATTTTCTATCAGTTTAGTTCTCTGTTGATATAACATGATAGTTTATGATTAGTTTTATTGCCATGTTCAGTTTCTTAGTTCCATGTTTTGAATGCCAGAATGCCATGTCTTACATGTTCAGTATTCATATGTTTCAAATAGCATGTTTTCAAATCATGAATTGTATCGTATGCATGTTTTAGTGAGGTAGATGGTTTCTTACTAAGCTCTCAAGCTTACAGATACTTTTTCCTTATACTGCAGATAAAGGTAAAGGAAAAATGGACTAGCGGAGGCTGGGGGTCAATGCGATGAAGATGTGTGTGGATGGAATTTGGAATAAAGATCTTAGGGAATCTCAGCAAGCTTGTTTTAAGCACTAAAACCTTTTAGCATTTTATTATTTTGCACCTTAGTATGTTAATTGCTATGAATTAGTTAATCATACACCCTATCATTCTTAGAACACTGGTTATACGATGTTAGAATGTTTTGCATGTAGTTTAGAATTGATATAAGTGATTTTGGCACGAAACGGTGCTGAAATCAGACTTCTGTACGAAATCAGAAACCCCAATCGATCGGTCGATCGATTGGAGGCTTCTCAATCGATCAGCCGATCGATTGAGAAGTTCATACCGCGAACAGAAAGCTTCTGGATCGATCAGCCGATCGATCCGGATGCAGTCTGTCGCGAACTGAAGGCCCTGGGATCGATCGCGGGATCGATCGGGGGAATTAGCCTCGCGAACAGAGAGCTCCCGAATCGATTGATTAGCCTGGATCGATCAGCCGATCGATCCAGAATTTTACCCGAGTACAGTAACGAGCTGAATCGATCACTGGATCGATTCGACCATTCCAATCGATCCGTGGATCGATTGGGAGGCCTGATAACAGTTGGAAAACCCTTAGCTCAGTTCCTTGACCATGGGGGATGTAAAATATGTCATGAATATTTTAGATTACACCCCTTAGCACATGTAGAATAAAGAAATGATATAGTTTAGCAAAGATTTAATTAGTACAGCTTCCGCAATTAGATTCAATGATGGTCATGGATATAGTTTAGCACAGTATAATGTGGCGGTCCGACCTTACAGCTTAGTCAGTAGAAGGCGGGTCGTTACAGATTGGTATCAGAGCCAGGTTCCATACTTCCTACACACACATCAGCATTGAACCTGCAGCTTCCAAGTAAGAACATCTCTCACCTTATTTATGTTCCTGTTTTCATGTTAGAAGTAAATGAAGCATGTTTATTTATGATAGTACCTGACATGATAACCATAGATATGCAATTATGATTGTATTAGTTATGTATGTCCTCTATGTCTCTAGAATGGCACGAGGACGCCCAGCTAGAAGGGCACCAGCTACTGAGCCCCAGCATGAGGCAGGCAGCTTACATCATTAGTGGCTCAGTTACAACAGCAACAGAAGATAGCCACCTTAAAGGCTAATCAGCAGAATACTCCCACTGTCACCCCGGAACCAAACATAGCAACCCCAGTAGTTATAGAGGTTCCACCAGTC
The DNA here is from genome assembly GCF_018446385.1 of Zingiber officinale. Lineage (NCBI taxonomy): Eukaryota > Viridiplantae > Streptophyta > Magnoliopsida > Zingiberales > Zingiberaceae > Zingiber > Zingiber officinale. The sequence goes on along the minus strand of NC_055987.1, from coordinate 167,785,560 downwards.
CAGCCTACAGCACCAGTAGCCCCAGCAGCAGAGGCAAAGAGAGAAGCCTATCTGATCCAGTGGCAGAGAGTCAAGCCCGAGAACTTCTCAGGCACCAGTGAACCATGGGATGCTCAAGCCTGGTTCAAAACACTGGAGAGTACGATGGAGCTTCTGGACTGGCCAGAACATGAGAAGGTGAAGTGCACCTCCTTCTGTCTGACAGGAGATGCGCGCATGTGGTGGGAGAGAATTAGAGCGAAGCGCCCAGTAAACCAGATGACATGGGCAGACTTCGAGAAAGAATTCTTTGAGGAGTTCTTTCACATGCGGGTTACAAACCGCCACTACGACGAGTTCATTGAGTTTCGTCAGGGCAACCTATCAGTTGAGGAAGCCATGAAGAAATTCAATAGATTGGCTCGTCTATGCCCTGAACTAGTCAGCACAGAAAAAGAACGAGTTCGGTTGATGCTCAAGATGCTGAGGCTGGAAATAGCGATGAATGTGGCTAGCGGCATTCATAGGCCGCAAACCACCGAAGAACTAGTCAGAAGTGCTCTTACCACCGAGCACTACCAGAATAATATCAAGCAGCAGAAACAAGTCCTCTCAGAGTCCAAAGGGCAAGGAGGCTCAGGTACTCAGAAACAACAGGGCCACAGCTCTAACTGGAAAGGGAACTCTAGCAACAAGCGCAAACCAGGGAGTTACCCAAAAGGAGGACCAGCTAGTAAACAACCCAGTTATCCAAAGTGTGCTACTTGTGGGAAATTCCACCCTGGAGTTTGTCGTAAGGGCACACGAGGATGCTTTGAGTGTGGACAAGAAGGGCACATGGCCAAGCAGTGTCCGAACAAGGCCAGCTTTCCTCCACCACAGCTGATCCAGTACGAAGCCAAGCTAGCACAGTTGCATCAGATGCAGGCCGCTTTAGATGGTCCCCACATTAGCCAGGGCAGACTAGAAGCCCCTCCAGCTACGACAAATGCACGGATCTACTCACTCACCAGAGAGGACGTAACAAATGTCTCGACAGTTGTTTCAGGTCAGATTAGTATTTTACAGCAAAGTACAACTGTCTTATTCGATACTGGGGCAACCCATTCATATATATCCAGGGCATTTGCCGAGAAGTTAGCAATACCTCCAAAGGTACTCAGTAGTTAGTTTCTGACAACATTACCTTCAGGAGAAATTATGGCATCCACGCACTGGCTCAGAGCAGTGCCAGTCATTATAGCAGACAGAGAACTCTTTTGTGATATGATAGTGCTAAATATGACTGACTACGATGTCATATTTGGAATGGACTTCTTGATCAGATACGGTGCCTCCATCGAGTGTCGTAAGCAGAAAGTCGTATTCCAACCTGAAGCAGAAGCACAGTTTGAATTCATCGGAGAACCCAAGAGAAGGGCCAAGAAGTTTCTCTCAGCTATGAAGGCACAGAAATTAATGGATTCAGGATGTACGGGATTTTTAGCGCATGTAGACAATGTCAGTCAGGACAAGGACCGACAGCTAGCAGAGGTCCGAGTCGTATGTGACTACCCAGCAGTCTTCCCTGAAGAGTTACCAGGCTTAGCACCAGACAGGGAGATTGAATTTGAGATAGAGCTCATTCCCGGTACAAATCCTATTTCCAAAGCGCCTTATCGCATGGCTCCAGCAGAACTGAAGGAACTTCATGAGCAACTGCAGGAGCTGCTTGACAAAGGCTTCATACGCCCTAGTCACTCACCATGGGGAGCGCCTGTATTGTTCGTGAAGAAGAAGGACGGGAGCATGCGCCTGTGTATAGATTACCGGGCACTAAATCAAGTCACGATCAAGAACAGATATCCTCTTCCCAGAATAGATGGCCTGTTCGATCAGCTAAAGGGAGCAGCAGTGTTCTCTAAGATAGACCTCAGATCAGGTTATCATCAGGTGAAAGTTAAAGAAGGGGATATACCCAAGACAGCATTCAGGACCAGATACGGACATTACGAGTTCGTAGTCATGCCCTTTGGTGTGACAAATGCTCCAGCTACTTTCATGGACCTCATGAACAGGGTATTCAGAGAATACTTAGATAAGTTCGTTATCGTATTCATCGATGACATTCTTATCTATTCAGGAACTCAGGAAGAACACGCAGAGCACCTGAAAATAGTACTGCAGACTCTTCAGCAGAACCAGTTGTACGCCAAGTTCACGAAATGTGAATTTTGGTTAGATCAGGTGTCCTTCCTGGGTCACATCATCTCAAAGGATGGTATCATGGTAGACCCCAGTAAGATAGAAGCTGTGAGTAACTGGAAAAGACCCAAGAACGCTAGCGAGATCAGAAGTTTTATGGGATTAGCAGGTTATTACCGGAAATTCGTAGAGGACTTCTCCAGGATAGCCTCTCCACTGACAGCTCTTACCAGGAAGAACAGAAAATTTCAGTGGATAGAGGACTGCGAGAACAGTTTCAGCGAGCTGAAAAGGAGATTGACCAGCGCACCTATTCTGACTCTATCAGAAAATACGGACAGCTTCGATATATATAGTGATGCCTCGAATGTAACGACCCGACCCTTTGGCCTCTTGGGCGACGCTTGTGGCGGCCCAACTGGCGGCCCTTATGTCGTCGGCCCATTTGGCGACCTCTCATGTCGTCGACCGACGACTCTTTGGTCGTGCCGTTACTCACCAGGACTTTCCACCCCTGGTCAGTGGATTTTTGCCTCCCCCAGGATTCGAACTCTAAACCTCCAGGCTTAAGTATTAGAGTTTATGAATCCTGGTAACCAAGTGAGATCAAAGAGTCGTCGGTTGACGACATGAGAGGTCGCCAAATGGGCCGACGACATAAGGGTCGTCAGTTGGGCCGCCATAAGGGTCGCCCAAGAGGCCAAAGGGTCGGGTCGTTACAATAAAAGGCGCCTTTTTATTGTAACGACCCGACCCATTTGGCGACCCTCGGGTCATCGACCGTCGACCGGATTTTTGCCTCCCCCAGAATTCGAACTCTAGACCTCCAAGCTTAAGTACTAGAGTTTATGAATCCTGGTAACCAAGTGAGATAATCTCACTTGGTTACCAGGATTCATAAACTCTAATACTTAAGCCTGGAGGTTTAGAGTTCGAATCCTGGGGGAGGCAAAAATCCACTGCCGGGGGTGGAAAGTCCTAGTGAGTAACGACACGGCCGACGGTCGACGGTCGATGACCCGAGGGTCGCCAAATGGGCCGCCAAATGGGTCAGGTCGTTATAATAAACTCACTTGGTTACCAGGATTCATAAAACTCTAATACTTAAGCCTGGAGGTTTAGAGTCCAAATCCTGGGGGAGGCAAAAATCCATTGGCCAGGGGTGGAAAGTCCTAGTGAGTAATGGCACGGCCAAAGGTCGTCGGTCGACGACATGAGAGGTCGCCAAATGGGCCGACGACATAAGGGCCGCCAGTTGGGTCGCCACAAGAGCCGCCCAAGAGGCCAAAGGGCCGGGTCGTTACAATAAAAAGACGCCTTTTTATTGTAACGACCCGGCCCTCTTGGCCCATTTGGCGGCCCATTTTCGAACTCTAGACCTCCAGGCTTAAGTAATAGAGTTTATGAATCCTGGTAGCCAAGTGAGCGCCTCTCACTTGGCTACCAGGATTCATAAACTCTATTACTTAAACCTGGAGGTCTAGAGTTCAAATCCTGGGGAAGGCAAAAATCCACTGGCCAGGGGTGGAAAGACCTAGTGAGTAACGGCACGGCCAAAGGGTCGTCGGTCGACGACATGAGAGGTCGCCAAATGGACCGACAACATAAGGGCCGCCAGTTGGGTCGCCACAAGGGCCGCCCAAGAGGCCAAAGGGCCGGGTCATTACATTGAAGTTGGGACTAGGAGCAGTGCTGATGCAAAATAGCAAGGTGATCACCTATGCCTCCAGACAACTCAAGGATTATGAGAGGAATTACCCTACTCATGACCTTGAGCTTGCAGCAGTGGTGTTCGCTCTCAAAATTTGGAGACATTACTTGTATGGAGCTCAGTGCAGAGTGTATACAGATCATCAGAGCCTGAAGTACTTCTTCACTCAGAAGGATCTGAATATGCGACAGCGCAGATGGCTAGAACTGGTTAAAGACTACGACATAGACATCCTCTACCACCCAGGAAAAGCAAATAGGGTAGCAGACGCCCTTAGCAGAAAGTCCAGTGCTGCTCTATTATCTCTAGCAGCCATGTCACCACCCCTACAGAAAGAGATCACAGATTTCGGTCTCAAACTCATAGTCGGACAACTCTCTACTATGACATTAGAGTCTACCTTACTTGGTGACATCCAGACAGCTCAGGAGCAGGATCCTGAAATTCAGAAAATCAAGCAAGGATTAGCAGGAACAGAAAGTGGAGAATTCAGAGTGTCCGCTAGCGGGGTGTTGTATTTTGGTGACAGATTATGTGTTCCAGATTAGGAAGAACTCAGAAGGAAGATTTTAGATGAGGCTCACAAGACTCCCTATGCGATGCATCCAGGCTCCACCAAGATGTACCAGGACTTGAAGAAACATTTTTGGTGGCCTGGGATGAAGAGATACATCGCTCGATATGTCAGCACCTGCCTAACCTGTCAGAGGGTTAAGGTAGAACACCAGAGACCAGGAGGAGTTCTGCAGCCTATCCAGATTCCAGAGTGGAAGTGGGAAGACATTTCTATGGATTTCATACTGGGATTACCCAGAACCACGAATGGTTTTGATACCATCTGGGTAATAGTCGACAGGTTGACTAAATCAGCCCACTTCTTAGCTATCAGGATATCCTACTCCATGGAACAGCTAGCACAGTTGTATCTCAAGGAGATCGTTAGACTACATGGAGTCCCACAAACTATTATATCAGACAGAGACAGCAGATTCACATCACACTTCTGGGAGTGTGTACAGTCAGCGTTGGGTACGCAGTTAAAGTTCAACACAGCCTTCCATCCTCAGACAGATGGACAGACGGAGCGAGTAAATCATGTACTCGAAGATATGCTCCGAGCATGTGCCCTAGACTTCAAGGGAAGTTGGTGCAAATATCTGAGCTTATCAGAGTTTGCATACAACAATAGCTATCAGGCCACTATCGGTATGGCACCTTACGAGGCTCTCTACGGGCGGAGGTGTAAATCTCCAATCTGCTGGTATGAGAGTGGTGAACAGAAAGAACTAGAACTTCAGACAGATCTAGTGGCAGATACCACAGCAGCTATACAGCAGATCCGTCAGAGGATAGAGACAGCTCAGAGCCGCCAGAAAAGCTATGCTGATACGCGGCGTAGACCTTTAGAGTTTTCAGTTGGGGATGCAGTGTTCCTCAGAATAGCTCCCATGAAGGGAGTAATGCGTTTTGGGAAGAAGGGCAAGCTAAGTCCCAGATACGTGGGACCATACCTTATCAGCAGAAGAGTGGGCAAAGTAGCATTTGAGCTAGAGCTACCTCAGGAAATGTCAGCTGTCCACAATGTATTTCATGTCTCTATGCTGAAGAAGCATATCCCAGATGTCACCCAGGTGATTGAGCCCCAGCTGGTACATGTCCGCGAAGACCTCAGCTATGACAGTCAGCCTACTCAGATAGTAGATCGAGCAGTTAAGAAATTACGGAATAAGGAAGTACCATTAGTAAAGGTCATTTGGCAAAATCACACAGCAGAAGAGGCAACTTGGAAGACAGAAGCTAGTATGAGACAGAAGTACCCAGAGTTATTCTAAGTTCGAGGATGAACTTTTTATAAGGTATGGGGGATTGTAATGCCCAAAAATTCTCAAAACTATTTTAGAAATATTCTATGATTTTTCTGGAATTTTAGGATATTTTTATGGAATATTTAGAATAACGGAAGTAGCAAAAATAAATAGAAAACGAAAATAGCTTACGCGGGAATTGAACCCGAGACCTATTGGGTCCTATGACTTATGGTGAACCATGGTAACCAAGTGAACCCAGCAGGGCCGTGCTGAAAGGAAAGGGAAATAATTTTATTTAAATTAGAGTTGGGGGAATTAATCCCTTAATATAAATAGGAATTAATAAGTGGGGAGATAGGATTTTAATCGGCAACTTTTCTCCTCCTCACCCTAGCCACGCCACCCCCTTTCCCTCTCCTTCTCTCGGCGCCAACCACAAGAACCAACCTAGGGTTCCTTTCCTAGGGCTTCAAGGACACCTTCCGGCGACGACTCCAGCACGAGAACGTTCCCCTCCGCGAGAAGAACACGTAGACACGAGAGGATCATCGAGAAGATCGTCTCCACCGGAAATCTAGCGATTAGAATCGTAAGAAAATCTGAACAGGAGGTAAGAAACCCCTCACCTGCAGTATAAGTAGCTATTCGTGTGATTTTTATGCATTAGTTTAGTCGTATGCAAATTTTGGCACATAGGGTGTGCACTAGCGTACACCAAGTGCTCGATAGAATGTTTAGCACAGTCGAATGCAATTAGGCATTTTATTAGCTTGGATAAATGCACCAGAAGCATTTACACAGCCTATTTAGTCTTGCTTCAGCTTTTACAGGACTAGATGTCCAATGGGTGGGCTCCCACAGTCGCCTCTAGGTTTAGATAACCTAGTTCTGGGTTTAGACATCCTAGTAAAAGCAAGACAAGAATTTATTAGCTTATGTTCAGTATTTTACTTTCTCAGTGGCACTGTACTGGATTAGATATCCATTGGGTTGGACTCCCATAGTCGTCCTTAGGTTCAGATAACCTAGTAACCCTACTGAATTCGGGACTTGCAAACCCGGATCTAGTTAGGGATGCGCGCATAGCACGTACAGATGCCGGGCCCATCAACAGCATGATTAGTATTTTCACCTATTATATGTACAAAATTTTCAAACTCTCACAAGATAGTTAGGTGAATTCAGTACAGCTTTAGCACTAGCTAGAATTAGCTCAGTTTAGCTTTTCTATCAGTTTAGTTCTCTGTTGATACAACATGATAATTTATGATTAGTTTTATTGCCATGTTCAGTTTCTTAGTTCCATGTTTTGAATGCCAGAATGCCATGTCTTACATGTTCAGTATTCATATGTTTCAAATAGCATGTTTTCAAATCATGAATTGCATCGTATGCATGTTTTAGTGAGGTAGATGGTTTCTTACTAAGCTCTCAAGCTTACAGATACTTTTTCCTTATACTGCAGATAAAGGTAAAGGAAAAATGGACTAGCAGAGGCTGGGGGTCAATGCGATGAAGATGTGTGTGGATGGAACTTGGAATAAAGATCTTAGGGAATCTCAGCAAGCTTGTTTTAAGCACTAAAACCTTTTAGCATTTTATTATTTTGCACCTTAGTATGTTAATTGCTATGAATTAGTTAATCATGCACCCTATCATGCTTAGAACACTGGTTATATGATGTTAGAATGTTTTGCATGTAGTTTAGAATTGATATAAGTGATTTTGGCACGAAACGGTGCTGAAATCAGACTTCTGTACGAAATCAGAAACCCCAATCGATCGGTCGATCGATTGGAGGCTTCTCAATCGATCAGCCGATCAATTGAGAAGTTCATACCGCGAACAGAAAGCTTCTGGATCGATCAGCCGATCGATCCGGATGCAGTCTGTCGCGAACAGAAGGCCCTGAGATCGATCGCGGGATTGATCGGGGGAATTAGCCTCGCGAACAGAGAGCTCCCGAATCGATTCTTGGATCGATTGATTAGCCTGGATCGATCAGCCGATCGATCCAGAATTTTACCCGAGTACAGTAACGAGCTAAATCGATCACTAGATCGATTCGACCATTCCAATCGATCCGTGGATCGATTGGGAGGCCTGATAACAGTTGGAAAACCCTTAGCTCAGTTCCTTGACCATGAGGGATGTAAAATATGTCATGAATAGTTTAGATTACACCCCTTAGCACATGTAGAATAAAGAAATGATATAGTTTAGCAAAGATTTAATTAGTACAGCTTCCGCAATTAGATTCAATGATGGTCATGGATATAGTTTAGCACAGCATAATGTGACGGTCCGGCCTTACAGCTCAGTCAGTAGAAGGCGGGTCGTTACACCTAGATTACAAATGTGGGTTGACCAGTCGTTGCACTCCAACTCAGCTTAAAGATGAGTTTTGACGGTCTGGGCGCCTAGAGCAACTCTGGGCACCTGAACCATCCGGGTACTGGCTTGTGCTCCCTCAAAGGCCCTGACCCTAGCGCCCGGAGCACCTCCAGGCACCCGGACCATCGGGGCGCATGGAGCCCTCCCGAGCGCCCAGATAACTTTTTTTTCAATCTTTGTTTTACTATAAAAAAGAGTTTGTTCAGACAACAGTATATAAAGTAGAATTATTTTGATAGCCTTCGGACTGCCCGATTCTGATTTTGAGTTTTGCTAAAACTCCAGGTCAGACAGATGCCTACTATTTCCTTTTCAGGGAACACATTCTCACCTACTCCTTTCAGAAGAGATTACCTTTTGTTAGACCGGTCCTCAAGACTATTTGGATTTTTTGCTTAGCATCTAAGACCTCACGACTTTTCACCTAGTGTCCTCAATCCGAGGATTTCCCGCTTAGTGTCCGCGACCTCCAAAACTTTCACCTAGTATCCTCGACCCTAGGATTTTGCTTGACATCCTCAACCTGCCAAGTCTTTGTCTAATCCCATGGACCAGGACTTCATTTTCTAACTGCAGCTAGGACTTTCCACCTGCTTAGTGTCCACTAGGACTTCTTTGCCTAGTCTCAACTAGGACTTTCACCTTACCTAAGATTACTTAGGACTTTCCTGCACACTTAGTTCAACTTGTTTGAATAATAAGAAATCTTAACTTTGAACCCTTTTTCATAATCAAAACTTAGGTCCAATCATCTGGTGTTTCCTGCACAAAAAATCTTCCCCTTTTTTATTATGGCAACATAATTCAAAGTTAAGTAAAGCATAACAAAAAATAATGTAACATAAGTAAAAATTTGAGTATAAATAAAATAATTTGATAATTTAACAAAGTAAAGATGCTCCCCGTTAATTTAATACTCTTCCCCCTCAATCTTTTGAAAAAAACTTATTTATTAAGTTATGTTTTGACTTAACTTTTAACTTTTCTCTCCCCCTTTGACATATATAAAAAAGAATACTAAGTATAGAGAAAAGTTATTAACATGTAAAGATAGTACTTAATTTTAAAAAATAACTTATAATCTTTTTCCAAAAATTTAACTCTAAGCTCCCCTAAAAAGTGTCACTTAATTTTCTTTTTAAAAAAGCTTAGCTTTTCTTCTTTAAAAAAAAAACTTAGTTTTTGTACTTTTCTTTTCTCCAAAAAAAAAAAAACTTAGCTAAATGTTTAGTTTTGAAAAGAATTTCTTACTTAGCTTTAAAAGAATTTCCTTGAAGAATACTTAACTAAAAAGAATCTCTTTAAAAAATTATTTAGCTAAATACTTAACTTTTAAAAAGAAACTCTTTGAAAAGATACTTAGTTTTAACTCCTTTCACTCAGAAAATTTTTTTCTCAAAAGATTTCTTTAAAAGATACTTAGCTATAGTTATACTTTTGAAAATATACTTAGCTTTATGAAAAAAATATTTAGCTTATCCTTTAAAAAATCTTTTTGAAGATACTTAACTTAACTCAACTTAACTCCTCCTTAATTAATGCAAAAAAAAATGGAATAATTTTTAAGTAAATTCTTAAGTAATTACTCTAAGTAATTGCCTTAATTTTAAGGGGAATGTAAGCTTTAATTTAGTCAATGACCTAAAGTCCAAGCATGAAAAAAATAAGTTTAAAGACACATTTAAAATAATTAGTTATTTTTTTGATTTTCCATCTCACCTTTTCTAAATTATCAAATATGTTAAGCTTATAAGTTTGTGTGAAATAGAGTTAAGTTAATCTTAATTTTGAAGTTGACTTTGAGAACATTATCTCTGAATTTGTGGAAAATAATCATTTTTAAAATTTGAAAAATTGTAAAGTTTTAATTAAAGTTGATTTGAATTTAATTAATTTATTTGAATTTAGTTTGATTTAAGTTTGATTTGATTTTGATTTAAGTTTGATCTGAGTTTGATTTGGTTTGATTTGAGTTTGATCAGATTTGATTTAAGTTTGATTTGAATTTAACCTGGTTTGATTTGAGTTTGATAAGATTTAATTTAGGTTTGATCTAAGTTTGATTTGAGTTTTATTTGAGTTTGGTTTAAGTTTTATCTAAGTTTTATTTGCGTTTGATTAGATTTGATTTGAGTTTGATTAGATTTGATTAAACTAATTCTCAATTTTAACTTGACTTCATCTTACCATTTTTTAGATTTTCAAATAGAGAACCTTATAAGTTTTGTGAGATGGTTAATTTTATCTTAAATTTAAATTAAAATCTAAGGATTGATTTACATTTGAGTTAGACTAAGATTTAACAGTTAGTCGGTTAAATATCTATTTCAATAATCAACTTCTATGTTGTGGTGAGACACGAGACCTTCTTGTGTATTGGAGCAACAACCACGTCTAAACAAAATCTTTTTTTAAAAAATAAATATTTAACTATCTTTTTGAGAACCCTTGGCCTAACTATCAAGTGTCGATCAAGCATAAGTCCTTGTGTATCCTAATCTAAGCATAAATAATGAAAGCGGTAAATCAAACATCGAACAAGTTTATCTAATAATAAAGATGGTCTTTCTATTGCCTTCCCCTGGATCATAGCCTCGATAAGATCTATTAAGGTAGTGGATTTGATCCTTGGGGATCTAATATTGATTAAGTCCAACTTGATTAATCAAGTTAAACTTTGGGACCCATGCTTGGACTAGGATTCTATTTGATCGATTCATTAAAGATAAGTACAATTTGAATCATTGTTTAGCCTTGTATCCGAGCCTGGATCGATTATATAGGACCCTTTGTTTTCCAAGAATCCGATCAAGGTTCTTGGAACTTGATAACCATGATTTTGCTATATTATTTTAATTCATAATGCATGTTTTTATTAGTCTATTCATAACTTAAACTCACATTTATATTATATTTTGCAAATTGCATGTGATCTTGGACCTAATTACAAATTAGAAAATTATTATGGTATTTGATACTAATATTTAATTATTATTTTGTATGCATCAAAGGGGCCATGGACCTGATTAGATCAGATCACACTTGGGATCAAATTTAGGGCTAAAAGAGGCGATCAAGTTTTGGATCGATTTGGACCGTTTATTGAAGATCGGAGAGATTTGAGCCATCCGTTGAGAATCTGGTCCATCCAACCTAATGAGGAGCAGATCACGTCCGTTGATAAAGATCTAGAGGTTTTGATCTAGATCTGAGTTCATCCAACCATTGATCAAGCCCCGAGCAATTTGGACCGTCCGATCAGTTTTGAGGAGGATTTAAAACCTTTAAGAAGCTACAGTGCACTCGGGCTCGGCATCCTTGCGATTTTGCTACTGTTCACTGTGTCTTCTTCTTCTCCGCGACGTCGAGTTCCCATTCCACCTTCAGATCCGAGAGCTTACCTTCTTCATCGCCGACGATCATTGAGCTGTCGACGTTCACCGTCCAAGGTCAGATCGTGGCAGAGGGCATTTCCTCAGTCCATGAGTTCGATTTTGATTCCCGTCCGTGATCCAGGCAGAGGGTGTTTCCCCAAGATCTGCGATCTCCATTAGCCAATGGAGCTTGAAGGGCGTTTCCTAGAAGCATCTGATTTTATTCCATCTTTAGTCCATCTGTTGAACTCGAATTGAATTGATCAATCGATCGAGTGATGCAAAATTCCAGAATTGAGCTACTGTTCTTCGTGTGATGTGAGTGTCACCCAATCAGTGAGCCTGAAGGGCGTTCCCAGAGGTTGTGATAGAGAGGATGCATTAGTCGGAAGCTTGGTTCTTTGCCGGTAGTCACCCGAAGGGCGTTCTCAGAGGTGACTCTGTTTTTCTGTAGAATGAAGAAGATCTTATCCAGATTTGGTTTGTGGAATGTTTAGGGTTTAGATTTCTATATTTTAGTATTTGAATTGTTCCCGACTTGCTCATATCATCAGATCTGATTAATTTTCCTTACCATTTCTTCTTATTTCAGTTATCTGCAATTCCATTTCTGTTATTCTTTGCTGCAATCCCAGTCATGTTTAGTTTTTAACCGAGTTTGCAATTTGACTTTTGATTTGAATTTGGAATTTCTGTTAATACAAATCTTTGTTTAGCTTTTAGTCTTCAATTCAGAAAATCCTTGTTCTATGTTTGAATTTGTTGTGATAGTGAATGAGTTAAAATGTTGGATGAATCACTTAGTTTTTACATTGTTACCTCTGTTAACATTCTTGATTGAGGGAGTAAATTGAATTCTTACTAGTTGATGAATTAGTTTCAATGGTGTAAGTTTGAGATGTGAATCAATTATTTGATCTATGAGTGTGATTTTGGATGTTGAATGTTATTTCAGTTCATGCAAAATTGAGTTTAGTTTTAAGCTTTAAATGTGGAACTCTTATTTCAGTTATTGTATGTTGAAGTCTAGTTTCAAGCCTTACAAATTAAATATTTAGTAAGTGATTCATTTGATTCAATGATGTGTAAAATCTGAGTCTAATTGATGTTATTTGTTGAGAAGAGACATGTTAGGAAGAAAGTCAACTATCTTTGATTTAATTCTCAATTTTATTAGATGAGTTCGATCTATAATGTGAATCAAATTGAGAAACTTAATAGATCTTGTTGATATAATAACTTCATTTGAATTAATTCTAGAATTCATACACATTAACTAGTTATCCTTGGAAAAATACGACTTGGGACTCCATGCTACACGAGTTTTATTTAGTTTAGTTGAGTTCCTAATCTTTATCAATTTGGGGTGCCTTGTGACATGTGAAAAAGCTAACACCAAATTTTTGCGCTGTTACCGGGGAGCAACTAACTAGTAGTCTGTGTTTATTTTAGATTGTGCATTTGATTGATTTATTTTGTTAGTATATTGATTGATTTGATTGTTATTCTTTTTGTATTTTCATGTGGGCTTATTCTTGAATTGTTAAGTGCTTTTTAATGTTCATATTTTCATTTGATTGAAGCTTTATGCTTTTGAGTCTTCTAATCTTGATTTTTAGTGTTGTAGTGAAGAACAGGAGATTTCTTTAGCATGGATCCATATTTTTAGAATTTTGGAGGTGGAATGGAGAATCAGTGTTTTCAACCTGAGTATCAATTTTACCCAAATATGGATCAACAAAATATGTATGAATCATTTTCTAATGATTTTAATGCTAATTGGGTGGATAATTCATGTTTCAGGTATGAGAGTGCACAAGGACCATTTATTGAGCCATATCCAATCTACCAGACTTTATATGAATTTCAAGAAGTTTCAACATCTTTTATGCCACAACCTTTTCAACAAATGATCCTCAGATGGATGAGTCAACATGGAAACTCAAGGAGATTATGCAACAAATGAGTGAACATCAAGAGCAACAAATTTCAAGAATTCAAAACATACAGTTACAATTGGATTAAATTGCATCATCCATCAACCAGTTGCAAACACAAAGTGCCAGTGAAGAGATGGTGTAGGACCGTTGGGCCGGCTAGAAGGGTTGGTAAATAACCTGTCAATTAAAAACAAACAACCCTTCCTCGAACGATTAAGCTAACACTTGTAAAATGAATTAAACAGATAAATAAAATCATAAAAGAAAAGATGAGGCACCAGATGTTTACTTGGTTACAACCGATATGGTTGTTAATCCAAGGAAGATTAAGCTCAAAAACTCCTTCAGGCGGAGAAGCCTCTTACAACGTTTAGGCACAGAAAACAGAAGCTTAACTACAACTAAAGCATACAAGTGTTTGGAAGTAGAATGATCGTGATTGTTGAAAAGCTTCTGGACCAAGGCTATTTTAAGGGTTGGGCGCCTGGAAGGGTTCCGGGCGCCCTGGGGGGGATAAAATTTATCCCCCAACGGTTGGATCGAGTTAAAGCTCGATCCTGTGAAAAAGTCACTTCCGGGCGCCCCGGACAGCTCCGGCGCCCGAGAGCCGCGAGACAAAAGTCAACCTCATATTTTGGTCTCTTCTCCGATTCAGCCCGCCTCGGTCCGGTCTTTCGCTCCAGCCCGCTTGCTTGGGTGATCTCTGACATCCGGAATAAGGCTCACCCGAACCCATCTTCCGGTCTTCTCGAGCGTGCTTCCCTCCGGCTTCTCATCCCTCGGAATTGCCGCGTGTCCCTTCTCGTCCACCAGCGTACTCATCCGCAGACTTCATCCCTCGGTCGCACCCCGTGCCGACCTTCGCGCTAGCTGTATCTCTTGCTCCCCGAGCAATCTTCCGCTCCGGCTTTCGTACCTCGGAACCACCGCGCACACTTCCTTCTCGTCCGCCGGTGTACTCTTCCGCAGCACCTCGTCCCTCGGACGCACCGCGTGCCGTCCTTCTCGCTAGCTGCGTCTTCCGCTCGAGTACCTGTGCTCCTAAGCTCCTGCACACTTAGACATTAGGTTAGAAACAGACAGGACCTAACTTAACTTGTTGGTCACACCAAAACCAACCTTGGGGTTCCAACAGATGGATTATAGAGATCTTGGCAGGCCTGACACTACATCTACTTCTTCACTAGATTCTTTAAGTACTTTTTATTGTTGTGATGATGTAGTTGAACATAATTTTGATTCTACTAATGATGTTACTTTAGATGTTGGAAATGATGAAGATTTTATTGTAGAAGATTATTTAAGTGTAGGGGATTGCTTATTGAAAGCATTACCTCAAGAATCACCAAGAATTGAAGATGTAAGTGTAGGGAATTGTGCTATGGAGGCAAGCACCCAAGGATCACCACATGAGGTTGAACATTCACCAGAACCAGAACTTGAGCATTCATTTGATGAAGAGGAGGTAACAGTCACCACTTCAGGTACCTTTCAACATGATAAGATGAGTATTTCTTGTGATTTTTTAGAAAATTTCATAGAGGTACCAATTGTTGACTTTATTAGATGTGATTCATTTCTAAATAAATCTTCTACCAACACTAATGTTCTCCTATTTTCTTTTTATCCCACATGTGTATGAGAGTTCTTGTCTTTTAATGATGTTGTAGGAGAATACAAGCTCCCGGAGTGGATGCTTGAACTGAATCGCCTCCGCCCTCCAGAAAAAGTTTTCAATGGAAAAATGAAGAATAAAAATAATTTGAGTGGGACCAAGGATACTCCACTTCCGGGATGGATTCTCCTTTTAAACCTTCTTCAACCACCGAGAATGAAAGGGGAGTTGGTTCTAATTTAGCTTTCTTTTGCATTTTAATTCTTGCATGTTAATAAATTCTTTTTATGCATTTCTTTAGTTACATACTTTGCACTTTGCATTTTATTTCCACACTTTGCATTTTGTTTAGCATACATAGCATTTTCATTTTGAATAAAATCCTTCACGGGAATTTTCTAGTAATATTTTTAAGATGGTAAAAGTTTATTAAATTTGATCATCAATTTTAGGTTATGTGACATGATTGGATGCTTTTCTTGCAAGATATTGGTTAGTTTGGTGGTAGAGTCTAATTTTATTAATTGAGCTTGATTGCATAAAAATACCTAGAGAGGACCACTTTAAACCTAATCTCTATTATATTTTTGTGTGGCATGTACTCATGGCAATTGTAACTCTAGAACTTACTTAGTTTCTTTTCAAAGTCATAATAGCATATGTATGCATGAAAATTGAGGATTTTGTCAATTTTGTTCCCTTTCATACTTTCTTATTCCTTTCCCCCATAATTTTCTTTAATTCTCATCTAGCATTCTAATTCTTGATTATCTTTGCTTGTCATGTTTCTATTGAGAGTTTTGGTTGAATTCTTGATGAGTTACATTTTGCAAGATGACAAAAGAATTAAGTGTAGGGGAGATGTATAGAGCTTTTAAATGCTTGGATTCATTTGTTAATGGACGGGATTCAAATTCAAGCCAATAATGAAGTTTTGGGAAGATGTTATGGAATTAAATGCTTAAGGTTTTTAAAGTTGGGATGCTACTGTTCTAGAAAAGAAGATGTTGAAAATATTGCCATGAATGAAGTGCTCCTAAGATTGGGAAACATGTTGGAAGAAGATGTTGAATTTGATTTCTGAATTTGAAGTTGCTGGAAGAGTAAAGAGATGGAAGTTGGAAATATATTAGTGCAATTCTTCATAACTTAAGTTGAAATCTTGTTTGCAGTGCTAAATGCAGGAATTGAAGCAAGTAGACTATTACTGAATCTTTGAACAACAGAATTTTGTGAGAGGCTGGAAAGAGTTATTGTGAATACTAATGAGGAGCAGATATCTTTGAATCTGAACTTCTAAAGTTAATTTACTGTGTGTCTCTGAATCTGATTTCTATGTTCAGATTTTTGAAAATCTGAAACCTACTGAAGCTGCACCAAACTTATCCGAGCTATCTGCAACAACTTCAACATTTTGTGTGCCAACTCCAATGCCAAATGATTAATTGAGTTTTCCATGATTCAAGAAAAATTCCAATTTGATGGAAGAAGTGAAGATTGAAATCTGAAATCCAGAATTCTGGAGCAGTTGTATTTCTAAAATTATTTCTTGACCTGACCATTGAAACTGGATTTGGAAGCTGAGTGTTGAATTGGAATTACATGAATGAACCAGATTAGCAATTTTATACTTTTTGCAGATATTGTTAGTAGTAAGAAGAAAAAATTCAGAATTTGAATGAGCTGACAGAACATGTATATACAACAACAACAATAAATCCAACAATTTCAGGAAGCTACACAAAGAATTGGGCATTCTACAAATTGAAATTGGCACAAGCAGTTTCTAAATCCAATTCACAGAATCTGCAATTATTGTGGGCTTCAAATCAGTTATGAATTCAATTGAAACTTTGTTAGTTCATTGCTGGAATTCTGTGCAAGCTGCAGGGCCAAAATCTTGAATAATGACATGCTTGATACAAGTTTGTGCTAAATTTTCTTGTAAACTTTTAATCAGAAGAAGCTTAAGTGAAGCTCTTGTTCTAGCATTATTATTTGGTGTTTCTTTCTCTACAATACAATTGCTTCCAAGGAGAAATGCAAGAAGCAGAAAGTTGCTGGATTTTATTACACTATTGTATTGATGAACACGAGAGAGAGTTGTAGAAAGTGCAATGATTATCTATAAATGAAGCAGAATGTTGAAGGCTGGTATAAAGGTAGTAATCAGAATTTGCAGATGCAGAAGCATGAATCTGCAGGAAACTGAAAGCAAGAAGGTTAGAAATGAAAATATTCAGTGCTAGATGCTAATGTTGTGTATGACCATCAAAAGTGTGGAACTGAGTTTAAAACAGAAATGCATAGGTGAAGTTTGAGAATGGATTTTGAAATTCTAAACACTCACAATTTCTGTAACTGAAATCTAGAAACTGCAAATGAATCAAAGTGCTAAAGTTGGAATTCAGAAGCTGCAACTAAGTATCATTGCAGTATCTGATAACACTAATTCTAATCAAATTGTTGAGTGAGAGAGTAACTGAAGAAACCATAGAAAACATAAAAATAGAGGAATTAAAAATCAAGTCCTAATTAAGGAAAGGAAGGTTGAGATTCTATAAATTTCAAGCTGCTGAAACCATTGAACAAAATTCTGTGCCAATCTGTGGAACTAAATTTCTAAGCTGAGTTCAAACTTAAATGTTGTTTGTCGAGATTCTTGTGCAACTCTCTGATAAGTAAAAAGTTCAAGATAAAATTTTGTTACTGAATTTTCTAGGAATTGACCTCAAGCTTTTATCGTATCAGTGCCAAATGAAACCCTGTTCCAAGCTTTTGACACTAATTCTGATTTGCTGGTTTCTTTCAAACCAATTGCTGATCACAAAACAGAAAAAGAAAAACAGAATGCTACAGATCAACTTTGGAAACTGATGTCTCAACTTGGATTGATCTTGATGAGTTTTATTGTTCAAGATGGATTTAATTTGTGCTCAGATTTGTAGCTGGAAGTTTTCTGAATTGCATCGAGTTTTTACTATGTTTCTTGATCAGTGAAGAGTTCAAGTAAAGTCTGAATTGTGTAAGCTGAAGTCTTTATAACTTGAGTTGGTATCATTGTTAAGTTTCGAATTTGGATTTCAGTATGAGTTAATAAATTTTCCAATTGATAGCCCAAAACTGAAGTAATGTTTGGAATTCTGAAATTAGATCCAGATCTGCTAGAAACTACAGTGCAGAATTCAAGAAGTTAGTATGAGTTTCAATTTACCTCAACGCCCATGCATTGTGCCAATTCTAATTTTTTCCAATAACAACATGAAATTGTTTTCCTGTCAATTTCAGTATTGTTAACTATAGTTGTAGCTTTAGTTCATTAGTAATGAATTCTGAAATAAGGATCTGCTGAACTTGGAAATTTGCTTTCAAAATGTATTCCTGAACTTGAAGCTATTTTCTGCAAACAGAACCTTGATTCTGATGTTGGATTGCTAGAATTCATGGTCATTAGTGAAGAGCAGTGAAACTGAATTAAATTTCCTGGATTTGATGTGCAGGCATTCTCTTAAAGAATATGAGTTTTATTGGAGATCTGATAGGAGCTGTAATGTTGAGAAATAGAGAGTTTTCTACTCCATTGTGAGAAACTTGCACCTGTAATACACCACAGAAACAGAGAAAGCAAAAACTCTGCAGAATGAAATCAAAAATAGTGGTTTAAAGTGTGTTATGTTTTTGGTAGCATGTTGTGTTGCATTGCCCGAGATGGTCAATATTTCAAGTGTGGGGAAGGGAACTCTTCTTGGCAAGTTGATGTGAGATTATTTTAGTTTCAAAATGCTGAAATTGAAGTGCAAAAACAGTGAAGAAGAAAGGGAAAAAAAACAATCGCAAAACAAAAGAGTATCAAGTGTGGAGATAGAGTATCAAAATTTTCGGATACCCATCAAATTGAAGGGGAGTTTAACTTGATATCTTGTATTGATAATGACAAATGGTATTCATATTTTATAGTGGTGGAGAATTAGAAAATAAGCAAGCTTATGATAGTGAAATGTTGTGAGTTGCATTGAGTGAACTCCACTTATACATGTTTGGGTGGGAGAGTTAGAATAGATAAATCCCTTGTGAGATTGCAACTTGCTTCATTTTTTAATTGGATTAAACTACCATACCTACTGATTATTCTTTGGATTGTATTCATGATTGTTGGTGATCTTTAGATGGTCTTAGTTAAATTCTTTTTACTATCTTCTAGGTATTGCTAGAAAATTTGTGTGGAGATGATTTTTAGTATTTTCTTTACTTGCACGGGACGTCCAAGATTAAGTGTGGGGTAAATATTTAACTATCTTTCTGAAAACTCTTGGCCTAACTAATCAAGTTTTGATCAAGCAAAAGTCCTTATCTATCCTAATCTAAGCATAAATAATGAAAGCGGTAAATCAAACATCAAACAAGTTTATCTAATAATAAAGATGGTCTTTCTATTGGCTTCTCCTAGATCATAGCCTCGATAAGATCTATCAAGGTAGTGGATTTGATCCTTGGGGATCTAATATTGATTAAGTCCAACTTGATTAATCAAGTTAAACTTTGGGACCCATGCTTGGACTAGGATTCTATTTGATTGATTCATTAAAGATAAGTACAATTTGAATCATTGTTTAACCTTGTATCTGAGCTTGGATCGATTATATAGGACCCTTTGTTTTCCAAGAATTCGATCAAGGTTCTTGAAACCCAAGATGAACCATTCCAACATGTCCTTAAGTTCCTTAAATTGACTTTTCAAAGTGGAATTCTCTTCCTCAACTTGTTGAATTTGAGTTGAGGTTCCATCTTGAACTTGGTTAGTGAAGGAACTTAGGTTAGTCACTTCCTTAATGGTGGTTACTGTAACTAACCCTAGATAGTTTTAATGTGATTAATCGAGTTAAGTTAGGTCTGTATATGTTTGATGCTTTATGTCTAAGTGTGCAGAAACTTAGGAGCACAAGAAGTCGAGTGAAAGAAGCAGCTGGCGAGAAGGATGCCACGGGAGAGAGTCGACGAGTTCGATGTGTTCGAGGGACGAGGTGTTGCAGAAGAGTACGCTAGTGGATAAGAAGGAAGCATGTGGTGTTTATGATGGACGAGAAGCCGGAGAGGAAGATTGCTCGAGAAGGCCGGATAATGAATTCAAGTGAGTCGTATTCTAGATGGCCGGAATCACCTAAGCAAACAGAGCCAGAACGGAGGAGAAACCGGACAGTCAACACCATGTTGACTGTCCGGGGGCCCAAACCCGCTGGACATCCCCAGGGGTGCCTTCCTTAGCGAGGCTTCGAACAGGCCAATCAGCATGATCTGGGCACCCGGACCTGCTCCAGGCGCCTGGACCCGATAAGGTTAATCCATTGCGAGCTGTTGTAAACTATTGCGACATGGATAAAGTTTTATCCACGCCCAAGAGCTTAGAGCTCTTCCAGGGGCCCGAAGTTGGCACGCCAGCAAATGATCAGATCTAACCAACAGACTATAAATAGAGCCCTACTCTCAATAGTTCAGATCAACACTTGTACTCGAATTTCTTTTTTGTTCTACTACTTTGATTATGAGTTGTCAACGTTGTAAGAGGCTACTCTGTCCGAAGGAGAATTCTAGTGAGCTTTTCATAGTCTTGGATTAGCAATCTTCTAATTGCAAATCAAGTAAATTTTGTGCCTCTTTCTTTCATTAATTAGTTTATTTTAATTAATTTTTTTTCAAGAAAGTGTTTCTCTAATTTATTCTGAAAAGGATGAGAAAGGTTTAATTTTATTTTCAGAGAAATTCACCCTCTCTTAACGGTCGCACCAAATGAGACCAACAAGTGGTATCAAAGCCAAGCTTACTTAAGAAGGAGTAACTGCCATCTGAAGCACAAGAAATGGCTGGATCCAACATCCATCCACCGAAATTCGAGGGAGATTTTGCGACGTGGAAAAAGTATATGGAGGTATTCTTCAAAACTAACTTTAAGATTTTGTTAATTATAAAGTGTGATTTTGTAGCACCTAAGGATCAACACAGAGCTGATAAAGAAGAGTACACGTGGACGAAGAAGGAACAAACCGACTTCGTGGTAAATGGAAAAACAGAATTCCATCTGCTTAGTGTTCTTCCACCCCGAGAGGTCAGCTGGATCGGAAGCTACAACTCTGCTAATGATCTTTGGGAAAAATTCCTGAAACTTCACGAGGGTACTTCGGAAGCCAAATTAGCAAGACAGGACATCTTCCTAAGCCAACTAACGAACCTCCAGATGAACAAGGGAGAAAAGGTAGACCAACTCCATATGAGGATCAAAGAATTGATCACCCAACTCAACAATCTCGGAGAATCGGTAACAAACTGAGATTCTATCCGGTATGCACTCAACGCTTTTCTGAGAACTCCAGAGTGGTCAGCCTTAGTAGATGCATACTGTATCTCTAAGGACCTCGAGGTAAGTATGCTTAAAAATCTATTTTCTACTTTTAAACTTCATGAGTTTTGATGTGCAGATACTAAAGAAACATAAAGTTGAATAACATTGCCCTAAAAGCCAAGAAGGACGAATCAAACCCTAACACTTCCCTTGATGATAATGAAACAACATTTATAGTAAGGAAATTTAAGAAATTTTTTAGATCTAATAAATTTAATCAAGTGCAGGCCAAGAAAAGAATAACAAGGAAGGTAAGATGCTACAATTGTAATAAAGAGGGGCACTCCAAGGATGACTTTCCAAAGCTGAAAAAGAAGGACAACAAGAAAGGGCCAAGCACAATGAAGCACAAGACATTAAAGGCAACTTGGGATGAGACGTCATCAAAATCCGAATTAGAGGAATATGCTGGACTAGCATTGATGGCCAGTCACCAAGAGGAGAGCATAGATGAAGGGGGAGTCACAATAGAAGAAAGCTGCAGTGAGGAGGAAGAAACAAACTTCAAAGCAGACTTGGTATAGAATTAAGAACAATTTTAGTAAATACATGTCCTTTAGAAATGTATGATAAACTAAAGGATAAAAATGAAAAATTAAAGGACAAAATTGAAAAATTAAAAAATCTGCATGTGTTAATCCAAATACCTAGAGAAATAATAAAAGCCTAAATTAGTACTTAAAATTTCATAAGGGTCAAATTAGAAAATTATTGTAAAAATATGTACCTGAGAAATTTCTTGTTAACTCAGTAGATAAAAATTTATTTTGGATCCCTAATTCTTGTTTAAAATAAATAAATAATTATGCATGTATTTTAATTTTGCTTGAAAAATTAATTTCATATACTTATTTTCTATAATATTTTTTTAATTTTTTTGTATTGCAACAATACATAATATGTACATATAATTTTTTTTTGGGATTTTTCATTAAATAAATAATTTTATTTTAATTCTTGATTGAAAAATCATATTTTAAAATTTAAATTTTTTTTGAAGGCTTATTTTGAAAAACCTAATTTTTCATATAATTAACATTATATTTTGAACATATAGATAAATTAGCCAAATTTTTAAGATAGAAATACTATTTTTAAATATTTATTATCAAAAATAAATATTATCTTCTTTAAATATTTTTTCTTAGAATTTCTTATTCATTTTTTTTAATAATAGAAAAGTTGGTGTTGGATCGAAAAGAACACTAGAGGGAGGTGAATAGCGATCGTTGAAAAATTATTATCGAGTCAAGGTACGCAGCGGAAAATAATAACGAAAACAACGCTAACACACCAAGTTTTGCTTGGTTCGGAGCCTTCATCGACTCCTACTTCAAGGCCTGGATATGAGAGTGCTTTCATTGGGCAATCCACTAATAGTTCGTAAAAGAGTTAAAAAAATAAGTATAGGAACTATAAAATAAAGTTACTGATAACAAGGAAAATAAAAACTAAGTCGCAGGTTGTCGAAGAAGCTTCACAGCATCGCGGGAGCGTCTTTGGAGATGCGTGCAAGAAAGCAGTTGTAGAGAGAAGTTGTTATTTGAGCTCCTGGTGGAAGGTTGCTTATATAGATAGTTCTGGGCACCTGGATCCTTCCGGGCCCTTGGGCCATGACCTCAGTCATCAATCAACGTGCTCCAAGCTGGTGACAAGATCGATTTTAGACATTCTGGGCGCCCGGATCCCTTCCGAACGCCCAGACCAAATTTTCCAGCAACCTTTATTTCTTGCAAAATGAAGCTAATCCGAGACAATAAAACTTATATTACCCTGCAAAATAATTATTAGCACAATTATAGTCAAGAGTATTAATTAGATTCAGTCTCCTCGAGATCAGAATCTAGTCAAGATCTCAACTTAGATTTCCCAAATGAATCTAAGTCTATTCCCTCAAACGAGAAATGCGTCCTCACCAAGTCACTCTCCTCCCGTGATTTACCTTAACTTACCTCTTTGCTAGACATCCGGTCAGCCCGTTGACCTGTCTAGACTTCATGCTAGCTATTCGGTTGACTCGTTGACCAAGTTGGACTTCATGCCAGATATTCGGTCAGCTCGTCTACCTATCTGGACTTCATACCGGTTATCCAGTCAACCCATCGACCTAGCTAGATTTCTTGCCAGATATCCGGTCAACTCATCGACCTATCTTGACTTCTCCTACACACTTAGTTAAATTGTTTGATCACATTAAACATAACTTAACTTACTTTGTCATTTATCAAAATCTGAGTTAGACTGTTAGTGCAACCTGCACCAACTGTTGGTTATGTATTTAGAAAATTATTTTTGAAATTTTATGATAAATAATGAATTCTATAGATTATTTACCGAAAAGCTTATTTTTAAAAACTAAAAAATCTCAAAACTTATTTTTGAAAAATTAATTTTTTCTTTAGTTATGCATTCTATTCTCAATACTTACAAATTTTTTTTAGAGATTTGTTTGAATAAAAATCTATTTTTAAAATTTATCTTTCAAAACTTATATTTCTCTACAAAATAATTTATTTATTCTAAAATAGTTAAAGAAATTTTTGTGATAATTTTGCTATATTTTCATATACTATTGTTGAACTTTTAGAAAAAGTTTCAAAAATTTTTGAAGTGTTAAATTTATTTTCAAATTAAATTTGACAAGTGTGATTATTAAATCTTGAAAATTCAAATTTTTAGAAAAATATTTTGTAATTTTTTTTTTTTACTTTGAATTTTGTTTCCTTAACCCTTAGAAATAGTTTCATATTTTTATCTACCTGTAATTTTTTTTCCAACTTTATTTTTATATGATCAAAGGGGAGAATGCAAGAGCTTAAGTTTAAGAGGAGGTTTTAATTATCATTTTATTAATTCTATGTTTTTACCCTAACTCTAACTCGGGTTGAGAGAGATTGTAAGTACCCCAAGGTAGTTTTGATGTGATCAACCGAGTTAATTTATGTCCTGCGTATGTTTGATGCCTTGTGTCTAAGTGTGTAGGAACTTAGGAGCACAAGAAGTCAATCGAAAGATGTAGCTAGCGAGAAGGATGGTATGGGAGAGAGTTGACGGGCTCAGTGCGTCTGAGCGATGAGGTGTTGCGAAAGAGTACACTGGCGGACGAGAAGAAAGCATGCAGTGTTTTTGAGGGATGAGAAACAGGAGTGGAAGATTGTTCAAGGATAAGATCAGATAATGGGTTCGGGTGAGCCGTATTCCAGATGGTCAAATTCACCCAAGCAAACAGAACCAGGAAGGAGGAGAAATCAAATAGTCAACACCATGTTAACTGTCCGGGCGCCCAGACCCCCTGGGCATCCCCAGGGGTACCTCCCTTGGTGAGGTTTCGAATGGACCAATCAGCACGGTCCGAACGCTCTGACCAGATAATATTGATCCATTGTGAACCATTGCAACGTGGATAAAGTTTTATCCATGCCCAGGCGCCCGGAGCCCTTCTAGGCGCTCGAAGCTGCCATGTCAGCAAATGGTTATATCTGACCAACAAGCTATAAATAGAGCCCTGGTCTTAGTAGTTCAGATCAACACTTGTACTCGAATTATTTTTCTATTCTACTACTTTGATTGTGAGTTGCCAATGTTGTAAGAGACTACTCTGCCTAAAAGAGAATTCTAGTGAGCTTTTCAAAGTCTTGGATTAGTAATCTTCTGATTGCAAACCAAGTAAATTTCGTACCTCTTTCATTAATTAGTTTATTTTAATTAATTCTTTTACAAGCAAGTGTTTCTCTAATTTAGTCTAAAAAGGATGAGAAATGTTAGATTTTATTTTCAGGGCAATTCACCCCCTCTTACTGGCCGCATCAAACGAGACCAACAGTTTCCTTCTTTTAGAGTGACTTTATCCGGATATTGGATTTGGCCAACTTTCTTAATAAGTATGAAATTAAATTTTATAATTTATCTACTTGAGGAGAACTTACAACATTGTTTGGTCCTTCAGAAATAGATACAGATCCGTGACTTCTTTTAGACTCAGTTTTTGATTCAGCTCCGATTTTAGACTCGGACTCGATTTTGGCAACATAAGTTTGTACTAGTAGAGCAAGGAAGGTCGCTTGCTCGTGTTCTTCATCGGAGTCTTCTGATCCTAATTGAATCTCATAAAACTCGATCAATTTTTTCCAAAGCTTCTTAGTGTTGTTGAATTTTCAAACTCGATCAAGCTCTTCATTTGTTAGTTCACATAGGAGAGTACATGTTATTTTTGCATCTGTCTCGATCTTCCTCTTTGTTGGCGCATCCCACTTGTCGCAGGGGATGAGTACTCCATCTTCTGTGGGAAATACGAATCCAGTTTGGATTATGATCCATATTTCCACTTGCGTCTTCAAGTGGAACTCTATCTAACCCTTCTAGTAACCGAAGTCCTCGCCGGAGAAAAGGGGTCAAAGAGAAGTGCTATAACCTTCTTGATGGACCATTAAAAGAGAACTCTTACACACAATAAAGAAAAGTAAAGTGTACCAAGACTTGGTCTTGGATTAGTAGTGCAAGAGAAAAAAAAGATGGAAAAAGTGGCTTGAGTGGTGTTGCGCCAATTTTGAGAAAATTTAAAGAATTGAGAAATTTGTCAAGAGTGATCATTGGACCAATTCTGACTTTACCAAAAAATGGACGAAGAAGCAACAAAAAAGATTGCTTGAATGATAGTTATACAAATTCAGTGCGCCCCCGCTCTAATACCAATTATAGGATCGTTGTGCTAGAGGGGGTTAAATAATGCTAATGTCTTTCACGTTTTTTGGAAAATACTCGCGTAAAGAGTAAGTGCAGCGAAATAAAGAAAGAGACGAAAAGTAAACAATACGTTAACACAACTAAGTTTTACTTGGTTCGGAGTCTATGACGACTTCTACTCCAAGGCCTGTACTAATTGAGTGTTTTCGATGAGCAATCCACTAGTAGTTTGAAAAAGGTTATAAGAATAGAGTATAAGAACTCTAATGATTTAAAAATAGTAAACAAAATTATACCAATAACTTTTAAAGATCTGAAGTTGCGAGACTTTGATCATTGGAGCAGTGTTTGGGTGTTGTAGAAGCATTTTCTGAGCAGCACATAAGAGAGAAACTTCTTTAAATTGATGTTCTGAAATTGTTGGTTGAATCCTCCTTTTATAGCCCATACGGACACCTAGATCCCCTACTAGGCTCTTGGACTGTGCTGACGTGACGAGCTCTCATCAAAACTTCATTCTAGAAGTTTATCCACATCTGAGCGCCTAGACTGCTGATGTGGGACGACAGTCATTGAACTCCAACTCAACTTAAAGATAAGTTTTGCTAGTCTAGGTGCTTAGAGCAACTTCGGGCACCTTGACCATCCAGGCGTCTGCCCGTGCTCCCTTGCAGGCTCTGACCTGGGTGCCCGGAGCACCTCCGGGTGCTCAGACCACTTTTTTCAGCCTTTGTTTTTCTATAAAAAGAGATAGCTCAGGCAATAGTATATAAAGTAGAACTATTTTGATAGTCTCCGGACTGTACGGTCTTGATTTTGAGTTTCGCTGAAACTCTAGGTCAGACCGACACCTATTGTTCTCTCTTTGGAGAGTGTGTCCTTACCTACTTCTCTTAGGAGAGATTATCTTTTGTCAAATCAGTCCTCCAGGCTGTTTGGACTTTTCCTCAACATCCGAGATTTCGGGACTTTTCACCTAATATCTTCGACCCTAGGATTTCTCACCTGGTGTCCGCAACCCCTAAGATTTTCACCTAGTGTCCTCAAGGATTTCGCCTGATGTCCTCGACCTGCCAAGTCTTTGCCCAATCCCACAGACCAAAACTTCATTGCCTAACCATAGTTAGGACTTTCAACCTGGCTAGTGTCCACTAGGACTTCTTTACCTACTCTCAATTAGGACTTTCACCTTGCCTAAGATTACATAGGACTTTCCTACACACTTAGTTCAACTTGTTAAAACAACAAGAAACTTTAACTTTAAATCATTTTTCATAATCAAAACTTAGGTTTGATCATCTGGTACTTCCTGCACCAATATAGGCACCCCCAGCGGTACACCTTATCTGCTCACAATGGTTCTTCAATCGATTGATGATAATTTCTTTCGGTACTCGAGTGCTTAGAGTGTTGCTAATGTGGACTCCGAATGTCATCTATAGCAACATCTCGATGAGGAGCCTATTCTGTACCAGGCTGGTCAGGGCACCTGGAGTCCGGGTGCTTGGCCCTCGAGTGCATGGACAACTTAATATGAAGTTGACTTGTCCGGCTATTCTGGTAGCTTGGGTGATTTTATAGCCATCCAAAATTGAGCTCACCTGAACCCAACTTCAACCTTCTCCTCGAGAAGTTTTCCTCTTGGGCTTCTTGTCTCTCAGAAACATTGTGCGTGTTCTTCTCGTCCATCGGTGTACTCTTCAACAACACCTTGTTCCTCGAATCCACCGATCTTGTTGAGTCGCTCTCTGTACCATCCTTCTCGTTTGCTACATCTTTCGCTCAACTTATTGTGTTCCTAAGTCCCTGTACACTTAGACACAAGGTATAAAATAAAATATAGAACTTAACTTAACTTGATTGATCATATCAAAACTCATCTGGGAAACTTAAAAAATCTACATATATCAATATGTATCAGCTCTAAGACCCCATTACATCATCTTAAACCTTTATTACAATTGTTAGTTATTTTCCCCTTGATACACTAAATATAGATTCTAAAATTTAACATATCAAGGGAATCAAGAATTCCTAGTGATATTAACATCTCTATGTGTTATTTAGAGATATGTCATAAAGGCCTATGACACACATGAATGAATTGTCATCATCAAACCACGCTTCACACCTATACTATGCATTACAACATTATCCATATGGATTTTAGTATATAATCTGTATAGTTTGTTAATTAAGGAACCAATATCACACAAAATATAATTTTAAAAATACTAAACTTTCAATTTTAAAATGAACAAGTGTATCCGGATTTGTCCAAACATGAAATAGAAATCAAGGAACTACAAATGTATTTTTCAAATTTAAAAGTATATTGTTCCCTAGACAAACTCTAAAGACACCTATAGTCTCTACTTTCACCTTCTTGCCAACCCTAGTAAAAATGAATCTTTCTCCAATGATAACCCTACATAATTACACTTATGTGAATAGTTTCACCCTTATCCACCAAGTATTATTAGGTACAATAGTTAGATTGACTTTTGAATTGACAAAAGTTCAGAAGTTTACCATTCTTGACATGTCAGTTGACATATTTGAAACAATCCTTCTTCAGATGGTTTTTTTTAGAAAAGTAACAAGTTGAGTTCAAATCTTGTTGCTTTTGTAACTTATGATAGGGTTAATGTTAGAGTGTATACTAAAAGCCTAGTTTTTGTAAATATTTATTTGTTAAAGTAAAAGAATCACATTGGTCAATATCTACATTTATTTATTAAATGTAAATGTTCAATTAATTTATATAGTAGACAACATGGAGTGTGGTGTCACACTCAGAAGAACATGTTGTCGGTTCTCTATAAATTATAAACAGTTGCTCGCGACTAAGATAGAAAGGAACAAACTATCAGTATAGTCGTAGTGTAATTAAGTATTAGTTTATTTTGACTAATAAATTACACTAATACACTTTAAGTGTATTGAGTAGGATCATTTAGGTATGTTCTTTTTGTACTGACTTAGTAAAAGAACTAAACCTTAGTTATTATGGAAGTGTGTGCTCTTAATCCTAATATAATAACAAGCACAAATATTTAATATTTATTTCTTTGATTTATCAAAGGGTGAGGTTTAGCTCAATAAATCAATATGCCCGATAAGTTGGGAAATGATATTACTTATAGTGTGTGTTGTTAATTATAGAAGGAATCTGTGTCCTAGTTATCTAGGTTGAGAATGTCCCCAAGAGGAGCTCATAAGGATTGCCATGTTAAACCCTCCAAGTGGACCTAGTCCGACATGATAATAAAGTTGAGTGGTACTACTCTTGGAGCTAGATATTAATTAAGTGAGTTATCAGTAACTTACTTAATTAGTGGACATTCATAATCTTAAACACAGGGAGACTAACACACTCATGATAAGAAGGAGCCCATAATGTAATTTGGGATTGGTGCGGTAGTGCGGTAATAACTCTCTAGTGGAATGAGTTATTATCGATGAACTTGAGTTGTGTGTTCGGGGCGAACACGGGATACTCAAGCTCATCGGAAGGCCAAAACCAATTTCTCCTCTAGGTCCATGTCGTAACCTCATTATAGCCTCAAGTCCATCCAAATGTAAGACTCTTCTAGGTGTCCAAGAAGGGGGCCGGACCATTGCTTGGTGACCAAGCAATGGCCGGCCACATCCTCTTGAAAGGGGTCGGCCCTATAGCTTGGTAACCAAGCTTGTAGGGGCCGGTCATAATAATTCAAAAAGGGAGGGTTGTTTTAAATTTTTTAAAATCTTCTCTTTGTAGAAAGCTATAAGTTTTAAAAGAGAGATTTTAATTTTGAAAACTTTCCTTATTTGAATTAGGCCACATGTTTAAATAGAGAGTTTAAAAGATTTTAAAACTTTCCTTTTTTAACCATCCTTATGGTTTAAGAAAAAAAAGGAAAAGAAGTTTTAAAATTTAAAATTTCTATCACCATGTTAAAAACGGAAATTTTATAAAAGAGTTTTTAAATTTTAAAACATGATTTTAATTTTTAGAAACTTTCCTTTTTTAACTCATACTTTAGGAAAGAGAGCTTGTAAATTTTAAAAGAGGATTTCTTCTTGTAAAATTTTTAAAAATTATTTTCCCTTTCCTTTTAATTGTGGCCGGCCACCTTGCTTGGTGCCCAAGCAAGGGCCGGCCAATAGGATTAAATCAAATTCAATCCTAAACCAAATAGGATTGATCATAACCATTGATTGGTGATTGATTCAATCAAGAGGAAAGAAAAGGAAAAATAAAAAGGAAAAAGGAAAAATTCTTGGATGATTTTTTTTTTTATAAAAGGTTTTTCCTTATTTGCCTTGGGCAAGTAATATAAAAGAAGGGGTGTGTGAGATCTCAGAAAATTTAAATAAATAGGGTTATTTGAGAAATAGCCTTATAAAATTTTTCTGGAATTTTTAGAAATTTTCTGGGAATTTTTTTGAGCTCGTAAGACGGGTTTTGAGGGGATCAATTTCAGGTTCGAATTAAAGCCTATTTGGGATACCCGATTAAGTGAGGAAATGTTTTAATATATATTTCCTTTTTTCTTTATTTTCTTCCCCAAAACGCCGATTCCATTCTGCCCTCTCCACCCGAGCCCGACCCTCTCTTCTTCCCCGATCCCCTTTGATCACGCGCCCCTTTCCTCTGCCCTAGCCTTTCTCTTCTCCGACGCCGACGACGTCATCCGGGGAAGTGATTGCCGGCGGCTGAGCACCCCATCTCCTCCATCGATCCAGCTAGTTTGGAGGTCGCGTTTCCTTCCGGATCATCGCCTCTGCGTGGGCAACCTCTCGGTGGAGTTGAAAGGAGATCCGAACCGTAGCCTTCGCCATCTACCTTGCGGAGCCGTGCCACCCGATCGCCGGTGTGGAAGAGCAATTAGGGCTTCAAAGGGTAAGCCATTGAAACTCTTCTTTCCTCTTGATTCATCGCCGGATCCGTGATTGATTCACAGATTTCGCCAGATTAGGGTTTTGTTCTGGTAAATCCTTCTTGCTTGGATTGAGGAAAGTGTCGGATCCTTTCCTTTTTCCTCTTGATCAGATTTTGGCATCTACTCTTCTTTGCTGTAGATTATGTTAGAGTGTATACTAAAAGCCTAGCTTTTGGTATAAACATTTATCTAGAAATAAGAATCACATTGGTCAAATGTCTACATTTATGATAAATGTAGTTGTTCAATTAATTTATATTGTAGATAACATGGTGTGTGGTGTCACACACAGAGGATCATGTTATCAGTACCTTATAAATTATAAACAGTAACTCACGACCATAATGGAAAGGAACAAACCATTGGAAGGTCGTAGTGTAATTAAGTATTAGTTTATCTTAACTATATAATTACACTAGTACACTTAGAGTGTATTGAGTAGGACCATTAGAGGTCGTTTCTTTTATACTGACTTTATAAAGAAACAAAGACCTCAGTTATTATGGAAGTGTGTGCTCTTAATCCTAATATAATAACAAGCACATATATTTGATATTTATTTCTTTAATTTATCAATGGGTGAGATTTAGTTCGATGAATCAATAAGCCCGATAAGTTGGGAAATGATATCACTTATAGTGTGTATTGTTGATTATAGAAGGAAACTGTGTCCTAGTGATCTAGGTTGAGAATGTCCTCAAGAGGAGCTCATAAGGATTGTCATGTTAAACCCTGCAGGTGGACTTAGTCCGACATGATAATAAGGTTGAGTGGTACTACTCTTGGACTAAGATATTAATTAAATGAGTTGTCAGTAACTCGCTTAATTAATGGACATTTGACATCTTAAACACAGGGAGACTAACACACTCATAATAAGAAGGAGCCCAAAATGTAATTTGGGATTGGTGCGGTAGTTCAATAATAGTTCTTTAGTGGAATGAATTATTATTGATGAAATTAAGTTATGTGTTCGGGGCGAACACGGGATGCTTAATTTCATCGGGAGACCAAAACCAATTCCTCCTCTCGGTCTCTATCGTAGCCTCTTGTATATAGAGATTTATACCCAACACATACCCACATTCTTACCCAACCTATAGGGGTCGGCCAAGCCAAGCTTGAAGCTCAAGCTTAGGGCCGGCCAAGCCTAAAGGTTGAGCCTTAAGGTGGTCGGCCAATTGCTTGGAGCCCAAGCTTAGGTGGCCGACATCATATTAAAAGGATTTTTAAAAATTATTTCTTATGTGGATATCATAGTTTTAAAAGAGAGTTTAAAAATTAAATCTTTCCTTTTAAAGTTTTCTATAAAAGATTAAGAAAAGATTTGAAATCTTTCCTTATTTGTAGATTGAAAGGAGATTTTATTTTTAAGAAAACTTTCCTTTTTAACCATGATAATAATTTAAAAGAGAGTTTAAAATTAAATATTCTCTTTTATTAGTTTCTACAAAAGATTAAGAAAAGATTTGATATCTTTCCTTATTTGTAGATTGAAAAGAGATTTTAATTTTTAGAGATAACTTTCTTTTGGAAATTATCCACATGTTTAAAAGAAGAATTTTAATTTATAAAATTTCCTTTTATTAACCAATCATGAAGGGATAAAATTATTGGAGAAATTTTTATAAATTTCTAGAAACAAATTAGGAAGTTTTAATTCTTGTGTGAATTAAATTTTCCTTGTTTTGGGGAATTAGAAGTGGCCGGCCATTATTATTAAAAGAAGAAAATTGTTTTTAATTAAAATAATTTTTCTTTTTTATGACAAAAGAAATAAGGAATTTTTTATTAAAATTTCCTTATTTGTCAAGACCAAGGATTATAAAAGAGGGGGTAGAGGTGCCTTCACGGGTGATCAACTCTATTATTCTTCTCCTCTCTTTTCCTCCTTGGTGGCCGGCCCTAGCTTCTTCCTCTTCTCTTCTTCTTATGGCCGGCGACAACCTCTCTTGGAGCTCTTGATGGTGGCCGGTTCTAGCTAGGAGAAGAAGGAGAGAAAGGTGGTTTTGTTTCTTGCATCCCTTGGGGCTTGGTGGTGGTGGCCGGACCTATACTTCTCTTGGAGAATTGTGGTGGCCGAAACTTGTAAGGAAGAAGAAGGTGCTTGGTGGTTCTCATCTCGGAAGATCGTTGCCCACACAACGTCCGAGGTTAGAAGAGGAATACGGTAGAAGATCAAGAGGTCTTTTAGAAGGTATAACTAGTAATTTTTCCTTTCCGCATCATGCTAGTTATTTATGGAAATAATACCAAATACAAGAGGCTTATGATTCTAGTATTTCGATTATGTTTTTCGAAGTTGTGTTCTTTTATTTTTCTTTTCCTTGTGATTTGATCGTTCTTTTCGGTTAACCTAAAGTTATTTTAGGAAATTAAATATTAGCTTTCCATAAAAGGTTTTGTCTAGTCGGTGGTGGTTTCTCCCATATCCAAGAAGGCCATGTGCCTCGCCACGTCAGTACTGGGAACCAATTATGGAAATTAATATTTAATGGAATTAATAACTTAAGGTGACTTGGGTCGAACGTGTTAAGTTCCGCAGGAGATCTAAGTCAAAACCTAAAAGAACAAATAGATTAAGTTTTGGATCAAACGTGTTAAGTTCCGCAGGCGATCCAAAATTTAATTTAAAAGAACACATGGTAGCTAGGAAAAGGTTCAGACCTTTGTACAAAATTTTTGTACAGTGGAACCTCTAGGTTTTCCAAGTAGCAACCAACAATTGGTATCAGAGCTAGGGTTTTGCCTCTGTGTATTTGGTATTAGTTTAATTATGCACATGTCATACATAATTTAGGCAGGTTAATAGTAGGATATGCTAACTTTGTGGATGCAGGATCCAACTATTATGGCTTTTAGTTATTATGTGTGTGATTGGACCCTTGGACATGTCAAGGGCATTTATCTGTGTGTGCATGATTGTATTAAAATACAGCAGGAGCTGTATTTAGTTTTATTAGGATTTTATTTTTGATCTAGATACATGTACATTCCTTTTATGGAATATAGGATCAAAATGTAAAATTCTATTTATGTCGCGGATCGAATCTTACAAAGCGTGGAACCTTCTAAGGACCAGAGGCGCAGCGGAACTAGGAGCAAGATGGATGTGACTAGCGGTGGCCAAATATGGCAGAGCTTGGGATGACAACACACGGAGGACAACTAGAGATAAAAGCCATAATAGTTGAAAATTAGATTTTCTATTTATTGCTTTTATATTGTGTGTGTGCATGTTAGTATACATGACTAGTAGGCTAGCATAGTTAAAATTCCTCGCTTATAAATAACTAAGTGGGAGAGGATTTTAAATAAATCCCATGGTCTCCATTCTTGGTTTGTAAGTGATGCAAACAAGCTTGCGTTGGCTCGAGTGCCTTCCTCCATAACGGATGAGCTTGTTTGTGGATCACTAGAATGTACTTCCATTTTGGATGACTATAGGAAGTTAATTAAGAGCGTGTGATCTTCCCAACGGAAGGGCATAATCTTATTAATGGACTTAGTGTCAAGTAATGGTATACACTTAGACACATCTAATAGTATCCTCCCCATCGGAGTCACTGCTATTATTTGTGTGACCAAATGAAACCAACTATTAATTTATCATAAAACTAGGTTGACAAGATAATAAAATTAAAGGGTTAAAACCCCTCTTACAAATGATTGATTTTGTATACGTCCACACTAACGTGGCATACAAAATTAACGGTGTTTGAGATAATTTTATTTGTCATAAAGATACGTTGACAAGATAGTTAATGGGTAAAACCCTCCTTTTACAAATGTTGAATTTGTATACGTCCACACTAACGTGGCATGCAAAATTCACGGTGTTTGAGGTGTTGGTGAATTTAAATAATATTGTTTGAGGAATCAATATTTTATTTTAAATTCAAAAGGTTTTGACCAAATATTTGATCAAAGACAGATCAACTATTAATTTTATTCGTCATAAAGTAAAGTTGACGAGATAATAAAATTAATGGATAAAATCTCCTCTTTGATTTTGTATACGTCCACACTATCGTGGCATACAAAATTCATGGGGATTTTAAAGAATTGATCTTGACCAAATATTTTTGTGATTCTTAGGATTTAAAATGTTTGTCAATTGACCGTTAGATAACTAGTCCTAATTGACCGTTAGATTTTATTAGGTAGATTTAGGTTGTGTTGATTAGGGTTTTGCCCTAATTTAGTTTAGGGATTTTATTTAGCTATTCATTTGATTTAGCTAAATAAAACACATATATTGTTTGTTGACACAGGACTCTGATTCGAGACGGGCGTCTCGACTTTGGATTTGGCGTGATAGTACCTCCTATTTGAGGCGGGTACCCTTTGACTTATCTTTTGATACTGTCTTATGATATGTATAGTTTATATATAGTTACTAGTGATAGGTGGTAGATTTATTTCTTCCCTGGTCTTAGCTTAGTTGATACCTATCACATGCTTCTACTGTTAGATGCTTTACATTAGTCTGGTTTACTTTTATCTCTTACCATGTGTATATGTGTTCGTGGTTATGATTACTTATAGTGCCTATCCACCCATGATTAGATGCTGGAGATACTTGTTATATATTGTTGGATTCATGTTGTTTATATCTCTGTTATATATCTGCGTTTACCTTTTTGGCACATACGTATATGGAGGGGGATACGTTCAGGTATGACATTCTGTAGCCGCATGCACCATACCGCATGATTGCATGCTGGGCGATAGACGACTCCATTATTGTTGAGCTCGTCGGCCGGCTACATGAGGGCCTGCACACAACGTGTCTACTACATGGGTAGTGGCACAGCACTCAGGGTGTGTATGGCAGGTTGCTCGGTGGTGCACCGTCGGGGTGCTCATGGGTAGCACGATACAGCGGGGTTGCAACCGGGATCCCTCCCAGTCATCGCGTACCGGGAGTTGAGAGCATTGCGCTCCCTCACTATGTTTGAGGTAGGAGGATAGGTGTCCCGTCCACCCAGTCACTCTTGAGGGGTAGTGACGGCAGAGTGCACGGTGTTACAGCCCTACCCACGCGGTCTCACCATTGTGTGTGAGATACTGATGGCGTCCGGGGTGACCATGTCATATTGCATCATATGCACAGATTGCATTTATTGTGATTGTTGCATATTGGATGATGCACTTGGGTGCATATGATTGACATGCATACAGGATACATGCGTATTTGTTCGACTATCTTTATCTGTGTATGTCCACAATCATTCGCCCAAGCCTCGCAGGTGAGTACAGTTTATTTCAGTTATGCATTTCTTATTATTCTTGTAGTAAACTGTATTACATGCTTATTATTAGTTTATTCAACTATGCATACCTGATTGTACTGTAGGTCCTATGGTTTAGGAGACTGTACCTTAGGATATTACTGGTAGTTATATGTTGCTGTACATATCTATTGGATTACCTGTTGAGTTCTTTGAACTCACCCCGTTGTTACTATTTTTCAGGTTGAGGCCGTCAGGAGAGATTCCAGTCGCTAGCCCCTTTATCGCGAGGATTTGCCTGTTGTCGGGATCTGTTTTGTTTTTGCATCTTATATACTTGTGATGTGAGTTTTGTATTGTGGACTTTATGACGCACATTGGGTTTACTACTTTTGTTTTCCGCTGCGAACATTTCATTACTTCGTGGATTTTCGTTTCTTCGTTGTAGTGGAGTAGGATGTGTACGTATATCTTCGTTGATTTCTATATCATCTTTTCTTTATATAACTGCGTGGATTGTTCATATTATATCTGTGTAGAAATATTAAATATAACTGCGTGGATTGTTTTACTATTTGTCTGTATTGTTCCGGCCGAGTGTGGCCGAGGTATTGATATATGTATACTGAGCTTCATATTGTCACCCGTACAGGGGAGATGCTGCCGAAATTTCTTCGGACAAGGACTACCTGGGGCGTGACAATTTATTTGGTATCAGAGCGGATTTACGGTATCTGCTCTTTGTGTATTGGATTCTTGAGTTTATCTGATACCAATTTATTTGGTATCAGAGTAGGTTTTGCGATGCCTACTTGTCGGGTTTCGGATTTACGATGCTTTCTTTCGTGAGCATTTTTCGGTATTTTGGATTTGTACGGATTTTCGTCGACTTACTCATTTCGGAATTCCGAGGTATTTTGACGAATTTTTATTGGTTCTATTTGGGGCTAAGCAACGACAGGACATCTCCAGACGGCAAATAGGTAAATGAGGTAATTTTATAGTTTTTATACCTGTAATGATATCTGGGTAACATTTTGTTTCAGATATGGTACATACACTTGTTCCGGTACCGAGACGTGGACGTTCACGTAAGAGGTCAATAGATTCTCTGGAGATAGAGTCTCCGGAGAGATCTGCTCGGGTCGAGCTTGTCCGTTAGGGACAGACTCGTCAGGATACTATATGCACGTCAGATTATAAGACCCCGACGGTTCCAACTTCAGAGGTATCTACCTCGACTTACCACTAGTGGTATCACCTTTAGTATACTCGGCACCCCCTCCAGTCGTGCCTACTACTGTGTACTTGAGGTACGAGATGAGGCAGAGAACTAGTGGGACACGCAGCGCTCGATTATAGGCGAGCAACATATTACATGGTCGAGATTTAGGGAGGCATTCGAGAGTCAGTGTTCTCCTCGGGCGTATCAGATGACTCGTTGGCAGGATTTTCTGAGTCTTCGGCAGAATAACCGCTCAGTGATGGAGTATAACGCCAAATTTAATCGGTTGGCCAGATTCTGTTCTGAGTTGGTTGCCGAGAACAAATCTCGTATGCTTCAATTTATTCAGGGACTGGACGGGCATCTTCAGGTGAAGATTTCCGGTTTTGGTCATTCATCATACACAAAAGCACTGGATAGAGCTCTTATGATTGAGTCTGCTCATCATAGAGTGAGTGCAGACAAGAAGAGGAAGCAGACTGCTCAGACTTCCGGACAGATCCAGCAGCCACAGATTACTGGGTAGCAGCAGAGCAGTCGCATTCAGACGGGTCAAAGTACTTCTGGGTTATTTGGCCGACCCCAGAAGTCTGGCCGATCCCAGAAATCAGGAAAGTCTTCCTCAGGACATTCCCGGTCTTCTCAGCAGAACCGGAAACAGTCCACTGATGACTCGCACTGCACCCGTTGTGGATCCCGAGATCACGTCACCTCTGCATGTACTCTGGGACAGTCAGTTTGCTATTATTGCAAACTACCTGGGCACGTCAGCCGAGGTTGTTCGCTGAAGGCCCAGCATGTAGCTTCCGGAGTTTCTGTGTCGGGAGGACCACTTGGTCAGTCTGGGACTCAGCGAGGAG
This sequence comes from Zingiber officinale, assembly GCF_018446385.1. Classification (NCBI taxonomy): domain Eukaryota; kingdom Viridiplantae; phylum Streptophyta; class Magnoliopsida; order Zingiberales; family Zingiberaceae; genus Zingiber; species Zingiber officinale. The sequence goes on along the minus strand of NC_055987.1, from coordinate 167,747,231 downwards.
GGCCGAAAGCCCAATCTTCGCGTCATCAGCAGAGGACAGCTCCCATTGCAGCAGCTGCTTATGGCATTCAGGGTCAGGAGCGTTCTGGCGTCCTTATGGAGTCCCAGAGTTCTATTTCGGGACCTCAGTATCTGACTCAGGAGCAGTATCAGTTGCAGCCTCAGCCATTGGCGCAGTATCAGTTACAGCCCCAGCCACCGATTCAGTACGTATTGCAGCCTATAGTCCCATCTCTGACTCAGTATCCAGTACCGACTCAGTGGCAGGCTCAGACTTCGACGCAGCAGCCTTTGGCAGTGCTACCGCCTCTACCACCGTCCGATGCTGGACGAGTACACGCGGTCACCAGAGAGGACGCACAGCGGGCCGACGGATCCGTTTTCCGCAGTACGGTTTTACTTTATGCATTTTTTACTGATATGCTAATTGATACAGGTAGTTCACATTCTTTTATATCTTGTGCATTTATGAGAGAGATTGGTAGACTACCTTCTCATAGATCTCGACGACTGACCGTCTCCTTACCATCTGTGATACCTTGGATGTCACTCAGGAGGTCAGAGGTTGTCCGTTAGATTTTGGTAGCATCATACTCACCGTAGATTTGTTAGTACTGGAGATGATCGAGTTCGATATTATCCTGGGTATGGATTGGCTGTCTTCTTATCATGCCACAGTTGATTGCCAGAAGAGGGTGGTTACGTTTCGACCCCCGAACCAACCCTCTTGGGATTTCACTGGCATCAGAGACGATGGGATATCGACCATTTCTGCGATACATGCGCAGAAACTGCTATCACATGGATGTCAGGGATTTCTATTATCGTTGATTAATACTGACGACAGCAGTAGCCCTCAGCTCTCAGACGTTCCAGTGGTCCGGGAGTATCCAAACGTATTTCCGGACGAGCTTCCAGGTTTGCCTCCTCGAAGGCAAGTGGAGTTTGCTATTGAGCTGATTCCAGGGATTGCACCAGCATCGAAAGCTCCGTATCGTATGACACCGAAATAGTTGGACGAACTAAAGGTCCAACTCCAGGAGTTATTAGATAGGGGATTTATTCGCCCTAGTGTATCTCCGTGGGGGTCTCCAATACTATTCGTCAAGAAGAAGGATGGTACTCTGAGGTTGTGCATCGATTATAGGCAGCTGAATGCAGTGACTATCAGAAATAAGTACCCCTTGCCCCGGATTGAGGATTTATTTGATCAGCTCAGAGATACATCAGTGTATTCTAAGATTGATCTGCGGTCGAGATATCATCAGCTGAGAGTTAGAGATTCTGATATTCAAGAAGACAGCATTTCACACAAGATACGGACATTACGAGTTTTTGGTAATGCCATTTAGGCTTACCAATACTCCTGCAGTATTTATGGATTTGATGAACCGTATCTTTCTGGAGTACCTAGATCAGTTTGTGATTGTATTTATCGATGACATATTGATCTATTCACGTTCCGAGGAGGAACATGCGCAGCATCTTCGCATAGTCTTGGAGACTCTGCGACGACATCATCTGTATGCGAAGTTCAGCAAGTGTGCATTTTGGCTATCTTCAGTTGGTTTTCTGGGACACATGGTGTCAAGCCGAGGTATTCCAGTAGATCCTCAGAAGATCAAGGCTATCACCACCGAGCAACAAGTCACCCAAGAGATTCGCAGTTTCTTGGGCTTGGATATTACCGACGATTGCCGTTGAGGGTTTCTCCAAGATTGCTATGTCGTTGACACGTCGACTAGGAAAGGCGTGAAGTTCACGTGGTCGAGGCTTGCGAGACCAGCTTCCTGAGCGGAGATTAGTATCGACACCGGTCTTGGTTTTACCTTCGGGTGATGACGGATTCATACTTTATATAGACGCATCTCTTCAGGGCTTGGGCGCTTTTTGATGTAGCACGGTAGGGTAGTCTCCTATGCTTCTCGCCATTGAAGGAGCATGAGAAGAACTACCTAGTACATGATTTAGAGCTAGCCGCTATTATCTTTGCTTTGAAGATTTGGCGACATCATCTTTATGGCATTACTTTTGAGATTCTTACCGATCATAAGAGTCTCAAATATATTTTACCTGTAGAAACTCTATCGACCGAGGAGATGGATGGAGTTCTGAAGGATTATGATTGTACTATTAGCTACCATCCTGGTAAAGCTAATGTGGTCGATGATCAGCGGAAGTCCAGAGGGACTTTAGCTTGTCATCGAGTTCTGATCAGACTTGATCTGTGGATTCGCGAGTTGGGCCTTGAGGCGAGGAGCCAGACGAGGCAGGTATTCTTGTTACCATGGTTGCTCAATCGCGATCGTGATGAGGATTCGAGAGGCCCAGGCCGGAGATCAGATAGCCAGATAGCTTCCGGACAGCAGACTGAGTTTACACGAGACGACGAGGGGATTGTTTATTTCCGAGGTAGATTATGTGTACCTCAGTCTCACCCGGTCATGGAGGAGTTACTTCAGGAGGCGCATCGTTCTAGATTTGCTATCCACCCAAGTGGGACCCGTATGTATCGTGATTTGAGGCGTTCCTATTGGTGGAACGGTATGAAGAAAGACATCGTGGAGTTTGTAGCCAGATGTCTTGTCTGTCAGCAGGTGAAGGCTGAGCACCAGAGACCTGCTGGATTACTTCAGAGGATCCCTATTCCTGAGTGGAAGTGGGAGCACATTACCATGGATTTCGTGGTTGGGTTGCCTAGGACTCGTCGATGCCATGATGCGATTTGGGTAATCGTTGACCGATTAACCAAATCCGCACACTTTTTAGCGATCCGGAAGACTGATTCTCTGGATCGATTAGCTGAGTTATACTGTCGAGAGATTATCAGATTGCATGGAGTTCCGTTGAGCATTATATCTGATAGAGACCCACGGTTCACGTCCCGATTCTGGCAGAGTCTGCAGCAGGCCTTGGGCACACAACTTCGTTTCAGTACGGCATTCCATCCGCAGACAGATGGGCAGTCAGAGCGGACTATTCAGACATTGGAGGACTTGCTGAGGTCTTGTGTCATGGACTTCGGAGGCAGTTGGGAGGACCACCTGCCATTAGTGGAGTTCGCCTACAACAATATCATTCGGCTATCCAGATGGCATTCGCTGAGGCGTTGTATGGTAGGCTCTTGACACCCATCCTCCGGAAGAGGTTGGGAGGCCCAAATGATAGGACCTCAGAGAGCTCAGCAGGATGCAGAGTTAGTTCGCACTATCAGACGGAGGATGTCAGAGGCTCAGGACCGTCAGAAGAGTTATGCTGATCAGAGACGGAGACCCCTGGAGTTCTCCATTGGTGATCATGTATTTCTTAGAGTTTCACCCACGAAGGGGGTGAAGAGATTTGGTCTCCGAGGTAAGCTAGCTCCCCGATATATTGGACCATTCCAGATCTTGGAGAGGATTGGAGCAGTAGCTTACCGTCTGGCGCTACCACCATCTCTAGCTGGCATTCACGATGTATTTCATGTATCTATGCTGAGGAGATACGTATCCGATCCGGCACATGTTCTGTCAGATATATCTGTTCCTATTCAGCCTGATGTTACTTACGAGGAGGTTCCGGTGCGGATTCTGGACCACAGGGAGCGTCAGCTACGGAACAAGACTGTCAGACTGGTTAAAGTCGGATGGCAACATCATTCTGACGAGGAGGCTACATGGGAGCTCGAGGATACGATCCGAGCTCGATACCCTCATCTTTTTGCGTGAGGTATGTGGGTTAGAGTTCCTTTCAGTATTTATACCGTTTGGTTATATTCTAGTGTTTGCTGTTGGTTATAGCGAAATTTGGAGACCAAATTTTTATTAGTAGGGGAGGATGTGAGATCTCAGAAAATTTAAATAAATAGGGTTATTTGAGAAATATCCTTATAAAATTTTTCCGGAATTTTTAGAAATTTTCTGGGAATTTTTTTGAGCTCGTAAGACAGGTTTTGAGGGGATCAATTTCAGGTTCGAATTAAAGCCTATTTGGGATACCCGATTAAGTGAGGAAATGTTTTAATATATATTTCCTTTTCTCTTTATTTTCTTCCCCAAAACGCCGATTCCATTCTGCCCTCTCCACCCGAGCCCGACCCTCTCTTCTTCCCCGATCCCCTTTGATCACGCGCCCCTTTCCTCTGCCCTAGCCTTTCTCTTCTCCGACGCCGACGACGTCATCCGGGGAAGTGATTGCCGGCGGCTGAGCACCCCATCTCCTCCATCGATCCAGCTAGTTTGGAGGTCGCGTTTCCTTCCGGATCATCGCCTCTGCGCGGGCAACCTCTCGGTGGAGTTGAAAGGAGATCCGAACCCTAGCCTTCGCCATCTACCTTGCGGAGCCGTGCCACCCGATCGCCGGTGTGGAAGAGCAATTAGGGCTTCAAAGGGTAAGCCATTGAAACTCTTCTTTCCTCTTGATTCATCGCCGGATCCGTGATTGATTCACAGATTTCGCCAGATTAGGGTTTTGTTCTGGTAAATCCTTCTTGCTTGGATTGAGGAAAGTGTCGGATCCCTTCCTTTTTCCTCTTGATCAGATTTTGGCATCTTCTCTTCTTTGCTGTAGATTGAGGTTACAGGATTGGAGAAGAAGAGTGAGGTTCTGTTCTGATCAGATCTTGGACTTCTCATTGTTGCCGATTGAAGTCTCAGATTGGAGGTAAGAGGAGGTGATTGTTTGAATTTGGAATGCTTGGTTGAATTGTGATCTTCTTATTTTGATTCGATTGATCCAGTAAGGTTAGGTTCTGTGGTTATGAGGTGTATCCAGCAGAGAAGTTATGTAGGTTGTGAGGTTGTTTGTTTTTGGTTTGGCAGCCACCCATCCATCAGTGATCCAGCATCAACAGCAGCTGAGATTCGAGGTAAGGTGTAGGGATTTTGTTACATGCTGTTGAATTAGATTATGTTTCGAATTGGGTTTGTGATTAGATTTAATCGTTTAGAATTAGTCTAATGGAATGATTAGGGTTAAAGTAATTAACCCTAGTCTACTATTGGATTTCTAATCTAAATGGGAGATTAGGGATTAGATAACTAATCCTAATTGACCGTTAGATTTTATTAGGTAGATTTAGGTTGTGTTGATTAGGGTTTTGCCCTAATTTAGTTTAGGGATTTTATTTAGCTATTCATTTGATTTAGCTAAATAAAGTACATATATTGTTTGTTGACACAGGACTCTGATTCGAGACGGCCGTCTCGACTTTGGATTTGGCGTGATAGTACCTCCTATTTGAGGCGGGTACCCTTTGACTTATCTTTTGATACTGTCTTATGATATGTATAGTTTATATATAGTTACTAGTGATAGGTGGTAGATTTATTTCTTCCCTGGTCTTAGCTTAGTTGATACCTATCACATGCTTCTACTGTTAGATGCTTTACATTAGTCTGGTTTACTTTTATCTCTTACCATGTGTATATGTGTTCGTGGTTATGATTACTTATAGTGCCTATCCACCCATGATTAGATGCTGGAGATACTTGTTATATATTGTTGGATTCATGTTGTTTATATCTCATATATATCCGCGTACCTTTTCGCACATACGATATGGAGGGGATACGCGTATGACATTCAGAGCGACGCACCATACCGCATGATCGTACGCCGTCTGGCGATGACGACTCCATTATTGTTGAGCTGGTCGGCCGGCACAACGTGTCCACTGCGTGGGTAGTGGCACAACACTCTGTGTATGGCGGGTTGCTCGGTGGTGCACCGCCGGGGTGCTCAGCGTAGTAGCAGGCAGGGATCCCTCCCCGCCATCGCGTACCGGGATTGCGCGCCCTCACTATGTTTGAGGTAGGAGGATAGGTGTACTCCGACAGACATCCCGTCCACTCGGTCACTCTTGGGTAGTGACGGCAGAGTGCACGTGTCACGCCCTACCCACGCGGTCTCACCATCAGTGAGATACTGATGGCCGGGGTGACCGCCATATCGCATCATACGCATGTATCGCATTTATTGTGATTGTTGCATATTGACGATGACTTGGGTGATCGTATGATTGACATCCATACAGGATACATGCAGATTTGTTCGACTATCTTTATCTCATGTCGCCATTCGCCCAAGCCTCGCAGTGAGTACATTTAGTTATGCATTTCTTATTATTCTTGCTATAAACCGTATTACATGCTCGTTACTCATTCTGCTTTATTCACCATGACACCGTTATATTGTTAGGAGACTGATCGTAGGTCCTATGGTTTAGAGACTGTACCTTAGGATATTACTCGTAGTTATATGTTACTGCATATATCTATTGGATTACTGAGTTCTTCAACTCACCCCGTTATTCTATTTTTCGTGTCGAGGCCGTCGAGAGATTCCAGCTAGCCCCTTTATCGCGAGGATTTTCTGTGTCTGTTTTTGCATCTTATATACTTGTGATGTGGGTTTTGTATTGTGGACTTTATGACGCACATTGGGTTTACTACTTTTGTTTTCCGCTGCGAACATTTCATTACTTCGTGGATTTTCGTTTCTTCGTTGTAGTGGAGTAGGATGTGTACGTATATCTTCGTTGATTTCTATATCATCTTTTCTTTATATAACTGCGTGGATTGTTCATATTATATCTATGTAGAAATATTGAATATAACTGCGTGGATTGTTTTACTATTTGTCTGTATTGTTCCGGCTGAGTGTGGCCGAGGTATTGATATATGTATACTGAGCTTCATATTGTCACCCGTACAGGGGAGATGTTGCCGAAATTTCTTCGGACAGGGACTACCTGGGGCGTGACAGGGTGAGGGGGCTTCATGAGACATAACTCTTATTCTTTTGCTTGGGTGATCTCTTGGTGGTCGGCCCTCTCCCTTCTTCCTCTCCCTTTGCTCTCTTCTCCTTGGTGATGGTGGTGGCCGGATTTTAGAAGAAGAAGGAGGAAGCTTTTGGGTGGTGTTCATCTTGGAGGATCGTCGCCCACACGACGTCCAATGCGAGGCGAGGAATACGGCAGAAGATCTCGAGGTCATTAGCTTACAAAGAGAAGGTATAACTAGTATTTTTCTTCCGCATTATACTAGTTATTTTTCTTTGTATGAATTCTAAATACAAGAGGCAATTAGATCTAGTTTATCGAATTTATTTTTTGATTTTCTGTTTTTTTTCTTTTTCGAATTTGTGATTCGATTGTTCCTTTTGGTTAACCTAGAGTTATTTAAGGAAATAAATATTAGCTTTCCTTAAAAGGCTTTGCTTAGGTGGTGGTGGTTGCTCCCATATCCAAGAAGGCCATGTGCCTCGCCATGCAGTCCTGGAAGCCAATTTTGGAAATTAATATTTATGGAATTAATAACCTAGGTAGATTTGAATCAATAGTGTTAAGTTCCACTTGCGATTCAAATTTAAACCATTAAGAACAGATAAGTTAAATTTGGAATCAATGATGTTAAGTTTCGTCTGCGATTTCTTATTTAACTTCTAAAGAACACAATAGGTTATTTAAGGAAAGGTTTGACACTTGTACAAAAATTTTTGTACAGTGGAACCGGTACATTTTCCTAGGTTTAACCAACAATTGGTATCAGAGCTAGGGTTTGCCTTTGTGTATTTTTAGAATTCAAATAGGTTATGCACATGTCATACATAATTTAGGTAGGATAATAGTAGGATGTGTTAACTTTGTGGTTGTAGGCTCCAACTATTATGACATATTTTTATTGTGTGTGATTGGACCCTTGGACATGTCAAGGGCATTTAATTGTGTGTGCATGATTGTAAAATTAAATACAGCAGGAGTTGTATTAGTTATTAGGATTTTGCATTTTTTGTTCGATCTAGAATACATGTACATTCCATTTATGGAATATAGGATCGATATATGTAAAATTCTATATTTGTCGCGGATCAGATTCTTGTGAGGCGTGGTACTTATGGAGCACCAGAGGCGCAGCGGAATAAGAAGCAAGATGGATGCGACGACTTGACCCGATGGCGGTGGCTAAAGAAGGCAGCAGCTAGGGTTGGAGCACACGGAGGACAGTGATGAAAATGCTATAATAGTTGGAAAATAATTTACATATTTATTGCTTTTATTTACTATGATGTGTGTGTATGCATGTGATGTATGCTAGGATAGTTTAAAATTCCTCACTTTAAATAACTAAGTGGGAGAGGGATTAGTATGAGGGTTTGTAAGTGATGCAACAAGCTTGCGTGTTGGCTCTGAGTGCCTCCCTCCACAACGGATGAGTTTGTTTGCGGATCACTAGATCAAACTTCCTTAATGGATGGTTATAGGAAGTTATTTAGGATATGTGTGATCTCCAACTGAAGGGGCACAATTCTATTTAATGGACTTAGTATCGAGTAATGGTATACACTTAGACACATTTAATAGTATCCTCCCTAACGGAGTCACTGCTATCACTTGTGTGACCAAAGGGAAACCAACTATTAATTTGTCATAAAACTAGGGTGACAAGATAATAAAATTAATGGGTTAAAACCCCTCTTACAAATGATTGATTTTGTATACGTCCATACTAACGTGGCATACAAAATTAACGGTGTTTGAGATAATTTTATTTGTCATACAGTTAGGTTGACAAGATAGTTAATGGGTAAAACCCTACTCTTACAAATGATGATTTTGTATACGTCCACACTAACGTGACATGCAAAATTCACGGTGTTTTGAGGTGTTGGTAAATTTAAATAGTATTGTTAGAGGAATCAATATTATTTTAAATTTAGAGTCTTGACCAAATATTTGATCAAAGACAGACCAACTATTAATTTTATTTATCATAGGTTGACGAGATAATAAAATTAATGGATGAAATCTCCTTTTAGAATTTGTATACGTCCACACTAACGTGGCATACAAAATTCACGGGGATTTTGAGATGTTGGTTTTGACCAAATATTTTTGTGATTCTTAGGATTTCAAATGTTAGTCAATCCCCTAGTTGTTATACTATAGAATAGACTTAGTAGTCCCAATTGTAATGATTGGAAAACTAGGACATTAAGGTAGACTGTCCTCTCAGAACTGAGAACAATAACGGTGTATTTTATTAGTTGTTGAAACATTTTTAGTGGTGTTATCTACCGATACCTGGTGTGTAGATACATGAACCACTGATTATGTCTGCAATTCATTGCAGGGGTTCCAGAAAATCCGACAACTATATAAATCACCGTCCACATGGGCATTGCTGTAAAAGTAGCAGCTGTTGCAGTGGGAGATGTTTATCCTTTGATAGAAATAAAACATGGATTTTAAGAAATTGCTTTTAAGTACCAAGTTTAGAAAGAAATTTATTTCAGTTTCTAAACTATTTAAAGAATAAATATTGTGTCTATTTTGATAACAAAGTTGTTATCGAGAAAATAGGAAAGATATCTATTCTGGTACGTTGGATGGTAATTTATAATCCAATAACTCCCACGATGCAATAAATAGAAATTAATAACACATTTTCTAACTTTAAGAGAAAGTAACATTCGGAAATGAACCAATCATATTTTTTGGCATCCAAGGTTAGGTTATATTAACTTGAGTAGGATTCAAAGGATAATAACCAATGAACTCTTGGGTTCATTGGTAGTGGAAATCTTTCCAACCTGCGAGTTTTATTTGGAAGGAAAAATAACCAAAAAGATTTTAAGTCTAAGGGATATGGAGCCAAAGATACAATGGAATTGGTTCATTCTGATTTGTGTGGTCCTATGACTATCCAGACAAGAGGTAGTTTCAAATAGTTTATCTATTTTATAGATAACTATTCGAGACATAGATAGATTTACTTGATACACCGCAAGTCTAAGTGCTTTGATTAGTTCAAAGAGTACGAGGCTGATGCGGAGAAATGTCAAAGTAAAAATATCGAGACACTACGGTGAGATTGTAGTAGCAAATATCTCTTGGGAGAATTTAGGAGTCACTTATCAGAAGTAGGGATTCAATCCCAACTAACTGCACTTGGTACATCCCAACAGAATGGTGTAGTAGAAAGAAGGTATAAGGCTCTTATGGAATAATTAGAATGATGATGAGTTATTTAGAAAATTACCAAATTTGTTTTAAGGATATACTCTGAAAACGAAAGTGAACATAGTACCTTTCAAGTCAGAACTCTTTACTCATATAGAATTGCTAAATAGGTGTAAGCCTATTTTGAAGCATATTCGGATTCGGGTAGTCCAGCACATATGTTGAAGAGAGACAATGATAAGTTGGACAGGAGTTCACTTGTTTGTGGGTTATCCTAGATAAACGAAAGTAGATTTATAGTCTTTAAAATCAGAAGGTCATTGTTAGCATCAATGACTGATTTTTAGAAGAGGACTATATAATGAACCACAAGCCCATAAGTTCTTAAGAAAGTAACAAAGGACATGTCTAATCTAGTACCAACTGTACAAGATGAAATATCACAAGAAACTGCAACACGTATCATAAATGATATACAATTATAGATAGTGCCTCGTCGTAGTGGGAGGGTTGTTATGCAACCTAAAAGAGTCATGTTTTGGGAGAGCCTTTGGACTTTATCCCTGGTCAACATGAACCCAATCCCCAGACATATGACGAAGCACTCCAAGATTAAGATGCAGCATCTTGGCAAAGAGCGATGAATATAGAAATAGAATTTAGTATTCTAATAAAATATGGGAGCTTATAGAATCACCAAATAGTGTAAAAGCCATTGGGTGAAAATAAGTCTACAATAGAAAAAGGGATAGATGGGAAAGTGGAAACTTTCAAAGCAAGGCTTGTTGAAAAAGGGAAACCTTTTATCGGTAGTCATGCTTAAATCTATCCGGATTCTTTTATCTATTGCTGCTCATATAGACTATGAGATTAGGCAAATGGATGTCAAGACAGCTTTTCTTTATGGAAGTCTTGAAGAATACATCCATATAAAGCAACCAGAGAGGTTCATTGCAAAGGGCAAAGAGCATCTAGTATGTAAGCTCAATCAGTCTATAGATTGAAGTAAAGCTTCAAAGTCTTGGTTTATCCGGTTTAATGAAATAATCCAATCTTATGGATTTAGTTACCAGATAAGTCTTGTGTATACAAGAAGTGTAATGGAAACGTTGTGGTATTTCTTGTACTATACGTAGATGATATTTTGTTAATTGGCAACAATGTCAAGGTATTATCGGACGTAAGGGTATGGTTGTCCAAATAATTTGATATGAAGGACTTAGGAGATTGTGCACACATTCTTGGGATCAAAGTTATAAGGGATCGCAAGAAAAGAATATTGTGTCTATCCCAAACTTCATATATAGATACAGTCCTTGCTCGTTTTAGCATGCAGAACTCTAAGAAAGGTTTCTTACCTTTTAGGCATGGAGTAGCCTTATCTAAAGAGATGTCTCCGAAGACATCAAAGGAGATTGAGGACATGAAGACAGTTCCTTATGCTTCAGCTGTAGGAAGTCTTATGTATGCAATGCTGTGTACGAGACCTGATATCTGTTTTACCGTGGGCATGGTCAGCAGATATCAGAGTAACCCTGGACAGGGACATTGGACTGCGGTAAAACATATATTGAAGTATCTGAGAAGGACTAGAGATTATATGCTAGTTTACTAAGCAGACGAGTTGCTCCCTGTGGGTCACACAGATTCGGACTTCCAATCAGATAGGGACAATAGTAAGTCAACATCAAGCTATGTGTTTACTCTAGGAGGTGGAGTGATTGCATGGAGGAGTGTTAAGCAGAAATGCGTCTCAGACTCAACCATGGAAGCTGAGTATGTTGCAGCCTCTGAGGCAGCAAAAGAAACTGTATGGCTCAGGAACTTTTTAATGGACTTAGATGTGATTCCTGGTTTGCCCAAGATCATCACAATTTATTGTGATAATAGCGGTGCAGTTGCAAACTCGAAGGAACCACGAGCCCATAAAGTAAGTAAACATATAGAGTGCAAGTACCACCTGATACGAGACATCGTCAAGCGAGGAGAAGTTGTCGTCGCCAAGATTGCATCAGAAGATAACCTAGCAGATCCTTTCACAAAGGCCCTTCCGGCGAAAGCTTTTGATCGGCATGTGGAGGGGATGAGAATCAGATGTAAGGCAACAGATATGGTAGCTTAGACTTTTAGTATAAGTGGGAGATTGTTAGAGTGTATACTAAAAGCCTAGTTTTTGTAAACATTTATTTGTTAAAGTAAAAGAATCACATTGGTCAATATATGCATTTATTTATTAAATGTAAATTTCAATTAATTTATATAGTAGACAACATGGAGTGTGGTGTCACACTCAGAAGAACATGTTGTCGGCTCTCTATAAATTATAAACAGTTGCTCGCGACTAAGATAGAAAGGAACAAACTATCAGTATAGTTATAGTGTAATTAAGTATTAGTTTATCTTGACTAATAAATTATACTAATACACTTTAAGTGTATTAAGTAGGATCATTTAGGTATGTTCTTTTTGTACTGACTTAGTAAAAGAACTAAACCTTAGTTATTATGGAAGTGTGTGCTCTTAATCCTAATATAATAACAAGCACATATATTTAATATTTATTTCTTTGATTTATCAAAGGGTGAGGTTTAGCTCGATAAATCAATATGCCCGATAAGTTGGGAAATGATATTACTTATAGTGTGTGTTGTTAATTATAGAAGGAATCTGTGTCCTAGTTATCTAGGTTGAGAATGTCTCCAAGAGGAGCTCATAAGGATTGCCATGTTAAACCCTGCAGGTGGACCTAGTCCGACATGATAATAAAGTTGAGTGGTACTACTCTTGGAGCTAGATATTAATTAAGTGAGTTGTCAGTAACTTACTTAATTAGTGGGCATTCATAATCTTAAACACAAGGAGACTAACACACTCATGATAAGAAGGAGCCCATAATGTAATTTGGGATTGGTGCGGTAGTGCGGTAATAACTCTCTAGTGGAATGAGTTATTATCGATGAACTTGAGTTGTGTGTTCGGGGCGAACACGGGATACTCAAGCTCATCGGAAGGCCAAAACCAATTTCTCCTCTAGGTCCATGTCGTAGCCTCATTATAACCTCAAGTCCATCCAAATGTAAGACTTTCTTGGTGTCCAAGAAGGGGGTCGGACCATTGCTTGGTGACCAAGCAATGGCCGGCCACATCCTCTTGAAAGGGGCCGACCCTATAGCTTGGTGACCAAGCTTGTAGGGGCCGGCCATAATAATTCAAAAATGGAGGGTTGTTTTAAATTTTTTAAAATCTTCTCTTTGTAGAAAACTATAAGTTTTAAAAGAGAGATTTTAATTTTTAAAACTTTCCTTATTTGAATTAGGCCACATGTTTAAATAGAGAGTTTAAAAGATTTTAAAACTTTCCTTTTTTAACCATCCTTATGGTTTAAGAAAAAAAAGGAAAAGAAGTTTTAAAATTTAAACATTCTATCACCATGTTAAAAAAGGAAATTTTATAAGAGAGTTTTTAAATTTTGAAACAAGGTTTTAATTTTTAGAAACTTTCCTTTTTTAACTCATACTTTAGGAAAGAGAGCTTGTAAATTTTATAAGAGGATTTCTTCTTGTAAAATTTTTAAAAATTATTTTTCCTTTCCTTTTAATTGTGGCCGGCCACCTTGCTTGGTGCCTAAGCAAGGGTCGGCCAATAGGATTAAACCAAATTCAATCCTAAACCAAATAGGATTGATCATAACCATTGATTGGTGATTGATTCAATCAAGAGGAAAGAAAAGGAAAAATAAAAAGGGAAAAGGAAAAATTCTTGGATGATTTTATTTTTTTGTAAAAGGTTTTTCCTTATTTGCCTTGGGCAAGTAATATAAAAGAAGGGGTGAGGGGGCTTTATGAGACATAACTCTTATTCTTTTGCTTGGGTGATCTCTTGGTGGTCGGCCCTCTCCCTTCTTCCTCTCCCTTTGCTCTCTTCTCCTTGGTGATGGTGGTGGCCGGATTTTAGAAGAAGGAGGAAGCTTTTGGGTGGTGTTCATCTTGGAGGATCGTTACCCACACGACGTCCAAGGCGAGGCGAGAAATATGGCAGAAGATCTCGAGGTCATTAGCTTACAAAGAGAAGGTATACCTAGTATTTTTCTTCCGCATCATACTAGTTATTTTTCTTTGTATGAATTCTAAATACAAGAGGCAATTAGATCTAGTTTATCGAATTTATTTTTCGATTTTCTGTTTTTCTTCTTTTTCGAATTTGTGATTCGATTGTTCCTTTTGGTTAACCTAGAGTTATTTAAGGAAATAAATATTAGCTTTCCTTAAAGGCTTTGCCTAGGCGGTGGTGGTTGCTCCCATATCCAAGAAGGCCATGTGCCTCGCCATACAGTTCTGGAAGCCAATTTTGGAAATTAATATTTATGGAATTAATAACCTAGGTAGATTTGAATCAATAGTGTTAAGTTCCGCTTGCGATTCAAATCTAAACCATTAAGAATAGATAAGTTAAATTTAGAATCAATGATGTTAAGTTCCGTCTGCGATTTCTTATTTAACTTCTAAAGAATACAATAGGTTATTTAAGGAAATGTTCGACACTTGTACAAAAATTTTTTTACAGTGGAACCGGTACATTTTCCTAGGTTTAACCAACAATTAATTTGTAGCTAGAGGGGGGGTGAACAACTGGTCGCACTTGGTTTGCTTGCTTTATGATGATGATATGTAGCAGATAGGACTCGAAGCAATACTTACAATGCTAACACAAGGATTTACTTGGTATCCACCTCAAGAAGATGTGACTAATCCAAGGATCCACACACGACACACTCTCCACTATGAAAAACACTCCTTCTCAATAACTACCAGAGGTGGAGAAACCTCGTACAACACTCACACAACAAGATACAACACACGCAAAAAGGAAATATAAGTATACAAAAGAAAACCTCTTCTTGCTTGACCTTGTTGTTGAAGAATACCTCTTGAACCTTGGAAGTGTAGCAACACTTGTCCCCAAGAGCTTCCAAGAACTGGCGGAGAGTGTTGGAGAAGATCATGTAGGCACTGCCTCAAGAGATCTGAAGAAGAAAGCTCACCATGGCTTTATACTCTGCGCTTCTAGGGCTCCCAATCGATTGTCATGTCACATCTACGTAATCGCAGTCATCCATCGCTCGCTTCTTGTGCAACGATCATATCTCAATCGATTGGTCAATCGATTGGGGGAGGCTTGAATCGATCAGTTGATTGATTCAGAGCGCCTCTGTGCTCTGCTAGAAAAGGCCTGAATCGATCGCCCGATCGATTCAGCCTTCCTCACGTCGTGCGAGAATTTTGGTCCCAATCGATCGGCTGATCGATTGGGGAAGCTTCTGTGCTCACGATTCAGACTCCCAATCGATCGACCAGTCGATTGGGCTACTGTTTATCGTAGCACTCTCCCAATCGATCGGCTGATCGATTGGACTTCGGTTCAATCAATCGACTGATTGATTGAGCACCCTTGACTTGCTTAACTCAAGCTCAAGGGTTACCAAATCCAACATCTGGTCAATCGTGACCTGTTGAAACTTCTTCACCAAGTGTTCGGTCAATCCTTTGACCCACTTGGACTTTTCTCCTCATGCCAAGTGATCGATCAACCTTGACTCACTTGGACTTATCGTCTCATGCCAAGCATCCGATCCTCCATAACTCACTTGGACTTCTTTCCACCAGATGTCCCGTCACCTTTGACCCATCTAGATTTCCTTGTGTCAAGTATCCGGTCACTCCTTTGACCTACTTGGACTTCCCAACACCAGGTGTCAGGTCAACATTAACCCACTTGGATTTCCACATGTCTGGCTTCACTCACCAGGTCTTTCTATCTACCTACCTTCACTCACTAGGATTTTCCATCTGGCTAGCTTCACTCACTAGGACTTTCACCTAACTTCACTCACTAGGATTTCCCAACTACCTAGTTTCATTCACTAGGTTTTTCACCTGACTTCACTCACCAGGATTTTCAACTGTCTGGCTTCACTTACTAAG
Organism: Zingiber officinale; assembly: GCF_018446385.1. Classification (NCBI taxonomy): domain Eukaryota; kingdom Viridiplantae; phylum Streptophyta; class Magnoliopsida; order Zingiberales; family Zingiberaceae; genus Zingiber; species Zingiber officinale. The sequence goes on along the minus strand of NC_055987.1, from coordinate 167,731,311 downwards.
ACTTCCTTTGCCTAACATTCAGTTAGGACTTTCTCAGTCAAGTATCCGGTCAACTTTGACCTACTTGACTCTTCTTCACATTAAACTGGTCAAACCTTAATCAAAGAAGAATTGCACCAACAATATCCTCAATCGGACGATTGCTCCTGCAATCTCCATATATTGTCAAACATCAAACCCAAATTGTAACGACCCGCCTTCTACTACTAGGCTGTAAGGCGAATCGCTACAATAATGCTAAACTATACTGTGCGGAAAGCTGATCTAATTTAAAATTTTGCTAACTATTATCTTGAAAAAAACTAATCTGAATGTTCTAAGTGTACCTAGGAATTGTACACATGCTAGGGGAGGGAAACTGGACATCCCAACTGAGCTAGGGACTATAAACTAAACTTCCCAACTACCTACCGAACCTGCCGATCGATCCACAGATCGATCGGAGCTGCGGTCATTCTGTTCCCAACTGGATCGGTCGGCAGACCGATCCAGGTGTGGCTGGATCGGTCGGCAGACCGATCCAGGCACCCGAAACTCTCTGGAACACTACTGTATCGTGCTGGATCGGTCGGCTGACCGATCCAGGAGGATACAGTAGCCTACTGTATCTGTCTAGATCGGTCGGCTGACCGATCCAGTGACACTGCCCAGGCCCTGATCGGTCTGGAGACCGATCAGGGTTCTGATTTCAGCCCTGGAACTCTGATTTCAACACTTGTTCGTGCTAAAACATCACACAACAGTTATAGAATACATGTAAAACGTTCTAATACCTATTAACTAGCATTCTAACATGATCTAGTGCAAAGCTTATTAATTCATAGCATTTAAAACCACTAGAACTGTATAAAAGTATCTTAAAACAAAAACTAAGTTCTTAATCTGCTAACTCCCTAAGGATCTTTTATTCCAGTTCCTGCCACACACATCTTGATCTGCATTGACCTCCAACCTCCACTGCTAGTCCATCTTTCCTTTACCTTTATCTGCAGTATAAGGAAAAATAGTATCTGTAAGCTTAAAGCTTAGTAAGAAACCATCTACCTCACAAAAACATGCAACGATGCAAATATGATTTTAAATCATGCTGTTTGAAACATATGCTGGATATACTGAATTAACTAGCATGGCATGGCATATAAGCATACAATCATGGCATATCTAAACCTGAACATAAAAATATGTATAACAACTGCACATAAAGTTATCATGCACATTCACAGGGAAAAACTAAACTGGAGCATGATACTGAACTGAAACTGAACTACGCTAAAACTGATCTTAAACTATAATCACTGGATTAGATTAAGAGTTTGAAAGCTAATATCATAATAAGTGAAAATAGTAATCATGCTGTTTGGGCCCGACAACTGTACTTGCTATGCGCGCATCCCTAACTAGACCCGGGTTTGCAAATCCCGAATTTAGTAGGGTTAACTAGGTTATCTAAACCTAGGGACCGACTATGGGAGCCCAGCCCAATGGATATCTAATCCAGTACAGTGCCACTGAAAATAAAATACTGAATATAGCTACTAATTGCTTATTTTGCTGTTTCTAGGTTATCTGAACCTAGAGCTAGGTTATCTAAACCTAGAGGCGACTGTGGGAGCCCACCCATTGGATATCTGATCCATATAAGCTGTAATAAACTGAGAATACTAAATAGATACTTCTAATGTATCTAACTAAGCTGTTGAAGATCCATATGGTGCATTTTTACTAAACTAGCTATTTTATCGAACACTTAGTGTGCCCTAACTCTCCTCTCTATTAGGGAGACCACCTCTAGGCACCCGACAATGTCTAACCTCCTATCTGAAGAGAGAAAACGTGTCCGGCCCATCTAAAGGTGTTCAACTAAATCCCTAATCTGCGAAGAGAATTAAATACACCCTAGATATCGATAAAAATCTGCATACATCCTAACTAAAACATAAAAACTCAATCGGAAGCTATTATACTACAGGTGAGGGGTTTCTTACCTCCTATTCGTAATTTCTTACGATTCTATTCGCTAGAATTCCGGTGGAGATGATCTTCTCGACGATCCGCTCACGTCTTCGCGTTCCTCTCGCGGAGAAGAACCTTTTTCGTGTTGGAGTCGTCGCCGGAAGGAGTTCCCTTGACCCTTGGGCTTGGGGTGCCGTGAGAAGGAGGAGGAAGAGGGGCGCCGAGAGAAGGAGGAAGAAGAGAAGGGTGGCGTGAGGGTTTCGGTGGAGAGGAATAGGTCACGGTGAAAATAAAATCAAATAACTCTTCACCCTATTAATCTTCCTATTTATACTAAACAATTAATTCGGCCAAACCAATTACAAATATAATTGATTCCCTTTCCTTTCAGCACGGCCCTGCTGGGTTCAACCGGTTACTAACATTATCCCGAAACCATAGGTCTCGGGTTCGATTCCCGCCTAAGCTATTTTGCGGTTCTAATTATTTTTGCTACTTCCGATACTCGGAAAATTCTGGAAAAATATCTAAAAATCCCAGAAAAATCATAGAATAATTCTAAAAATAATTTGAGAATTTTCGGGCGTTATAACTCCCCATACCTTATAAAAAGTTCGTCCTCGAACTTAGAATAGTCTCATGCTGGCTTCTGTCTCCCAAGTTGCCTCTTCTGCTGTGTGACTGTGCCAAATGACTTTGACTAATGGTACTTCCTTCTTCCGTAATTTCTTAACTGCTCGATCTATTATCTGAATAGGCCGACTATCATAGCTGAGGTCTTCGCGGATCTGTACCGACTGGGGCTCAATCACCTGGGTGGCATCTGGGGTATGCTTCTTCAGCATAGAGACATGAAATACATTGTGGACAGCTGACATTTCCTGGGGTAGCTCTAGCTCATATGCTACCTTGCCCACTCTTCTGCTGATAAGGTATGGTCCCACATATCTGGGAGCCAGCTTGCCCTTCTTCCTAAAACGCATTACTCCCTTCATGGGAGCTACTCTGAGGAACACTGAATCCCCAACTGAAAATTCTAAGGGTCTGCGCCGTGTATCAGCATAGCTCTTCTGGCGGCTCTGAGCTGTCTCTATCCTCTGGCGGATCTGCTGTATAGCTGCTGTGGTATCTGCTACTAGATCTGTCTGAAGCTCTAGTTCTTTCTGTTCACCACTCTCATACCAGCAGATTGGAGATCTACACCTCCGCCCATAGAGAGCCTCATAAGGTGCCATGCCGATAGTGGCCTGATAGCTATTATTGTATGCAAATTCTGCTAGACTCAGATATTTGCACCAACTTCCTTTGAAATCTAGGGCACATGCTCGGAGCATATCTTCGAGTACCTGATTTACTCGCTCTGTCTGACCATCTGTCTGAGGATGGAATGCTGTGCTGAACTTTAACTTCGTGCCCAATGCTGACTGTACACACTCCCAGAAGTGTGATGTAAATCTGCTGTCTCGGTCTGAAATAATGGTACGTGGGACTCCATGAAGTCTGACGATCTCCTGGAGATACAACTGAGCTAGCTTCTCCATGGAGTAGGATATCTTGATAGCTACAAAGTGGGCTGATTTAGTCAACCTGTCGACTATTACCCAGATGGCATCAAAACCATTCGTGGTTCTGGGTAGAGCCACTATGAAGTCCATAGAGATATCCTCCCACTTCCATTCTGGAATCTGTATAGGCTGCAGAACTCCTCCTGGCCGCTGATGTTCTGCCTTGACCCTCTGACAGGTGAGGCAGATGCTAACATATCTGGCGATGTCTCGCTTCATCCCGAGCCACCAAAAATGTTTCTTCAGGTCCTGATACATTTTGGTGGAACCTGGATGCATTGCGTAGGGAGTCCTGTGAGCCTCATCTAAAATCTGTCTCCGTAGCTCCTCCTGAACTGGAACACAGAGTCTGTCACCAAAATACAACACCCCTCTATCGGACACTCTGAATTCTCTACTCTCTGATTCTGCTAGCCCTTGCTTGATTTTCTGAATTTCAGGGTCCTGCTCCTGAGCTGACTGAATATCACCAAGCAAGGTGGACTCTAAGGTCATAGTAGAGAGCTGTCCAACGATGAGTTCGAGACCGAAATCTACGATCTCCTTCTGTAGGGGCGGTGACATGGTTGTAAGAGATAATAAGGTAGCACTGGATTTTCTGCTAAGTGCATCTGCTACCTTATTGGCTTTCCCTGGATGGTAGAGGATGTCTACATCATAGTCCTTGACCAGCTCAAGCCACCTGCGCTGTCGCATGTTCAGATCATGAAATACTTCAGACTCTGATGATCTGTATACACTCTGCACTGAGCTCCATATAAGTAATGTCTCCAAATTTTGAGAGCGAACACTACTGCTGCCAGCTCAAGGTCATGAGTAGGGTAATTCTTCTCATAATCCTTGAGTTGTCTGGAGGCATAGGCGATCACCTTGCCATTTTGCATCAGTACTGCTCCTAGTCCCAACTTAGAGGCATCACTATAGATGTCAAAGCCGCTGGTGTCGTCTGGTAGAGCCAAAATGGGAGCACTGGTCAACCTCCTTTTTAGCTCGCTGAAGCTGTTCTCACAGTCCTCTGTCCACTGAAATTTCCTGTTCTTTCTGGTAAGAGCTGTCAGTGGGGAGGCTACCCTGGAGAAGTCCTCTACAAACTTCCTGTAATATCCTGCTAATCCCAGAAAGCTCCTGATTTCGCTGGCGTTCTTAGGTCTCTTCCAGTTACTTACTGCTTCTATCTTGCTGGGATCTACCATAATACCATCCTTTGAGATGATGTGACCCAGGAAGGACACCTGATCTAACCAAAATTCACATTTCGTGAACTTGGCGTATAGCTGGTTCTGCTGAAGGGTCTGCAATACTAGTTTCAGGTGCTCTGAATGTTCTTCCTGAGTTCCTGAATAGATAAGAATGTCATCGATAAACACAATAACAAACTTATCTAAATACTCCCTGAATACTCTGTTCATGAGATCCATGAATGTAGCTGGAGCATTTGTCACGCCAAAAGGCATGACTACGAACTCGTAATGTCCGTATCTGGTCCTGAATGCTGTCTTCGGTATATCACCCTCCTTGACCCTGACTTGGTGATATCCTGATCTGAGGTCAATCTTAGAGAACACTGCTGCTCCCTTTAACTGGTCGAACAGGTCATCTATTCTGGGAAGAGGATACTTGTTCTTGATCGTGACCTGATTCAGTGCTCTGTAGTCTATACACAGTCGCATGCTTCCATCCTTCTTCTTCACGAACAATACAGGCGCTCCCCATGGCGAGTGACTCGGGCGTATGAAACCCTTGTCGAGCAGCTCCTGTAGTTGCTCCTGAAGTTCCTTCAGTTCTGCTGGAGCCATACGATAAGGCGCTTTGGAGATAGGATTTGTACCGGGAATGAGCTCTATCTCAAAGTCGATCTCCCTGTCTGGTGCTAGGCCTGGTAACTCTTCAGGGAAGACTGCTGGGTAGTCACATACGACTCGGACCTCTGCTAGCTGTTGGCCCTTGTCCTGGCTGGTATTGACTACATGTGCTAGGTACCCCGTACATCCTGAATCCATCAACTTCTGTGCCTTCATTGCTGAGAGAAATTTTCTGGCTTTTCTCTTTGGTTCTCCGTGGTATTCAAACTGTATTTCTGCTTCGGGTTGGAATACGACTTTCTGTTTACGTCACTCTATGGAAGCACCGTATCTGATCAGAAAGTTCATTCCAAGGATGACGTCATAGTCAGTCATTTCTAGCAGGATCAGATCGCAAAAGAGTTCCCTGTCTGCTATAATGACTGGCACTGCTCTGAGCCAGTGCGTGGATGCCATGACCTCTCCTGAAGGTAGTGCCGTCAGAAACTGACCACTGAATACCTCTGGAGGTATTTCTAATTTTTCGGAGAACATCCTGGCTATATATGAATGGGTTGCCCCAGTATCAAATAGAACAGTAGCACTATACTGAAAAATGCTAATCTAACATGTGACAACTGTCGAGGCATTGGCTACGTCCTTTCTGGTGAGTGAGTAGATCCTCGCATTCGCCATAGCTGGAGGGGCTTCTAATCTTCCCTAGCTGATGTGTGGACCATCTAAAGCGGCCTGCATCTGATGTAGCTGAGCTGGCTTGCCTCCGTGCTGAATCGGCTGTGGCTGAGGAAGATTGGTCTTGTTTGGGCACTGCTTAGCCATGTGCCCTTCTTGTCCACATTCAAAGCATCCTCGTGTGCCCTTACTACAAACTCCAGGATGAAATTTCCCACAAGTAGCACACTTTGGATATCGGGGCTGCTTGCTGGCTGGTCCTCCTTTTGGGTAACTTCCTGGTTTGCGCTTGTTGCTGGATTTCCCTTTTTAGTTAGAGCCATAAGAGATGTGGCCTTGCTGTTTCTGAGTGCCTGAGCCTCCTTGACCTTTAGCTCCTGTGAGGACTTGCTTCTGCTGCTGATTAGTCCTGAGGATGGCTATCTCCTGTTGCTGTTCAGCTAGCTGTTGCTGTAACTGAGCCACTAGCGCTGTAAGGTCTGGGGGAGGCACTGAACTGCCTGCCTCATGCTGGGGCTCAGTAGCTGGTGTCCTTCTAGCTAGGTGTCCTCGTGTCATTTCTAATGACATAGAGGACATACATAACTAACACAAACATACTGGAGTAACTATTGTTTTCATGTTTGTAGAATTTCTACTATCATGTTTAACTAGCTACTATAAACATGTTAAAGCTATCATATATAAGCATGCTATAATTATCCATAAACATGAAAGCAAGACGTAATTAAAATAGAGGTATTCTTACTTGGAAGCTGCAGGTTCAATGCTGATGTGTGTGTAGGAAGTATGGAACACTGCTCTGATACCACTCTGTAACGACCCGCCTTCTACTACTAGGCTGTAAGGCGAATCGCTACAATAATGCTAAACTATACTGTGCGGAAAGCTGATCTAATTTAAAATTTTGCTAACTATTATCTTGAAAAAAACTAATCTGAATGTTCTAAGTGTACCTAGGAATTGTACACATGCTAGGGGAGGGAAACTGGACATCCCAACTGAGCTAGGGACTATAAACTAAACTTCCCAACTACCTACCGAACCTGCCGATCGATCCACAGATTGATCGGAGCTGCGGTCGTTCTGTTCCCAACTGGATCGGTCGGCAGACCGATCCAGGTGTGGCTGGATCGGTCGGCAGACCAATCCAGGTATGTCTGGATCGGTCGGCAGACCGATCCAGGCACTCGAAACTCTCTGTATCGTGCTGGATCAGTCGGCTGACCGATCCAGGAGGATACAGTAGCCTACTGTATCTGTCTGGATCGGTCGGCTGACCGATCCAGTGACACTGCCCAGGCCCTGATCGTTCTGGAGACCGATCAGGGTTCTGATTTCAGCCCTGGAACTCTGATTTCAACACTTGTTCGTGCTAAAAGATCACACAACAGTTATAGAATACATGTAAAACGTTCTAATACCTATTAACTAGCATTCTAACATGATCTAGTGCAAAGCTTATTAATTCATAGCATTTAAAACCACTAGAACTGTATAAAAGTATCTTAAAACAAAAACTAAGTTCTTAATCTGCTAACTCCCTAAGGATCTTTTATTCCAGTTCCTGCCACACACATCTTGATCTGCATTGACCTCCAACCTCCACTGCTAGTCCATCTTTCCTTTACCTTTATCTGCAGTATAAGGAAAAATAGTATCTGTAAGCTTAAAGCTTAGTAAGAAACCATCTACCTCACAAAAACATGCAACGATGCAAATATGATTTTAAATCATGCTGTTTGAAACATATGCTGGATATACTGAATTAACTAGCATGGCATGGCATATAAGCATACAATCATGGCATATCTAAACCTGAACATAAAAATATGTATAACAACTGCACATAAAGTTATCATGCATATTCACAGGGAAAAACTAAACTGGAGCATGATACTGAACTGAAACTGAACTGCGCTAAAACTGATCTTAAACTATAATCACTGGATTAGATTAAGAGTTTGAAAGCTAATATCATAATAAGTGAAAATAGTAATCATGCTGTTTGGGCCCGACAACTGTACTTGCTATGCACGCATCCCTAACTAGACCCGGGTTTGCAAATCCCGAATTTAGTAGGGTTAACTAGGTTATCTAAACCTAGGGACCGACTATGGGAGCCCAGCCCAATGGATATCTAATCCAGTACAGTGCCACTGAAAATAAAATACTGAATATAGCTACTAATTGCTTATTTTGCTGTTTCTAGGTTATCTGAACCTAGAGCTAGGTTATCTAAACCTAGAGGTGACTGTGGGAGCCCACCCATTGGATATCTGATCCATATAAGCTGTAATAAACTGAGAATACTGAATAGATACTTCTAATGTATCTAACTAAGCTGTTGAAGATGCATATGGTGCATTTTTACTAAACTAGCTATTTTATCGAACACTTAGTGTGCCCTAACTCTCCTCTCTATTAGGGAGACCACTTCTAGGCACCCAACAACGTCTAACCTCCTATCTGAAGAGAGAAAACGTGTCCGGCCCATCTAAAGGTGTTCAACTAAATCCCTAATCTGCGAAGAGAATTAAATACACCCTAGATATCGATAAAAATCTGCATACATCCTAACTAAAACATAAAAACTCAATCGGAAGCTATTATACTGCAGGTGAGGGGTTTCTTACCTTCTATTCGTAATTTCTTATGATTCTATTCGCTAGAATTCCGGTGGAGATGATCTTCTCGACGATCCGCTCACGTCTTCGCGTTCCTCTCGCGGAGAAGAACCTTTTTCGTGTTGGAGTCGTCGCCGGAAGGAGTTCCCTTGACCCTTGGGCTTGGGGTGCCGTGAGAAGGAGGAGGAAGAGGGGCGCCGAGAGAAGGAGGAAGAAGAGAAGGGTGGCGTGAGGGTTTCGGTGGAGAGGAATAGGTCACGGTGAAAATAAAACCAAATAACTTTTCACCCTATTAATCTTCCTATTTATACTAAACAATTAATTCGGCCAAACCAATTACAAATATAATTGATTCCCTTTCCTTTCAGCACGGCCCTGCTGGGTTCAACCGGTTACTAACATTATCCCGAAACCATAGGTCTCGGGTTCGATTCCCGCCTAAGCTATTTTGCGGTTCTAATTATTTTTGCTACTTCCGATACTCGGAAAATTCCAGAAAAATATCTAAAATCCCAGAAAAATCATAGAATAATTCTAAAAATAATTTGAAAATTTTCGGGCGTTACACAAATCAAGTTAGTCAACCTGGTCAACCCTGACCCAGGGATATTGCACCAACACCTTATGTTCTGAGTGTCAATCACTACAAGTTGTTTACCTTTACTCTTACTATTATTCTTTTTTCTTTTTCTTGTTCGAGTACTGAGATGGGGACGAAAGTGAGCATTATGAGATGAATCATATCTTAATTTCTCTTCAAACTGTACACATTGAGATATGAGCTCATTTAGTGTCAATTTCTCCTTTTAAGTATTATAGTTAATCTTAAAATGAGTGAATTATGTAGGCAGAGAGAATTAAGACAAAGTTCACAAATATGTCTTCAGACATTTGTAACTTCTGTGTCCTAAGTCTTGTAACAAAATTTGATATCTCCATAATGTACTCTTTTATACTACCCTTCCTGTTATACCGCATGGACACCAACTTTGTAAAAAGTGTGATAGTCTCAACCTTTTTATTTGAGGTGAATTTGTTTGCTAACTCCCTAATAAAGGTCTTATCATCCCCATTCTCAGTAATCGAGCCCTTAATTGATTCCAAAATTGATATTTTCATGATCATTAGACCCATGTGATTTGATTGTTCCACCTGTCAAAAATCATCTTTTGATTTGCAATACTTTCAATGGATAAAGGTGTAGGGCAATCATGTCTAATGCAAAGTTTAGATCCATGCGGCCTATAAGTACCATAATATGCTCTTTCCATTATATAAATTTTGTGTTAGTAAGCATGATGATGTTGTTTAGATTAGCAGATATTGAGAGTGCTATATAAATAAAAGAAAAGAACATAACTCAATTTATTAAACAAAACATGTATCTTTATAGATGTGCAGTAACATAAATGTAATAATCAAAACATGCAACTATATGAGCATTCAATGAGATATCTAGTGCAACATTACATTAAGTCTTTGGACTAAAATGTAATTTGATTGTAATACTCTCTAAACAAGTTATAATGACCTTCATATGGCGCATAACATAGTTTCTTTTGGGCCGACATATCATATGTATAATTAACTTTATATAAAAGCTTTATTAGTTAGCTTATGTTTTTGAGTATCATTCACAACACTTATAATCAGCCACACAGTAAACCTTCCTTTGGACTGACACACTACGTGTATGACTTAGAAGCCAAATTTAATTTATGAGTTTCCTTAAATATATATCCAGTATAAAGAATGGTTTTCCTTTGGGCTAACCATCTTTAGCATGAATATACATTTATCTACTTAAATACCCTAAGCCTAGCCAATAGTTCTCATTTTAGCGATAGTATTGGTTCAACTAAGTATCAAATACGAAAAAGAATACAGGAAAAACTATAGAAAATACAGATAATTAGATATCAATTGATTGATATCAGTTATCAGTCAATTAATACTCTCATCAATTGATTGCCTTCAGAAGCAAACTATTGATACTCCTTATGTGCCAAGTTTAGGGCACAACGATTAATTGCCTGTGAATGGAAATTGATTGCTCCATAGCAATTGAGTTCCCCGGTCGAGTTGGAAAGCTTCTGTTCCTGAGTTCATTCACAACAATTGATTGTTGCCTCACAACAATCAATTGATATCAATCAATCGAACCCGCCAATTGAGTTGGAAGCTTTATGTGGACAACCCTATGAACATCAATCGATTGGGACTTGTGCGCAATCGATTGATGAACACCAGTTGAACTACCTAATTGATTCTGATATTTTCTGTTCATGACCCTAGGTTCAGTAATTGATTGTTCCTCATGGTAATTGACTGGTGAACACTAGTCGAATTACCCAATTGACTCGAGATTATTCTGTACACAACTCTGGGCTTAACAGTTGATTGACTCCTTATGACAATCGATTGGTGTGTATCGATTGAACCCACCAATCGATTTGGAGTCATTCTGTGCTCAATTTTACGCTCATCAATTGATTAGTGCTTCTCACCAATCAATTAGTACTCGACTGACCTGAATTCACGGGTTTCTGCATTCGATTTTTTCAGCATGGAAGAACCCTAATTCCACGTCGTTATTCACGTTATTTGTGAATAATATGAAAAATTCAGTTTCTAGGTTAAATCCTAGCATATCCATGATGGATATGCATCAATTCAAAGCTCCACAATGGAATCAAATGCTGAAATAATGCATATGCTCCAAATCATTGAAAATAATCCTTACGTCTTAAAGGTGAGAATAAAATAATCTTAAGCTCTAATACCAAATGAAAGCAATTGTGATACATTGAACTAAATCAATGATGTATCTACATGACCTAATTATCATCATCTATAAAGTAAAACGAAAATTGAATTGAAACAATGGCATTCTGAATATTGACCTGGGTCCAAAGCTAGAGCCAATATTCCTTACTTGTCACCGGAGTAATTCCTATAATGCAGTTAAAGTCTTTTACAAGATTAGGCAACAACTAAAGTTCCTTCTCAATAGGAAAGAGAGCGAAGGAAAAAAGTAGCCAAAGTCAAGATGCTCATATCAAGTTTAACTTCCTCATTATATACCTTGGCCCATCTTACAGACATCATCTGCCATAAAGTCCATAACCCATTAACAACCAATTAATATTAACGAACCAGGTTATTGGATCCACATCTTATAGTATAAATGCCCCTTCATGCATCAAGTATTAGATCACTTAATTAAGATTTAGTTATTTAATAACAATTGTTGTGTGCATTGTTAATCACGTATTATCCCATCAAATGGAGACTTAATCCCTCAAGATTTGCTTGCCATTCGAATTTTGACTATGGATTTATAATCTACATTTAGTATAGGTGGTAGATTGATGAGTCCTCATAGACAGGCTTCATCCGAAATCTGTAGAAATATTGATGTGCACTCAAAGTTAGTTATCAAATGAGAAACAAGGTAATATAAATTGCAAATTAGTTTTTATTATTTTTGAATGAAAATATTCTTCTATTATAATCTACAATAATGATTTTTCTTCTTCATTGAATTTTGTAGCTACAAGTTCACAAGAAACAGAAACATTAATTCTTCAGTTGAATTTGATAAGGATATTATTGATTTTGATGGGGTAAATTTATAATGCAACTTAATTTTGTTAAATGTGATACTGAAAATGAACTATTAGGTCAATTATTTATATTTCTCCTCATTAGTTTGCATTTTTGTAGGACACTATAATGTAAAGTGATGAATAAATTTATGATTAGTTAAGATATAGTTTGTTTTTTGGATGATGATGTTTAAATATGACTAAATTATGAGTAACATATAGATGTTTAATATATTTTTATTGAATTATATTTTTTTCGGATATGATGTTAATTCAGTTATGCTTTTACTGAATGATAATAATTGGATAGAATGAACAAAATTATTAATATAGAACCAATGATGTTTGTATAGGACATGCTATTTATTATTTCTTCTATGATATTTAGTTTACTAATTTTTATCTATAATCTTTTTTATTGTTTTTTTAAGAATTTGATAAATATTTTCAACTTCATCAAAATAATTCAAATTTGAAAAAAAATAATTGTAAGATATTTGAATAGGGTATAAATATCTGACCCTTGATATGGTGATTGGGATGAAGTTGAAAGGAATGGAGATGAGGATGAAAATGAGGATAAATATAATAATAAGGATGAGGATGGAGATAGAGGATAAGAAATTCTATCCAAATCTAACGCATTATCCTCCCATAGCAACACCAAGGTAATTTTTTTTTATTTATAGTTTTTAGTTTTGTTTCATTTTTTTCCTCTGGTACTAATTAACTATTAAAAAGATTAAAAAACTATTTTTTACTTTTAATAACATTATTTTGTCATTTTATTTATTTTTAATTAAAGGTCGAAAATTAAAAATAAAAATACAGATAAATTTAGAGGTCCACTATGAGTATAATGACATTAATTAAAAAAAAAAAAAAGTTCTTTATAGTCATTTACTTTTGTCAAAAACTTATGGATGGATTTAAAATGCTTAAAAAGATTTAAAAACTATAAACAAATTATAAATAAATTAAGAAGGTCATTTAGAATAAAAAAAATATTAATTTGATATAAATTTAAATTTTTTAAAGCCATGAATATCTTTTGAAAGTCCTTGATTAAAAACTAAGTTAATTTTTATTTTTATTTTACTTTTCCTAGTTCTCTAGTAATTGGATATTAAAAAATAAAAAATATTGTTAAAGTTTTTTATTAATATTTTTTTCTTTTTAAATATTATATTAAAACCCAAAAGTTAAAAAGTATATAAATAAATTTAGGGGATCATTATGAATTTAATGAATAATTTTTTTTGAAAAAATGAACTGATACTTTTAAAAAGTTAAAAAAAATAAAGAATTTATTTGGCATGAACAATATTAATTTGAAATAAATCTAAATTTTTAAAGTCAGTGCAATCAATGTCTTTTATATGAAAGTTTTTTATTAAGTAATTTTGATATGTTTCGATTTGGTTCGAATTAAATGAGAAAATGTATTTTTTCCCCCTTTTAATTCAGGATTGAAATAAGTAAGAATAGTATGTTAGAAAAAAAATTTTGATAAGAAAAGTTTAATACGTCCTTTTATCAATTCTTAATTCATGAAAATTGAGTACAATTTGGTAAAACGAGGAAAGACCATCCGCCCACCTCTAGAGAGATTGTTCAGTTTGTAAAATAATAATTAATCAGGTTAAGTAATGTTGAGTTTAGGATGATCAATTTAGTTTTATAGAAATTTTTCATTAGTTATCAGGATAAATTGGGAGGTGCTCGCAACGGGTAGCCTAGGAGCCCAGTATCTTTTAGTTGCATGCTCCATTTGAAGAAAAAATTTCTACAAATTTATCATAACTGGAGCTTGAATTGTGAGTACTTGGATGATAATTTAAATATCTTATCGTTGCATCATAATCCCGAGGACGAGATTGTTCAATTTGTAAACACAAGTGGATGTGTATTTTCATTCATCAACCGACTAGGCAGTTTCCTATTCCTCCTAGTTTGACATTCCTAATTGCCTTCCACAATTCCTTAATCGTAACACCTACAGGCGGCACATGCAAGTGTGGGCGAGCTAAATTGAATTTTATATTATTCAAACTTATTTGACAAGTTAGTTAAGTAGAATCCGAAATGAATCAAAATGTTAAAATAGTTGGTCGAATGTGACTTTCTTGTTTTCGAGTGTGAATTTGATTTGAGTTTAACTTAAGCTGAGTTCCGTTAAATATTATTGAGCTCTTGATTCTAACTTATTATGATTATTTAAAAATTTTATAATTTTATACTTGTTTTGATAATTAGTGAGTTTGATATTATGAGTTTATTTGTTGGTTTTAAATTTTGTTTTTTCATTTACAAGTTTGATTCAATTTTATTGAAAAATATAATTAATAAATTTTACATTGTTCATGAACAATTCATAATATGTATTAGTAACTAATATTAACATGTTGGAGATATATATCTTAAAGTTTGTGTATTTAATTTAATGAGCTCTGTCAACCCGTTTAAGCTAGTTTAGGATTGTGTGAATATATATAAATGATTTGATTTAAACACTATAAACTATGGGATAGCAATGATGAGTTAGCGAATAAAACAAATAAAGGAGAGTTAAGATATCTCCAATGATTAAATCTCTAAATGAGATTTTTTATAACTCCCGATCTATCATATCAATGTCATGTCAAAAAAAAAAAACTATTATTCTATTTACAATGAAAAAAATCTCCTTATAATTTTTTATGGATCCTATATTATAAATCATATATCTCCCTACATTATACATTATAAATTATAAATCACAAATCATAATGTAACACTACTTTATAATTAATTACAAGTTCAATTTTCAAGAGAAAAAAAAAAGTAAGTTTGAGATTTTAATATTACTCTGGAATTACAAACCTCAAACCTCACTTCTATAATAGTTTAAAAATTTTTATTATGATTTTTTAATTTTACAAATCTTTCACAAATCTTACATTGGAAATGCCCTTAGTACCAGAGTTTTTTTACAATAATATTAATTATTATTATTAAATGATAATTTAATAAAGAATAATTTTATGATAATTGCTAAATAATAATTTAATTAAAATTGCAGCAAATTTTTTAATAAAATGTATTTTTAATTAGCCTTTTATTTATTTTTCTTCTCATCGCAAAATCGTCAAGTAGTTCTAGATATATTACTTAAGAGTTCAAGATTAATATTAATTATGTTTGATTTGGTTTTCTCATATGCGACTTTAATAGCCATCACATTCTAATCTTGACAGTGCTAGTTTTCTTGGAAGAGCTTGAATTCGATCAGCCACTTGAATTAATTTGATAGAAAACTACATGCTCAGGTTGTGTTTAGTCTTGATAGAGTAAATGATGAATCTTAGCTCATAAAAGAATAAGTGCATATATTTAATCCACAAATTATTAGAACTAACATAATTTAACCATCGTATCTAAAAGATTACACGAAATTTGAGTTGCACATCTCAATTGACTATGCTGATTAAAGTGATTACAATCTTGAAATCTAGTGATCATACAAATGTTGAGATAAAAAGTATATGTGACAACCTTGAAATCCATAAAAACAGTATGTTATCTAACAATGACAATACAGGGGGGAAATGAAACGAATATACTTGACATTCAGATTCACGGTTATACAAGTTTTACACGGCAAGTAGAAAAGAAAAAGAAGCTCCTTCTATCTGATGCAGGATGGTAGAGTTATGCCATTGCATACATACGCAGCTACTATGTAAGTTATAACGAGGAGAACTAGGGCCAGCATAGCTCTACAAGGGAAAAAAAAAGTTGTATCATAAAATGCTATTATGGCAAAGAAAGCAAGTTAAATTCTCAGTAGAAGTTCATACTATCACCTACTTTAATTGCTTGAGATATATGATTAAGGATCAAACTATGGAAAATAATTGTTGCATTAACAGTTTATTTAAATAGCTTAATACAAATTGTTAGAGATCATGCAAATGAAGAACAAAGGGAAAAAATTGTTGCATGTCTTCTATAAACTCACAATTTAAAGGTGTAGCGTTGTTATCAAATAAAAGGAATGTTAAAAATCATAGGAGGCAGCATTTAAATTTTACTTTAAACAGAATTAGATTGCCTTTCTTCAGAATTTCAAGTAGAAAGTCAAATTTATATAAAGTATGTTATCTTGCAAAAGATTAACAGGAGATTTTGATCTTAATTAGCAATACAGGGAAGCTAGGAAATAGGTAGATTTTGGAAACATATTGTTTTTATGATTTTGGTTCCAAAGCCAAACAAATTATATGATTAGTCTGCAAGACCTGTCAACTTACATCCAACCTCATATCGTTGAGAGTTAATTAAGGTGTGTTGTTGTTATTGTTGTTGGATCCTCTATAGAGAATCATGAAAACTCTCAAATTCTATTCAAATAAAGAAAAATCAAGAGTAAATGAACTCTAATAAGAATTAGAGAGGCTCCTCCTGTTGATCCTAAAAAAAAGGACGACCCTTGAGGGAAGATCCTAGGCATAGAAAACTACTTACCTGAGCTTAAGATTCTGCCACCAAAGAGCATTTCTATAACGACGAGATTGTTTCTTGAAGCGAATAGAGTTTCCTTGCATGTTTGCAGTTTTGTCAAGCAGCAATTCCAGTCGCTCTCCTCGTTGTAATACTTTGTCAATGTTCTCTATCATAACATCACGCACCTACATTACATGTGTTAATTAATATGTTTCTGATAGCATAGAAATAGAAAATAGAATTACTAGTGAACATCTTAACAATAAACTGTCGATTTCAAGAGAAGCAGTTTATTTCACAAGCAAGAAAAAAACATTGCTATAAAATATATATCAATTTGAGGGAGTACTCAAACACCTGACTCATTTCATCCTTGATGCGATTAATCCTATCTGCATTACGTTCAGTTGAGTAGTATTCCATTTGTTGACTCAAGATTCTGGAAAATTCGACATTCATGGCATAACCAAGAGCTGTGTGACAAGAACGACCATATGTCTTCACAAATCTTTCATGAATATCCTCAAGAAATGCAAAAGGAATTCTCCCTGCAAGTGGCATTCAAAAGTTCAGAGGCAGGATATGGTTTGTGTTAAATGAGTGATAAATAACAAACAAAAAAAAAAGCTTCTCAGTATGCACTTTTTCTTGCTGTTTATTATTTGTTATCATTTTCCACGTTAATATTCTCATCTATTTATTTTATTTCTATTAATAACCTTGGATTGGGAGATGCCCCTATTTTAAACAAATGATATCAAACTCAAAATCAGTCATGATTTTGGTGGCATGTAATCATTCAAAAATATAAGAGGAAGCCACTATCCAAGGAGGATTGATATGAGAAGAGTACCAACTTATCCATTTAATTAGTAGAAATTGATGAAAGGATTAATCTGACGATATGGTAACATGCAGGTTGACAAAGTCCAAATTTATCTCCAGCTGGATTGTTAAACCGGCTCCAATCGACAAATCAAAGAGGATGCTGATGAGTTTAAATTGAGATATATGTCTAGTGCTTTGTTAGCAGAGGCAAAATTCTCCATTGACCATAATTAATTTTGCTAAAGACTTACAAGTTAAGAATTTCATGAGTAAACACAAGGTCTACGTTTAGAGAAGGGAATAAAGTTGCTGATTTGCTCGCTCATTTTACATGAAAATCCAACGAGATCCTTTGTGGGTAGATGATTTTACCATACAACTCTAGTTAAGTTTAACCTCTAGTGCTAGAGTCATAAGTTGTAATTAGATGGGTATGTGTTTAGTTAATTCGAACCTTGGAAGAATAGGTTATAGAGAATAACTCATGCACAGCTTCATCCTGATTCAAACAACATGATTTAACATGCTGTTTAGTAACAAGGTAAGGTTCTTTAGTATAAATTACATCTTCTCTAAGCACAGTTTGAGTTTAAAATGATCTCTAAAATTTTCTAAAGTCTGGAACTAAAGTATGATTAATTTCCAAGTTCATCCACTAAGTTGAAGTCAATTCAAAAACATATGCATTCTAGAGAAAAAAAACATAAAATAAAAAATCATCACTTATACGTTAAAAAAGTGTAAATTTTGTGTGTATTATAAAGGTAAAAATATCATATCATAACAATTTAAAATGCAATTCAAACTGAATTTAGTTTCCAATTCTGTCTTTATTTAAGCTCCATTGAAACTAAAATCAATTAAATCCTAAATAATTGATAATGAATCTGAATTAGATATTCATGGGATCCTTAACCAATGATCAACTTTAATATTATTGATTAACAAATCTGAATTTTTAGGGCATCTAATTTAGTATCACTAGATTTAGATATCCTTATCACTGTTGGGCAATTCTTAGATGCTTCCCCAGTTAATTATGCTTGAGTTTCATTAAATTTAACTATTAGAGCTGAACAACCCCCAGATGCTTCCCTAACTTCCAAGATGGAGAGTAAAACAATGAAAAATATTTTCAATGCAAAGAAGCTAAAAGTTGCATTCGTTTATGATCTTTACAAATTACAAATCCCGACAATTCTTAGATTATGGCCATCATTTACATTTAAAAAAAATGTATTTGTGAAAAAAAAATCAACTTTGAAAAAAATTTTAAATTCATACCACAACCTAGAATCTTTTAAAATTTGAGCCATTTTCTTGTTCATAATGACTGATTGAGGCTATTCTACTTCCATTATTGATTCAATCCCAATTCCTCCAATCCGATTAAAATCACAGAAGAAGAAAAAAAAACTATCAGAGGGAGGGAGAGAGGGAAGAAGAGGATGACTCACTTCCGGCGGTCTCATCGGCGACGCAGAGGACGGTTATACCGTCGGTGAGCTTGACGTGGAAGATGTGACGATCCTGGGAATAGGAGACATGGGTGTCGTTGGTTCCGGCAATCTTCTCCAGGATCTGCCGTGCCACCGCACTCGCGGTGTTCGTCCCCGTGCTGAACTCCACCAGCACCACCGATCCCCTCGCCACCAAAGCATAGATGATCGCCATCTACATCTCCCCGTTCTCTTCCCTCCCTCTTTAACCCTATTTTTGTACCAAGCTCGAATAGGCACATCGATAATAATGGAAAGGCTGAAGGAGACCCAATTTTTATTTTTATTTTCCAAAACAGCATCGCGCGGGGAATTAAAAATAGTTTAAAATATAGTTTTAAAAATGTATATATATATAAGGAAATTAGGATTAAAATAAATATAGATTTTTTTTAAATCGATATAAAAAAGTTAAATTCACATTTTAAAAAGGGTTTGGAGGGAGAAAACAAACGGACCAATTCCAGTCATTTCTCTTTCCATGGCTTTATCTCGTTTCCTTTTCCGCCACCGTCCCCTTCCTCCGATCCTCTGTCTCCTCAATCGCCGGTACTCCGACCTATCGCCGCTGGGTCACCAACCCGACCGCAGATCCCCACCCGCCGCCTCCGGTGACTGCATCCGCCTCATCAAATCCTGCTCCACCAAATCCCGTCTCCTGCAAATCCACGCGCACCTTCTCCGCTCCGGCCTCATCAGTGACCCCACCGTCTCCACCGCCTTCCTCTCCCGCGCGACCCTCGCCCCCGTGTCCAACCTCGACTACACCCGGCTCGTCTTCCGTCAAATCCCGCGGCCCAACGTCTACCAGTGCAACGCCCTCTTGAGGGGCTACGCCGAGAGCCTCTCCAACGCGGAGACTCTTGCCTTCTACAACCGCATGCGCGAGCTCGGCGTCCGTGGCAACTCTTTCTCCTTTTCCTTCCTTCTCAAGTCCTGCGCGAGCATCCGCTCCTTGCCCGGCGGCTGGCAGGTGCATTGCAGAGTCATTCGCGACGGCCACCAAGCCGATTCTGTCCTGCTCACTTCCTTGATGGCGCTGTATGCTTCGTGCAAGGAGTGCGATGATGCCCGCCGGATGTTCGACGAAATGCCCTTTAGAGATACCGTGGCATGGAATGTTTTGATTTCTTGCTACGCTGACAACAGCAGAAGTAAGGATGCATTGCACCTGTTCGACATAATGCTGAGTTCAGAAAATAGACTGGAGCCAGACGATGTCACTTGCCTGATTTTGCTCCAAGTGTGTGGGCAATTGGGGGCCCTTGATTTTGGGGAGCGAATTCACCAGTATGCTTCTCGACATGGTTACGATCTCACTCTGACCGTGCAGAATTCTCTCATTGCAATGTATTCGAAATGTGGATGCATGGACAAAGCTTGTGATGTGTTTCATGCAATTTCACATAAAACTGTTGTCAGCTGGAGTGCGATGATCTCAGGGTTGGCAATGAATGGGTATGCGAGGGATGCTATTGATGCATTTGGAGCAATGCAAAATGCTGGTGTTACTCCTGATGAGCACACTTTTACTGGAGTTCTTTCAGCTTGTAGCCACAGTGGACTTGTTGATGAGGGGTCGAGCTTCTTTGACATGATGAGAGACAAGTATCGAATATCTCCAAACGTATGCCACTATGGGTGCATGGTTGATCTTTTGGGCCGTGCTGGTTTGCTTGATCAAGCTTATGAACTCATAACAAAGGAGAAATGTGTTAGGTTGGATGCTAGAGCCTGGAGGACCCTTCTTGGAGCTTGCAGGATTCATGGCAACACTGAACTTGGGGAACGCATAATAGAGCATCTCGTTGAGTTAAAAGCACAAGAAGCTGGGGACTATGTCCTGCTACTGAATACCTATGCATTTGCTGGTAATTGGGATAGGGTAGCAGAAGTGAGGAAGTTGATGAAGGATGAGGGGATTCAAACAAGTCCCGGTTGCAGCACTATAGAATTGAATGGAAAGGTTCATGAGTTCGTAGTAGATGATGATTCACATCCCCGAAAGGGAGAGGTTTATCGGATGCTTGGTGAGATAACTAGTCAGTTGAAGAAAGCTGGTTATGTCCCAAATGTTTCATCTGAGTTGCATGATATGGATATGGAGGATAAAGGAAGTGCACTCTCTTGTCACAGTGAAAAATTGGCCATAGCTTTTGGTATCCTCTCAACACGTCCGGGTAGGACATTAAGGATTGCAAAGAATCTCCGAACTTGTGTCGATTGCCACAACTTTGCAAAATTTGTATCCTTTACATATAACAGGCTAGTGATTTTTAGGGACCGGAGTCGATTCCACCATTTCAAAGATGGTCACTGCTCATGTAATGATTATTGGTAGAGACTGAGGCTTTTGCTGCCTAGTTTGCAATTTTACAGAGAGAGCAAATTAAAGTTATAATTCCAATATTAGAAATGCAGTCAAAATTTTAATCTTATTAAAAGTTCTCTATAAGTCTCTAATTTTTATAATTTGTGAAAAAAAAAATTTACTTTACAAGAATCGGTCAAATTTTATTAGCATAATTAGTGTTTAATTAGGGAAGTTTATTACTTTATAAATACTAGATTATGTTATGAAACTATGAAGGGAGTTAGGATCTTATGTAATGGATACATATTTGAATTAATATAATTTTTGATTTTTAGAATCAATAATTTTCATATCTTTATTGGTTTATTGTGTTGTGTCAAATGGCATTAAAATTGAATTCTTAATTTGATATCCAATAATTTTCATCCATCTTTCTTGTTATTATTTCTCCCCCATCATATGTTTTCCTCCATCATCATTGTCCCTATTTTTTTGGTACTTTCATCCATTGTTATTATTTATCATTTTTTTGTATGATTTTCTTTTCTTATCATCATCACATATCATTTTGTTTAATGCATTCTTGCACATCTATTATCATCTTCAGCTTTCGTAGTTTTGTATCATCATCAATAATTCTTTATTTTCATCCATTCTTGAGTCCTAATCAGATTCTCACACTCTTTCATTCGGCAAAAGGGTGATTTCACTTTCAATCAGCCGCCATCATCATTATGACAACCACGTACGCATGCATAAATTTGCTAAACTATTGAGTGCATTGAACTCTCCTGGACACATTAAATTCTCTAAACTTGTTGAATGTCATTTGATAGTCCTCACCTTGTTCAGCACGTATTAATCCTCCAAGCTATTGATCCCATAATCTCACAATCACGGTAAATTTCACCTGGGTGTATAGACACTGTCCCAACCTCTCACATTGGGATGGTAGAACCCACACTTAAATAGTGGGTCCTACCACCATCCCAATGTGAGAGGTTGGGACAATACCTGTATAAGTATGATCAAATTAACCCACAATCACATCTAAAATCACTTAATGCTCCTCAACCTAAACTCAAGAGCCAACGAGACTTGTGGGATAATATCGATGAGTATTGGAAGAACACACATTTATATATATATATAGAGTTTTGATATCCTGCGGGACTTAAGATGCGCGACTGTACGCGACGTCGACGCGGCATGTCCCAGACCGTGTCCTGATCGGTCCACAGACCGATCAGGATTTGTACTGATCGGTCTGTGATCAGCTTTTTTTTTTTATTTTTTTGTTTTTTTTAATATTTTAAAATCAATTAAAAAATTAAACATTTCCTTATATAAATTTTTAATACCTTAATATATCCCCTTAACATATTACAATACTCAATAAATGCTTAAATTAATTTTATTTTAATTTTTTTTTAAAACCAAACACTATAATCTAATTGGAAAGTCTAAACTCCAGAGGTAAAATCTAAAAAAAAAATAACTTTAATACTACAACCAAAGCCTAAACCCTAAAAATAAACTCTTAAAAAAATATTTTATTTATTTTTTTTTTTCAATTATTTTTTTAATTCATAAATTAAAAAAAAAATAAATAAATAAATAAAAACAATTGTTATCCTGCGCGGTATACAGATATATATATATATATATATATATATATATATATATATATATATATATATATATATATATATATATATATATATATATATATATATATATATATATATATATATATATATATCTCACTGGTTTTAGTTTTTTTTTATTTTTTTAAATTTTTGAATAAAAACAAATAATTAAAATATTTTTTAAAAATTTTATTTCTAGGGTTCAGACTTTGGGTTGTAGTATCAAAGCTATTTTTTTTTTTAGATTTTACCTCTAGGGTTCAGACTTTGGATTATAGTATCAAAGCTATTTAGGGTTCAGGCTTTGGGTTATAGTATCAAACCTATTTTTTTTTAGATTTTACCTCTGGGGTTCAGTCTTTCCAATTAGGTCATAGTGTTTGGTTTTTAAAAAAATTAAAATAAAATTAATTTAAGTATTTATTGAGTATTGTAATATGTTGAGGGGATATATTAATGTATTAAAAATTTATATAAGGAAATGTTTATTTTTAATTAATTTTTTTAATTTAAAATATTTAAAAAATCAAAAAAAAATTTAAAAAAAACTGATTGATATCCTCTGCGCACGCACAGTGCAGGCGCGCAAACATCAATCCATATATATATATATATACTCACCAACTTAATAAATTTAAAAACATAACAAATTTAAATAATTAAATAAATATAAATTAAAAGTTTGATAATATCTAAATAAACTAAATTTTAGTTCGTAAAAAAAAATTTAAATCAAATCAAAGTTTGAACGACTTAGTTGATTTAATTTAACTCAATTACTTTATCAATTTAAAAAATATAAAACTCTAACTTGATTTGTTTACAGTTCGATCCTAAAGTTTTAGTATTACAAGACGTGATCTTCAAAGCTTCCAATATTCTACGTTTTATTTCAATCCCATCATATCAAATAACTCTAAGACTGTAAGTTTCATTATTTTTGTACACTCAATATATACACGAAAACACAGATAAAACATCACTTAAATATTTTACTAAACTAATCAAAATAATAGAATAGAATCTCTCAGTATCTTTCTAAGTTTATATCAAAATTTCTAAGTTGTTCATATCCTTCTTTATATGTATTTTTCCAGTAAAAGAGAGGAAGATTTCAAAAGGATCAAATACAAATTATTTTCTATTTTAGAGAGATTAAATTTATAGATGATATCTAATTTTAGAGAAATCAAGTTTATAATGTATATAATTTAATCAATATCCACTCAATTTTCTCACTTCTTCGGTTAAATTGTAATTATTTTAGTGCCATCGAGATGTGCTCGACGCCGTCGTCGCCGACGACGTTCTCGGCGTCACCATTTGCTTCACCATCACCGTGGGAGTCGAGCTCTTCCACCTCTGCTCTTCCTCCTTCACCAGCTCGCCGGCGAACCACTCGAGCGTCTCAGCCTTGGTCTGCTCCGAGATCTTCTTCCCTCTAAATAGCGACGACTCCACGTTCCTCTGCGACAAAATCTCATCGATCGCTTCCATCATCGTCTTCGGCGTGCCGCCACCGGACGTGAATCCATTCGCCTGGAGAAAAACATTTTTGTCCAAGAAGTACAATTTAGTTACCAGTACGTTTGCTACACTAGCATTTGGTCACTCGATTTTGATGCTCCAAATTTTTAATTAATTACCTGGATGCGAACGTAGTTGCTCGTTCTCAGGCCTCCAAATGCCGTCGACACTGATTGATCTACCTGTTGAGTTGAGAAGATGAACGAATTTAGTATGACGAGATCGGAAATTTCCGGCCGTACGTTCAAGTCGATAAATTTAAAAGGTTATCAGCAGTTCTGTTCTGTACCGTATCAGTGGCACCGTCGACGGCGATCCTTCGGATCTGTGACTTTCCCTTCAGGGAAAAATTAGCGGCACTGGAAGCCCCCAGCGACACGACCATGATGTCCTCGACTCCGACCGCCAAAGGAAACTCCTGCTTGTTGTGTAGCACGTGGGTGATGGCCGCCGCTGTGGGGTTCGCCAGAGCCACC
Source organism: Zingiber officinale (assembly GCF_018446385.1). NCBI lineage: Eukaryota > Viridiplantae > Streptophyta > Magnoliopsida > Zingiberales > Zingiberaceae > Zingiber > Zingiber officinale. Next base: position 167,706,306 of record NC_055987.1, on the reverse strand, counting down.
CCTCCGCCCACCGCCGACACCCGCGTGCGCCCATCCACCGACCGCAGCTCGACAGCTTCCGCGCAGGTAGCCGCGCACACATCTCGGATGAGGAAGTCGTACGCGTCCGACTCCGCGGCGTCTGCTCGCGAGAAGACGAAGGGCGCCCCTGTGGCCAGGTCATAGCAGGGGATCAGTACCGGCTTGAGCGTGTCCCTCAGGGACGAATCCCCAAAGATCTGCCGGAGTAAATCCCCCGGTAGACTACCGAATAATCCCCGGAAGAGGCCCCTCCTCGTGGAAGCGGAGCCGAAGACCCCTCCGCTTCGGCGGCGGCTCTCGGCTAGGAGGAGCTGCAGGGCGTCGGCGGCGGAGAAGAGGGGGCGGCCTTCGTGGCCCCTGGCGAAGAGCATCGCAACGAGGACACCGCCGGCGCCGGACCCCGCGGCGAGGTCGAAGAAGTCGGCGATGCAGGCGGAGGCGTCGCCTGTACGGCTGCGTAAAGAGGATTCCATCCGTGCAAGAGAGGCCGCGGCGAGGAGGCCGTCGGAGGGGTTCCCTCCACCGTCGATCGACAGGACGCGGACTCTTCCAGCCGCGGCGCCGCGAGGCGGAGCCTCCGGGATTCCTGGAGAAGTAGCGGCGGAGAAGGAGAGCGGGAAGAGGAACTTGCTCTCCAGGATGGAGAATATCTCGTTGCTCAGCTTGTCGTCCGCGACGAACGCCATCGCTTCAAGTAAACGTCGGACCGAGGAAGTCGACTTGGCGGAAAGCCGCCCGCCAAAGTCCGCTTAAATAGACCGTCCGGAGCGGCGCACATTAGCGCCGCCCCGTGCATATATAATGAAGCTCAAGAGATGACTACTGCAGCATTCATTGTATCATCATTTCTGCTTACATAAGAAGGTACTGTTGCATTCAAAGTCGAGTGGCAGCAGTAGAAATCCCATAATAAAAGTTTGCGTGTCATTCGGTCGAAAAAGTTTAAACCTTTTCATCAATCATTTGGCACATGTCCTCTGGTTACGGATCGCCATCGACTCTTTAACAATGCCTTCGAGTGAGAGTGATGGCATATTAATGGACGTAAAATCGGATGCACCAGTGAGAGCACTTGGTAGTTGGATCATGTTACATCAGTTATGTTCGAGCTCTTGGTAACAACTCACCGTCAAAGCAAAGGTTTGGAGCATCAACCAGTTCTATTCTATATAGACAAAGGTGCAGGCAGTTACAGCAAGTAGAAAAGACTAACCGTATCTGTTTTTTTTTTTTTTTACTATTGAGAAAGTAGGAAAAGAAAAAAATTGGAGTGGGAGGTAGTAAACATGCATGATACAGAGTGAAAAAGTTTTTGCTTATAATTTATGGTCTTGTTTCAGGAACATGTGGGAATCTGGACCGCCAGACCTTAGCGAGATATATGCAGTAGATAGCTAGTCTTCATTTTGGCCTTAGACTAGGCCAGCCTCCAGACTTTTTATTGGCATTTAAGCTCGAACTTTAATGAGCAATTCAATGTGAAATCAATTACTGTATTACCTCTCTAATTTTCCAGCTCCCACCAACTTTTATCATGTGATAACACTGCGGATCGTAAGAATCATGAACAGAGAGGCTTTAAGAATTATTTTTTACTTCACGTTTTTTATCGGTCACAGGATAAATATGAGCGCAAGCAATTCCTCCCTAGTAGCCAATATCTCATCTCATTTGAGAAAAATTCTTACTGTACTGAAAATTAAACGATGGATATTTAAGAACTACCGGAGCGTATCTACGTCTGCCATTGCATTGTAGCCTGGGGCTGGCTTTAAGAAGCACATTATCCTTGACTTGGGGGTATCTAATTAATTTGTTCATATTGATTTCAATGACTCAAATCAGATTGAATCTCATCTGAAAGAGCACTTTGACCTTTCATCTGGATGTATCTCTGAGTCATCTATTTCGAACTCACATCGATTCTTATCTCAAGGATCACATGCATTCAATTCTTATTTCAACTACTATAATCCCATGTCAATTTTTATTTGCTCATTTCAATAATTAATTTTTTATTCATTCAAAATTAATTTTGGAAATTAAATATTCTATTAATAGCTACTCGAAATGTATTTTATTTTATTTATTTAAAAGATCGAAGTATTTTCTAGTTTATTCATTCAAAATTGTAATCAATTTTCCAAGATATCTTTCATCTGATCTTTGTCCTCAATATATTGGATTTACTGCACTTGTCTCCGCAAAGTAGAGAAAAAATGCTCTCTCTACAATGATCAATTATAATTATTCAATTTATCCCCTCACAGCCGTGTGGGGCTAAGGGATGGCGATTTCCACCTTTTACTATAATGGATTTACTATACTTGTCTCCACGGGATGATCAATTGGTTAGAGGATGATAAATTTACTACAATAAGACAAAGATCAATTCTGACAGACATATGTTCTCATGGAAAAAAAACTCCTCCCATCCTCTAGCTATTTAACAATCGGTTATAAGTTGATTCCATGATTTATCTCCCTTCATATAATTTAGGATGAGTTACGAAGGACATATGATAAATGTAATCATCTTTTACTACCGTCAATTTACCATGCTTGAATGATATAGATGAGACAAATGACATAAATTATTACATTTACAGAGAAGATCAGATATAATGTGAGGGCTTTCTGCAGTTTGGAACTCAGCAAATTAACGATCGTTCTAATCAGTAAATTTATTATGGGAGATGAATGCATGATATGCCCTAGGGACGAACCAATTTACTAGGGAGCCTAAATGCATCATTACTACAATGAAGTTATGGCCTTTTATAAACTTACATATATAGGGCTTAAATAGCTTTAACTGCGTCGGTTGTTCGATCTATTGATAGATAGATCTAGGAATTTATATATCTTAATGCATCTTCATGCTCTATTATTTAGGTAGTATCTATCTTTTCTAAATATATGCACAGTTTGTTCATTTAAGCCTTGTGACCCACACTCACTGTCTTCTTCTCTTCCAACAGGCTAGGGTCCCTTAATTCCAGAATAAGCTTGATCTAGCTAGCTAGCTAGCTAGTCTGAAGAACCATGGAAACCTTCTCGGAAACAAGGAAGGAAGAGAGTAGGCGAGACTAACACATCACACACAGGTGTTTGGATGAATGGACCATTCAACTCTCTCTTGTAGTTAGCTGCAACTAAGATTTTTGGAGATTTTTCTCTTAAATGTGGCCACATGTTGATTAACAACGTTAATTCTCCCTGGTGCCTTGCATTCTTCTATGAAAGATTTGGTGGCGGATTGACCGGTCATCTAACATTCATGCAGCAATTATATATTTGTTGTTTCTGATTGGACTTCAATTCCATGAAACAACGAAGAATTCTGATTTGACTTGTGGCTGTGACACTTGAGTCCATCGAAAATGATTGAAGTGGCAATATCACAATTGAACAAAGCTAGAAGAAATCCAATTGGTGAGCGGCCAGAGTTGCTCGATTGAGATTTGCATTGCAGGGAGGGCATATCTGTGTGGTCTTGTCACTGAAGAAAGGACAGGGAGAAATTCTGATCACTTCCAGCGTGGCTTCACAGAACTGCTGCAGAGGGACTTAGCCTGCAAGGTACATGTGTGATGTGTATGCATGACTTGTGCTGTCTTCATAAGTCGATGGACTTCCAATTATTTGATGGTGTTGTTTTCCTCTCGTGCAAGCAAAAGAATACACCTAGCTTTCAAAATTAATTTCTGATATATGCCTTTAACCTTTAGGAATAGAATATATTGGCTATGTATCTGCTAATGAAGAGTACAAAACTATTCTAGTGTAAATGTAATGATGGTGATGAGCTTTGATGATTAATAATAACTTGATCATGATTTTTTTTCCATATTGGCCTGAGGATAAAGAGGCGCTAGAAGCGAATGAATCGTCTTTTGCCATCATAGTTGTTTTTATTTTTTTTTCCAAGCAAGAACAAAGTTTTCAATTCTATGTATTCCCAAAGCTCCTCTGTTTGTCTATACAAGTATTCGTCACTAATTCATCTGTATAACAATCTGGCAGTCGAATTGTCAAAGGAGCTTAAAAATAGAAAATGGAAAAAATGAAAACTATATCGGCACAGGGTTAAATAGGAGATGTCAAAGGAGAGGGATAAACATCATTAACATAGATACTTAGATGAAAACATGGACAATTAGGCTGTGAAAAAGATGGAACGCAACAACACTTAAGAGACTAACTTAGTTTTTAGAGGCAATTCACGTTCTCAAACACCTGGACAGCAGGGTCAGCTTAAGTCTATTTGAGGTCCTAGGCGGAAAATTTTTTTAGGTCTTTGACGGTGTTTTAAAAAAAATTCCTCATCTTTTTTTTTTTCATTTAGATTTGATCAAAAACGTAGTTTAAATATTTTTTTAGCAAATTAAATATTAATTTTAAAAAATGTTTTTTATACAATTTAATTTTCTCACTTTTTAGATGTATAATTATTAATTAAATTTTCATATTCAAGATAACCTAATTTAGAAAAATATAAGTTTTATGGTATTAAATAGAATATTATTATTAGATATAATAATACAATAATAAGATTACAATTTACTTAACTAAAAATAAGTATATTTAAAATTATTTAAAAATGAAGAATGATAGAAGTATGTCTAATTATTTAAATGTAAGACGGAGAGAGCATTCCTTAAAAAAGGAATAAAATTGAGAAAATAAGATCAATGAAATAGGATAACAATATAAAAAAATCATGATCCTATGCTCAATCATTGGCGAAGCACAAAAAATAAATAAATAAAAAATAATGTATAAAATGACAAAATCGAATATAATCCTTAGAAAATAAAGATCACAATGAGACTAAACCAACCATTATCATTTATAAAGAACTAAACGAAAGCCTTTTTAAGCACTAAGCAAAAGAAAAAAGAAATAATATTTTTTATTACTTAAACTAGAACAATTATAAATGATAGAATGGAGACAAAGGGAAAATCGAATAATTTATGAATGTAAATATATTTAAATAAAAGTTAAACTTAATGTCTATCAAGGAAGCGAAATAGTAAAGGTATCTAACTCATTATTGCTAAAAAAAAATAATAAAATCTTCCATTTTGATCTGACACAATATGGATTAATGCATGAACATTTGAATTTAATCAAGCAAGGAGCATCGTAGTATCGACCGAATCAACGTGTTAGTGTTAGGTGGAGACGTGAAGTTTCTCTTCTCAAATTACAATGAGCAAGAGAAGCACAGAGAGGGGGAGTTGGAAAAGGAGAAGAGGGGGAACTTAAAAGAAACTAGCATTTTTATTTTACATTGTATGGATAAGATAAAAAAAAATTTAATTCATGTTCTTATTGATTAAAGAGAAAACATCACCAACAAATGAGAAATGTAACGAGAGTAGGCTATGATTGAGAGATATTGAAGAGGAATAGATTAGGTTTTATAAAATAACATTCATAATTAAAAATAAATTTAATTTGTTAAAAAAAAGAGTCTCTTTGTGATTCTATTGGGATCTTTGTGAAATCTGAAGCGCTGATATATTGAAATTATGTAAATATTTAATCATGTGGGCCCTATTCTTTTCCATTCTATTAAAAAATATACATAAAAATATATTTAATATATTAAAAATAATGATCCCAATTTTTAGAGAATGAGATTGTACAATCTTTTATTACGTAGGCTCTATTTTTCTCATTCTCTTTAAAAAATATATTTAATATATTAAAACTAATTGACCCCAATAAAAATTGGGGCCCTAGGCATAGGCCTTAATGGCCTATGCCTAAAGCCGGCCATGCTAGACAGCACAGTTCTCCAAGAAAAGACCAGTTCACAAACATGAAAGCCCAGGCAATAAGGCAAGTCTGCATCATTCAAGACCTTCCGAGCTACAACTTATTCATAAGATATTGGTCTCCCCATGCTTGAAGTGCAAATTCCAACAGGAAGGTAGTAAGCGAAGCCCTAACAAATATTAAAAGGATTTAGAAAGGTCTCAAGAAGAATGGTGATGTATGTGTTAGTATTAGCCTTAGTATCAATTATGAGATGATTTTAAAGAACTTATTTTGTATCATATTTCATTACTAATAAAAGATAAAGTTGGTTATTATATTTATTTCAATTCAGTGTCGAATGAATAAGTATAATAATATCCTTGGATAGTAGGTTCTTATCTACAGCATATCAATTGGTTGAATTGATAGTGAGATATTGTAGATATACATAGAGCACTACTCTTAACTATTTCTAATCAAGCATTAATATACAAGGACAATATTAATGCATTGAGACTAGCATGTAGATCAACGGATGAATTAATCTCATAAGTCATGGATATGAGATATTAGGTTGACACATGGGTATATATTAGAAAATATATACTGAATGACCCGCCATGAGAATGTTTCATGAATCGTTATATGAGTGTCATAAACATTCTCATATGACTATTGGTATGAATAATCCTTAGACTTGAAGTCACTATGGTTCCCAACATAAGGAGTTGGATATTTTGGTATCGACAAATGCCATCTGTAACAATGTGGACAATAAAGTCGATCACTGGGTATACAATAAATTATGCAGAGAGATGTGAGTGATGTAGATGGGATCTATCCCTTCCATATGACGGAACCAATATCTGTGGACCTCTTGATTAATAGAACACAAAAAAGCATGACCATGTGCAAATAAGTCAATATGAGATATTGAGCTTATTTGATTGAGTGTGTCTACTTAAAGATCAAGAAACACAAAGGTTGATAAGAGGATGACATGGTCTATGCCTCATTGATCAATCTAGATATCAAGGATAGAGGGACCAAGTCTGTAACGCCCCCCCTCCTGCTCAAGGGATGGGGGATTACTTTTACTTACTTACTTACTTACTTGCATGCTAAATATTCTTTTCTACTTAAAATAGCGAAAGTCTTGTTTATAAGATTTTCTTTAAAAAATTTTCTTTTCAAATCATCATTACTAACTACCTAGCATATAAGGTCCCATAGCATGCTTAACATGATTTTAAGTCATAATACCAATAAGCATAATTAAATGTCATAGAGTCATGAAACAATAACATAAGCTAGACATAATTCTTATTAAATAAAAGTAGGTCTTTTTCTTTTAGCCAAGCCACTACCACACACATCCTTCTTGCTCCTCCTGCTGCTCCCTTAGTTTATCCAGCCTTTTCCTTTATCTGTGGTACAAGGAAAGTAAGCTATAAGCACATGACTTAGTAAGATCCTTTCCTACTCACAAAAATCGTATAGCATAACATAATCATCAAGGCATAAAGCATGGAGACAAACTCATCATATCATGTATAGAAGCATCGTATCGTAACTTTCATAAAATACAGAACATCATGTCATATCATGTCATATTCATAAAGAGCATCAAATTATATCATGTCATAAAGTACATCATGGCATATCGTAACATAATCGTAAGGTATCATGGCATATTATGACATAATCATAAAGTGCATCTTAGCATATCATAGCATAATCATAAGTATCATGGCGTATCGTGGCAAAATCATAAAGTATATGCAAGATGACTTTCAAAACATGTATCATGAAAAATATATGCATCATGTCTTTTGAAAACTTATTATATACATACTTAAACATAATCTCAACATAAGGGGGGGCCCCGGCTTGTACCACATACATAAATGCCGCGTCCTATGTAGGTCCAAGGTAGCAAGTCTTGAACCCTACAAGGCATACATACTAAGCCTGTTTCTTAGTCCATCGACCTAGGGGCACTTAGGAGCCCATCCCTAACGAGACTCGTTTCTTAGTCCATCGACCCCGGGGCGCTTATGGAGCCCACCCTTAGTACAAGCCGTATAAAGTAAAGTAGCATGTCATACATATCATGGTTCTTATCATTTCATGCATATCATTTTTTTTTCTTAACATATCATAAACATGCATAATTCGGGCACACAGCTCATTATAATAGCATGCATAAATTTGGGCACACAGCACATCAGAAACACATGTATAATTTGGGCACACAGCTCATCATAATAGCATGCATAATTTGGGCACACAGCACATCATAAATACATGCATAGTTTGGGCACACAACTCATCATAATAGCATACATAATTTGGCACACAGCATATCATAAGGGTTATCAACATGCGTAGATCATGAGCATACGTAAATAAATATAGAAGCATGCAAGTTCTTATCATATCATGAAGCATTGCATGTGAGACACATGAAGATCATAATTAGGTCTCTAACCCTAATTTTCATATAGTGGTCGAAACATATGATTGTAAATTAGGTTACCAATCAACATACAAGCATGTGAGCCCTAAACCAATATCATATCATATATCATAAGGAACATCATAAGCATGTTTAGTTTTGGTTCTAGGTTTCCTAAGCTTAGAAACTTGTCATGGCCGAATCTTATCAAGCATTACATTGGGTTAAAAGCAACATACAAGCATGTGAACACTAAACCAATATCATATCATTTATCATGAGGAACATCATAAGCATGTTGAGTTTAGGTTCTAGGTTTCCTAAGCTTATAAACTTGTTATGGCCGAATACCATCAAGCATCACCTTTGGTTAAAAATCAACATACAGGCATGTGAACTCTAAACCAATATCATATCATATATCATGAGGAACATCATAAGCATGTTTAGTTTAGGTTCTAGGTTTCCTAAGCTTATAAACTTGTTATGGCCGAATATCATCAAGCATCACATTTGGTTAAAAAACAACATACAAGCATGTGAACTCTAAACCAATATCATATCATATATCATGAGGAGCATCATAAGCATGTTTAGTTTAGGTTCTAGGTTTCCTACACTTGTAAACTTATTATGGTCGAAACTTGTAAATCATGTAACTAGGTTTCATGTGGCATAAAAGCATGGAAACCCTAAACAAATTTCATAGTATTTATTACCAAGAACATCATGAGCATAGTTAGGTTGGGTTCTTAGTTTCCTAGGCCTTTAAACTAGTTGTGGCCGAAAGTTCATAAAGCATGAATAAAGTTCTAATCAACCTACAAGCATGAGCGTGTCATGTTAACTTCATATCTTGTCTTAAGGAAAATCATGGCATGCTTAGTTTAGGTTTAAAGTTCTCCTAGGCCCTAAAACCTACCATGGCCGAATGTTCATGAGCATGGAAATAAAGTTAAATCAACATACAAGCATGAGCATATCATATTAACTTCCTATCTTATCTTAAGAAGAATCATGGCATGCTTAGATTAGGTTTAAGGTTCTCTTAGGCCCTTAATCTTATCATGGCCGAAAGTTGAAAGGGAGACATCCTAATTCCAAGAAATATACAAGTAGGAGAAATGTTAACAACTCTCTTATCCTAAGGTACATATCATAAAAACAAAGGGAGCATGTTTAATTTGAGTCTTAAGCTTACCTAGTTCTTTTGTTCATGCTTGGCCGAGAGTCTAGGATCATGAATCTAAGTTCTAACCAAACATTCCAACATATAAACATTAGATAAATCCCCTACCATAAGATACATATTACAAGAACATATTGAGCATATTTAGTTGAGTCTTAAAATTTCCTAGGTCTTCTTTTGTCTTGGCCGAAAGTCCATGAAGGAATCCTAGGTTTTTAAGCAACCTAACCTCATAGAAAAACACATGAGCTATTGTACCATAGGTGAGGGGAAACTTACATAATTTTCGCTTGTTGTTCCTTAAGAAAATGATACCCTTATGAGGAGGAAGAAGAACTTCTCTTCTTAGTTTTCCCTTTTTGTTTTCTTCTTCTTGTAAGAGGTAGACCTTGAGACTCCTTCTTGGAAATAAGGTTTTCTTATAGAGGAAACCTTAACTTGACTTTTGAGAATGAGGGAGAAAAGCTCTAAATTTCAGTGGAGAAGGAAAAGGGAGGAGGAGGAAGAAGGAGGAAGAAGAAGAATTAGAAATTCTCTTTCTCTTTTCTGCTCTAAATTCTATTTATTCTTCAAGAAAAATGAGTTATGTCTTCATTTATCCTTCCCTTAACTCCTCTATCTCTTCTCTCTTTGAATCTCACGAAAAACTAGAAGAGAAAGAAGGAAAGAAGGCAATTTGCCTTTTTCTTGCTCCCTCTCTTAACCAAGAGGAAGAGAAGGTAAGCAACTTGGTTTTCTCTTGCTCTTTTTTTCTTAGTTCTTTCTTCTCACCTTTAACTACAATTTCTATTCCTTTCTATCCATCTATTATTCATTATTCTAGTGGTTATCATACACTAATTTAACTCTATTATTTGTGGGAGGTTCAAGGTTCAAACCTTCCCTCCCTTTATTTTTATCTCTATTATTTCTTTTGCTTTCTCTTACCTTTATACTCTAATGAGAAATACACTACCCATATCTTATAATTCCGTGGGTGTTACAGTACCCCATACTTCATAGAAAGTTCGTCCTCGAACTTAGAATAGCGACGGATACTTCCATTTCATATCATCTTCTCGTTCCTATGTGGCTTCTTCGTACCGTTGATTTTGCCACAGGACCTTTACTAAAGGTACTTCTTTGTTCCTTAGTCTTTTGACGTCTCGATCCAATATCTGGACTGGTCGTCTTTCGTAGGTTAGGTCCTCTTGCAATTGTACTACCCGTGGTTCGATTATTTGGTCTGTGCTCGGAATACATTTCTTTAGCATTGAAACGTGGAACACGTTGTGAATGGCTGACATCTCTTGAGGCAGCTCTATTTCGTACGCTACTTTGCCGATTCTTTTCTGAACTCGATATGGTCCCACATAGCGCGGGCTTAGCTTTCCCTTCTTACCGAACCTCATTACTCCTTTCATGGGAGCTACCTTGAGAAATACTGAGTCTCCGACATTGAATTCCAATGACCTTCGTCGTTTATCCGCATAATTCTTCTGTCAACTCTGAGTCATTTCTATTCGTTGGCAGATATTCTGTATAGCACGGGTGGTGTTATCGATGAACTCGGTCTGAAATCCCATCTCTTTCTTTTCATTGCCTTCGTACCAACATATAGGGGATCTACATTTCCTCCCGTACAGAGCCTCATAGGGCGCCATTCCAATAGTAGCCTGGTAACTATTGTTATATGCGAATTCCACTAGGCATAAATATCGGCACCAGCTCCCTTTGATGTCCAATGTACAAGCCCGTAACATGTCTTCTAATACTTGGTTAACCCTCTCTGTTTGTCCGTCGATCTGAGGGTGGAAGGCAATACTGAATAATAGCTTTATACCGAGAGCCTTCTGGACACATTCCCAAAAATGTGAGACAAAACGACCATCTCTGTCTGAAATGATGGTCTTAAGAATCTCATGTAGTCTAATAATTTCCTTGACATATAATTGAGCCAGTTGCTCAATTGAATAAGTCATCTTGATTGCTAGAAAATGGGCAGATTTGGTTAATCTATCCACGATTACCCATATAGCGTCATAGCCATTTGTTGTCTTGGGTAATCCTGAAATAAAGTCCATAGAGATATCCTCCCATTTCCATTCTGGAATTTGGACAGGCTACAGTAATCCTCCAGGCCTCTGGTGTTCTGCTTTAACCCTCTGACAGGTCAGGCAGGTACTGACATACTGAGCCACATCTCTTTTCATACCGGACCACCAGAATTTCTTCTTCAAATCCTGGTACATTTTGGTGGATCCCGGATGCATTGCATAGGGCGTTGAATGAGCTTCTTCTAGTATTTTCCTTCGCAACTCTAGATCCCCGGGGATACATAATCGATCCCTGAGGTATAATATTCCACTGTCCTTGATCCGGAATCCGTCATTCTTTCCCTCTAAGGTCTCTTGTTTAATCCTTTGGAGGCTTTGGTCACTGGTTTGTTTCTCCAATATATTGCCGAATAATGTGGGTGCTATGGTCAGGGTAGAGAGTTGCCCAGACATATTTTTGATCCAATGACGCGGAATGTCTCTCGGCTTCCCGATAAATTCGAACACTGGTTCACCTTCAGTATAAGATAAAATTTTAGCATATTGACTAAAAGTAGATAACTGACCTGTGACGACGGTAGAGGCACTCGCCACATCTTCTTTGGTAAGTGAGAAAATCCTGGCATTCGTTGCCGCTGGCGGGGCTTCCAATCTCCCTTGGCTAATCGGTGTTCCTTCAATAACAGCTTGCATCTGGTGTAGCTGCGAGGGAGCACTACTGTTCTGGTTATTCTGCTGAGGTGGTGCCTGAAACCGGATAGTGCAGTCTCTGGCCAGATGTCCTTCCCCTCTGCAATTGTAGCACTTTCTTATACCCTTGTGGCATACTCCGGAATGCAGCTTCCCACAAATAGTACACTGAGGGTATTTCAGTTGCTTATTCACTGGACCACTTTTAGCATTGTGCCATTGTTTCCTTTTTCCGGTAGAGGTTCCTTTCCAGCCTGTTCTGGTACCTGAAGGTTTCAGTCCTTTTGTTCGTGCCTGATTCTTATTCTCATTCATCGCTTTCTAATAATGTTCTGTGGTTAGGGCACTGCTGACCAGTTCCTCTGTAGTCTACGGTCTATTAATTCCGCCGGCCACATTCAGTGCTATCTCGAGTCGAAGCATCTTCAGCATCAGTCTGACCCTTTCTCTTTCCGTGTGGACTAACTCTGAACAAAGACGTGCCAGACGATTGAAGCACTTTACTGCTTCATTCACTGATAAGTCACCTTGCCGGAACTCGGTGAACTCATCGTAATGCCGATTCGTCACTTGCATATGGAAGAACTCTTCGAAGAAATCCGTCTCAAAGTCCGTCCAGTTCATCAGATTGATCTGTCTCTTAGCCTTAACTCTTTCCCACCACATTCTTGCGTCGCCGGAAAAGCAGAAGGACACGCATTTGATCTTTTCTGATACGGGCCAGTCCAGTAATTCCACTATGCTTTCTACTGTCTTGAACCAGGCCTAGGCGTCCCATGACTCGCAAGTACCTGAGAAGTTTTCCGGCTTTAGCCTCAGCCACTGTATCAAGTAGGTCTCCTGTCGGACCACTGGGGCACGGGCTACCGGTGGTACTGGTGCAACTATTGGTATGACGGGCATTGCATTTTGATTTGCTGGCGGGGTGGCAGGATTTCCTTGCTGACCCATTAAAGTCGTGATCAGCTGTTGTTGCTCTGTGATCTGACGCTGGAGGTCGGTGACTACCTGGGTCAGATCTGGTGGAGTCGCTGTCTCGTCTGCTCGGGGAGTGCGTCTCCTAGCCATGCCTATCTTCATTAATGAAAATAAATTACCGTTATCCTGATTCGAGCTGACATAAGATTATCATCATTCCTATCCTACCATCACACATATTTAAACTAGAACTGTGACTTATCATAATCAAAAGAATAAGTCAACATGCATAATATTAAGGCATCATAAAAGAATTAAATTAAGCATATAGATTCTTACTTGGAGCGGCAGGATGGAGGCTTGACATGTGAGTAGTGAAAAGGCTAAACCTGGCTCTGATACCAACCTGTAACGCCCCGCCCCTCCTGCTCAAGGGACGGGGGATTACTTTTACTTACTTACTTACTTACTTGCATGCTAAATATTCTTTTCTACTTAAAACAGCGGAAGTCTTGTTTATAAGATTTTCTTTAAAAAATTTTCTTTTCAAATCATCATTACTAACTACCTAGCATATAAGGTCCCATAGCATGCTTAACATGATTTTAAGTCATAATACCAATAAGCATAATTAAATGTCATAGAGTCATGAAACAATAACATAAGCTAGACATAATTCTTATTAAATAAAAGCAGGTCTTTTTCTTTTAGCCAAGCCACTACCACACACATCCTTCTTGCCCCTCTTGCTGCTCCCTTAGTTTATCCAGCCTTTTCCCTTATTTGTGGTATAAGGAAAGTAAGCAATAAGCACATGGCTTAGTAAGATCCTTTCCTACTCACAAAAACCATATAGCATAACATAATCATCAAGGCATAAAGCATGGAGACAAACTCATCATATCATGTATAGAAGCATTGTATCGTAACTTTCATAAAATACAGAACATCATGTCATATCATGTCATATTCATAAAGAGCATCAAATTATATCATGTCATAAAGTACATCATGGCATATCGTAACATAATCGTAAGGTATCATGGCATATTATGACATAATCATAAAGTGCATCTTAGCATATCATAGCATAATCATAAGTATCATGGCGTATCGTGGCAAAATCATAAAGTATATGCAAGATGACTTTCAAAACATGTATCATGAAAAATATATGCATCATGTCTTTTGAAAACTTATTATATACATACTTAAACATAATCTCAACATAAAGGGGGGCCCCGGCTTGTACCACATACATAAATGCGCGCGTCCTATGTAGGTCCAAGGTAGCAAGTCTTGAACCCTACAAGGCATACATACTAGGCTCGTTTCTTAGTCCATCGACCTAGGGGCACTTAGGAGCCCATCCCTAACGAGGTCCGTTTCTTAGTCCATCGACCCGGGGTGCTTATGGAGCCCACCCTTGGTACAAGCCGTATAAAGTAAAGTAGCATGTCATACATATCATGGTTCTTATCATTTCATGCATCATTTTTTTTTCTTAACATATCATAAACATACATAATTCGGGCACACCGCTCATCATAATAGCATGCATAAATTTGGGCACACAACATATCAGAAACACATGTATAATTTGGGCACATAGCTCATCATAATAGCATGCATAATTTGGGCACACAGCACATCATAAATACATGCATAGTTTGGGCACACAGCTCATCATAATAGCATACATAATTTGGCACACAGTATATCATAAGGGTTATCAACATGCGTAGATCATGAGCATACGTAAATAAACATAGAAGCATGACAAGTTCTTATTATATCATGAAGCATTGCATGTGAGACACATGAAGATCATAATTAGGTCTCTAACCCTAATTTTCATATAATGGCCGAAACATATGATTGTAAATTACGTTACCAATCAACATACAAGCATGTGAGCCCTAAACTAATATCATATCATATATCATAAGGAACATCATAAGCATGTTTAGTTTTGGTTCTAGGTTTCCTAAGCTTAGAAACTTGTCATGGCCAAATCTTATCAAGCATTACATTGGGTTAAAAGTAGCATACAAGCATGTGAACACTAAACCAATATCATATCATTTATCATGAGGAACATTATAAGCATGTTGAGTTTAGGTTCTAGGTTTCCTAAGCTTATAAACTTGTTATGGCCGAATACCATCAAGCATCACCTTTGGTTAAAAATCAACATACAAGCATGTGAACTCTAAACCAATATCATATCATATATCATGAGGAACATCATAAGCATGTTTAGTTTAGGTTCTAGGTTTCCTAAGCTTATAAACTTGTTATGGCCGAATATCATCAAGCATCACATTTGGTTAAAAATCAACATACAAGCATGTGAACTCTAAACCAATATCATATCATATATCATGAGGAGCATCATAAGCATGTTTAGTTTAGGTTCTAGGTTTCCTACACTTGTAAACTTATTATGGCCGAACTTGTAAATCATGTAACTAGGTTTCATGTGGCATAAAAGCATGGAAACCCTAAACAAATTTCATAGTATTTATTACCAAGAACATCATGAGCATAGTTAGGTTGGGTTCTTAGTTTCCTAGGCCTTTAAACTAGTTGTGGCCGAAAGTTCATAAAGCATGAATAAAGTTCTAATCAACCTACAAGCATGAGCATGTCATGTTAACTTCATATCTTGTCTTAAGGAAAATCATGGCATGCTTAGTTTAGGTTTAAAGTTCTCCTAGGCCCTAAAACCTACCATGGCCGAATGTTCATGAGCATGGAAATAAAGTTAAATCAACATACAAGCATGAGCATATCATATTAACTTCCTATCTTATCTTAAGAAGAATCATGGCATGCTTAGATTAGGTTTAAGGTTCTCTTAGGCCCTTAATCTTATCATGGCCGAAAGTTGAAAGGGAGACATCCTAATTCCAAGCAATATACAAGTAGGAGAAATGTTAACAACTCTCTTATCCTAAGGTATATATCATAAAAACAAAGGGAGAATGTTTAATTTGAGTCTTAAGCTTACCTAGTTCTTTTGTTCATGCTTGGCCGAGAGTCTAGGATCATGAATCTAAGTTCTAAACAAACATTCCAGCATATAAACATTAGATAAATCCCCTACCATAAGATACATATTACAAGAACATATTGAGCATATTTAGTTGAGTCTTAAAATTTCCTAGGTCTTCTTTTGTCTTGGCCGAAAGTCCATGAAGGAATCCTAGGTTTTTAAGAAACCTAACCTCATAGAAAAACACATGAGCTATTGTACCACAGGTGAGGGGAAACTTACATAATTTTCGCTTGTTGTTCCTTAAGAAAATGATACCCATATGAGGAGGAAGAAGAACTTCTCTTCTTAGTTTTCCCTTTTTGTTTTCTTCTTCTTGTAAGAGGTAGACCTTGAGACTCCTTCTTGGAAATAAGGTTTTCTTAGAGAGGAAACCTTAACTTGACTTTTGAGAATGAGGGAGAAAAGCTCTAAATTTCGGTGGAGAAGGAAAAGGGAGGAGGAGGAAGGAGGAAGAAGAAGAATTAGAAATTCTCTTTCTCTTTTCTCCTCTAAATTCTATTTATTCTTCATGAAAATGAGTTATGTCTTCATTTATCCTTCCCTTAACTCCTCTATCTCTTCTCTCTTTGATTCTCACGAAAAACTAGAAGAGAAAGAAGGAAAGAAGGCAATTTTCCTTTTTCTTGCTCCCTCTCTTAACCAAGAGGAAGAGAAGGTAAGCAACTTGGTTTTCTCTTGCTCTTTTTTTCTTAGTTCTTTCTTCTCTCCTTTAACTACAATTTCTATTCCTTTCTATCCATCTATTATTCATTATTCTAGTGGTTATCATACACTAATTTAACTCTATTATTTGTGGGAGGTTCAAGGTTCAAACCTTCCCTCCCTTTATTTTTATCTCTATTATTTCTTTTGCTTCCTCTTACCTTTATACTCTAATGAGAAATACACTACCCATATCTTATAATTCCGTGGGTGTTACAAAGTCATACAAGATAATGTCCACGGACAGGTTAGGTCGGATCTCGACTTTCTCGTCACTTAAGTAGCAATGATGCCTTGCTAGATGTCACTTATTACTTATGTATCTAAATATTGATTTGGGTACATTGCCAACGTTATGAGAACTTATTGGGTCACACATAAAGAACAAGTAGATATGAAGATGAGTTCATATAATGAATCATTGGATTAAGTCTAATCCGAATTGGACTTATTGAGTAAGACTCAATTAGATTTAATTATTAGATTAAGTCTAATTCAAACTAGACTCATTGAATCAATTCGAATGATTGGATTGGTGATTCATTGAATTTGAAATTGCATGAGAATCAATGAGTTAGACTCATTGGGTGAACTTGAGTTCACCAAGGAAGTTGAATGGTCAAAATTGAACCATTGGATTGAATGGTCAATTTTGAGTCATTGGATTGGAAGATGAAAGGGTAAAAACCTTTGGTATTCATGAGATGGATATATATATCATTTTTGGATGATATTTTCATGATGTGAAAAACCTTTAGTCTTCTTCTTCTTCCTCCTTCCCTCTCTTGGCTGAAATCCCTTCTTGTGGTTGCTAGCACAACCTTAGGTGGTTTCCATCTCTTTCTTGTGAGTTTGTGAGACAGACGAAGGCAAGACTTGTTCGTGTGAATACCGTAGAGGTGCGAACGTGTCATCGTGCTGAGATCGAAGCTGTCTGGAGTTCGTGAGCACGCATCAAAGGTATAACCACTATCATGCAACTTAATATAAGTTATTTTCTTTCCCTTTCGCATGGATCTCCTGGAGGAACTAGAAGTTTTCCGCTGCGCTTTCGCGTATTTAGTGCCCTAGTTCCTTACAGTATGATCTTGGGGGGATTCTGCAGACAGCACCTTCCTGCTATTGCCATCAAGAACCTTGTCTAGTATTATGTCCCGCAGAGCTATTAGAGTAGTTTATAGCATGTCGAGGCCTGCTTTGGTTAGTAAAGTTAAAAATAGGAGGAACCTACAGAAGTATGGACATTTCGATCAGGATATAGTAAAAACAATTTTATTGTAAGAATTCAAAAGTGTAATACTTGACAGCTTGATTTCCCTCTATAGCTTGTAGTTGGCTTAGAATAGCTGTGAATTCTTATATATGCTTCTATTACCATGAGTTTGTCTTCAAATTTATTTTAGTATCAAAGATTATGATACATGGATCATTTTGTGGAGTTCTTTTGTTTGTCATTTTCTCCGACAAGGCGCAAGAGGCATCTACAAGCATCAAGTGAGCAAGAAGAAAGGTTTTCAGTTATATTCTTTGTATTTTCTTCTTGTGTTGAGTTGTATGCTCAGGTGAGTCTTGTACGAGGTTTCTCCACCTCCGGTAGTTACTGAGAAGGAGTATGTGTCGCGTGTGGATCCTTGGATTAGTCACCTCTTCTTAAGGTGGATATCAAGTAAATCCTACTTTTTAGCGTTGTATTGTGTTTCGTGTTCTTTCAGCTACACATCATCGTCACGAAGCAAATAACGAACGTGCGACGAGCTATTCACCCTCCCTCTAGCACCAAACGACTCTAACAAGTGGTATCAGAGCGAGGTCACTCTTTATCAGAATCATCGCCGGAAGGGGCAAAAAGGCTAGAGGGTGAAGAAGTTGGAGAAAAATTCATCAAGTCAAAGAATTCATCAAGAGCTCAACTTCAAAATGGAATTCTGAGATGGACTCGGATTCGACACAAGAGTGCATCCACCATTCATAACAACAAGCTTCGATTCTTGGAAATCAAGAATAAAAAATTTTCTTATGATGGAGATAGAGTAATGGTTTGCTCTAATGGAAGGCTTTGAAACTCTAAAGAATTCAAAAGGCAAGATCCTCAAGAAGATCAAATGGAGTCAAGAGTAAATCCAAAGGTGCAAGGCGAATGACAAGGTAACCAAATTATTGGTTAGTTTATTGTCAAACACAATTCTATGCAAAATTGGAGAATTTGAAGATGCAAAAGAATTATGGAGCAAATTGGCCAAGCTTCATGGATAACCCTCCACTACACCAAACCAAGAGAAACCCAAAGAGGGCAACACATTGGAGCAAGACCAAAAGGAGGAGAACACCGAGGTTGAGAGATGCTCAACATCGGAAGAAGAAGAAGCTTCATCCTCAACGGAGTGCAATGAGAAGGGAAAAGAGGGAGCATATTCTTTGTTCCATGTAGATGATGAAGATGAAGAGGCCTCCACCTTGAGAATTGAGGGGGAGCGACCTTCGTTGACACTGGATCAAGAAGAAGGAAAAATTTCTACTTCTGGGTCAAGAGAAGAGGAAGATGGGGCAACCTCCACAATATAAGCAAAATCATATGGAGAATTAAGTGTCATCCCTACCCGTGAAGGTATAATTAGCTCAAGTAAAAATAAAAATCATATTATATGTTTTAAGTATAGAGAACATGGATATTATAAGAGCAAGTGCCCCAAATTGATCAAGAAGAAGGGCCAAGTGGTACCAAAGGGCAAGGAAAGTTCCAAGGAAATCGTCCCCACAACAAAGAAGAGCAAGGAGCACATAGTGTGCTTCTTGTGTAATAAAAAATGACATTACCAGAGCCAATATCCAAAAGGGAAGAAGTCGGTCAAGCCCAAAAGAGAAAGCACAAATCAATTGGGAGCTCTTAAGAGCAAACCCAAGGTAACATTTATTGATGCAATTTCTCTTACAAATGGTAAAGAGCATACTAATTCTGGTTTGTATCATTTTAATGTCATTTACCATAAAAATAGAAAGCATGATAGCATTAAGGAAAAACATGTAGCTCTTCATACTAAAACTATCTCACATAAGGTTAGGAAGGTAGATAACTACTTGGGCAAAAATATTAAGGATAGTATATACAAGCCCAAAAATAGAAATGTTCAAGGATTTAAAGAAAAATCCAAAACTAAGGATTTAATGATGAAAAATTAAGTCTTGAGGTCAAGACTTGATAACATAGAAAAGACCTTAAAGAAAATCAAAAAATTTTTTAAGGACCAAAATGAGCATAGCCTAGATTTAGGACATCAAAGGTCATCCAATGGCCATAGAGGTTTAAGATAAAAACCCAAGGCTAAGAAGGATATAATATCTTATCATAGGGTTCCATATAGCTATGGAATCAACCCTAGGTCTAGAGGTCAAGTCAAGGACACAAGGGAAGTTATCCCTAGGAGTATCTTTGCAACAACAAATGTGACTAAGACTTCTAAGAAGTCTAAGAAAGTCACTAAGAATGTCAAAAAGGAAGTTATCCCTAAAGTTGACCTAGAGGAAGTGACCAAGGCTTCTGATCCTGTCTGAACGCTGAATCAACTGACGCTGGGCACGTGGCGCTCTCCGAATTGCTGACGTAGATCTTTGACCGGTCGTACGGACCTCCGGCGAACCTGCAAGGAAGTCGGGCCGGGAAGGGGTTCCCGGCGACGACCCTCCGACGCTCAAGTCAAGCAAGTGGACAACAAAGAAGTGGCTCTCAATATCGGAGAATGCGTACCTCCGGTGAAGTGTGAGGCCCTTTATATAGGGCTACGAAGAGGCTCACGCACACATACCGAGGTGAGTACGTGTCCTCAGCCCATACCTCAGCATGGGCTTGTCAGAAGAGCTTACCTGACACCATACTGCTACAGTCCGAGCACGTCTCTGATGGGACAACGAAACCCTCTGTCATAAGATCCTGCGTATGGCCTAATCGTCGGACATGCCCGCTGTCAGAAGATATTCCCTTGTCTTTTTCTCCTTTTACCCCATGCCGAGCGTCCGGCCAGTCGGCATGTTCCCGCACGTCCGGCAGGTTGTATGTGCTGATCCGCTCGGAAGATTCACGGTCGTGTTCTCTGTGGACTGTTAACAGTTGCTATTTTATATCGGCCGAGCGGGCTACCCGATCGGCCCGGCAACCTTGTTCCCCCTGAGCGTCGGAGACCCGACTCCCCGTCGGGTTGTTTCTGAATCCGCTGATGTTGGTGCAACATCCCTCAGGTCAAGGTTGACCTGGTTGACCAAGCTTGAGTCTTGGTTTGGGTTTCGATGTTTGACAATGCAAGGTTGATTGAAGAAGAGTCAAGTAGGTCAAGGATGACCGGATACTTGACTGGGAAGTCCTAACTGGGAAGCTAGGCAGGAGGAAAATCCTGGTGAGTGAAGCCAGGTGAAAGACCTAGTGAGTGAAGCTAGGCAATTTGAAAGACCTAGTGAGTGAAGCTAGGCAGGAGGAAAATCCTGGTGAGTGAAGCCAGGTGAAAGACCTAGTGAGTGAAGCTAAGCCGGAGGAAAATCCTGGTGAGTGAAGCCAGGTGAAAGACCTAGTGAGTGAAGCTAGGCAATTGGGAAAATCCTGGTGAGTGAAGCCAAGTGAAAGACCTAGTGAGTGAAGCTAGGCAATTGGGAAAGTCCTAGTGAGTGAAGCCAGGCAAGAGAAATCCAGATGGGTCAAGGTTGACCAGACATCTGGTGAGAGTCCAAGTAGGTCAAAGGGATTGACTGGATACTTGGCACGAGGAAGAAAAGTCCAAGTAGGTCTTAGGGAGTGACCGGATACTTGGCAAGAAGAGAAAAGTCCAAGTGGGTCAAAGGGATTGACCAGACACTTGGTGGGGAGTCCTGGCAGGTCAAGGGAGTGACCAGATGCTAGGCATGATATACCAATAGGTCAAGGTTGACCGAATATTGGATTGAGAGGCTTGGGACTTGGTTTTGGGCAAAAAACCAAGAGCTGGATCGATCAGTGGATCGATCCAGGAGATGGATCAATCAGTGGATCGATCCAGGCCTTTCCTAGCGAACAGAGGTCCCAATCGATCAGCCGATCGATTGGGACGCTGCTGGTTCGCGCGATAAGCGCTGGATCGATTCGTGGATCGATCTAGGCATTTTCTCCAGAGCACAGAGGCGCTCTGGATCGATCCGTGGATCGATCCAAAGCCTCCCCGATCGATTGGGAGTTTTCGAATCGATCGGGATCCGACCGTTGCGTCGTATTTGAGCTGCAGGCGTGCGATGGCTGCGGTATCTCTTCACCGATTCATTTCAGATCTTCACCAGCTTCTCCACAGCTCTTCTCAAGCTCGAGATCGCTAGTTCTTGAAGGCTCTTGGAGGTTCTTCCAAGTCAAGAGGCGGATCAAAGCAAGAAGAAGAAACTAGGGTTAGGGTTTCTGCTCTCATTGTAAGCTTGTAAGCTTGTATTTCATTATCTTTCCCTTTCTTCTTGTATTGAGTCTTGTAGGGCTTCTCCGCCCTTGGTAGTTACCATAAAGGAGAGTTTTATTAGTGGAGGGTGTGTGTGTAGGTGTGGATCCTTGGACTAGTCACCTCTTGTGAGGTGCATACCAAGTAAACCAACCTTGTTAGCGTTGTGTGGTTTGTTTCTGTATTTTCTGCTGCGCATCTTTGAAGAAACAAGCAACGCCGAGCAAAGAGCACGCGACGAGCTATTCACCCCCCCTCTAGCTACTTTTCGGCCCTAACAAGTGGTATCAGAGCGAGGCCGCTCTTCACCGGAATCATCGCCGGAAGGGTCAAGCATAACAAGAAGAGCTAGAGGGTGAAGAAATTGAAGCAAAATTGTCAAAGTCAAAGAAATTCAAAAGCTCAACTTCTACAATGGAATTCCGAGATGGGCTCGGATTCGACACGAGGGTGGCTCCACCATACACTTCCACGAGCTTCGATTCTTGGAAATCAAGAATCGAAAATTTTCTTATGATGGAGATAGAGCAATGGTTTGCTCTTATGGAAGGCTTCAAGACTCCAACAAACTCAAAGGGCAAAGTTCTCAAGAGGAGCAAGTGGAGCCAAGAGCAAGTCCAAAGGTGCGAGGCTAATGACAAAGTGACCAAGCTTTTGGTCAATTTATTGCCAAGCACCATCCTTTGCAAAATTGGAGAATTTGAAGATGCAAAGGAATTATGGAGTAAATTGGCCAAGCTTCATGAAGAGATCCCCTCCACTGTACAAGAGCAAGAAGAATCCAGAGAGAGTGACTCTTTGGAGCAAGACCAAGAGGAGGACTCCGAGGTTGAGAGATGCTCAACCTCCGAAGAAGAAGTCCAAGAAGAAGCTTCATCTTCGAGGGAGTGCAATGTGTTAGAGTGTATACTAAAAGCCTAGCTTTTGGTATAAACATTTATCTAGAAATAAGAATCACATTGGTCAAATGTCTACATTTGTGATAAATGTAGTTGTTCAATTAATTTATATTGTAGATAACATGGTGTGTGGTGTCACACACAGAGGATCATGTTATCAGTACCTTATAAATTATAAACAGTAGCTCACGACCAAAATGGAAAGGAACAAACCATTAGAAGGTCGTAGTGTAATTAGGTATCAGTTTATCTTGACTGTATAATTACACTAGTACACTTAGAGTGTATTGAGTAGGACCATTTGAGGTCGTTTCTTTTATACTAATTTTATAAAGAAACAAAGACCTCGGTTATTATGGAAGTGTGTGCTCTTAATCCTAATATAATAACAAGCACATATATTTGGATATTTATTTCTTTAATTTATCAAAGGGTGAGATTTAGTTCGATGAATCAATAAGCCCGATAAGTTGGGAAATAGTATCACTTATAGTGTGTGTTGTTGATTATAGAAGGAAACTGTGTCCTAGAGATACTAGGTTGATAATGTCCTCAAGAGGAGCTCATAAGGATTGTCATGTTAAACCCTGCAGGTGGACCTAGTCCGACATGATGATAAGGTTGAGTGGTACTACTCTTGGACTAAGATATTAATTAAATGAGTTGTCAGTAACTCACTTAATTAGTGGACATTCGATATCTTAAACACAGGGAGACTAACACACTCATGATAAGAAGGAGCCCAAAATGTAATTTGGGATTGGTGCGGTAGTTCAATAATAGTTCTCTAGTGGAATGAATTATTATTGATAAAATTAAGTTGTGTGTTCGGGACGAGCACGGGATGCTTAATTTTATCGGGAGACCAAAACCAATTCCTCCTCTCGGTCCCTATCGTAGCCTCTTGTATATAGAGATTTATACCCACCACATACCCACCTTCTTACCCAACCAATAGGGGCCGGCCAAGCTAAGCTTGAAGCTCAAGCTTAGGGCCGGCCAAGCCTTAAGGTGGCCGGCCAATAGCTTGGAGCCCAAGTTTAGGTGGCCGACCACATCAAATTAAAAAGGATTTTTTATTAAAATTATTTCTTATGTGGATATCATAGTTTTAAAAGAGAGTTTAAAAATTAAATCTTTCCTTTTAAAGCTTTCTACAAAAGATTAAGAAAAGATTTGAAATCTTTCCTTATTTGTAGATTGAAAGGAGATTTTATTTTTAAGAAAAACTTTCCTTTTTGACCATGATAATAATTTAAAAGAGAAGTTTAAAAATTAAATATTCTCTTTTATTAGTTTCTACAAACGATTAAAAAAAGATTTGATATCTTCCTTATTTGTAGATTGAAAAGAGATTTTAATTTTTAGAGATAACTTTCCTTTTGGAAATTATCCACATGTTTAAAAGAAGAATTTTAATTTATAAAATTTCCTTTTTATTAACCACCATGAAGGGAAAATTATTGGAGAAATTTTTTATAAATTTCTGGAGACAAATTAGGAAGTTTTAATTAATTAAAACTCTCCTTGTTTATAGCTTGATGGTGGCCGACCATGTAAATTGAGAATAGGAAAATTGTTTTTAATTAAATAAAATTTTCTTTTTCATGGCAAAAGAATTAAGGAAGTTTTTAATTAAATTTCCTTATTTGCCAAGAACAAGGATTATAAAAGAGGGGGTAGAGGTGCCTTCATGGGTGATCAACTCTATTATTTTTCCTCTCTCTTTTTCCTCCTTGGTGTGGCCGGCCATCCTCTCCTCTTTTCTTCTCTTTTGATGGCCGAACCTCATCCTTCTTGTGGAGACTCATATGGTGGCCGGATCAAGTTTAGAGAAGAAGAAGAAGAAGGAGAGAAAGAAAGCTTTGTTTCTAGCATCCCTTGGAGCATGGTGGTGGTGGCCGAACCTCTTCATCCTAGAAGAAGTTTTGATGGCCGAAACTTGCAAGGAAGAAGAAGGTTCTTGGTGGTTCTCATCTCGGAAGATCGTTGCCCACACAACGTCCGAGGTTAGAAGAGGAATACGATAGAAGATCAAAAGGTCTTTCTAAAAGGTATAACTAGTATTTTTCCTTTCCGCATCATACTAGTTATTTTTGGAAACAATACCAAATACAAGAGGCATACGATTTTAGTGTTTCGAATTTGTTTTCGATATAGTGTTCTTTTGTTTTTCTTTTCCTTGTGATTTGATTGTTCTTTTCGGTTAACCTAAAGTTATTTTAGGAAATTAAATATTAGCTTTCTATAAAAGGTTTTGTCTAGTCGGTGGTGGTTGCTCCCATATCCAAGAAGGCCATGTGCCTCGCCACGTCAGTACTGAGAACCAATTATGGAAATTAATATTTAATGGAATTAATAACTTAAGGTGACTTGGGTTGAACGTGTTAAGTTCTGCAGGAGATCCAAGTCAAAACCTAAAAGAACAAATAAATTAAGTTTTGGATCAAACGTGTTAAGTTCCGCAGGCGATCCAAAATTTAATTTAAAAGAACACATGGTAGCTAGGAAAAGGTTCAGACCTTTGTACAAAATTTTTGTACAGTGGAACCTCTAGGTTTTCCGAGTAGCAACCAACACAATGAAGAGAACAAGGAGGGAGTATACTGTTGGAGCAATCCCAATGGTTCGCGGGACCATGTGTTTTGGTGTTTGGGCAAAGGGTTTAAGTTAGGTTTACCCTCGTTATTTGATATGTGTACTTGAGTTGTGCAGGACTGCAAGTGACACATGTGACTCAGGTTGACGGCTTCGGGTCCGGTGAAGGATGGAGCATCCGAGGGACCGTGGACATGGCAGCAAGGACAAGGGCCGAGGGAAGCGACTTCGAGGCATACGCGAAGGATGGCATTGGGGACGAGCCGCGGGCTTGGATGCATCCGAGGGACGAGAGCCAAAGGAAGTAGGCTTGAAGGCAAGAGGTCAAGGCTGCAAAGAAGAGTCAAGTGAGTCGTGAGGGTCCGAGTGCGAGAGAAATGTACTCGGGATGGGAAACCCTAAGTTTAGGGTTGTACCAGTCGACTGGTATTGGAACCAGTCAACTGGGGGTGAGCACAGAGAGGTTCTGTGCCCGAAATGGCTGGGATCAGTCGACTGGTCCAGGGACCAGTCGACTGATAGATAGCCGTTGAGAGAGACGTTGGGTTGGCACAAGTCGACTGGTGCAAGGACCAGTCGACTGGTAACGGGCAAATCAGCAAGGCTGATTTCCCCAAGCTCTATAAGAGGGAGCTTGGGATGGCCGGTCAACCTGACGAAATTAGACTTGGTTAAAGCCTAATTAGTAGTCACCAAAGTGCTCAAAGTTCCCTTGTGTCCAAGTGTTGTTGGTGAGTGTTGTGGTGAGGTTTCTCCACCCACAAGGAGGTTGAGCTAGCCGGAGTTTGCCGGGGACTAATCCACCGACGGATTGAGGGATCGTCCACCTTACGGACATGCCGTGGAGTAGGAGCAAGTTATATCCGAACCACGTAAACGAATGTGTTAGCGGTTTGGTTTGCATTTCCTTTCTTTGTCTTGTATTTAGTTTAGCTTGTTTGTTTTTATTTGTATTCCGCTGCGCAAGCTAACAATAGTGTAGGAAGCAAGGATTTGGGGGCGCCGTCTATCCAACCCCCCTTCAAGCCGGCCACCGATCTTCCAACATATACTCCTTGTTCCATGTACAAGATGATGAAGCCTCCACCTCTCGGATTGATGGGGAGTGTAGATCAATGAACCCGGAGCAAGAAGAGGCCTCCACATCCGGGTCAAGTGAAGAAGAAGAAGATGGTGCCACCTCCAAAATTCAAGAAATATCAAATGGAGGAGCAAGTGTCATCCCTACACAAGAAGGTATAAATGTTTCAATTAAAAATAAAAATCATATAATATGTTTTGAGTGTAGGGAAAGTGGGTACTACAAGAGCAAGTGCCCCAAATTGGCCAAGAAGAAGGGTCAAGTGACACAAAAGGGCAAGGAGAAGCCCAAGGAGACCACCCCCAGGACAAAGAAGAGCAAGGAGCACATTGTGTGCTTCTTGTGTCAACAAAAAGGGCATTACCGAAGTCAATGCCCCAAGGGGAAGAAGATGGTCAAGGCTCAAGGAGGCACTAGTCAAGGGGGAGCCTCCAAGGTAAAGAAGAAGGTAACATTTATTGAGTCTACCCCTTTACGTTATGGTAAAAAGCATGATAGTTCTAATTTTTATCATTTTAATGCAATTTACCATAAGAATAGAAAGCATGAGGGCATTAAGGAAAAGCATGTGACCCTACATGCCAAGACTACCCAACCTAAGATTAGGAAGGTAGATAGACATTTGGGCAAGAACACTAAGGATAATAGATACAAGCCCAAGAATAAAAATGCTCATGGATCAAATGAAAAATCAAATACTAAGGAATTAGTGAGGGAAAATCAAGTCTTGAGGTCAAGACTTGATAAATTAGAAAAGACCCTAAAAAGATTGGAAAATATCCTATTAGGGCAAAATGAGCATAACCTAGGTTTAGGGGTACAAAAGCCATCAAATGGACATAGAGGTTTGGGATATAAATCCAAAGCAAAAAAGGATGTGCCTAGTTATCATAGGGTTCCATATAGTTATGGAACAAACCCTAAGTCTAGAGGTCAAGTCAAGGATACAAGGGAAGATATCCCTAGAAGTATCTTTGCAACCAAAGTGACTAAGACTTCTAAAAAGTCTAAGAAAGTCACTAACAAGGCCACAAGGGAGGCTATCCCTAGAGTTAACCTAGAAAATGTGACCAAGGCTTCTAAGAAGCCCAACAAGGTCACTAGGAAGGTATCTAGGGAAGTTATCCCTAGTGAGTACCTAGAGCATCCAAGGAGCACCAATAGATGTTGGGTTCCTAGGAGCATCTTCTCTACCCCATAGATGGGTTAGAGAGTGTCAACTCTGATTAGAAGGGTAGTTAACCCAACTTTGAGGAAATTGACACTAAAGGAGCATTTTCAAGGTTTTTGTTAACCTTTGAAAATGAAATGGAATTATTATTTACTCCTTGAAAGAGTAAAATGTGTCTAATGGTGGAAAAATTGATTTTATCTTAAAATGGCATATATTGGGAAAACCTAGAGAAATACCAAGTTGGGATTTTGGTATTCTCTTAGAAATTTAAGGCAATCCGGGGCTTGATTTATGTGATTATTCTTGAGGAAAAATGGAATATGCCAACATTTGAGGATATGCTTAATTTTTAAGTGGCATAAACAAATCAAGAGAAATATAAATGTCAATTTAGGCTTTGACATTTCTTTGAAGCATTTAGGGCAATCTAGGTTTAACGTTTTAAGTTAAACACAAGTTGTATATTTTGAGTTAGCTAAGTGGTTAAGGATACTTAGATAGGTAATCTAGGTATATTTTATTTATGCTAAACCTTGCCATGATTATTTGCCCATCATATGCCATGACATCATGTCTATTTTTGCATTCATGTTTTATTATGAAAAATCCAAAAAAAAAATACCATGTCATGACATTCATACATCATGTAGTTATAGGATATTTTCTTTTGAAAATTATTTCCTTTTGATGTATGCCATAACATAATCATGCATTAAGTTTAAATTCCTTGTAATTAAGGGCAAATGGCATTTAACAACACTTATTAACAAGTGACATCCTAGGTGGATGTCTAATATCTCTAAAATGCCTAGATAGTTATGCATGATCCCTAGAATAGGGCAAAACCAAAATCTCACATCTCACAAGGACCATAAGGTGACTTGTATGTATTTTAGTGCACATTAGATGTAACGCCCGCCCTCCCTGCTAACCCTAAGGGACGGGGCTACGATACTCAACGTACATATTACAGCGGAAGACTTAAAATCATTTTTTTTTGTTTAATAAAAACCGAACTACACTAATATGATTTCCATAACATGATAACAAGTTAAATAGAAACATAACATCAAGTCAACCATGTAGTACTACAATTTATGAAACCAAAGTGTAATTCCTAAAAGTTCTTAAAACAGGTTCTTATTTGGTTGCCTAGCCACCGCCACACACATCTCTTTGCCTCTCCTGCTGCTCCTTTAGCTCATCCAGCTTTTTCCTTTATCTGTGGTACAAGGAAAGTAAGCTATGAGCACTCATGGCTCAGTAAGTTCCTTTCCAACTCACTAAAACCAAAAATCATTACATAATCAAAGAATATATCAACATAACATGATCTCAACTAGTCATGGCATAACATATCATACTCTTTAAGCATATCATGCAACATAACAAAATCATAATTAGTCATGGCATATCATCTCTTAAAGCATAGCATGAAATATAACATAATCATATCTAATCATGGCATCTCATCTCTTAAAGCATAGCATGAAACATATCATAGTCATATCTAATCATGGCATATCATAAATCATAGCATTATCACAACATGATCATAAAGTATATGCAATATGATTTTGAAAACATGTATCCGAAAAACATGTGTATGTCTCATGATCTTTAAAACCATTTCTTCTTCTTACATATATACTTGAACATAATATCAACATATTCAGGGCCCCGGCTTGTACCATACATACATAACATAAATGCGTGCGTCCTAAGTATATCCAAGGTAGCAAGTCTTGAATCATACTAGGAACTAGGTCAAGATCACAAAGCATGGCCTAGGGGCATACTTAAAGAGTCCATCCCTTATCAGCCTAGATCACAAAGCAAGGCCTAGGGACGTACTAAGGAGCCCATCCCTTATTAGCCTAGATCACAAAGCAAGGCTTAGGGGCGTACTAAGGAGCCCATCCCTTATTAGCCTAGATCACAAAGCAAGGCCTATAGACTGATTAGGAGTCCACCCTTGGTACAAGCCTTACAAAGTAAAGTAGCATGTATAAAAATGCATCATTTAGTCACATAGCATAGCATAAAAGTATGCATCACTTAGGCATACATTATGTCATAAAAGTATGCATCACTTAGGCATACATCGTATCATAAAAAGTATGCATCACTTAGGCATACATCATGTCTTGAGAAAGTATGCATCACTTAGGCATACATCATATCATAAAAAGTATGCATCACTTAGGCATACATCATGTCTTAAGAAAGCATGCATATTTCTATCCACATAGCATATCATAAAAACAAGCATATTCCAAGCACATAGCATATCATTAAAGCATGCATATTTCTACTCACATAGCATATCATAAAAGTATGCATATTCTAAGCACATAGCATATCATTAAAGCATGCATATTTCTAAGCACATAACATATCATTAAAACATGCATATCTCTATCCACATATCATATCATAAAAAGGTATAAATCACAAGCATACATGATTAAGAATAAGGGTGTATCATGTGATTATACTATCATAAGAAACATGGTAACATAGTTAACTTGGGTTCTAAGCTTCCTAAACCCTTGGGTTCCTATCATGGCCGAACCCCCCTTAGGTCTCAATTTAGGTAAAAACAACCTCCAAGCATGTGAAACCTAAATTATCATTACATGAATTTCATAGGAAGCATTATAAGTATGATTTACTTGGTTTCTAAGTTCTCCAAGTCCTTAAACTCATGTGGCCGAACCCTATCAGTATATAAACAAGGTCCCAATTGTCATGAAAGCATGGAAACCTTAAACCTTATTTATAGCATTTTTTTCAAGTAACATAGTAAGCATATTGAGCTAGTTCCCAAGTCCTTCAAGCCCTTAACATATGTCATGGTCAAACTTTTAACAAGCGTTCATTAGGGCTAAAAACAAACATACAAGCATGTGAACTTGAACTAACATCATGTATAAATTCATAACAAGACATTATACAACATGTATGGCCGAAACTTACCCTAGCCTCAATTAGGTCATTAAACAATATATAGCATGGGAACTTTGTCTTTCTACTTATCATATTCCATGTAAAGTGACATAAGCATATTTAATTCTTGTTCTAGGATTTCTAGGGCATCTATTCCTTCATGGCCGAAACATACAATGGTCCATTTAGGTCATGGAAAAATTATACAAGCATGTGACACAATCAACACATTATCCTATTTTCATAAGAAGCACTTTTAACACATTTGGTTCCATTTCTAAGGCCTCTAGGTCTTTTAAACCCTACTTGGCCGAAACTCAACAGTATATAAACTTGCTTCAAATAGCCTAAAAGCATAAGAAATCATACAAGTTTCATAGCATGTATAAAGACAAGCATAATAAACATACATGTGAATTGTGTCTTAGGCTTCCTAGGTTTCTTTCCCTTTTTCTTTTATTTTTCCTCATGGCCGAAACCTACCAATCTTTAAACTAGGTTTTAAGTGGCCTAAATCATGGAAAACCTAAGTAAGTTTCATGGCAAAAATTACTAAGAACATCATATACAAAGTTGGTTCATAAACAAGCTAGGACCCTTGTGATCTTACATGTCATATATCATGTAACTAATTTTCCTATACTCAATTTAAACATAAGAACATTAAACAACCTTCATATCATAATATCACAGAGGTCTTGAGCATATTAGAATTTTGTTTAAGCTTTTCTAAACTATCCATCTTATCATGGCCGAAAATCTAAAATAAGAGTTCATGAATTTCTAGCAATGTTCAACATGCAATTCTTTAAGAAAACTCTATATTCTATCATACAAACATGGTTACTTAAATTTAAAGGTCTTCCTAACCCTAAGCCCTTTTTTTGGCCGAAACATATAAATGGATTTCTTTTGGTTCCAAGTAACTTTTAAGCAAGAAAACCAATAAAAGATCCTTAATAGTTCATGGAGAGAATCTTGCACTAGTGTGGTTACACAATATTTTCCCTAACCTCTTTAAAATATTTTTGGCCGAAATTCTAGGGTTAGGTACTCCTCTGATCAAGCATCATTTAGGTATAAAAACATGAAGAAAATCCTTCCTACATAGCATAGAAAAAATATCATGAAATAAGGACTTGTTTAAACCTTCCTAGATTTGAAAACCCTTTCTTTGGCCGAATTTTTCTTAAATTCTTTCCTAGGTTTTCTAATCCTTATAAAATCTGAAAATCACATAAAAAGCCTTGTACCACAGGTGAGGGGAAGCTTACATCCTTTTCTCTTGTGGATCTAAGGTATGGTGATGAAAGAAGTAGCCTCTCCTTCTAGTTCCTTTCCCTTGATTCCCTTGCTAAGTCCTCCTTGTATCTTAGGCTTCTTAGGGGAAAAACCTTGGCTTTGGGGCCGAAGATGGAGGAGAGGGGACTGATGGTTTCGGTGAGGGAGAGGAAGAATGAGAGAAAATGAGAGAAAAATAAACTTCTCTTTTCTTGCTCCCTTTTATGTTAAGGGGGAAGAGGTAGCAAAATTGATTTTTGCTTTCCTTCCCCCTTAGTATTTTTTTTTTCTATTTCCTATTTATTTTATTTATTCATTTATTCTTACCATTCATGATGAAATAAGGGGGATTGAATCCTCTTAATTCCCTCTTTAAATTTTCGGCAAGAACAAAGAGGAAGAGGGAGAGAAAGGGAGGAAGGCAAGTTGCCTTTCTCTTGCTCCTTTCTTGTTTTCTTTTGACTAGCTTTTACTCTTACCTTTATCATGAGTTTCCCTCCTTTGTTATCAACATCTTCTCTCTATCCCAATTGGTTTCTACTAATTAATTCTATGAAATATAATATAAGAGGTTCATGGTTCAATCCTTGACATCCTCTTCTTTTTATTTCATTTTATTTCTTTTTGCTTCAACTCACTTCCTATTATTTTTCTAAGGAAAAATCCCACATTCATATATTTATCTTACAAGCTTAGTGGGTATTACAGTACCCCGTACCTCATAAAAAGTTCGTCCTCGAACTTTAAAATAGTTACATCAGGTGGCACTAAACTTTCGGCTGAGTGCATCGGCCACTTTGTTCGCCTTCCCTGGGTGATAAAGAATCTTGCAGTCGTAATCTTTAACTAACTCGAGCCATCGGCGTTGCCTCATATTTAGGTCTTTTTGTGTGAAGAAATATTTCAGACTCTGATGGTCGGTATAAATCTTACACTGAGCTCCATATAAATAATGTCTCCATATTTTTAGAGCGAAGACCACGGCTGCTAGTTCTAAGTCATGAATGGGATAATTCTTCTCATGTTCTTTAAGTTGTCTAGAAGCGTAGGCAATGACTTTGCCATCTTGCATGAGTACAGCTCCAAGTCCTGTGATGGAAGCATCGCTGTACATATCGAAGCCTCTGTTGGTTTCCGGAAGAGTAAGAATCGGAGCACTGGTCAGTCTCCTTTTTAATTCTGCGAAACTCTTCTCGCAAGCTTCTGTCCATTCATACTTTGCATTTTTCTTGGTGAGGGCTGTCATAGGGGTTGCAATTTTGGAGAAATTCTCTACAAATTTCCTGTAATAACCTGCTAGTCCGAGAAAACTCCTGACTTCGCTGGCATTCTTTGGTCGATTCCAGCTATTCACAGCTTCGATTTTACTTGGATCCACCATAACTCCATCTTTGGAGATGACATGACCTAGAAATATTACCCGGTCAAGCCAAAACTCGCATTTGGAGAATTTTGCATATAGTTGTTTCTCTTGAAGGATCTGTAGTACAGTATTCAGGTGTTCGGCATGTTCTTCTGGAGTTCTCGAGTAGATAAGTATATCATGACGATCACAAATTTATCAAGATATGCCGTAAATACTCGATTCATCAGGTCCATAAATACTGCAGGAGCATTGGTTACTCCGAAAGGCATAACTATGAACTCATAGTATCCATATCGGGTTCGAAATGCCGTTTTTGGTATATCATCTGGTTTCACCTTCACTTGATGATAACCGGATCGTAGATCTATCTTTGAGAAAACAGTCGCACCCTTCAGTTGATCAAACAGGTCATCGATCCGTGGGAGTGGGTACCGATTCTTGATCGTCACATTATTCAGCGCTCGGTAGTCTATACACATTCGCATAGACTCATCCTTCTTCTTTACGAATAGCACTGGAGCTCCCCATGGAGAGTGACTAGGACGAATAAGTCCCTTGTCGAGTAATTCGGATAACTGTTCCTGAAGTTCCTTTAATTTAGCCGGAGCCATACGATAAGGTTCGAGATCGGCTGAGTACCAGGAATCAATTCGATTCCGAATTCTATCTCCTTGTCAGGGGCCAACCCTGGTAGTTCATCAGGAAATACTTTTGGGTAGTTGCATACTACTCTGACGTCTTCTAACTTCAGGTCTTTGACTTGATTGGTATCAACCACGTGTGCTAGAAACCCCATACATCCTTTATCTAACATCTTTTGTGCTTTAATAGATGACAATAACTTCTTCGTTCCTTCTGATTCTCTGTAAAATTCAAACTCTGGTTCATTTTCGGGTCGGAAAATCACTTTTCTTTTGCGGCACTCGATTGAAGCGCCGTACTTGCTAAGGAAATCCATGCCCAAAATTATGTCATAATCCTGCATATCGAATACTATCAAATTGCAGTAGAGTTCTCTGTTTGCGATCCGAATGAGTACTGCTTGCAGCATGTGGTCCGATGGCATAATCTCCCCGGATGGTAAGGTTGTTAAGAACGTGTCCTCTAGAGTTCGGAGTGGTATATCTAGCTTCTTCATAAAAGGTGTTGAGACGAACGAGTGTGTTACCCCGGTATCAAATAATACTACAACATACTGATTGTAAATAAGTAGCTGACCTGTGACAACAGTAGAGACGTTCGCCACGTCTTCCTGGGTAAGTGAGTAGATTCTGGCATCGGTCATAGTAGGAGGGGCCTCCAATATTCCTTGGCTGATTGAAGTCCCTTCTATGGCAGCTTGCATCTGGTGAAGCTGTGCGGGGGCACTCCTATTCTGGAAGTTCTGCGAAGGTGGTGCCTGAGGCTGAGTAGGGCAATCTCTTATCAAATGACCTTCCTTTCCGCAGTTGTAGCACTTTCTGGTGCTCAGACGACATACTCCAGAATGCATCTTCCCACATGTGGCACACTGAGGGTACTTGATCTGCTTATTGGCCGGACCACCTTTCGTTTTATTCCACTGTTTCCTCTTTCCACCTGAGTTTCCTTTCCAGTCGGTTCTGGTATTGTGCGATTTTTGTGCTCCGGTCAGTGCTTGGTTCTTGCCCTTGTTCATTGCTTCCTGATAGTGCTCGGTAACCAGGGCACTGCTGACTAGCTCCTCTGCAGTCTGCGGTCTATTAACTCCGCCGGCTATGTTCAGAGCTATCTCGGGTCGGAGCATCTTTAACATTAACCGGACCCTTTCTTTTTCAGTTCGGACCAGTTCTAGGCACTGCTAGGCGGTTGAACCTCTTAACAGCTTCATTAATCGACAGATCACCTTGCGGAACTCGGTGAACTCGTCATAGTGCTTGTTGGTTACCCGCATATGGAAGAATTCCTCTAAGAACTCCGTCTCAAAATCTGTCCATCGCATTTGGTTTATTTGTCTTTTGCTTTTATTCCGTCCCACCACATCCGGCATCTCCGGTAAGACAGAACGACGCGCATTTGACCTTCTCGTGTTCAGGCCAATCCAATAATTCCATTATGTTCTCCACGGTTTTGAGCCGGCTTGCATCCCATGGTTCACAGTTTCGAGAATGCTTCGGTTTAAGCCTTTGCCAGAATCGGATAGGCCTCTTGTCGGACCATCGGAGTAGGGCTGCCGGGGGCACTGGTGCGGTTCACGGTGGGGTGGTGGGTTGCCTTGCGACCCATCAAGGTAGTGATCACTGCTTTGCTCTGCGATCGATCTTTGGAGGTGCGACTACCATGTCGATCTGGTGGAGTCATTGTTCCTCCGGTTCGGGCATTGCGTGTCCTAACCATGTTTATCTAAATAAGGACAAACAGACTAGTGTAAGTGGTTATCGTTTTTAGCCAATCTAACATATTGTTTTGTTTCTATCTATT
This sequence comes from Zingiber officinale, assembly GCF_018446385.1. NCBI lineage: Eukaryota > Viridiplantae > Streptophyta > Magnoliopsida > Zingiberales > Zingiberaceae > Zingiber > Zingiber officinale. The sequence goes on along the minus strand of NC_055987.1, from coordinate 167,670,234 downwards.
TGTTCTGGTATTATTCCTAACCTACCAATATGTAATCCTAATCTAATTTATAACTAAAAGTATAGAATAAAGCATCAAACATAAGCAAGTAGAACATGAAACTAAAGCATAAACAACATAAGGAAAAATAAGGAATATAATGACAAACAATGTAACATAAGGAAATAAAGCATAAGCGATGTAGTAAAGAAAATGAAGCATAGGCAATATAACAAGAAAGAAAAAATAAAGCATAAGTCATATAATCATGAAAATTAAGCATAAACATGTAACAAGAAAATTAAACATAAGCATATAACAAGTAAATTTAGCATAAACATTCTTACTTGGAGCGGCATGTAGGAGGCTTGATGTGTGTGTAGTGAGCTGGCAATAACCTGGCTCTGATACCAACCTGTAACGCCCGCCCTCCCTGCTAACCCTAAGGGACGGGGCTACGATACTCAACGTACATATTACAGCGGAAGACTTAAAATCATTTTTCTTGATTTAATAAAAACCGAACTACACTAATATGGTTTCCATAACATGATAACAAGTTAAATAGAAACATAACATCAAGTCAACCATGTAGTACTACAATTTATGAAACCAAAGTGTAATTCCTAAAAGTTCTTAAAGCAGGTTCTTATTTGGCTAGGCAACCAAATAAGAACCTGCTTTAAGAACTTTTAGGAATTACACTTTGGTTTCATAAATTGTAGTACTACATGGTTGACTTGATGTTATGTTTCTATTTAACTTGTTATCATGTTATGGAAACCATATTAGTGTAGTTCGGTTTTTATTAAACCAAGAAAAATGATTTTAAGTCTTCCGCTGTAATATGTACATTGAGTATCGTAGCCCCATCCCTTAGGGTTAGTAGGGAGGGTGGGCGTTACATTAGATACAAGTGAGATGTTAGGAAGATGAACAAAACTCAAGATGTTGATTTAGTGCATTCTTTGAGTTTTAAGTTCATCAAAACACATAGTTATGTGTTTTCCCATCATTGGGAAAGCTAATGTACAAGTCATGTGCATTAGGCCCAAGGAATATGGTGGGATATTGGTTTTGAAAATGTTTTTAAAAATAATTTTGGAAAACCTTGGTGAAGGCTATCTTTTGATAGTAATCACCATTGAATAGTTAGACACAAACTTGAAGAAAACACTAAAGTTTTTGTAAGTTCTCAAGTTTGTATCAATCTTTGAAAATATGATGTATTTTCATAGAAAATTATTTTTCCATGATAAATTATACCCTAAATAATGTCTACACAAATTTTTACGATTTTTGGAATTTTGTAGAATTTTCTAGGGGTTTCTGAAATTGGCTGAAATTGAATTTCAGCAATTTCAGGCCTCCAATCGATCAGTGGATCGATTGGAGTACCTCAATCGATCAGTCGATCGATTGAAAAGGCATTTCTCATGAGCAGAAGCTCGTTGGATCGATCAGCCGATCGATCCAAGAAGACTGAATCGATCAGTGGATCGATTCAGCAGGGTTCAATCGATTGGAACCTAACTCCAATCGATTGAAGATGCTGATTTTGGCTGGGAAAGCTTATTTTCAGCATTTTGAACCTATTTTAGTCTAGGTAACCATTCCAAACCCCTGAAAATATATTTGTATACATAAAAAGGGTGTTTTCGTGTGGAAAACAAGGATGGATTGGTTAAGGAAGGCTAAGTTGAAGTTTACGTTGAGGTTTGTTTCAAATTTTGAATATTTGAACCTCAAAACTTCTAAAATTGGGTTTCCTAAAGTTTTAGGGATTCCAAATCATTGTTGGTGCAATGACAGAAGTTACCACCATGTCTTTAGGGGGAGGGACTCTTTAAAGACATGAAAATTATTTTTCATGAACCTTGGAAGGTGGTTAACCTTCCGTTAAGAACATGCTCAAGAATGAGCGTTTGAACTTTAATGGGGAGTGGATGTCCTCATTGTTCAAGTGGCTTCAAGTGGATAATGCTCAAGGATGGGCATTTGCCTAAATTGGGGGAGAATGTAGGGTTAAGGATAATGAAGGGTATGGGACCTTCATTATCGTGTTGATCACAACGAGTGAAGTTGTGAACAACGATGAGCAACTCTTCAGGGGGAGAGTTTTCAACAAGTGAATTTGTTGATGTGTGCCCAAAAATGGGGCAGGTTTGATGTGTGCCAATAGGGGGAGAATGAAAGGGAGTAAGTTAGGCTTTTATCACCTAGAGGGAGTTTGCCCTCTTAGGGGGAGAATGAATGGCTTAACTTATGTATTCATTACCTAGTGGCATGAAGAAGGTTTAGGATATGGGATTAGCCTAACTTACATGTGGTATCGTAAGTGATAGTGTTGGTATTGTCAAACATCAAAAAGGGGGAGATTGTTGGTGCAACATCCCTCAGGTCAAGGTTGACCTGGTTGACCAAGCTTGAGTCTTGGTTTGGGTTTCGATGTTTGACAATGCAAGGTTGATTGAAGAAGAGTCAAGTAGGTCAAGGATGACCGGATACTTGACTGGGAAGTCCTAACTGGAAAGCTAGGCAGGAGGAAAATCCTGGTGAGTGAAGCCAGGTGAAAGACCTAGTGAGTGAAGCTAGGCAATTTGAAAGACCTAGTGAGTGAAGCTAGGCAGGAGGAAAATCCTGGTGAGTGAAGCCAGGTGAAAGACCTAGTGAGTGAAGCTAAGCAATTGGAAAAATCCTGGTGAGTGAAGCCAAGTGAAAGACCTAGTGAGTGAACTAGGCAATTGGGAAAGTCCTGGTGAGTGAAGCCAGGCAAGAGAAATCCAGATGGGTCAAGGTTGACCAGACATCTGGTGAGAGTCCAAGTAGGTCAAAGGGATTGACCGGATACTTGGCACGAGGAAGAAAAGTCCAAGTAGGTCTTAGGGAGTGACCGGATACTTGGCAAGAAGAGAAAAGTCCAAGTGGGTCAAAGGGATTGACCAGACACTTGGTGGGGAGTCCTGGCAGGTCAAGGGAGTGACCAGATGCTAGGCATGATATACCAATAGGTCAAGGTTGACCGAATATTGGATTGAGAGGCTTGGGACTTGGTTTTGGGCAAAAAATCAAGAGCTGGATCGATCAGTGGATCGATCTAGGAGATGGATCGATCAGTGGATCGATCCAGGCCTTTCCTAGCGAACAGAGGTCCCAATCGATCAGCCGATCGATTGGGACGCTGCTGGTTCGCGCGATAAGCGCTGGATCGATCCGTGGATCGATCCAGGCATTTTCTCCAGAGCACAGAGGCGCTCTGGATCGATCCGTGGATCGATCCAAAGCCTCCCCGATCGATTGGGAGTTTTCGAATCGATCGGGATCCGACCGTTGCGTCGTATTTGAGCTGTAGGCGTGCGATGGCTGCGGTATCTCTTCACCGATTCATTTCAGATCTTCACCAGCTTCTCCACAGCTCTTCTCAAGCTCGAGATCGTCAGTTCTTGAAGGCTCTTGGAGGTTCTTCCAAGTCAAGAGGCGGATCAAAGCAAGAAGAAGAAACTAGGGTTAGGGTTTCTGCTCTCATTGTAAGCTTGTAAGCTTGTATTTCATTACCTTTCCCTTTCTTCTTGTATTGAGTCTTGTAGGGCTTCTCCGCCCTTGGTAGTTACCATAAAGGAGAGTTTTATTAGTGGAGGGTGTGTGTGTAGGTGTGGATCCTTGGACTAGTCACCTCTTGTGAGGTGGATACCAAGTAAACCAACCTTGTTAGCGTTGTGTGGTTTGTTTCTGTATTTTCCGCTGCGCATCTTTGAAGAAACAAGCAACGCCGAGCAAAGAGCACGCGACGAGCTATTCACCCCCCCCCCTCTAGCTACTTTTCGGTCCTAACAGCTGAGACACCGTTCGACCGACCGGTCTCCCCTTCTCCGGTCGGCCGTTGACCCTTTGGCTTCCACGTGGCGATGACTTCCCCCAGAGGGGGGTCCCTGTTCTTACAACCGGATCACTTGCCTCCCCTTCAAGTCTAGTCGAAGGAGGCGATTAGTCCGACTGACTGGACCATCAGTTGAGCCGAGCGGCGTACTACAATTACCATCCGCTCGAAAAAAAGGGACAGCCAAAACGCCAGTCAACGCCAACATTCCTCAGCATCTCTTTGAAGTTTCCGCCAATCTCCATCATTAAGGTCGAGCACGCGCTCATTAAATGCGTTCCAGTGGCTGAATGCCACGTGGTGGTGCTGCCGTCATTGTACAGCGGCAGCGTGGTGTTCTGATGGGATCGAGGCAGTTTGAAATGAACGACGGGATGTGTGCTCCGATTCTCGCGACCTGGATCCGACGGTGGAGGCCGCTCGGGATCCACTCTATAAAAGCTTCGTTTTCTTCCCTTCGCCTCACTCCTGTCGTCGCGTGCCTCCCGATTCTTCCTTCTCGCGTTCCAGCTTTCCGGTGATCTTGTATTTCCGTTTTCGATGATCTCCGGTGCTCTTCCCTCGATCCTCCTCTTCGTTGTAAGGTTCTTCTTCTTTCTCTCTTTGGTTCCAGCGTTTTCTTTGCATTTCTTTCCCAAGTTTTCGTCCTCGGGGTACTGTTTCGTTGCCATCTTCTTCCTTTTATCCTCTTTCGTCTTTTTTGATTTCGTCCGCTCGGACAATGGCTAGCTCTTCCCAGCCACAAGACCAAGCCCTTGGCCCATGGTATACCACCATGGAGTCGCGCTTCGATCGGCGCGACGCCGACATTCTGATAGATAGTTTTGACATCCCCTCCAACCTTGAAATCATCCTACCCACAGATTCTGCTCGGCCACACAAACCGTCGCATGGAGCTTTTTGTGTTTTCCGTGACCAGTTCACAGCCGGTCTGCAATTTCCGATCCATCCCTTCTTTATAGAAGTTTGCAACTTTTTCGGCATTCCGCTCGGAAGCCTAGCCCCCAATACCTTCTGCCTCTTATGCGGTGTTGTCGTCTTATTCAAGATCCATAACATTCCCCTCCGACCGGAGGTCTTTTATTATTTCTATTACCCTAAACAGTTCGAGCCGGGCACTTACATGTTCTAGGCTCGGCCTGGTTTAGTTTTCTTCAACAAACTACCCTCTTCCAATAAGCATTGGAAAGAATTTTACTTTTATATTCGCCTTCCCGAGCGGACCCCCTTCCTGACGAAGTGGCAGATCGGACCACCATCCTCACCAGAGCTCAAAAGGTTCAAAACCCGGCCGGACTATCTCCACGCTGCCAACATGCTTGCCGGTCTGCGCTTTGACATCAACAAATTCCTTCCAGAAGGGGTTATGTACATATTCGGCTTGAGTCCGATCAGAACACCCCTCCCGAGCGGCTTCGGTAAGAATTTTACTTGTATAGTTGCCTTGCTTGCGAACTGATTTTTTCCTTTTTCCTTTGCAGCGAATATTGTCATGGAGTTGGTGATGGCTGGTATTTTGAAGAGGAAGGCGGGGTGCTTAAAGCCGCGGCGGCCAAAGAGATGGAAGCACTCGGCATTGAGCCGGTCGGCTCGCATGAAGGGGAGAGCGGGACTCACGAGGAGTCGGCCGCTCAGGCTTCTCTCCCGGAACCGGCGGTGGGAGCAACTATTAGCCAAGAGCCTTCCGCCCAGGAGGAAGGCTCCGCTCAGGCAGGAGAGTGGCCTCTCCGACAAAAAAGGCGCCGAGTGGAGACTCCCCTCCGATCGGCCACGTCCGCGGTCCAACTGCCCGAACGGGCCACAGCGGATTCACGAGGCAAGGCTCCAGCAATGGAGACTATTTTGTCCGATCGGACTCCCTCCCAATTGGATGCGTCCGTGGACCCAATTGAAGCCGCTCCGATCAGCTCCCTTCCGCCTGCTCCCCGTCCAGTCCATCGCTCAACCATCTTGTCCCAGTTTTTGGCGCCGGCCTCCGATCCTTCCCCGGCTTCAGCCCAGACGACGCCCGGTCGGCGCCGCACAGTCCGTGTCTCACTGCACCTCCCGACTGAAGAATTGCTGCCCGAGGCCGATTGACCCACAGCGCCTGAGCATATGATCACGATGAAGGGCCCCTTAGCTGAAATGTGGGCCGACGCTCGGGCCCGGGTGGCGATGATTCCACTCAGCAACTTGGCTAATAGCCACATGCAGCAAGCCACCAGGGTAAGTGCATTTTTTGAAGTCGTTTAGACATTATTTCCGATCGGCTACTAATAATTTTTCTTTTGTCAGAGATGAGTGGAGGAGATTGCAGTCTCCAATCGGCTTGCCATGGTGGATGAGGAGCTCAAAAGGCTACAGAGTTCGGGCGGCGCTCCTTCCCATGGCCCTTCATATGCCGATCTTTAGAAGGAGCTCAAAAAGGCCCAAGATCTGTTGGAGGCCGAGCAGAAGAAGACGGCCGATCAGGCCCATACTTTGGCCGAGCTCGAGCGTGTGAATAAATCTCTAGATCGTAAGATAAGCCTGACAACCGATCGGAAGAACACGGCTATCTCCGATTTGAAGAAGAAGAATGTAGAGGCTCGGGGCTTGGAGCAGAAAGTAAAGGAGCTGATGGATCAGCTGACCGGCGAGAAGGCAGCCCGCTCGGACGAAGTGAAGAAGCTCGAAGCCGCTTTGCAAGAACATCAGGCAGCCGCCGAAGCTTCCCGGGCGGTTCTCAAAGAATACCAAGAGGCTGAGCCTGGCCGAGTCGCAGCGCTGAGGCTAAACTACATCCGTTCGGCCGAATTTTCAGAGAAAGTCTGCGAACGGATGTACACTGCCTTTGACCTTGCTATGACCGCCACCACAACATATTTGAAGTCCAAGGGTCTTCTTCCTGACTCGGCTCTCATCCCGGCCGCAGATCAAGTGGCGCTCCTTGACAACATCCCGAAGGATCTTTACGATTATCTAGAATAGAAGTTTATATGTAATTCAGCCGCTCGGCTAAACGGTCACTTCTTTGTAATTCAGGCGCTCGGCCTTATGGTTTTAAATGCTATCCTTCCGCTTGCTTTTTCACTTATTGATCAATATGCATGCTGGCCGCTCGTATTTCCAACTACCGTTTGTATTTTCTTAATTTTCCTCGTTATTCGCCTTTCCTGCCACCTTTCTTGTGTTCGAAAGGAATTTTTACGGAGTATTTTGCGTAGCTAGGCCGCTTGGCTTAATATATCATATTTCGACGAGAGGTTGTTCTCTGGATGTTGACGAAGTACTTTTGGGTACTTGGCCGATCGACGAAATGGTTCACCAGTTAAACCTCTTTATTGCCTTCCGCTCGGAGGGTTTACAGTCGTCGGCTCGACTCTCGATATTTAACGTCGAAGCTCGACGGTCTACTGCTCGAAGGGTTTATAGTCGCCGCCTCGACTCTCGATATTTAACGTCGGAGCTCGACGGTCTTCCGCTCGGATGATTTATAGTCGCCAGCTCGACTCTCGATTTTTAACGTCGAAGCTCGACGGTCTTCCGCTCGGATGATTTATAGTCGCCGGCTCGACTCTCGATTTTTAACGCGGAGCTTGACGGCCTTCCGCTCGGATGATTTATAGTCGCCGGCTCGACTCTCGATATTTAACGTCGGAGCTCGACGGTCTTCCGCTCGGATGATTTATAGTCGCCGGCTCGACTCTCGATTTTTAACGTCGGAGCTCGACGGTCTTCCGCTCAGATGATTTATAGTCGCCGGCTCGACTCTCGATTTTTAACATCGGAGCTCGACGGTCTTCCACTCAGAAGATTTATAGTCGCCGGCTCGACTCTCGATTTTTAACGTCGGAGCTCGACGGTCTTCCGCTCGGAAGATTTATAGTCACTGGCTCGACTCTCGATTTTTAACGTCGGAGCTCGACAGTCTTCCGCTCGGAAGATTTATAGTCGCCGGCTCGACTCTCGATTTTTAACGTCGGAGCTCGACGGTCTTCCGCTCGGAGGATTTATAGTCGCCGGCTCGACTCTCGATTTTTAACGTCGGAGCTCGACGGTCTTCCGCTCGGATGATTTATAGTCGCCGGCTCGACTCTCGATTTTTAACGTCGGAGCTCGACGGTCTTCCGCTCGGAAGATTTATAGTCGCCGGCTCGACTCTCGATTTTTAACGTCGGAGCTCGACGGTCTTCCGCTCGGAAGATTTATAGTCGCCGGCTCGACTCTCGATTTTTAACGTCGGAGCTCGACGGTCTTCCGCTCGGATGATTTATAGTCGCCGGCTCGACTCTCGATTTTTAACGTCGGAGCTCGACGGTCTTCCGCTCGGAAGATTTATAGTCGCCGGCTCGACTCTCGATTTTTAACGTCGGAGCTCGACAGTCTTCCTCTCGGAAGATTTATAGTCGCCAGCTCGACTCTCGATTTTTAACGTCGGAGCTCGATGGTCTTCCGCTCGGAAGATTTATAGTCGCCGGCTCGACTCTCGATTTTTAATGTCGGAGCTCGATGGCCTTTAAGGCTAATTTTAACACTGCCGTTCGGCGGAGATATTTGCCATCTTATATCATTTTGCTTCCTACATTACAAGGATATAGGCGACTAGAACATATATAAAATAACATCAGCGCACCTATAACCCAGCTCGGTACGGCTGGAGATGATTCGCGCTCCATGGTCGATCTAGCCGCCGTCCGTCTTCATCTTCCAAATAATAAGCACCCGAGCGGAGCTTCTCGATGACTTTGAAGGGGCCCGCCCAAGGAGCCTCCAGTTTGCCAACGTCTCCGATCGGCTTTACTTTCTTCCAGAAAAGGTCGCCAACCTGGAATGCTCTGGGGATTACGCGGCGGTTGTAGTTTTGCTTCATTCGTTGCCTGTGCGCCATCAACCGGACGGATGCCTTGGCTCGCTCTTCGTCGATCAAATCCAGCTCCATGTTCCTCCGCTCGGCGTTATCATCATCATAATTCTGGATCCGGACGGACTCGACGCCGACTTCGACCGGAACAACAACTTCACCGCCATACACCAAATGGAAAGGCGTGACGCCCGTTCCTTCCTTTGGGGTCGTGTGGATGGCCCATAAGACACCTGGCAGCTCGTCCAGCCAGTTTCCTCCCATGTGGTCCAGTCGGGCTCGAAGAATTCTAAGGATTTCTCTATTGGTTACTTCCGCTTGACCGTTGCTTTGTGGATATGCCACGGAAGTGAAGTGTTGTTCAATGTCATAACTTTTGCACCAGTCTTCGAGCTGCTTTCCCGTAAACTATCGTCCGTTATCAGATACGAGCTGACGAGGGATGCTGAAACGACAAATTATATGCTGCCAGATAAACTTCTTGACCATCTGCTCGGTGATCTTGGCCAGTGGCTCGGCCTCCACCCATTTGGAAAAATAGTCGACAGCCACCAGTAGAAACTTTCGCTAACCGGTTGCCATAGGAAATGGACCCACAATATCCATTCCCCACTGGTCAAACGGACAGGATACGGTAGCTGCTTTCATTTCCTCCGCTGGTCGGTGGGAGAAGTTATGATACTTCTGGCAGGAAAGGCATGTCGCGAAGGTCCGAGCGGCGTCTGCTTGCAAAGTTGGCCAGAAGTATCCGGCCAACAGGATCTTCTTAGCCAATGATCGTCCGCCCGGATGCCCTCTGCACGATCCTTGATGCACTTCTTGGAGGATGTATGCCGCGTCTTCCGAGCTCATCCATTTCAACAGCGGACGGGAGAAAGCCTTCTTGTAGAGTTGGTCTCCAATGAGCGTGAACCGACCGACTCTCCTCCTTAATAGTTGGGCTGCTTCCCGATCGGATGGTGTTGCCCCCGACCGAAGAAATTCAATGATGGCTGTCCTCCAATCGCTCGGAAACTCGAGGCCCTCCATCCGGTCGACGTGTGCCACCAAAGATACTTGTTCAATTGACTGCTAGATGATGACCGGCGTTATTGAACTTGCTAGTTTGGCTAACTCATCTGCCGCTTGATTTTCCGCTCGGGGTATCTTCTGTATAATGACCTCTCTGAAGTTGGCCTTGAGCTTTTCGAAGGCTTCAGCGTAGAGCTTGAGCCGAGCGTTGTTAATCTCAAAAGTACCAGAGAGCTGCTGAGCGACCAACTGAGGATCTGAATGCAGCGTCACCCGACCGGCCCCCACATGCCGGGCGGCCTGTAAACCGGCTATAAGGGCCTCATACTCCGCTTCATTGTTTGTAGTTCTGTAATCCAGCCGAACGGATAAATGCATCTTTTCTTCTTGAGGAGAGAGTAATAGTACGTTAATCCCGCTTCCGAGCCGAGTGGACGATCCGTCCACAAATATTTTCCACATAGCTTCGGGCTCTGGTTTTTGCACTTCGGTGATAAAATCTGCCAAGGACTGTGCCTTTATCACTGAGCGGGGTTGATACTGAATATCAAATTCGCTCAACTCCGTTGTCCATTTGATGAGCCGTCCGGACGCTTCTGGGTTCAGCAGCACTCTTCCCAAAGGGCTATTCGTCCGGACGACGATAGTATGTGCCAAGAAATAGGGGCGAAGCCTCCGAGCGGCGAGGACCAAGGCAAAGGCTAGTTTCTCGAGCCTAGTGTAGCGAGATTCAGCATCTTTTAAAATATGGCTTAAGAAATACACGGGTTCATCTCCGCTCGCCCTTACTAATGTCGAGCCTACTACATGCTCAGTTGAAGATAAGTAAATACAGAGCGGCTCACCCACAGTTGGCTTGGCTAGCACAGGCAGAGAGTTCAGATATGCCTTCAATTCTTCGAACGCCCGATCGCATTCTTCATCCCAATGAAACTTGGTAGCCTTTCGCAAGATTTTGAAAAACGGGAGACTCCGATCGGCTGTCTTCGAGATGAACCTGGACAATGCTGTTATCCGACCAGTCAAGCGCTGGACTTCTCTCAGATTTCTTGGGGGCGGCATATCTTGTAATGCTTTCACCTTGCTGGGATTTGCCTCGATGCCCCGCTCGGTCACTATGTAGCCCAGGAAACGCCCGCCTTTTGCTCCAAACAGACACTTCTGAGAGTTCAGCTTAACTCCATACCTCCTCAGCGTTCAGAAAGTCTCCTCCATGTCTTTAAAGAGATCGGTCGATCGGACTGACTTGATGAGGATATCTTCCACGTATACTTCCAAATTTCGTCCGATTTGCTCCTTGAACACTTTGTTCATCAAGCGCTGGTAAGTTGCTCCCGCGTTCTTCAGTCCGAACGACATCACATTGTAGCAGTACGTGTCGTCGGCTGTAACGAAGCTAACCTTCTCTTGATCTTCTCAGGCGAGCGGCACTTGATGGTAGCCCTAATAGGCGTCGAGCATACATATCAACTCGCAGCCGGCTGTGGAGTCCACCAGTTGATCGATCCGGGGTAGCGGATAAAAATCCTTTGGACATGCTTTGTTGAGATCCCGAAAATCGATGCAAACTCTCCACTTGTTGCCTGGCTTGGAGACAAGTACCACGTTCGCCAGCCAGCTCATGAATTGGACCTCGCGTATGTGGCCAGCCTCCAGGAGCTTCTCGACCTCCGCTCGGATAATGATATTTTGCTCGGCGCTGAAGTCCCTCTTCCATTGCTTCACCGGCCGAGCGTCCGATCGGACGTGGAGCTCATGCTGCACTATACTCGGCGAAATTCCGGGCAGTTCATGCGTCGACCAAACGAAGACATCACAGTTTCTCTGGAGGCATTTGATTACTTCCTCTTTCTGGCTCGCTTCCAGATCGGCCGCAATGAATGTGGTGGCCTCCGATCGGATCAGGTGAATCTACACTTCCTCTTTTTCTTCATAAACCAAAGTGGGTGGTTTTTCGGTTATAGCGTTCACCTCGATCCGCGGCGTCTTCCGGGCGGCATTAGCTTCAGCTCGGACCATCTCGACGTAGCATCGCCTAGCCGCCAGCTGGTCTCCTCGTAGTTCTCCCACTTTATCTTCCACCGGGAACTTGATTTTCTAGTGGAAGGTGGAGACGGCCACTTGGAACTCGCTGAGCGCTGGTCGCCCCAAAATGATGTTGTATGCTGAAGGAGAGTCAACCACGACGAAGTTTGTCGTCCGCGTCCTTCTGAGCGGCTCCTCTCCCAGGGAAATAGCCAGTCGGACCTGCCCGACCGGCAGAACTTCATTACCCGTAAACCCGTAGAGGGGGGTTGCCATGGGCATCAGCTCGGCTCGATCAATTTGTAGTTGGTCGAAGGCCTTTTTGAATATGATATTGACCGAGCTTCCTGTATCAATGAAAACGCGGTGAATAGTGTAGTTGGCTATTACCGCTTTGATGAGGAGAGCGTCGTCATGTGGCACTTCGACTCCCTCCAAGTCCCTGGGCCCAAAACTGATTTCAGGCCCGCTCGCCTGCTCTTGGCTGCAGCCGACCGCATAGATCTGAAGTTGTCTTACGCTCGCCTTCCTTGCTCTGTTTGAGTCTCCACCGGTCGGCCCTCCAGCAATGATGTTGATTTCACCTCGGGAAGTGTTATTTCTATTTTCTTCTTCCCGAGCGGATGGCCTAGGCTGCTCCCTAGACCTCCGGGGATTGTCCTCACACCTCGGAGTATGATGTCGCTCGGGAGTCTGTCTCTGTCGCCGGTCGGATACCATCCGATAGGCTTCATGATGTCGATGTTGCCGGTCGGATGATGGCGATCGACGACGTCCACTCCGGGGAAGGGGGTGAGCGATCAGAGGAAGGCTTCGGCAGTCTCTTGTATTATGCGTGTCTGTCCGGTGAAATGAGCAAAACATTGGGGTCCATACCTTCTTTTTAGGTTTGGGCCGCTCGGCAGACACTTCTTGAATGGCATGGGATCTTGCGTGTTGCTGGGGGCGGGCTGCTTCGGCTCGCGATCCTCTGGGCGGCGGATGAGCAAGGTGCGGCTTCCGCTCAGAAGTGGGCGCCTGCTCGGTTGGAGTTTCCTTCCTTCGGGCCGCTTGGGCTTCCTCCACATTGATGTATTCATTGGCCCGGTATAGCATATGATCGTAGTCTCGGGGCGGCTTCGAACGAGCGAACGGAAGAAGTCCCCGTCCACAAGGCCTTGCGTAAATGCGTTCATCATTGTCTCTGAGGTGGCCATTGGAATGTCCATAGCCACCTGGTTGAATCGCTGGATATAAGCTCTGAGAGGCTCTCTGGGCTCTTGCTTGATGGCGAACAGGCTGACACTTGTCTTCTGATAACGCCGACTGCTTGCAAAGTGGTGGAGGAAGGTCGTGCGGAAGTCTTTGAAACTCGTGATGGATCCGTTCGGCAGCCTCCGAAACCACCGTTGTGCCGATCCTGAGAGGGTAGTAAGGAAAACCCGACACTTCACTCCATTGGTGTATTGATGAAGGGTAGCTGTGTTGTCGAACTTACCCAAATGATCGTCCGGGTCAATGGTTCCATTGTATTCACCGATCGCCGGGGGCACATAGTGCTTTGGCAGAGGGTCCCGTAGGATGGCCTCTGAGAATTGACGGTTGACCCGCTCGGGGGAGGCGTCCGCTCGGGGGGCCTTGCCTTTTCTGTTGTCTCGTATTGGCACTTCATATGATGAAGATCCTCGATCACGATTCACTGCTGCGGCTTCAGGAGGCGTGCGGAATAAGGCCCGATGAAATGGAACCGTGGCATGAGGTGCTTCCGCTCGGCCCCCTGATGCTGATGTTGCCTGCTGCTCAATCCGCTCGGCTTGTGACTTTTGTCTTTGTTGTTCCACAAGCTTAGCTGCTCTTGTCTTGATCAAAGCATCGAGCTCCTCTGTGGAGAGTATCACCGAGTGTGATCGTCCAGCTTCGTCCATTTCTTTCGATCGGATGCAGGAGCGTTCCCACAGACGGCGCCAAATTGATCCTGTCCGAACGCTGAATCAACGGACGCTGGGCACGTGGCGCTCTCCGAATTGCTGACGTAGATCTTCGACCGGTCGTACGGACCTCCGGCGAACCTGCAAGGAAGTCGGGACGGGAAGGGGTTCCCGGCGACGACCCTCCGACGCTCAAGTCAGGCAAGTGGACAACAAAGAAGTGGCTCTCAATATCGGAGAATGTGTACCTCCGGTGAAGTGTGAGGCCCTTTATATAGGGCTGCGAAGAGGCTCATGCACACATACCGAGGTGAGTACGTGTCCTCAGCCCATACCTCAGCATGGGCTTGTCAGAAGAGCTTACCTGACACCATACTGCTACAGTCCGAGCACGTCTCTGATGGGACAAAGGAACCCTCTGTCATAAGATCCTGCGTATGGCCTAATCGTCGGACATGCCCGCTGTCAAAAGATGTTCCCTTGTCTTTTTCTCCTTGTACCCCATGCCGAGCGTCCGGCCGGTCGGCATGTTCCCGCACGTCCGGCCGGTTGTATGTGCTGATTCGCTCGGAAGATTCCCGGTCGTGTGCTCTGTGGACTGTTAACAGTTGCTATTTTATGTCTTCGGCCGAGCGGGCTACCCGATCGGCCTAGCAACCTTGTTCCCCCTGAGCGTCGAAGACCCGACTCCCCGTCGGGTTGTTTCTGATTCCGCTGAGACCCCGTTCGGCCGACCGGTCTCCCCTTCTCCGGTCGGTCGTTGACCCTTTGACTTCCATGTGGCGATGACTTCCCCCAGAGGGGGGTCCCTGTTCTTACCGCCGGATCAGCTTCTAAGAAGCCTAGAAAGGTTATTATGAAGGTATCAAGGGAAGTTATCCCTAGTGAATACCTAGAACATCCAAGGAGCACCAATAGGTGTTGGATTCCTAGGAGTATCTTCTCTACCCCTTAGATGGGTTAGAGAGTGTCAACTCAAATTAGAAGGGTAGTTAACCCAACCTTGATGAAATTGACACTCGGAGAGCATTTTCAAAATTATTGTTAACCTTTGAAAATGAAATGGATTATTGTTTACTCTTTAGAAGAGTAAAATGTGTCATAATTTGAGGAAATGGATTTAATTTTCATTGGCACAAAAAGGAAAAGAACAAAATAAATGCCAAGTTGGATTTTGGTATTTTCTTGAAGAAAAAGGGGGGAATCTAGATAAATTTTAGGTTTAACTAAGGATTAAGAATACCAAGATAGATAATCTAGGTATATTTTATTTATGTTAAAACTTGCCATGATTGTTTGCCCATTATATGTCATGATATCATATTTTGCATTCATACTTATTATGAAAAATATAAAAATATCATGTAATGTCATACATACATCATGTAGTTATATCAGATTTTCTTTTGAAAAGTATTCATTTTGATGTATGTCATATATCATCATGCATTATTTTAATTTCCTTGTAATTAAGGACAAATGACATTTATTAACAAGTGACATCCTAGGTGGATGT
Organism: Zingiber officinale; assembly: GCF_018446385.1. Classification (NCBI taxonomy): domain Eukaryota; kingdom Viridiplantae; phylum Streptophyta; class Magnoliopsida; order Zingiberales; family Zingiberaceae; genus Zingiber; species Zingiber officinale. The sequence continues at coordinate 167,655,094 of NC_055987.1, read as the reverse complement.
CCAAAATTTCTAAAATACCTAGATAGATATGCATGATCCCTAATTTAGGGCAAAACCACACCTTACATCTCACAAAGAACCATAAGGTGACTTGTATATATTTTAGTACACATTGTTGGCGCGGGAAGCATCTGACGATCGAATCTGTGTTTTGATTATGTCAAAGGGTTTAAAGTTAAGTTGTTTTATTATCTAACGAGTTTGATTGAGATTGCAAAAAAGTCCTAAGTGTACTTAGGCAAAAGTCCTAGCTGCGGTTAGGCAGGTGGAAAACCCTAGGGGGTGGTAACCCTAGGTCCTAGGGGGTGGTAACCCTAGGTGAGGGAAAGTCCTAGCTGCGGTTAGACAAAGGAAAAATCCTAGTGGGTGGTAACCCTAGGTCCTAGGAGGTGGTAATCCTAGGCGAAAAGTTTTTGCGGGTCGAGAGCTTCAGATAAAATCCTAGGGGGTGGTAACCCTACATTGAAATCCTGGTGTCGCGAACCGGGTGGAAGACTGGACGGGTCATGGAGTGGGCGTCCAGCATAAAGACCGGAAGCTTCGGACACTGAACAAAGGTCCAGTTGGTCTGGAGGATCAACTGACAACAGGTAAACTCTCCTGAGTGGAGTAGGTGAGGACGTGTTCCCCGATGAGGGAACAGTAGGCGTCGGCTCGACCTAAGATTTCCGGATGGAAATATGAAGTCAGAACTGGACAATCAGAGGCTGTCATAATTTCCTATTATATGTATATTATTTTTGTCTGGACTAACTTTGTTTTGCAGAAAACAAAGAGTTGGAGAAAGGTGGTCCGAGCACCTGGAACTGGTCCGGGCGCCTGGAGTTGGTACGGGTGCCTGAAACCCAAAAGTTATCAGGAAGTTGATGTGGTGCGCACGGAGTGGTCGAGCCACATGTTCCAGGTGCCCGGAGGGGTTTCGGGCGCCCAGAATAGCCGATAAAAGTAGCCTCGACCATAAGCTTTAAAACGACACAACGAACGACTTCCATTTCTACGAGCTACTCAAAAATCACTTCCACGACGCTCGAAAGCACCGACGACGATTCTTCTAGAAGATTTCCTCTTACAGAGCTATCGGTATTGTTTTCATTTAAAAGTTCCTTGTACTACAATTGTAATCCTTCTGTACTCTTTCAAATTGATTAGTGATTGCCCATCGAAAATACTCTTACGTGCGGGCCTTGGAGTAGAAGTCGCCACAGGCTCTGAGCCAATTAAAAAATTTGGTGTTTGCATTGTGTGTTTTATTTTCCGCTACGTGTTTTACTTTGAGTTTTCCGAAATGAACGAATTAGTTACGAGCGCTTTCGATCCAACACACATTAGATACAAGTGAGGTGTTAGGATGATGAACAAAACTCAAGATGTTGATTTAGTGCATTCTTTTTGAGTTTTAGGTTCATCAAAACACATAGTTATGTGTACTCCAATCATTGGGAAAGCTAATATACAGTCATGTGCATTGAGCTCAAAGAACATAGTTGGAAATTGATTTTGAAAATAATTTTAAAATGCTTTTAGAAAACCTTGGTGAAGACTATCTTTTGATAGTAATAATCATTGAAAAGTTAGACACAAATTAGAAGAAAAGATTGAAGTTTTTATAAGTTTTTAAGTTTGTGTCAATCTTTGAAAAATAGGAAGTATTTTCATAGAAAATTATTTTTCCATGATAATATATATCCTAAGTAATGTTTACATGAATTTTCATGATTTTTAAAATTTTATAGAATTTTTAGGGCATTTATGATTTCGTTGAAATTGGATTTCAGGAAATCAGAAATTCAATCGATCAGCTGATCAATTGAAAGGTCTCAATTAATCAGCTGATCGATTGAGAATGCATTTTCTATGACCAAAGCATCGTGGAATCGATCAGCCGATCGATTGACCTAGGCTGGATCGACCAACCGATCGATTCAAGGGTAATTTTCGCGAACAGAAGCTCGTAGAATCGATCAATGGATCAATTGAAATTATTTCAATCGATTGAGACCCAACTTCAATCGATTGGGAGTACCAATTTTGGCTAGGAAAAGACTGATTTCAACATTTTAAACCATTTTTAGTCTAGGTAACCATTCCTAACCCCTTGACACATATTTGTATACATTTAGGGGTAGTTTTCATGATGAAAACAAGGATGGAGTGGTTAAAGAAGACTAAGTAAAAGTTTAGGTTGAGGTTTAGTTTCAATATTGAATTTTTGAACCTTAAAACTTCTAATTTTGGATTTCCTAAAGGTTTAGGGATTCCAAATCATTGTTGGTGCAATGACAGATGTTTGAAGCATGCTTTTAGGCGAAGCTACTCTTTAAAAACATGAAAATATTTTTTCGAAACCATTGAAGGTGGTAAATCCTTCATTTGGATAAATGCTCAAGGTTCAGCATTGAAAAATAATGAAGAGTGTATATGTTCATTGTTGCGTTATGGATGCTCTAGGATGAGCATTATAACGTGGATTAATGCTCAAGGGTGAGCATTTGATATAGTGAAGGGTATGAGGCCTTCATTGTTGGAATGATGAATGTGTTAGGATAAGCATTGTGAAGAGGATTAATGCTCAAGGGTGAGCATTTGATACAATGAAGGGTATGGGACCTTCATTGTGATGTTGTGAACAACGAGTAAAGTTGTGAACAACGATGAGTAACTTTTCAAGGGAAGAGTTTTTTATGTGTGCCAATAAGGGGAGAATGTAAGGTTAAGTTAGACCTTCATTACCCAAAAAGAGAGTTTGCTCTCTAGGAAAGGGGGAGAATGAAGGAAACCCTCATTCATACTTTGGCATGAAAGGAAGTTGAGGCTCTGGAATTAGCCTAACTTAAAGGTATTGTCAAACATCAAAAAGGGAGAGATTGTTGGTGCAATATCCCTAGGTCAAAGTTGACCTGGTTGACTAAGCTTAAGTTGGCTCAAACTTGAGTTCTAATGTTTGGGTTTCGATGTTTGACAATACATGGAGATTGTCAATATGTGGAGATTATAGGTACAATCGTCTGTTTGGGAAGATTGTTGATACAATTCCCCTCTAGTCAAGGTTGACCAGTTAGATGAGAAGAAAAGTCAAGTAGGTCAAACGGTTGACTGGATATTTGACTCGGAAAGTCCTAACTGGAAGCTAGGCAGTTGAAAATCTTGGTGAGTGAAGTTAGGTGAAAGACCTAGTGAGTGAAGCTAGGCAGTTGGAAATCCTATTTTGTGAAGCCAGGCGAAAATCCTGGTGAGTGAAGTCAGGTGAAAGACCTAGTGAGACAAGCTAGGCAGTTGGAAATCCTAGTAAGTGAAGCTAAGTAAAAGTCCTGGTGAGTGAAGTCAGGCAGATGGAAAGTCCTAGTGAGTGAAGCTAGGCAGATGGAAAGACCTAGTGAGTGAAGCCAAACACGTGGAAATCCAGGTGGGCCAAGGATGACTAGACATCTAGTGAATGGAAGTCCAAGTGGGTCAAGGTTGACCGGACACTTGGCAAGAGACGGTAAGTCCAAGTGGGTCAAGATTGACCATACATTTGACACGAGGAGAAAAGTCCAACTGGGTCCAAGGTATTGATCGGATACTTGGTGAAAAAGTCCTAGCAGGTCGAGATTGACCGGATGCCAAGCATAAGGTCCCAACAGGTTACGGTTGACCAAATGTTGGGTTTGGGGACTTGAGTTTAGCCAAGTCCAAGGATGGTCAATCGATCGACTAATCGATTGAACCAGATCCTAATCGATCAGCTGATCGATTGAGAGTGTGGCGCAAGTGAAGGTTGGCCCCATCGATCAGCCGATCAATTGGGAGCAATTGTCGCAAGCACAGAACCTTTCCCAAGATCGATTGGGCTCCGCCAATCGATCGGTCGATCGATTGGGGCTGAAATTCTCGAGCGATAGCGAGAAAGCCTGAATTGATTGGTCGATCGATTCAGGCCAGTTCCAGAGAGCACAGAGGCGCTCTGAATCGATCGACCGATCAATTCAAGTCTCCCCAATCGATCAACCGATCTATTGGGATTCGATCGTTGCGCATGAAGCGAGTGATGGACGGCTGGGATGACGCAGATCTGACATGGCAATCAATTGAGAGCATGCCCAATCAATTGGGAGCCCTAGGAGTGCGAGATATATAGCCGTTGGCGAGCTTCTTTTCCACATCTCTTCTCCCGATCTACACATGGCTTCTCCGACTACTCGCCACCAGGTCTTGGAATCTCTTGGAGACAAGTGTTGTTGCACTTCCAAGGTGCAAAAGTCATCTACAAGCATCAAGTGAGCAAGAAGAAAGGTTTTTCAGTTGTATTCTTTGTATTTTCTTCTTGTGTTGAGTTGTATGCTCGGGTGAGTCTTGTACAAGGTTTCTCCACATCTGATAGTTACCGAGAATGAGTGTTTTAGTTAATAGACTGTGTGTCGTGTGTGGATCCTTGGATTAGTCACCTCTTCTTGAGGTGGATATCAAGTAAATCCTACTTGTTAGCTTTGTATTATGTTTCGTGTTCTTTCCGCTGCATATCATCATCATGAAACAAGCAACGAATGCATGACAAGCTATTCACCCCCCCCCCCCTCTAGCACCAAACAACCCTAACACGTAAATCTACTGTTGAACCCTGTGGTTGTTTTGATGTGATCAACTAAGTTAGGTTAAGTCCTGTTTTGTTTTAATCCCTGTGTCTAAGTGTGCAGGAACTTAGGAGCGCAGGAAGTCGAGTGGAAGACGCAGCTAGCGAGAAGGACGACACGGAAAGGGAGCCGACGGGCTCGGTCCATTCGAAGGACGAAAGAGCTATGGAAGAGTACTCCGATGGACGAGAAGAACGTGCACGACGTTCGAGGGATGAGAAGCCGGGACGAAAGCCTGCTCGAGGAGAAGGCCGGAAATTAGGTTCGGGTGAGCCCTATTTCGGTTGGCTGAAATCACCCAAGCGATCGGAGCTTTGGAAGAAGAAGAAAAAAAGAAGCTGAAAGCTATTTATACCATGTAGGTTGAAGGCGCCCTCAACAGCATGAGGGCACCCTCAACATTGAAGGCGCCCTCAATGCCATTGAAGGCGCCTTTGACCGAGTCTATTTGACCGATTCGAATTTGGATAAAGTTTTATCCAATGCCTCGGTTGGAGGCACCCTCAATCCCTTTGGAAGCACCCTCAAGACTCGAGATAGAGTTTCCATGAACTATATAAATGCCCCTAGAGCTAGGAATTAAGCAATCAACTCTGTAATCAATTCCTAGCAACTTGTGAGCTTTCTTAGTGTGTAAAAAGACTTCTCCGCCTATAGTGAAGGAGATTTGTAGTGCGCTTTTTCAACTTTCTTGAATTAGCAACCAACTTGGTTGTAACCAAGTAAAACCATGAGTCTTCTCTTCTCTGCTTTCCTTTTATTTCTGTTTTATTTTATTATTGTTGTTATTCTTGAGTTGAAAGAACGAGGAGGGTTTTGTTTTATTTGCAGGCAATTCACCCCTCCCCTCTTGCCGGTCTCGCTGCACCAATAAGTGGTATCAGAGCCAGACTGCCTCAGAAGGACTAACCACTGTCTAAAGCAACAAAGATCAAGATGATGGCTGGAACAAGTATTCATCCCCCGAAATTTGACGGAGACTTCGCGACATGGAAGCGCCGAATGAAGATATTCTTCAAAACGGATTTCAATATTTTATTAACCATGAAATATGGTTTTTCAGCTCCAAAAGATAAGAAAGAATTCCAATGGACGAAGAAGGAGCAAGCCAATTTCGTGGCTAACAGAAAGGCAAAATTCCATCTGCTTAGTGCCCTGCCGCCCCAGGAGGTAAGTCGGATTAGAAGCTACTACTCCGCCAAAGACCTCTGGGAAAAATTCCTGGAGCTCCACGAAGACACCTCAGAAGCGAAGTTAGCAAGGCGCGACATCCTCCGAACTCAGCTGACAAATCTCCGGATAAACAATGGCGAAAAGGTGGAGCAACTCCAAGTAAGAATTAAGGAGCTGATAACTCAACTGACCAATCTCAGAGAATTGGTAACGAACCGAGATTCTATCCGGTATACGCTTAACGCCTTCCCAAGAACTCCAAAGTAGGCATCCTTAGTAGATGCTTACTACATCTCTAAGGACTTTGAGGTAAATACGCTAGAAACTTGTTTTCTACTTTTGAACTTCACTAGTCTAGAATTGCAGAACCTAAAGAGAAGTTAAATCACAATGTCGCCCTACAAGCCGAGATGGACGATCCCGACTCCGAAGCATTAATCGATGAAAATAAAGTGGCGCTATTGGTAAGGAAATTAAATAAGTTTATTAAAACTAATAAATCTAGATCGTAGTCGAGAAAGTATCAACTTCAACAGAAGGGCAGTCCGATGCTATAACTGCAACGAGAAAGGACACATCAAGGATGACTGTCCAAAGTTGAAGAAAAGGGACAAGGAGAAGTCCCAAAGACCGACGACCACTAAACGCAAGAGTCTGAAGGCTACATGGGATGAATCATCATCCTTCGAATATGAAGTCGAAGCCTTCTTGGGATTAGCACTAATGACCAACCATCAAGTAGAAGAAGATGAGACTAGCTTAGAAATGAGCATAGATGAAGGGGGAGGATCATCAGAAGAAGAAAGCTGCGATGAAGGGGGAGCATCAGAAATAGAGGTAAGTCAGGTACGTGCGCTAACCCCTAAACAGTCTTTTCGTTTTATCAAAGTACTTACTAAAGACTTAGTCAAATTAGAAAAAGAAATTGTTGATTTAAAAATACTGTTAGATAATATGAACTCAGAAAATGAAAAATTGAAAAATAGTTATGTATGCTTAAATAAATTTCAAAAATCAAAAGTTAGAATTTATGGTAAATTAAATTGGTATATCAAACATCACCAAGGTCAACTTAGAAAAATACTTAAAGGATATATACCCCCTAAGTTTTTAACTAACCTAGTAGGAAGGAACCTCTATTGGGTTCCAAAATCATATTTAGAGTAAAACTTCTGTTAATCCAAGCTTTCAGAAGAAATTAAATATTGAAATTCCTTAAAAGTCTTTGTCTAGAAGTGGTTTATAATCCAATAACCAAGAAAGCCTAGTGTCTCGCCACAACCTAGAAGCCAATTATCAAATTAAGTATTTAATTGATAATCTGATAAAATATAAAATATCGGTTAATGCTTTTAAAATTCTTGTCAATTATCTGAAGTTTTTTAAAACTTAAAAATAGTGTTAAAAGTTTGCTTTAACTTAGACAGTTTCTTTACTTCATCAACTTGGAAATTAGCCCCCTATTTTTTGATGTGATCAAAGGGGGAGAGTTAGTAGTGCAAGTTCAGGGGGAGTTAAATTTTTTTTAAGTTATTTTTTTTCTGAATTTTGATAGATAAATTCATTCTATACTTAGTATTGCAATTTATTTTTAATTGCAAACTTTATGCTTGAAATGTTAGTTTTGTAATTTCTTTAAATTACTTGTTTGGTTTATCCTAACTTGAACTTGGGTTAATGCACATCAAAAAGGGGGAGATTATTGAACCCCGTGGTTGATTTTATGTGATCAACTAAGTTAGATTAGGTTCTGTTTTATTTTAATCCCTGTGTCTAAGTGTACAGGAACTTAGGAGCGCAGGAAGTCGAGCGGAGGACGCAGCTAGCGAGAAGGACGACACGGGAAGGGAGCTAACGGGCTCGATGTGTCCGAATGACGAAAGAGCTGCGGAAGAGTACTCCGGTGGACGAGAAGAACGTGAGCGACGTTAGAGGGACGAGAAGCTGGGACGAAAGCCTGTTTGAGGAGAAGGTCGGAAATTGGATTCAGGTGAGCCCTATTTCGGTTGGTCGAAATCACCCAAACAATCGGAGCTTCGGAAGAAGAAGAAAAAGAGAAGCTGGAAGTATTTATACCATGCACGTTGAAGGCACCCTCAACATTGAAGGCGCCCTCAACAGCATTGAGAGCACCCTCAACATTAAAGGCACCCTCAATGCCATTAAAGGTGCCTTCGACCCAATCTACTTGACCGTTTCGACTTTGGATAAAGTTTTATCGAATGCCTCGACTGGAGGCGCCCTCAACCCCTTTGGAGGCGCTCTCAAGACTCGAGATAGAGTTTCCAGGAGCTATATAAAGGCCCCTGGAGTTAGGAATTAAGCAATCAACTCTGTAATCAATTCCCAACAACTTGTGAGCTTTCTTAGTGTGTAAAAAGGTTTCTCCGCTTACAGTGAAGGAGATTCGTAATGCGCTTTTTCAACTGTCTTGGATTAACAACCATCTAGGTTGTAACCAAGTAAAACCCTGAGTCTTCTCTTCTCTGCTTTACTTTTATTTCTGTTTTATTTTATTATTGTTGCTATTCTTGAGTTGAAAGAACGAGGAGGATTTTGTTTTTTTTGTAGGTATTTCACCTCTCCCCTCTTGTCGGTCCCGCTGCACCAACATCTACCATTGGCTTTTGCGTTTTTCTTGATGATTCCCTCATTTCTTGGAAGAGTAAGAAGCAAAATGTTATTTCTTGATCTTCCACAGAAGTTGAGTATCGTGTCATGACCTTAACTACTTGTGAGATAGTTTGGTTTCGTTGGTTGCTTGCGGATATGAGTATTTTTCTTCATCAGCATACTTTATTATATTGTGATAATCAGAGTTCTATTCAAATTATACGTAATTCAGTTTTTCATGAGAGGACAAAATATATTGAAATTGATTGTCACGTTACTCGTCACCATCTTCAAATTGACACCATCACATTATCTTTTGTTCATTCAAAGATACAGATTGTTAATACATTTACCAAGTCACATTCTACTTCACGCTTTCGTTTCTTATCTGACAAACTCTCAATACTTTTAATTATAACATCGTGAGTTTGAAGGAGGATTTTAGATTATATATATATTTATTTATTTATAATTTTTAGGATAATTTAAATTTTTTTTATATTTAAAGTTTAGGATTTCTTAACTAAATTATATAAACATCTTATATTCTATTTTTTCTGACGATTAATTTTGAATTCAATATTTATTAATTTTTTTATTTTTTTCTTAATGTTTACCCATTTTGTTTTGGGACTTGCATGATGCGAGGTTTGTGTCTGGTTTCGTGCACTTTTCAAGATAGAAAAATGCTAAATAGCAGCCGTACGTGTTATCTTGTTTTTTATTCCTCCATGCATATCTATCTTATTAACTTTACTGTATTACATGTATGCATGCAATTTGAGGTGTTCTTAGCTGAAGACATCGACCTACTTTACTCGTCTTCCTGTTTATACATGAAATACAAACCAATGCCAACTAAAACTAAACTGGAAATAGCGACGCTCGCCAACAGTATCTTCTTAGCCAGAGTGAGTACCATGAGAAGGTTGTTGATACTGTACCTTGCCATCATCTCGCCACCTTTGCTGCTGGAATCTGGAAAACTTATGCTCTCTAGTCGCTTTGTTTCCTTTTCCTGACTGGATGTATCATCTGTTTGAAGTGCTGGACTCGTCTGCTGGCCCTGTTTGTTTTCACTATTTGATCTGCCTTCTAATTCAGGTTTTTCCTTGGGCTGTTCTTTCTGGCCAATTACATCTTCTTTGGCTTCCGCAGGCTGCTTCTGTTCCTTTGGTAGAAATTCCCCTTCAGGTACTGCTTTCCTACGCTTACCATCTCCTCCTTCCTCTGTCTTCTCACGTAGTTCAGTTGCCGCCTTCTCCATTGGCAACGGCGTCGGTGATTTGTGAATTGTTGTAGATGGCGCAACTTGAGCAATTGGAATCCTAACATGCAGCACCCCATTCTCAAACTTGGCTCGGGTTTCTGCCACCTTGCAGTGCTCCGGCAATGGGACTTGTTTCACAAACCGGCTCCAATGTTGATCGTCTAGAGGTCTTTCACCGCTTATCTTAATCTGATTGGAGTTGGTTATTTGCACCTTGATCTGATTCCTTTTGAATCCTACGATACATAACCAATCAAAACATATATATATATAATTCTACCAAGTGGATCGATGAAGGAAAGCATGCATGATTGTAAGGTTTACCTGGGAGATGAATGAGAAGAGTTCCGAAGGCGTCTTCACGAACCCACTCAGAAGAGGGCTCAAAGTCCTCGAAAGATCGAAGAGAAGACATGGTTTTTGTCTTGCTGAATCAAATTGTTTCCTGTGCGAACTTGAATAAACTGTGGGTGGATGGAATTGGGAGACATGGTTGTTGCCTCATATATATAGATATAGATATAGATATTGGTAGGGGTGGGTTGTTTGGCTTAAAAGGCTATGTATGCTTTGTTATTCCCTGTGCCAAAGGCTAGAGTTGCCTCCCTGCATGGGCAAGAAGTTATCTCTTCTGTGGATTACACTCTTTTTGGTTGGAACTCACATAAGAGAATTCTTAAATTTCTCGTTAGGTTTCCTTCCTTTTAGATTTATTAAACTAATAGATATTCTTTCAGTTTCCCGTTTCATCTAGTTATAGGGTCAATTCATCCTTTAATTTTATTATTTTTTATACCAAGTATCTAGAGTTTACGATTGTATTAATCCAGGAGTAGGCAGTCTAGTCTCCTGAATTCAGAAAGTACGATGAGATGCCCGAATTTCACCTGTGGTTCGATCATCATAATTATATTCTATGTGAGAATTAAATCTTGATTATTTAAAAAATAATCTCTTTCTCTTATCACTACACTGAGCCGGGAGGAGACATCAACTCATCCTTCAATTGTTTTGGAGATAGAAGGTGATTGGTCAAATCACAATTTGATCATGGGACCCACTGAATAGCATACCTGTGCAACAATCATGTGGAACTTTGTTTGGAGATCAGGTTCTTTCCCAGAACTTCAAGGTGGAAACTCGTTGCTCAGATGAGGTATCTTTAGTTTGGCTGAGGTGGTTTAGGATTTTGTTTTTCAAGTGTTCTTTAAGGGCACACAAAATGCCCTTAGAGTATATTTGTAGTTATACTAAAATTTTAGTGATATCACTAATGCCCTATAATATCAATATACAATATCAATGTTAATTCAAAAGTGTCACAATTTAGTAATATAACAACAGTAGGCAATGTCAAAAAAAAAATATTAGATTTTTAGGACATTTATGTATATCTTGTCATTACCATAATAAGGATAAAGTTAAATATTATCTAAACTTATTTATTTTGGTATTTATAAATGTACAATAATTTATAAGATCATTTTTAAATATCACCTTAATTAATCTATAATAACATTAATAAATATAATTATAATAATTTATAAAGATATTAAAAATTATCACTAATGGTTATTTAAAATATATAACCTAAATTTAATATTTACACATCATCACAATCCATCTACCATTTAAAATAAAAAATTATAAAATACAATTTAAAGTGTTAATAGATAATTTTTTATTCATCTAACAATCATTTGAGTAAAATTTACAAATACAATACTAATGATAAATCTTTTACATTCAAAATAATTATACACTTCACTCAAAATATTAAGTTTTAGAACTAACAAAGTCTTGTAAAATAAAAATTCAATCAAGTGAATCATCTTCAACCATCATATTGATTCATAAAAAATTCAAATATTTGTCACTTACAAACACAATGCATATATTTGTATAAGTGAAATAAAACAATGAAAATATAAAGTTAATAAAAATAATGATAAAGATCGGATATCATACAAAACGAGAAAAATGCTAAGTATCTTTCCATATGCACCTAATAGTAGTCTTCAATTACTATTAGCTGCATATACATTTCATATTTGTTTAAAATTATAATAACACAATAAATATAAAAATTAATAATATTTCAATGAAAGGTTAAAATCATATCAAATAATAAAGATAATTTATTATTCTTCCAAGTGTATCCTCAAACCGCCTTAAAAAGGTCATAAGCTCTAATTAAACTCTTTGGTTCTATGACAACTTGTATTTCACATCAATTTGACGTTAGTGTCTGCCTCCCTATGATCTATACTGTGGAGCACTCCTTGTATCATGGTAATATTAATGATAGATGCAAAATATGTTGTCACTAAGAGTGTCATTATTTGGTATCGACTACAAAGAGTTTAAAGCACCGAGTTCCATGGCAGCTAACAATTAAATTAATGAAACCAACAATTAAATTTACCATCATTCTTAGTATTTCTCCGATTGACAGTGGTCATTCAGTAAATTTTTGAAGTTGATTACACTGAGTAGCTAAATCAAGAGGAAGACAATGAGAAAAGAAGGATTATTTGATCCTCTCAACAAAAATAATTAAGAAACATAAAAGATGCATAAGTTCATTATATTACCTACCAAAGTGTGAAATAAAATGTGTTAGAGTTACAACAATGAAAATGAAGAATAAAACAAAAAAGATTAAGTAAACCAACCATAGAGTTGGACAAAAGTAGAGGGGATAAAAAAGGGTATCACCAAGTAGATGTCACTTATTGATATAAGAATTTTGTCAAACAAAATGAAACGTATGCATACAGCCTGACATAATCGTCAGAATGATAAAGGAGGAGTTTGAATAGATTTTCTTATTTACTTTTCTAGAAAAGAAGCACGTTGTTAAAGAATGAAGTTTTTTTATTTATAGTAGAATTTCTAACCTTCTACACACTGATGCAGCTAGATTTGTTGAGAAATCATGAAGTTCCCAATGGTTATCTGCTATTCTGCTCCCCAAACTTTTGGCAACGAATGCGACATCACTACAAAAAAACAGTCTATTAGGGACGACGGTTTGCAATGAATTTAAAATTTGTTCCAAACTTTCCAAAAAAATTTGCAACAAAATAATAAATTGTTCCGAATTAGCAACAAATTTACCAACAAAATAAATTCGTTGCAAATTAGCAACAAAAGATAATTTGTCGCTAATTTTGTTGCAAGTTAACAACAAAAAATAAAATTTGTTGCAAATTTTCCAACGAATATTTAGTTCGTTGCAAATTTTTGCAACGAATATTTTGTTCGTTGCAAATTTTTGCAACGAATATTTTATTCGTTGCAAATTTTTGCAACGAATAGTATATCCGTCGCAAATATAGCAACGAAAGTATTATTTGTTGGAAATTCCCGACAAATATATAATTCATCGCAAGTTTATAGCAAAAATTTGAGGGTAGAGTTTCCAACAAATCTTAAATTCGTTGGAAATGTTTCCAACAAATCTGCTAATTCATTGGAGATTTCCAACAAATTTAGGATTCGTTGGAAACATTTCCAACGAATCTGCCAATTCGTTGGAAATTTCCAACGAATCACAGATTCGTTGGAAAGTATGCAATGATTTAAAAACACGTTTGACCGACCTAGAGACCTTGGAATCGGATGAAACAAGTTCCTATATGCTCCTCTTGGTCTCTTGATTCTATAGATGTCCTCAAATATTTTTTTTGAATTAAGATAAATTTTTTACATCAAGGTCAATTGGATGAATTTGAATTTGATCATATAAATGTGTTAGTGTTTTAAATCAAAATGGAGTTTAGTTGAACTTGGTGGATTTAAAAAATGATTTTCGAGTGCTCAGAACGAGGAGAAATCAATTTGTTGGGGAGCGTAAGGTTCTCGTGTTTATATCCATGAATTAAAAATAATTACGGAGCTAATTTATTTTGATTTGTGAATTTTTAAACTTAAATTTAATTTTTCAAACACATTGGGAGTTGAAAAAATAAAATAAAAAATATATAAAGTAAAAAAAATATTTGAGGGCACATATGAAGTCAGGATAAATAGAGGAGCACACAGGAACTGGTTTCATCCAATTCGGAGGTCTCTAGGTCGGTCAACCGTGATTTTAAGAATAGGAAAGGTTTCCAACGAATCTGAAATTCGTTGGAGATTTCCAACAAAATGGCAGATTCGTTGGAACTGTTTCCAACGAATCTGTCAATTCGTTGGATATTTCCAACGAATCGCAGATTCGTTGGAAAGTATGCTATGATTTAAAAACCCATTTGACCGACCTAGAGACCTCGGAATCGGATGAAACAAGTTTTTATGTGCTCCTCTTGGTCTCCTGATTCTATAGATGACTTAAATATTTTTTTTGAATTAAGATAAATTTTTACATCAAGGTCAATTGGATGAATTCGAATTTGATCATGAATGTGTTAGTGTTTTAAATCAAAATGGAGTTTAGTTGAACTTGGTGGATTTAAAAAATGATGTTCGAGTGCTCAGAACGAGAGGAAATCAGTTTGTTAGGGAGTGTAAGGTTCTCGTGATTATATCCATGAATTAAAAATAATTACGGAGCTAATTTATTTTGATTTGTGAATTTTTAAACTTAAATTTAATTTTTCAAACACATTGGGGGTTGAAAAAATAAAAGAAAAAATATATAAAGTAAAAAAAATATTTGAGGGCACATATGAAGTCAGGATAAATAGAGGAGCACACAGGAACCGGTTTCATCCAATTCGGAGGTCTCTAGGTCGGTCAACCGTGATTTTAAGAATAGGAAGGGTTTCCAACGAATCTGAAATTCGTTGGAGATTTCCAACAAAATACCAGATTCGTTGGAAACGTTTCCAACGAATCTGCCAATTCGTTGGAAATTTCCAACGAATCGCAGATTCGTTGGAAAGTATGCTATGATTTAAAAACCCATTTGACTGACCTAGAGACCTCGGAATCGGATGAAACAAGTTCCTATATGCTCCTCTTGGTCTCCTGATTCTATAGATGTCCTCAAATATTTTTTTTGAATTAAGATAAATTTTTTACATCAAGGTCAATTGGATGAATTTGAATTTGATCATCAATGTGTTAATGTTTTAAATCAAAATGGAGTTTAGTTGAACTTGGTGGATTTAAAAAATGATTTTTGAGTGCTCAGAACGAGGAGAAATCAATTTGTTGGGGAGCGTAAGGTTCTCGTGTTTATATCCATGAATTAAAAATAATTACGGAGCTAATTTATTTTGATTTGTGAATTTTTAAACTTAAATTTAATCTTTCAAACACATTGGGGGTTGAAAAAATAAAAGAAAAAATATATAATGTAAAAAAAATATTTGAGGGCACATATGAAGTCAGGATAAATAGAGGAGCACACAGGAACCGGTTTCATCCAATTCGGAGGTCTCTAGGTCGGTCAACCGTGATTTTAAGAATAGGAAGGGTTTCCAACGAATCTGAAATTCGTTGGAGATTTCCAACAAAATGGCAGATTCGTTGGACCTGTTTCCAATGAATCTGCCAATTCGTTGGATATTTCCAACGAATCGCAGATTCGTTGGAAAGTATGCTATGATTTAAAAACACGTTTGACCGACCTAGAGACCTCGGAATCGGATGAAACAAGTTCCTATATGCTCCTCTTGGTCTCCTGATTCTATAGATGTCCTCATATATTTTTTTTGAATTAAGATAAATTTTTTACATCAAGGTCAATTGGATGAATTAGAATTTGATCATAAATGTGTTAGTGTTTTAAATCAAAATGGAGTTTAGTTGAACTTGGTGGATTTAAAAAATGATTTTCGAGTGCTCAGAACGAGGAGAAATCAGTTTGTTGGGGAGCGTAAGGTTCTCGTGATTATATCCATGAATTAAAAATAATTACGGAGCTAATTTATTTTGATTTGTGAATTTTTAAACTTAAATTTAATTTTTCAAACACATTGGGGGTTGAAAAAATAAAAGAAAAAATATATAAAGTAAAAAAAATATTTGAGGGCACATATGAAGTCAGGATAAATAGAGGAGCACACAGGAACCGGTTTCATCCAATTCGGAGGTCTCTAGGTCGGTCAACCGTGATTTTAAGAATAGGAAGGGTTTCCAATGAATCTGAAATTCGTTGGAGATTTCCAACAAAATGGCAGATTCGTTGGAAACGTTTCCAACGAATCTGCCAATTCGTTGGAAAGTATGCTATGATTTAAAAACTCATTTGACCGACCTAGAGACCTCGGAATCGGATGAAACAAGTTCCTATGTGCTCCTCTTGGTCTCCTGATTCTATAGATGACCTCAAATATTTTTTTTTAATTAAGATAAATTTTTTACATCAAGGTCAATTGGATGAATTCGAATTTGATCATGAATGTGTTAGTGTTTTAAATCAAAATGGAGTTTAGTTGAACTTGGTGGATTTAAAAAATGATGTTCGAGTGCTCAGAACGAGAGGAAATCAGTTTGTTAGGGAGCGTAAGGTTCTCGTGATTATATCCATGAATTAAAAATAATTACGGAGTTAATTTATTTTGATTTGTGAATTTTTAAACTTAAATTTAATTTTTCAAACACATTGGGGGTTGAAAAAATAAAAGAAAAAATATATAAAGCAAAAAAAAATTTGAGGGCACATATGAAGTCAGGATAAATAGAGGAGCACACAGGAACCGGTTTCATCCAATTCGGAGGTCTCTAGGTCGGTCAACCGTGATTTTAAGAATAGGAAGGGTTTCCAACGAATCTGAAATTCGTTGGAGATTTCCAACAAAATGGCAGATTCGTTGGAAACATTTCCAACGAATCTGCCAATTCGTTGGAAAATTCCAGATTCGTTGGAAAATATGCTATGATTTAAAAATCCATTTGACCGACCTAGAGACCTCGGAATCGGATGAAACAAGTTCCTATGTGCTCCTCTTGGTCTCCTGATTCTATAGATGACCTCAAATATTTTTTTTGAATTAAGATAAATTTTTTACATCAAGGTCAATTGGATGAATTCGAATTTGATCATGAATGTGTTAGTGTTTTAAATCAAAATGGAGTTTAGTTGAACTTGGTGGATTTAATAAATGATGTTCGAGTGCTCAGAACGAGAGGAAATCAGTTTGTTGGGGAGCGTAAGGTTCTCGTGATTATATCCATGAATTAAAAATAATTACGGAGCTAATTTATTTTGATTTGTGAATTTTTAAACTTAAATTTAATTTTTCCAACACATTGGGGGTTGAAAAAATAAAAGAAAAAATATATAAAGTAAAAAAAATATTTGAGGGCACATATGAAGTCAGGATAAATAGAGGAGCACACAGGAACCGGTTTCATCCAATTCGGAGGTCTCTAGGTCGATCAACCGTGATTTTAAGAATAGGAAGGGTTTCCAACGAATCTAAAATTCGTTGGAGATTTCCAACAAAATGGCAGATTCGTTGGAAACATTTCCAACGAATCTGCCAATTCGTTGGAAATCTCCAACGAATTGTGGATTCGTTGCGAATGTCCAACAAATAATATTTTTGATGGAAATTTGTTGGAAGATCCCTAATTACATATCCTTACCCGGCCCGATTTCTTCTCCTCACATCTTCTCTTGACCTAATTTTCCTTACGGCGACTGCGGCAATTTTTTCACCTTCTCTGGACTGGTAAGCCACTCTCGTTCTAGCCCTTCTTTTTTTCCCGTTCTCCCGGCGTCTCCTTTTTTCCCGATCTCACGGCGTCGCCTGGCGGCTCGCGGCGTCGCCTGGCGGCTCGCGGCGTCGCGTGGCGGCTCGCGGCGTCGCGTGGCGGCTCGCGGCGTCGCGTGGCCGGTCGCAGTCGCGCCTTGCCAATCGCGCCATCATCTGGCCGCGAGCGGCCGCGCCTGGACGCGAGCGGCCGCTACTGGCCGCGAGCGGCCGCGCCTGGCCGCGACCGGCCGCGCCTGGCCGCGACCGGCCGCGCCTGGCCGCGACCGGCCGCGCCTGGCCGCGACTGGTGCCTGGTCGCGTGTGGCCGTGAGTGGCTGCGAACAGCGGCGAATGGCAGCTCACGGCGGTCCCTGGTAGCTCCCTCGCAAGCTCCTGAACTTCAGGGGCGCGGTCGGGCAGGCGCGGCAGGCCGTGCACGCCACACTGTCGGCATAGGATGGCTGATGGTGGCCTCACTTAGCTGTTGTTTGGCGTTGGTGATCCCGCTGGCGGCGTAGGCTGGCCACTGGCGACTGATGCTGTCCGCCAGCTGCTGATAGCATTGGGTGACCTCTGTTTGTAAACCGACAGATCATTGTTTGATGTCAACTAGTTGTTCTCAATCTTGATTGGTCGTGGGCTGTCTGTGCGTTACAGTGGCACAGCTGTCCGGGGGTCAATGCCTTGCCGTTGGGGCCAAGAATATATTTGATAATTTCTAGACTTTTTTATTTTATTGTAAATTTAATATTATTGTTTTTGCAGGTTTGGATTTAATATTATTGTAAATTTCTATAGGTCATTAGAGGTGAGACATTATCACTGCAGATTCTCGCTCTCTGACTTTTATATTATGGATATTGTAAGTTTTTCATATTTCTTCAGCAAGCATTAAGTTTTTTATTTCTTTTATTCTAATTTTGATTTTTGGTTGACAGTTTCGACGGGCACGCCATAGACGACACCATTCAAGCATTGGCCAGATTGATTCACCATCTGATAGGATGGTACCTACGCCCTCCCCTCAGGCAGGACCTTCTCGTGGGCAGTCGCCAGCAGAACCTTCTCATGGCCAGTCGCCGGCAGGACCCTCACGTGGACCATCCCCGGCAGGACCTTCATGTGGCCAGTCACCGGCAGGACCTTCATGTGGCCAGTCACCGGCAGGACCTTCATGTGGCCAGTCACCGGCAGGACCTTCATGTGGCCAGTCACCGGCAGGACCTTCACATGGCCATTCACCTTCCCCACTTGAGTCGCCGATACCTGCCAGACACTCAACCGTTGATATTGCCGACGCTCGACTGCATATAGTCCCTCTTGGAGACTCGTAAGTATTAAAATTATTATATTTTAACTATCTTAATTATTTAACGTTGTTTATTGTAATTTTATGATAGATTTGAAAATTCAGTAACTGTTGTTCGTGAGATTAATCAAATTGTGAATAACTTTTGGAAAGGAGACTCAATGTCATACTCAAGCACTCCAGCACCCACAAAAGAACTCTGGTGGTGCGAGTTTAAGGTATAGTTAATTTATTTTATATATAAAACAATTACGTTCATGTATAATCTATTGTTTTTTTCATTTCAGCGATTATTTAGTTGGGACCCTTATTTTGAGATGGAAGTTAAAAGAATTTTCAAAAAGAAATGTGGTGATCACATTCGGCACGTATTAAACCATGCCAAAAGTACTGGAAAAAAACCTCCCTTTATCACGACGGACAATTGGGTTAGGATCTGTAATTTTTGGCAAACTGATGAGTGCAAAGAAAGGAGTTTGCGGAATAAAATAAATCAAGCTTATAATTCTGGAGACTCACGTGCAATATATGCAGGAGGATCTATAAATATCGAGGAGCATTCACGTAGATTGGTAAATTTTCAACTCTACAATTAGATTTTTAATATATTTGTTGTTATTATATTATTTCTAATCGTATTATTTTTAGTCTAGGGATTTGGGAAAAGAGCCCGATTTTATAGACACTTTCGTCCGCACTTTTCAAAAAAAAGACAAGACTTGGAGTGGAGATAGAGCTAGAATAATTAAGGTTTGATTTAATCTTTAATCATAATTTTAACTTAGATTTTATTACTTATCTATTTGCTCTAATTAAGGTTTAAATTTTTCATAGGAGAGATATGATGAGCTATCATTATCTCAAAGAAGTTCAGGTGATGGTGATAATATTGAGGGATCTGAGCCGTCTGTTACTAATAATTTAGATTTATGGTTAGAGGCCAGTGGGGGAGTCAAAGGGGGAAGGATAATAGGTATGGGTTCTATGAGTAGAATCCATAATGTTCCTCGAAGATCTTTATGTTCTTCTACCTGACCCGCAGTAACAGCACAGATTCATAGCTTAACTGAAGAGGTTGACAATTTGAAAGACATAATATCTCAAAGGGATCAGCAAATTTTAGAAATTCAAAAACAAAATTCACAAAGAGATCTAGATATGGTTGAAATGCGTAAACAGCAAGCCTTTCTTTTACAACAATTTCAACAATTTAGATCGGGTTCAAGCTATATTCCTCCTGGTATTGGTGATGATGTTAATGACGATGATGATGTCGCCGATGATGTTGATGATGATGCATGAGTGTTTGTAATTAGAATTTTTGACTTCTTTTATTTTATCGCTTTTATAAATTCTTAATTTTTGTATTTTGATTAGTATTCTTATTTTTGTTTCAAACAGGGTTGGTAGGTGAAGATGATGGTGGTATTGATGTAAACATATGTAAGTCTTTACCTATTTACTTTTGTGTTGGTTTATAAGATTTTCTTTTTCTTTGTTTATCTTTTGATGTAGGTAGAAGAAGGATTTGGACTGAGAAAGATCTCCATAAGATTATCTTCAACTCTATCTTTTTCATGTTCTTGTATGATATTGGAATTTGGATACTATGACATGTTTGTTATAACTTTATTGTAGTGTTTGGTTTAGGGTGTTAGTTGTAGTTGTATATTGTTGTAGTTTGTATTGTTGGATGATGATGTGTTGTATTGTTAATTTTATGCTCTTAGTTTAGGTTGTATATGGAACAACATGTTTTAATGGTGCATGTGTTTGGGTTTATATTATTGATGTTTGAATTTATTTTGTTGTACACTAATATGTTTGTTGATTTATGATTTATATTTGTGTTATTGTGTTTAGTGGTGAATATGTTGAATCTGTTAATGTGTTTATAGTGCTGGATATGTTGAATCTGTTTGAATCTGTTTAGTGTGTTATATATGTTGAATCTGTTTGAAAAAAATTGTAATAGGAAAAAATATTGAAATTAAATAGGGCTGGATATTTTTTTTTATTTTTGGGATAAATTTTGCAACGAATTTAGATTCGTTGGAAATATCGTATTTTATCAGAATACTGCAACGAAAAATATAAATTCGTTGGAAATTTCCAACGAATCCATATTTTCGTTGGAAATTTCCAACGAAATATAAATTCGTTGGAAGTTTCCAACGAATTATAAATTCGTTGGAAGTTTCCAACGAATTATAAATTCGTTGGAAGTTTCCAACGAATTATAAATTCGTTGGAAGTTTCCAACGAATTCTAAATTCGTTGGAAATTTTCAACGACTATGATTTTTGTTGTAAATTTCCAACGAAAATATGGATTCGTTGGAAGTTTCCAACGAATTTATAATTCGTTAGAAACTTCCAACGACAATATGGATTCGTTGGAAATTTCCAACGAATTTATATTTTGTTGGTGATTTCCAACGAATATGAATTTCGTTGGAAATTTCCAACGAATATGAATTTCGTTGGAAATTTCCAACGAAAATATGGATTCGTTGGAAATTTCCAACGAATATAAATTTCGTTGGATATTTCGAACGAAAATATGGATTCGTTGGAAACTTCCAACGAAAATATGGATTCGTTGGAAATTTCCAACGAAATTGTATTATCGTTGGCAATTGCCAACGAATGTACATTTTCGTTGGTAATATTACATTTTGAAACTTTTCCAACAAATAATTATTCGTCGCAAATCTGTTTGCAACGAATACGTTTTTTAGTTGCTAATTTGCAACAAATTTAGGGTTCGTTGGAGATTTTTTCTGCTGACATTTCCAACTAATATTTATTTTCGTTGCAGTTTTCCAACGAATTTTGCAACGAATTTTAATTTTGTCACAAAGTTTCTAACGAATTTTGCAACGAATATGATTTTCGTTGCAAAATTTCCAACGAAATTTTATTTTTTCGTCGCAAAGTTTTGGGACGGCAGATTTCCAACGAATTTTTTTTGTTGCATTTTTCGTCCCAAATCCAATTTCCAACGAATTTTTTTCTAAAATTTGTTGCAAATTTTGTCCCTAAGTGACAGTTTTTTTGTAGTGCATGACCCATGGCCAAACCTTCTTTGTAGCTGCCGAGTGCGACATGAGCATCCGTGTCCGTCGGCTTGAGCCGTGTTGTGCCACTCGGCCTTTGCCTATAAAAGATTGATTTCAACCTCTTGAGAGGGATCCTGAAATAGACTTACCCTAGGGCTTCAAGGTGACTTGAGAAAACGATCAGAAGGAGATTTGACGTCGTCTAAGTTTGGAAGAGGGATCAGAAGTACCCGGAAGAGAGATCTTGTAATTAGCCTAAGTTTTTCTTCTCTATTTTTTTAATTTCTATCATGCTCCAAAGGAGTCCATGTCGGTGAAATTTCGACAGCATCTCCCCTGTACCGGTGACAATATGAAACTTTACTACACAGCCCTCAGTGCCTCTCACTCCTCGGCCAACACAGTCGGAACATATACAATAAAACAAATAAACATTCCACGCAGTTTATAATAATACAGCCTCCGACTGACGATAGAACCACATAGTTTAATAAAGTCTACTCCACTATAACGAGGAAAGCACAACCCACAACGAAAAACCATCGCAGCGGAAAACATGGGCAGAGTTCCAAAAACTCGATATAAAATACACGAGTTCAATAACTACACATCACAAGTCTGTAGTTCACAAAACAAGGAAACATAAGTCCGAAATAGAAAACCATGTCTACACGACGTAGGGACTAGCAACTGGAACCTGACGACTTCAACCTGAAAAAGAAATAAATCAACGAAGTAAGTTCAAGAATTCAGCGGGTATCAATCAGACATGCATAACAAGATATATTTATCAGTAATAATCATGCAGTACAGTCTCTTGATCTATAACAAGAAATGCGAAAACTGGACAAGGGGAGAAGCTGTACTCACCATGACCTCCTATCCGGATATAAGGGTCGTCATACCAAATATCTCATGTCTCCAGTATGCATGTCAATCATATGCAACCACCAAAATACAGCACCCAAAATGCAACAATCACAGACAATAAATGCAATCCATGCATATGATGCAAATAACATGATCACCCCTGACGCTAGTCAGCCACCTCACACGCGATGGTGAGATTGAGTGGGTAGAGCTATGACAACTATGCACTCTGCCATCACTACACCTGAGTGATCGAGTGGACAGAATGCTGTCGGAGTATACCTATCCTCCTATCCCAAACATAGTGGGGGAGCCTAAGCTCTCATCTCCCTGTGTCATAGTTAAGAGGAGGGATCTCTGCCCGCTACCACACTGCAGTCATCGCTACCCATGAGGGGACCAACGGAGCCCTAATAGAGCAAAGACTGCACACACCCTGCCTGATATACCACTAACCCATGAGTGGTTGTATGTACAGATCATGTAACTGGCGATGTGCTCAACAACAATGGAGTCGACAATCGCTCAGCATGCAATCATGCAAAAATGGTGCATGACACTAAAGCATGAAACTCCTAAAAATATCAGCCTCCTCATAATGTGTACCAAAAGGAAAACCGAGTCCATAACAATGATCTAGGTACACATGCCAGATAGTAAACCTAGGTACACATGTCAAGTAATAAACCTAGGTACACATGCCAAGTAATAACGTAACACTAGGTACACATGCCAAGTATCTCTAGTAGCTAGACCTGTATCTGGTAATGCATTGTATGTCACTACGTAAGTACATAATGCAAACATCAAGAGAACATAAGCAATAATGCAGAACATACAACAATAAGGGCATACTACGGGTATCAAGTAGTGACATACCCAGACATATATAAACATAATCATTACTGCTAAATATAACCTACTACGCATATCAAAATGACAATATCAAAAGAGATAAGTCAAAGGTACCCGCCTCAAAAAGAATGCCATATCAAATAGATCTCACGTCGAGACTCTCGTCTCGAATCAAAGTCCTACAAATCAAATGTATAATTTAGCTACTCTAATATGTATCCAGTAGCTAAATTAAATTCTTATTAAACCAAGGAACCTTAATTCATCCATTAATCTCGGTTAATTAAGTAAATCAGTTCTAACCCAAAGCTTAGATTAGATCCAACATTTTAACCTCAATCGTTTTGAAACCACATAATTAGCTATCCCTAACCATACCAGCCTCAATACGAATTGAGCTAAAATAAGAATCAGATTCTCAACAACTTACCCTACTCCAATGCCTTCCCTGTTGACTGACAAATGGAAAGAGCAGCTGTTGGTGCAGTAAGCATCCGACGATCGAACCTCAGTTTTGATAATGGCAAAGGGATTCAAAGTTAAGATTCCTTGTTATCTAACGTAGTTAAATAAGGTTTTAGGAAAGTCCTAACTGCGGTTAGGCAGGGGAAATCCTAAGGGGGGGTAACCTTAGGTCCTAGGGGGTGGTAACCCTAGGTGAAGGAAAATCCTAAGGGGGGGCAACCTTAGGTCCTAGAGGGCGGTAATCCTAGGTGGAGGAAAATCCTAAGGGGCGGCAAGCTTAGGTCCTAGGGGGCGGTAACCCTAGGTGGAGGAAAACCCTAAGGGGTGACAACCTTAGGTCCTAGGGGGTGGTAACCTTAGGTGGAGAAAAACCCTAAGGGGCAGCAACCTTAGGTCCTAGGGGGCGGTAACCCTAGGTGGAGGAAAACCCTAAGGGGCGGCAACCTTAGGTCCTAGGGGGTGGTAACCCTAGGTGGAGAAAAACCCTAGGGGGCGGTAATCCTAGGTCCTAGGGGGTGGTAACCCTAGGCGGAAAGTCCAGTCGGTCTGGAGGACCGGACTGGCATCAGGTAAATCTCCTTAGTGGAGTAGGTGAGGACACGTTCCCCGCAGAGGGAACAGTAGGCGTCGGGTCGACCTAAGGTTTCCGGTTGGAAACCCGAAGTCAGACTCGGACAGTCCGGAGACTGTCATTATCATTTCTATTATGCTTTATGTGCTAACTTTGTGCTGCAGGGTATATTTGGGATTAATGTATCTTGCAGGGACCAAAGTGCAAAGATTAACCTCGGATGAACAGTGTCCGAGGCGCCTCCATGGAGCTTGGAAGCGCCTCGGGTGCAAAACCTGAGCTGGCTGCGAAGCAAGCTTCAAGGCGCCTTGGAGAGGCTGAAGGCGCCTTGAACAAGTTGATGAAGGCGCCTTGGAGAGGTTGAAGGCGCCTTGGAGAGGTTGAAGGCGCCTTGAACAAGATAAAGTTCGACCAGGTCAGTTCTGATCCACGCGGGTGACGCGGCCAGCCTGGAGGCGCCTTGGAGGGGTTTAAGGCGCCTTGAACACCCTTTATAAGAGGGGTTCGAGCAGTAACAAAAGACAATGAAAGAAAAAGCTTCCTCGTGCTTTGTTCTGCTCAAGTATTGATTCCGAAGTGCTGCTGCAACATTCCGACGACCCGGAGCTCAGATTTTTCTACCACTGTTGTCGGTATAACTTTAATTACAGTTACATTTGTAATTAGTTTGTAATAATTATACGAGCTTATAGTTGTTTCCCACGGAAAGCGATCAAGGATCGTGGGCCTACGAGTAGGAGTCGCCTTAGGCTCCGAACAAAGTAAATCCTCTATGTTTGTGTTTCTTTATTTTATTCTGCTGCGTTTTAATTACTCCGATAGTTTTGCGATTCCGATAATCGAACGAATTAGCCACGAGCGCTATTCACCCCCCCCCCTCTAACGCGTCTCGATCCAACAATTGGTATCAGAGCGGGGTCGTTTTGAACTGGTGCAACCACCATTCAAGCATTTTTTTCGTGGCTTTGTCGTCTGTTTAGGCTAAAAATAAAACCTTACGCCTTTCGTTTTTTCATTTTTCCCTCCAAAACTGCTTTTGAAAAATTAATTTTCATCTTTTCACCATTGGTTGGAATTAGCGAAATATTGCGTTTTCAAAAATTTATGGTAATATTTTTTTAATAATATTTTTTTTTTTCAAAATTCCTGAATTACTATCTTTATTTCTCTCCCGCACTACTAATCCAAGACTAAGTCTTAGAACAAGTTTTATTGTATTTATTTTACGAGATTCCTTCTAATGGCCTACGAAGATGGGTACAACTCCACATGCCTACCACTGTTGTCTGACGAGAACTTCAGATACTGGAAAGACCAGGTGGAGCATCAATTAAAGATCGAAGCATAAATATGGACCATAGTCCATATTGGATTCACTCTCCCCACCAAAGAAGGTGTACTCATCACCTGTGACAAGTGGGATGCACAAACAATAAGGGCATTCGAGGCAAATGCAAAAGCAACTTACATTCTCCTGTGCGGACTAACAAATTCAGATCTTGATCGAGTTGGAAAGTTCAACAATGCTAAGGAGCTTTGGGAGAAAGTGCTCAAGCTTTATGAGATCCCTTCAGAGTTAGAAGATCGAATAGAACCTGAGTCCGAATTTGAAATTGAATCCTCAGAGTCAACTTTCGAACCAGACTCAGAAGAATCAGAGCAAACCGATATCAGAGCACTGATGGCCAAAGACGAGATATCTGAATCTGAGTCAGAATTTGAAATGGCAACAATCAAGGGGGAGGATCCTATCACGGATCTAAAAGGTAAAATTGTAAATTCAAATTGTAAATCTCTCATAATCTGTTTTAAGTGTAGGGAGAGAGGGCACTATAAAAACGAATGCCCCACTCATAAGACTCGACCGGCACAATCGGAGGAGAAGGAGAAAATGATCAGGAGAGGGAAGAAATACATCAAATGCTCCAAATGCAAACTAATGGGTTACTGCAAAAGACAATGCCCAGAAAGAAGACCCAAGAATCCAAAGGGAGAAATCAAGGTTAGTACATTTACATTATATAAAAATCTAGTTTTTGCAGCACATGATCGCACTAGCTTAACTAATCCTGCTTGCTCTAGTATAGATTTCTCTTCAAAATTAGATATGCATGCTAATAATGTAATGAACAAAATTAATTCAAATAAAAATAAGAAATTAACTCTTAGAAAAGTAGAAATACAAAGATAATATTTTAAAAGATAAAATTGATAAATTAGAGAAGATTGTTAATAATTTAGTTAAATCATGAAATCTAGACTTGGGTTATAAATCTAAAGTAAAACTTAAACAGTACAAACCAAGTTATAATCAAGTACCTTTTATTTACTTAACTTAATAAAACATAAATCAATAACATAGGAGGAGGCTCCAGAATAGCTGGCACCTCCGAAATTAATCCACCCGATAAGGGTAAACAAGAGTAGATTACCCGGCAGGGTAATTAAGGTTAGATTAAAATGGGTTAGGTTTAACTTGACCAACGGTACTGGTGAAGTTTTTGGATGATAGTACGTTAGGGAAGCTTGGGCATCGCATGTCTTAGAAAGATATGGCTTCGACCTGGTGCATTTGGCGAAGTGGAACTGACCGAAGCTACCCTTAAATGGATCCTAACTAGTTAGACCAAAGTTTAGTATTAAATTCAATGGGTAGGACTATTTGGAAAACCTCGAAGGCATGGTTACTTTAATGAGTTCCTTGTGACTCACCATAGCCCAGAAGTTTATCCAAAGAATGCTTACTTGTTGAACCGAAAGTTAAACTTGAATCTAACACAAAGTTAAACCAAACCCTTAAATTGAACCTCAATTCATCTCACAAAAATTATAGGATTCCCTGATTGAAAATTTAGATGGGTGAGTTGACTAAGGAATTTAAAAATTCAAATTGATAGTTATTTAAAAAAAAATTAAAACTTAATTTCAAAATTCTTTTAAAATTTATTTGAAAAATCTTTTCAAAATCATTTCAAAATCTTTAAAACTTAATTTCAAAATT
This sequence comes from Zingiber officinale, assembly GCF_018446385.1. NCBI lineage: Eukaryota > Viridiplantae > Streptophyta > Magnoliopsida > Zingiberales > Zingiberaceae > Zingiber > Zingiber officinale. The sequence goes on along the minus strand of NC_055987.1, from coordinate 167,627,644 downwards.
CTTTTAAAATTTATTTGAAAAAGCTTTTCAAAATCATTTCAAAACCTTTAAAACTTAATTTCAAAATTCTTTTAAATTTATTTGAAAAATCTTTTCAAAATCTTTAAAACTTAATTTCAAAATTCTTTTAAATTTATTTGAAAAATCTTTTCAAAATCATTTCAAAATCTTTAAAACTTAATTTCAAAATTCTTTTAAAATTTATATGAAAAAGCTTTTCAAAATCATTTCAAAACCTTTAAAACTTAATTTCAAAATTCCTTTAAATTTATTTGAAAAATCTTTTCAAAATCATTTCAAAATCTTTAAAACTTAATTTCAAAATTCTTTTAAATTTATTTGAAAAATCTTTTCAAAATCTTTAAAACTTAATTTCAAAATTCTTTTAAATTTATTTGAAAAATCATTTCAAAACCTTTAAAACTTAATTTCAAAATTCTTTTAAATTTATTTGAAAAATCATTTCAAAATCTTTAAAACTTAATTTCAAAATTCTTTTAAATTTATTTGAAAAATCTTTTCAAAATCTTTAAAACTTAATTTCAAAATTCTTTTAAAATTTATTTGAAAAATCTTTTCAAAATCTTTAAAACTTAATTTCAAAATTTTTTTAAAAATTTTTTGAAAAATCTTTTCAAAATTATTTCAAAAATCTTTTAAAACTTAATTTCAAAATTCTTTTAAAATTTATTTGAAAAATCTTTTCAAAATCATTTCAAAATATTTAAAACTTAATTTCAAAATTCTTTTAAATTTATTTGAAAAATCTTTTCAAAATCATTTCAAAATATTTAAAAATTAATTTCAAAATTCTTTTAAAATTTATTTCAAAAATCTTTTCAAAATCATTTCAAAATATTTAAAACTTAATTTCAAAATTCTTTTAAAATTTATTTGAAAAATTTATTTCAAAACCATTTCAAAATCTTTAAAACTTAATTTCAAAATTCTTTTAAAATTTATTTTTAAAATCATTTCAAAATCTTTAAAACTTAATTTCAAAATTCTTTTAAAAATTATTTGAAAAATCTTTTCAAAATCATTTCAAAATCTTTTAAAACTTAATTTCAAAATTCTTTTAAAAATTATTTGAAAAATCTTTTCAAAATCATTTTAAAAATCTTTTAAAACCTAATTTCAAAAGTTATTTGTAAAATCATTTGAAAAATGATCATTTCAAAATCTTTTGAAAAATCCCTTGAAAAATTAATTTCAAAATTATTTCAAAACTACTTAAAAAATTATTTAAAAAATCATTTGAAATATCCTCTGAAAAATTAATTTCAAAACCCTTTTCAGACGTTATTAAATTCTTTGAAATTCTAAACTCAATTAATTTTTAAATCTTCAAAATAATGGTCACTTATTTGGAATTCTAACTGATATTTTCAATGTTGTAAATTAAAGTAAACTCCATCTCACAATCACTCATATGCTAAACATGCTTGTTAATCTAGAATGAGTGAGATGGAAAATTAGGAAAATAATTTTTTTAACCTCTCATGCTTGAACTCCTGAACTCAAAAATTTATTAAGGTATTAATTAAGGGAGAGTGATTTTGAGTCGGTTTTAAAATTAGTTTTTCTTTAAAAATTTTGACTTGACCTCAAAATTAAAAACTATTTTTGGCATATCTTCGAAAATTCAAGCTATTTTTAACTTAGCTTTAAAATTAAAATTATTTATGACCTGACTTTTAAATTATAACTCCTCTATAAGCTAAATGTTTTCAAATCTAAGTACTTAATTAAGTTCTCTCTAACTAAACCTAGTTAAATTATTTTCTAAACTTAGCTACTTGGCAAGATATTTTCTCAATGCAATCATTTTTAAGCTGAAAACATAGCTAAGTATTTTCAAATTTAGCTAAATATTTTTTTTTCAAAAACATTTAGCTAAGTACTTTTTAAAGTATTTTAAAAAAAAATTAGCTAAGTGTCTCTCAAAGTAATTGTTTTCAAATGCTAAGTTCTGTTGAAAATGCTAAGTATTTTCCAAAGCATTTGTAACGACCCAATTTTCCCTATTTCAAGTTCTAAAAGTCCATAAAAATATTTGGAAATACTTTTAAAATATTCTAGAGATTTTTAGAAATTCTTAGAGTATTTTTATACAATTTTTGGAGTTCATTTGGTATTTTTACTAAGAGGAAGAAGTTTAAAAAATAAATAAATAAATATATTGAAGCTAGGTCTCGAACCCGAACCCGTGACCTCGGGTCAGACAAGACCCAACCGGACGCAGCTCGACCAGCTGAGCCAGCGAGTTTTTGTTAATTATATATGGAGCAATATGTATACAAGTAGTAGTTAGGAATAAGAATAAATAGGAAGGAAAATAGTGGCAGCACCAACCGGTCTACGAAAGCTTTGTTAATTACATAGGAGGTGGAATATATTTAAGCTATAGTTAGAGCGTTTTGAATAAAAGGGGAATAAAAGTGCGCGGCTGGGATTCGAACCCATGAGCTGGGCTTTAAGCAAAACCAACCCAAACCAGCTGAGCTACAAGATTCTTATTAACCATATAAGGGAAGAATTGAGTTATAGCATAGTTTTGGATTTAACCCTAATATATTAAAGGGAATTAGGTTTTGATTTTTCCAAAAACTAAACATTTTCTCCCGAATCTCCTCTCCTCTCACGCGCGGCGCGGCGATTTGCTCCTGCTCGGGCGACGGTGAGGAAAAGTCTGGGTTTCAATTTCCGGCGCCGGCGAAGCTTCCTCCCGGCTAGTTTTCATCCGCGGGTGGTTGTCTCGACAGAGGAGAACTTGGGAGCACGAAGGGATCGTCGGGAAAAGTAGCTACCCGAACCCTAGAAGCTTCCGTTCCTTCTTTCCGATTGTAAGTGCAAGAAACCCTAGGTGAGTTGCTTCTCACCTGCAGTAGGAGTAGTTCCGATTCGTTTGATGTTTTCTTGTTTGTTCGAGTTTTACTGGGAAGCATGATCAGGGATTTTGTTTTCTGCCGAGAGGGTTAAGGAAGATGAAGAGGTTTTGTTTGGATTAGATTTTTGGATTTAGCTTATTCCTGATTTCGAGTTAACCTGTGAAGTTTGATGGTTAAGGTTTGCTGCCGTGTACTTTAAAAAGCTTGACAAAATCCTTCTGTGAAGCTTAATCTGTGAAGAGTCCTTCTGTTAGACTTAACAAAAGCTTAATACAAAATTATTGATCTCTAATCTATAAAGAACCATTTGTATTTGCCATGTGGTGTAGTTTTCTGTGGTTTCGGGTTGCTTGTAGTAGTTGCTGCTATGATCATTAAATCCGAATTTGCTAGGTTGATTATGGGATCATTTTATTGTTGAGTAAATCAGATTTGGGTTTGTGCCATGCAATGGGTGTAGATCACCCTTATTTGGGAGTGCTGTTGGTTTTCTTTTAATGGCTTGGTTTCCTTGCTTAAGTTTTGAACAACATTAGGATAGTTTGGAATTAAAAGAGTAGTTTAAGGAATTATTTTGCATTGAATTATGTTTTGGTTCCTTATATGTTCTAATGTTCATGCATCAATTTTTGATAGCAGCAGCATTCTTTTTAGTAGATAACAATATTAAAGCCTTAATCAGAGTTTAAAGAGGTTGATGAGACGGTGATACTGTGCTCAGAATGCTTATGTTTCTTTTACAAGTTTTATCAGTTTTGGGTTGGTTTTAATAAGCAATGAACATAAGATAGCTTGATTAAATTTTGAGCATGTAGTTAGTTTTCTTTATTGCTGTTAGATTTAAGTTTGAACAACCCTTATAGTTAGTATTTCAGATTTAGATTTCCTGATTTAGATTTCCTTGTTATGCTGCCATGAACCTCAATTTTAGGTTTTTCCTATGCTGTTTAGATTATTTCCTTGCTGTTTAGTTTTCGTTTGCTGTTAGTAAAGCATGAGAAATTTTCCATTTGCTAATAATTAAGCATGATCAATTCCCTTTGCCATTAGATGTGCACGGTGATACTTTCTAGTCTCTTTTTCTATTTGAATATCTTGAGCATGCAATTATTAGTTTCTTTGCTATTACATAAGCATGAGTTTCTATCTTTAAGAACTATAAGCAAGAAAGACTAAGGTTTAGACTTGATTTCAATTCCAGAAGATTGAATATCAAAAGCGCACACAAGGTGTTTGCTTAAATGCCAAGTAAGGGCAAGTATAAAGAAGTTATAGTTAAAAAGAAAGTATTTTACTTTTAAAGGGCATGTACCGGACACAAGGTCCAAGGGATGGGCTCCAAGATGCCCCTAGGCACAAGGCCTAGAAGTTCCTTAGTAGTTTCGGGATTAGCTACCTCGACTCTTATTAAGGATGCGCGCAAAAAGTTGGTACAATGCCGGGCCCAAAAGAAGTTTATTATTATTTTGAAGTACTAAAGTATAAGTTTTGAAACAAATGAAACAAGCTTCAAATATGTTTAGAATTAGAAAGTTTAATTTCTTGTTATTTGAAGCATGCAGTAGTAGTTTTATTTGTTTCTTGCTATTAAATTATTCAGCATGTTTAGTTTTATTTGCTTTCAGCATGCTGTTATAGTTTTATTCTTATGAGCATGTTTAGCTTTACATGTTTAGTAGTTTTACATGTTTAGTAGCTTTACATGTTTAGTATGCTTCTTTTATTGGTTTATGAGCATGATGAGCTACACATGTTTAGTATTTCAGTTAGCATGATTCCTTTGCTATATATGAGCATGAGTAGTTTTATATGTTAGCATTCAGTTTTAGCATGTTTTTATTTATATACATGCATATCGAGTTTTTGTGAGTAGATAGCGCTCACTAAGCTTTATGCTTATAGACTGCATTTCCTCCTACTGCAGATAAAGGGAAAGAAAAGATACAGTGAAGGAAGGCGACAAGGAGATGCAAGAGGAGTGTGTGATGTGTGGACTATGGAGGTCCTTGGGACTTAGCTAAAGAACTCATTTAGTTTAAGAATTTGTTTAGTTTAATTTCTTATTAAGTTGATAAGAGAATTATGTAGTAAGAGGTTATGTTTTCGGTTTTACATTATCTGCGTGGTTGTGGTTAGTTTTCATTCCTTATTAAACTGCGTGGTTGATTGGAATATATTTCCAGCCGCCTGTGGCTGAGTATATTATGCTTGTATTATGGAAAATGGTCACCAGTACAGGGGAGATTCTGTCGAAATTTTTCGGTAGGGTTTTCCATGTGATTTTTAATAAACCGGTTAAGTAGAGTAGTAGATAAGTAATGATCACTCTTAGAGAGTAGTAGTAGTAGTAAGAAGGGTGGGTTGTTATAGCATTCTCAAAATTTCATCAAAACAATTTTTTTTGAAAAACTAAATCTTTTTGAAATCACAAAAATTTGCTAGGTTACTGTTTAAAAAACAAAATAACTTTATCTCAGCTAAAAGTATCTCTCAAACTAAAGGAAGAATTTTGCTTTCAAAATTATGACTTCACCTAGCTAAAAGTCTTACAAGAAAAACTAAGTGTTTATCAAAAGTATGCTTAACCCTCTATTTTTCTCTTTGAAAGATAAGATTGAAAATTATCTTTGAAAGTTAAGCTAAGGCCTAGATTTTCTTCACTCTCTTGGGTATTTTTGATATATGGCAAAGGGGGAGAGTAGGAAGAAATTCAAAGAAAATTAAAACGAAAGAAAATTAAAACGAAAATTTTGTTGTGAATGTGCCTATGCTTTATTTATGCCTGTGCTTATTTATGCATATCTTTATTGCATTTATACTTAACTTTGAATTTCGGTTGTCATAATTAAAAAGGGGGAGATTGTTGGTGCAGTAAGCATCCGACGATCGAACCTCAGTTTTGATAATGGCAAAGGGATTCAAAGTTAAGATTCCTTGATATCTAACGTGGTTAAATAAGATTTTAGGAAAGTCCTAATTGCGGTTAGGCAGGGGAAAATCCTAAGGAGGGGGGGGTAACCTTAGGTTCTAGGGAGTGGTAACCCTAGGTGAAGGAAAATCCTAAGGGGGGCAACCTTAGGTCCTAGGGGGCGATAACTCTAGATGGAGGAAAATCCTAAGGGGCGGTAACCTTAACCCTAGGTCCTAGGGGGTGGTAACCCTAGGCGGAAAGTCCAGTCGGTCTGGAGGACCGGACTGGCATCAGGTAAATCTCCTGAGTGGAGTAGGTGAGGACGCGTTCCCCGCAGAGGGAACAGTAGGCGTCAGGTCGACCTAGGGTTTCCGGTTGGAAACCCGAACTCAGACTCGGACAGTCCGGAGACTGTCATTATCATTTCTATTATGCTTTATGTGCTAACTTTGTGCTGCAAGGTATATTTGAGATTAATGTATCTTGCAGGGACCAAAGTGCAAAGATTAACCTCGGATGAACAGTGTCCGAGGCGCCTCCATGGAGCTTGGAAGCGCCTCGGGTGCAAAACCTGAGCTAGCTGCGAAGCAAGCTTCAAGGCGCCTTGGAGAGACTGAAGGCGCCTTGAACAAGTTGATGAAGGCGCCTTGGAGAGGTTGAAGGCGCCTTGAACAAGATAAAGTTCGACCAGGTCAGTTCTGATCCACGCGGGTGACGCGGCCAGCCTGGAGGCGCCTTGGAGGGGTTTAAGGCGCCTTGAACACCCTTTATAAGAGGGGTTCGAGTAGTAACAAAAGACAATGAAAGAAAAAGCTTCCTCGTGCTTTGTTCTGCTCAAGTATTGATTCCGAAGTGCTGCTGCAACATTTCGACGACCCGGAGCTCGGATTTTTCTACCACTGTTGTCGGTATAACTTTAATTACAGTTACATTTGTAATTAGTTTGTAATAATTATACGAGCTTATAGTTGTTGCCCACGGAAAGCGATCAAGGATCGCAGGCCTTTGAGTAGGAGTCGCCTTAGGCTCCGAACGAAGTAAATCCTCTGTGTTTTAATTACTCCGATAGTTTTGCGATTCCGATAATCGAACGAATTAGCCACAAGCGCTATTCACCCCCCCCCCCCTCTAGCGCGTCTCGATCCAACAACAGCTACTGGAATTTGTTGCTGGAGCTAGGAGAAGTCGCTGATAGTAAACGGTGATTGTATCTACAGTGGTCAACTAACAAATTAAACACAACATCTCTATACATAAAATGCAACTCCAATCCCTACCAAAACTAATATCAACCATGTCTTACCTAAATCGGTGCCAATCATTTCCTCTCTGCCGGAGACTTCACAGAAAGTGATTAAAGAGGTGGGTGAAGAAGGACCCGACTATGGAATCTAAGGCACGAGAGAGGATCGACAGCTCTACCTCGACTGGTGCTGTCTCTGATCTGGCCTTCGACAAGGAGGCGACATCGACACAGGGAGAAACACTAGGGTTTGGATCTGTGCTCCTGGCCGAAAACCAACCCATGCAGAGGTGGCACCTCAGATCGAGAAGAAGAGAACTCGGTCGGTGGTGGATCAGGAGCTAGGGCACAGAAGAGTGAAGGATTTGGGTGCTCAACTTCTGGCGAGAGGAGATCGGGTGGCGCTCTATGGCTGGCGACCAATGTCGAGCCGTGGCGAACGGGAGCGACACGAGAGGATGCTCGGTGTTAGGGTTCAACGGAGATCGGGAGGGAAGAGGGCAGGGGGTCGGCGCCGTGAGAGAGAAGACGGGGCAAGGGAGAGGGCTCGAGGCTTTGTACTCGTGGGAGACGAGGCGTCGCGAGGTGGCACCATCGGTTAGGGAAGACGAAGAGGTGGTCGACGTCGGGTTGGGGCGGCGGTGACTCGGCGTCGCGTGAGAGGGGAGAAGAGAGAAGAGGGGAAATCGGACGGTGACGAATAAAAAAAAAGAAAAGATAATATTTAAGAAAATTAAACATTTCCTCATCAAATAGGATAACTTAAACAGGTTTTTCCCAGTATTAAATTCTCAAAAAAATCCTAAAAATTATATTAAGGTTATTCGTCTATTAAATCTTATTATTGTGTTACGGTATTTTACAATTTCTAAACATGTACTTGATTTATTGCCGCCTAAATATGATTTCTGATTGTAACTCCATATCTATGAAGTCCGGCAAATTGAACGAGCAAGTTGGGCTCATTGGACCAGGTATAGGTTGGATTGTCTAGGTAGGTCAATCGCTTAGTCAAGTTAATTGGTGTAGGTGCATTAGCTAAATTGAGTGAGTAAGATGATCTAAATGGTCAATCTTTTAGGGTCATATTAAAGCGGTTAATCTAGTGGGGTTAGTTTAGGGCCATATTAAAGTAGTCAATCTAGTGGGGTTAAGTAGGGAAGTTAGTCAGGTTTGGTGAACTAGACTCTTTAGTGAGCTAAGCACATCAAGATATCTAAATAAGATATATATATATAACCAAATAACATCGAATCTGAGATAACTGATTCGGTCCTATAAAAATTTTCACCGATTATTAGGATAAATCAAAAAGTGCTCATGGTGGACGGCCTAGAAGTCAAGCATCTCATGATTGTGCATCTCATTTGGAGAAAAAATCCCTACAAATATATCGTAGCTGAGGATCGAACTATAGATATTTGAGTGATAACTTGACGCCCCTCCACTGTACCGTAATTCTAGGGGTAAAAATAATATTGAATCAGATAATGTAAGAAGAATAGGGAGAGAACAAGCAATAATATGAGAGTAGTAAAATCTATTGTTCATTTATATTTGTCCTAAGGACAATACAATATATAATGTTCAAAAAGTATTTGGTCAATTAACCAATTAATAAATAATTGAATTATTCTAAGAATAATTCTGAGAATTATTCTAATAATTATAATATAATTATTAGAATAATCCAAATATTAATTTGATTTGATTTGGTGATTTGATCCGGCAAATTCTGGTAATTTTCTTTTATCTCTTTTACCCCCCCCCTCCCGACAAACTTAATGAGAGATCTTTGACATTGAGTTTGCTTGCTAACTTGTTGAAATGTTATCTGGATAATGCCTTAGTAAAGATATCAGCAATTTGATCTTCAGCAGAAATATAAGAGACGGATAACTGCTGAGTTATCACACGTTCACGAATAAAATGAAAATCAATTTTCACATGTTTTGTACGAGCATGAAAGATTGGATTTACTGTGAGAATGTTGCTCCAATATTGTCGCACCAAATTTTTGGTACAATATTTGATGCAAGATGAAGTTCAGAGAGAAGTGATTGAAGCCAAATAATTTCTGACGTTGTATTTGCTGCTTTATATTTTGCCTCAGTGCTTGAACGAGATATTTAGGTTGCTTTTTTGAATTCCATGAGATAAGATTTCGTCCAAGAAATATTGCATATTCACTAGTAGAACGTTTATCTTCAGGAGAACTTGCCCAATCCGCATCACTATATGCATGTAAATCTCGAGACGATTAGCGATATAAAAGAAGACCATGTACAATAGTACCTTTGAGATAGCGAAGCATTCTTTTTACATTATCCCAATTTTATTCAGTTGGAGCATGCATGAATTGACAAGCACGATTTACCATAAAAGTAATATCAGGGTGTGTGATAGTGACATATTGTAAGGCTCCAACAATACTTCGATAAATCTATGGATCAAACATAGCAGGAGAGGATGAAGTTAGAGAGTTGTTTATAACAATTGGTGTGGAGACCAGACGTGCTCCATCCATTGTGGCTCTTTGAAGAAGTTCAATAATGTATTTGCTCTAAGAGAGAAGATAGCTTTCCTCATGTGGAATAAGCTCAATACCAAGAAAAAAACGAGCAATACCCAAATCTCGAGTAGGAATTCTTATTTGAGAAAACATAATAAAGTTGGGATACCCTTGTGATCATTGTCGGTTATCAGAATATCGTCCACATAAATAAGAAAAAATATCATAGATCCATCATTATATTTGTGAAATAGAGACGAGTCAGTCTTTGATTCAAAAAATCCTTGAGCTTGTAACCAATTAGATAGTCGATGAAATCATGCACGAGGAGCTTATCGAAGACCATATAAGGATTTCTTAAGTTGTCAAACATGAGATGGAAATTGTGAATGAATGAACCCAGATGGTTGCTCCATAAATATAGTTTCCTCAAGATGACTGATCCGGAAGTAAGAAGGGGGGACCCCGTTTGGCAGAGTCAACGCCGCTAGGAGGTCCAAAGGCAATTGGCCAACCATAAGCTTGGCCGAGCGGATAATGAGGACGACGACGGCTGAGGCTTCCGAGCGGAAGCAATACACCCCGCCGGAGACGGGGTTCCGACGCTCATGATGAACAGTAGGTAGCGCCGAGCGGATGGTCGGCTCGGCCGAAGGAATAAAACAATACTGCGAAGTCTAGAGCACATGATTGAGAACCTCCCGAGCGGATCATCACATCCGACCGGCCGGACGCAAGGACACCGCCGACCGGCCGGACACTCGACGGGGAGTAAGAAAAGGCAGGGATAGAAACATCTTCTGATAGCAGATGATACGCAGAATCTTAGGAAGTAAGCTCACTGTCCCATCAAAGACGTGCTCATACTGTAGCAGTAAGGAGTCAGGCAAGTTTCTCTGACAAGCCCATACCGGGTATGGGCTGAGGACACGTGTGTGTGCCTCGGTATATGTGCATCAGCCTCCTCAGAGGTCTATATAAAGCCTTCACTTCTTCAATCGGAGGTACACGCGAGTCTTCATTCTAGAGCCACCTTCTTCATTTATTTCTCGCCTGACTTGAGCGTCGAAGGGCCGTCGCCGGGACACCCCTCCTGGCTCGGTTTTGTTGCAGTTTCACCGGAGCACTCGAGGATCCAGCAGGGAGCGCCGCATCCCCAGCGTTCGTTGACCCTTGGTTCGAACAGGATCAAATTGGCGCCGTCTGTGGGAACGCTCCTGCATTCGAACAAGAACAATGGACGAGGCTGGACGACAACACACGGTGGCGCTTTCAACAGAAGAACTCGATGCTCTGGTTGAGATGAGGGCCGCCAAACTTATGGAGCAAAGACAAAAAGCATCAGCCGAGCGGCCGGAGCAACAAGCAACATCTGCGTCTGGTGGCCGAGCGGAAGCACCTCAAGCCACCGTCGCATTCCATCGGGCCTTATTCCGCACCCCTGAAGCCGTACCAGCCCGAAGAGATAGAGGATTTTCTTCAGATGAAATGCCAAGGCGGGATGACAGGAAGGGGAAAGCTCCCCGAGCGGACTCATCTCCCGAGCGGATCAATCGCCAATTCTCGGAGGCTATTCTACGAGACCCTCTACCCAAGCACTACGTGCCTCCGACGATCGGCGAGTACAACGGAACAACGGACCCGGATGATCATCTGGGTAAGTTTGATAACACAGCTATACTCCATCAATATACAGATGGAGTAAAGTGCCGCGTCTTCCTTACAACTCTCTCGGGATCGGCTCAACGGTGGTTTCGGAGGCTGCCGGACGGATCCATCACTAGTTTCAAGGACTTCCGAACGGCCTTCCTCCACCACTTCGCTAGCAGTCGGCGTTATCAGAAGACAAGTGTCAGCTTGTTTGCCATCAAGCAAAAGTCGAGAGAATCGCTTCGAGCCTACATCCAACGATTTAACCAAGTGGCGATGGATATCCCAACGGCCACATCGGAGACGATGATGAATGCCTTCACGCAGGGCCTTGTGGATGGGGACTTCTTCCGGTCGCTCATCCGAAAGCCGCCCCGAGATTATGATCATATGCTACATCGGGCCAACGAATACATAAACGTGGAAGAAGCACAAGCCGCCCGGAAAAAGGAAACTCCTACCGAGCGGGCACCTATTCATGCCGAGCGGAAACAGCACGCCGCTCAGCAGCCACCTAGAGGACCGAGAGCTGAAGCAATCCGATCCCCCCTATGTTCTGCTCCTTCCACCAGACGAATACGCACAACACGAAGGATTGTCGAAGTCTTCCCTTCGTGGCCAATCCCGTTCCCAGGAATGCCGAACGACGGTCACCTCCCACCGACAGGAGACGGACTCATGAAGCTGACCGGACCCGCACCGAGAGGAGACATCAATAGACACCCGATCGGCACCGATCTCCGAGACAAGATAATCACCGGGCGTCCAGAGAACGGTCCCGACCGTCCACTCGGGAAGAGGAAAACAGAAGTAATACTGCCCGGGGCGAGATCAACGTTATTGCAGGCGGGCAGACCGGAGGAGACTCCAACCGAGCCAGAAAGGCGGGCCGGCTGTAGCCAAGAGCGGGCAAGTGGACCGGAAATCACTTTCGGGCCCGGAGACTTGGAAGGAGTTGAAGTGCCCCACGACGACGCTCTGCTCATTAAAGCGGTAATAGCAAATTACACTATTCACCGCATATTTGTTGACACAGGGAGCTCGGTCAACATCATATTCAAGAAGGCGTTCGATCAGCTGCAAATTGATCGAGCTGAGCTGCAGCCCATGACGACCCCCCTCTACGGGTTTACGGGCAATGAAGTTCAGCTGGTCGGACAGATCCGGTTGGCTACCTCGCTGGGAGAGGAGCCGCTCAGGAGGACCCGGACAATAAATTTCGTGGTGGTTGACTCTCCCTCGTCCTACAACGTCATTTTGGGACGACCGGCGCTCGGCGAATTCCGAGCGGTCGTCTCAACCTTCCACCAGAAGATGAAGTTTCCCGTCGAAGACAAAGTGGGAGAAGTACGGGGAGATCAGTTAGCAGCTCGGCGATGCTATATCGAGATGGTCCGAGCAGAATCCAACTCTGCTCGGAAGGCACCCCGAATCGAGGTAAATGCCATCACTGAAAAGTCGTCCTCTTTAATTTATGAAGAAAAAGAGGAAGTACGGATTCACCCGACCCGATCGGAGGCTACAACTTTTATCGCCTCTGATCTGGAGGAGGAGCAGAAGAAGGAACTGATCCAATGCCTCCAACGAAATCATGATGTCTTCGTCTGGTCGACACATGAGTTGCCCGGAATTTCGTCGAGCCTGGCGCAGCATGAATTGCATGTCCGACCGGACGCTCGGCCAGTGAAGCAGAGAAAAAGGGATTTCAGTGCCGAGCAGAATGCCATCATCCGGGCGGAAGTAGAGAAACTTCTGGAGGCCGGCCACATACGAGAAGTGCAGTTCCCGAGCTGGCTGGCTAACGTAGTATTAGTCTCCAAGCCGGGCGGCAAGTGGAGAGTCTGCATCGACTTTCGGGACTTAAACAAAGCATGCCCCAAGGACTTCTATCCTCTGCCCCGGATAGATCAGCTGGTGGACTCTACGGCCGGCTGCGAATTAATTTGCATGCTTGACGCCTATCAAGGATATCATCAAGTGCCGCTCGCCCGGGAAGATCAAGAAAAAGTAAGCTTCGTAACGGCCGACGGCACATATTGCTATAATGTGATGCCGTTCGGATTGAAGAATGCCGGGGCCACCTATCAACGCTTGATGAACAAGGTGTTCAAGGAGCAGATCGGGCGTAATCTGGAAGTCTATGTGGACGACATTCTTATCAAATCCGTCCGAGCGGCCGATCTCTTCAAGGACGTGGAAGAAACCTTCCGAACGCTGCGCAAATATGGGGTCAAGCTAAATCCCCAGAAGTGCCTGTTCGGAGCAAAAGGGGGGCGTTTCTTGGGATATATAGTGACCGAGCGAGGAATCGAAGCCAATCCCAACAAGGTAAAAGCTCTGCAAGACATGCCGCCTCCAAGAAACACAAGGGAAGTGCAGCGGTTGACCGGCCGGATAACTGCTTTGTCCAGATTCATCTCCAAAACCGCCGACCGGAGCCTACCATTCTTCAAGATCCTGCGCAAGGCTACTAAGTTCCAGTGGGATGAAGAATGTAACCGAGCATTCGAAGAATTGAAGACATATCTTAATTCCCTGCCTATACTTGCCAAGCCGATCGGGGGTGAGTCACTTTGTATTTATCTATCGTCAACTGAGCATGCTGTAGGCTCAGCACTTGTAAGGGTGAACGGCGAAGAGCAGCCGGTGTATTTTCTGAGCCATATCTTAAAAGATGCTGAATCTCGTTACACCGGGCTCGAGAAGTTGGCTTTTGCTTTAGTTCTAGCCGCTCGGCGCCTTCGACCTTATTTCTTGGCTCACACCATCATTGTCCGGACGAACAGTCCACTCGGAAGAGTACTGTTGAATCCAGAGCGTCCGGACGGCTCATCAAGTGGACGACAGAATTAAGTGAATTTGACATCCAATATCAACCCCGCTCGGCGATCAAAGCCCAATCCTTGGCTGATTTTGTGACCGAAGTGCAAAGGCCAGAGCCGGAAGCTATGTGGAGAATATATGTGGATGGGTCCTCCACTCGGCTCGGAAGTGGGATTGGAATATTGCTGCTCTCACCTCAAGAAGAGAAGATGCACTTATCCGTCCGGCTGGATTACAAAGCTACCAACAACGAAGCAGAGTATGAGGCCCTCATAGCCGGATTGCAGGCGGCCCAGCATGTGGGTGTCGTTCGGGTGACTCTCTATTCGGATTCACAGTTGGCCGCTCAACAACTTTTTGGCACCTTTGAAATCAACAGTGTTCGGCTTAAACTCTACGTTGAGGCCTTTGAAAAACTCAAAGCTACTTTCCGAGAGGTTCTTATACAGAAGATCCCCCGAACGGAGAACCAGGCAGCAGACGAGTTAGCCAAACTCGCGAGTTCAATAACACCAGTTGCCATTCAGCAACCAATTGAAAAAGTACTGCTGGTGGCGCACGTCGATCGGATGCAAGGCCTCACGTTTCCAAGCGACTGGAGGACACCTATTATAGAATTTCTCCGTTCGGGCACCACACCCTCCGATGAATATGCAGCCCGGCTCCTCAGAAGAAGAGCCGGTCGGTTTACACTCATCGGAGATCAGCTTTACAAGAAAGCTTTCTCGCGCCCGTTGCTGAAATGTGTAAGCTCGGAAGACTCAGCTTACATCCTCCAGGAAGTACATCAAGGATCATGCGGGGGTCATCCGGGCGGACGCTCATTGGTCAAGAAGACCCTCTTGGCCGGATACTTTTGGCCAACTTTACAAATAGATGCCGCTCGGAGAGTATCTACCTGCCTTTCATGCCAGAAGTATCACAACTTCTCCCACCGACCGGCCGAAGAAATGAAGGCGTCAAGCGTTTCATGCCCGTTCGACCAATGGGGAATGGATATTGTCGGTCCATTTCCGATGGCGGCCGGGCAGAGGAAATTGTTACTAGTGGCGGTAGACTATTTCTCCAAGTGGGTGGAGGCCGAGCCGCTAGCAAAGATCACTGAACAAATGGTTAAAAAATTCATCTGGCAACACATCATTTGTCGGTTCGGCATCCCTCGTCGACTAGTGTCCAACAACGGGCGGCAGTTCACAGGGAAGATGTTAGAGGATTGGTGCAAGAGCTACGGCATCGAGCAACATTTTACGTCCGTGGCCTATCCTCAGAGCAACGGTCAAGCTGAAATGGCCAACCGGGAAATTCTCCGTATTCTGCGCGCTCGGCTCGACCATTTGGGAGGAAGTTGGCCGGATGAAGTGCCGAGCGTCTTGTGGGCCATTCGAACGACGCCAAAAGAAGGGACGGGAGTCACACCGTTCCATTTGGTATATGGCGGCGAGGCCGTCATTCGGGTTGAAGTCGACGTTGAGTCCGCCAGGATCCAGAGCTACGATGATGACAACGCCGAACGGAGAAACATGGAGCTGGATTTGGTAGAAGAGGAGAGGGCAAAGGCATCCGTTCGGCTGATGGCATACCGTCAGCGGATGAAGCAAAACTACAATCGGCGCGTCATTCCCAGGTCATTCCAGGTTGGCGATCTTGTCTGGAAGAAAGTCAAGCCGGTCGGCGACGTCGGCAAGCTTGAAGCCCCGTGGGCAGGTCCCTTCAAAATCATCGAGAAGCTCTGCTCGGGTGCGTATTATTTGGAGGATGAGGACGGTCGGCAGTTAGATAGGCCGTGGAGCGCGAACCACCTCCAGCCTTACCGGGCGGGATGAAAGGTGTACCACTGTAAATCATCCTGTGTACTTTTTTCGACTGAATACTGGAAATGCAGAAATGAAGAATCAAGACAACAAATATAAGGCATTGGCAAGAAACGAAGGCCCCGAGCCGCTCGGCCGGAGGTAAATGGGTCGGGCCAAGCGCTCGAGGATCGAAGACCCAGTACCTTCCGGATGGAGATAAATTATCCGAGCCAAAATGCTCGAAGCAGACCCTGAGCCGTTCGGCCAGGAGTACATTCTCCAAGCTGGGTAAAAGGGGCATATGGATTATCCGAGCCAAACACCCGAATAAGTGAAGGCCTCCCAGCCGATTAGATTCGCAAGCAAATGACCCATGTCGTTCGGCCGGGCACAAAGACTGCTCAAGCGCGAGATAAGTTATGAAGGCCAAGGTCGCTCGACCTGGTAAGGAGTTAGCCTTGAAGGTCGACGAGCACCGTCGTAAAAGATCGAGAGCCGCGCCGATCGGCTATATACATCCGCGCCGACGAGCACCGTCGTTAAAGATCGAGAGCCGCGCCGATCGGCTATAAACATCCGCGCCGACGAGCACCGTCGTTAAAGATCGAGAGCCGCGCCGATCGGCTATAAACATCCGCGCCGACGAGCACCGTCGTTAAAGATCGAGAGCCGCGCCGATCGGCTATAAACATCCGCGCCGACGAGCACCGTCGTTAAAGATCGAGAGCCGCGCCGATCGGCTATAAACATCCGCGCCGACGAGCACCGTCGTTAAAGATCGAGAGCCGCGCCGATCGGCTATAAACATCCGCGCCGCCGATCGGCTATAAACATCCGCGCCGACGAGCACCGTCGTTAAAGATCGAGAGCCGCGCCGATCGGCTATAAATATCCGTGCCGACGAGCACCGTCGTTAAAGATCGAGAGCCGCGCCGATCAGCTATAAATATCCGTGCCGACGAGCACCGTCGTTAAAGATCGAGAGCCGCGCCGATCGGCTATAAACATCCGCGCCGACGAGCACCGTCGTTAAAGATCGAGAGCCGCGCCGATCGGCTATAAACATCCGCGCCGACGAGCACCGCCGTTAAAGATCGAGAGCCGCGCCGATCGGCTATAAACATCCGCGCCGACGAGCACCGCCGATCGGCTATAAATATCCGCGCCGACGAGCACCATCGTTAAAGATCGAGAGCCGCGCCGATCGGCTATAAACATCCGCGCCGACGAGCACCGCCGATCGGCTATAAATATCCGCGCCGACGAGCACCGTCGTTAAAGATCGAGAGCCGCGCCGATCGGCTATAAACATCCGCGCCAACAAGCACCGTCGTTAAAGATCGAGAGCTGCGCCGATCGGCTATAAATATCCGCGCCGACGAGCACCGTCGTTAAAGATCGAGAGCCGCGCCGATCGGCTATAAATATCCGCGCCGACGAGCACCGTCGTTAAAGATCGAGAGCCGCGCCGATCGGCTATAAACATCCGCGCCGACGAGCACCGTCGTTAAAGATCGAGGGCCGCGCCGATCGGCTATAAACATCCGCGCCGACGAGCACCGTCGTTAAAGATCGAGAGCCGCGCCGATCGGCTATAAACATCCGCGCCGACGAGCACCGTCGTTAAAGATCGAGAGCCGCGCCGATCGGCTATAAACATCCGCGCCGACGAGCACCGTCGTTAGCACCGTCGTTAAAAATCGAGAGACGAGCCGGCGTCTATAAATGTCCGAGCGAAATGCCGACGAGCACCGTCGTTAAAGATCGAGAGCCGCGCCGATCGGCTATAAACATCCGCGGGTGCTCGTCAAAGATCGAGAGCCGCACCGATAGGCTATAAACATCCGCGCCGACGAGCACCGTCGTTAAAGATCGAGAGCCGCGCCGATCGGCTATAAACATCCGCGCCGACGAGCACCGCCGATCGGCTATAAATATCCGCGCCGACGAGCACCGTCGTTAAAGATCGAGAGCCGCGCCGATCGGCTATAAACATCCGCGCCGACGAGCACCGTCGTTAAAGATCGAGAGCCGCGTCGATCGGCTATAAACATCCGCGCCGACGAGCACCGTCGTTAAAGATCGAGAGCCGCGCCGATCGGCTATAAACATCCGCGCCGACGAGCACCGTCGTTAAAGATCGAGAGTCGTGCCGATCGGCTATAAATATCCGCGCCGACGAGCACCGTCGTTAAAGATCGAGAGCCGCGCCGATCGGCTATAAATATCCGCGCCGACGAGCTCCGTCGTTAAAGATCGAGAGCCGCGCCGATCGGCTATAAACATCCGCGCCGACGAGCACCGTCGTTAAAAATCGAGAGACGAGCCGGCGTCTATAAATGTCCGAGCGAAATGCCGATGAGCACCGTTGTTAAAGATCGAGAGCCGCGCCGATCGGCTATAAACATTCGCGCCGACGAGCTCATGATCGTTCACAAGTACCAGATTGATTAATGTCGGTCGGCCGTCGGTTTGCCAATACTTCGCGTGCACTGAATGCAAACAGTATAGTTAAGCGCTAAGTGATTTTGAGGAAACGAGTCAATTGATTAACCCGATCGGTCGTTTAGTAGGAAACCCGGGGAGCCCAACAGATTATACGAATAAGCAGCAACGCACTAAAGAGGGGCAATGAAAGGCAAACAAAAAATACAAGGAACATAAGGAGGCCGAACAGCACGTACAAAAAAGTTTTTGCATCCGCCGAGCGAATGAAATACAAAAAGCACTTGAAAGAACTCGCCTCACTCCGGGTCTTCAAAATTAAAAAAGGCGTCTGGGATGTCATCAATCATGGCCGCCAGGTCGGAGGCGGGAATATGCATTCCCGCAGGAAGGTGGCCACTCTTCTTCAAATACGCCATGGTGACCTTGACCGCCTCGGCGAAAGTTGAGGAGACGTTGTCGCCGAATTTTGCGCCGAACCGCTCCGAGTGGAGATATTCTTGGCGCGCTGCTGCTAAGCAACTCGGCTCTCCCTCCTTATACTTTTTAAGCACCGCCCGGGAGGCAATTAGGGAATCTTGGACTGCCTTCAAGTCCATCTCAGCTTTTGTGCGTTCGGCCGAACGGATCTCCCGCTCGGCATTCAGCTCGGCCTCTAGCTTTTTAGACTGCTGATCTAGGGCCCGGACTTCAACTTTCATTTTATCCAGATCAGCAATCGCCCGCCTCTTCCGGCCACTGGCGCGCTTCACGTCCGTCCGCTTCTTCACCAAGTCTTGAGTCAGCCACCTCTGCGGCGGATCGGTAGCCTTCTTCGGCCTCGAGGGTTTGTTTCTCCCGCTCGGCCGATGGACCCGATACTTGAAGTTTTTCCAGGAGATCCTCCAGCTCAGCTTCTGGTGGCGATGGCGGCGGCGGCAGCGGTATAATATCGGGAATCAAACAATAGCATGGCACATGAAGAAAGATGAATTTACCTGTGTGGTTGTTATCGCCGAGCTGCTTGGGCGTCATGAGGGCCACCTGAATCTGGGCGTCCTCGAAGAGCTTGGCGAGCGGACCAGTCAGGGTTATTTCGTGAACGGGGCTCGAAGGCCGATCGGCGGACAGTAAATATTCCTCCGATGGGAATCGGAGGGTAGTCTTGATGGAAGGGTGGCCGGCCGGAGCTTCTTCAGTTGCGGCCGCCTGATGCGAGGACTCCCCTATGGTGGAAGTTTCGCCCAACCGACGTAAGCGGCGACGAGTCCGGGGAGGAGAGCCGGAGGGCTGTGCGATAGGCGAAGCCACGGGGGTCCCGATCTGTGATGGCGTGCGAGCAGGCGAAGTTACGCCGATCGGCACCTGTGGTGCCCCCTCTTGGGTCGGCGGAAGGCTGGAGTCTCTTCGACGTTTCCGCCGAACCTCCAATGGTGGATCTCCGACCTGGGGGATGCCCAGCTCGGCGGGGGCTGAGAAAACAGGATCCGCCTCAACCTCCGTTGAAGCGGATGGGGCAGCTTCTGTTTCAAGGGCGGACTGCGCCCCCCCCCTCTCCTGCATCTGCCGGGCGGCTGGGGATGAGACCCCGCTCGGCGAGCTCTCTCTTGGTGGCCGCTTCAATTTCCACGGACTTCAACTTCAGATGAGCGGTAGCCTTGGAGCGCCACATGACTTCAGCTGCAGTAAAAGAAATTAAAATCAATTAGACAAAAAAGACTAAGAGAGTAAAGAATCCTTACTCATGCGGAAGGGGATATTGGCCCGAACGGGAGATAATCCGAAAATATACAACACCCCCTTGAGAAGCAACTGGTCTATCTTGTACCGCTGACCGGACAACCAGTTTGCCGCATGAAGATATGCCGGGTTGCTTCTGAATTTGCCGAGCTCCGGCTGAGTCGGCACGGCGGTTTGCCATTTGGTTCGAAAGGCTGGCCGCTCGGGAAGTCGGATGTAGAAGAAAAATTCTTTCCAATGCTTGTTGGAGGTCGGCATATTATCAAAAAATTTAAAGCCTATTCTACTCTGGAAAATGAAAGTGCCCAACTCGGATTGTTTGGGGTAAAAGAAGAAGTGGAATATTTTGAGGTCAAGTGGGATACTATGCAGCTTAAAGAGGACAACCACCCCGCTCAGCAACCTAAAGGAGTTCGGCACAAGTTGGCCGAGCGGGATGCGGAAATAATTACAAACCTCCAAAATGAATGGATGGGTAGGAAATCTAAGGCCGCCCTGGAATTGGTCTAAAAAGAAACAAACGGTGCCGATCGGCGGGTCATGGGGCCGATCGGTCGGGTCGGCTACAACTATTTCATAGTTATCGGGAATCCCATACGTCCGAACAAGGCGCCGAGCACCCTCCTCATCAAACCGACTCTCCATGGTCAGATACCAAGGGCCATGAACACCAACAGCGGGTTCGGAGGAGCTGGCCATCTCGAAGAAGCAAAAAGATAGCTAGGAATCGAAGGAATGGGAGCAAAAGAGGCAAAACAAGTTGGGAAGACCTTGTAAACAAAGGGAGAAGACTCACTGAGAGGGAAACGGACGGAAAGGATCACCGGTGAGATGGTAGCCGCCGAAAAACAAGAACTGGATCGTCGGAGGTCACGGCAGAGGGAGAAGCAGAAGGCAACGCACGAGCGAATATGCGGCGAAGGAAGGAGAGGGAGGCTTTATACGGCTGAGGTCGGTCGGCCTCCGCCGTCGGATGCAGGTCACGAGAGACGAGGTCGTCATCCAACCGTCCATTTCGAAGCAATCGCGTCCCATCGTACGGATCATCGCCGCCACGCGAGAAGAGCCACGTGGCGTCTTGCCACTAGGCACAATTAATGCGCCCATACCGCGCATGCTGCGACTTAATGGAAAGGATTTGCGCGATTTTCGAGAAGATTTAGACAAGCAAATATCCACGATTGAACGACAAGGCATACAAAACGAAGAGCCGAGCGGCTGAATCCGGCATAAGGGCCGAACGACTCAAGGAATATTATAGGCGAAGGTAGGACGACGACCGCCCGCTCGAACGCATAGTCCAGTCAGTCGGACTCACTGCCTCCTTCGACTAGACTTGAGGGTGTTAGGACCAAAAGTAGCTAGAGGGGGGGTGAATAGCTCGTCGCATTCGCTCGTTGCTCGGCGTTGCTTGTTCCTTCAAAGATGTGCAGCGGAAAATACAGAAACAAACACACAACGCTAACACGGTTGGTTTTACTTGGTATCCACCTCACAAGAGGTGACTAATCCAAGGATCCACACCAACACACACACCTTCCACTAAATAAAATTCTCCTTTATGGTAACTACCAAGGGCGGAGAAGCCCTACAAGACTCAATACAAGAAGAGAGGGAAAGGATACAAGAAATACAAGCTTACAAGCTTACAATGAGTATAAACCCTAACCCTAGCTTCTCTTCTTGGCTTTGATCCGCCTCTTGACTTGGAAAACTTCCAAGATCCTTCAAGAACTGGCGATCTGAGCTTTGTGAGTGCTGTGGAGGAGCTTGCGAGAAATCTGGAGTGAATGCAGCCATCAAACGCCTGCAGCTATAAACGACGCCAACGGTCGGATCCGATCGATTCGAATATTCCCAATCGATCGGGAGGCTTTGGATCGATCCACGGATCGATCCGAGCGCCTCTGTGCTCGGAAACGCGCTGGATCGATCCGGATCGATCCACGGATCGATCCAGAGGCTCTCTGATCGATTGGGACCTCTGGATCGATCCACGGATCGATCCAGAGCCTGGATCGATCCACTGATCGATCCAACACTTGATTTTGTCCAAAACCAAGTCCCAAACCTCCCAAACCAACATCCGGTCAACCTTGACTGTTGGTATGTCATGCCTAGCATCTAGTCACTCCCTTGACCTGCTAGGACTCCCTTACCAAGTGTCAGGTCAATCCCTTTGACCCACTTGGACTTTTCTCTGTGCCAAGTATCCGTCAATCCTTTGACTCACTTGGACTTTTTTTCCCCGTGCCAAGTGTCCGGTCAACCTTAACATACTTGGACTTACCGTCTAGTGTCAAGTGTCCGGTCCTCCATGACCCACTTGGACTTCTAAACACCAGATATTCGGTCAATCCTTTGACTCACCTGGATTTTCACTGCTTGACTTGACTCACCAGGGGTTTTCACCACCTGACTTCACTCACCAGGATTTCTGCCTAATTTTACTGACTAGAACTTTTCACATTGCATAATTTCACTCACTAGGCTTTTCACTTGATTTCACTCACTAAGATTTTTATCTGCCTAGTTTCACTCACTAGAACTTTTCACCTGACTTCACTCACTAGGACTTTCTCAATTGTCCGGCTTCACTCATCGAGACTTCCCAATATACATAGCTTCACTCACTAGGACTTTTTCAACTGCCTGGCTTCACTAGACTTTCCTATCAGCTTCACTCACCAGGACTTTCATACTGCCTAGCTTCACTCACTAGGTCTTTCATTTTGCCTAACATCCCAGTTAGGACTTCCAGTCAAGTATCCGGTCAACCTTGACCTACTTGACTCTTCTTCAATCAATATCTTATTGTCAAACATCTAAACCCAAACCAAGACTCAGCTTGGTTACCCAGGTCAACCTTGACCTGAGGGATATTGCACCAACAATCTCCCCCTTTTTGATGTTTGACAATACCACAATAACACTTACAATCCCATTTGTAAGTTAGGCTAATCCCATAGCCTCCTTCTTCATGCCACTAGGTAATGAAAGCATAAATTAAGCTCTTCATTCTCCCCCTAAGAGGGCAAACTCCCTCTAGGTAATGAAAGCCTAACTTACTCCCTTTCATGAGTCCTTTCATTCTCCCCCTATGACCTTCCCATAGGTAATGAAGGCCTAAGCTTAACCATACATTCTCCCCCTATTGGCACACATCAACCCATCGTTGTACACACATCAACCTATGCTCCAATTCTGGGCACACTTCAACAAATCCATTTGTTGAAGACTCTCCCCCTGAAGAGTTGCTCATCGTGATCACAACTTCACTCATTGTGATCACCCGATAAAGAAGGTCCCATACCCTTCATTTATCCTTAACTTCTCCCTCAATGTAGACAAATACCCAACCTTGAGCATTATCTAACCACTTGAGTTCCCACTTGAAATAATGAGGATATCCACTCCCCATTTCAAGTTCAAAAGCTCATACATGAGCATTTTCTTTAAAGAAGGTTAACCACCTTCCAAGGTTCATGAAAAGTAATTTTTCATGTCTTTAAAGAGTCCCTCCCCCTAAAGACATGGTGGTGACTTCTGTCATTGCACCAACAATGACTTGGAATCCCTAAAACCTTTAGGAAACCCAAATTTAGAAGTTCTGAGGTTCAAATACTCAAAATTTGAAACTACCTCAACCTAAACTTCTACTTAGTCTTCGTTAACCAATCCATCCTTGTTTTCAACATGAAAACACCCTTTGTATGTATACAAATGTATTTAAGGGGTTTGGAATGGTTACCTAGACTCAAGGAGGTTCAAAGATGCTGAAATCAAGCCTTCCCAGCCAAAATCAGCAACTTGGATCGATTGGAGTTGGGTTCCAATCGATTGAACCTTTCTTAATCGATCCACGGATCGATTCAGACTACCTGGATCGATCGGCTGATCAATCCAGCGAGCTTCTGCTCGCGGGAATTGCCGTTTGAATCGATCCATGGATCGATTCAGGAACTCCAATCGATCCATGGATCGATCGGAGCTCTGATAGTTGCTGAAATT
This sequence comes from Zingiber officinale, assembly GCF_018446385.1. Taxonomy (NCBI): domain Eukaryota; kingdom Viridiplantae; phylum Streptophyta; class Magnoliopsida; order Zingiberales; family Zingiberaceae; genus Zingiber; species Zingiber officinale. The sequence continues at coordinate 167,603,646 of NC_055987.1, read as the reverse complement.
CCATTTCAGTCAACTTCAGAAACCCCTAGAAAATTCTACAAAAATCCAAAAATTATGAAATTTCGTGTAGACATTATTTAGGGCGTTTACTATCACGGAAAAATAGTTTTCTATGAAAATACTTCATATTTTCAAAGATTGACACAAACTTGAGAACTTGCAAAAACTTTAGTGTTTTCTTCAAGTTTGTGTCTAACTATTCAATGGTGATTACTATCAAAAGATAGCCTTCACCAAGGTTTTCCAAAATCATTTTGAAAACATTTTCAAAACCAATATCCCATCATATTCCTTGGGCTTAATGCACATGACTTGTACATTAGCTTTCCCAATGATGGGAAAACACATAACTATGTGTTTTGATGAACCTAAAAACTCAAAAGAATGCACTAAATCAACATCTTGAGCTTTGTTCATCATCCTAACATCTCACTTGTATCTAATGTGCACTAAACACATACAAGTCATCTCAGAGGTCTTTGTGAGATGTAAAATTTGATTTTGCCCTATTCTAGGGATCATGCATATCTATCTAGGCATTTTAGAGATATTAGACATCCACCCAGGATGTCACTTGTCAATAAGTGTCGTTAAATGCCATTCGTCCTTAATTTCAAGGAATTTAAACTTAATGCATGATTATGCTATGGCATACATCAAAAGAAAATAATTTTCAAAAGAAAATATCCTATTACTACATGATGTATGAATGTCATGACATGGTATTTTTGGATTTTCATAATAAAACATGAATGCAAAACTAGACATGATGTCATGGCATATTATGGGCAAACAATCATGGCAAGATTTAGCATAAATAAAATATACCTAGATTAACTATCTAAGTATCCTTAAAGTCTTAGCTAAACTTACAACTTAAACCTAGATTGCCCTAAAGTGCTACAAGAGAATGCCAAAGCCTAAATTTGGCATTTCTAATTTCCTTGATTTAATGTATGCCAATTGAAAATAAACATGTCCTCAAATGTTGGCATATTCCATTTTTCCTCAAGAGTAGCACTTTTAAATTAAGGCCCGGATTGCCTTAAATTGCCTAAGAACATACCAAAATCCCAACTTGATAGTTCTTATGAATTTCCCAATATGTGTCATTTAAGATTAAAATCAATTCTTCCACCATTAGGCACATTTTACTCTTTCAAGGAGTAATCAATAGGTCCATTTCATTTTCAAAAGTTAACTAAAACCTTGAAAATGCTCCTTGAGTGTCAATTTCCTCAAAGTTGGGTTAACTACCCTTCTAATCGGAGTTGACACTCTCTAACCCATCTATGGGGTAGAGAAGATGCTCCTAGGAACCCAACACCTATTGGTGCTCCTTGGATGCTCTAGGTACTCACTAGGGATAACTTCCCTAGATACCTTCCTAGTGACCTTGTTGGGCTTCTTAGAAGCCTTGGTCACATTTTCTAGGTCAACTCTAGGGATAACCTCCCTTGTGACCTTGTTTGTGACTTTCTTAGACTTCTTAGAAGTCTTAGTCACATTTATTGCAAAAATACTCTTAGGGATGACTTCCCTAGTATTTTTGGCTTGACCACTAGACCTAGGGTTTGTTCCATAACTATATGGAACTCTATGGTAAGAGGGCACATCCTTCTTAGCCTTTGGTTTGTATCCCAAACCTCTATGGCCATTGGATGGCTTTTGTACCCCTAAACCTAGGTTATGCTCATTTTGCCCTAATAGGATATTTTCCATCCTTTTTAGGGTCTTTTCCATTTTATCAAGTCTTGACCTCAAGACTTGATTTTCTATCACTAAGTCCTTAGTTTTAGATTTTTCATTTGATTCATGAGCATATTTGTTCTTGGGCTTGTATCTAAAATCTTTAGAGTTATTGCCCAGACTTTTACCTACATTCCTAGCCTTAGGTGTAGTGGTTTTAGCATGAAAAGCTATATGTTTTTCTTTAACGCTATCATGCTTTCTATTTTCATGGTAAATAGCATTAAAATGATAGAAATTTGACCTAGCATGCTTTTTACCATTTTGTAAGGGAATAGGCTCAATGAAAGTTACCTTCCTTTTTACCTTAGAGGCTCCCCCTTGACTAGTGCCTCCTTGAGCCGTGACCACCTTCTTCCCCTTGGAGCATTGACTTCGGTAATGCCCCTTTTGATTGCAAGAGAAGCATATGATATGCTCCTTGCTCTTCTTCGTTCCGGGGATGGTCTCCTTGGGCTTCACCTTGCCCTTTTGTGCCACTTGGCCCTTCTTCTTGGTCAATTTAGGGCACTTGCTCTTGTAGTGCCCATGTTCCCTACACTCAAAACATATTATATGATTTTTATTATTAATTGAAATATTCATACCTTTGCTTGTAGGGGTGGCATCTTTTTCTTTGGATCCAGAGGTAGAAACTTCCTTTTGATAGGACCTTGATTCTCCTCTATTTGATTTTTCTTGACTTGTGGAGGTAGAAGCTTCTTCCTCCTCTTCTTCTCTTGACCCGGATGTAGAAGCTTCTCCTTCTTCTTGATCCGGTGTCACCAAGGATTGCTCCCCCTCAATCCTAGAGGTGGAGGCTTCATCATCTTGAATATGAAACAAGGAGTATGCTCCTCCTTGTTCCCTTCGTTGCATTCCCTTGAAGATGAAGCTTCTTCTTGAACTTCTTCTTGGAGGTTGAGCATCTCTCACCCTCGGAGTCCTCCTCTTGGTCTTGATCCAATGAGTCGCCCTCTTTGGATTCTCCTTGATTTGATACAGTGGAGGGGATCTCATGAATTCTTGCCAATTTGCTCCAAAGCTCCTTGGCATCTTCAAACTCTCCAATTTGTTCCAAGATGTTGCTTGGCAATAAATTGACCAAAAGCTTGGTCACTTTGTCATTGGTCTCACATCTTTGGATTTGGTCTTTGCTCCACTTGCTCCTTTTGAGTACTTTGCCCTTGGAATTTGTGGGAGCTTCAAAACCTTCCATGAGAGCAAACCATTGCTCTATCTCCATCATAAGAAAATTTTCGATTCTTGATTTCCAAGAATCGAAGCTTGTAGATGAATATGGTGGAGCCACCCTTGTGTCAAATCCAAGTCCATCTTGGAATTGCATCTTGAAGTTGAGCTTGATAGAATCTTGAACTTGAAGAATTTGCTCCAACTTCTTCACCCTCTAGCTTTTCTTGATATGTTTGCCCCTTCCGGCGGTGATTCCGGTGAAGAGAAACCTCGCTCTGATACCACTTGTTAGGACCAAAAGTAGCTAGAGGGGGGGTGAATAGCTCGTCGCATTCGCTCGTTGCTCGGCATTGCTTGTTCCTTCAAAGATGTGCAGCGGAAAATACAGAAACAAACACACAACGCTAACACGGTTGGTTTTACTTGGTATCCACCTCACAAGAGGTGACTAATCCAAGAATCCACACCAACACACACACCCTCCACTAAATAAAATTCTCCTTTATGGTAACTACCAAGGGCGGAGAATCCCTACAAGACTCAATACAAGAAGAGAGGGAAAGGATACAAGAAATACAAGCTTACAAGCTTACAATGAGTATAAACCCTAACCCTAGCTTCTCTTCTTGGCTTTGATCCGCCTCTTGACTTGGAAAACTTCCAAGATCCTTCAAGAACTGGCGATCTGAGCTTTGTGAGTGCTGTGGAGGAGCTTGCGAGAAATCTGGAGTGAATCGGAGAAGAGATGCCGCAGCCATCACACGCCTGCAGCTATAAACGACGCCAACGGTCGGATCCCGATCGATTCGAATATTCCCAATCGATCGGGGAGGCTTTGGATCGATCCACGGATCGATCGGCTACTGTGCCCGAAAGTGCGGATCGATCCACGGATCGATCCGGCGCTTATCGCGCGAAGCGTCCCAATCGATCCAGCGATCGATTGGGACCTCTGATCGATCCACGGATCGATCTCGATCAATTGACAGCTGGCCGGATCGATCCATCGATCGATCGAGGATATCGATCACTTGGATTTTGTCCAAAACCAAGTCTCGAACCTCCCAAACCAACATCCGGTCAACCTTGACTGTTGGTATGTCATGCCTAGCATCTAGTCACTCCCTTGACCTGCTAGGACTCCCTTACCAAGTGTCCGGTCAATCCCTTTGACCCACTTGGACTTTTCTCTGTGCCAAGTATCCGGTCAATCCCTTTGACCTACTTGGACTTTTCTCTGTGCCAAGTATCCGGTCAATCCCTTTGACCTACTTGGACTTTTCTCTGTGCCAAGTATCCGGTCAATCCCTTTGACCTACTTGGACTTTTCTTTCATGCCAAGTATCCAGTCAATCCTTTGACCTACTTGGACTTCCCAGCGCCAGATGTCCGATCATCCTTGATCCATCTGGATTTTCCCTTGCCTGGCTTCACTCACCAGGACTTTCACCTAGCTTCACTCACTAGGGTTTTCCATCTGCCTAGCTTCACTCACTAGGACTTTCACCTGGCTTCACTCACCAGGATTTCCATCTGCCTAGCTTCACTCACTAGGACTTTCACCTGGCTTCACTCACCAGGATTTCCATCTGCCTAGCTTCACTCACTAGGACTTTCACCTGGCTTCACTCACCAGGATTTCCATCTGCCTGGCTTCACTCACCAGGACTTTTCTTCTGCCTGGTTTCACTTACCAGGACTTTCCTTCTGCCTGGCTTCACTTTCCACTGATCGATTGGGACCTCTGGATCGATCCACGGATCGATCCAGAGGCTCTCTGTTCGCTGGGACAGGTCTGGATCGATCCACTGATCGATCCAGAGCCTGGATCGATCCACTGATCGATCCAGCACTTGATTTTTGTCCAAAACCAAGTCTCAAACCTCCCAAACCAACATCCGGTCAACCTTGACCTGTTGGTATGTCATGCCTAGCATCTAGTCACTCCCTTGACCTGCTAGGACTCCCTTACCAAGTGTCCGGTCAATCCCTTTGACCCACTTGGACTTTTCTCTGTGCCAAGTATCCGGTCAATCCCTTTGACCTACTTGGACTTTTCTTTCATGCCAAGTATCCAGTCAATCCTTTGACCTACTTGGACTTTTCTCTGTGCCAAGTATCCGGTCAATCCCTTTGACCTACTTGGACTTTTCTCATGCCAAGTATCCAGTCAATCCTTTGACCTACTTGGACTTCCCAACACCAGATGTCCGATCATCCTTGATCCATCTGGATTTTCCCTTGCCTGGCTTCACTCACCAGGACTTTCACCTAGCTTCACTCACTAGGGTTTTCCATCTGCCTAGCTTCACTCACTAGGACTTTCACCTGGCTTCACTCACCAGGATTTCCATCTGCCTAGCTTCACTCACTAGGACTTTCACCTGGCTTCACTCACCAGGATTTCCATCTGCCTAGCTTCACTCACTAGGACTTTCACCTGGCTTCACTCACCAGGATTTCCATCTGCCTGGCTTCACTCACCAGGACTTTTCTTCTGCCTGGTTTCACTTACCAGGACTTTCCTTCTGCCTGGCTTCACTTACCAGGACTTTCCTTCTTCCTGGCTTCACTTACCAGGACTTTCCTTCTGCCTGGCTTCACTCACCAGGACTTTCATACTGCCTAGCTTCACTCACTAGGTCTTTCATTTTGCCTAACATCCCAGTTAGGACTTCCCAGTCAAGTATCCGGTCAACCTTGACCTACTTGACTCTTCTTCAATCAATATCTTATTGTCAAACATCTAAACCCAAACCAAGACTCAGCTTGGTTACCCAGGTCAACCTTGACCTGAGGGATATTGCACCAACAGAGGGGGGGCAAGTGATCCGGAAGTAAGAAGGGGGGACCCCGTTTGGCAGAGTCAACGCCGCTAGGAGGTCCAAAGGCAATTGGCCAACCATAAGCTTGGCCGAACGGATAATGAGGACGACGACGGCTGAGGCTTCCGAGCGGAAGCAATACACCCCGCCGGAGACGGGGTTCCGACGCTCATGATGAACAGTAGGTAGCGCCGAGCGGATGGTCGGCTCGGCCGAAGGAATAAAACAATACTGCGAAGTCTAGAGCACATGATCGAGAACCTCCCGAGCGGATCATCACATCCGACCAGTCGGACGCAAGGAAACCGCCGACCGGCCAGACACTCGACGGGGAGTAAGAAAAGGCAGGGATAGAAACATCTTCTGATAGCAGATGATACGCAGAATCTTAGGAAGTAAGCTCACTGTCCCATCAAAGACGTGCTCATACTGTAGCAGTAAGGAGTCAGGCAAGTTTCTCTGACAAGCCCATACCGGGTATGGGCTGAGGACACGTGTGTGTGCCTCGGTATATGTGCATCAGCCTCCTCAGAGGTCTATATAAAGCCTTCACTTCTTCAATCGGAGGTACACGCGAGTCTTCATTCTAGAGCCACCTTCTTCATTTATTTCTCGCCTGACTTGAGCGTCGGAGGGCCGTCGCCGGGACACCCCTCCCGGCTCGGTTTTGTTGCAGGTTCACCGGAGCACTCGAGGATCCAGCAGGGAGCGCCGCATCCCCAGCGTTCGTTGACCCTTGGTTCGAACAGGATCAATGACCATGGAAAAATGCATTTGAAATGTCCAATTGTCGTATAGACCAATTAGAACTAACAGCTATTGATAATAATAGTATGACAGATGTAATTTTGATGACTCGGCTAAAAGTGTCATTAAAGTCAATACCTGATTGTTGACTAAATCCTTTAGCTACAAGTCGTGCTTTGTGTCGTTCAAGAGAACCATCAGCTCGATGCTTAAGACAAAATACTCATTTAGAGCCCACAACATTCATTGAGGGAGTACGCGGAACTAAACTCCATGTTCCATTTCGAAGAAGTGCATCAAATTCTATAGTCATTGCACTACGCCAGTTTGGATCCTTGCTTGCTTGTGTAAAATAAGTTGGTTCAATAGATTTTGAAGAGGTCACTAGAGCTCGTGGAAGGGGATATCGAGTTGCATTTGGTAAGCAACGCTCATAAATGTCACTAATGGGAAGTATGCGACGAGGAGTATTATCATCTGAATCACTTGTTGATGGAGACGAGGAAATAGGCTGACATGATGATGTAGATGGCGAACTTACATTATCCGAGGATCCAGAACTAGGGAGCATATTATCTTCGACCGACGAGGCTTCCAAGATTGGAGCAGCAACCTGAGGTGATTCTGATGGTATAGGGGAGTTATTAAAGAGTTCTAGAGCATGACCTAGGATACTATCACTTCTGACAAAATTAGATGGCGTCAAGAAGGTGCCACTTGTATCTGGAGGAGAGATCGAAGAAACTACCGAAAAAGGAAATAGAGACTCATCAAAAGTAACATGTCGTGAAATATAAATTCGTCCTGTTGGTATATGCAAGCAACGATAACCATGGTGCAAATTGTTATAACCAAGAAAAACACATTGTAGTGAACGAGAGTCAAGTTTGTGTTTAGAATAAGGGTGTAACCATGGATAACATGCGCAACTAAAAATTCGAAGAAAAGTGTAATCAGGGGGTTGATTATAAAGTTTTTCAAAAGGACACTTATGATTGAGTAATGGAGTAGGAAGTCGATTTATGAGATATACTGCAATGCTAACAGCTTCATCCCAAAATTTACGCGGAACCGATGTATGATGAAGAAGAGTTAAGGCAGTTTCAACTATATGTCTATGTTTTCTCTCAGTAGAGTCATTTTGTTCTGGAGTGTGAGGACAAGAAACTCGATGAACAATTCTACAAGAGACAAGATGACGATGAAGAGCTTGATATTCACCTCCCCAATCAGAATGAAAAGAGAGTATTTTACGATTAAAATATCGTTCAACTTGAATTTGAAAATTACATAATATATCAAATAAATCAGATTTCCTTCTCATAGGATAGAGCCAAGTATATTTACTAAAATGATCAATGAAGGTAACATAATATTGGAAACCTTGATTAGAAAAAATACATACAGAGCCCCAAACATTAGAATGAATTATTTCAAGTCAAAAATTAGAAACATGATCAGATGAAGAGAAAGGTAGTTTATGACTTTTAGATTCCATGTAGGCCCTACATGAATAAGATGGAGAGGAGGTAATGGAAATAGATAAATCATACCTATTGATGATTGATTGAACAATACGAAGGGAAGGATAACCAAGTCGAGCATGGCAAGCTGGTTTATTTATGCGTTCGCCAACAAAATCTTTGATTGAAAAACTCTGAAGATAGTATAGGTCATTTTTTATTCTCCCATAAAACACAATAACATTTGCTTCTCTATCCTTTATAAGATAATGATTATGATGAAACTCAAAAATGACATTATTAGCAAGACAAAACTGACGTGTAGAAAGTAAATTTTAGTGATAGATGGAACATGAAAGACATTGTGCATGTGAAAAGTTTGATTAGATAAATGTGTTGGAGTATTTACTGAAAGCCTAAGCTTTGTAAACATTCATTATGTATAAAGAATCACATTTGGTCAAATTGTCTACATTTGTTTGTAGTTGTTCATTTAATTTATATTGTAGATAACATAGTATGTGGTGTCACATGCAGAAGATGATGTTATCAGTACTTTATAAATTATAAACAGTAGCTCACGACCAAAATGGAAAGAAACAAACCATTAGAAGGTCGTAGTGTAATTAGGTATTAGTTTATCTTGACTATATAATTACACTAGTACACTCAGAGTGTATTGAGTAGGACCATTTGAGGTCATTTCTTTTATACTGACTTTATAAAGGAACAAAGACCTCGGTTATTATGGAAGTGTGTGCTCTTAATCCTAATATAATAACAAGCACATATATTTGATATTTATTTCTTTAATTTATCAATGGGTGAGATTTAGTTCGATGAATCAATAAGCCCGATAAGTTGGGAAATGATATCACTTATAGTATGTGTTGTTGATTATAAAAGGAAACTGTGTCCTAGAGATACTAGGTTGATAATGTCCTCAAGAGGAGCTCATAAGGATTGTCATGTTAAACCCTGCAGGTGGACCTAGTCCGACATGACAATAAGGTTGAGTGGTACTACTCTTGGACTTAGATATTAATTAAATGAGTTGTCAGTAACTCACTTAATTAGTGGGCATTCGATATCTTAAACACAGGGAGACTAACACACTCATAATAAGAAGGAGCCCAAAAATGTAATTTGGGATTGGTGCGGTAGTTCAATAATAGTTCTCTAGTGGAATGAATTATTATTGATAAAATTAAGTTATGTGTTCGGGGCGAACACGGGATGCTTAATTTTATCGGGAGACCAAAACCAATTCCTCCTCTCGGTCCCTATCGTATCCTCTTATTTATAGAGTACTATACTCACCTTTACCCACCTTCTATACCCACCAATAGGGGGCCGACCAAGCTAGCTTGGGAACCAAGCTAGGGTCGGCCTAGGTATAAATTGGGGTGGTCGGCCCTAGCTTGAACCCAAGCTAGTGGGGGCCGGCCAAATTAAATTAAAAAGGAATTTTAATTTTGATTTTTATTATGTGGAAGAAATAATTTATTAAAGAGAATTAAAATTAAAATATCTCTCTTGTAAAAGATCTACAAAAGATTAAAGAAAGAGATTAGATCTCTTTCCTTATTTGTAGATTGGTGAGATATTTTATTTTCTCTTTAAAAATTATTCACATGTTGTAAAATTAAAATTATAGAAATTTCCTTTTATCAACCATGAAGAGATTTTTAAAGAGAAATTTTAATTTTTAAAATTTCCGGAAATAAATTAGGAAGTTTTAATTGTTGATTAAAACTTGTCTAATTTACCTCTTTTGATGTGGCCGGCCATTAGAGATTAATTGGGGAAATTTTATTTTATTTTTCTCAATTAAATCATGTCAAGGGAATTAAGGAAATTTTATTGTAATTAAATTTCCTAATTTGCCTAGGCCAAGGAATATAAAAGAAGGGATGAGGGTGCCTTCATGAGACACAACATCTATTAATTCTCTCCCTCTTTTATTCCTTGGAGTGGCCGGCCATCCTCTTCCTCTCTCCCTCTTTGTGGTGGCCGAAACTCTCAAAGGCTTGGAGCTCTTGTGGCGGCCGGATACTACTTGGAGAAGAAGAAGAAGAAGAAGAAGAAGGAGAGAAAGCTAGCATCTCTTGGAGCTTGGTTGGTGTTTTGTTCTTCATCCTTGGTTAAGCTTTTTGTGGCCGAACCTAGCTAGGAGGAGAAGAAGGTGGTTGGTGGTTTCTCATCTCGGAAGATCGTTGCCCACACAACGTCTGAGGTTAGAAGAGGAATACGGTAGAAGATCAAGAGGTTTTTCTACAATGTATAACTAGTAATTTATCTTTCCGCATCATACTAGTTATTTATGGAAATAATACCAAATACAAGAGGCTTACGATTCTAGAATTTCGAATATATTTTTCGATGTTGTGTTCTTTTGTTTTTTCTTTTCCTTGTGATTTGATTGTTCTTTTCGGTTAACCTAAAGTTATTTTAGGAAATTAAATATTAGCTTTCTATAAAAGGTTTTGTCTAGTCGGTGGTGGTTGCTCCCATATCTAAGAAGGTCATGTGCCTCGCCACGTCAGTACTGGGAACCGATTATGGAAATTAATATTTAATTGAATTAATAACTTAAGGAGATTTGGGTCGAACGTGTTAAGTTCCGCAGGAGACCCAAGTCAAAACCTAAAAGAACGAATAGATTAAGTTTTGGATCAAACGTGTTAAGTTCTGCAGGCGATCCAAAATTTAATTTAAAAGAACACATGGTAGCTAGGAAAAGGTTCAGACCTTTATACAAAATTTTTGTACAGTGGACCCTCTAGGTTTTTCGAGTAGCAACCAACAATTGGTATCAGAGCTAGGGTTTTGTCTCTGTGTATTTGGTATTAGTTTAATTATGCACATGTCATACATAATTTAGGCAGGTTAATAGTAGGATGTGCTAACTTTGTGGATGCAGGATCCAACTATTATGGCTTTTAGTTATTATGTGTGTGATTGGACCCTTGGACATGTCAAGGGCATTTATCTGTGTGTGCATGATTGTATTAAAATACAGCAGGAGTTGTATTTAGTTTTATTAGGATTTTATTTTTGATCTAGATACATGTACATTCCTTTTATGGAATATAGAATCAAAAATGTAAAATTCTATTTATGTCGCGGATCGAATCTTGCAAAGCGTGGAACCTTCTAAGGACAAGAGGCGTAGCGGAACTAGGAGCAAGATGGATGCGACAGCTAGACCCGGTGGCGTTGGCCAAATATGGCAGCAGCTTGGGATGACAACACACGGAGGACAACTAGAGATAAAAGCCATAATAGTTGAAAATTAGATTTTCTATTTATTGCTTTTATATTGTGCTGTGTGTGCATGTTAGTTTACAAGTTTAGTAGGCTAGCATAGTTAAAATTCCTCATTTATAAATAACTAAGTGGGAGAGGGATTTTTAAGTAAATCTCATAGTCTCCATTACTGGTTTGTAAGTGATGCAAACAAGCTTGCGCGTTGGCTCTGAGTGCCTTCCTCCATAACGGATGAGCTTGTTTGTGGATCATTAGAACAGACTTCCATTTTTGGATGACTATAGGAAGTTAATTAAGAGCGTGTGATCTTCCCCAACGGAAGGGGCATAATCTTATTAATGGACTTAGTGTCAAGTAATGGTATACACTTAGACACATCTAATAGTATCCTCCCCATCGGAGTCACTGCTATTATTTGTGTGACCAAATAATACCAACTATTAATTTTATTTGTCAAAAAGTTAGGTTGACAAGATAATAAAATTAATGGGTTAAAACCCTCCTTTTACAAATATTGAATTTGTATACGTCCACACTAACGTGACATACAAAATTCACGGTGTTATGAGGTGTTGGTTAATTTAAAATAGTATTGTTTGATGAATCAATATTATTCTAAATTTAGAGTTCTGACCAAAAGTTATTTGTAATTCTTAGGATGACTTTCAACCCACTGTCCATCATACTTCAACAAAATAGACTTACTGGACCTAATTACATAGATTGGAAAAGAAACCTAGACATTGTTCTTACTGCTGAAAGCTATAAATTTGTACTGACTGAGCAGTGCCCTGAAGCACCTACTGGTGAATCTACCCAAGAGGAGATTGAATATCATAGGAAATGGGTAAAAGCAGATGAGATGGCGCGGTGTTACATTTTGGCTTCAATGTCAAATGTATTGCAACATCAGCATCAAGATTTACCAACAGCCTATGATATTATGAACAATCTCAAGGAACTCTTTGGTCATCAGGATAGGGCTTCTAGGCAAGAAGCCATGAGAAAGATAATGACGCCACCATGCAAGAGGGTACTCCCGTGAGGGATCATATCCTAAAGATGATGGCTTATCCGAACGAGATATAGATCCTTGGAGGAGAAATTGATGGGAAACCCGGATCGATATGATCCTCCAAACGCTACCTAGAAGTTTTGAGCGGTTACCGAACTATAATATGAATAAGAGGATTTATTCATTAGCGGAACCACTTGCAACTTCAAGCAGCAGAAGGATTATTTCGTCACAATGCTCAAATTCACTATGCTGAAAATGGTTCTACTTCTAAACCGAGAGGAAAGAAGAAGAAGAAACAAGCTGGTTCAGCAAAGAAAGTGAATAAATCTCAGAGTACGGGATTTAAAGCTGGAGTGAAGAAGCCAAAGGGCAAGTGCTTCATTTGCAAGCAGGCAGGACATTGGAAGGCGGACTATCCTCGTAGGAACCAAAACAAAGGTATATCTCATGCTCTAGTTGTTGAAACATGTTTAGCGGTGTTATCTACCAGCACCTGGTGTGTAGATACGGGAGCCACTGATCATGTCTGCAATTCCTTGCAGGGGTTCCAGGAAACTCGACGACTATCTGAAGGAGAAATTACCGTCTACATGGGCAATGCTACTAAGGTGGCAGCTGTTGCAGTGGGAGACGTCTACTTATCTTTTAGTAGAAATAGAAATTTGGTTTTAAGAAATTGTCTTTATGTACCCAGTTTTAGAAAGAATTTAATTTCAGTTTCTAAACTGTTTTTAGATGGATATTCAGTTTATTTCAGTAACGATGTAGTTATTAAAAGAAATAATGTGATTATCTGTTCTGGTGCATTGATTGGCAATTTGTATACTTTAAATCCAATTTCTTCCACAAAGCAAAACATGAAAATTTATAACTCATCTTCTAATTCTAATAAGAGAAAAGAACCTTCGGAAATGAACCAAGCATATCTTTGGCATCTAAGGCTTGGTCATATTAACTTAAGTAGGATTCAGAGGCTTATAGCCGATGGACTTTTGGGTTCATTAGAGTTGGAAAATTTTCCAACTTGTGAATCCTGCTTGGAAGATAAAATGACCAAGAGGTCGTTCAAGGCCAAGGGGTATAGAGCCAAAGAAGTGTTAGAATTGGTTCACTCTGATTTGTGTGGTCCTATGTCTGTCCAGGCAAGAGGAGGTTTTGAATATTTTGTCTCTTTCATAGACGATTATTCAAGATATGGATACATTTACCTAATGCGCCGCAAGTCCGAGTGCTTTGATAAGTTCAAAGAGTACAAAGCTGATGTGGAGAAACGACTAGGTAAAAGTATCAAGACACTACGGTCAGATCGTGGTGGCGAATACCTCTTAGGAGAGTTTAGGAATTACTTATCAGAGGACGGGATTCAATCCCAACTATCCGCACCTGGTACACCTTAACAGAATGGTGTGGCAGAACGAAGGAATATGACTCTTATGGAAATGGTTAGATCGATGATGAGTTATTCAGAATTACCAAATTCGTTTTGGGGATATGCTCTGGAAACAGCAGTGTATGTTCTGAACTTAGTACCTTCTAAATCAGTTTCTTCTACTCCCATAGAATTGTGGAATGGGCGAAAACCCAGTCTAAGACATATTCGGATTTGGGGTAGTCCAGCACATGTGCTGAAACCAGATGCTGATAAGTTAGAATCTCGTACAGAAGTTTGAGTGTTTGTGGGATATCCCAAAGGAACGAAAGGAGGTTTATTTTATAGTCCTAAAGACCAGAAGGTCATTGTTAGCACCAATGCCCAGTTTTTAGAAGAAGACTATATAATGGATCACGTGCCCAGTAGTAAAGTTGTTTTAGAAGAACTAAGAGAGGACACGTCTACTTTAGTACCAACAGTACAAGATGAAGTACCACAAGAAACTACAACACGTGTCACACATGATACACAACCACAGATAGTGCCTCGTCGTAGTGGGAGGGTTGTAAGGCAGCCTGAGAGATTCATGTTTTTGGGAGAGTCTTCGGACTTGATCCTGGGTAAACATGAACCTGATCCCCGGACATATGACGAAGCACTCCAAGATATAGATGCAGCATCTTGGCAAAAGACAATGAATTCTGAAATAGAGTTTATGTACTCTAATAAGGTCTGGGAGCTTGTAGAACCACCTGATGGTGTAAAAGTCGTTGGATGCACGTGGATCTACAAAAGGAAAAGAGGGACAGACGGGAAGGTAGAAACCTTCAAAGCTAGGCTTGTTGCGAAAGGGTACACTCAGAAAGAGGGAATCGACTATGAGGAGACCTTTTCACCGGTAGCCATGCTTAAGTCTATCTGGATACTCTTATCCATTGCTGCTCATATGGATTATGAGATTTGGCAAATGGATGTCAAGACAGCTTTCCTTAATGGAAGTCTTGAAGAGAACATCCATATGAAGCAACCAGAAGGGTTCATTGAAAAAGGCAAAGAGCATCTAGTGTGCAAGCTCAATCGGTCTATTTATGGACTAAAGCAAGCTTCAAGATCTTGGAACATCCGGTTTAATGAAGTAATCCAGTCATATGGATTTATTCAAAGTCCGGATGAGTCTTGTGTATATAAGAAGTGTAACGGAAACGTGGTGGTATTTCTTATATTATACGTAGATGATATTTTGTTAATTGGCAACAATGTCAAGGTATTATCAGGCGTAAGGGTATGGTTGTCCAAACAATTTGATATGAAGGACTTAGGAGAGTGTGCACACATTCTTGGGATCAAAGTAATAAGGGATCGCAAGAAAAGAATGTTGTGTCTGTCCCAAGCTTCATATATAGATACAATCCTTGCTCATTTTAGCATGCAGGATTCCAAGAAAGGTTTTTTACCTTTTAGGCATAGAATAGCTCTATCTAAAGAGATGTCTCCTAAGACATCAAAGGAGATAGAAGACATGAAAGCAATTCCTTATGCCTCGGCTGTAGGAAGCCTTATGTATGCAATGCTATGTACGAGACCTGATATTTGTTTTGCCGTGGGCATGGTCAGCAGATATCAGAGTAACCCTGGACAAGGACATTGGACTGAAGTAAAGCATATATTAAAGTACCTGAGAAGGACTAGAGATTATATGCTAGTTTACCAAGCAGACGATTTGCTCCCTGTGGGTTACACAGATTCAGATTTCCAATCAGATAGGGACAACAGTAAATCTACATCAGGCTATGTGTTTACTTTAGGAGGTGGAGCCATTTCATGGAGGAGTGTTAAGCAGAAATGCATTTCGGACTCAACCATGGAAGCTGAATATGTAGCAGCCTCTGAGGCAGCTAAAGAAGCAGTATGGCTCAGGAACTTTCTAATGGACTTAGATGTGATTCCTGGTTTGCCCAAAATCATCACAATTTATTGTGATAATAGCGGTGCAGTTGCAAACTCGAAGGAACCACGAGCTCATAAGGCAAGTAAACATATAGAGCGCAAGTACCACCTGATACGAGATATCGTGAAGCGAGGAGAAGTTGTCATCGCCAAGATTGCATCAGCAGATAACCTGGCAGATCCTTTCATTAAGGCCCTTCCGGTGAAAGCTTTTGATCGGCATGTGGAGGGAATGAGAATCAGATGTATGGTAGAAGATATGGCAGCTTAGTCATTAGTATAAGTGGGAGATTGTTGGAGTGTATACTGAAAGCCTAAGCTTTGTAAACATTCATTATGTATAAAGAATCACATTTGGTCAAATTGTCTACATTTGTTTGTAGTTGTTCATTTAATTTATATTGTAGATAACATAATATGTGGTGTCACATGCAGAAGATGATGTTATCAGTACTTTATAAATTATAAACAGTAGCTCACGACCAAAATGGAAAGAAACAAACCATTAGAAGGTCGTAGTATAATTAGGTATTAGTTTATCTTGACTATATAATTACACTAGTACACTCAGAGTATATTGAGTAGGATCATTTGAGGTCGTTTCTTTTATACTGACTTTATAAAGGAACAAAGACCTCGGTTATTATGGAAGTGTGTGCTCTTAATCCTAATATAATAACAAGCACATATATTTGATATTTATTTCTTTAATTTATCAATGGGTGATATTTAGTTCGATGAATCAATAAGCCCGATAAGTTGGGAAATTGTATCACTTATAGTGTGTGTTGTTGATTATAAAAGGAAACTGTGTCCTAGAGATACTAGGTTGATAATGTCCTCAAGAGAAGCTCATAAGAATTGTCATGTTAAACCCTGCAGGTGGACCTAGTCCGACATGACAATAAGGTTGAGTGGTACTACTCTTGGACTTAGATATTAATTAAATGAGTTGTCAGTAACTCACTTAATTAGTGGACATTCGATATCTTAAACACAGGGAGACTAACACACTCATAATAAGAAGGAGCCCAAAAATGTAATTTGGGATTGGTGCGGTAGTTCAATAATAATTCTCTAGTGGAATGAATTATTATTGATAAAATTAAGTTGTGTGTTCGGGGCGAACACGGGATGCTTAATTTTATCGGGAGACCAAAACCAACTCCTCCTCTCGGTCCCTATCGTAGCCTCTTATTTATAGAGTACTATACCTACCTTTACCCACCTTCTATACCCACCAATAGGGGGTCGGCCAAGCTAGCTTGGGAACCAAGCTAGGGCCGAGGTGGCCGGCCCTAGCTTGAACCCAAGCTAGTGGGGGCCGGCCAAATTAAATTAAAAAGGAATTTTAATTTTGATTTTTATTATGTGGAAGAAATAATTTATTAAAGAGAATTAAAATTAAAATATCTCTCTTGTAAAAGATCTACAAAAGATTAAAGAAAGAGATTAGATCTCTTTCCTTATTTGTAGATTGGTGAGATATTTTATTTTCTCTTTAAAAATTATTCACATGTTGTAAAATTAAAATTATAGAAATTTCCTTTTATCAACCATGAAGAGATTTTTAAAGAGAAATTTTAATTTTTAAAATTTCCGGAAACAAATTAAGAAGTTTTAATTGTTGATTAAAACTTGTCTAATTTACCTCTTTTGATGTGGCCGGCCATTAGAGATTAATTGGGGAAATTTTATTTTATTTTTCTCAATTAAATCATGTCAAGGGAATTAAGGAAATTTTATTGTAATTAAATTTCCTAATTTGCCTAGGCCAAGGAATATAAAAGAATGGGTGAGGGTGCCTTTATGAGACACAACATCTATTAATTCTCTCCCTCTTTTATTCCTTGGAGTGGCCGGCCATCCTCTTCCTCTCTCCCTCTTTGTGGTGGCCGAAACTCTCAAAGGCTTGGAGCTCTTGTGGCGGCCGGATACTACTTGGAGAAGAAGAAGAAGAAGAAGGAGAGAAAGCTAGCATCTCTTGGAGCTTGGTTGGTGTTTTGTTCTTCATCCTTGGTTAAGCTTTTTGTGGCCGAACCTAGCTAGGAGGAGAAGAAGGTGGTTGGTGGTTTCTCATCTCGGAAGATCGTTGCCCACACAACGTCTGAGGTTAGAAGAGAAATACGGTAGAAGATCAAGAGGTTTTTCTACAAGGTATAACTAGTAATTTATCTTTCCGCATCATACTAGTTATTTATGGAAATAATACCAAATACAAGAGGCTTACGATTCTAGAATTTCGAATATGTTTTTCGATGTTGTGTTCTTTTGTTTTTTCTTTTCCTTGTGATTTGATTGTTCTTTTCGGTTAACCTAAAGTTATTTTAGGAAATTAAATATTAGCTTTCTATAAAAGGTTGTGTCTAGTCGGTGGTGGTTGCTCCCATATCCAAGAAGGTCATGTGCCTCGTCACGTCAGTACTGGGAACCGATTATGGAAATTAATATTTAATGGAATTAATAACTTAAGGAGATTTGGGTCGAACGTGTTAAGTTCCGCAGGAGACCCAAGTCAAAATCTAAAAGAACAAATAGATTAAGTTTTGGATCAAACGTGTTAAGTTCCGCAGGCGATCCAAAATTTAATTTAAAAAAACACATGGTAGCTAGGAAAAGGTTCAGACCTTTGTACAAAATTTTTGTACAGGGGAATCTCTAGGTTTTCCGAGTAGCAACCAACAAAATGAACATATGTGTTTCCAAGATTAGTAATTTGCAAACTTGAACCATTGCCTACTTAAATCATATTTGAGTCATAATATAACATTACGTCTGTAAGGATATTATAATCTGATGTGACATGATGAGTTGCTCCAGTGTCAATATACCAATCAGTAGATGAAAACTCTGGGGTTTTACCATAAGTAGGCACAGATGAGAGGACTTTAGGATATACTTGTGAAATAGATGGTTGCCTTGAGGCTATAAGATCACCAATGAAATTTGAGTCAAATGGGCTAGGACATTGAATATCAAAATGTCCAATTCCGAGACAAATTTTATATTTTACTCGAGACCAATCAAGTCTTTTAGGACATATATTTACAATATGACTAACGATGTGACAAATCTGACATCAGTCTGAACTTTGCTTTTGGTCTCTTTAATGTCGTTGAGTATTTGACATCTAAAGTAAAAATAACTTGTCCGACGGTAGCTGTTGGACGACGTCACAAGAAAGAGCTTCTACCTTGTGGTCGACGACCGTGGAGAAAAACCATAAAGACAGAATCGTTAAGAAAACTTTTTTTTTGGAAGAGAAACACAGAGATTAAGGAAGAGGAAAGATAAACAAAAGGGGTTGGCGGCGGAAGAAAATAGAGAAAAATAAGAAAATTAAAATATATAGGAAAGAAGAAGATGCTTGCTCTAAAAAAAAGGGTTCACCGTTTATTGGATCTCCGTCTCAAGAAGTTGAGGGAAGATAAAAAGAGATGACTTTGATACCATGTAAGAAGAATAGGGAGAGAGCAAGAAATAATATGAGAGTAATAAAATCTATTGTTCATTAATAGTTGTCCTAAGGACAATATAATATATAATATTCAAAAAGTACTTGGTCAATTAACCAATTAATAAATAACAGAATTATTCTAAGAATAATTCTGAGAATTATTCTAATAATTCAAATACTAATTTGATTTGATTTGATAATTTGATCCGATCAATTCTGATAATTTACTTTTATCTCTTTTAAATAATACTTAGGGATAAAAATCTAAGGGATCCAAATAAACTACTTAGTTTAGGTGGGAAAAATAATCCAATCAACTCCTATATTCTAAGACGGTGCTCTTAGGAATGACGCCAAAGATGAAGATAGGAGTCAGATATTAGGATGGAGGGTGGACGACGAAGAAGTTTATTGACGAAAATGAAGGTTGGAACAAAAAACGACTTTTCTTTGAAAAAATAATAAGCGCTTGAGTCGTCCGTAAACAAATCTTTTAAAAATATAGAAAAACAAACAAAGAATAATAATTTATAAATCATTTAATATAAGTAAACGTACTCATATTTATCTAAAAAAACTTATAAATTTACTATATATATATATAATATCTTATCTAATATGAAATAAAAATTTGTATGACCAAATTTTTAAACTTAAAATTTATTAAAGGAGTGTATTCAATGTACTTTTAATTACTTTTAATAATTTTTATAGATTTTAAAAGTCTGTGTATTTAAATTTTACATTTTAAAATTAAAACTTTTGGTATCCAAAGTTTCAATATATTTTAATAGATTCTTTTAGAAATCCTTAGATATAAATTTTAATCAATAAGAACTCTCCAAAATACTTGGTATAATTTTAAAAATAAAAAAAAAAGTCTTCTCCTCATCCTTGAGATTTCTATAGACTTCAAATTGCTTTAATTTTTTACAAATAAGTTCATTCTCTTCTCGCTCCCCGATTTTAATTATTTCTTTGATCTTAAAGGCTCTATCCTTGTTCAACCTCTCAGCGGCCTACATCAACCTCTCAACATGCATTTTATGCGAAATTGAGAGTCCTCTAAAATGTCGTTCTCCGATATTATAATGGTAAAAGAATGGATCTGAACGGCAGGAATGAAACTACAGTCGCTTACAGCCTTTTCTCAAGTAGCGACTCACGGCGACGGGCTGCCGATGGAGATTTTTTCTCTGGTTGCTCGTGATGGGAAACAATGAGTGTCATCCGGTGAAACCTGCGGTGCGCCGGAAAGGAGGAAAACAAATAAAAAAATTATTTGAGGTGACCGGTCATCCTTTCGTCTACTACTTGCGAGCAGGTCAAAGTTGAAATCGATTTGGATGGCGACATTATGCGTAGAGGGAAGAAAAACTTGAGACAATATGTTTTAATATAAAGTATATATTAATAAATCAAATTAATTCTCAATTTAATTAATAGATAATTTAATAAAATCTAATGAAACTCTTTCTATAAAATTTATTAAATTTTAAAAATTCTTAAATAATTTTTTTATTTTTATATTTATTTATTTTAATAATATTATTACTAATCAAATTAATAATAATATTATTAATTTTATTACTAATCAAATTTATCAATTTAACATTTTATTAAAAGTTTAACCAAATTAAAGGGACGTTGATCAACATTATAAATAAAAATATTTAAAATTATTATAATATTATTAAAGTTTATTTTTAAAGTGAGATGTTATCTCGTCTTTGTTTTAGTCAAAATAAGATAAAAGTATAAAAAGTTGAAAAAAAAATTTATGGACAAGTATGTTATTTATTATTTTATTAAAAAAATAAATTTAATTAGGTATGTTAAGTTTTATTTAAAAATAAATATTGTGCGAGATCATAATCGCGTCTACGTTTTTCCAAGATTGAATACACTCTCTTAATTTCACAAGTTTCCGTAAAATTTACAAATATCTATAAAATTCTTGCAAAAAAATCTATAGAATTATATGAAATTTTTTTCATAAGGATATGAGATCTATAAAAATTAATAAAAATATATCAACTCCATACAAATAATACACCCCGATCTCTCTCAAAAACAAACATTTATAATTGTCTATTGAAATAAAGTTTCATTCACAAATCACAAGAATAAAATATCAACAAAATTTTCTTTAGCCCCTTATCCTGAGCTGATCGCTTCACCTCTCATGAGAATATATCTACTCAATTCCCATCGTATAAATCCGCTCCTATATCTTCTTCTTTATCCTTATCCTTATCCTTATCATTGTCTGAAAAATTAGGAGAAAATTACCATGCACACGCTGCTCCGGTTTGGTTATCCTTCTTTGAGCGTTCGATGTCAGCTGGACTCGGCGAGCAGCGAGGGGAAGCAACTCACGGTCGGCTCCCCGATCGTCGTCGTGGAGGCGCCGCCGACGCTCAAGACCGCCACCCCCATGCCGTCGCTCAAGATCAACTCTGGACTGGTCAAGGAGGGCGACGTCGGAAGGTAATTAATTAAATTAGGCAGATAAAAAATTAAGTATGAAAAACGGAGAAGGCCGAACTCGATGCGTTTCCAACTGTTTGTCGTGCCGCCGTCGTCGTGGTGCAGGATTATAGCGAGGAAGCCGAAGGATGTTTGGGCAGTCCGCCTGGCGATCGGCGCATACCTTTTAGACGGCAAGTACTTCAAGCCATTAGACATCTCTGAATGAGATCTTGACATATGAGACCACAAAGTCATGAGCTATAGTACGAGCCGGAGGAAGTTAATTTGATGTGTACGTGTATTTCGACAACTGCTGCTGAATTTATCTTTTACATTGTTGGAAAATACAGGAGTTCGATGATGTTATAACCCTCCTCCGTCTGCCTACGTGCATGTAATCAAAATTTTATGATTAATTAAATGACCGACAGTCTTTAGGACCGGATGATCTACAGCTTCTGCTTTAAAACAAATTAATATAATTAGAAATAAATTCATCTTCTTTACATAATATTTACTTTAGTTGCCATACTAAATGTCGTTTGTTAATTTGTTTGTCATCATTCTCTGATCCAATAACAAAACTGCAAGTTTTAAGCATGTTTAGTTATAACACATGAATTGCTCAACAAAATTCGCAAACAACAGGAGGATCAATTACATATAAATGGAAGTCAGTTACTTGGTCTATCAATTTGCTTTAGAGCTGCATGAAGATGATTATGATACTGCGCAGTAGTAGCATGCGCTAGATTTAAGAATAAAGTCTACCAGTAAATTGGTATGTATATAAATCAAGCGGTGAGAGCCAGAGCACAATAACAGCTAGCTTACTGCTGGGCACACTGCACTCTTTGGGCACCTCCATGGAAATCGCCATCCTCCTCGTAAGCCTCCTGTGCTTGAGCTTGCTTCCTCCTCATCTCCTCCTCAATGTTAACATCGTGCAATGTTGTCTCCTCACATTCATCGAGTTCCATATCCGTCATCTGAGACAAAGGCTTTGGGGGGAGCACTGCCTCAAGAGCTTTGCACTGTTCTGCTGCCAAAGAATCAGGGAAGTCAACGGTAAAGTGTACGTAGAGTTTACCCTTCATGAAGGGCCTCTGGTACATTGGCATGCCCTCATCATTTATTGCCTTGTATTGATCTGCGTCAGCAATTTTGATTCAAAACACAGGCCAACAAAAAAAGAAAAAACTATATCAACATGAAGAATGATTAGAATATGCACATGATGGGCAAGTGAAGCTCACCGGGCTTGACAACTTCCCCTGGGTTTGATTTAATAAGTAGCTGCCTACTATCAAGGTGATTGAAAACAAACTGAAAGCCACATAGAGCCTCGGTGAGGGACAATGTATGCTCATAAAAAAGATCATCGCCCTTTCTCTTCAACTTGGGGTGCTCCTTTTGTTGAATGACAAACACAATGTCTCCAGTAATAGTGTCAGGCTGCATACAATAACCAATTTCAATCAAAGAAAGAAAATATTTTTTTAATTGAGAAAAAAATTCCTGTATAAGAGAGGATATCTAGTTTAAAAGATTATGTTGGGAGAAAAATGAAGATGAAGTTTGTTTTTATATATATAAAAAAAAACACGTACCGCTTCATCAGCCTCCCCGCGTAATGTAATTTTCTGCCCGTGTTGCATACCCTTCTCGACTACAACCTCCAGCACTTTCTTCTCTGAGACGACTTTCTCCCCTTTGCAGTCTGGGCAACGGTCCTTCTCATTAATCATTTCACCAGTTCCCTTACATTCATTGCATGGGTGCTGCATCTGTTGAATCATGCCAGGCCCCAATTGGCGAATACTGACCTTCATACCTGATCCTTGACAGCTAGCGCAAGTCATGGAAGCGCCGGATTTTGAACCCTTGCTGTACAAGTGCATAAATAATCAATGAGCAATAATCAATTGTCCAAGAATCCATAATATGGCAGTAGTAGACAGCCCACCCTTTGCACTTTTGGCAGATGACACTACGTGAGAGTGATAACTTCTTAGAAGTTCCATTATAAAGGTCTTCCAAAGAAACCTTGACAGAATGGATCACATCCTCCCCTCTCCTCTGCCTTTGTCCCCTGCTGCTTCCTCCTGTTCCAAAAAAGATGGGTAATATGATAACACATTATCCAAGATCAACAAGAATTCCCTACCAGTTTTGTCATTCTATAAGACAAATATGTTAGCAAGATAATGATCATCATACGGACTTGTTGAACTTGATAACTAAAAGGAAGCATTAAAAAAATAAAAATTTACTCAGCAGCATGGAAGAAAAGAAGACTAATTGGTATTTCAAAATTTTAAACTACAAGAGAATAATTCACCTGGCCAATGTCCCTTGCGACTAAAGAAAACTCCAGCAAATGCTTATCACTTACCTCCAAAGGGGCTTCCACCAAAGAAGGACTGGAATATATCAAATGGATCATGTGCACCACCTCCACCACCCATTCCCTCCTTTAAGGCATCTTCACCATATTGATCATAGATTTCTCGTTTCTCAGGATCACTCAACACTTCGTAAGCCTGGGCCAGCTCCTTGAACTGAAAGAGAAATAAATAATCCATCATTATTTTATTTCCAAGAAATAAACACAAGACAGGCAAGACAAATCCTGAATCCAAAAACTAGGCATAAGCATTCATCCCAGTGCACCAATGTTGAAAAGAAACTTGGAAGAATTATTTTGGAACTTTCCGTGTCCAAAAACCAACCGACTGGATTTCT
The DNA here is from genome assembly GCF_018446385.1 of Zingiber officinale. Lineage (NCBI taxonomy): Eukaryota > Viridiplantae > Streptophyta > Magnoliopsida > Zingiberales > Zingiberaceae > Zingiber > Zingiber officinale. The sequence continues at coordinate 167,579,408 of NC_055987.1, read as the reverse complement.
TTTTTGTTTTACGGGCAAAAGAAAAACCTAAACCAAAGAGCCATTACCGAACAACAGCGGCCACTTTTGCTAGCTACAAGACAAACAGGTTATTAGCCTCCGATTCCAAGTGTCAACTTCCAAAGAGGATGACGAAGTTATCTGATAGAAACACATCATCTAATTCAAGAAATTATAATTGATCCACAGACCTCTCTGATAAATGATGATGAGGTTTGGGAATTGCAGACCAGGAATATTTGATTCAGACCCAATCTTAGATGCTAAGATACATCAAAATCCAATGCTCGGTCGGCCAATAAACATCACAGATTTTTCCAAATGTCAAACATATTTAAGGAAATCACTCTATACCATCAAGTGTTCTAGACAATCAAAATTTCAGGCATAGGTATAGGCAGTCGGCCAATTGCACGGCGTATATGTGATGAGAGGACATAGTAGTTTGCATTAAAATAAGGTAGATTGATAATTAAAAGAATGATTTGAAGAATTTTGCACATATTAAAAGAAATCTGTTAAGAAATATGCACATATTAAAAGAGGAGAATTTTGTGATTAAAAGAGGAAATATAGAAAAGTGAAGCTGATGGACAAGAAGATAGGCTTGCTGTGCAAACGAAGAAACTTGAAGAGCAGGAAATTAACTGGTTCACACACAAAAGATTTGAGATACTAGTTTTAAACATGTGGGTTAACAAGCCAGGAAATTAACTGGTTCTAACATATAAACAAGTAAATTATGCAGTGGGAAGTTTGATCAAATCAGTTGAACAAGTTGTTCTGTCCAGCATCTATAAGAATAACGTGTTGAAATTAAATTTCATTTTGGATAAAAATAATAATAAATTAATATGGAGTTAGTGGATGGAGATAGAATTTGATGAGGTGGCAATCTTGATAAGAATAAGAGTTCGTGAAGATAGAATTTGATGAGGTGACAATCTTGATAAGGATAAGAGTTCGTGGAGATAGAATAAAGAAAAATAAAATCTAGATTCAATATATCTGAGATTAGTGTCTATCCAATAAGCTTATAAATATGTACTTTTTTTCAATGAATGAAGCAAGTTGAGTTATTTTGTTTTATTTTCCTCTTCCACGTAGAGTGGATTCTTCTCCCACAATTCTTTTTCCAACAAAGTAGTATCAGAGCTATGTCTAATGGTGGTATGTTCCCTTCCAATTTCTAATACTCAAGGCGAGTAATTATGATAACTGGAGTATCAAGATGAAAGCGCTTCTTGGAGCTCATGGTGTTTGGGAAGTTATAGAAAAAGACAATGTTGAGCCGCATGATGACTCGGCGTTATTTCCAACAACAAAAGACAGTCTGAGAGATTTAAGAAAGAAAGACAAGAAGGCTCTCTTCCTCATTTATCAAGATTTACATAAGGATGGCTTTGAGAAGATCTCAAGTGCTACTTCAGCCAAGCAAGCATGGGAAAAACTCCAAGTCTCATATCAAGGAGAAGAAAAGGTAAAAAAGGTACGACTTCATACATTAAGAAGTCAATTTGATGCTCTTCATATGAAAGAATGTGAGTTGGTGTCTGATTATTTTTCTAGAGTCTCTACCATTTCCAATCAACTAAAGAGAAATGATGAGAAATTAGAAGTAACTATTATTGAGAAAATTCTTCGATCATTGGATTCAAAATTTGATAGCACCACACCCATCATCGAAGAGACCAAGGATCTACAAGTCATGACGATAGAACAACTCCTGGGTTCATTACAAGCCCATGAAGAAAATAAGAAGATAAATGAAGAAATTACACAAGATTTCTTGAAGACGACTCTTCAACTGACAAAGAAAGATGAAAGCTTCAGTAACAATAGAAGTCAACGTGGAAGAGGTCGTGGATATGGTCGAGGTCGTCCTAATGAGCAAGGATGGGTTTCCAACAACAACAATGAAAGAGGAGAGCATTCAATAAGAGGACGTGGAAGAGGGTACACAAACTCAAGGTACGATAAGTCTCAAGTTAAGTGCTACAATTGTGACAAATTTGGACATTATGCTAAAGAATGTAGATCACCCAAAAATAAAGTATATAAGAGTAAACTATATAGAAGAAAGGAAAGAGGAAGATGACACCTTACTGCTAGCATATAAAGATAATGAAAGAGGCGAAAATATAATCTGGTATCTCGACACTAGTGCAAGCAATCATATGTGTGGAAAAAGAAACATGTTCGTAGAGTTTGATGAATCAGTTGGTGGTAATGTATCCTTCGAAGATGAATCAAAGATCGAGGTGAAAGGCAAAAGTAACATTCTCATCCGTTTGAAGAATGGAAAACATGAATATATTTCAAATGTTTTCTTTGTGTCAAATATAAAGAGCAACATTTTGAGCTTAGGACAACTTTTGGAAAAAGGATATGATATTCATCTAAAAGATAACATGCTTATCTTGAAAGATGGTATTAGTTGCTTGATTGATAAGGTGTCTATGTCAAGAAATAGAATGTTCTTGCTTAATATTCAAAATGATGTTATCAATTGTCACAAAGCTTGTTATAAAGACATCACTTGGCTATGACATCTTCGATTTGTGCATCTCAATTTTGGAGGACTAGAATTGCTTTCAAAAAAAGAGATGGTGAGAGGACTACCTTACATCAAGAAAGGTATATTTCTTGAAGCAAAAAATTAAAGGTCTTCGGCATTTTCAAGAAATTTAAAGCGACCGTAGAAAAGGAGAGCGGTCTCGAGATCAAAGCTATGTGTTCTGATCGAGGAGAAGAATTTATCTCAAAGGAGTTTCAAGAATTTTGTGAAACCAATGGAATACGATGACCCTTGATGATTCCAAGATCCCCCCAACAAAATGGAGCGGCGGAAAGAAAGAATCAAACCATCCTTGACATGGCAAGGAGCATTCTCAAAAGCAAGGGGCTACCAAAGGAACTTTGGGCAGAAGCGGTTGCCTGTACAGTATACTTATCAAACAGATCAGCAACAAGGAGTGTGTGGGGCAAGACACCACAAGAAACATGAAGCAGAAGGAAACCTGGGATTTCTCATCTAAGAGTTTTTGGGAGTATAGTGCACATTCAAGTGCTTGATAAAGCAAGAAGCAAACTGGATGATAAAAGTAAGAAGTTTATTTTTATTGGCTATGATACTAACTCAAAAGGGTATAAGCTATACAATCCAGATACTGGGAAGACAATCATCAGCCGGGATGTTGTATTTAATGAAGAAGAAGAATGAAATTGGGAATCTCAAAATGAAGATTACAACTTCTTCCCATACTTTGAAGAAGAAGATGTGGAGCAACCAAGGGTGGAGCAAACAAGAGGAGAGCCTACTACTCCACTAGTAACACCAACATCAAGTACTCAAGAGAATTCATCTACATCAACTTCAAGTGAAAGAGTACCACACTTTAGAAGCTTACAGAGCATTTATGAGGTAACCGAAAATCAAGAAAATCTTACTCTATGTTGCCTCTTTTCCAATTGCGAGCTTACAGATTTCCAAGAAGCTATAAAGAGCAAAAAGTGGAAAGATGTGATGGATGAAGAAGTCAAGGTGATAGAAAAGAAATGTACATGGGAGTTAACTCCACTTCCTAAAGGGCATAAGACAACCAAGATTCGAATTGATAATAAAGTCTTCCATGATAGAAGAAAGCACATTGATACGCGTTATCACTATATCAAAGAGTGCATTACAAGAAAAGAGATGCAAGTGGAATATATAAAGTCTCAAGATCAAGTTGTTGATATTTTTTCCAAGCCTCTCAAATTTGAAGACTTTATCAAGATGCAAAATTTACTTGGATTTGCAAAATTAAATTTAAGAGGGGGTGTTGAAATTAAATTTGACTTTGGATAAAAATAATAATAAATTAATATGGAGTTAGTGGATGGAGATAGAATTTGATGAGGTGGAAATCTTGATAAAAATAAGAGTTCGTGGAAATAGAATTTGATGAGGTGACAATCTTGATAAGAATAAGAGTTCATGGAGATAGAATAAAGAAAAATAAAGTCTAGATTCAATATATCTGAGATTAGTGTTTATCCAGTAAGCCTATAAATATGTACTTTTTTTCAATGAATGAAGCAAGTTGAGTTATTTTGTTTTATTCTCCTCTTCCACGTAGAGTAGTTTTTTCTCCCCTAATTCTTTTATTTTCTTCTCCAATAATTCTTTTTCCAACATAACGACAATGAATGTTGCGAGTTACGCAATCTTCTCCTTCTTCCTCCTACAATTAATACATCAAAATCTAGTCGACATAAGCATCGGGGAGTGCAACCTCACTAGGCACATCCCCAATTCTAGGCGTCGTTCCTTTTCTTTTGTGCATATCTTTCAATGTCGACATCCTTCACCATCAGATCTCCACAGTCATATTGTAAATGTGAGAAACCTAAATTTACCGATAAAATTGAGCACGATTCCTTTTGGCAGATTCAATGGACAAAGTTCTCAAGATTTTTAGAATGAAAAGCAGAGTCTAGCTACAAAATAATGGGATCATTTTCGTTGATAACCATGTAGAAAAAACGAACTTTTTTGTTTATCTAAAAAACGACTTACATCTAAAAGCAAGGCATACGCATGAAAGTTATAATTCTAGACAATCACCAAGCCGTCGAATCAAGAAAGCAATTCGAGACGGATCGAACAAGGGTAAAACGAACTTATCCAAGGCAGATCCAGTTTACAAAGAAAATAAAAGTAGAGCAGATATGAAGAGGCAAAGGCGCGGAAAAGAAAATAAATTAATCAAGAAGTAAATATCGGCACCTTCTCGGGGTCGCCGCCCTTGTCGGGATGGTTCTTGATGGCGGCCTTCCGGTAGGCTTTCTTGAGATCATCCTGCGAGGCGGTCTTGGGCACCCCTAAGATTTCATAGTACCGCGTGTTGTCGCTCTTCTGTGGCGCCCTTCCGAACATCTCCGCAGCTGAAACTAGCTTTCTCGATCGGAGACCTACAGATCCAACAGGAAATCCCAAAATTCCAACGCCAATCTCCTCCTCCCAGCTCGCTGCCCAGATCGAAGAAGAAGAGGAAGAAGGAGAGGACGACCCCCGTAGTGGACGGGCGCGGTCAACACTGACTTTGTCTAACTAGAGGTGAGAAGTACTCTGAGGTGGAATATTTGCACATACCACCCTCGAGTTCGGCTAAGAGGCATCATTTTCGGTTGCTAGCCCCTCATCTTCCCATAATTAGAAGTTTGTTCTACATCTGTGTATTTCATGCCTTTCAATTCATGCCTTTGTTTTCGAAATTGAGCAGCATTTTTTTCTGCTAAATGATTTTTTTTGGATATCTGGCTCATCTGTCCCGTGTTAATTCACTGAAATTGAAAAGATGCCCTAATCATTATACTGGGACTAAAGTGACTTGTTTAAAACTATCCAAATCAATCGAGTAATTGTTTGAGATATATCGGTTATTTTTATGATCTTCACTCCTGATTAGAAAATATATTTTGAATACTGAGAAGGCGTCTGAATTGAGGAATATTGTGGCAAAAAAACGAATATGTTCACCCCCAGTGTCTCTGTTAATCCGTCTCAAGATCAACACAAAGAAAGTAAATCACGGAAGACTACTAACGTTTAGAATAGTGACTAATATATACGGAATATGCACGATAAAGAGAATATAATTTTCTACACAAAATGATCATGTACAAGGAGGTTTAGCCTATTAAAGCTGCGTGTTCTTCTCCATCAGCTCCCTGAACTCCTCGTCAGTGCTCTTCAGCATCGCTGGCAATGGCATCGTATGCATCCCCCTCCGGCACAGCTCCTCGTGCCGCGGCTTGATCCTCCTCTCCAAGCTGAACGCGAAGTACTGGGGGAACTCCTTCAGCTCCTCCACCCGCCGCCCCATCTCCTTGTCCAAGTACTCGAACTTGGGCTTGAAGTTCTTCTCGATGCTGAAGGTGAACAACCCGGGGCAGCGCAGCACCATCGCCGCTGTGTCTTCCTGGCTCAGCCCGAGGCCGACGAGGAAGTCCAGCTTGGGCATGAGCGTGCGGTCGACGCTGGAGACGAGGAGGACGGGCTCGTGGTGGGCGAGCCAGGCGAGGTCGCGGAACCCTAGACGACGGAGGTAGAGCAGAGCAGTGCGGAGCTGGTGGGGGACGCTGGAGGCCAGGAGTCGGGGGCACTTGTTGACGACGCGGCGGTGGTCGGCGGGGGCGACGCCGAGGTCGCGGGAGAGGAAGTCGAATACGGGGGCGAGATCGGCGGGAACGGAGGCGGTGAGAACGGAGGGGCACATGCCGAGGATGCGGGGGAGGTCCTTGTGGTGCAGGCCCTTGGAGAGGAGGAAGGAGATGATCGCGTGGACAGAGTCAAGAGAGGCGGCACGAAAGGCCGGGTTGAGGGCGAGGGCGCGGCCGGCGTCGACGCCCAGCACCTCGAGGCTCAGGATCTTCTTCTTGAGGTGGAAGGTCGAGGAGGGAGGGGGAAGTGGACTTGGTTGGGTGTCGGGGAAGGCGATGCGAAGAGGGAGGGTGGTTTGATGGGCCGTGGGTTTGCTGCAAACTTGCCGCCGCCGCCGCTGCCGCTGCCGCTGCAGAGTGAGTGGAGCGGCATGATGATTGGTAGTGGTGGAATGGAGGAACAGCTGAGAGGAATTGGGGAAAAATCCAACCTTTATCGTTCGTTGATGGCAAAGGTTGACTAGGCTAATACGTGGCAGAATTCTGGAAGATGATTGGTGGATTCGATTGCATGGATAATACAAAGAAAAAACGTCGGCGTGATCTGTCAAGATTACGGTGAGAGTTAACACGACGGCGGTGGTGGAGGAGGAGTTGGCAACACGGCCGACGTTGGCCTCGATGTCGTCCATCTGCTGGCCATGTGCCCCCACAAACACCACCATGTCTACAGTTGCAGTCACACCAGGCTGTTGTCCAACAACTCCGTCTCCCCGGCCCCGTTTAGATCTCCGCCACCACGTTGGCTGGGTATAATCCGGATTCAAAATTATTTAGACAGATTATATATGATATAATAAATTAATCAATTTAAAAATATAAATAAAATTAAAAATATGTGAATTTTTTTATTTATATAATATAAAATAAAAATATTTAATATTTAAATCATTCTAAAATATGAAATAAAAATATTATTCAAATTATATTCTTAATAAATTGATTAATTATTATATCATTAATATAATAATTAATGATCTCCGTCACTAAGTTGGTTGGGTGTAATCTGGATTCAAAATTATCTAGACAGATTATATATATATAATAATAATAATAATAAATTAATCAATTTAAACATATAAATAAAATTAAAAAGTATGTGAATAGTTTTTTTATTTATATAATATAAAATAAAATTATTTAATATTTAAATCATTCGAAAGCATGAAATAAAAATATTATTAAAGTTATATTCTTTATAAATTCATTAATTCTTATATCATTTATCTTTTTCAATTAACACTGTTCAATATAGATGGTTATAAAATTTATTAAAAACTCTTTTTCCATCTCAGTAAATTTTAATAAATTTCATACCTAAAAATATTCATTTCCTTGTTACTATAGAAATGAGAAAAGGTAAAATGAGACAAATCATGTTAATTAAATAAATATGTTAGATTCAATATATATTATATAAAGTAAACGATTTAGTTATAATATAAAAATTAGAATAAATGAGAAAAAAAAATTTCTGTCAATCAAACTGTAAATTCCTGACTTTTTTATTTCTAACTAATCTACGATATAATTTAGAAATAACTAATAAATTTTAAAATTTTACATGACCGGTAGTATCAAATTTATTATGATCTAATTACATTCTCAGGTAGCACAAATCTTATGCATCGAAAGTAAAAAAGATAGTAAAAAATCATCAATATTCACAAAATTTAATATAATAGTCACCTGCTCCTTATTAGATGTATCTCTTGCTTCATCAACTAAAATATAAAATTTTGCATCATCGATTTCTCTTTTCCCCGTGTTTGATTGATGCGCAGACCATCGATGCAATAGAGACATAAACTCATTCTGAGTTTCTTTACCGAAACTACAACATCAAATGTCTTGTCAACTCGTTGTACGCTATGTATAGCATAAAGAGAACGACAAAAAAGTTGTGAGAGTCCCTGGACAAGAAGTATAAGACGGAGAATGCAGGGGCTAAGAAGTTCATCGTGGGTCGATTCCTAGACTACAAGATGATTGACTCCAAGATAGTGATCAACCAAGTCCAGGAGCTTCAAGTGATCTTGCATGAGATCCACTCATAAGGGATAGTTCTAAGTGAAACCTTCTAAGTGACTGCTATCATTAAGAAGCTGCCCTCCGGCTGGAAGGACTTCAAGAACTACCTGAAGCATAAGTGGAAGGAGATGAATGTGGAGGAACTCATTGTTTGGCTTTGCATCGAAGAAAATAACAAGAGTTCAGAAAGAAAGTTGTTCTCTCAAGCTACTATGAAAGCCAACGTGGTCGAGCACGGTCAAAGCTCGAAACGGAAGACCCCAAGTCTTCCAAGATGAGACCCAAAGGAAGTATTAGAAAGAAGAAGTTCTTTGGAAAGTGCTTTAACTATGACCGAGTGGGTCACAAATCTTCGGAGTGCAGAAAGTTGAAGAAGAAGCAAGAGGCCAACCTAAACGAGGGACTAGAAATGGACGAAGTCTGCACTGTGGTCTCTGAGTTGAACTTGGTCGGTTCAAACCCGCAGCAATCGTGGATTGATACTGGAGCCACCATATATGTGTGTTGCAACAAGGAGTTGTTCCACAACTTTGAAGAAGTCAAGGGAGACAAGTTGTTCATGGGAAACTCAACCTTGGACATCATGGGCAAAGAAAAAGTGGTGCTGAAGATGACCTCGAGCAAAGACCTTACTTTGAATAATGTGTTGTATGTTCCGAAGATTCGGAATGATCTAGTGTCCGGATCACTATTAAGCAAACATGACTTTCATATTATTTTTGAGTCAGACAGAGTTGTACTATCTAAGAATGGAATGTTTGTTGGAAGAGACTATGTATCTGATGGGCTATTTAAACTCAATGTAATGGCCATTATGACTAATATAAATAAAAATGAAAGTTCTTCCACTTATATGCTTGAGTCTTCATGTTTGTGGCATGGTAGACTAGGACATATTAACTACGATGTGTTTTGTAGATTAATAAATATGTAAAGCATACCTCATTCCACCTTGACCCGAAACACAAGTGTAAGATTTGTGCTGAAGCAAAAATGATAAGGCCATTATTTCAACATATTAAAAGAAGTAACGAACTACTCGGGCTAATTCACATCGACGTGTGTGACCTCAAGGGTACACCAACATGTGGTGGGAATAAATACTTTATCACTTTTGTAGATGATAATACAAAATACTGTTATGTGTATCTTTTCAAAAGTAAGGATAAAGCTATAGAGAAATTTATACTCTATAAGAATAAGGTTGAAAACTAGTTTAATAGAAAGATTAATGTGGTTCGAAGTGACCAAGGCGGTGAATATATATCACCATTCACTGAGTTGTGTGCTGAACATAGGATCAAACATGAAATTACAGCTCCTTATACTCCTCGGCAAAATAGAGTTAATGAGCGAAAGAATCAAACTCTAAAAGAGATGATGAATGATCTTCTATTAAGCTCTGGACTGCCAGCGTTCATATGGAGAGAAGCTGTGTTAATAGCTAATTACTTTTTAAATAAGATGTTCCGAAACAAAATAGATAACAGCCCTTATGAGTTGTGGAATGGAAGACAACCGTTGTACAAATATTTACGAATGTGAGGGTGTCTTGCCAAAGTGTTGGTACCTGATCCAAAAGGATTAAGATATGACCAAAAATTATTGATTGTATATTTATTGGATATGCACAGAATAACATTGCGTATCAGTTTTTGTGTATGAATCACAAATACCCAAGATACACAAGAACTCGGTAATAGAATAGAGAAATGCCTCATTCTTCGAGCATGTGTTTCCGTAAAAGATCCGAGAGGATACTAGCTCCTCAAAGAGGGCATATGAAACACAAGGTAAAGATGATGATGAGGAATCAGTGGATGTTGAGCTTAGATAGAGCAAAAGAGCTCAAGTAGAAAAAATCTTATGGATCGGATTTTAGCACTTTCATTTTGGAAAGTGAGCCTGAAGTTACTCAGAAGTTGTAAGTTCTTTTGATAGACTTTACTGGAGAGATGAAATTGCATCTGAGATAGACCCTATCTTGCAAAATCACACTTGAAAACTTGTGGATCTTCCTCCTATAAGTAAATCACTAGGTTGCAAGTGGATCTTCAAGAAGAAAATAAAGTCAGATGATACAATTGATAAGTATAAGGCCAGATTAGTAATCAAAGGATACCGACAACAAGAAGGGCTCGATTACTTTTATACGTATTCTCCGGTGTCGAGAATAACTTCCATTAAAATATTATTGGCTATTGCCTCTCTATAGAATCTCAAGATAGCCTTTCTAAATAAGGATTTAGAAGAGGAAATCTACATTGAGCACCCTAAGAGATTTTCTGTGCCAGGATAAAATAAAACAAGGTTTGCAGATTGGTGAAATCATTATATGACTTGAAACAAGCACCAAAGCAGTGACATGAGAAGTTTGATAATGCCATGAAGGAATGTGGATTCAAGACTAATGAATGTGATAAGTGTGTCTACATGAAAGTCACAGAGAATGACTACATTATCTTGTGTCTATATGTAGATAACATACTTATTATCGGGAGTAATGATAAGATAATCAAATCCACTAAAGATATGTTGAACTCAAGATTTAACATGAAAGATATGAGCCTAGCTGATGTAATTTTAGGAATCAAAATTCTTAGAATAATAGAAGGACTTGTTCTTAGTCAGTCACATTATATGGATAAGATTCTTAAGAAATTCACCAAGGGTGATGCTGCGTTGGCACTAACGTTGATAGATACAAGTTAACATCTATCAAAAAATCAAGGTAAAAGTATCTCTCAGATAGAGTACTCTCGAGTGATTGGAAATCTGATGTACTTGATGAGTTGTACACAATCAGACTTGGTCTACACAGTAAGTAAACTGAGTAGATACATGAGTAATCCCAGTGTTGAGTACTGGAAAGGGATAATAAGAGTACTGAGGTACTTGAGGTATACTCATGAATATGGACTGCACTATATGAGATATCTGTTGGATCGAGAAGCGCTAGAGGGGGGGTGAATAGCGCTCGTGGCTATTTCATTCGATTAAAACGTATAGAGTAAAATGTAGCGGAAATTAAACAAAAACACACGCTAACACAAGTTGATTACTTGGTTCGGATCTTGTGGCGACTTCTACTCCAAGGCCCGTGATCGTTGATCACTTCCGGTGGGCAACAACTATATTTCGTAAAGTTATTACAAGCTAAGTAAAAAAAACTATAAATAAATTTTATACCGACAACTAAAATACTAAATTCGGGGCTCGGGGTCGTCGGCGTCGAGTTGTAGCCTTGTCGGACTATCTCGTTAGCAGCTAGATGCAGAAAGATTGCTTGGAAGAAGATATCTTGAGCTGCTGGTCGAGATGTCCTTTTATACACTGCTGAAGGCGCCTTAAAGCCCATTCGAGGCGCCTCCAACCCGCCGAGTCAGCCGCGTGGATCAGCACTAATCCAGTCGCACCTCATCCACTTAAAGGCGCCTTCAAGCCACTCTAAGGCGCCTCCAAGCTCTGGTTCAAGGTGCCTCCAAGCTCTGGTTCAAGGCGCCTCCAGCTCTGCTGCACTGACTTCTTCTGGCTTGCACCCGAGGTGCCTCCAAGCTCCATGGAGGTGCCTCAGACACTGTTCATCCGAGGCCAAGTGTGCTCTTTTGTCCCTACACAACGTGTTAGTCCACAAAATACATATATACCCTGCAAGACAAGGTTAGCACACATAGATATGATAAGAAAGGTGTTTGATAGTCTCTGGACTGTCCGGATATGACTTCAAATTTTCAACCGAAAATCCTAAGTCGACCGGACCCCTACTGTTCCCTCTGCGGGAAACGCGTCCTCACCTACTCCTCTCAGGAGATTTACCTGTTGCTAGCATGATCCTCCAGATCGACTGGACTTTTGCTCGGCGCTTGATGCTTTCGGACTTTCTGCTGGACGCCCGCTCCCCGACCTGTCCAATCTTCCACCTGGTTTGCGACACCAGGACTTTTCACCTAGGGTTACCACCCCCTAGGACTTTTACCTGAAGCCCTCGACCCGCCAAGACTTTCCGCATAGGGTTATCATCCCCTATGACCTAGGGTTACCACCCCCTAGAGTTTTCCACCTGCCTAACTGCAGTTAGGACTTTTGCCTAAGCACACTTAGGACTTTCCTGCAAGCTCATTCAAACTGTTAGATCACAAACCAACTTAACTTTGAATCCTTTGCCATTATCAAAACACAAGTTTGATCGTCGGATGCTTCCGTCACCAACAATCTCCCCCTTTTTGATTATGACAACTCAAATTCAAAGTTAAGTAAAAACAGGCATAAGTAAACAGATGCATAAGTAACAATTTTTAAAGGTTTAGTATAAGCGAGCATAAGTAAACAATTTTAGACGTAAACAAAGTTTAAGCTAAAACTTTAAAATGTAAGACTCCCCCTTAATTAGAGCTTACTTTTGAATCTTACTTTTGAATTTTATGCTATGCTACTCTCCCCCTTTGTCATATATCAAAATACAAGGAGAGTTAAAAGAAAAACCATAGTACTAGGTGTGTTTGAAAAGATTTTGAAAAAAATATTTAGTCATACCTTAAAAAATACTTAGCTTTTTAGAAGACATGTTCTTTTAATACTTTTAGCTAAGTGAAAAAGTATTTGTCATAAATTATTTCAACTTTGAAAAATAACTTAACTAATTTTGTGATATCAAAGCACTTAGTTTAATTTGAAAAGCTTTTTGAAAAATACTTAGCTTAAATTGAAAAAGCTATTTGACAAAACACTTAGCATTTTCAACAAAAACTTAGCATTTGAAAATAATTACTTTAAGAAACACTTAGCTAAATTTTCAAAAATGCTTCGAAAAAATACTTAACTAAACTTAAGCTAAATTTGAAAAGTTTTAGTTTAAGTACTTAACTTAAAAGGATATATATCAGAGCTTAGCTTAAGTACTTAGCTTTGAAAACATTTAGCTTTTTAGAAAAGTTTAAATTTTAAAGTCAGATCACAAATAATTTGTATTTTTGAAGACAAGTCAAAAATATATATATTGTTTTTGACTTATCTTTAAAATAAAAATTATTTTTTATTTGACTTCAAAATATATATATATATATATATATATATATATATATATATATATTTTAAAATATATTCTTGGGGGGAAAAAAATTTTCACTCCCCATAAATTAATGCCGATAGTCCAAGCATGTATTTAAAAGTAATTATTTTCATAATTTTTTCATCTCACCCATTCTAGGTTATCAAGCATGTTCAGCTTATGAGTGAGTGTGAGATGGAGTTAACTTCATTAAAATTAGTTAAGATATTCAGTGCGATCATGATTTTGAAATTAAATTAATATATTAAGTGTGATCATGATTTTGAAAGTAAATTAATATATTAAGTACGATCATGATTTTGAAAGTAAATTAATATATTAAGTGCGAACAAGATTTCAAATAATTTTTTTAAATGCTTTTTCAATAATTTTTCAAATGATTTTTAAATAATTTTTCAAATAAATTTTTAAATAATTTTTCAGATGAATTTTAGATAATTTTTCAAACAAATTTTTAAATAATTTTTCAAATGAATTTTAAATATTTTTCCAAATGAATTTTTAAATGGTTTTTAAAAGGATTTTTAAATGATTTTCAAATAATTTTTAAGATGATTTTCAAATAATTTTTAAAATGATTTCCCAATAATTTTTCAAATAATTTTTAAATGATTTTTAAATAATTTTTCAAATAATATTTAAAATTATTTTTAAATAATTTTTCAAATAATTTTTTAAATGATTTTTAAATAATTTTTCAAATAATTTTTAAAAAAAATTTAAATAATTTTTCAAATAATTTTTATAATGATTTTTAAATAATTTTTCAAATAATTTTTAAATGATTTTAAAATAATTCTTCAAATAATTTTTAAATGATTTTAAAATAATTTTTAAATAATTTTTAAAATGATTTTAAAATAATTTTTCAAATAATTTTTAAAATGATTTTTAAATAATTTTTCAATAATTTTTAAAATGATTTTTAAATAATTTTTAAAATGATTTTAAAATAATTTTTCCAATATTTTTTAAAATGATTTTAAAATAATTTTTCAAATTATTTTTAAATAATATTTCCAATAATTTTTAAAATGATTTTTAAATAATTTTTCAAATATTTTTTAAAATGATTTTTAAATGATTTTTCAAATAATTTTAAAATGATTTTTAAATTATTTTTGAAATAATTTTTCAAATAAGTTTTAAATGATTTTAAAATAATTTTTCAAATAATTTTTAAAATAATTTTTAAAATGATTTTTAAATAATTTTTAAATTGATTTTTAAATAATTTTTGAAATAATTTTTAAAATGATTTTTAAATAATTTATCCAATGATTTTTAAATCATTTTCCATTAATTTTTAAAATGATTTTTAAATAATTTTTTAAATAATTTTTAAAATTATTTTTAAAATAATTTTTCAAATAATTTTTAAAATGATTTTTAAATGATTTTTAAAATGATTTTTAATTAATTTTAAAAATTATTTTTAAATAATTTTTAAAATTTTTCCAAGTAATTTTTCAAATAATTTTTGAAATAATTTTTAAATTGATTTTTAAATAATTTTTCAAATAAAAAATGATTTTTAAATAATTTTTCAAATAATTTTTAAATTGATTTTTAATAATTTTTCAAATAAAAATGATTTTAAAATAATTTTTCAAATGTTTTTTAAATAATTTGACATTATTGACTTATTGGGATTAATTAAATTAATTAGGTTTAGTTGATTTTGACTAAGTTCAACCTTGATCCATCTCACCCGATTCTAAGTTATCAATCAGGTAATCTTAAGTAATTTTGTGAGATGGTTATCTTTTATTTAGGTTATTTCTAAGGATTAATTTACATTCGATTTAAAATTAGATTTTTCGATTAGTCAATTAAATATGTATTTCAAAGATTGGCTCCCAGGTCGTGGCGAGGCACTCGGCCTTCTTGAGTATGAGATCATCCACCACTTCCTAGACAGAGCGGCTCAAAGAAAATATATATTTAATTTTCTTTTTGAAACCCCTAGGTTTAACTAACAAGTATAAATTACGCCTAGGTCCTTAAACTATCTTAGTCTAAACATGCTTATTTACAAGGAAAGTAAATAAACAATTATCAATCAATTTATTTATTAATTAAGATAGATTTTCTATTGGCTCCCCCTGGATCATAGCCTCGATATGGTCTATCAAGGTAGTAGACTTGATCCTTGGGGACCCAATAGTGTCCAAGTCTGACTTGATTAATCAGGTTTGACTTGGGGACCCATGCTTGGACTACTTTTTTATTTGACTGATTTACTAGAGACAGATAGGATTTGTATTTGTGTTTGGCCTTAAATCCAAGTCCGGATTTGTTATAAACGACTCACTGTTTTCTAAGAATCAGATCCAGATTCTTGGAACCCAAGGTGAACCGTTCCAACGTGTCCTTGAATTCTTTAATTTGAGTTTTCAAATTAGAATTTTCTTCCTCAAGTTGTTGGACTTGAGTCGAACTTCCAATTTGAACTGGCTCAGTCAAAGAACTCGAATCAGTCGCTTCCTTAAGGGATGTTACCTCCTTTTGGAGTGACTTGACCCGGACGTTGGATTTAGCCAGCTTCTTTAATAAGTACGGAACTAATTTTTGTAAATCGTCTAACTGAGTCTCGGCGAGTAGGGAACTTACAGAGGGATTTCGTCCTTCGGAAACGGATACGGATCCGTGGCTTCGCTCGGACTCAGTCTCGGATTCGCTCTCGATTTCTGACTCATTCTCGGACTCAGTTTCCGCCATAGTTGCGAGTACTAGTAGAGCGAGGAAGCTCGTCGGTTCTTCTTCGTCGGACTCGGACTCGTTTGATGACTCAGACCATGTTGCCTTCAGTGCTTTCTTCGTCTTGCTTATTCTTGCAAATAACGTAACACCTTCCTCGACCGAAGTAGTATCAGTCTGCTCATTTAATTTTAATGAATCGTCTATGAAGTTGCACTTACTTACATTCGTATCGAAAATACCTTCGTGTAGCTCGATCAATTTTTGCCACAATTCTTTTGCACTTGAGAAGGGGCCGACGCGGTTCAACTCCTCATTGGTTAGGCCGCATTGTAGCATGCAAGTTGCTTTGGCATCGGCTTCAACTTGTTTCATTATACTAGCGTCCCAGTTGATGCATGAGACGAGTTCTCCAGTGCTATCACGTGGAAGCTCGAGTTTAGTCTGGATAATGATCCACATCTCAACTTGCGTCTTGAGATGATATTCCATCCGGTTCTTCCAATAGCTAAAATCCTTACCGGAAAAGAGTGGCGGGTGGACCGTGCTAAACCTTCTTAGAAAGCCATTGAAAATCTTGCACACAAATAAAACAAAAAAAATTGTTCCAAGACTAGGTCTTGGATTAGTAGTGTGGGAGAAAAAAATTAAAATAGTAATTCAGGAATTTCGAGAAAAAATAATAAAAAAAATATTATTAAAATAATATAAAAATATATTACCATAAATTTTTGAAAATGCGATATTTCGCTAATACAGGCCAGTGGTGAAAAGATGACAATGAATTTTTCGAAATTAATTTTGGAGGGAAAAAACAAAAAGCATAAGGTTTTATTTTTACCCTAAACGAACGAAAAAGCGACGAAAAAAAATGTTCGAACGGTAGTTATACCAATTCAGAGCAACCCCGCTCTAATACCAATTGTTAGATCGAGAAGCGCTAGAGGGGGGTGAATAGCGCTCGTGGTTATTTCGTTCGATTAAAACGTATCGAGTAAAACGCAGTTGAAATTAAACACAAACACACGCTAACACAAGTTGGTTACTTGGTTCGGAGCCTGTGGCGACTCCTACTCCAAGGCCCGCGATCGTTGATCGCTTCCGATGGGCAACAACTATATTTCGTAAAGTTATTACAAGCTAAGTACAGAAAAAGCTGTAAATAAATTTTATACCGACAACTAAAATACTAAATCTGGGGCTCCGGGTCGTCGGCATCGAGTTGTAGCTTTGTCGGACTGTCTCGTTAGCAGCTGGATGCAGAAAGATTGCTTGGAAGAAGATATCATGAGCTGCTGGTCGAGACTCGAGATTGTTGGTGCGGTTAGCACTAACGGTCTAACTCAGGTTTTGATGAATGACAAATCAGGTTAAGTTAGGTTTGTTGTTGTCTGACACTTTTATCAAGTGTGCAGGAAAAGTCCAACTAGGTCGACGGGCTGACCGGATAGCTGGCGAGAAGTCCAAGCAGGTCGACGGGCTGACCGGACGCTTGGCGAGAAGTCTAGCTAGGTCGACGGGCTGACCGGATAGCTGGCGAGAAGTCCAAGCGGGTCGACGGGCTGACCGGACGCTTGGCGAGAAGTCCAGACGGGTCGACGGGCTGACCGGACGTCTGGCAGGTAAGTGAGGTAAGTCACTGGAGGGGAGTGACTGTGAGGACGCGTTCCCGGGAAGGGAACATTAGGCGTCGATCCGGCTTAGATCCATTTCGGATATCTAAGTCGAGATCGTGACTAGATTCCGGTCTCGGAAAGACGGAATCTAAGTCATACTCTTTCTTATCCATCTATTGAACTTTAACTGTGCTAACAATCTGTTTTACAGGATACATATTTGCCTCGGACTAACCCTGTTTTGCAGGAAAAAGGAGCTTTCTGAAACAAGGTGGTCCGGGCGCCCGGAGGGGATCCGGGCGCCCGGAAGGCAAATTTCATCCAGCCGAGTCGTCGCCACGTGGAGCATCATGGTTCGTGCAGCTACGTCACGTTCCAGGCGCCCGGAAGGGATCCAGGCGCCCGGGACAGCATATAAAAGAAGCCCCAGGTAGGAGCTTCAAATACATCAAGTCTGCACTGAAAACTTACTGCTTGCTCTGCTGCTCTACGCTCCTGCGACGCCACGAGGCTATTCCGACAAAGCGCTTTCTTAAAGTCTAACTCCTCTTCTCTTGTCGGTATTTTATTTCTGTCAATTCTTGTACTTATTTGTAATCTTTATTCGAATTGATAGTGATTGCCCAACGAAAGTACTCACGGAGTACGGGCCTTCGAGTAGGAGTCGTCACAGGCTCCGAACGAAGTAAAAAATACCTGTGTCTATTTTAGTTTTCCGCTGCGTTTATACTCATCTTTATCGAATCGATATTCACCCCCCCCCCCTCTATCGAATCCAACAGTCTTACAAGTGGTATCAGAGCAGGTACCGCTCTGATTTGGTGCAACCACCAATCAGACAGGGGGTGGAAAATTTTTTTTAATTCCAAACTAATATTATTATCTTTTTGGAAGATTTTTTTTCGTTGCACTTAAAATCTAAATTGGTACAACACCAACTTAGAGTTTCTATTTTTCCCCGCACTGCTAATCCAAGACGAAGTCTTGGGATTTTCTTTTTCCAGTTAATTTAGTGTGTGCAGGATAAGATGTCTCAACAAGAAGGCTTCAGCACAGTACGTCCTCCCCTATTCAACGGGGATGATTTTTCGTACTGGAAGAGGAGAATGGAGGTCTACATGAAGACAGACTACGACCAATGGATGAACGTCACAAAGGCTTACAAAATTCCAATAGACAACTCCGGGAAAATAGTAGACCCTGAAGAATGGACAAATGATTTAAAGAAAAAGGCATCAATTGAAAACAAAGCCATCAATACTCTACACTGCGGACTAACACGAGAAGAACTGAACCGGGTCGGACCGCATCAAAACGCTAAGGAGCTTTGGGATAAACTGATCGAGCTGCACGAAGGAACAAGCGACGCGAAGGTAACAAAAAGAGATTTGCTGTTAAATAAAATTTTTAATATAAAAATGCAGGAAGGAGAAACGGCAAGTCAGCTCCACGCGAGGGTCAAAGATATCCTCAACGGTCTCCACGCGATAGGCCACCAAATGGAGAACCGAGACTTAATAAGGTACGCGTTAAATGCTTTTCCACGAAATAATTTGTGGGCATCAATTGTAGATGCCTACAAAATTGCAAAGAATTTAAATTAAAATTGGATGAACTCTTCTGTGAATTAGAACTTCATGAGCAAACTAACGCCGGGGTCGAGAAAGGTGTAGCTTTATTTGCAGGTTCCTCTAAAGAAAAGAAGAACAAACCCGAATCTGAAGAAGATTCCGATCAAGACTCTGAAGACGAAGAACACCTGGTGAACCTGGTAAGGAAAATGTTCACCAGGAAAAAGAGAAGCTTCAGCAAACAGGATCTTCAGAAGATCAGTTCGCCAGCCGACTCAAGAAATGTCACATGTTTCGGATGTAACAAAAAGGGCACTACAAGAATGAATGCCCAAGATTGAAACTTGACAAACCAAAGTCAACAAAGAAGAAAGCCCTCAAAGCAACATGGGACGATTCCTCCTCAGACGAATCGGAAGGAGAAAGGCAAAAGCACCAAAGTCACCTCGCGCTGATGGCTCGCGAAGCTGAAACGGAAGACGAATCGGAAGACGGGTCCGAACCCGAATCAAGCCACGAGTCCGCACTCGTTTCCGAAGGTTCCGAAGAGGTATACCTAAACTTAAATCGTAAATTCTTTAGAATTATCTCGTGTTTAAATAAAAAAGTAGTTAAGTTGGAAAATGAAAATAAATCGCTTCTTGAGGAAAATCAAAACCTCAAGGAACAATTAAAAAATTCGAATCCAACTCAAGATCGAACACTTGAGGAGGAGAATTTATCATTAAAAAATGAAATCAATAAGTTAAAAGAATTGTTGGAAAAATTCACAACAAGATCTAAAAATTTAGATTTAATTCTAAATAACCAAAAGGCATGCTATAATAAAACCAGACTTGGATATAAGTCAAACTCAAACAAAACCTTTAAATCATTATTAACCCAACACAAAGCAACTAAACAAGCTTGGGTCCCGAAAGCGTGCTTAACCACGCAAGTAGGACTTAATCAATTCTACATACCTAAAGATAAAATACATTATATAAACTTGAACAAATCAAAAACTAAAATATAAATTTAACTTAAAATCAAAATTCAAAACTCAACAAAATTTAGATTATCACCAAGTTGATTATAACTATAAAAAGAATCAACACAAACCCAAAATCTAAATTAAGGGCCAATAATTCAGGGGGAGGCTCCAGAATAGCTGGCACCTCCAAAACTAACTAACCCGACAGGGTAATTAGGATTAGTAAAAAGAGACCAAGTTTAACTTGACTCATAGTACTGGTGAAGTTTTTGGATGATAGTACGTTAGGGAAGCTTGGGCATCGCATGTCTAGAAAGATATGGCTTCGATCTGGTGCATTTGGCCAAGTGGAACTGACCGAAGCTACCCTTAAACGAATCCTAACCAGTTAGACCAAGATTTAGTACTAAGTTCCGTGGATAGGACTATTCGGAAAACTTCGAAAGGTTGGTTACTTCTAATGATGTCCATGAGACTCACCAAGCTTAGAAGTTTATCCGAAGAACGCCTATTTGTGGAAACCAAAGCTAAGTCTGAATCTAACACTAGTTAAACCAAAACTCTATAATCAAACCAATTTCATCTCACAAAACCATAGGTTTCCCTGATTGATAATATAGTTCGGGTGAGATGAATAAGGCTTTAAAAATTAGTTTCAAAAATTTTAACTTAAAAATTTCAAAATTTTAAACTTAAAAATCATTTTCAAAATTGTAACTTAAAAATTTCAATTTTAAACTTAAAAATCATTTTCAAAATTTTAACTTAAAAATTTTAATTTTAAACTTAAAAATTAATTTCAAAATTTTAAACTTAAAAATTAATTTCAAAACTTTAATTTTAAACTTAAAAAATTAATTTCAAAACTTTAATTTTAAACTTAAAAATTAATTTCAAAAATTTTAAACTTAAAAATTAATTTCAAAATTTTAAACTTAAAAATTAATTTCAAAACTTTAATTTTAAACTTAAAAAATTAATTTCAAAACTTTAATTTTAAACTTAAAAATTAATTTCAAAAATTTTAAACTTAAAAATTATTTTCAAAATTTTAAACTTAAAAATCATTTTCAAAATTTTAACTTAAAAATTTCAATTTTAAACTTAAAAATTAATTTCAAAACTTTAATTTTAAACTTAAAAATTAATTTCAAAACTTTAATTTTAAACTTAAAAATTAATTTCAAAACTTTAATTTTAACTTAAAAATTAATTTCAAAATTTTAATCTTAACTTAAAAATTAATTTCAAAATTTTAATTTTAACTTAAAAATTAACTTCAAAATTTTAAACTTAAATTAATTTCAAAATTAAGATTTTTTGTTAATGATTGATTAAAAATTGACAAACTAAGACTAACATAAAAATCCTACTTGTTGTAGGAAACCAAGTGGATTTTGGACAGTGGTTGCTCCAAACATATGACTGGAGATCACACCAAGTTCAATCAATTAACCTACAAAAGCCTAGGAACGGTTGCCTTTGGAAACAACGGTAAACTCAAGGTAATTGGTATAAGTAATATTGAATTAAAAATAGATTTCATAATTACAAATGTTCTACTTGTTGAAAATTTTAAATACAGTCTTCTGAGCATAAGTCAATTATGTGACACTAGGTATAAGGTAAAATTTCTATCTACAGAATGTTTGATCAAACATCTAGATAATCCAACTATAAGCCTAAAAGGCTTTAGAAAAGACAATATTTATGCCATTAACTTAACCACTTCTTCAGTCAAGTGTTATTTAACACAAAAAGAAGAAACCTGGTTATGGCATAGAAGAATGTCACACACACATTTCAGAAACATAACTAAATTAAATGGTCTAGTTAGAGGCTTACCAAAATTACCTAACTTAGATTTAACGATATGTAATGCTTGTCAACAGGGCAAACAAACAAAATCTACCCACAAACCAATTAATGAATCACAAACCAACTCAGTCCTAGAACTTTTACACTTAGACCTATTTGACTCCCATGGAGTTAAATCAATAAATGGAAGTCTATACTGTTTAGTTATAATAGATGACTATTCTAGGTTCACTTGGGTCAAATTCTTAAAAAATAAAGATGAAACCTTTGAAATTTTTACGAATTTCTGCAAACAAATTGAAAATGAAAAAGGCATAAAAATTAAAAGAATCAGAAGTGATAATGGAGGAGAATTTAAAAATCATAATTTTGATGAATTTTGCCTTGAAAATGGCTACCATCATGAATTTTCTTGCCCTAAAACTCCCCAACAAAATGGAATTGTAGAAAGGAAAAATAGAATCTTACTTGAAGCATCTAGAACTATGCTAAATGAATATAACTTACCTAAATATTTTTGGGCAGAAGCTGTTAGTACAGCCTGCTATGTACAAAATCGAACAACACTAAACAAAAACCACAATAAAACATTTTTTGAAATATTTTACAACAAACAACCTAATATAAAATACTTTAAAGTATTTGGCTGTCCAGCCTTTATCCTAAATACTAGAGAACACTTAGGGAAATTCACTTCCAAAATAGAAAATGGAATTTTTCTAGGTTACTCTCTGAATAGCAGAGGCTACAGAATTTATAATAAAGTTACCTTAAGAATTGAGGAAACCACCAATGTAAAATTCAAAGAATCCAATCAAAACCTAGAACAAGCCCAACCTCAACCAGTTGACCCTGTTCATGAACATATCAATTCTGAGGGAACAAACCAAACCCAAAATCATGAAGAAGAAGAACAACTACAAGAAAGTCAACCTTCTAGAACCATAAGAGTCAACCCAAACCATCCTACTGATCAAATAATTGGTGACCCAGACCTTCGGGTCCAAACTAGGTCATCTTTCAGAAACCTAAGTCAAATCTCGTTAATCTCAAATATTGAACCCAAAACTGTAGCTGAATCCCTACTTGACCCAGACTGGGTCATAGCTATGCAAGAAGAATTAGCTCAATTTGAGCGCAATGAAGTTTGGGACCTAGTACCTCCACCTAACGATAAGAAAATAATAGAAACCAAATGGGTATTTCGAAACAAGTTAAGTGAAACTAGAGAAATTACTAGGAACAAAGCCAGGTTAGTTGCCAAAGGGTTCAGTCAAGTTGAAGGACTTGACTATGATGAAACTTATGCCCCGGTAGCTAGACTAGAGTCTATTAGAATGTTACTAAGCTATGCAGCCCATAAAGGATTCAAACTATACCAAATGGATGTCAAGTCTGCCTTTCTTAATGGATTGATAAAAGAAGAAGTTTATGTAGGTCAGCCACCAGGTTTTGAAAGCCTAGAACACCCTGATTATGTCTACAAATTAAAAAAGGCATTATATGGACTTAAACAGGCACCTAGGGCATGGTATGAAAGACTAACCTCTTACTTAACCTCTAAAGGGTTCAATCAAGGTCAAATTGACCCAACACTATTTGTGAAATCAATAAAAGAAGATATTTTTATAGCTCAAATTTATGTAGATGATATCATCTTTGGTTCAACCAACTCAGAATTTTTAAATGAATTTACAAACCTAATGGAACACGAATTCGAAATGAGTCTGGTAGGAAAATTAACTTATTTTCTAGGGTTACAAGTCAAACAAACAAATGAAGGAAATTATATTTATCAACAAAAATATACTAAGGAGTTACTTAGAAAATTTGGAATGGAAAATACTAAAGAAATAAAAACACCTATGGCCGTAAACACAATCCTGGATGATGATCCTAATGGAAAACCAGTAGACTTAAAACATTATCGGAGCGCAATAGGTAGTCTACTTTACTTAACTGCAAGCCGACCTGACATTTTATTTGCAGTTAGTATGTGTGCTCGATACCAAACCTGTGCTAAAGAATCTCATTTGACTCAAGTCAAAAGAATCTTTAGATACCTCAAAGGAACCACGAATGTAGGTATTTGGTATCCTAGGACCAACAACTTTGAATTAATAGGATATTCTGATTCAGATTATGCCGGATGCAAATTAGACCGCAAAAGCACAAGTGGTGGATGCCAACTACTTGGTCCATCCCTTGTCAGCTGGTTTAGTAGAAAGCAACACTGTGTTGCACTATCTACAACTGAGTCAGAATACATAGCTATAGGCGAGTGTGTTGCACAAATATTATGGATGATGCATACTCTAAAAGATTTCAACTTAAATATCACAAATGTAAAAGTATTAATTGATAATATAAGTTCGATTAACTTAACTAAGAATCCTGTGCATCATTCAAGAACCAAACATATTGAAGTTAGGCATCACTTCATCAGGGATCATGTTACTAAAGGTGATATTGAACTCAAGTACATTGAGTCTAAATCAAATTTAGCTGACATTTTTACAAAATCACTCCCTGAAAGTGAATTTAGCAACTTACGACGACAATTAGGGATGTGCTCAATAGCCTAGGAAATTTCAAAAATCCTTTCAAAAATGATTTTATCAACTTATAGGCTAAACTTGTTTGTTTTCAAAATTTCCATTCTTAGACTTTCAAAAACAGTGTTTGCCTTAGACTAAGTTTACCTCCTTAGAAAGCATGTACCCATAGGACTAGTTTTTGAGCATCTCACCAACACCCTAGGGTTACCTTGCTTGTGTTTGACAAACATAGAAAGGGGTGAGATGCATAGGCCAACTGTCTAGACCTAAGATGCTTATTTCAGTGCATCAGCATAAGTCTGGACGTTAAATACAAATCAGATATTAATCAGATTAAATTTCATCAGTCAAGTCAAACACTGACTGATTATAATTAACTTAATCTGACTAACCTAGTGAACGCTACTATCTTCTGATAGTTAGTTAGTACCTAACTGGTTAGACAGCTGGTTAGAGATAGATATCAAATTCAGGGGGAGAAATATAACTATTTAGTTTGCCAAATTGAATTTTAAACTTAATTTTGAAAATCAAAGTTTAAAAATAACTTGTTTAAAAACTGACTTTTTCAAGTATTTTAAACCGCTTTTGAATCTAATACCTTTTTGAAAATTTGATTTTGGAGAACAAATTTTATAAACACATTCTAAAAATATGTTCTTACTTTTACCAAACTCTTTTGAAAACTAAAAGTAAAGATTTAAACTTAATTTCACTTTGAAAATTGTCCTGAGTCTAGTTCTTAAAAATTTGATTTTACTCAATTTTGACAATTTGATTTGAAGGATAAATCTTACAAAATTTAGTTTACAAACTAAGCTTCTCAAAATTATTTTTCTTGATTTTGAAAAAAAAAATATAGATTTTTTCAAACTTAGTTTTGGAATTTTGGTGTTGAAAACTTATGTTTATATAGCATTTCAAACTTATGTTGAAACTTGTATTGAAATTTTTTTTTTTAATTTTAATCCTTATACACTTATGTTTGAAAATTAACCTATCTACACTTAGCATTTTTTCTAAAAACTAAAAGCTAATGCTTTAAACAAGTTTTCAAACTTTAGACTCCCCCAAGTCAATTTGATCTTTTCTTGGATTTAAAAACTCAGTTATTTTTCAAAGTCTTATTGTTTTCAGTAATTCTCACTATGTTTGTTTACCCTCGTTTTTTGATGTATGCCAAAGGGGGAGGGTTAGGTTGGTTAAGTTAGAGCAACTTAATGCAAACTTGAAAAACTAACTTAAACCTTAAAAATCATGCTTGATTCTTGCATATTTTTTTTATCACTAACTTAACCAGGTTGTCATTCCATCAAAAAGGGGGAGATTGTTGGTGCGGTTAGCACTAACGGTCTAACTCAGGTTTTGATGAATGATAAATCAGGTTAAGTTAGGTTTGTTGTTGTCTGACACTTTTATCAAGTGTGCAGGAAAAGTCCAGCTAGGTCGACGGGCTGACCGGATAGCTGGCGAGAAGTCCAAGCGGGTCGACGGGCTGACCGGACGCTTGGCGAGAAGTCCAGCTAGGTCGACGGGCTGACCGGATAGCTGGCGAGAAGTCCAAGCGGGTCGACGGGCTGACCGGACGCTTGGCGAGAAGTCCAGACGGGTCGACGGGCTGACCGGACGTCTGGCAGGTAAGTGAAGTAAGTCACTGGAGGGGAGTGACTGTGAGGACGCGTTCCCGGGAAGGGAACATTAGGCGTCGATCCGGCTTAGATCCATTTCGGATATCTAAGTCGAGATCGTGACTAGATTCCGGTCTCGGAAAGACGGAATCTAAGTCATACTCTTTCTTATCCATCTATTGAACTTTAACTGTGCTAACAATCTGTTTTACAGGATACATATTTGCCTCGGACTAACCTTGTTTTGCAGGAAAAATGAGCTTTCTGAAACAAGATGGTCCGGGCGCCCGGAGGTCCGGGCGCCCGGAAAGGATCCGGGCGCCCGGAAGGCAAATTTCATCCAGCCGAGTCGTCGCCACGTGGAGCATCATGGTTCGTGCAGCTACGTCACATTCAAGGCGCCCGGAAGGGATCCAAGCGCCCGGGACAACATATAAAAGAAGCCCCAGGTAGGAGCTTCAAATACATCAAGTCTGCACTGAAAACTTACTGCTTGCTCTGCTGCTCTACGCTCCTGCGACGCCACGAGGCTATTCCGACAAAGCGCTTTCTTAAAGTCTAACTCCTCTTCTCTTGTCGGTATTTTATTTCTGTCAATTCTTGTACTTATTTGTAATCTTCATTCGAATTGATAGTGATTGCCCAACGAAAGTACTCACGGAGTACGGGCCTTTGAGTAGGAGTCGTCACAGGCTCCGAACGAAGTAAAAAACACCTGTGTCTATTTTAGTTTTCCGCTGCGTTTATACTCATCTTTATCGAATCGATATTCACCCCCCCCCCTCTATCGAATCCAACGGTCTTACAGAGATGTCCTTTTATACACTGCTGAAGGCGCCTTAAAGCCCATCCGAGGCACCTCCAACCCGCTGAGTCAGCCGCGTGGATCAGCACTGATCCGGTCGCACCTCATCCACTTGAAGGCGCCTTCAAGCCACTCCAAGGCGCCTTTAAGCTCTGGTTCAAGGTGCCTTCAGACTCATCCAAGGCGCCTCCAGCTCTGCTGCGCTGACTTCTTCTGGCTTGCACCCGAGGCGCCTCCAAGCTCCATGGAGGCGCCTCGGACACTGTTCATCCGAGGCCAAGTGTGCTCTTTTGTCCCTACACAATGTGTTAGTCCACAAAATACACATATACCCTGTAAGACAAGGTTAGCACACATAAATATGAAAAGAAAGGTGTTTGATAGTCTCTGGACTATCCGGGTCTGACTTCGGATTTCCAACCTGAAACCCTAGGTTGACCCGACGCCTACTGTTTCCTCTACGGGGAACGCGTCCTCACCTACTGCTCTCAGGAGATTTATCTGTTGCCAGCACAATCCTCCAGATCGACTGGACTTTTGTTCGGCGCTTGATGCTTTCGGATTTTCTACTGGACGCCCGCTCCCCAGACTGTCCATTCTTCCACCTGGTTCGCGACACCAGGACTTTTCACCTAGGGTTACCATCTCCTAGGACTTTTGCCTGAAGGCTTCGACCCGCTAAAACTTTCCGCATAGGGTTACCACCCCCTATGTCCTAGGTGTTAGAGTGTATACTAAAAGCCTAGCTTTTGTATAAACATTTATTTAGAAATAAGAATCACATTAGTCAAGTATCTACATTTATATATACTAAGTGTAGTCATTCAATTAATTTATATTGTAGATAACACGGTGTGTGGTATCACACACAGAAGATCATATTATCAGTTCTTTATAAATTATAGACAGTTGCTCACGACTAAGATGGAAAGGAACAAACCGTCGGTAAAGTCGTAGTGTGATTAGGGATTAGTTTATCTTGACTAATAAATTATACTATTACACTCTAAGTGTATTGAGTTGGATCATTTTAGCTAAGTTCTTTTTATACTAACTTGATAAAAGAACTAGACCTTAGTTATTATGGAAGTGTGTGCTCATAATCCTAATATAATAACAAACACATATATTTAGTATTTATTTCTTTGACTTATCAATGGGTGAGATTTAGCTCGATAAATCAATAAGCCCAATAAGTTGGGAAATGATATTACTTATAGTGTGTGTTGTTGATTATAGAAGGAAATTGTGTCCTAGTAATTTAGCTTGAGAATGACCCTAAGAGGAACTCATAAGGATTGTCATGTTATACCCTGTAGGTGAATTTAGTCTGACATGACGATGAGGATGAGTGGTACTACTCTTGGACTAAGATATTAATTAAGTAAGTTGTCAGTAACTCATTTAACTAGTGGACATTCGACATCTTAAACACAGGGAGACTAACACACTCATAATAAGAAGGAGCCCAAAATATAATTTGGGATTGGTGCGGTAGTTCAATAATAATTCTTTAGTGGTATGAATTATTATTGATGAAGTTAAGTTGTGTGTTCGGGGCGAACACGAGAAGCTTAATTTCATCGGGAGACCAAAACTAATTCCTTCTCTCGGTCCCTATCGTAGCCTCTTGTATATAGAGATTTATACCCACCACATACCCACTTCTTACCCAACCCAAGGGGGTCGACCAAGCTAGCTTAGAACCCAAGCTAGGGTCGACCAAGACCAAGTGGTTGGGCCAAGTTGGTGGTCGGCCAATGCTTGGAATCCAAGCATGATGTGGTCGGCCACATCACATTAAAAGAGATTTTATTTACAAATTTTTCTTATGTGGATTCCATGGTTTTAAAAGAGAGTTTAAAATTTAAATCTTTCCTTTTATAGCTTTCTACAAAAGATTAAGAAAAAAATTTGAAATCTTTCCTTATTTGTAGATTGAAAGGTAGATTTTAATTTTGAGAAAACTTTCCTTTTTAACCATGTTCATGATTTAAAAGAGAGTTTAAAAATTAAATATTTCTTTTATAAGTTTCTAAAAAAATTAAGAAAAGATTTGATATCTTTCCTTATTTGTAAATTGAAAAAAGATTTTAATTTTTAGAGATAACTTTCCTTTTTGGAAATCATCCACATGTTTAAAAGAAAGATTTTAATTTATAAAATTTCCTTTTTACAAACCACCATGAAGGGAAAAATTATTGGAGAAATTTTTTATAAATTTCCGGAAACAAATTAGAAAGTTGTAATTCTTGTGTTAATTAAAACTCTCCTTGTTTTGGAGATTAAAGTGGCTGGCCATTATAATTAAGAAAAGGATTTTAATTTTAATTAATTAAATTTTATATTTTCATGGCAAAGGAATTAAGGAATATTTTATTTAAATTTCCTTATTTGTCAAGACCAAGGATTATCAAAGAGGGATTAGAGGTGCCTTCGTGAGAACAACTCTATTCTTTTTCTTCCTCTCTTTTCCTCTTTGGTGTGGCCGGCCCTAGAGGTTCTCCCTCTCCTCTTCTCTTCTTCTTTAGTGGCCGGTTTCATCTTTCTTTTGGAGTTGGTGATGGTGGTCGGTTCTAGCTAGGAGAAGAAGGAGAGAAAGGAGGCTTTGTTTCTAGCATCCCTTGGAGCTTGGTGGTGGTGGTCGGACCTCTACTTCTCTTGGAGAATTGATGGTGGCCGAATCTAGCTTGGAGAAGAAGGAGTTTGGTGGTTCTCGTCTCGGAAGATCGTTGCCCACACAACGCCCGAGATTAGAAGAGGAATACGGTAGAAGATCAAGAGGTTATTTGCTTACAAAGAAAGACATAACTAGTAATTATTTTCCGCATTATACTAGTTTTCTTTGAATAGTTATTTTTGAAAATACCAAACACAAGAGGCATATGATTCTAGAGTTTTCGGATTTATTTCGAATTTGTGTTTCTTTTATTTTATTTTTCGAATTTATGATTCGATTGTTCTTTTTGGTTAAACCTAGAGTTATATAAGGAAATTAAATATTAGCTTTCCTTAAAAGGCTTTGTTTAGGAAGTGGTGGTTGCTCCCATATCCAAGAAGTCCTAGTGTCTCGCCATGTTTAACCTGGAAGCCAATTTTAGAAATTAATATTTAATTGAATTTATAACATAGGTGGATTTGGATCAATAGTGTTAAGTTCCGCTTGCGATCCAAGTCTAAACCATTAAGAACAGATAAGTTAAATTTGAAATCAATAATGTTAAGTTTCGTTTGTGATTCCTAATTTAATTTCTAAAGAACACAATAGGCTGTTTAGGAAAGGTTCGACACTTGTACAAAATTTTTATATAGTGTAACCGGTACAATCTTCCTAGGACCAACCAACACTAGGGTTACCATCCCCTAGGGTTTTCCACCTGCCTAACTGCAGTTAGGACTTTTGCCTAAGCACACTTAGGACTTTCCTGCAAGCTCATTCAAACTGTTAGATCACAAACTAACTTAACTTTGAATCCTTTGCCATTATAAAAACACGGGTTTGATCGTCAGATGTTTCCGGCACCAACAATATCCTGCTGTGATCGAAGGATATAGTGATGCGAGTTGGATATCTGACATAAAAGATTCTAAGTCTACTAGTGGATATATATTCACTCTTGGAGATGCAGTCATATCCTGGAAATCTTCTAAGCAAACGATAATAACCAGATTCACGATAGAATCTGAGTTTGTAGCTCTTGACAAATGTGGTGAAGAGGTTGAATGACTACGACAATTCTTAGAAGATATTCCAAGATGGCAAAACCTGTACCGACAATTTTCATAAATTGTGATAGTCAATCAGTAATCGATCGGGCATAAAGTCATCTGTATAATGGTAAGTCTAAACATATACATCATAGACATAATATCATTAGATAACTAATCTCAACGAGAGTTATCGTTATTGACTATGTGCAGTCAAAGGATAACTTAGCGGATCTGTTAACCGAGGGGTTAAACCGAGAGTTAGTTGCAAGCTCATCGCAAGGGATGGGTTTGATGCCGATAAGAAATGTTGGTGCAAAGGAAATTAAATCTAACCTATGCAGACTAGAGATCCCAAGAACTAGGTTCAAAGAGATAACTTAATTATACCGACAAAGTTGCTCACTGTGGGTGAATGACCCAATGAATCAGTGAAGGATGGAGGTTAAGCACACAACTTTTAATGATCCAAGAAGAGTAATGTGGAATACTCTTAAGAGATCACCTATGTGAGAAAGAAGTGGGGTCGTTTCGAAGAGAATTGGAAGCACAATTCTTAGAACTTCTCACAGAATCAGGTGTGTTCATAGCCAAGAACGAACATACTCATGAGAACTGAGTTGTATTAGGGAGAGTCTTGGGTGTGATATGTCAATGCTTACACAGATGACAGAATAGTTCGAGGATATCACGTCTACTGTCAGCCAGTAAGCAAACAGATCTTCACAACGGAAGGTTCAAAGGGTAAAAACCTACTTGTCCTATACTGGATTCAACTGTTGAATGCTATCACATACCCTATATCCATTCATGTGGAGGATTGTTGGATATATGTGAATAGAGAAGAGGTGGAAGAGAGAAGAAGCTCCATTGTGAATGATCATTTAGTCGCACATTGAGAGTTTTAAGGCATTTTGGTTGATTTATATTGATTCACATGCTTTGATAATGTGAACAAATGCATGGAGAAAGACTCTCTCTCATGCGTGGGTGTGCAAGGGGGCGCAAATCCAAGGCACGGATTGCACTAAACCAAGTTGACTCATGTGCGAACATGACTTGCGCGCGTTGAATGTCAAACCGATCGGGGCAAAATTTGCCCAAGTGGAATAACCAACACTTTGCCACGTGAACCTTTTTTCTTCTTATGTAACGGATGCATTAAAGAAAGATTAATGCAACCAAGTGAAACGTTGGCGTTTCACAGCTGGCGAATAATGATCATTAAACGATCATTAACGCTACATATTGGTCTGAGCTCCTATATAAGGAGGCTGCGATCACAGGCAAAAGGTTACACGCTCAAAAAGTTGAAGCTCTCCACCTACGTTCCCTTTCTCCTCTATCATGTATCTCTTGCTTAGCAGAGTGCCCGTAATAGTAGTTGAGTACCTCTCAGTTCGTCGTAAGTCATTGACCATCAATGCTTGGTGGGGATCACAGTTCACCGTTGTATCTTGGAAAACAGACGACCCAAAGAAACCTCAAAGCATAGCTGGAGATGGAACGAATCTGTTTCAAAGAAACTACGACCCTCGCAGGCCTCGATCTATCCGCCCTCTCGAATTCTGCATTCGCTTGGTCGGCCTTTGCATTCGCTCGACTGCTAACTCGGTTGGCATTTTTGTCCGGTCAGCTGCACGGTCGTCCGATCGCTCAATTCGCTCAGTCGACCTTTGCATTCGCACGACCGCTAACTTGATCGGTATTTTCATCCGGTTGGCTACACATCCGTCTGGTCGCTTAGTTCACTTGACCGATCGACTGGACATTCATTCACTCGACCTCTTTGTCCGCTCGGCTGCAAGCCTGTCCAACCGCACACTCGCTCGGTCGCTCACTCGCCGAGGCTACTCACCCAGTCTGCTCAGTCGGTCACTCTCCCGGCCGCTCGCTCGGTCTATTCGGCCAGTCACTCTCTCGGTCGCTGGCTTACTCACTCGACAGTTTGGTCACTTGGTTTGCGACTCGCCCGTCCGATTGCTCACTCGTCCAGCCGCTTGCTTGGACCGGTCGCTCACTCGTCCAGCCGCTTGCTTGGATCGCTCAGCCTCTCTGCCTTTAGGCGGCCCTACCTTCTACTGTAAGCTAACTGTCCGCTCGATCTGTCTGCTCAGTCGACCAATCTACTACTTGCCACTCGACTCATCAGTCCGTTCGGACTTTATTGCTCAGACTCGAAACTCGATCTGCACTTAGCAATTAATAAAAATCAACTCCTACTGATAGTATGAAATTATCTTCTCAGATCATCTCTACAGATAAATTAAACTTTATGTAATTTAAATTCGATAAAATCCTAAATATTTTTGACAGATTATTTGTCCAACACTAATATCGCAAAAGGAAAGAAAGAGAACCTTTATTCGATGGTCTCAGCTTGCTTTGATGGGCTCCGACGACGACCTTGATTAGCTTCAATGGCTGCTACTGAGGTTTGTTGTTGGTTGGAAAAGAAGGCTGTAACTAGGGTTGACGTTGAAAAGAAAATAAGGAAAGGATATAGTTTAGTGGTTGGAAGAGAAAGAGTAGGAGAAAAGAAGACAAAGAACAGAAGGGCGGTGTGTTAAGTGAAGTTGCTGGCATGTGAAAGAGGGTGGCGTGAAACGGTGGGAGCTAGGTATTGGAGAAAAAAACACAAAAAAACGAAAATGTTTCCTGAAAAATAATTTAATTCATTTTAAATCAATCAAATCGATTTAACTGATCACTTAGTTCGTTAATAATTTGGACAAATAAAATTTAAATCAATCTCGATTTAAATTAACGTACTTTTTATTTTCACGTATATCCATACCCATTCGATTTAATTGTCCAATTTAAATTCAATGCTGTTCAACAATTTATTTTAA
This sequence comes from Zingiber officinale, assembly GCF_018446385.1. Lineage (NCBI taxonomy): Eukaryota > Viridiplantae > Streptophyta > Magnoliopsida > Zingiberales > Zingiberaceae > Zingiber > Zingiber officinale. The sequence continues at coordinate 167,545,873 of NC_055987.1, read as the reverse complement.
TTCAAGATTTTAATTTTTTTTTTCTGTACAACTATTTTGATGTGGCTGGAAAAGTATTAAAAAAATAAAACACTATTAATTTTGATTTACCACCTGAATCATCAAAGATATGTCCCTACCTTGATTTACCAAATCAATGGCTTATTTTTTACCGCCGATTTTTTTTTTAAAAAAAAAAAAAATCAAGTAATTTAACTTTTCAAATACATTAATTTTGACTGTCCTATAAAAAACTTATCCAGAAATATGAATGACTCGTCGCTCATGACCAACTTTCCTGAGTTGCCTACGCCTGTTCATCTAAAGAACCGAGTAGGAAAACTTATATTATTATTTAAATAACAAAACACATGTCGAGCACTTAGACCCGGATCCACTAGATTATTGTGTATGACCAAGATTCTATCAGCTAACACCAGTAGGTTATGTCAACGGTGTCTCAAAATGTAGACTTGTGCCTTTCAAATGCGGACAGGAACTCTTGAAGTCATTTATAATCAATAAAATTTTGAGCCTTTGGTCAAACAAAATGCAAAAACTAAACGACCGACCTGCTAAAGGCATCTGCTCTGTTTTTTTTTTTAGTCTTTGTCATTTCAATGTCATATTAAAAATATAAAAATTCATGATTATTTTCCTAATAAAAAATATCTTTAGAATTTTTCTTTAAATTCTACATTATTATCATTTTTATACATAATTAATTTTTGATATCAACTATATTATTATTTTTAAGATGAAAAAGTGGATTTTAAATTTTACTATGGCTTTTAAATTACAAACTTCAACCTTGTATCTACGATACGATGACTAAGAACTTTTTTTTTCTTCAACTTTTTTATTTCACAAATCTTTTTAAAAAACCTCCAATGAATCTCCATGCCTTAATGCAAAGTTACTGGTCAATGGGAACAGGTTGACCAATGTGTCAAACTAACTCCCCGTTGACTATGTTGCAACGATTCACACGTGACACGAGAGTTGACGACGAAGACGTTGACGACGACCCCCCTCCTTCTTCCCTGTCCTCCCAACCGCAATTTAAATTTCGCGGGACAAAGCGAACGCAGAGAAGCCATCCATGAATCCCGACGATATCCCGCACTGGACGTTCTCACTGTCGCCGCCGCCCCTGCTCGATGACCCGCTCAGCCACAATGAATTATTCCCCAGCTCGCCGGCGCCGCTGTCCGCATGGCAACCTTCTTCCTCATTTGCCATTGCTGAGCACAGAGCATTCGGCAGCATGCCGTCGTCTGAATGCTTAACCAACATGCGCCAGAGCTCGGACACGGGGACGGAGAGCAGTCGGGGATTCCGGGACATGATGCGAGAGAGGCAGAGGAGGGAGAGTCTCAGCCAAAGCTACGCCGACCTCCGCTCCATTCTATCTTCTAAAACAAAGGTGCGAATTTTTTTTGTTCTTCTTCTTATTCTTTTTTCTAACTTTCATATAATCGATTCCATCGGCGATCGATTTCTCATTAGGGAGACAAGGTTTCGATAGTTCAGGAGGCAGGGGAGCACTTGGAGGAGCTGCAGAAGGCGAGGGAGAAGCTCCGGAGGCGAAACAAGGAGCTCGAGATGGCTGCATTGAGGAATTTTGCGACGGGTCCAAAGGCTCCTTCAATCGAAGTTTGTGTCACTAATTCTTCATCAACGATCGACTCGATGATCTCTGCTCTTCGTTGCCTGAAGCAGATGGAGCTGGAGGTCACCGCCGTCCGAAGCAGTTCCGGTGGCCGGGATTGGTCGATGGAGGTGAGCATCTGTGATCGGAAGGTGGAAAAGTATGAGGTGGAGAGAGCGATGAAGACGGCTCTGATGCAAATGGAGGAGGAGGATTCCGTTACTTGCCTTGTGAAGAACATAGATCATGATTCTCGAGGATGAAAATTATGCTGAATATCTTCATATTTGCACCCCTAGTGATCCTCTAAAATAGTCATTACTCTTTATCAATGATTTTGAATACTTTAAAGTTCTCGAGTCATTTTGATCAACTTGATTGGATTAAATCAACTTCTTTCAACTCAACTTGAGTTAAATCATAGGAATCATAAATATAAAACGCCAAAGAAACACAGGAAATTAAGTATCTTTAGGAGAGGAACAGAAATCTCTATTTAGTAGTTTAAACAGGGATTGTAAAGTAATTTATTATATTTTTCCCCCGAGGCTAAGATTTAATGTTGAGGACTCTAAGTTGTCTCTCATGTACGCGACACTCGTTCGATTCCTAACTACGGTATATTTATAGAGATTTTTTCTTCAAATGGGACTTGCAACTAAGGGATACTAGGATTCCAGGTCATCCGCCTAAGTGCTTCCCGATTTACTCTTATGATCAATAGAAAATTTTCGTGAGACTGAACCGATCACTCATACTCAAAGTTTTTAGATTAATCTTTTTTTTTTTAATGATACACATGATCTTAAGATGCATAACAGGTCGGTCGGTATAGATATCTTGATTGTCAAGCAAATAATGAACAATAGAATGAAATCCTCCAGCATCTTTGCAATCCTCAATAATTGAACAGAACAGGGACATAGACGGACCAAAAGATGCACAGCAGCTCAACCAGACAGATACAGTGAATGGGTTCTCATTGTCAGCAATATTGAAATCCTTCCTTTTACATGCTGAAATCTTTTGCCACTGAAGAATGGACAGAATTATATATTTCTATCAAATGGCAGAATTTAGGTGAAACAATTACAGGGGAATGTTGAGTCAGTATTAAGATTTTAGTAAATCTTTGACAAAAAATGATTTGGATGAAACGAATTATTAGGAATACAATCTAAAACAAAAGCAATAATTAAGTCTTATCCCATTAATTGAGCTCGGCAAAGGAATACAATCTAGAACTGAATAGAAAATCCAATGATGCAAAGGACTTAGGTAGCGTTTGGTTGACTCATTTTCTATTTTCATTTTATGATAAAATAAAAAATATCGTTTGGTTGATAACTTTTATATTTATTTGGTAGAAAAGGTGATATCAGTTTATACGAAAATAGAAATTTTTTAAAAGTTATTTTCTATGAAAAAGAAAAATATACGTTTTTTGAGAAAATGAAAACAAAAGGAAACGCTCCCTATCTTATCCAGTGAACCCAAATACACGTTACCAAAGTGAAAAACAAAAAGTCAGAAAATTCATCTAGTTCTGAGTGAAAAAGCTAGGATAGAAGGTGAACTCCTAAGTGGTCGGTTTTGTTTATAAGGAATAATTGTTATATTCAATAAATTGTCATGCAATAAATATTTCTATATTTCATTGAAAAAACAACTTGAAATACCAATTCTCAATGGAATTGTGATTCAAAATAATTATTCATTATCTATTTTTGAAGTACCTTGTCTATTTTATTCTTCAAATAATGCTTATTTTTTACTTTATTCAATGCTTAAAAATATAAATTATAACAGTTGGACGAGCAAGTTGGTCGAGCTAAAAGGTCTAGGCGAATTTAGTAGGTTGGGCAATTCAAATGGACTCATCAGGCGCTTGTTAGGCCCGGGACAATCAGGTCAGGACAACCCTAAACTGATCCAACCAAGCATGCATCCAAATCATTGTTCGGCACAGACAGGCCTACTGAATCAGTTAGGTGGAGCAAGTTGATTACCTCAATCATGTTGAATACATTAAGTACGTGATTGGATTTTTTGAGCCAGATGAGCCACTTGGGTTGGACAGTGAGGTCAAGCTGATTAAGTTGGCTGGGCAGGTCAGGCGAACTAGTTAGATTGATTGGGTTAAATGGGTCAGATGAGTGAATCCAGTCAAATGGATCAATCGAGCTAGTAAGACAAGTCAGATTGGATAGTTTAGATTGAGCAAGCGAACTAATTGAGTGGGGCTAGTTTGATTGACCGTTTAGATTGGTCAACTCATTCGGATCAAGTGGGTGAATAAGTTTGAACTAGTCGGCCTAAGTGAAACTGCAAGAGCAGATCAAACTAAACACACAACAAATGCAAAGCTTAAGAATCCAGTGATGCAAAAGACTCACCTTTTGAATTGGCTTCAACGACCACAAGATGAATTGTAGTATTGTTTGGTGGCAGGTGCAGAAGAAGAGGAATTAGTTGACCGTTCAGTGGATTCCTGGTGCAAACAATTATATCATCAAGGTGAGTTTCCTCTTTCAATTTCTCAGTCAGCTCTGGTACACTTGTCCCATTGAAAGTGACAGACGGCCATTCAACAATGTCATCCACATTCCCCTTGTTGTCTGCAACAGCATAATAGATGCTTCGGTCTTCAACCTTGTGCAGTGTGGCAGAAGAAGAAAATGACTGCACGAGCAAAGAGAACAATGCTTCATGTGCTCAGAGATTCATATGTGAACAAATTCTTTTCAACTAGATTGCAATGCCAGTGCCACTTTGTAAAGCTTGCAATTCCTCACAAACTATAACAGTTAACTTGAAAGACAGTTAAGAAAGCTTGTTGGAATCATAATTTAAAACAAATGAACAGAAACAATTGGGAACTGAAATAACACAGTGGGTACATACCACCAAGACATTTTGCACATATGTAAGAACACGCGAAATCTATTATTTCAAAAATTAAGCATCATCAATCCTGGTGAATTGATTCCATAAAGTATCAAGATAGATAAATACTGTTCTGAGGCAACTTAAAATCTCATTTCTGATCAGTAAAAAGAATAGTAACATTGCAACAACAACCAAAACTTCACAACATTAATTTTCTGTATTCAAATATGCATGGAAACAGATGCCATCTTATTTTCCTTTTTGTCTGCTGAAGTCTATTTTTGTAACCTTTGTGTTAATTTAAATTCTTAAATCTTAAGGTGTTGAAGAAGATGCAATGCAGATGTAAAAGATATGATAACTGAGATTAGTACCCCTTAACTGATGCTACTCCAAGTCAGCATACCACACCTATGTGGCCTCACCCCATATTAGTATACGTACTCAAGCAGGATCGTGAATCACAAGGACCGGTCTTACCTACCTGGTTGTCACAGCCAACATTTATAAAGATATGTAAGAAGTTCCCAGTCATGCCAAGGGCAAGCTCAGTTCAGCTTCTTACTCATAGCTCGATCCCTCAAACTCTCCATACAGTTCGATCTGAGTTCATAACGGCCTCATGATGACATGACCACAATTTTAGCAATGACCCCTCCATAATTGCCATCTCTAACAATTGAACACTTGAGGCAGGATCAACACCGGAAAATGGCTAAAACAGTTAGAATGACCACTATTTTCCTCGAGATCATAGTCACAATCTTCGTAGATTCCACATTTCTCTCACACCTATAACTACTCAGGTATATTCATCATAGATAGGTCCAGAATCTCTCCCTCTCACATCTTCTATTCTACTTTTGCTTCCATATGCACCATCATTGCTTAAGCATTGGAAGAGCTTTGCGAATAACTTTGGTGTGTGCAATCGAGACAAACTGTTCAGATCGGATCACGAAGCACAGATCGTCCCCACTTCAAGATCTACATTGTCAAAAAAAAGCATGCCTCGGCAACTGAACTCCGGCACATCACAGATCAATCAAAACAATCGAAAAGGAAAATACTTTTAGCATGGTAGAAAATTAACAACCTTAATTCGATCGTGTTGGAATTCACAAGCGATATAGTGGTCAACTGAGTAAAATTAGAACGCAGTGTCACCGTTGAGTATTTGAAGAAAAGGTGATAAAAGTAAAACAGGTTGGAAAAGCAGTGAGAAATAGAAGATCAATTTCCTCATGGAAGTAACACCATTATTTATCATTTGAACATAGGAGAGATCCCACCTAGTGGGAAAAAGCTTGGTTGTTATTGTTGAACATAGGAGAGATCATTTTAGGGCAGTTTGATCAACAACAGTGCTGATCGCAAAGGGTAGCCAAATCCGACAATTGTTTTGTGCAAGCGATTCGATAGCAAAAGAAGAGGGCGCTCCAAATCAATCAATATATACAAATCGAAATCAAAATGCCCCATTTCAAACAGCATATACGGAATAGCATCTCAATCGCGATAAGATTAGGGCTTTGCAAACCTACCTCGACCTCTGACAATGCAGGGGACGCCGGCTTCTTCTCAAGGAGCTCAGCAATCTCGAGGTCCCACAGAATCCAGTCCTGGTGCCGATGGGGGACGTCGTGAGTGATAGAATTGCGCCAGGGCGGGGGCCCGCCATTGCCGCGGAGGTAGTTGCCGTAGCGGCTCTTGAGCTTGACATGGGCGCCCTCGTGGAGGGGCTCCCACTCGAGAGAGGAATCGAGGCGGGGAGGAAGAGTGAGGCGGACCTTCTTGCCAGTGACGCCAAGGAGGAAGGACTCGTCGGTGGAGGTGAGGTAGCGCCCGTACAAGTAGCTGCGAAGACGGATAGCATGGGGAGCGTCGTCGACGCGCTCGACCGCCCACAGGGCGGAGGGGCCGGAGCCGTCTCGTTCCTGGGTGACGTGCTCCCCGTCGTCCTCTGCCACCAGGTACTTCTCCTGGTGGCTGCGAAGCCGCACCGTCTTCGCTTGGGCGAACCAGTCCATAGGCAATCAAATCCAAACGGAAGCACAACTCCGACCATGGCGATTGATCGGCCGATCCATTGTCGAGGGAGGGAGGGAGAAGAGAATGGAACAAGTGTTGGATCGGCCGATCCATTCGCGAGGCTCAAGGTAGCGGAACAACTGTTCGTTGGTTATGCAACCAGCAGAGATGGTGGAAAGTTTACGTTTATTTCTATACTTAAATTCTTATTTCTTAAATGTGCGCTATAATTTTATCATCATTTTTTTATAATCCATTTCAATTTTTTGAATTGATTAATAGTAGATGTGGCTTATTCAATCCGACAAAAAATTTCATTCAGAGAAGACTCACCCTAAGACCATCGGCCAACTTTCTTTAATATATGAAGGCAATTGCTGAAATTCTGCACTGTCAAATTATGAGATATATACGGATAGAATTTTCTCTCTCTATAAAAATTCTCTAGGATATCTGCTCATGAAGATAATGAATAAATGTAATAAATAAAGTAAAAAATGAGAATGATAGAAATAATCATCTGATAGTTTAGTAGACTTACGAATACGAGTGAATTGACGACGATGAAGAGAAGGATCATCCACAACCTTAGGAGATGATTGGATAGTGGCAGAAGGAGGAGCATGTGGAGCAGATATCTCAGGAACTAAAGTACCAGATTTAATTGAGCTACCAGTAGGAGCTGTGGGTGAAGCTTCCTCGGTGTCGATACTAAAAGGATCAATGCAAAGTAGATCTGACTTTGTTATATTATGCGAACTAGCAGGAATAGAAAAGAATGGAATATGTTCAAAAAAACACAACATGACGAGAGATATATAATTTTTTACTAAGGGGGTCAAGCAACAATATCCTTTTTGACTAACATCATAACCTAGAAAGACACAAAGAATAAACTGAGAGGCTAATTTATTACGCCCGACATGTGGACGAAGGACGAAGCAAGTATAACAAAAAACAAGTAAAGAAGAGTAGAGAGGAGCATGCCCATATAATTTTTCAGAATGTGACATGCTTGAATTGTGTGAAGTTGGAATTCTATTAATCACATGAACAGCAGTAAGGATTACTTCCCTCCAAAAGGTACTAGGAACACTAGCAGACAATAAAAATGACCGGACTGTTTCAACAAGATGCCTATATTTTCGTTCAGCCACACCATTCTATTTAAGAGTATCTATACACGAGGGTTGATGAATAGTACCATCAGAAGCAAGTAACTGTGAAAAATGATTTGAAGTGTATTCACCCTCCAAATTACAACGAAAACACTTTATGACACTAGAATGTTGAGTTTACACAAGAACTCTGAAGTTATTGAAAATGGTAAGATAACCAGACATATGTTTCATAAGATAAACCCAAAAGTAACGAGTGCAATCATCAATAAATGAAACATGATACCTTGAACCCCCTTTTATAAGAATAGGAGAGGGTCCCCACACATTAGAATGGATAAGATCAAATGGAGCAGAAGAAAAAGAAAGACTTTTAGAAAATGGTAAGGTAGAAAATTTGACCAGTTTACAACTACTACAATCAGAAATATCAAAACTTTTTAAAGATCCTAATACTCCTGTAGAAGCTAAAAACTGTAAACAAAACGTCGAAACATGACCTAAACGAAAGTGTCATAAATAAAAATCGGAAGATGAACGACTCAAATGAAAGATGATAAATCCACACTTGAAACTACAACTTTTGATACTTTAAGTTAATCTAAAACATAGATTCCTCCTTGCCTATGACCGGTCCCAATCAACCTCTGAGATTGCGAATCCTGAACATAATAATTGGATGAAGAAAAAGAGACTAGGTATCCAGACTCACATAATTGACTAACAGAAATAAGATTTAAAGTAATGCTCGAAATATAATAAACATTAGTAAGAGATAAAGAAGATATAATAATTGAACCAACACCTACTAATGACATAGGAGTACCATTAACAGTCACAATAGATATAGATGAACTGGGGGAAAAAAAACAAAAGATGACAAATTTGATGACATATGATGGGAGACACTAGAGTCCAAAATCATAAAGAATGAAGATATACCTGAAATACCAGACGATGACAAACATATATGAGAGGAAGCTGACGTGGCAGAGGATTGTGAAGAAAGAAACTGTTGAATCCGCTCAAACATATATGAATCAGATTTCCATGAAGCATCTGCATGACCAGACATGATAACAGAATGAATAATTCTCAGAATAACCAAACTGTAAGGATACACATTTGTATAATCCGTAAAAATTGATGTCAGGATGACCCATGGTCGCACAAAGAATTCGAGGCAGAAAAGGATGTTAAATGTAGAAATTAGTAGCATAGGGCATCAGTGTCAAAATCAATAGAAAAAATGTTAGCAATATAGGGCTTCGGCATCGAAATCGACAGAAAATAGCGTCGGCGCGAAATTGGCAGCACAGGACATCTGTGTCAAAATCGGTAGAAAATAGCATCGGCGTCGAAATCGGCAGAAAATAATGTCAACGCTAAAATCAGTAGGACAGGACATCGACGTCAAAATCGACATAAAATATATGTCGACGCCGAAATCAACAGTAGCAAGACAGAAAATAGATGTCGGCGTTGAAATAAAAGAGAAGCAATAATAGGGGGCGGTAATAGGAAGCAATAACAAGGAGCGGTAGAAAAAACTAAATCAGAGAAGGAGAACTGCTCTGATACTATGTAAAAATTAAGAGAAGGAAAAAACTGTTAGATCAAAAGCGCTAGAGGGGGTGAATAGCGCTCGTGGTTTTCACTTTCGTTTCGGAAAACTCAACGAGTAAACGCAGCGGAATAATAACACAAACACAAAAAAGACACCAAGGATTTATTTGGTTCGGAGCCTATGACGACTTCTACTCCAAGGCCCACACGTAAGAGTGATTTTGATGGGCAAATACTATAGCTTCGAAAATATTACAAACAAGTACAATAATAAATGCAGTAATAAATTATATCGACAACAATGTAATCTCAAATTCAAAGCTTCTGGTCGTCGAGGTCAAGTTCTGGCTTAGTTGGAACTTCTCGTTGGCAGTGCGCAGTTGAAAGATCGTTAGAATGTGTTGTGCTCAGCTCCTGCTCGAGACAGGATTATAAAGCCTGTTGAGGGCACCTCCAACATCATGGAGGGTGCCCTCATCCGCACCGAATCCGCAGCGTGGATGAGCTCTGACCACTTCGTAGCTTATCTGTCTGAGGGGGCTCCAACCGCATGGAGGGCGTCCTCCACCTGCGTCCAGGGCTCCCTATGCTCACCGTCTAGGGTGCCCTCAAGCTCCATGAGGGCGCCCTCTGCCCTACTGCGCGGAGGTCATCAACTAATGACCCGAGGCGTCTCCAAGCTCCATGGAGGGCACCTCAGGATTGTTCATCCGAGTCTTTTGCTTCTTTTTCACCTCTGCAAGATGGGTTAGTCCAAAATACAAACATATCCTACAAGATAGAGTTAGCACAATGTATATATGTAAAATTAAAGTATTTGTCAGTCTCTGGACTGTCCGGTTCTGACTTCGGATTCCCGTCCGAAAACCCTAGGTCGAACCGATGCCTACTGTTCCCTCACCGAGAAGCACGTCCTCACCTACTCCACTCAAGAGAGTTTACCTGTTGCCGGTTGATTCTCCAGACCAACTGAACTTTTGCTCAACGCCCGAGACTCCAGGACTTTTCGCTGGACGTCCGCTCCACGACCCGTCTAGTCTTTCACCTGGTTCGCGACACCAGGACTTTCCACCTAGAGTCTTCAACTCTAGGACTTTTGCCCGAAGCCCTCGACCCGTCAAAACTTTTCGCCTAGGGTTACCACCCCCTAGGACCTAGGGTTACCATTCCCTAGGATTTTCCACCTGCTTAACCGTAGCTAGGACTTTTACCTAAGTACACTTAGGACTTTTCTACAAACTCACTCAAACACGTTAGATAACAAAATAACTTAACTTTGGATCCTTTGATATAATCAAAATATAGGTTCGATTATCAGATACTTCATACACCAACAAAAATTAATCATATTATTGAATCTAAAATTAATACTTAAAAATATAGAGAATAAGATCTTATATAGTTAAATTAATAAATCCTAAACTTTATAAAAAAGAAAAAAAAATTAAATTACCTTAAAATATATATATATATATAAATTAATAAATCCTAAACTTTATAAAAAAGAAAAAAAAAATTTAAATTACCTTAATATATATATATATATATATATATATATTCTCGGAGCAACTTGATTTCCTTATGCAAGCATTATATATATATATATATATATATATATATATATATATATAGTTAAATTAATAAATCCTAAACTTTATAAAAAAGAAAAAAAAAATTAAATTTCCTTAAAAAAAAAATATATATATATATATATATATATATATATATATATATATATATATATATATATATATATATTCTCGGAGCAACTTGATTTCCTTATTCAATGCTTGCCTCAAGTAAATCTAGAGACAAGACAATAAAGATCCCAGCTATGAAAATAAATGGTAGGAATGCAACAGGATGTCAGGTATAATATCAAGAAGATAGAAAATAGCAAAAAATGTGTGAAATAATATAGGTAGCAAAATAAAAATGAGGTATGATGTTGTTAAGTTAATAACATCATGAAGCATTTATAGAACAAGTTTTAATATTTTTATAGAAAATTTAGGCATGTGACCTTTTGGGTCCCCCTATTCTCCAAAGGAGAGATACCCTGTCGACATGACACCATGGGTATGACTGTCCTGCAAGACATTTCACACACTAATGTTCGGTTGAGGGGGATAGATTAGGAAAAGTGAGTAAGACTATATCTATTAACTAGCGATAGGTTGATAAGCAAAATATATATATATATATATATATATACTAGGAAAAGTGAGTACCTAGACTATATCAATGAACTAGCTAGCGATAGGTTGATAAGCAAAAAAATATATATATATAAAGCATGTGATGGTTAAAATATATATTTTAATTTCAGCTAGCATACAAGATGTACATGAATTAACAACAATAATAGCAGCAAAAGCAGTAAAATTAAGTTATATTATCTGCATCATAATTAAGTTTAAGCAACCTTATAAGCATGTGATGGTAGTATTGTAGCAGCACTAAGCAATAATTGTGTGTAACTTGAGCAAATAGTAGGAACAAGACACATTCCATCTATATGATGCATACAATCAAAGACAATTGCACAAGATCTCAAAGGTTAACAAAATAACCCAAGCACATACGACAAATAAGGTCAAAAAAAGGCTACTTCTCTATCTATTAGAGTTTCTAACGAGGCTCATATCTCCATAATTTCCAAAGATAATTACCATTTAATAGGCAACTTTACCAACCAAATTAGTAAGTTAGTGTCCTTCAGTGGTAGTAGGTTATAAAAGTTCATTGATGACTTGGTTTTATCTGGTCCTCTAGGAGGAGAGGGTAAATAGTCACTTACCTAAATTGAAATTTCTCATAATAACAATACTAATTAAATCTTATTTCATTAAATGAGGTTAACTATATAGATCATTTTATGTCATTAATTAGACTTTATCCCCTACTATATTATCATTTATATTTAAATAAATTTTATCTTATTTTACTATTGCTAAGTCTTTTTTTGTCTTCTTCTTTTTCCTTTGATGTACATATTTGTTATAGCTTCACATCATCCAATTAAAGCATTTATTAGTCGTCTAAATACATATTTGTACCATCTTAAACGTGTGAGTTTTCCCTTAATAGGTGTAACCTTGATTTTCTTTTTAATATTTTCATTTCTCATCTTATATATCCATCCTTATATGTCCGCACATTTATTTTAATATCCTCATCTCTGTAACTTTCATCTTCTACTCATATATAAGTTATAGACCAATATTTAGCTTCATATAACATAGGAGGTCTAACCGTCATTTTATAATTTTCCTTTAAGTCTTAAAGATACTTACGATCACAAAGAACACCTTATACTCTTCTTTATTTCAAATATCCTGCTTTTATTTTATGTAATGCATCTCTCAATTCCCCATCCTTTTATAAAAATAATCCTAAATACTTAAAACTCTCGGTTACAGACAACTCGTTATCTCATTCTTGCAAATACACAAATAAAGAAATCATTAGTTGCTCTAGAGTGCATGTGTTCAAACTGTGTCAAATATATCAAGTACGTAGCATAAATAGTAATATGGTGAATAGGGTGGGACCCTCAAGGTGAGTGTTGAAGTTAGGTAGGTTGGCAGGCGTGGCGGTCAAAGTCTTGAGGAATGTGGCGGTTAAAGTCTTGAGGGATGTGGTAATCAAAGTTCCAAAGAATGTAGCGGTCAAAGTCCCAAAGGGGTTAACTTGAGCGACCTTTCTCCTCTGGTCCAACCGATCTCTCCGACTGATTGGGTCTGCAATCTTCAAGGTTTGATTGAGCTTACTTGCCTAGCAAATGGTAATCATTAGATGGGTCGAATCACCGAAAGTTAGCTCAATCGTACTAATACTTAGTCCCTCATTGCTGATCAGACCTTTTTGAAAAAGAGGTTCGATTGGATAATAGAAAAATAAAGTCACTACTGAAACATGAGCCCATCAAGACCTTAAAGCCTCGAAAAAGCTCACCGTCACTAGCCCAATAGCTTTTTTAACGTCATGCGTAACTACTATCAGGGAATATTCTCTGTGCAACCTATATAATTGATGTTTTCATTCCACCATTTACATGCAAAATCGATCAGTATGATTTAGGAAAGGTAGCAAGATATTAGTATGATTGTCCTTATTTTAATAACATGCCTTGTAATTCATACTAGGAGAAATAACACTATATATAAGGTCCCTTCTTCTCACGCAGATAAGTTCTCCCATCGCTCTCCATTGCTTTTCATTAATATTTTTGGATCGACACTACGGAGCCTCCCCATCTGATTTGAACATTGGAGTGACTGCGCAGGGATCCCTCCCCGACCCATCTAGTGATGTTTTCCTTTCCCTTTGCTATATTTGATGTGATAGATTCACTCGTGGCATGGAACTCCTCCCGATTGAGGTTCGCTCGCGGTCAGTAGTCAATCCATATCATCAGTTGTCCATCTCCACCAAGTACAAATAAGAATAAATAGTGAATACAAAAGAAACACAGTAATATATAGATTTAATACGGTTCGAAGATCCATTCCTAATCCACGACCTATGATGTGTTTGACGTATCGCCCCTGCAAAAGGTTCACTATATCACCTCTTAACACTCCTCTAAACAAAAAAGAAAGAAATGTAAAGCTAATGTAATAAAAAAAAACGGCTACTTGAGTTAAGCCTTTAACCTTATCCAATCCCGTTGAATCCTTGGGCAAAATTAATACAGGAAACAAGATTATAGGATGTTTTTGTGCAACCTATTAACATCCCAAAGCACTCTAAGGCTTGTAGAGACCGGATCCTTGGTCCGTAATTTTTATTATTTTTTTTTTGTAATTTGTACGTTGGATTATGATAAAAGTCAGTCAAAATTGACTGTTATTTCTTTTCTAGATTCATCTTCTCACTTAAATTATAATTGTGGGTCGAGTCAGGAGATTGAAGGCCGCCAGCGATGGGTGGACTATAGGGTGCCGAGCAAGGGGCAGCCCGCCCACCACTTACCGTTGGCGGTTTTCGACGATCTGGCTTGACTCAAAATTATAATTTAGATGGAAAGGTGAACTCAAAAAAATTATAATCCATTTTAATTAAATTCCGATTATAATCTAACATATAAATTATGAAAAAGATAAAAAAAATTACGGACTAGAATATCTAAGACTCAAACTTGTACACAAGAAACAACTCCAATGATTCTATTTAGTCCGCACTCTAATGCTCATACATGCATGCAAGAAATAACTCTAGTGGCTCTATTTTTCCCACCTTTGGTTGCTAGAGAAATTATATTTAACTAATAAAACGAACATAGTCGTTGAGCAACCAATGAGTCTAAAATGTAACTAGTAGGTTGTTGTCCAAATAAAAGCATTCTATTTTTTGAACCCTTGCGTTTAGTGGTTTAGTCAATTCCCCAATCGACTAAACTATGCAATCAACTCTTAAGCTAGTGGAACTATCTATTTGATTGGATTCAACCTTCCAGTCAACTCCAATTGACTGAATCTAGTTGAAGGTCTTTCCTTCACTTTGCCTATCTCCTGTGAGCCTACACAAGGTTCCAAGACTAAACTAAGCCATCAACTATAACTTAGGATAAGCAATATCCAATCTAAGGCTTCACTCAAACCACTTGATGTAGAAATAGAGAGAGGCTCATCTGACACGAGGTCAACTACCAAGGTGAGGTCAAAGTCAAGATAGTCAATGCTCGGATGTCAAAGAGACGAATGGGGGACAATTGTAACGACCGGTCATGCCAGTCAAGGCTCTACGGACAAGAGACATACCCGAGTAGACCACCTGTCTAACTCAGGATAATACGTAAGACAACCGAAAGCTCAGCACGAAGCAGCAGGACGCTAAAGGAGATCAGATAACTTGTTTGAACAAGGGAGGGCATGTTACTACATAGTCACCGCAACGAAGAGTAACCGAGGTCAATAGAGCAAAGGAGTCCTGACCGCGCAACTACCCCGCTTGGCCAAGTAGCTGGGCCTGACCATGGACGGAGCGAAGTCCCAATCGAGAGGCTGCCCTAGTCGGCCAAGCAACGGGACCACTGTAGTATCTCTCGACATCCCGTTGGGAGATATTTCCATTGACACGAGGCATGGTCAATCGACGGATTGTACGATGAAAGTTTCTACTATCTTGTCAGGGATATGCATGCCCTGTTAAAGTATGGTGTCAAAGATACTTTTTTGACAGGTCCTTTCATAGGACATATTGGAAAACATGTCCATGCCTCGAGGAACATGTGCATCGCCCACCAGGGCTCTATATAAAGGGGTCCATCACCGGCAGAGGTACGCGTTATTCACTATTTGCGCCGACGTTACTGTTGCTCCGCTTTCCTTCTACACTTTCGGTGACTGACTTGAGCGTCAGAGGGCTAATGTCGGGGACCCCTTCCCTATCTCAGCACTGACGTTACTTGTTGTGCAGAGCGAAGCGAGGTCTACAGCCGGTCAGCAAAGCCACCACATCTTCAGCTTTCTACCTTCTCACTTTCGAACAAGATCATTTTGGCGCTATCTATGAGAACGTAGCCTGCATCCGAACGAAAAGATGAAGGACGTTGTATGATTCACCATGGTGGCGCTGACGCAAGATAGTGGAGCAGCAACAATAACAGGCGTTGGCCGAGTGCCAAATGCAAGAACCCGCAACATCAGTTGTTGGTCGATAGGTTGAGCATGGTGACCAAGCAGACCAAATATCTGCTTGAGGGAATAACAAGAAGTCGACCGGCACATATTAGGAAGCACTCAATGCATTGATCCCCTTCCACCGAGTATTGTTCAGGACCCCATTGGAGGAACGGGGGCCGAGCGGACAAGGATCGGGGATCTTCATCGGACCATGCGCCCGTTCGAGATGCAAGGAAAGGGAAGACTCCAAGGGACGATGATTCCCTCGAGCGGATTAATCAACAATTTTCGCTAGGGATTATGAACGCTCCCCTACCCCGGCACTACACTCAGCTGGCGATCGGAGAATACAACGGGACTACCGACCCGGATGACTATCTAGCCAAATTTGACAACACGGCCACATTTCACCAGTACACTGACGGGGTGAAGTGTCAAGTCTTCCTCACCACCCTCTCTGGATCAGCGCAATGTTGGTTCAAGAGACTGCTAATCAGCTCCATCCACAACTTCAAGGACTTCTGAGCGGCATTTCTACATCATTTTGCTAGCAGCCGTTGCCACCAGAAGACTAGCGTAAACTTATTCTCATTGAAGCAAGGGCCTAGGGAAGCATTGAAGGCATACATCCAACTCTTCAATCAGGTGGCAATGGACATCCCAACACTCTCCTCAGATATATTGGTGAACTCCTTCACTCAGGGGCTCACTGAAGGGAAGTTCTTTTGATCGCTCATTCGGAAGCCACCGAGGGGTTTCGACCATTTGCAGAGGAAGGACACATAGTACATAAACATGGAAGAAGCTCAAGTGGCCAGTAGAAGGGAGATGCCGGTAGAACCCGCAGCAACGCCTAAGCGACGATTGTCGAGCAGCCGTCAGCCTCCCAAGGGGCCTCAATCGGGGGAAGTGCAGCCACACAACGAACCCAAGGCGCATGCCATGTAGCATGTGACGGTCAGTCACCCAAAGGCTGTAAAAGGTAAAGTGTGGACGCCAATGTTCTGTTCATTCCAGTAGTCGGCGACACACAACACACGAGATTGCTACGACTTGACACCAATAGCTAGCAGGTCGGCTCTGCGAGGATATCGCCGTCAATCCCCATCTCCTGATCGACAACATAGATGTCGATCAGTCGGGTGAAGGGAGGAAGAAAGGACGGTAGCTGAACCACACCCTTATCAATCTTAGAGGGGGCACGACCAGAGTCTTGCCCGAGCCTCTGCCAAGAGGAGAAGACCTTCAGCTCGAGAGGAGGAGAACAGGAGTAACGCCTCTCGGGGAGAAATAGGAATGATCGCTGGTGGGCCAACCGACAATGACTCCAACCGGGTGAGGAAGTCACATGCTCGACGACTCGAGATCCATGTCGTTGGCTTCATCAAGGAGAAGGCTGAAAGACCCGAGATCAGTTTCAGCCCGAAAGATTTAGAGAGAGTGGAGATCCCTCATGATGATGCACTGATCATCCGAGCGGTAATCGCTAACTACGTTATTCACCGAACCTTTGTTGACACAGGGGGCTCAGCGAATATCATATTCAAGAAGTTGTTCGATCAGCTGCAAATCAATCGGAGTGATTTGTTGCCCATGACGACTCCACTCTACGGATTCACAAACAACGAAGTATTGCCGATCAACCAAGTCCGCCTGGCCGTCTCACTTAAGGAGGAGGCTGAAGAGGGCAAGGATCACAAATTTCATTGTGGTGGACGTGTCATCGACCTACAATGTTATATTGGGCCAACCAGCACTCAATGAATTTCGAGTAGTGGTATTCACCTTTTGCCAGAAGATCAAATTTCCGATGGACGATTAGGTGAGTGAAGTCAAAGGCGACCAGTTGGCCGCTCGGAAGAACCTACATTTGGAGGCAAATGCTATCACAGAGAAACCTCCTATGCTAGTCTATGACGAAAAGGAGGAGGTGCAGATTCACCCAAGTCGGTCGAAAGCCACTACCTTTGTCGCCGCCGACCTGGAAAGCAAGAAGAAGGCAAAGTTGGCCACCTGCCTTACTCAAAATCATAACGCGTTCGCCTGGTCGATACATGAGCTCCTTGGGATTTCACCAAGTGTAGCTCAGCACGAGCTTCACGTCCAATCGAACACTAGGCCCGTGAAGTAGAAAAAGAGAGACTTCAGCGTGGATCAGAACTTGATCATCCGAGAGGAGATTGAAAATATTCTGGAGGTTAGACACATTTGGGAAGTCCAATTCCCAAGCTGGCTCGCTAATGCTGTCCTGGTCTCCAAAATGGGCAATAAGTTGAGGGTCTGTATTGACTTTCATGACTTGAATAAGGCATGCCTGAAGGATTTCTATCCATTGCCCAAGATCGATTAGATGGTGGACTCTACGACAGTCTACGAGCTAATTTGCATACTGGACGCATACCAAGGATACCACCAAGTGCAGCCCACCCTCGAAAATCAAGAGAATGTCAGATTCATCATGACTGACGAGACGTATTGCTACAACATTATGTCGTTCGGATTGAAGAACGCTGACGCCACCTATCAGAGGTTGATGAATAAAGTGTTTCGTCGGTAGATCAGTCTTAACATGGAGGTATATGTCCATGACATATTAATAAAATTCCTCTGAGCTGCTAATCTGTTTGTAGAAATCAAAGAAACATGCCGAACCTTAAGGGCATATAGGATAAAGCTAAAAAGAGTAAATATATGTTCAATTTAAAAAGTGGTCGCTTCCTCGGATACATTGTCACCGAACGAGGCATCAAGGTGAATCCAAACAAGGCGAAGGCACTACAAGACATGCCCCCACCCCGCAACTTGAAGGAGGCCCAACGGCTGACCGGATGGATCACCGTGTTGTCAAGGTTCATTTCCAAGTCATTCGACCGAAGTCATCCATTCTTCAAGGTGCTGCGCCGAGCAACGAAATTCCAATGGGACACGGAGTATGACAAGGCGCTAGAAGAGCTTAAGGAATATCTTAACTCCTTGCCTGTATTGGCCAAGCCAAGCACTGACGAGATGCTCTAGATCTACCTGTCATCCACCGACTATGCTGTTGGCTCAACATTGGTAAAGTAGAACGATCATGAATAACAATTCGTGTATTTTTTGAGTCATATATTGAAAGATGCAGAATCTCGCTACACCTGTTTTGAAAAATTAGCATACACATTGGAGTTAGCTGTTCGGAGACTTCGCCCGTACTTCCTGGTGCATCCGATAATCGTGATGATCAACAGAGCCCTGGGAAAAGTCCTTCTAAATCCAAAGGCGTCCGGACGACTGATCAAGTGGACGACTGAGCTCAGCGAGTTCGACATTCGATATTAGCCCCGAATGACTATTAAAGTCCAAACCTTAGCTGATTTTGTCATAGAGGTCCAGAATACTGAGCTAGATGCAATTTGGAAAATATACGTTGATGGCTCATCCACTCGACTAGGAAGCAGGATTGGCATTCTGTTGATTTCACCCTGAGAGGACCGGATGCAGCTGTCCGTTCGGCTAGATTATCGGGCGACGAATAATGAAGTCGAGTATGAATCCTTGATAGTCGGCCTACAAGTAGCTCGACACATTGGAGTTACAAAAATCCTTATCCACTCAAACTCTCAGTTAGCCGCTTAGCAACTATTGGAGGTGTTCAAAATAGCAGCTCCCGACTCAAGCTATATGCAGAAGCTTTCAAGAAGCTGAAGACAAATTTCCAAGAAGTTATTATACAGAAGATCTCCCAATCAGACAATCAAGTAGCAGACAAATTAACTAAGTTAACTAGTTCATTATCCCCGGTCGTGATAAGCCAGTCGATCGTGTAGGTCTGACTGGTGGCATATATCAATCGGATGGAGAGAATCTCCTTTCCGAATGACTAGAGGATATTACTAATTGAATTCCTCCGATCAGAAAGCACACTGTCCGATTAGGAAGCAACTCGTCTATTGAAAAAGAGGGTCGGAAGATTTATGCTGATCAGGGACCAAATTTATAAGCGAGCTTTCTCGAGGTCACTGCTCAAGTGTGTTGGATCAGAAGACATAGAGTACATCCTCCAAGAAGTGCACCAAGGCTAATACGGAAGTTATCCGGGCAGCCGATCACTAGCTCGGGAGATTCTTCTGCAGAATATTTTTGGCCCACGCTTCAAGAAGACGCTGCTCGGATAGTAGCCACTTGCCTGTCGTGCCAAAAATATCATAATATCCTGCATCGACCGACCGAGGAGATGCAGGCATCCATGGTGTCTTGCCTGTTCGACCAATGGGGCATGGACATCGTTGAACTGTTTCCAATGTCGACCGCTCAGTGAAGATTACTGCTCATCGTCGTGGATTATTTTTCAAAATGGGTGGAACCTGAGCCGTTAGCAAAGATAATTGAATAGCTAGTCATCAAATTCATCTAGCAGACTATCTTGTGCCAATTCGGCATCTCTCGCCGGATCATCTCAGACAACGAATCAACCACAAGAATCAGTATCAACTAATGGACTTCATTAGAGCTAGCACTAATCTAGAGGGAGCAAGTGAAAATCCAATAGGCGAATACGAGGATGAACATAATCAACCACAAGAAAATGAACAAACATAAATTGAGCCTAGAACAATAAGAGATAGCTTAGACGACCCAATTAAACAAATTATAGGTGACCCAGACCTAAGAGTTCAGACTAGATTATCCTTCAGAAACTGAAGTCAAATATCTTTAATCTCTAAAATTGAATCCAAAATAATAGAAGAATCCCTACTTGACCCAGACTGGATTATATCTATGCAGGAAGAACTAGCCCATTTTGAAAGAAATAAAGTTTGGGACTTAATACCACTACCTGATAATAAAAAAGTAATAAAAACAAAATGGGTATTCAGAAATAAACTAAGTGAAAATGGAAAAATTATTAGAAATAAGGTTAGACTAGTAACTAAGGGATTTAGTCAAGTAGAGGGAGTTGACTATGATGAAACATATGTTCCAGTAGCCAGACTTGAGTCTATTAGAATGCTACTGAGCTATGCAACCTGATCCTGTCTGAACTAGGAGTCAACGGACGCTGGGGACGTGGCGCTCCCTGCTGGATCCTTGAGTGCTCCGGCGAACCTGCAACAAGACCGAGCCGGGGGGGGGGGTGTCCCGGCGACGGCCCTCCGACGCTCAAGTCAGGCGAGGAAATAGCAAAGAAGTGGCTTCAGAGATCCAGACGCGCGTACCTCCGGTGAAGAAATGGAGGCCTTATATAGAGCTATCGAAAGAGCCCAGGCACGTCGATCGAAGCAGTCATCTGCTTCAGACCATACCCAAGTATGGGCCTGTCAGAAGAGCATATATGAGGCCATACTGCTACTGTATCCACCTCTCCCTGATGTGACGGCGGGAGCTTCCATCGTGCAATCTCGGGTACGGCCTTATCATCAGACGTGCCTTCTCTGACATCCCATATCTCGAGACAAGCGCATAGGCCGCTCGGCTACCTTTGTACCCTCGCCCTTATCTTGGCCGAGCGGACCACCTGCTCGGCCCTTAGGTCCCAGCCGAGCGGACTCCTGCTCGGCCCTTAGGTCCCAGCCGAGCGGACTCCTGCTCGGCCCTTAGATCCTCCTGCCTTGGCGTCAGAAACCCAAGCCCATGGATGGGTTATCTATAGCTCCGCTCGGACCATTATCCGCTGGGCCAGCCCTCCCTCCGTCCTTAGGCTGGGACCCTTCAGAGGGTGGGCCCCCCATTCTTACCGCTGGATCACTTGCCTTCCCTTCAAGTCTAGTCGAAGGAGGCAGTGAGTCCGACTGACTGGACTATGTGTCCGAGCGGGCGGTCGTCGCCTTTCCGTCGCTTATAGCATCCGTGGGGCCGTTCGGCCCTTCCTCCAAATTCAGCCGTTCGGCTCTTCATTCCGGTTGTCTTGTCGCTCAACATAGATGTTTGCTTGTCTAGATCTTCTCGAAAATCACGCAAATCCTTTTCATTAAGTCGAAGCATGCGCGGTATGGGCGCATTAATTGTGCCTGGCGACAGAGCGCCACGTGGCTCCTCTTGCACGGCGGTGATGACCCGTACGATGGGACGCTGGTTATTTCGAAACGGACGGCTAGATGATGACTTCGTCTTCCGTGACCTGCATCCAACGGACGAGGCCGACCAGCCTCGTTCGTATAAAGCCCTCGTCTTCGCCTTTTTACGCCGCATTCTCTGTTTTATCGCGAATTTTCAGTCGAAGGTGCCCGCTACTGCTGCATCATTCCGGCCGTCCCAGCTTTCGCCTCTCAGTGGTCTTCGGCTCTTTGGTGATCCTTTCTGTCTACCTTCCCTCAGTAAGCTTTTCCCCTCCCCTTACAAGGCCCTCCCCACTTGTTCTACCTTCTTTGCTCCCATTCCTTCGATTTCTAGCTGTCTTTTTGCTCCTTCGAGATGGCAAGCTCCTCTGAACCCGCTGTTGGAGTTCAGGGCCCTTGGTACCTGACTATGGAGAGCCGATTTGATGAGGAGGGCGCTGGCGCCTTGTTCGGACGTACGGGATTCCCGATGACTATGAAATAGTTGTAGCTGACCCGTCTGATCGGCCCCATGACCCGCCGATCGGCACCATTTGTTTCTTTCTGGACCAATTCCAGGGCGGCCTTAGGTTTCCTACCCATCCCTTTATTTTGGAGGTTTGTAATTATTTTCGCATCCCGCTCGGCCAACTTGTGCCGAATTCCTTTAGGCTGCTGAGCGGGGTAGTCGTCCTCTTTAAGTTGCACAGTATCCCTCTCGACCCCAAAATATTCCACTTCTTTTTCTACCCTAAACAATCTGAGCCGGGCACCTTTATCTTCCAAAGTATAATAGGCTTTAGATTTTTTGATAATATGCCGACCTCCAACAAACACTGGAAGGAGTTTTTCTTCTACATCCGACTTCCCGAGCGACCAGCCTTCCGCACCAAATGGCAGACCGCTGTGCCGACTCAGCCGGAGCTCGACAAGTTCAGAAGCAACCCATCCTATCTTCATGCGGCGAACTGGTTATCCGGTCAGCGATACAAGATCGACCAGTTGCTTCTCAAGGGGGTGTTGTATATTTTCGGATTGTCTCCCGTTCGGGCAAACCTCCCCATCCGCATGAGTAAGGATTCTTTACTCTTAGTCTTTTTTGTCTAATTGATTTTAATTTCTTTTACTGCAGCTGAAGTCATGTGGCGCTCCAAGGCCACCGATCATCTGAAGTTGAAGTCCGTGGAAATCGAAGCGGCGACTAAAAGAGAACTCGCCGAGCGGGGTCTTATCCCCAGCCGCCCGGCAGCTACAGGAGAGGGGGGGACGCAGTCTGCCCCTGAAACAGAAGTTACCTCAGCCGCTTCAACGGAGGTTGAGGCGGATCCTGTTTCCTCTGCTCCAGCAAAGCTGGGAGTCCCCCAGGTCGGGGATCCCCCACTGGAAGTTCGGCGGAAACGTCGAAGAGACCCCAGCCTTCCGACTCAAAGCGAACCACAAGTGCCGATCGGGGTAGATTCGCCGGACCGCACACCGACGCAGATCGGGACCCCTGTGGCTTCGCCTACCGCACGGCCCTCAGGCTCTCCTCCCCAAACTCGTCGCCGCTTACGTCGGTTGGGCGAAACTTCCACCATGGGGGAGTCCTCGCATCAGGCGGCCGCGACTGAAGAAGCGCCGTCCGGCCATCCGACCATCAAAACTACCCTCCGATTCCCGTCGGAGGAATATTTACTGTCTTCTGATCGGCCATCAAGCCCCGTCCACGAAATAACCCTGACGGGCCCGCTCGCCAAGCTGTTCGAGGACGCCCAGATTCAAGTGGCCCTCATGACGCCTAAGCAGCTCGGCGATAACAACATGCAGCAGGCCACTCAGGTAAATTCATTTTTCTTTCTGTGCTATGCTACTGTCCAGTTCCTCATTCTATTATTTCCCTTATAGCGCTGGGCTGAGCAAATCGCCACTAGCCATCGGCTAGCCGAGCTGGAGGATCTCCTGGAGAAACTCCAAGTGTCAGGGGGTCCATCGGCCGAGCGGGAGAAACAAACCCTCGAGGCCGAACAGAAGAAGTCCGCCGACTTGGCGACAGAGGTGGCTCGACTTGAAGGCCTGGTCAAGACACGCGACACAGACGTGAAGCGCACCAGCAGCCGGAAGAGGCGGGCGATTACTGATCTGGACAAAATGAAAGTTGAAGTTCGAGCCCTAGATCAGCAATCTAAGAACCTGGAAGCCCAACTAGCTGCCGAACGGGAAGGGCGCTCGGCTGAACGCACCAAAGCGGAGGTGGACCTGAAAGTTCTTCAAGATTCGCTGATTTCCGCCCGAGCGGCGCTCAGACAATATAAGGAGGGAGAGTCGAGTCGCCTAGCAGCAGCTCGCCAAGAATACCTCCGCTCGGAGCGGTTTGGCGCAAAATTCGGTGGCAACGTCTCCTCAACTTTCCTCGAGGCGGTCAAGGTCACCATGGCGTACTTGAAGAAGGGTGGCCACCTTCCCGAGGAAATGCACATTCCAGCCTCCGACCTAGCGGCCATGATTGATGATATCCCGGACGCCTTCTTTAATTTTGAAGACCCAGAGTAAGGCGAGTTGTTTCAAGTGCTTTCTGTATTTCATCCGCTCAGCGGATGCAAAAATTTCTGTACGTGCCGTTCGGCCTCCTTATGTTTCTTTGCTTGCATTTTTTTGTTTGCCCTTCATTGTCTCGTTTTAGCGTGTTGCTGCATATTCGTAGCATCAGTTGGACTCCCCTAGCTTCCTACTAAACGGCCGATCGGGTTAACCAATTGACTTATTTCCTCAGAATCGTTTAGCGCTCGGCTATAATAATTGCCTTCAGTGAATGCGAAGTGTTGGCAAACCGACGGCCGATCGGGTCAATCAATCTGGTACTTGCGAACAATCATGATCGGTGGGGCTCTCGATCTTTAACGACGGTGCTCGTCGGAGCGATTATTTATAGCCGATCGGCGCGGCTCCCGATGTTTAACGACGGTGCTCGTCGATCTTCCGCTCGGGGATTTATAGACGCCGGCTCGTCTCGATTTTTAACGTCGGTGCTCGACGGCGCGGATATTTATAGCCGGTCGGCGCGGCTCTCGATTTTTAACGTCGGTGCTCGACGACCTTCCGCTCGGGGATTTATAGACGCCGGCTCGTCTCGATTTTTAACGTCGGTGCTCGACGGCACGGATATTTCTGACCGGTCCGCGCGGCCCTCGCTCGTTACCGTCCGTGCTCGTCGATCTTCCGCTCGGGGATTTATAGACGCCGGCTCGTCTCGATTTTTAACGTCGGTGCTCGACGGCGCGGATATTTATAGCCGGTCGGCGCGGCTCTCGATGTTTAACGACGGTGCTCGTCGGCGCGGATATTTATAGCCGGTCGGCGCGGCTCTCGATTTTTAACGACGGTGCTCGTCGGCGCGGATATTTATAGCCGGTCGGCGCGGCTCTCGATTTTTAACGACGGTGCTCGTCGACCTTCCGCTCGGGGATTTATAGACGCCGGCTCGTCTCTCGATTTTTAACGTCGGTGCTCGACGGCGCGGATATTTATAGCCGGTCGGCGCGGCTCTCGATGTTTAACGACGGTGCTCGTCGGCGCGGATATTTATAGCCGGTCGGCTCTCGATTTTTAACGACGGTGCTCGTCGGCGCGGATATTTATAGCCGGTCGGCGGCTCTCGATTTTAACGACGGTGCTCGTCGGCGCGGATATTTATAGCGGTCGGCTCTCGATTTTAACGACGGTGCTCGTCGGTAGGGATATTTATAGCCGGTCGGCGCGGCTCTCGATGTTTAACGACGGTGCTCGTCGGCCTTCCGCTCGGGGATTTATAGCCGGTCGGCGCGGCTCTCGATTTTTAACGTCGGTGCTCGTCGGCGCGGATATTTATAGCCGGTCGGCGCGGCTCTCGATTTTTAACGACGGTGCTCGTCGGCCTTTAAGGCTAACTCCTTACCAGGTCAAGCGACCTTGGCCTTCATTTCAAGTCTAGCTTGGATAATTACCCCCTGGCCGAACGGCTCAGGGTCCACTTCATCAAGTATCTTGGCTCGGATAATATACCCTCTTTCGAATGGTACGGGGCCTCCGTTTTTAGAGCGCTTGTCGCCAATTTGATCCGTATACCACCGGCCGAGCGGCTCGGGGCCTTCGTTGTCGAGCGCTTGGCTCGGAAAACCATATACCCGGCCGACCGGCTCAGGCCTCCACATCGAGCGCGTGCCTCGTAAATAATCCTCTCCGAGGTAGCCTCGGCTAAAATGTACCTGGCCGAGCGGCTCAGGCCTTCGCTCCAGGTAATAACGAACGATGCTTATATTCTATACGCAGCCCGGCCGAACGGCCTGGGGTCTTCGGGTCACGATGATAATGCCTTATATTCGCTCTTTTGACTTTTCATCTCTGCATTTCAAGTATTTGGTCGAAAAATGAAATACACGGTGATTTACAGTGATACACCTTTCACCCCGCCCGGTAAGGCTGGAGGTGGTTCGCGCTCCACGGCCTATCTAGCTGCCGTCCGTCCTCGTCCTCCAAATAATACGCGCCCGAGCGGAGCTTTTCGATGATTTTGAAAGGGCCTGCCCATGGAGCTTCAAGCTTGCCGACCTCTCCAACCGGCTTGACTTTCTTCCAGACAAGATCGCCGACTTGGAACGATCTGGGAATTACGCGCCGGTTGTAGTTTTGCTTCATCCGCTGACGGTATGCCATCAGCCGAACGGACGCCTTTGCCCTCTCTTCTTCTACCAAGTCCAGCTCCATGTTTCTTCGTTCGGCGTTGTCATCATCATAGCTCTGGATCCGGGCTGACTCAACGCCGACTTCGACCGGTATGACAGCCTCACCGCCATATACCAAATGGAACGGTGTGACTCCTGTCCCTTCTTTTGGCGTCGTTCGGATGGCCCACAAGACGCTCGGCACTTCATCCGGCCAACTCCCTCCCAAATGGTCGAGCCGAGCGCGCAGAATACGAAGAATTTCCCGGTTGGCAGCTTGACCGTTGCTCTGAGGATAGGCCACGGACGTGAAATGTTGCTCAATGCCGTAGCTTTTGCACCAATCCTCTAACATTTTCCCTGTGAACTGCCGCCCGTTGTCGGACACTAGTCGGCGAGGGATACCAAACCGACAAATGATGTGTTGCCAGATGAATTTTTAACCATTTGTTCGGTGATCTTTGCCTCGGCCTCCACCCACTTGGAGAAATAGTCCACGCCACTAGTAAAATTTCCTTTGCCCGATCGGAAATGGACCCACAATATCCATTCCCATTGATCGAACGGGCATGAAATGGTTGATGCCTTCATCTCCTCTGCCGGTCGGTGGGAGAAGTTGTGATACTTCGGCATGAAAGGCATGTAGATACTGTCCAAGCGGCATCTGTTTGTAAAGTTGGCCAAAAGTATCCGGCCAAGAGGATCTTCTTGGCCAATGAGCGTCCGCCGGATGACCCCGCATGATCCTTGATGTACTTCCCGGAGGATGTAAGCCGAGTCCTCCGAGCTTACACATTTCAGCAAAGGGCGCGAGAAAGCTTTCTTGTAAAGCTGATCTCCGATGAGTGTAAACCGACCGGCTCTTCTTCCGAGGAGCCGGGCTGCATATTCATCGGACGGTGTGGTGCCCGAACGGAGGAATTCTATAATAGGTGTCCTCCAATCACTTGGAAACGCGAGGCCTTGCATCCGTCGACATGCGCCACCGGCGTTTTTCAATTGGTTCTTGAATGGCGACGGCGTTATTGAGCTCATGAGTTTGGCTAACTGCGTCGGCCTTCTCCGTTCGTGGGATCTTCGAATAAGCACCTCTCGAAAGTAGCTTGGAGTTTTCAAAGGCCTCGGTAGAGTTTGAGCCGAACACGTTGATTTCAAAGGTGCCGGAAAGTTGCTCCGCCAACTGTGAATCGAATAGAGTGTCACCCGACCGGCTCCCACATGCCGTGCTGGCTATGAGGGCCTCATACTCCGCTTCATTGTTAGTAGCTTTGTAATCTAGCGGACGGATAGGTGCATCTTTTCTTCCCGAGGTGAGAGTAGTAATATTCCGATCCCACTTAGTGGAGGATCCATCCACATATATTCTCCACATAGCTTCCGGCTCGGGCTTTGCACTTCAATCACAAAATCAGCCAAGGATTGGGCTTTAATCGCCGGGGCTGATATTGGATGTCAAATTCACTTAATTCTGTCGTCCACTTGATGAGCCGTCCGGACGCTTCTGGATTCAACAGCACTCTTCCGAGTGGACTGTTCGTCCGGACAATAATGGTGTGAGCCAAGAAATACGGTCGAAGGCGCCGAGCGGCTAGAACCAAAGCAAAGGCCAACTTCTCGAGCCCAGTGTAACGAGATTCAGCATCTTTTAAAATGTGGCTTAGAAAATACACCGGCTGCTCTTCACCGCTTGCCCTCACAAGTGCTGAGCCTACGACAGATACATATAAAGTGACTCACCCCCGACCGGCTTGGCTAACACTGGCAGAGAATTCAGATATGTCTTCAACTCCTCAAATGCTCGGTCACATTCTTCATCCCACTGGAACTTAGTGGCCTTGCGCAAGATCTTGAAGAATGGCAGGCTCCGGTCGGCGGTTCTGGAGATGAATCTGGATAAAGCAGTTATCCGACCGGTCAACCTTTGCACTTCTCTTGTATTTCTTGGGGGCGGCATGTCTTGCAGTGCTTTAACCTTGCTGGGATTTGCTTCGATTCCCCGCTCGGTCACTATGTACCCCAAGAAACGCCCTCCTTTGGCTCCGAATAGGCACTTTTGGGGATTTAGCTTGACTCCATATTTACGCAGCGTTCGAAAGGTTTCTTCCATATCCTTGAAAAGATCGGCCGCTCGGACGGATTTGATAAGAATGTCGTCCACATAAACTTCCAGATTCCGCCCGATCTGCTCCTTGAACACCTTGTTCATCAAGCGTTGATAGGTGGCACCGGCATTCTTCAATCCGAACGGCATCACATTGTAACAATATGTGCCGTCGGCCGTTACGAAGCTTACTTTTTCTTGATCTTCCCGGGCGAGCGGCACTTGACAACCGGCCGTAGAGTCCACCAGCTGATCTATCCGGGGCAGAGGATAAAAATCCTTGGGGCATGCCTTGTTTAAATCTCGAAAGTCAATGCAAACTCTCCACTTGCCGCCCGGCTTGGAGACCAATACCACGTTGGCCAACCAACTCGGGAACTGCACCTCGCGTATGTGGCCGGCCTTCAGAAGTTTTTCCACCTCCGCCCGGATAATGGCATTCTGCTCGGCGCTGAAGTCCCTTTTTCTCTGCTTCACTGGCCGAGCGTCCGGTCGGACATGCAATTCATGCTGCGCTAGGCTTGGCGAAATTCCAGGTAACTCATGGGTCGACCAGACGAAGACATCATGATTTCGTTGGAGGCATTGAATCAGCTTCTCCTTCTGTTCTTCCCCCAGATCAGAGGCGATAAAAGTCGTGGCCTCCGATCGGGTCGGATGGATCTGGACTTCCTCCTTTTCATCATAAATTAAAGCAGGAGGTTTCTCGGTTATGGCGTGTACCTCAATTCGGGGCGCCTTCCGAGCGGAACAAGCTTCTGCTCGGATCATCTCTATATAGCACCGCCGAGCTGCTAGC
This sequence comes from Zingiber officinale, assembly GCF_018446385.1. NCBI lineage: Eukaryota > Viridiplantae > Streptophyta > Magnoliopsida > Zingiberales > Zingiberaceae > Zingiber > Zingiber officinale. Next base: position 167,516,420 of record NC_055987.1, on the reverse strand, counting down.
TGATCTCCCCGCACTTCTCCTACTTTGTCCTCCACGGGGAACTTTATCTTCTGGTGGAAGGTTGAGACAACCGCTCGGAATTCGCCGAGCGCCGGTCGTCCCAAAATGACGTTGTAGGATGAGGGAGAGTCGACCACCACGAAGTTTATTGTCCTGGTCCTCCTGAGCGGCTCTTCTCCCAGCGAGGTGGCCAGCCGGATTTGTCCGACCGGCTGAACTTCGTTGCCCGTAAACCCGTAGAGCGGGGTCGTCATGGGCAGCAGCTCGGCTCGATCAATTTGCAGTTGATCGAACGCCTTCTTGAATATGATGTTGACCGAGCTACCTGTGTCAACAAATATGCGGTGAATGGTGTAATTTGCTATTACCGCTTTAATGAGCAGTGCGTCGTCATGGGGCACTTCTACTCCTTCTAAGTCCCCGGGTCCGAAAGTTATTTCCGGTCCACTTGCCCGCTCTTGCCGGACACCCGCCTTTCTGGTTCGGTTGGAGTCTCCTCCGGTTGGCCCGCCAGCGATGACATTGATCTCGCCTCGGGAAGTGTTGCTTTTATTTTCTTCTTCGCGAGCGGATGGTCGGGATCGTTCTCTGGACGCTCGGCGATTCTCTTGCCTGGGTGAGCGATGCCGATCGGGAGTCTGTTGCCGTGGCCTATCAACTCGAGTCCGATCGGCTTCCCGAATTCTTTGTCGCCGATCGGCTGAGGGAGATCGCCGTACGGCATTCCGCGGCACAGGGTGAGCCACGAAGGGAAGACTTCGACAATCCCTGGTGTTGTGCGTATCCGTCTGGTGGAAGGAGCAAAACATCGCGGTCCATTTCTTCTTTGGCTTGCTTCGAGCGGCAGCTACTTCTTGTACTTGGGACCTTACATGAGGGGATCGGATTGCTTCTTCCCTCGGTCCTCTAGGTGGCTGCTGAGCGGCGTTCTGTTTCCGCTCGGCATGAACAGGTGCCCACTCGGCTGGAGCTTCCTTTTTCCGGGCGGCTTGCGCTTCTTCCACGTTAATGTACTCGTTGGCCCGATTTAGCATGTGATCATAATCTCGGGGCGGCTTGCGGATGAGCGATCGGAAGAAGTCGCCATCCACTAGGCCTTGTGTGAAGGCATTCATCATGGTCTCTGATGTGGCCGTTGGAATATCCATCGCCACTTGGTTGAATCGTTGGATGTAAGCACGAAGCGATTCTCTCGGCTCTTGCTTGATGGCGAACAAGCTGACACTTGTCTTCTGATAACGCCGACTGCTAGCGAAGTGGTGGAGGAAGGCCGTTCGAAAGTCCTTGAAGCTAGTGATAGATCCGTCCGGCAGCCTCCGAAACCACCGTTGAGCCGATCCCGAGAGAGTTGTAAGGAAGACGCGGCACTTTACTCCATCTGTATACTGATGGAGTGTAGCTGTGTTATCAAACTTACCCAGATGATCATCTGGGTCCGTTGTTCCGTTGTACTCTCCGATCGTCGGAGGCACGTAATGCTTGGGCAAAGGGTCTCGTAGAATGGCCTCCGAGAATTGGCGATTGATCCGCTCGGGAGATGAATCTGCTCGGGGAGCTTTCCCCTTTCTGGCGTCTCGCCTGGGCATTTCGTCAGACGAAGATCCTCTTTCCGAGCTGGTACGGTTTCAGGGGTGCGGAATAAGGCCCGATGGAACGCCACGGTGGCTTGAGGTGCTTCCGCTCGGCCACCCGACGCAGATGTTGCTTGTTGCTCCTGCCGCTCGGCTGCCTCTTTCTGTTTCTGCTCCACAAGTTTGGCGGCCCTCATCTCGACCAGAGCGTCCAACTCTTCTTGTGAGAGTGCCACATTGTGTACCCTTCCAGCCTCGTCCATTGTCTCTGCTCAGATGCAGGTGCGTTCCCACAGACGGCGCCAATTTGATCCTGTCTGAACTAGGAGTCAACGGACGCTGGGGACGTGGCGCTCCCTGCTGGATCCTTGAGTGCTCCGGCGAACCTGCAACAAGACCGAGCCGGGGGGGTGTCCCGGCGACGGCCCTCCGACGCTCAAGTCAGGCGAGGAAATAGCAAAGAAGTGGCTTCAGAGATCCAGACGCGCGTACCTCCGGTGAAGAAATGGAGGCCTTATATAGAGCTATCGAAAGAGCCCAGGCACGTCGATCGAAGCAGTCATCTGCTTCAGACCATACCCAAGTATGGGCCTGTCAGAAGAGCATATATGAGGTCATACTGCTACTGTATCCACCTCTCCCTGATGTGACGGCGGGAGCTTCCATCGTGCAATCTCGGGTACGGCCTTATCATCAGACGTGCCTTCTCTGACATCCCATATCTCGAGACAAGCGCATAGGCCGCTCGGCTACCTTTGTACCCTCGCCCTTATCTTGGCCGAGCGGACCACCTGCTCGGCCCTTAGGTCCCAGCCGAGCGGACTCCTGCTCGGCCCTTAGATCCTCCTGCCTTGGCGTCAGAAACCCAAGCCCATGGATGGGTTATCTATAGCTCCGCTCGGACCATTATCCGCTGGGCCAGCCCTCCCTCCGTCCTTAGGCTGGGACCCTTCAGAGGGCGGGCCCCCCATTCTTACCGCTGGATCACAACCCATAAAGGATTTAAGCTTTATCAAATGGATATCAAATCTGTTTTCTTAAATGGGCTAATAAAAGAAGAAGTTTATGTAAGTCAACCCATAGTCCAAGCGCCCGAAGGGGATTCCAGGCACCCGGAATGAGCCTATATAAGGGTCTTCGACCAGCAGCTCCACAACAACAACTACTATAAGTTTCTCTCTTGCATGCTGCTCCGAAAACACTCCGACGATACTAAAAGACTGTTCCGAAGTTCGAAGAACGAAAGATTCTTATTTACTTTCTGTTTGTCAGTAACGATTTCAGTTCTTGTACTCACTACTTGTAACACCTTATTCGAATTGATAGTGATCGCCCAACGAAAGTAATCGACGATCGTGAGTCTTGGAATATGAGTCATCACAAGCTCCGAATTAAGTAAAGTTTTTGTTAGCATTGTCTTTTGTTTTCCTTTCCGTTGCGTAACTTGTTTTAATTCGTAATTTTTGAAAAATGCTATTCACCCTCATCTAGTGTATTTATGGTCCTACAGATTTAGCATGGCTTAATTGAACCAATCTATTCTTTTATATACTTGGCCCAACTTATGGGGATTATCCACCATAAAGTCCATCCCTCATTAATAATTCATCAATATTAATGAACCGGATTATTGGAACTACATATTGAATCCATACCCATTTAATCCAAATATCATTTATATATAATCAAGCATTAGATCACTTAATTAGGATTTAATTTATTTAATGACAATTACACTTTATGGAGATTAAATCCATTCATTGAACTTAATTGAATTTAGTCTACCGGACTTAATCCTACAATGAGCGACATGACATCTTCATGTGTCGCATTTTGCTTGAAGGGGGCCACCCTTTGCGAGAGGTCGGGTGTGGTGGCAGAAACTTGATTGCAGTTTTAGGAAGGCCACTTTCTTGATCTCTTTAAGAATGAGAATATGAGATGGCCATGGAAACAGAGTAACCTTTATTAAATTCTATTTCGGTCACCTCTGTAACTGTAATATTTGCTTATTAAAACTTGTAATATTAATTGATTTCAAGCAAAGCCCATGGTGAATCTAATTCCTGCGAGTTTAATCCAAAACAATTTAGGAGAATTCTTAAGAGCTAGCTTTCTCAAAACATGAGAATCATGTTAAGAACAGTTCATAGAACTGACATCTTTTCATGATCAGTGTCAATTTGGTGAGCTATCTCTATTAGTCTATTCCTCAACTAATAAACTTAGAACAAGCATCTAAAAGTTCAACAGTATTCATCAAGTACCAAACAAATTGGAATGTCACCATCCTCTTTAGCTTACATTTCACTCTGAGAATATTTATTCTGTGAAAAGGGAATTTATTAGGTACCTCAGCAAGATGACCTGTTGCTTCGACTTGCATCTAAAGCTACCATTCTATGGAGTTGGAACAACTGTATAGTGTATTGAAGTCTGAAACTACTTCCTGAGCAAGATCACCTTTCTCTTATTCGATGGTTTTTCCATGTCTTTTGCATGCTGAGTATGATGTTAACTGTTTCCTTGGTGTTTGGCATCACATAATGTTATCCATCATGCTCATGCTCAATGACGTAGATCAAGTATTTGAACTTGTCTGCATTGCTTGGCCTTGTTTACTCCTTGACAGTGGCCAAGATATCAATCAGAATTTAAGGGATGTCAACTCTGTTTTCTGAGGTTGAGAGGAAGTATGGTGCTGACTGATATACCATTAATTTTTGCCTTAACCTAACCTGAATACAAGGTTAATTGCAGAAGGGGATTGCTGTTGAATGGCCATTATGGCTGCCGGAGAATTAATACTATTTAATTTTTTTTGAAGGATCAGGATTAGAGGGTCTTAATAATTAATTAATTATCTTAAATAATGAAATTTATGTAATTTAACAATAATCTAAACTATGAATAATTAATTGATATTTCAAATAAGTCTTAATGATAAATTAATTATCGACGGTCGTGGAAAATTAATTTACATTTAAAATTAGTTATTAGAAAACAAAATAAATTGTTAGTTGCTTACTAAATCAACAATTAGTAATCAAATAATTAGTTTATTTTCTAATTAGAAATCACTTTGATCACTGAACACATTTTGGAAAAATTATTTGATGATATTGAATTCGTACTAAATGTACTAAATGAGTATCATTAATTTTATATATCCACTAAATTAGTCTTTATTTGTTTATTTATTTTTTAAAATTATAAAAGCATCAAAATATTTGTATTTGATGACTTTAGAGATCTTGAGTTCCTGCGTTGCACTTTTGATATTTTCTTAATATCCATTTATTTTTCAATAGATCTTTACTCGAGAGCTTTGTGTATTAGACGGTCTATTTTTTATCCATTTATTTTTCATATTTTGAATCTTGTCAAACACTTTTGATGGATACATTGCACTCGTAATATTCTGTCGTGATAAAAAAAATTATTTGGAGTCTTATAGTAATATTAAATATTTATTTATTATTTTAACTATATTTTTTATAATTTTTTAATTATTCGAACTGATTAATTGATGATCAATTCGGTCTTATAAACATTTTTTATCGATCATCAAAAATAAATTTAAAAATATTGGCGATGATCAACATTCTTAGACTTGTGATTTGATGAGAAATTCTTATAGTGTACCTTTTTATATTATAATAAAAGATGATTACACATACATAAGATACCTCTCATAGTCCGCCTTTGAATTATAAGTTATGTGAAAGAAAATAATTTATATGGTTAACTTTTATATTATAGTAAAAGGTTACAAGATTAACTTGTAGTTAACTGTCAATTTAATTGAAAGATGAAAGAGATTTTTTTTTTTTTTTTTTTTTGCATGAGACTATATATCTATAGAAAAGTAATCGTGTTTATCTTACTATAATAAATCTATTATCTTTTAGCCAAATAAGTACATGAATCCCGTGATTTTTATTATTAAGTACTTCACACGCCCTCAATCGGTTAAAATCATATTTAGTCAATTGTTAGTTGTGTGTGATAATAGATGGAAAGAAGCAGATAGAAAAAAAACATATTTAAAATAATAAATATGCTCTTTAATAAAATTTTAATTGTAAATAGAGAGTAACTTTAAAGTAAGTTAATACGTGTCTTTTGATAAAGAGTAAAAATTTTAAAAGTACTCTTAATTATCATAATTACCAATAGGACAGTAAACAAGTCGAGTCAAGTTGAACTTTGAGGTATTCAAACTTATTTGATAAAGGAGAAAATTATGTTTTTAGTCCTGTAACTTATATTTTTTTCAATTTTAGTCATGTTATGAGTCAATTTATATTTTTAGTCCTGTAACTTGTAATATTTTTTAATTTCAATCATTTTTCCTCTAAAATTGAAATTTTTCAACAAAAAATGATGAGTTGTAAATTGAATTTGGCGATTTTATTTTTTTATGACCCATGTGTTTTTTATATTCCAACCACAAACTAGATATTTTCTGTTGAAAAATTTTAATTTTGGAGGAAAAATGACTGAAATTGAAAAATATTATAAGTTACAGGACTAAGAACGTAAATTAACTCATAACAGGACTAAAATTGAAAAAGATGCAAGTTACAGGACTGAAAATATAATTTTCTCTTTGATAAGGTAATCAAGCTGAGCTATAAAATGAACCAAGCTTTTGAAATGAGTGTTCAAGCTTGGCTTGATTTATTTTTTTATGAGTTTGAGCTTGTTTGAAGCTTGGTTTGAGCTTTTTTCGTTTAGATGTTATCAAGCTCTCAATTCAAACTTGGCTTGAGCTTGGTTCGTTTAGATGTTATTAAGCTCTCAATTCAAAATTATTTGATTATTTGAAACTTTTAGTTATTTGATTGATTATTGAGTTTGATAATTTAAATTTATTTATTTATTTTATTTTATTTTATTGTTTATTTAGCATATTGAAAAGAGTTTTATTAATGAATATAATTTGTGAACATTGTTCATGAACGTTGTTCACAAATATTGTTCACGAACGTTAACGAGTTAAACACATATGTGTTCAAACTTGTTCATTTAGCATAACGAGCTGTTCAAGTTTGTTTGTTTAATTAATTTTATGTATATTGAACGAACATAAATAAGCTTTTATCAAGTCGAACACCAAAATTGTTCACAAACGCTTGATTCATTTACGACCCTAATTATCAAAAGGATAATTTTGTTTTAAAAGAGTTAAATATCATTCCATCATATTTCTTATATGGAAAATATTCTTATTTAAAGATTACAGCTACTACACTAAATAAAAATAAATTAACTGAACTTGATAAAAAAAATTTATACATAAAATAGGTTTATATAAAAAAACTTTTTAACCATTTAGTCATAATTCTTTAAATTTAATCAAAATAATTTCAATATGATTAATATCATTATGGTATTATTGTAGGAGTCACAACATTATCATAGCCATTTAATTGGCCTCTATAACATGACATAGCTAATTAATAACTTCTATAATAATTATAACAGCTATTTAATTAGTTTCTACTTTCTACAATATATAAATTTCAATTAATTGATTGTTATAATATTATAATAATCATTAAAGGACTACTATTTTAAATATATTCAAATAATTTTATTCAAATAACTAAAAAATTATTTTAATATAAAAATATTTTATATAAAATTTTTATTTTTATACATTTCAGCTACCAAATAACTGTGTACTGTGACAATCCGTAACCTCTACAATAATACCGACGTACTATTTTAATTTCTTTTGAAAACGGACATTAGTTTTTGGATAATTCTAATGATCAGAGTGTTTAATTAATTTATTTATTTTTCTTTCGATAAATTATTAAAATTTACCAGAAAAATATTATTTTAATATTTAAAAAGAAAAGGGGTTCTGAGTATAAAGTTCCGAAAGCAACGCAGACTTGTCTGGCATTTTTTTATTTACCCCCTTCGACATTCCAGTACGTTAACAGTCCAATTTCTATCGCTTTCCTTCCACTTGCCCTGTCCCTTTTCTCTCTCGCTGCCGTTTGCCGTTTAGCGTTTAGATCGGCCTTGTTCCTCCGATCTCGCTTCAGCCAAGGTCCAGCATCAAGGAGTCTTCGCGCGATCGGAATATGGGTCAGCAATCGCTCATCTACAGTTTCGTCTCGCGGGGGACGGTGATCCTGGCGGAGTACACGGAGTTCACCGGTAACTTCAACAGCATCGCTGCCCAGTGCCTGCAGAAGCTCCCCGCCACCAACAATAAGTTCACCTACAACTGCGACGACCACACATTCAACTACCTCGTTGAGGATGGATACAGTGAGTCCCTTGTATCTGTGCCTCATTCTTGACTCAAGGGTTTTCTCTGGTTCGGTCGAATCTCGATGAAGTTTTGATTTTCCATGATTTTGATAAGTAGAACGAGGGATTTTGATTGGGGTTTGTTGTTTATAGTATTTGGTGGGGTGAATCTAGGGTTTCTGTCGTTGTTTTGCTTCGCTGGATCATAGTGTAGTTCGAAGATATTAAGTGGAAACTTGTTGCATCTTTTAGTTATTTGCTTGTATTTTTTTTTTTAAATGAAGACTTTTGTTGACCTGATGCTTCTGCCCTAAAAAAATCTTTAAGAGAACAAAAAGTTATATTGGTTTACTTTTGAGTGAAAGATGCAATTTTAGTGAAACCAATGTTGGTGCAGAAGCTGATTCATCCAAAGATATGATAACTTGACGTCAGTTAGTACAGATCAGTATATTTGCTCTATTCATTGTAAAAATATTACAATTCTTTTTGAGACCAAGACAACAGAGAATTGAAAGATCCGGAAAAGGCCTCATCTATGTCATGCTTGCATAAATGGATTAGAAAATGTATGTCATCTTTCATAATTGTGTTTCAGAAACATTTCTTAATTTTGTTGATTATTTTAGTTTTAAGTTTGAATGTTCTTTTGTGAACTGTATCTTTATATTAACCTTGAAGAATCATGATGTAAAGGTATTTTTGATGCTTGGTCATTTGCTCACTTCTGGAACTAATACCACAAGTTTCAGATAAGGAATATTATCATATGAAAGTGGAAATTCCTTTCTTTTCCTTTCTCTAAATTTAAGTTAGACAAGCCATTCTATTTAATGAAGATCTTATATCTTGCCTTTGCCTGTTATTATGAACCTTTTGTGATGTTGATTGGATCTGAGAGAGGCTTTCTCATATTGAGCTTTGGTCCTGCCACTTTTCTAGTAAATTCACATTGAATGATAACTTACTTTTAGGGTCTATTTGTATTTTTGAAAAAAATTTCTATGTTTTGTAGTATTTTGCTTCATGGAAAATCATGGCCAAGGGAAAAATATTGTCCTCATCATTGCCATTTTGGGTGAAACTTACTTTCTCTCAAAACAAGCAGAAGTGATTTCCTCTATTATCAGTAACTCTCACACATTGGCAATAACCCTCTTCACTCCATTCCCTCACAAACAGTAACTCATTGTTGCCAGACGAGACTAAGCCACCATTGCTCTTTGGACTGTCACTTGTCGTTGCCCATCAAGACCATTGCCTTAGACTGTCACTTGTTGCCTGTCGTTGCTTGTTTCATGTCGCCTGACAGAAGGATCTGTTGGTGGTGCTCCTACTATGGCTGCACCGAATTTGTTGTGCCGCCCTGAATCTAATAACCACTTGCCGAGACTGAGTTGCAATTACCCACCAAGACCACTACCTGCCATCACTCATCGCTGCTTGGCTTGTTGCTTGGTAGAAGGAGTTGTTGGTCAAGCTTTGGAAGGAAGATAACGAAGGAGAGGAATGGAAAAATATTTTTGTTGTAACAAGCCAAAACGCTTCACTTGAAAAACATATTACACAGCCTTAATATTTTATGTGAGACAAACGGACCCTTAGTGGCTCATATTTTTCAGTGTGCACCTGTTGTTTCAGGCTTGTGGAAAGTTACACTTGTGTACTAATTATTATTTTTGATGTGATGTCTCTGCTAGACATCTTATTCTCAAAATTCTGTAATTCCTACTATTTAGTACTTGCATTTCTCAATAACAACCAAGCTTAAAGTTTTACATGCTAATTTCCATCTGTCTTTCTTAAGGTTGGCATGGGTCAAACTATGACAATCTAGTTTCTAGTTTTAGACCAATTTCACCTCTTTGATCTCCTAACTTAGCCTATTTATCTACAAACACATCTTCGAAAGGTATAACATTACTCAATCTGATACTTATATATAGTTATAGTTTTATATTTTATTTATATAACTATTCTAATATCTAAGCCTAGCTGCAATGCATATTTAGTTAATTAATTGTTTGAAATTTAACATTATTTAATTTGGTTGGATTTAGTGACTCAACTTGGGCTCAGAAGTATTTTAGTGGAGCGATATTTGTGGAATCTTTCTTTTATTGATTATGGCTGCTTTGGGGCTTGATTGGGCTTAATTTAGGATTCTAGTTTGGGTTGAATCATCTTTTAATTGAGCTGCACTTGATTGTGAACAGATTGATTTTTCATAATTTAATCTAGGTAAAATCAAGGGAGAATATTTTTCTCCTTGTCTTCTTCCTTTAGACTCGTATTAGATTGAGTTTGTGTGAGAGATTGAGCAATTAGAAGGAGAGTAATGAGGAACAGTGATGGGTTTAATGAATTGAAGAATTATGAGAAAAAGAACAAGGGATAGAAAAAGCATAGGAAGAAGATGAGGAAGAAAAATTGATGGTAGCACTCATCCTTTCCGGCTTTGCTTTTGGGCTTAATCTAGAATTCTAGTTTGGGTTGAATCATTCTCAATTCAATTGGGTTTAACCATGATCAAATTAATTTTTATGAATTGGTCCAAGTTGTTACCTTGGCGCAACGGTAAAGTTGTTGCCATGTGACCAAAAGGTCACGGGTTCGAATCCTGGAAACAACCTCTTGCAAAAAGCAGGATAAGGCTGCGTACAATGGATCCTTTCCCGGGACCCCGCATGGTGGGAGCTTCGTGCACCGGGCAGCCCTTTAATTGATCCAAGTAAATTTAGGGGAAGAATATTGTTGATCAAGGTAAAATGAGTATGAGCATGAGGTTGAGGTATTGTTCTCCTCATTTTCTTCCCTCATATCCACACGAGGTTGAGCTAGCAACTAGAGGGAGAAGAATTCATGGTAGCTCACTCATCCCTTTTCCCGACCATCAAAGTTTGTCTTGCCTAATATGGGCCATAACAAAGGCTTGTATAATTATTCATTCAATATGAGCATGTATTTGGTATTTTCCAACACCTGCAAAACAGTGATACTTGCATGTGCCAACCTGGTTTTTTATTTTGGTTTTCAAATGTTACTATACCTTTTGCTTGTGTTGACCAACAGCGATGAGATTCTCAACCTTGATCATGACTACAAAACAAGTAATTCTTGCTCATGCTGACCTAATTTTCAAACGGAATAATGCATTTCATGTGTATCAATTTACATTGAATGACATTTTCCACCATGATCATAACATGCCTAAGGTATTGTTTTGATTGTGCTGATTGACATGCAATGAGATGTGCAACTGTGATGATATCATGCCTAAGATGGAAAGCTTTGGTAACTTTGTTTGTCACCGGTCAAATTATATTAATGAAACTTCCTTTAGTATAAGTAGTTCATAGTTGTTCCTAAGTTATATTTGTATGCTATGTCGCTTTGATCTTTTGCATGCAAGACTTCATACTTATATTCTAGCTATGAAGAAGTCATGGTATATGTTAAGGGGAAACGCCATTCCACCCTGCTTGAAAAGAATGACACATTTTTAGTTGTGCTTACTTCTGTTATTGGTAAATAGATATAGTTCCATCTTGTAGTAACTCAACTCAAAACAAGCATAATCTGGGTATATTGAAAATGATTTGTATAACACCTTGGGTAAAGAAAAGCAATTTCATCGGAGTGGAGGTTGCGTTATTTTTAGCTCTTATAAAGAAATTACATGATGTTTCTTAGATGCCATGTTGTATGCTTTGAAGGCAGCGGAAGGGTCATTGGAGTGGAGGTTATGAGTTATGTTAGCTCCTATTAATAAATTGTATGATGTTTCTTAGATGCCATGTCGTATGCTTTGAGGGCAGTTGAAGGACCTCTACTTTCCATTTTAATGTTTGGAACATCCACACTGACACTGTCTGTCGCATGAGAATGATATTCACCCTTAACAGTACGAAATGATTTAGTGGGGGTGTTCAGCACAAGGTTCTCTACTTTCCATTTTAATGTTTGGAACATGCAAAGTATGTTGCATGAAAAATGATTGATACTCACTCTTAGCAGTACCAAATGTTTTAGTAGGGTTTCAGCACATGGTATTTTTGGAGGGCAGTTTGAAGTTTATAAATATGCGTGGTGCTGTGTATTTTCTAGCATAATTTGGAAGTTGGTGGCAGGCTTTTCACTTGTCTGCCTAATGCATAGAATTTATGTAGTTAAATCAATAAGCTTTTGTTGGTTCTTGTTGGGTAATATTTGTCTGATTGATTCTTTTACGTTCTTCAGTCCTACAGTTTTTTGTCACTGACTCGGTTTTCCTAGAGTTGACCTTGTGTATCCTTGATTCCTTGTTGACTACTTGAGCATTGTGAGAGTTGATATTTTCTTGTTTAGTTCAGTGACTAACTGGAAAATGTGAATATTGCAGCATATTGTGTAGTTGCTGTTGAATCTTTAGGTAGGCAAGTTCCGATTGCTTTTCTGGAGAGGGTGAAGGAGGACTTTAGCAAAAGATATGGAGGAGGAAAAGCTGCAACTGCTCCAGCAAATAGCCTCAGCCATGAATTTGGGTACCTTAACAATGGCTGCTTGATAGTCATTCTTATGATCTCTTAGCAGAAAACATGAGTAATATTGAAACATTTACTATTGTATCAGGTCCAAGCTTAAAGAGCACATGCAATACTGTGTTGACCACCCAGAAGAGATCAGCAAGCTCTCCAAGGTGAAAGCTCAGGTTTCGGAAGTCAAAGGCGTTATGATGGAAAATATTGAGAAGGTGTTTAGCCGTTGTCATCTTCAATTCATGTTATGCAGTATTTTTTTACCTGCACTGATATCTTTGGTGCTTTATCTTGTTCATCTTTCATTATTCAGGTTCTTGACCGTGGTGAGAAAATTGAGTTGCTTGTTGATAAGACTGAAAGCCTTCGATCCCAGGTGCTGAAACTATAGTCCCAAAATATCTGTCCCTTAACTCTTTTATGAATTTATCTATTGGACTTTATAATGGTGGAAGTATTAACCTCCACTTCTGGAATATATTCTGCATGATGCCATAGGCCCAAGATTTTCGACAGCAAGGTACAACAATGAGGAGGAAGATGTGGCTGCAGAACATGAAGATTAAGTTGATCGTCCTGGGCATCATCATCGCACTGATTCTCATCATTGTTTTGTCCGTTTGTCATGGCTTCAAATGCTAATGAGCATCGATATGCAGATATGCAACTGCCTCAGCAATTTCCTCCCTTGTGCAGTCGTCAAACATGGTGCCACTACTTGCGTCATTGTATAGCTTCTGCATAAACATTTGCGGAATGTGGTTTGGGTTTCTTTTTGCAAACAATTCCCTTTTCTACCTCCTCGTTACTGCAATCAACCTAGCATCTTATGAAGAATCAACATATTATTGTGTATGCTGAAAGCATGTTTTTGCCAATATGAATGGTCATATTACTACTTTGTGTTGATGCTTATTTGTCATTGTGTCTGTGTGCTAACTAATCCATATATTGTTCCGCAAAGTCTGATAATAATAATCATGTGCAGCGGCTTGAGGTTTTGCATGCATTAAGCTTGAAATATGAATAAAGTTTATGCACGTGTAACTAGACTAATTAATCAAGACAACTTAAACTGGAACAAGATTACACAATGCATTGATTTCTCAGTTCAAACTGGAGCAGACAAAAGATGCTGATGCATGAAGACAAGTTAGACGCAAATACTTACTACTACCATCAACAGGAACATGAAGAAATCTAAAACTAATGAGAAACCATCCATGCAATGTGACGTCCAAGTAGTCCAACTCGATTGATCAAGGAGCAGTGCCGCCGGCTGCACCACCACCCCCACCGCTGAGGCCACCAGCTCCACCACCGACAACACCTGCACCTCCAAGACCACCAATGCCACCAGCTCCACCGCCGACGCCACCCGCACCTCCAAGGCCACCGCCAACACCGCCAAGGCCACCGGGGCCACCCCCACCACCGCCACCTAGGCCATCAAGACCACCTAATCCGCCGAGGCCGGCCATTCCACCATAGCCACCAAGGACACCGCCCCCGACAACCACCGGTATCGCAACAATGGCAGCACCGCCAGCATAGCCACCGCCGAAGATGAGGTTCTTGTTCTCTTCAAGGCCTGCGGCAGACGGTGTCGTGGCTTGGTTTGGCACGTTCTGGGCGCTGGCCACTCGTGCTAATGCAAGAGCAACCATGAGCAGAAGTGTAACCCCGAACGGCACACCCACGCAAAGCCTTGCCATTTCTCTTCGGTGACTATAATTGAACCCCCTCAATTAGCTTTGTAATCACCAACTCAACTAGCTAGATATGCGATGCATGCAAGAGGTGGCCGGAACCGGGTTTTATAGATGGGAAACTGCATGCGTGTGCTGCATGCAAAGTTGTTGGCAGATTGGAAGAGGAATTAAATATGCAAGCCATAGCAGCTGAGTACTGTGGACCAAAATTAGGTGCAGGACTTAATTGTGATGCACTTTATGGAGGACCAATTCATTTTAATTACACTGCGATGGCTGACTTCCACAGAGGCCGATGTGCCATATTTGGGAAGTCCAAGGCAACTGACATCAATTAATGAACTAAAATATTGGTATTTGTTTCTGAAAACAAAATAATGAGGTCGTTGTTTCATTAAAAAAAAAAAAAAACAATCACGAGTAATAGATCCAATCTTCTTATTTACTCCGGCGAATAAAATCAAATCAAATCGCCGTATAATTCACTTAGCAGTACAGATACGAGTGAAGTCATAGCGCCGGAAACTACAGAGGAGGAATTAACGCTGGAGGGACCAGCCATCCTAAATCTCTTTCATATCAAACTTTACTGCTTTTAAAAATCTTTCACGATCATAAATCTCCCCAATAATTTTTTTTTATAATCTCCCTTCAATTTACTTATTTTTATTTATATTTTTCACATATCTTTATTTATAATTTTATTTACTATATATAATATTAATTAATATTTTAATTTAATATTTATAATTTTATTAGTATTTTAAATTTATACATTTATTTATGTAAAAGTAATAATTCAATATAAATAAATAAATATTTAACAAAAATATAAATAAACAAAAAAATAATAATAATAATAATAATAATAATAAAATAGGACAATGAGCTTTTTTGCGAGTCAAGAGGAATGACATAAATAAGAATATAATCGAATTGAGCTGAACTTTTAAATATTTGAGTTTGACTCATTTATAATCGAGCCGAATTCGAACTTTATTCAATAAATATATTCATGGCTCACGAATTTATTTGAACTTTTATCGAACTTAAACAATCTTGATAATTATAAATTTAAATATTCATTAAAAAATAAATTATAAATTTAGAGAAAATTATAATATTTTTATTAAAATTTATAATTTTATTCTAATAAATAAATTTAATATATTTGTCTATATGTTCCATAAGTAGAATGTAAAATTTATAAATTTAATATCAAAATTATTATTTTTTTATTTGAAAATTGATTCATGAGCTTAACGAACATGTTCACGAACTAACGAACCAAATATTATGAAGCTTAAGCTTGGTTTATTTATCTTAACGAGTTTCATTTAACGAGCTCAAACGAGCTTTTATCAAATAACGCTTCGAATAGCTCATGAGCGGCTTGATTATTTACACCCCTAAGCATAAACCCTCTTTATAATTTTTTTTTCAAAAAAAAAAAAAAAATCAGGTCTTAAAATTTTGGGACTGATTTATAGAAAAAATAATAAACCCCATCATATAGTGGAGATGGAGTTTATAATGGGAGGTTTATAGCATAAACCCCATGCTATAAATCCCATTACAGATGCCCTAAGATTGTATAGCTGCTGCTGATTGTATGCCAGTTTGCTCAAACTATTGTTTAAGATATCTATTGAATGCCAGAGCACCAAATATTTGGGCGAACAAGTGACCAAAATAATGATCTCTGATTAATATTTTCATACAAACAAATAAATCAAAAGGACTAACTTTAATCCATAAATTGGAGACTTGAATAGGTGGAATGCTAAGACGACCTCGGTGTTTAACTTGCAGCAAATAAAAGAGGGTGTTATTGGACTACATGAGACTTCATGAACCTTTTATTACTCTTGCAAAAGGCCTTTCTCTTCTAAGTAACCAACAACTTGACCAGCCATGGAAAAAGAGGAAGGGCAGATCCCATTTTCTTGTTTGATCTCTATCTGCATAAAGAAAAAGATGAAGTGGTATGTTTCAAGATGAGACATGACAACGATACATAAAATCCTACTCTTCAACAAGCACTCATTTAAGATTTCAAGCCATGAGAAGCGGGAGGATAACAAACACTCATTTGCAAGGAAATGTAAAATCACGCTAATGCAGCAAGCAAGCATATTTGTATCAGCTACATTTGTTTTTTTGCTGGTAGAGAGTTCGTAATATGCATGGTCATCAAACAGTGTTTATCCAATTATTTGAAGGTGATGAATTGCGTACTGCAAACAGGCTCAAATAGAAATGAACAAGGAAAACGACTGATGCAAGGGTATTTTCTAAGTACCACGAGGTCAAGAGGGTCATTAATCAAGACAGGGTGGTATGCGAGGTCAAAAATGGATGACTCCCAGCTACTCCTGACTACACTCAAAGCACGACTCCCGACTGCACTCGAAGCCCGACTCCCGACTGCATTCGAAACCCGACTCCCAACTACACTCGAGGCCCAACTCCCGGCTACACTCGAGGCCTGACTCCCGACTGCACTAGGTTCCTTCAAACTAAATTGAAACGGTCCTAGCCATCAAGAATTAAAGCAACGAAGCGTTACACTATTTCAGGAAAGATAATGAATGATGCAACCTTTGTCAAGAAAGACGAAAAACACAACTATTAACTTTGACATAAATGAGTTGTAATGGACATTTATTTCAGGGAACATGGGCACGACAGCGAAAAAGGAAGGGGCACGAGGAGGACGTGTTAGAGGAGTCCGGTCCTATAAAAAGTAATTGACTCTCATGAGCAAAGGTACGTGCACACATACTTTCAAAACCCTAATTTACAGAAACCACATTCTCCTTGAAAAAGCATTAACTTGAACATTGGAGTGGATTCGCCATAGACTTCCTTGATCATCATTCTAACTCATTTTCTGTGAGACTTCGCCTTTGCAGAATAAAAGCCACATCACTCCCCCAATCAACAATAATTGCAGCAGATTACCAACGAGTCAATCGTCTCTGTTCTCAGACAGGATCAATTGACGTCGTCTATGAGAAGTATGAGTTAAGAACTGCACTGAGACGTAAGATGGATGTAACCGGACGATCCAGCACAGAAGCTACTAAAAGGTCAAATATCATCACCATGACAATAGAAGAATTCAACAAAATTGTGGCAACTACCATACAAGCGGTGTTACAAGGGCAGTCCCGACCTTCAACATCCCCGGGGATTATCCTCCCGAAGGAACAATCGACCCAACACGCAAACATGGCACCGACACTACGACCAAGGTTGAACCAACTTGAAGAAACCCCCAAAGAGGCGTGCCCGATCCCTATTAGTATTTCTGCTCTGAGAGAGAAATCTATGGGGTCTTCGGGGGAAATTCCCCGTCGGAGTCCACTGAAAGAAAAGGTGTGCTTAACTACTAAGTCACTCGATTCTAAAATCCCTCTCTTTTCATCAGGAGTTCTTAAAGATGAATTACCAAAGCATTTCCGAGCTCCACAAATTAGAAAATATAATGGCACAACAGATCTTGAAGACCACATCTGCAAATTCGAAAATGAGGCCTTATTACATCAATACACAGATGAGTCAAGGGTCGAGTTTTTCTAATGACGTTGTCAGGCTCGGCGCAGAGATGCTTCAATCGCCTTCCAGCATCTTCCATACGATCCTTCGAGGACTTTAAGACCGTGTTCATGTGGCATTTTGCTCCATATCAGAGGTATCAGAAGACTCCTCATGATCTATTTGCCATCAGGCAAAAAAGCCCAAGGAATCCATAAAAGACTATCTAAAAGGTTCAATTGAGTGGCCATGGATGCACCCTTGGTTACTCCAGAAGTGCAAGTCACTAGGGATTGATCGATGGGGATGTCTTCATATCCCTAGTTAAAAAACCTCCGGCCGACTTCAATGGGTTGTAAGCTCGGACTATCAAGTAGAAGAAGTCCAATCCGTCAAAAGAAGAGAGGTACCAACCCAAACCTCAACACCCACTCAGGCAGATCGAAAAGCGCCTCTTCCTCCCTTAAAGAGTCAGGATTCCATGAACCGCAAGGGAAAAAAAAGTTGTGCAAACAATAGAAGATAACCCAATCAAAGAATCAAGTTGAGAGCTTACGGCGGAACCTTATTGTGATTTTAATTAGTTGAACACTCATTTCACTAGAGAATGCCAACAGTATGCCTGAGAATTATGATTGATTACCAATTAAAGAAGAGCGAAGCATAATCCACCGTCCAAGAGACCTATTGGACCTTTTAATTGTCAGCAGAATAAGGGGCAGAAGATCAACACTGGGCGAGACTCACAACAATGGTCTTATTCTCCTGATCATCATTCTGACAGTACCCGAACGCAGCGACCCTCGACGGGCCAGGAGAAAAATAGTGATAAAGGCAAGGGTAAGGTTGATCCTCTCGGAATGATTAACATGATTTCTAGAGGGCCAACAGATATTGATTCTACACAGGCTAGGAAGGCCCACGGATGCCGACTGAAAAATTATGGAGTCAGGTCGAGTCAGTGTGCTGATATAGGTCTTATGATCAACTTCGACCCTAATGATCTGGAGGGAGTAGAAATCCCTTATGAAGATGCTCTTATGATACACCTGGAGCTCTCTTAATATTCTTTTTAAAGATGCTTTTGATCAATTGCAGTTTATGGGGTATCATGTATAACCTATGGGGCAAATCGAGCTTTCTCTTTCTCTAAGGGAAGAATCTAGGAGGAGGACCAGACGCACACCTTTCCTAGTGGTAAACACCAAGTCAACTTACAATGCTATATTAGGGAGACCGGTGCTAAATGCTTTTCAGGCAATGGTCTCCACTTTCCATTAAAAAAAAAATCATATTCCCGATGGAAAGCTAAATTAGGGAGGTAAAAAGGAGTCAGTTAGCGGCTGGGAAATGTTATGTGGATACAATTCGCGTGGATTCCCGAAAAGTTCGTCGCACCCACAACACCTTTTTTCAGGTTACCAAGAAGTCACTAGTAACATGACCCGAGGAGTGTCATCAGGAAATACAGATTCATCCGACTCAACTCAGGGGGGTCGTACGGGTGGCTAACGACCTCGTATCATACCTCAGAGATTAGATGATTGCTTGCCACTCTCGCAATCATGATGTATTCGTCTGGTCACCTAAGGAAGTTGCAGGAGTCTCTCCTTCGGCGATGGTCCATCCGTTGAACACTTTGCCGGGAATTCGGCCAGTGTGGCAGAGGAAGCGAAAATTTTCACCTAGGTGATCCAAGCAAAAGTGGATAAATTGCTACAAGTTAGGTACATACGGGAGGTTCAATTTCCAACTTGGCTATCCAACGTGGTGTTGGTCTCCAAACCTGGAGGCAAATGGAGAGTTTGCGTTGATTTCCAAGACCTCAACAAAACTTGCTCAAAGGATTATTATCCACTTCCTTGTATTGACCAGTTGGTGGATACAACGATTGGCAGATCATTTGCATGTTGGACGCTTAGCAAGGATATCACCAAATTCCTTTAGCTCAGAAAGATCAAGAAAAGATCAGTTTCATTACTCCTAATGGAACATTTTGCTATACTGTTATGGCTTTTGGTTTGAAGAATGCGAGGGCAACCTACCAGTGACGCATGGACCAAGTTTTCAAGTATCAGATCGGGAAGAATGTGGAGCTATATGTTGATGATATCTTAATCAAATATGCATGTGACGATGCCCTCATTTTAGATATTGAAGAGACTTGTGTAAACCTTAGGCAATACGGTCTTAAGTTAAATCTTCAAAAGTGCTTATTTAGAGTCAAGAGTGGAAAATTTATATGATATAATGTCATTGAACGAGGAATTGAAGCTAATCCAGAGAAAATCCAGGCCTTACAAAACATGTCTCCTCGTAATCTTAGAGAAATACAACAGCTAGTGGGTCGTGTCACATCACTATCTCGATTCATATCCCATACAGCTAGTCGGAGCCTACTTTTCATCAAGGTATTGAGAAAGACAAATAAATTTGAATGGGATGATAAATGTGATCAAGCTTTCTATAATTAAAAGAATATTTGTCTCGACTGCCTTTGCTCTCCAAGTCGATACTAGGAGAAATGTTGTGGGTATATTTGTCAGCCTTCTAAAAAGCAATCGCCATGGTTTGTTAAGACAGGAGGATAGAGTACAATATCCTATCTACTTTTTTGGTCATCTATTAAAGGAGGCTGAAACCAAGTATACCAATTTAGAGAAGTTGGCATGGGGGCTTACCTTAGCTGCTCGAAGGTTAAGATCCTACTTCTTAGCCCATCCAATTACTGTCTTCACTAATAGTAATTTGGGACGAGTACTCACCAACCCAGAAGCCTCAGGACGATTAATTAAATGGACCATTAAGTTGAGCGAGAATGAATTCAATACCAACCGAGAATCACTATTAAGGCTCAGAAATACCCGGACAAATGGTTGAAGACATCTGGAAAGTTTACATGGATGGCTCCTCCAATCGACAGGGTAGCAGAGTGAGAGTTCTATTGATATCTCCTCAAGAGGAGTCGTTGTCTCTTTCTATCCGGCTAGATTTCTGGGCATCCAATAATGAAGCCAAATATGAGACTTTATTGTCGGGATTGAAAGATGTGAAGTAGGTAGAGCTTCTCGAGTCATAATCTACTCGGACTCCCAGTTGGTGACTCATCAGATAGTTGGGAATTTCGAGATTAGAAATGAAATGCTACAAGGTTATGCTAAAGCTTTTGAAAATCTTCGAGCACACTTCCAGGAGATCAGGCTTCAAAAGATATCCCGATTGGAGAATCAAAAGACAAACGAGCTAGCTAAGTTAGCCAACACATTGTCCAGCTAGAGAACCAAAGGCTGCATATCAGAAGTATTGCTCATCTCTCATGCTAACCAAATCACAGACCTAGATATAACACCTGATTGGAGGACAAGACTTACCTAGAACAGGGAGTTCTTCCTGCTGACTTGTCACAGACTCGATGGCTCAAGATGAGGGCACCCGAATTCACTCTTATAGAGGACACGTTGTATAAATGGTCTTTTTCCTGACTCCTTCTCAAATGCTTGGGCCAAGTTCATGAGGGTATCTATGGTAATCATGCAGAAGGAAGAACAATGACGTGGAAAGTATTGCCAGTAGATTATGTTTGGTCAACTTTACAGATACCATTGGCAAACATCAAAAGAAGTTTTTATTGATAGTTGTTGACTATTTTTCCAAATGGATGGAAGCTGCACCACTAACTCGTATAACGGAGCAGGAGGTTATAAAATTCTTACGGCAAAGTATGCTTTGTCAGTTTGGTCTGCCCTACAAGTTAGTCTCAGATAATGGTGGATAATTTCAAGGTCAACGTCTAAAAGACTGGTGTGAGAGGTTCGACATTCAACAAGCTTTCACTTCGATAGCTTATCCACAAAGCAATGGACAAGTCGAAGTCATTAATTGGGAGATAGTTAGAGGGTTGAAGATTAAGTTAGACCATATTAGAGGCTGGGTAGACGAGTTACCTAGTATACTCTAGGCTTATCAAACAACTCCTCGGGAAAGTACCGGGATGACTCCCTTCCATCTTGTCTATGGTGGCGAGGTAGTCGTACCAGTGGAAGTCAGGGATGAATCTATCAGAAGAAGTGCTTATGAGCCGGACAATGATGGGTTACGCCTTCTCAACTTAGACTTGATTTCAAAAACAAGGGCAAAAGCGGCTACCCGACTCATGGCATATAACAAGCTATCCCGACTCATGGCGTCTCAACTATAACAAATGTGTGATACCCTGGTCATTTAAGGTTGGAGATATAGTTTGGAAGAAAATAAAGCCAGCCGAGGATGTTAGCAAGCTAGAATCCCAGTGGGAAGGATTATTCAAAGTGATCGAGAAGACAAACTCGGGGGCATATTATCTGACGGGCTCTCATGAAAAAAATCTGGACCGACCCTGAAATATCATCCACCTATAGTCATACTATTCTTAAAACAGCTCAGTACCCTTAGGCATTTAATCATTATGTTTTATCTTTTGAGATATTACCTTTCATTACAATGTGTACTTAACAGTTAAGCATAAATGAAATCACCCTTTTCCAGACTTATTCTCTAAACTCAGATCCTTCCGGCTACGGTATCAACCTTACCCCCGCTAGGGGGTCGAGCATATGTCGTATCGTTCGCGTCCTTTTCAGGACACAAACTCCCCCAACTGGGGCATAGTTGGGGTTGATATGCTTCCAGCTGCGGTATCAACCTCACCTCTGCTAAGGGGTCGAGTATATACCGTATCACCCGAACCCTTTTCAGGGCTCAAACTCTCCTGGCTTGGATGTAGTCCGGGTCAAGATCCTTTCGGTTGCGGTATCAACCTCACCTCTGCTAAGGAGTTGAGCATATACCATATCATCTGCGTCTTTTTCAGGACCCAAACTCCCCTAACTTGGACGTAGTCTGGGTTGAGATCCTTCCGACTGTGATATCAACTTCACCCCCGCTAAGAGGTCGAGCATATACCATATCATTCGCGTCCTTTTCAGGGCCTAAACTCCCTCGACTTGGACGTAGTCGGGCTCGAGATCCTTCTGGCTGCGGTATCAGCCTCACCCCTGCTAAGGGTCGAGTATATACCGTATCACTTACGTTCTTTTCAGGGCCCAAACTATCTCGACTTGGACGTAGTTGGAGTCGAGATCCTTCTAGCTGCATTATCAACCTCACCTCTGCTAAGGGGTCGAGCATATACCGTATCACCCACGTCTTTTGCAGGGGACAAATTCTCCTGACTTAGACATGGTCGAGGTCGAGATGCTTCCGGATGCGATATCAACCTCACCCCTAGTAGGGGTTCAAGCATATGTCGTTTCGCCCACGTTCTTTTTAGGTCCAAACTCCCCTGATTGGGACATAGTCGGGGTAGAGATCTTCTGGCTGCGGTATCAACCTCACCCCTGCTAAGAGGTTGAGAATATATCGTATTGCCCACATCCTTTTCAGGGCTTAAATTCCCCCGATTTGGATGTAGTAGGGGTCGAGATCCTTTTGACTACGGTATCAACCTCATCCCTACTAAGGGGTCGAGCATATACCATATCGCTTGCGTCCTTTTCATAGCCCAAATCCCCCAACTTGGATATAGTCGAGGTCAAGATCTTTCCAGCTGTGGTATCAACCTCACCTCTGCTAAGGGTCGAGAATATACCGTATCGCCCACATCCTTTTTAGGGGCCAAACTCTCCAGACTTGGATATAGTCAGGGTCAAGATCCTTCTGGCTGTGGTATCAACTTCACCCCTGCTAAGGGATCAAGCGTATACTGTATCATCGCTCGCATCCTTTTTAGGGCCTAAACTTCCCCGACTTGGACGTAGTTGGAGTGGAGATCCTTCCAACTGTGATATCAACTTCACCTTTGCTAAGAGGTCGAGCATATGTTATATTGTCTACATCCTTTTCAAAGCTCAAACTGTTAGTAGTAGCCCTAGTACCAATTATGAGATGATTGTAAAGAGCTCTTGTTGTATCATATTTCATTATTAATAAAAGGCAAAGTTGGTTATTATATTTGTTTCAATTCAGTGCCGATTGAATAAGTATAATAATGTCCTTGGGTAGTAGGTTTTTATCTACAGCATATCAATTGGTTGAATTGATAGTGAGACATTGTAGATATACATAAAACACTACTCTTAACTATTCCTAGTCAAACATTAATATACAAGGATAATATTAATACGTTGAGACTAGCATGTAGGTCAACGGATAACTTAATCTCACAAGTCATGAATATGAGATATCAAATTGCCACATGGGTATATATTAAAGAATATATACTGAATAACCCAGCATAAGAATGTTTCATGGATCATTATATGAGTGTCATAAACATTCTCATGTGACTATTGGTATGAATAGTCCTTAGACCCGAAGTCACTACGGTTCCCTACATAAGAGTTGTGTACTTTGTTATCGACAAACGTCACATGTAACAATGTGGACAATAAAGTCGATCACTCGGTATGCAATGAATTATGCGGAGGGATGTGAGTGATGTAGATGGGATCTATCCCTTCCATATGACGGAAGCGATATCTATGGACCCCTTGATTAATAAGATACAAGAAAGCATGACCATGCGCAAATGAGTCAATATGAGATATTGAGCTTATTTGATTGAGTGTGTCTACTTAGATATCAAGAAACATAAAAGTTGATAAGAGGATGACACGGTCTATGCCTCATTGATCAATCTAGATATCAAGGATAGAGGGACCAAGTCATACAAGATAATAACCACGAACAGGTTAGGTCGGATCTCGACTTTCTTGTCACTTGGGTAGCAATGATGCCTTGCTAGATGTCACTCATTGCTTATGTATCTAAATGTTGATTTGAGTACATTGCCAACGTTACGAGAACCTATTGGGTCACACACAAAGAACAAGTTGATTTGGAGATGAGTTTATATGATGAATCATTAGATTAAGTCTAATCTGAATTGGACTTATTGAGTTAAACTCAAATGGATCCAATTGTTGGATTGAGTCCAATTCAAACTAGACTTATTGAGTCAATTCGAATAAATGAAATGATGATTCATTGAATTCGAAATTGCATGAGAATCAATGAGTTAGACTCATTGGGTGAACTTGAGTTCACCAAGGAAGTTTAATGGTCAAAATTGAACCATTGGATTGAATGGTCAATTTTGAGCCATTGGATTAGAAGATGAAATGGTTTGAGCCATTGGATTGGAAGATGAAAGGGTAAAACCCTTTGGTATTCATGAGATGGGTATATATATCATTTTGGATGATATTTTCATTATGTGAAAACCTTTAGTCGTCTTCTTCTTCTTCCTTCTTCTCTCTCTTGGCCGAAACCCCTTGTGGTTGCTAGCACAACCTTAGGTAGTTTCCATCTTTTTCTTGTGAGTTTGTGAGACAAATGAAGGCAAGACTTGTTCGTGTGGATACCGTTAGAGGCGCGAACGCTTGATCGTGCTGAGATCCGAGCCGTCGGGAGATCGTGTGCACGCATCAAGGATATAACCACTATCATGCAACTTAGTATAGATTGTTTTCAAGCAATGTTTCTTCCCTTTGCATGGATCTGCTGGATAAAGGAACTAGAAGTTTTCCGCTGCACTTTCGCGTGTTTAGTGCCCTAGTTCCTTACACAAACTCCCCCGACTTGCACATAGTCAGGGTCGAGATTTTTCCGACTACGATATCAACCTCACCCCTACTAAGGGATTGAGTATATACTGTATCGTCCGCGTCATTTTCATGGCTCAAACTCTCCTGACTTGGACGTAATCAGGGTAGAGATCCTTCTGGCTGCTGTATCAACCTCACAATGCTAAGGGGTCGAGCATATACCGTTTCACCCACATCCTTTTCAGGGTTCAAACTCCCCCGACTGGGGCATAGTCGGGGTTAAGATTCTTCCAACTGTGGTATCAATCTCACCCGTGCTAAGGGATTAAAATATGTCATATCACCCGCGTCCTTTTTAGGGTCAAACTCACCTGACTTGTACATAGTTGTGATCGAGATCCTTCTGGCTACGATATCAACCTCATGCCCGCTAAAGGGTCGAGCATATGTCATATCGCCCGTGTCCATTTTAGGGCCCAAACTCCCCTGACTTGGACATAATCGGGTCGAGATCCTTCCGGCTGTGTTATCAACCTCATCCCTCTAAGGGGTCGAGCATATACCATATCGTTTGTGTTCTTTTCAGGGCTCAAACTCCCCCAACTAGGGCGGTCGGGGTCGAGATCCTTCCGACTACGGTATTCCCCGCTAGATAGTTGAGTATATATCGTATCGCCCATGTCCTTTACAAGGCTCGAACTCTCCCGACTTGGACATAGTAGGGGTCGAGATCCTTCCGACTACGATATCAACCTCTCCCCTGCTAGGGGTCAAGCATATACCGTATCGCCCGCATCCTTTTTAGGGCCTAAACTCATCTGACTGGGGCACAGTCGGGGTCGAGATCCTTCTGACTGCGGTACCAACCTCATCCCTGCTAAGGGGTCAAGCATATACCGTATCACCCACGCCCTTTTTAGGACCTGAACTCTTCTGACCGAGACACAATCGGGGTCAAGATCCCTCGACTAATATCAACCTCACCTCTACTGAATGGGTCCAACCTACATCATATAACCCACGTCCTTCGCAAGACCCAGACTACCGTTCTTCTGATTATATTGCAGTATCAATCTGTTTGGTCACTAGGAAGTCATTCACATTGAACTGTCAGGTCTTATCTGAGGTATAGTTCTTCTTGAGGTGGGTAGTTGGCACAAGATTAATGAAGGAATAGATAGTAAATCTACGCATGGATGTAGAAATCCCCTGGATCAAATTCGTATACGAAAGTTAATTACAAAAAGATGGAGGGGAGAATAAGAAAAATCATGAGAAGTTTGCCATATCTCCCTCTAGAATGTTATAAGAGATTTTGGAAAATTGAATTGGGGGCAAAGGCTGGTTGGCGAGAAGGTTCCAGATTCCTGTAGTTGCTTTAAGGTTCCGTCCACGCCTTGTTGTACCATACAGGCTAAGCGGGTCCCCATCATAGAACAAAACTCCTCCAACTTGAGGAATTCCCTTTTCTTCACAGACCAACGCTTCTCCTCGGTGGCCTGGTACTCTTATAACTCTGTGGTTAAGTTGGCTGATTGATCGTATTGAGCCTTGAGGGTAGCCTGTAGCTCCGCTTGGGAAACTATTAAGGTTGCAATTTTCGTTTGATAAGCCTTGGTCTTAGAACGAGCATTATTCAGTCGAGAAGCTCTTTTTCAATCATTATTTGGACAGCTTGTGCCGACCGATATGCAGACTCCAGGGCTCCTCGTAGCTCACTCTCAGCCCTCACCAAGGTTGCCTCTACTTTGTTGCGGGTTGACTCCAACTTGCGTAGAGACGATCCTTAGCTAACACCTTATTCAATTTGGCTTCCTCCCTAGTAGTAGCTAGTTCCGCCTCTTGTAGATTTAGTTGCTTTTGGCAGGTCTCCAGCTTCTCCTTAGCATTGCTGACATCCGTTGTCACTGCCGTTAGTCTGGCTTGTCCCTTGGCCACCAGGAGTTTCAACTTCTTTATCTCCCTCCGTTGCTTCTTCTTCTCCGACTCCAGAGCCTTAGCCTGAGTTTCCAGGGTGTCGATTTTTACCTACCATTGGCTGGCAACATGTTCGGCCCGCAACTTGTTCGTCATTGCCTCAGCGAGGTTCGATTGAAGCTGCCGAATTTTGGATAAAGCAGCATTGGGGTTCTCCTCTAGCTCTATTAGACGGGATAACCTTCCTTGAGATGTAGTAACGTCTGATTTGGAGGAGGCAAGTTGAGCTTTCAAATCGTCCAACTGGGCTTGAAGCTCATGGCGGCCTTGCCACAACTAGGGTAGTCGTTGGCTAAAAATGGCCAGTCGGGATATGTGATCCGCCCCGGTATTCAGTAAGTCGTCGACCAAGTTTAGAGAGGCTCTCAGCAGCATCCTCACCATCTACCCATCTCCTGGCCATGAGACTAGCAAAAGTCACTGCATATTGAAAGTCCTCGAGACCTTGAGGTCCGAGGGAGATCCTTACCCCACTAGGGCTGATGGACCAAACTACAGTAGTGACCAAGATATGAACATGGTGTTAAAATTTTCAACCTATTCTTTCGAAAATAGTTGAGACACAGTATTGACCAAGATATGGACCAACTACAGTGTTGGTCAATACTGTATTGTCGTTGTTGGGAAAGAATAGTTGGGCTGATGGACCAACTATTGTTTCCCAATTATTCTTTCCCAAACAGTTGAGACACAAGTTGGATAATTTGTCGCTTTTCTTGTATTTGAGTTACAGTCATACAATGTTATATTAATTGCATATGGTTATTTTATACGGATTACAAAATAAAGGGAAAGAATCTGGAATATACTGCATGGCAAATCATACAATATTACAGTATAAAGGTCGGCAAATAACTGTTTCAATGGATATCCAGTCATATTCCAAAAATCAGATTATTTTAGACTCGGGTTGTTTACATGCCAAACAAATTAATGTATTTTGAACTGGGGTCAGATATGGATTCTTGTTCAACATACCAGTTAACCTGACCCAACCCAGGTAACCCAAGTTAATTATATAAATACATAATCTACTCAAAAGTTTAATTGTAAACATAGTCAATCACTCATTACCCATCCCTATCACAGAAACAGTGAGTAATTTACTGGAATTTGTATATATACTAATAAAGTACAAAAATAATACTAGTAATAGAAGACTACTATTAAAATTATAAATCCTATCAGTTTAGTATTGGAGACTCTAGTATCGTAACACTGTTATGGTCATATTTTAAATCGGGATTTATAATTATATTGCATTAGGCAAGCCTTTTGATATCTCTAGTTGTGAATTTTTCTCATAATATAGATTTTAATTTTTGTTGCATTGAACTTTTTATTAGAATTTAAGTTTTGTTGCATGAAGGTTTTGGTATTGGCATAATAAATATTTTGACAGTGACCTAAAAATCAATAACTGACACAACCCAACCTGACTCAGATCGAGTCGAATTTACTATACTGGGTTTTGGACATGCTTTCGGATCAATTTTCTTTGATCCAGAAAAGTTAAATTGGGTTAAACTTTAGTCGAGAACTGATCCCACTCTACCCATGTTCACCCCTAGCACATATTATATGTATATATATACAAATCTATCAGCAAAGGAATGTTCATGTATGAGCATAAGCAAAAGATTTCAACCAAAGACGATAACAATATACTGGAAACGTGAACTGTGATGGAGCTCTTAACTTTATAGTGAAAAGTGCTGGAAAGTGCCTGTGATGGAAAGGCGAACTGTGCCACTAACTAAAATCTAAGTCAAACTGACATGTTTCACTTTAAATTTGCTCCAACTGTAGCATGATTTGAAATCTCATATTGTGCTAAGTGAAACGGTTAAAATGTATGATTCCGGTAGATTATTAAAACTCAATACCATTCAGCACTAAGGTTCAAAATCTCAAGTTGTGTCGTAGTTTCGGTCTTTGACCGGCAATATCATGCCGACGCTTCGATGCCTGATGACGTGACATATTAGAAGTTAAAACAAGGAAGGAGATGAACGAAAGAAGAAGACATTGCCTGTGCTAAGTGGTATCGAGTTTCGGTGATTTATTGGAATGATGTGTTTCAACCATTTCACTTGACATGGTATAAGATTTAAAATCATGCTAAGCACAAACTCCTTCCTAAGTTTCATCTCCTTACTTTTTCAACTTCAATTCATTACCGGCACCATGCATTGAAACATTGACATGATACTGAAATAATATTGTTTTAGTCAAAACCCAAAACTTCAACATGTCTCGAGATTTTAAACCTTGATACGTAGCAAAGCATATGTTAACAAAAGTAGGGATTGTGATTACTTAGTCACTTCTGGTTCCCAAGTAGTAATTTCCTTACCATGACAACTCCTGGCATAACTAGGTTATGCCAGGGTCAGTTTAATAAAATGAATCAATCACAATTCAAAAGAAACATCTAGAATTCCTCTCAATTTATTTTTAGACCATATTTGACAACTTTAAGATATATAGACCTTAATAACACCACACTATTCAGGAATGAAGAAGGTGATCCACAATTATAATATCTATACAACTCACACCATTTAGTTTGATAATTGCTTCACAGATAACACAAGATGCAGTATAATTCAAAAATAAAAACTGCATTTGATTTCAGTACAGCATCAAGCTTACTTTGTTCACAAAGGGACCACTTGCATGGAAGCTGGAACAATTCTTTAAGAGATACTAAGAATGATCTACAAAATATCACGTGGGTTTTCACCTGAGCCATAAAGATGACTAGATTGTATAATATATGCTACTAAACAACTAGCATGTCTACATTGGATTGCCATTTTAAAAGCACATGAATTTTCTATATAAAAAAAAAATACTGGGGTAATGCCGAAAGGGTAACATTTGAAAGCAATTGATGTGTACCTCACAGTTCAGAGGTGGTTCATATGGATCATCTATCCCAGTAAAACCTGCATGCAAATCTAACTTATAAAATTTTCGATGATGCAGGAAAAATGAACTCCTAGTCACATAATGACCAATTTTCCATCCCTATCTGAAATGCAAATACAAGGCATGGAACCTTTAACAATTTTGATCATTTTTTAATCATGGAATCTAGTTATCAACATATAAATCTAAAGCCACTTTACTTATTTATGAAATAAGCTGCACTGATATTAGAATTTTCCAGTACAATATGATTTAATGAACAGATTAACCTTTAGAATAAAGGATAACATAATTTATTAGCTTCTGGCCACACAATATCTTCACAAATTTAGGCTGAAATTGTTATACGATCAAGGTTTTCCACAGATTCTCATTAACGGTCTCAAAGAATTAATATTCTCATTGCTGACAGGAATTTTTCATGATGTGTATCTATATAAATGATAATTAGGTGCTTACAAACAATCAGCCTTACATATTCTCATCCCTAAGAACAATATCATTCCTCAGATAATAGTTATCATAAGCTGCTTGCATGGATACTTATTCTTCCGTTCATAGAACTCATGTTTAAAGTGCATGCACACAAGCTGAGTTCCAACTTTAACGTGCAAATTGTATGTTGAATGTCTTAGACATGTTCAAATATGTCAGGTAAGTAAAAAAGAAAAAGACTTATGAAAAGACCAGGGACAACTCAGGCTTATGCAAAGCAAACGAAGTGTCAAGCAGAATATCCTACTATAGTCTACACAATACAATAATCAACTAAGCTAGCATCAATTAGATGTTAACTATGAGAATCTTGTATCTATCTATAACCTGCATACATAAAAGCATACCTTTTATCTTTCCTGCTCGAGCAAGTTTGTACAGGCCTTTTGCATCCCTTGCTTCGCACAGTTCCAAAGGCATATTCATGAATACCTATAAGATATTAACAATAAACCATCAATAACTGAAAATAAGTTCAGTGTCCAGTGAAAAAAAAAGTTGTACAGAGAAGTGCTAACTTCAATGAATCTAGAGTCGGGAACAATTGCACGGCAGGAGTCTCTGTCTTTCCTATATGGAGATATCAAACTTGCAATACAGATTAAACCTGCATCTGAGAAGAGCTTTGCCACTTCACCTGAATATACAAGCATTCCAATTATCGCACATACAAAAGGCTCTCTGCATTTAATAGACTCCAGGAGAAAAGGAAAAAAAAAACCAAAATAACAATCAGAAATCTGTCTAGATAAGAAATTATGGCGCAATTAATGAACTTTTCCCCAAAAGTAGACATTACAAAGAACAACTTACCAACCCTTCGTATATTCTCAGCACGGTCTTCTGATGAAAAGCCAAGATCCTTGTTTAACCCATGCCTAAGGTTGTCTCCATCAAGCACATATGTAAGCTTTCCTTTGGAATGCAATTCTCGACCCAACGTACATGCTAAAGTACTTTTCCCTGGATGAATTGGAAGTATTACATTTAAAATGATTATACAGGAAGCATTTTGGCTTAGTTAAAAGAAGATGGCACCTCGTTTGAGGTTTCCCATGCCCGAGAAACCAATTAGATGAAAAATGAAGATTATAAACAAACCAATTTTATCACAATTGACCATTTGATTGTTGCACTTCATAAGGTCATGCAAAATGACGTTGTCTCGAAGTGGCAAAGAAATTGACCTAGGCATATGGATGATCATGCAAAATGATTATTAATATCATATACAGATCTGCAAACAAGTTCCAAGTCAACCTTTCCTATTCATAATATGGAAAGACAGTTTCTAATGCATCAAGCAATAGCTGCCCACACAAAGTTGTTGCAGATCGCACATGAATGGCTTAAGTCAAACTCATCATTAGATAAGATCACAATCACAAGAATAAAACTGACATCCCTATTTCTTCACTTAAATTAAAAAAAAAAGGTAGATCTGTTACCTTAGCGGCCTCCCTAGTATCGGCCCCACGGATATGGAGGGAGGTACATGCAGGTACACAAGTCATAGGTGCATGGTGGGGTAAACCCCAAGTTATCAACTCCTGAGAATCGACCCCTAGCCATTACGCCAGAGATGTCATGCACCCATCGTCTGCGCTACGCTCTAGGGGCTATTTCTTCACTTAAATGATCTTATGGAACCTACACTTTAGATGAGGCAACAACAACAAGAGAGAAATGTACAAACTCACATCACTCACACATCAATGTTATGTTCCGCTATTGAAAAAATGTAACTGCTCATGATTTTTTATATGAATATACTATGCTACTTGACCATTTCGAGAGCAAATTAGAAGTATAATATTTTTTAAAGAGGAAAGAATTATGAAAAATAATAAAAAAAATTATTCTCACTTAATCTAGAGAGAAATAGATGAGATCTTCTAGTAAACTTTAGCTGTTCCATTTCAAAATTCAAATAATGAACACTCTTAACAAAATCAAACAGTTTCAGACACAAGCAAGACTAGAAAATAGCAACCCCACTATTTTTAAAACAACCTTAACCATCAAATTACAAAAGAAAATGCCTACAAGATCTAGTGGTCTACGGAATGAAACCCACCTTTATCAATTAATTGGATTGCATATTTTCCTTTTTATTCTCCTTAGAAAAGATTGAGTTTAGAATGCATATTATCATGTTTAGATGGTGAGACTTAACTTCTTTTCAGTTATTCCACAGTAATACTAGATGTTTATGATTTGAAAATAGGGACCTATTAAACAGAAGATAAACAGAGATCACTAAGTCAAAAATTTCTCTTGATCCTTT
The DNA here is from genome assembly GCF_018446385.1 of Zingiber officinale. NCBI lineage: Eukaryota > Viridiplantae > Streptophyta > Magnoliopsida > Zingiberales > Zingiberaceae > Zingiber > Zingiber officinale. The sequence continues at coordinate 167,483,531 of NC_055987.1, read as the reverse complement.
TCCTTTAAAAAAAAAAGTTCAGTTGATATTTCAAAATTCTATTTAAACTTACCTATGCATGATATGGGTTGGTTATGACAATCATGAAAATTGTGATGGATAGATGCTTAAGAAGTGTCAATGAAGATCAGCCTCTTCAATTGCAGAAATGGTGCATAACATGTAATATGCTGACTTAGTCTTACTCCCTACATTGTATAAGTAAATTGATATTTTGAAATGACAACCAATGTATCAGATTTATCACTGAAGGAGGAAAATCATAACCCCTAAAATAATAAAAAGAAAAGAAACACAATACTTTCAGATTAAATTGTTATTCGATTAAGGACTTGCACCATTTCCTTTATCAATTTCCACGAAGCAAAAGAGAAAATTAAAAACCTGAGCCGCTGAGCCCAGTTATCCAAACGACACAACCCTTCTGCTTGAGCAGCTTCTCCCGATCGACCTTCCCGACCTGGCATTCTTGCCAGAAGATGTTCGTCGACTTCCCGATTGCAGACATTGAACTAAGATGACTCCAAGATCGGTAGAGATCAATTTAAAGATCAGAAAAGATACAACTGCAAAATAGGGAATTTTTTTTTCCAGAAATACCTCGTCGCCAACATTGAAAAACCGGCGGAAAAGGAAAAAACTTGCAGCGATTAGAGGTCACAAAACCTGAAACAGAAATCGTAGCCACGCCCTGGTAAAAGCAATCCAGACGGATTGAAGGATCCAGTTACATATACTGAAAAGGGACAGCAGCGAGTGAAAGAAGGAGAGGGAAGAGCAACAAATCGAACGATCCGATACGTTGTACCGGCGATTTCGCTCCTCCGCTTTCTTTTATTTTTTTTACTATACCGCTCTCTCTCCACGGGAACCCCGCATTAATGTATTACGCGTGTCATGCACGTGACGTGGTGCCTCCCCAGCAGAGCATTATGAAGCACACGTGTCACTGTCCACCTCACCATCTTCTGTCGCAGTCATCAATCCCGGAAGATTTAAATATGATCCATTTTGATTTTTTTTTTACTGATCCAATTAAGACATGTTCTACCACACTGCATATTTAAAAATATTTATATTATAATAATTTATAATTTAATTTTTATATAAATATTAAATTAATAAAAATATATTCGTAAAAGATGAGAAAAATATATTTTTTAATATCAAAATACTTATAAAAATTTTAAAATATGAGACTAAAAAAATTATAATAATGCATTTTTATATAAAAATAATTAAAAAATTATCAATAAATTATAAAATTATTTTTTATATGAATAAAACACAGGACGTTAACTTAACTAAAGTTAATTAGTAAAGATCCATATTATTAATAAAATAATAAAATAATTAATACTTTTGTAGTTCAACAATACCTATATTTGTAATAATTATAAATCATAATTCTATTTAAAATTATCATGTGCAATACTATTACATAGTAATTGTAATAGGTTTGAAATTATAGTCATTATAATATAGACTTATTTTATTCATATAATTAGTTAATCGATTACGAATTAAATATATAAGATAGGACATAACAATAGTTAATAATATAGGTTGTTGGAGGGAGAGCTCCGTTTGTTTAAAAAAAATAAAAAAGGACAATGAATAAATTTTTTTTGGATGGTTTAATGATTAGCGCATGAAGTATTGTTATAATCAGATTTAGGAATATTTCTCTTATATGTTAGTCATTATTCCAAACGTTAGTAGTCGTTCATGATTTACCTCTTCCGTATTGATTCTGAGATGAATTGACATGATGCTGACATTCATCTTTTGTCATAATTAAATAAATAAATATATATATAAGAACGACGCACTTATTTGGCCATTTTACTGAGTATGCATAGCACGAATGGAAGATGATTTAATGCATATGTTATGTACTTTTCTTTTGGAATGTTATTTTCTTTAGTAAAAATTACAACTATTCCCTAAATTATCCGAGTCGTAAAAAAGAGTTTAAAAAAAAAATCAAAATGAGATTCTATTAAATTTTTATATCAAAATTATCTTTTATCTCAACTATAACAGCAAACTAATAATGGTTAGAAAGTGCTAAAATAAATTAATTCAGTTTTATAAAAAAAAATTAGTATATATAAAATATTTTTATATTTTTGTATTAATTTAATTAAAAGCATTTCAACTTAATAAAAATCACTAGAAAATAGTAATTGTTATACTGTTCACAACATTAGGTAGTTGCTATAATAAATTTAAATGATTTTAATTAAGATGATAAAAAAATAAAAAAAATATTTTATATATCATATTTATAACTAAGTCAAATTAGAAACATTATTTGAATATATTGTAGCAACTATTGCATTGCTTTGTTATACGTTATAGCAATTTTATTTTAATTAAGACTGTATTTTAAATTTTTGTTATATTTTTTTTACTTCTAAAATTCAAGAAATCATGTCAGCTAATTAATGATTAACTAATCCTTTGGTTACTAGTTGTTCTGGTCAATGAAGTTGGACTCTAGTGGGAGATGTGCTCCACCATTAATTGTCTTCGGCTACAAAATTAATATTTATAAAATTTCTTTAAAGAGAAAAAAAATAAATGGATTTATTCTTGGTATTTCTTTACAAAGGGGAAAGAAACACACAGGGATCACAATTCACAAATTAAATATAATCAAGCAATAAGGCGTCTGTAGATATTTCTTTGAGTTCTTGCCAACAAAGTGACTTTTGTTGATCTCTAATTTTGTATAAAAAGTTCTGTTGTGGCATAAAGGTAAATATGTTCATCTCTAACATCTCCGTCAATTCGTCTTACGGTCAACACGAAGAAGGTAAATCAGCCTCGGTCCTAACAATTAGGAGACCCGGGGCGAAAGATCAAAATAGGTCTTTAATTTTTTTATAAAGTAAAAATTATTTATAATGATTTCTTTTAATTTTTCTAGATGAAGATCATTTATAATATTATTAATTTTAAGATTTTCTAAAATTTTTTTTTCAATAGATAAAATTTTTAATCCATTTAAAATCATGCTGGTGCTGGTACTGGTGCAGCCGTGTAGAGAAGTGGCAAAGGCGCAGTCTTATTGTGATATCGTCGATATCGTCGTGGAGTCGCCGATAAAAAGGAGAGCAAATAAAAATGAAAAGAGAAGGCTAAAAGAAAAGTAATATAATTGTAAAAAAAATCTGAGAAGTAGAGAATATGAAAAAGGAGATAGCGCTGGTGGAGATTGCAATTTGCTCGAGCTTGTCTGCTTATGCCGTTGTGTAGGGGTGTCAATTTGGGTGGGTCGGGTCGGGTTAGGTCGGGCTGAGTTTTTTTTTAACCCAACCCGAACTCGATCCCAACCCGAGTTCAACCCGAACCCGAACCCGAACCCAACCAACCCGATCAACCCGAACCCGACTCATATAACTCAAAAATCCGGTTCAAAATGATTTTTTTGGACTATTTTCCCTATAATTATTCACTTTTATCTCAATACTCCATCATTATCATACAAACATAATATTAATATACATAAAAACATCTAAATTTTTAAAATAAAATTTGATTTAACCCCAAAAACCCACAAAACCCTATATTTAAGCCAACTCGGGTCAACCCGAACCCGACCCGATCCAACCCGAAATTTTTTTGCTCTCCAACCCTCCAACCCAAACCCGACCCGAACCCGAAAATGCCCAACCCGAACCTGATTTTTTTCGGATCGACTCAGGTTGGGTCGTCGGATCAGATTCATTTTTGACACTCCTACCGTTGTGCGGCGGCGGAAGAGCAGGTGCAACGGACAAACAGTGCAAGGTTTACAAAACTTAATTCTTAAAATAATTAATATATATATAAATTATATAAACATTTACAAGTTGTGGGTCCCTCCAAGAGCACGAGCTTGTGCGGCGACGGAAGAGCAGGTGCACAGGGTAAGGTTTACAAAATTCTTAAAACAATTAATATATATATATATTATATAAACATTTAGAATTGTGGGTCCCTTCTAAACTTGGGCCCTGGGCAATCGCCCAGGACGGCCCGACATCTGGACCGAGGCTGAGGTAAATCATGGGAGGTTATTAGTTTTTGGAATAGTGATAAACACATATGGAAGACATTTACTTCGATGATAACACCTTATGCGCTAGTCATTAGACCTATCCGAGAGGACGTATAAAGAGCTCTATTGCATCTAGAAGAGAACGAATAATTAAATCTTAAAAATATAATTTGTAAAAAAACAAATAATTTAAGTGTTAGATGTTTATGAGGAGCTTATCCGGTGAGCCAACAACATCATGATAGAAAATTTTAGAAATCATTTTAGTTTATACAACCAAATTAAGCAAGATGATTCTACACATAGGATCATGACATCGTCAAAAATTCGTAGTAAGAAAACATCAAAAAAGAGTAAATGCTGAAATCCATAAATTGAGCCTAAATCCAAGGATGTTGTCATAGGCTTGATTTCAGTTTTCGGATGTAATAGACGTCGAAGATGCAACGAACGAGATCTTCCACTGGAGTTATTGCAACGGTTTCTTGAGTCTCTCTTAGATGGGATGAGATGAGATTCCACTTATCTTTAATCCAGCAGGGATCACATCCCTTATACACCCTAGACCTAAAACTCCTAACATCCCATCATTATTATCACTGTCAAATTAATGGGTCCTACACATATAATTTACACCCAATAACATATAAAACCGCAAGAACAAGAATCCGACCCAAGCGAATAAGTACAAAAATATGAAAACGATGTGGGACAAAATATCATCCGAATCAGAAATTGAAGTCATCACCGGACTTGCGCTAGTAGCAAGTCACTAAGAAGAAGGAGACGAAGCAAGCTCGTCCGAAATGAGCATCGAAAATATCAATAAAGGGGGAGCGACATCAGAATAAAGCAGTACTTCAGGGGGAGCTTTGGATCATGGGATCGACAAAGTAAGTCAGGTACAATCTCTTCCTCCTGACAAATCATTTCAATTTATTAAATTATAAAAAAAAATTATCACGCCCCAAAGGAGTCTATATCAGAGGAAAATCCGACAACATCTCCCTTGTACCGGTGACAATATGAAGCATGAATACATCAACACACAAAATACCTCAACCCACACGGCTGGAATACACACAACGACGCAATTATATATATTAAACAACCCACACAGCTGTACTAAAAACACAACGGAAAAGCAAACGGAAGCCCATACAAACCAAAACAACACAATGCATGCCGACACGGCTTAAACACAAATACAACACCAAAACAATGACATAGCCACATGGCTAAACACCAATACAAAGTTAAATCAATAAAGAACGTATAAAAAGAAAGCAAGTGCGAGGTAAACTGTCTTCTGATGTGACGTGGGACCGTCTAACAGGATACCTCCAAGCAACTGCTTAATCATCTACTTGTAATATGAATAATGCAACGGAATGAGTTCAACAACTCAACAGGTATCAAGCTGACATACATAGTAAAAGATAACTACCAGTAATAATCATGGAGTACAATCTCCTGACTAATAACAGAAAATGAAAAACTGAACAAGGGGAGAAGAACTGTACTCACCAAGGCTTCCTATCCTGATATAAGAGTCGTCAGACCAAAATACATAATGTATCATGTATGCATGTCAAACATATGCATCCATAAAAATGTAACATTGAAAGTGCAGCAATCACAAATAATAAATGCAATCCATGCATATGATGCAAAAAATGACATGGTCACCCCTAACGTCAATCAGTCATCTCACACACGATGGTGAGACCCAGTGGGTAGGGCTATGATAACTGTGCACTCTGCTATCATTACTCCTGAGTGACCGAGTGGACAGGATGCTATCGGAGTACACCTATCATCCTACCCCAAACAGAGTGGGGGAGCTCAATGCTCTCATCTCCCTGACTCAGTCCAGAGGAGGGATCCCTGCCCGCTATCATGCTACAGTCAACACTACCCATGAGCGGACCAGCGGAGCCTGATAGAGCAAACTGCACACACCCTGCCTGATGGACCACTAACTCATGAGTGGTTGTGTGTGCAAATCATGTAACTGGTGATGTGTTCAACAATAATGGAGCCGACAATCGCTCAGCATGCAATCATGTAAGATTGTGCATGACACTAAGCATGTAAATCTTGACAATATACAACTCTATATAATATGTACCAAAAAGGATACAAATTCATACAATGAACTAAGTATCATAAATCTAGGTACACAAATCAGGTAAGTCAATTAATTAGTCCGATACACAGTAGGGCAATGTATGTCACTGCTTCTATGAACAAAAGTACACATGACAACAATCAAGAGGATATACGCATGAATGCATAACAGGCAACAAATAAGGCATGCTACAGGTAACATGTAGTGACATACCAAATAGATATAAACATAACTATTACTAATAGTTATAACCTACTAAGCATATCAGAAAGACAATATCAAAAGATAAGTCAAAGGTACCCGCCTCAAAAAGAAGATCATGCTAATCCAATCCCATGTCGAGACACTCGTCTCGAATCAACGTCCTGTAAATCATATAATGTCCAGTTTAGCTAATCATATAAGCAACAACTAGCTAAACCCAAAGTCCCATAGAAAAACCCTAATCGAACGATCAACCTTGATTCACCCAATTCCTTTAGTTGAATTAGGTTTAACTCATTATTACTAACTCCTTAATGGATACATGTAACAATCCATTACCACCGAGTTTACCCATTATGAATCCTTTAATCTTCCAATTCTTAATCTATATTCCATTAATCCATCAAATACAACTTAATCAATTTCTACAGTCCATCATACTATCTATTAAACATCATGAACTATCCCCACATAATTGATCCACTTCACATAGGATTTATTTCAAGCACAATCAAATCCAACATCCACACCAGAACAAGTAATGAACCTAAATCCTAAATTGATTAGGAAACTCTAATTAGATCAACCTAATCAATGAATTTGTCAACCCATCACCATTAGATAAATCAAACTTTAATTAACCCCATGAATCAATGTCATTGATCTATTATTATGGGTCTAGTGGCTAGCACATGAGGTGTTGCCACCAATGAAGTCTGGGGTTCGAATCTAGGCAAAGCCGAGGTAAATACCTCCCTTATTTGCTAGTCACTATTCCAAAGGCTAGTAGCCGCCCGTGATTTACCTTCTCCGTGTTGGCCCTGGGACGGGTTGGCGAGGGCGCTGGGGCGAGCGTATTCGCCTTTTGCCACCAATTGATCTATTATTACCTTCTTCTTCTTTCGACTCATAACCACAGCCAATATCATATAAATCAATCAAACCCAAATCAACCATTTGGATCCTCTATCCTTACGCTCATTCAATTAGCATGATAACTCAATCAATTGGCATTCTAGATCATCAACATGAATCGATCAATCCCCCTTCCTAATCACTATTAGATTCATCTCATGTATTACTATAGATTTCATAACATTTGAATAAATCAAGCTTAGGGGATAAGGGAATTTCCTTACCCACGACTGGAGCAAGGACCTCCAAGGTGGATGGTAGGGTCAAGACGTCTAAAATAGCAGAGGAAGACACTGTGGTGGCTGCAGCTACGATGACCGGAGCAGAGGTAAACAGCGATGATGGTCTGCTGAGTTCGCCACAACCAGGGGGTATTGAAAATGCTGGCAAGGATGTAGAGCAGTGACCGACAACGCAGCAACCACGTTCTTCTTCCATGCATAAAGAAAGAAAACAGTAAGGTGGCACCGATCGGTCGAGTTGTCGCGACACTGATTGTGATTGCCTCTAGCACAGTGACTGCGGGACAGCACCAGCGACGGCGGCATCAAGATCAGCGGTTGACGGTGGCTATGAGGAAAGTGGCCGATCGGCAATCTAGGGCACGGAGCAGAGTAAAGGCGGCGACGGTGCTAGGGCACGGCTAGAGAGGGCTGCAGTGGAGATCGGAGGAGGGGTTCGGGCGGTGTAGGCTCGAGTAGTGGCTCTCGACGCTGACGGCAGTGAATCTGGTGGAGAACGCTGGCAAAGGAGACGAGGAGAAGTATGCGGTGGGCCGGGAGAGGAGAAGGGGTCGACGCGAGAGGGAGAGGGAGAGCAAGGGGTTTGGCTAGGGCAGAAATCGGGGAGAAGGAGGCGCTCGCAAGGTGGGGATCGGCGTCGGTGACGAGGAGGAGAATTAGGCGAAGAGAGTAAAAATAAACAAAAAAAAACAGGGGGCGTTTGGTTTAGGATAATAGGAGTGGGGAATGAGAATGAGAATTATTGATTCCCATTGTTAATGTTTGGATTATAGGAATAGAAATACAAATAAGGGAATGAATCTTTGAAATTGGGTAATAACTCATTCCCATGTACCTCCCCTTCAATGAGCCATTACCCTATTTTCATCAATCAAAATATTCCCTTATTACAAAAATACCCTTGACTTAAAACTAAAATTTTCTCCATTAATATCAAATATCAAAATATATTTATTTATTTATTCTTTCATATCACTTATCTCTCCTTATTCTCTCTCATTATATTTTCTCTCTCATCATAGTTTCTCTCTCATCATTTTATCACATACTTTCTCTCTCCTTAATCTCTCCTATTACACTTTCTTTCCTCTTTTTTTCTTATTACACTTTCTCTCTCATCATACTTTCTCTCTTCTCAATCTCTTCCATCGCACTCTATTCCTTCTTTTTTTCCTCATCACACTTTCTCTCTCATCACACTCTCTTTTCTCTTTTTTCTCATCACACTTTCTCTCTCATCATACTTTCTCTCTTCTCAATCTCTCTTATCACACTTCCTCCTTTTTTCCTCAACACACTTTCTCTCTCATCATACTTTCTCTCTCCTCAATCTCTCTTATCACACTTACTCCTTTTTTCCTCAACACACTTTCTTTCTCATCATACTTTCTCTCTCCTCAATCTCTCCTATCATATTCACTGTTCTCTTTTTCTCTTACCATACTTTCTCTCTCCTCAATCTCTCATCACACTCTCTCTCCTCATTTTTTTCATTATATTTTCTCTCTCTTCATCCTCTCCTATCATACTTTCTCTCACATCATATTTTCTCTCATCATGCTCTCTCCAATCACACTATTTTTTTTCATTTTCTCTCATCACACTTTTTCTCTCATAATACTTTCTCTCTCATCATTCTCTTTCATCATATTTTTCTCTCACATCTATTTTTTTCTCTTATTTTCCTTTAAGGCTAAAAAAGAAAACTTTGATTTATTCCGATAGAAGATATACAATTAACCAAACATTGCTTTTAAGAGTGATATCCATGCTCATACTCATTCTCATTCCACAATACAATAATTCTCATTCCGATTCCTATTCTTAGGAAAGAACCAAACGCCCCCTTAGGTTTTGATATATACTATAGGTTAATTAAATTTATCAACTCTCACTTTAATTGGGATATCCAAACGGGCTTCCACTTAGCCTATAAATTTATCCCCTCTTAAATTCATCATATGAGTTCCGAAAATTTTTCAGAAAATTCTTAAAAATTTCTAAAAATTCCATTAAGGTTATTCGTCTATTAAACCTTATTATTTAATTATTATTTTATTATGATATTTTACAAAATAGTATAAATTAGAAAAAGAAGTTAAGGAATTAAAATCAATACTAGCTAAATCTTGTTGATTAGAAGACTTTGATAAAATTAAAATTGAGAATGAAAAATTACAAAAGAGTTAGAAACTTTGAAAAATCATGCATGATCAAATATTCAACATATTAGAAAATATAGTGGATTGAATTGGTACCTTAAATACCATAAGGGCCAAATTAGAAATTTTTTAAAGAAATACGTACCTAAGAAATTTTTAATTAACCTAGTAGCAAGGAACCTATATTGTATTCTAAAATTATATTATTAAAATAAGTATTTAATTGACTAACTATTAAGCATTTAGAAGTTATAAAAATACCTTCATTTTCTGTTAAAAATTAATTAAATATTTTTTAATTAATTATTATTTTTTTAAAATAGTTAGAATTTTTTTTCACTAATTTTATTATTTTTACTCTTAGACTTTTAAATGAACCCTATTTTTAATGTGATTGAAAGGGGGAGTAGGGAAAAACAAGTCAAGTCTAGAGGGTACTTGTAATTTTTTTTCTTGCAAAAAAAAGTTAAAAAAATTTACTTGAAAATTTTTTTTAGTAAAATTTTTTTTGTAAAATTTTTCTAACAAATTTTACTTTGAAAAATTTTCTTACTTGCATTTTTTTTTACTTGTAAAAATTAGAAATTTTTTTAATTACCCTAATTTAACTTGGGTTTGATCACATCAAAAAGGGGGAGATTGTTGGTATCCCGTGGTAGTTTTGATGTGATCAATCAAGTCAGGTTAGGTCCTATTGGTGTTTAATCCTATGTCTAAGTGTGCAGAAGCTTAGGAGTACAAAAAGTCGAGCGGAAGACGCCGCTAGCGAGAAGGACGACACGGGAGAGAGGTCGTCTGAGGGGCGATGTGCTGCGGAAGAGTACACTGACGGACGAGAAGGACGCGTGCGGCGGTCTGAGGGACGAGAAGTTGGAGTGGAAGCCTACTCGAGGAGAAGGCTGGAAAAAGGGTTCGGGTGAGCCCTATTCCGGTTGGCTGAAATCACTCAGGCGATCGGAGCAGCAAAAGAGCGAAAGGAGGCTGGAAACACTACTGGAGGTGCCTTCAAAGGGAATTGAAGGCGCCTTCGATGAACAATACAAAGGCGCCTTCCAACCTTATAGAAGGAGCCTTCAACTAGGCAGATTTTGCCATTAGCAGTGGATAAACTCTTATCCACTGGCGCCTTGCTGGAGGCGCCTTCCAGCCCAAAATAAGATTTTTCAAGAGTTATAAAATTACCCCTGTACCTAGGAAATATAACACAACACTTGTAATTGATCCATCTTGAGTTCTGAACTGTAATTGAGTGCGCTAACTACTATAAGAGGCTTCTCTGTCTGAAGGAGAGTTTACTGAGCTTGTTATCTTCCTTGGATTAACAACCTCCCCGGTTGTAACCAAGTAATTCATTGTGCCTCTTCCTTTTAGTGTATTTTCTTTGTTTATACAAGTGTTCAATTTAAATACGCTATAAAGTTCGAGGAAGGTTCATCTCATTTTTTCAGGGCTATTCAACCCCTCCTCTAGCCGGCCGCTAACGGGACCAACAAATCCCTACTAGGGTAACATAAAAATGGATAGATAGACCTTCTAAGTCCTAGCCTATCATACAGGAGAGTAGGGAGAAGCTAAAGTCCTTCTCGTCAACTCTAGTGGAGTATATCAGATTGTCGATCTTAACTAGATTGTTGTAATACTATACACACAAGTCTAGGTTTACTAAATAACTACAATCAAGTAGTCTATCTAACAGGTAATAGTCAATGACCTCAATGATAGATGCATAGTACTTGGTGAAAAAGGATCTATTCAAAAACCTAGATTTAAGTGCAATATTTACATGCAGTGGAAAATCTAGCCTAAGTCACTCAGTGGGAAATCTAGCATCAGTAGATGGGGTACTGCTAAGGCTAGAGTTAACATGCCATCATTTTCTAAAATAATTTATACATGTAAAACATTCATATAACAACATATAGATCGCCAAAACTAACTAGATAGTTAAGTTTGGGTGTACCGAGGAGGCATTGTTGAGGCTTAGAAGGAGAAAGATGGAGAATAGTGGAGATCAACTGTGGGAAGGCACCTTGCCATGACCAAACTCGCGAACAGAGCAAGGCTCTGCTCGTCAAAAAAAGTAAGATTGAAGACACCTTTAGCTTGATCGAAGGCGTCTTCCATGTACCATGGAGAGCGCCTTCAACCGACTGAAGCGGCCTTCAGTCGGTTAGGGCAGGACTTTTCCTGCCCGCCCGAGGGCGCCTCCGATTGTGTCAGAGGCACCTTCGGTGGCGTAATTTTTTTTTAAAAAAAATAAAGGAGTTTTAAAGGGATTTTAAATTTTATTTATTTATTTTAATTTAGATTTATTTTAATTGATTTTAATTTAGATTTATTTTAATCAATTTTAATTTATATTTATTTTAATTAGTTTTAATTTAGATTTAATTTATTTTTAATTCTTAGTCATCTCACCCGACCTATATTTTCAATCAGGGAATCTTATGATTTTGTGAGATGAGTTAAGTTGAATTTCAGGGTTTAACTTAACTTTATGTTAAATTCAAGTTTAGTTTTGGATTTAACAAATAGACATTCTTTGGATAAACTTCTAAGCTGTGGTGAGTCACCTGAACTCATTAGAGTAACCACACATTCAAAAATTTTCAAATAATCCTATCCACTAAATTTAGTACAAAACTTTGGTCTAACCAGTTAGGATTAGTAAGAAGTAGCTTCAGTTAGTTTCACTTAGTCAAATGTACCAAGTCAAAACCATATCCTCTTAGACATGTATAGATAAAGCTTTCATAACCTACTATCATCCAAAACTTCTCCAGTACCATTTATCAAGTTAAACGTTTGTCCTTATTTAACTTAGTCCTAATTACCCGGCAGGGTAAATTATTACTTTGGATGTACCAATTAATTTGGAGCATCCTCCTGAATTATTGGACTTTAGATTTATGTCGATTTGCTTTGTAGTTATAATAGACTTGGTTATAGTTTAGATTACTTTTATTTAATTTAGGTTTAGTTATTTCTTTGTTTGATTTTATTAAATTTAGCTTAGAGAGTTTAATTTTTTAGATTAAGGTTGAGTTATTTGGTTTATTTGATTTTAGATAGTATATTTTATTTTTAGGTATATAATATTGATTGATTCCTACTTACGTGGTTAGGCACACTTTTAGAACCCAGGTTTTGGTTTGATTTTTATTTTGATTGACTAGAGATATAAATGTTTTGTTAGTTGAGCTGGACTTATATTCGAGTCCGGATTTTAGCTTGAATCAGCTCAATCATTGAGATTGATTTTAGTTGTTCATTAAGTGTTTTATTTTCTATATTTAGTTCATTTATTTAATTTTCAGACATACTTAATTTCCTGTGCAAACATGTAATTATTTTTAAAAACAAATTTGCTTAAAATAGATTGTACCTCGTCAGAACCTTCAAAAATAAGCGCGAACTTGTGGCACGATTTGGGTTCAGACCCATCTTCCAATTCACTTTAAGATTCTAGTTAGTATGTCATTAGTGTAAGGTAGTTGGTGTGCTTCGGTTCGTCGCTGCCCGATTCCTCTGTGGATGATTCGTCCCAAGTCACCTTGTGGGCTTTCTTCTTCTTGAGATTCGAACAGTCATTCTTATAATGTCTCTTCTTGTTGCATCCAAAGCAGGTGACATTTGTATTATTGTTGTTGGGAGTAGACTTAATCTTCTGTGGATCCCTTTTGGTGAAGTCTTTCTTTCTCCTAGTGCATATCATTATTACCAGGTTCACTAAATGTTCTTCATCGTTTGAGTCTAGGTCAAACTCATCTCCTAGTTCTGGTTTAGGTCTGGATTTTTCTTTTGATGATCTTGCAATAAGAGCAATACCTTTCTTGGGATTGACGTTAATCTATTCGTGTGGCTCTAATTCACAGAAAAGTTTATCTAATTTTAATTTAGATAAATTCCTTGAGATTTTGTAGGTATCCACGATAGATGCTCATAATGCATTTAGAGGAAATACATTTAGAGCATGCCATGTTAGATCTCAATTTTCCATCTGGTGGTCGATCATATAGAGCCCGTTGAGGATGTCCTTGATCCTCGTGCTGACTTGTGGTCTCTCCTTCCTATATTTTGATGTTAAATAATTTATTTAAGAATAATTCCCTTTTTGTTATCGTTGCATCATTGATTCCCTCGTGTAGTTTTATGAGCTTGTCCCATAGCTCCTTTGCACTTTTGGGCTGACAAGGTTCAGTTCCTCCTTTGTTAGTCCGCACTAATTGTGTTGAGGGTCTTGAAGTCGATCTGGGTATTGTTCTTCATCTTTATATTCTAATTTTCCGAGTCCATTGGAATTTTAGTGTTGTGATCGACTGGCGCCTTATATCCTTGGGTGACGCTAAACCACTTGTCAAAGTCAGTCTTCAAGTATACTTCCATCCACTTCTTCCAATATGGGAAGTCATCCCCGTTGAATAACGGTGGATGAATGGTGTTGTATCCTTCATTTTAGGTCATTAATTCCTGAAAGAAAAACTTGAAAATATTGCCAAGACTTGGTCTTGAGGTAAGTAGTGTGGGAGGGAAAAGAAAATTGATTAGTGTTACACCAATTCAATGAATTGCAGAAAAAGATGAGAATACTTATCTAAAGAGGTAATTTCACTAATTTGGATTAAAAAACTTAAAACTGAAAAGAAAGATTAAATGAATGTTTGAAAATCATCCCTGCATGATTGGTGGTTGCATCAATTCAGAGCCAACTTGGCTTTGATACCACTTATTAGATCATGAGAGGGGGGGGGGGGTTAATCATGAGTAATTTTAATCCAGAGTAATTTTTAAAAACTTAAAATAAAATTGTAGTGGGAAGAAAAACTAAAAGGAACACAACAAGACGCGGTCAATTTTACTCAGTTCGGAGTTTTCAGCGACTCCTACTCCAACACCCAGATCCGTGGATCTATTGATGGGTAATGTACTAAGTGCTCTTCTGGAACCACTAGAAGAGGTAATTGAATACAGGAGGATAGAGATAGTGTAACAACTTACACTTTCCTTTTTAAAGTAGTAGCACAAAGACTTGCAACACTAATAAAAGTTTACCAACAATTGGGGCACACTTGTGTGTTGCTGTCGGTCTGTCAGAGATGATTGGATGACTCAAAAAAGTTACTCGATGGCAGATGGACTTCTATGAAGCAACAACAAGAAGATGGAGCAGTCAGAACTTCAAATGGATGTGTAGAGGATCGTAGAAGTGATGTATTAGAAGCCTTGCTAAAAATGCTCTTTTATTGACCATAGAAGGCACCTTCCATAGGGCTGAAGGTGCCTCCAGCGTGTAAAATCTGATCCTAAAAAGTGCTAATCCTTATCGCTGAAGAAGTCAGATTCTATCAATTGGAAGGCACCTTCCATAGCATCGAAGGCGCCTTCTATAAATAGTACGAAGGTACCTTTCAATGCTTGAAGGCACCTCGGGTACTATTCACTCGAGGCCTTTTTTGCTCATTTTGCCCTACAAGTTAGGTTAGTTTAATGCGACAATATCTAACCTACAAAACAAGTTTTAGTACAATCATAATAAGGAGTATTAATTAGTTTCTTACCTTCCGAGATCAGGAACTAGTCAAGGTCTCAGTTTAGGGATTCAAAATGGACCTAAACTGGTCCGACGCCTATTGTCCCATTAACCGTGATGCGTCCTCACTTAGTCACTCTCCTCCAGTGACTTACCTTCATTTACCAATTTGTAGTATATTGACTAGCCTCTCGACCCACCAGATCTTCATGCCAATTGTTAGGTCCGTAGACCAAACTGGACTTCGACCAACTGTCAGGACCCTCAGACCCAGCTAGACTTGTTGTTAGATAGTAGGTCGACCCTTTGACCTATCTGGACTTCGTACCAACTATCGGGTCCTCAGACCTAGTTGAGTTTTATCCTAGTGTCAGGTCCTCTAGACATGTCAATCTCTACACACTCGGTAAATGCATTAGATCACAATAACACTCTAACTTTAATCCCCTTGTCATTCATCGAAATCCGAGTTAGATCATTAGTGCAAATTACACCAACAGAAAGAACGTCTGAAGCAAAGCTCATGAGATAAGACCTGCTACAAAACAAAATCAGCAACCTTCGAATGGAAGAAGGTGTAACAGTTGCTCATCTACACGGAAGAGTCAAGGAGCTAATAACCGGATTAACGAACCTTGGAGAAATAGTAACTAATCAGGACTCGCAAAGGTATACATTAGATGTGTTCCTGAGAACACCGAAATATACATCTATAGTAGACTCCCATTATATCTCCAAAGACCTTGAAGTAAGTACACTAGAAAATCTTTTTTATACTTTTAAATTACACGAGTCTCGGTGTGTAGGACAAAGAAAGGGGTCAAATCAGAACCTAGCACTGCAAGCCCAGAAGAGTGGACCGGATTTAGACTCATTGAGTGATAAAGACGAAGTAACCTTCATGGTAAGAAAATTCTTTAAGTATTTTAAATCTAACGAATTTAACAAGTCACAGGCCAAGAAGTTTATTCCAAGAAAATGAAAATTAAGATGCTATAATTGTCAAGAAGAAGGGCACATCAAGGATGATTGCCTGAAGCTGAAAAAGAAGGAGAAAAAATAAAGGGCTAAGCAAAATAAAGCACACAAATCTGAAGGTAACGTGGGACGAGTCATCATCAAAGGCCAAACTAGAGGAGTATGCTAGACTAGCACTTACAGTGAGTCACCAAGAGGAGAGCATCGATGAAAGAGAAGCTACATCTGAGGAAAGCAACAACGAAGGGGGAATATCCAACTTCGAACATGATATGGTAAATGAGGTATGCCTTCTACCTCATGATCAACTTTATTCTGGAATAACATTAATGTCTAAGTCCTTATGTAAGCTAAAATTTAAAAATAATAAATTAAAGAAGGAAAATATTGATTTGAAAAGAAAATTAGCTAATACATGTCTACTAAAATTATTTGACAAAATCAAAAAAGAAAATAAAAAATTAACAGAAAAAGTAGAATCACTCAACCCAAATTCTGCATGTTCAAATACCTCTCAATATTCAAATGTTAGATATAATAGTAGGCTTAATTGATATTTACGATTTCACAAGGGTTAAATTATAAAAATAACCAAAAATTATATTCCTAAAAATTATTTGATAAATCCAGTAGGTAAAATTTTATATTAGATTTCTAAATCATGCTTAGTATAATTTAAATTAATTTCATACATGTTTTAAAATTTAATGTTCCATATTGTTTAAACAAATGAATTATTTAGAATGCCTACTATTTGTATTTCAAGTTGGAAACTTTTACCATGCTATCTGGTGATTTGATCCACTAACAAAAAATTATTTAAAAATATTTGACTATTATATTATTTGTTTTGAATTTTTTAATGAAATTTGTATTGTTAAAATTAAAAAAATGTTTCGTAAATCTATTTTTAGAAAATTTTATTTTTGTAATAAAACATGAATTTTTTTAAAGATTTTTAATCATTATCTAAATTATTTTAAATTATTTAACAAAAATAATATTTTTATTATTAAAAAATTATTAAGTCTTTATTTCTGTAAAATTTAATTTTTCTGAAGATAAACATTATAGTTTACGTGCTCATGATTTTTCAACGTATTAAACCATTTGTAATCATTATATTTTCAAAAATTATATTTCTAACTCAAAATATTAATCTTGAAAATAAAATAAAATCATGTGCTCATGTAAATTTTTGTTCTAATCTGAAACATTTTTATTATTAAAAAATTATTAAGTCTTTATTTCTGTAAAATTTAATTTTTCTGAAGATAAACATTATAGTTTACGTGCTCATGATTTTTCAACGTATTAAACCATTTGTAATCATTATATTTTCAAAAATTATATTTCTAACTCAAAATATTAATCTTGAAAATAAAATAAAATCATGTGCTCATGTAAATTTTTGTTCTAATCTGAAACCTTATTTTTGACATTGATAAGAATTTTTATTATTTTTTAAAAATTTACAGTATTTTTTAAGAAATCTAAAACTTAATTCTTAAAAATTAATTTCTCAATAAAATAATTTTGATGAAAATACAAATTACATGGAATATTGTTCTAAAACCGCTAGCAAAATTTTTTTTGACTTATTTATGTTTTTTGTTATTTTTCTCTAGCTATTTTTTTTATGTGATCAAAAAGGAAGAATACATAGATGTTAACTTAGGGGAAGGTTTTTTTGCTTTTAAATTATATTAATTTTAGTACATTCTACTTGCATTAATTTTGATGATACCATTGCAATTTTGATTGTTATCCTTTAATTCATGTTTGTTTAAACTCTAATTTAACTTGGGTTGATGTATATCAAAAAGGGGAGAGATTATAAGTACCCCAGGTTTGTTAGAGTGTATACTAAAAGCCTAGCTTTTGGTATAAACATTTATCTAGAAATAAGAATCACATTGGTCAAATGTCTACATTTGTGATAAATCTAGTTGTTCAATTAATTTATATTGTAGATAACATGGTGTGTGGTGTCACACACAGAGGATCATGTTATCAGTACCTTATAAATTATAAATAGTAGCTCACGACCAAGATGGAAAGGAACAAACCATTTGAAGGTCGTAGTGTAATTAGGTATTAGTTTATCTTAACTATATAATTACACTAGTACACTTAGAGTGTATTGAGTAGGACCATTAGAGGTCGTTTCTTTTATACTGACTTTATAAAGAAACAAAGACCTCAGTTATTATGGAAGTGTGTGCTCTTAATCCTAATATAATAACAAGCACATATATTTGATATTTATTTCTTTAATTTGTCAATGGGTGAGATTTAGTTCGATGAATCAATAAGCCCGATAAGTTGGGAAATGATATCACTTATAGTGTGTGTTGTTGATTATAGAAGGAAACTGTGTCCTAGAGATACTAGGTTGAGAATGTCCCCAAGAGGAGCTCAAAAGGATTGTCATGTTAAACCCTGCAGGTGGACTTAGTCCGACATGACGATGAAGTTGAGTGGTACTACTCTTGGAGCTAGATATTAATTAAGTGAGTTGTCAGTAACTTACTTAATTAGTGGACATTTGTTATCTTAAACACAGGGAGACTAACACACTCATAATAAGAAGGAGCCCAAAAATGTAATTTGGGATTGGTGCGGTAGTTCAATAATAATTCTCTAGTGGAATGAATTATTATTGATAAAATTAAGTTGTGTGTTCGGGGCGAACACGGGATGCTTAATTTTATCGGGAGACCAAAACCAATTCCTCCTCTCGGTCCCTATCGTAGCCTCTTATTTATAGAGTTCTATACCCACCTATACCCACCTTCTATACCCACCAATAAGGGGTCGGCCAAGCTAGCTTGGGAACCAAGCTAGGGCCGACCTAGGTATAAAATTGGGTGGCCGGCCCTAGCTTGAACCCAAGCTAGTGGGGGCCGGCCAAATTAAATTAAAAAGGGATTTTAATTTTAATTTTTATTATGTGGAAGAAATAATTTATTAAAGAGAATTAAAATTAAAATATCTCTCTTGTAAAAGACCTACAAAAGATTAAAGAAAGAGATTAAATCTCTTTCCTTATTTGTAGATTGGTGAGATATTTTATTTTCTCTTTAAAATTATCCACATGTTGATAAAATTAAAATTATAGAAATTTTCTTTTATCAACCATGAAGAGATTTTTAAAGAGAAATTTTATTTTTAAAATTTCCGGAAATAAATTAGGAAGTTTTAATTTGTTGGTTTAAACTTGTCTAATTTATTTCCTCTTGATGTGGCCGGCCATTAGAGATTAATTGGGGAAATATTATTTTATTTTTCTCAATTAAATCATGTCAAGGGAATTAAGGAAATTTTATTAATTAAATTTCCTAATTTGCCTAGGCCAAGGAATATAAAAGAAGGGGTGAGGGTGCCTTCACAAAAGACAACCTCTATTATTTTCTCTCCCTCTTTTGGTTCCTTGGTGTGGCCGGCCATCCTTTCCCTCTCTTCTTCTTGTGGTGGCCGAACCCTTCTCTTTCCTTGGAGCTCTTGTGGTGGCCGGATACTACTTAGAGAAGAAGAAGAAGAAGGAGAGGAAGCGAGCATCTCTTGGAGCTTGGTTAGTGTTTTGATTTTCTTCCTTGGTGAAGCTTTTTTCTTTTGTGGCCGAACCTAGCTAGGAGGAGAAGAAGGTGGTTGGTGGTTTCTCATCTCGGAAGATCGTTGCCCACACAACGTCCGAGGTTAGAAGAGGAATACGGTAGAAGATCAAGAGGTTTTTCTTAAAGGTATAACTAGTAATTTTTCTTTCCGCATCATACTATTTATTTTTGGAAATAATACTAAATACAAGAGGCATATGATTCTAGAGTTTCGAATTTGTTTTCGATATAGTGTTCTTTTATTTTTCTTTTCCTTGTGATTTGATTGTTCTTTTCGGTTAACCTAAAGTTATTTTAGGAAATTAAATATTAGCTTTCTATAAAAGGTTTTGTCTAGTCGGTGGTGGTTGCTCCCATATCCAAGAAGGCCATGTGCCTCGCCACGTCAGTACTGGGAACCGATTATGGAAATTAATATTTAATGGAATTAATAACTTAAGGTGACTTGGGTCGAACGTGTTAAGTTCCGCAGGAGATCCAAGTCAAAACCTAAAAGAACAAATAGATTAAGTTTTGGATCAAACGTGTTAAGTTCCGCAGGAGATCCAAAATTTAATTTAAAAGAACACATGGTAGCTAGGAAAAGGTTCAGACCTTTGTACAAAATTTTTGTACAGTGGAACCTCTAGGCTTTCCGAGTAGCAACCAACAAGGTTGATTTTGATGTGATTAACCGAGTCAACTTAGATCCTATTTGTATTTAATCCTTGTGTTTAAGTATGCAGGATTTTAGAAACACAAGAAGTCGAGAAGAAGACGCAATTAGCGAGAAAGATGACACGGGAAAGGAGTCGACGGGCTTGATGCATCCGAGGGATGAGGTGCTGCGGAAGAGTACACAGGTGGACGAGAAAGTCATGCGCAACCTTCGAGGGATGAGAAGGCGGGAAGGAAGCCTGCTCAAGGAGAAGGTCGGAGTTGGGTTCGGGTGAGCTCAACTCTAATTAACCGGAGCATCATCCACGCAAAGAGATCAACTAAAGAGCTGAATTGCCTCATGGAAGGCACCTTCCATGGATTGGAAGGCGCCTTCGATGAACAATCTCAAAGGTGTCTTCCAGCCTATAGAAGGAACCTTTCAGTGACTGCTAGTCGAAGATAAAGTTTTATCTTCGGTGATAAGATTTCTTTGATTGAAGATGCCTTAAACCCTATTGAAGGTGTCTTCCAACTTCGGATAGAGTTTTCCAAGTACTAAAAAAGACCTCTGGAGTTAGAAAATATTCAATAACTTCTGTATTAATCTCTTAACAACTTTTGAGATTTTCAAAGAGTGTAAGAGGCTTCTCCACCTTCATCAAAGGAGATATTTTTAGTGGAGCTTGACAATTGCCTTAGATAACAATCACCAGGTTGTAACCAAGTAAAAATCCTAGTCTCTTACTTAGTTCTTTTTAAGTTGTTATTTATTATGTCATATTTGGTTAACTAATGTTATATCCCTGCTAAAACTAGCTCGAGATTCTTCTAACTCTTTTTCAAGGCAATTCATCCCTTCTTGCCGGCCTACCTGACCCAACACTTCCTTCTTTGCCGAGATCTAATCTTCACTTCATTAATTGTATTTAATGTTTGGCTAACTGATCAACTTGATTGGTTAACTAATCCATAAAGCTTCCTTCTTCACTGTGATCCAAATCTGCCACTATATTTACTAAAATAGGTTCGATCGACCGATCTTTAGGTTCGATCAATCGATCTGCCTAACTTCCATCTTTGCTCTACGTGATCTGAACCCTGCCACATCAACTAGGTTCGGTAGACTGAACCTCCTATTCGGTCAACTGATCCTATTAGTTTCTGCAAAATAAAGTTAGTTCCATAGTAAAAAAATTCTCTACAACACAAAGTTAGCACATTAGTATAATGATGCATGAGTAAGAAAAGATAGTAAGACATGCCTTGATCTCAACTTGGAAACCTAGTGTTTGTCCCTTCTTGAGACACGATCTCCTTGTTGTTCTACTCCAGTTGCTTATCTCAACCTTCTGTCAAACATTTAATCCTTCAGACTTGTTTAGACTTCATCTTAGCATCAGATTAGCTCATTAGGACTTCCCCTCGATATTGGGTCCTCGAGACCTATCAAGTCCGACTGCTAGGTGTTAGGTCCTCGACCCACCTGGACTTTCTATATTTGGCTTCCATGATCTGCTAAGACTTTCCTGCTTAGCCATGACTAGAACTTTCCCGATTGAGTAAACAGCCTACACACTTAGTCAATTTATCACATCACAACAAGACTTGACTTGAACCTTTGATAATATCAAAACTTAGGTTTAATTTTGGTGCAGTCTACACCAATAATCTCCCCATTTTTGATGTTTAGCAACCAAGATTCATAGTTAAGTTTTAAATATACAAAGTTTAAGTAAACAAACATTTCTTAACTCTCCCCCTGCCAAACATCTGGTTCTCCAGACCTGTTTGGACTTTGGCTTAGCATCAGATCGGCTCATTAGGAATTCCCCTCAATATCAAGTGCTCGAGAATTATCAAGTCCAACTGCTAGGTGTCAAGTCCTTGATCCACCTGGACTTTCCATGCCTGACTACCATGATCTGCTAATACTTCCCTGTTTAGCTATGACTAGGGTTTTTTTGATTGAGTAAATAGCCTGCACACTTAATCACTTCATCAAATCACAATAAGACTTAATTTGTACCATTGACAATATCAAAACTTAGGTTTAATTCTGATTTACTCTGCACCAACAATCTCCCTCTTTTTAATGTTTGACAACCAAGATTCATAGTTAAGTTTAAAATATACAAATTTTAAATTAACAAATATTTTTTTAACTCTCCCCCTGAGTTCAATAACTCTCCCTTAATTTACTATCTCACCCCTTTTAACATACATAAAAAATAGGGGTAATATAAATCACCAAGTTTGAAGCATTACAAGGGAAAACTAAGATTTGGAGTAAAATTTCTTTGAAGCATTTCTAAGCATAAGTTAGATAAGATAATTTTTCTCAATATTTTGTTTAAGGAATTATCTTGAAAAGAATTAAGATAAATTTTGAAAATGATTTTTGAAGAGAACAACTTGAAAATTTTCATGGATAAGTATAAAATTTTAGAAAATTTTCAAGAAAACATAAGTTTTGAAATTTTTCTAAAAAATGTTTCTATGGAAAATTTTTCTGAGAGAAAATAGTGAACTAAGTTTTAAAATTAGTCTTTAGAAAATTTACTAAGTCAAAATTTTTGAAGAAGAAGAAGCTTAAAAATTAAGTTTTGAAAAGTTTGAAGTAAAATTTTCAAATAAGAAGAAATTTTTAAACATATATATTTTTATGGAAAATACATAAGTGTATAATTTTTGAAATATTTTGTAAAGAGAATTTTGAAACATATTTTGAAAAAACCATAAGTTTTGAAAAATTTTAAAGAAGAGAAATATTGAACCAATAAGTCTTGAAAATATGAAATTTGAAAATTTCTAAGGAAAAGAAGCTTAGTCTTGAAATGGATTCAAAATTTGATATTGATGATCCCCCTTAATTAAATATTTTCCTACAAGTCCAAGTATGTATGAAGTGCACAAGTTTTGAAAATATTTTAAATAAAAAAACATCTAGAAAATAGTTCTTAAAGAAATATCCAACCTTCATACTTAGCTAATTACCGCATGATAACAGTTGCTGACTCAGGTTAGTAAATTTGATTTTTGGTTTCCAACTAGTTTTTACTAGCTAGATTACCTAAATTGATCAAATATTTGCTTATAAAGCCCAAATTTATATCAATGCACTAACATAAGCATCTAAAATCTTAGGCTAAGTCCTAAGCATCTCACACTGTTCTATATTTCACAACACATAACCAAGAAATCCTGTTATACTTGTGAGATGCTGACTTCTAAAACTATCGGATCTTACTATTTTATGGTAAGTCCTAGGCTACTCCATAAAGAGAAAATATTTCAAAAGAGATTTTGAAAACAAATTTTTGAAAGGGGAATTTTAAAGATAAATTTTAAAAACTAATAAGTAGTAATTTTTCTAAAAAGTACATTTAAAAAAAAAACTATTCTATAAAACACATTCCTACTTATTTCCTTAAGTTACTAAATTCAAATTATGGTAGTGGTTTGGTAAATATGTCAGCTAGGTTAGATTTAGATTCAATATAGTTAAGTTCTATATTTCTTTTTGTGACATGATCCCTAATAAAATGGTATTTAACTTCTATGTGTTTTGTTCTAGAGTGATGTACTAGATTTTTAGTTACATTTATAGAACTTATATTATCAATAATTTTTTTTTATATTTTTGTATTCTACTTTAGAGTCTTTTAAAGTATGAGACATCTATAACAAGTGAGCTACGCATTCGCTCATTACTATGTATTCTACTTTAGTAGTAGATAAGACAACACAATATTGATTTCTACTAAATCAGCTAACTAAGGATAGTCCTAACAGTTGATATTTTCACTTGTACTCTTTCTATCTAACTTACAACCAGCATAATCTGAATCAGAATAGCCAACTAATTCGAAGTGGGATACTCTCAAATACTGCATTCTTACATTTTAGTTCCTTTTATATATCTAATTATTCTTTTTACATTTGATAAGTGGGATTCTTTAGCACAGGTTTGATGTCTAGGACACATACATACTATAAATAATATGGTCTGCTTGTAGTTAAATATAGTAAACTTCCTATCATATATCTATATGTATGTAGTTATCTTCTCTAGTTTGTTTAATTTGTAGTCCTAAGTAGTTTAACTCTCCAACTAAGCTCATTTCAAATTCATTTTCCATTAAAGTTATAAACTCTTTTAAAAATTTTGAGTTGGTTGACCCAAATACTATGTCGTCTACGTATACTTGGGTTATAAATATGTCTGAGTCAAGGGTTTTTATAAAAAGTATAAGGTCAATTTGACCTTCTTTAAACCCTTTTAAACTTAAGAAGCTAGATAATCTTTCATACCAAGCCTTAGGTGCTTGTTTTAATCTATATAGTGTCTTTTTTAGTTTAAAAATATAGTTTGGATGTTCTAAGTCTTCAAAGTCTAGTGGTTGACTTACGTAAACCTCCTCTTTGATTTGACCATTTAAGAATACAAATTTAACATCCATTTGATATAACTTAAATCCTTTGTGTGCTGCATAAGCTTGCAGCATCCTTATGGATTTAAGCCTAACTACCGGGACATAAGTCTCATCGTAATCGAGTCCTTCAACTTGAATAAACCCTTTAATAACTAGTTGGGCTTTATTTCTAATGATTTCTCCTTTGTCATCTAATTTATTCATAAAAACTTACTTAGTGCCAATAATCGACTTATATTTAAGTGGAGGTACTAGGTCCCGAACTTGATTTCTTTCGAATTGACCTAACTCTCCTTGCATAGAAATTATGTAACGACCCAATTTTCCTCATTAGGAGTTCTAAAAGTTCTTAAAAATATTTAGAAATACCTTTAAAATATTCTAGAGATTTTTAGGAATTTATAGAATATTTTTATGCAATTTTTGGAGTTCGTTTGGTATTTTTACCAAGAGGAAGAAGTTAAAAAAAAAAAGGGGAAGAAAGAAAAATGTTGAAATTAGGTTTTGAACCCAAGACCTCGGGCTTGACCCGAGCCTTAACCGAACTCAGACAACCAGCTGGTCCACGACTGTTTTGTTATAATTTAAGGGAATTAAATATGATTAAGCAGTCTTAAGAAATGAAATAAAAATTCTGTTTAAAAAGGAGCCGAGGACAGCTCGAACCCAAGACCTTGGGGAACTTATCTTTCCAGCGGACCAAGCGCGCCAGCTGGTATTTCATAAACAAATTCATAACGAATTGGTCTTAAGCTGTAGTTATAAAAGGAAAAGTTAAAGAGAGAGTTAAGATATATTCTTTTCTCTCCCGTGACCTAATTCCTTCGACCTTCCCTCTCTCGCGCGACAAGGGCAGCCCGGGCGGAAACAAGCCGCAGCTAGGGCATCCCTCCGGCGGCCGGCGAGGGGCGAACTCCGGGAGTTCTTCGTCGATCCGAGGTCGCTCGTCAAGAAGGAAGCCGTGAGCGAGGAAGAGGCCCCGATTTCAAGTTCACCCGAACCCTAGAAGCACTAGAAGGTTCCTCCTTCGGCTGTGAATCAAGGAAACGAAGGTAAGTGCTCTCACCTGAAGTAAGAGTAGTTCCTTCGATTGTTTTTCGACTGGTTTTTTTCTCGATTGGTTTTCCTTGCAAGTCGGCACCGGTTGGCCTCACCTCCGGGGAGTTGTGTTTTAGTTTAAAGTCACGATTGAAATGATTTTTTTTTCCGTTCCTCTGTGTTTCTTCATCCGTGCTGTCTTTTGTATGATATGCAGAATTTTAGGTTTTGTGCTTGCTTTTGTTGCCGTGACACATAGCAGGAAGAACCACTATTAAGTGCAGATTTCCGATTAAGCTTTACCTAAGTTTTAAATTCTTGAAGATTCAAGCATACCATCATCTTCGCGTATCAATTTCTTTTATCGTAATAGCATTCTTTCCTTATGCCTTGCTTTGCTGGAAACAATCCAGAATCTGTAGATGACCTAGTTGCATTTCGTTTGGTTTCTGTGAACATTGTTTGAAGCTGGGATTTGATATAGAATTGCCTCTCGAGATTGTTCAATTTCTTTGTTGAGGAATTCGATCTCTGGTTTGCGTTGTTGAACCCTTACAATTGAGTTTTATGATACTTGCAAGTTGTTGCATTAGTAAATTTAATATAGATACTTCACCTAACTTCTTAGCAGTTTTGGAATTATGGAACAATTAATGATGTAGTATATATTTTATCATGCACTAATAGATTTCATATTCATTAAGTGCAGATTTAGTTTAGTTTCATTAAGCAAGGTTTAGTTTAGTTTTTAGCATGTACAACCTTAGTTTTGGGAGTATTCAGTAGAGCATGTGTTACTAGTTTTTCACATGAAATTTTAGAACATCCACTTTGTTTTTACAGATTTCATTAAGCAGTATAGTGCAGATTTGTTAGGCTTAGGATGTAGATTTGCTTAAAGTATTTAGTTTCTTTAGCAATACGGATTCAAATTTAAGTTTTCATTCTATAGATTAGTTTTCGGTTTGAGTTTATGGTTTAGTAAACTAGTTTAGATTATGTTGAAGCATGCTTAAAGAATTCAGATTTTGGTTTTCCTTTGATTTATATATGTTGTAGCATACTTGAAGAAATCAGATCTGCTTCCTTGCTTTGGATTTCCTGTACAGCATTAGAACGGCTAGAAGTTTAAGAGTAGCTAGTGTGTTTTGTTTTCCTTGCTTCGGATTATCTGTACAACATTATTTTAGTAGATGACATTTCTTTCGCTTGAATTAAATGACTTGTCAATATTAAGAGGATTTAACCGTTCCATTTAATTCTGTTGTAGCAAGATTTAAGGTTTTAGTTCTAACAAGTTTTAGATTTAGTTTAAGCTTGTATAGTATGCAAATTTTATAAGAATAGTATGCAAATTTTATAAGTACAACATGTAGATTTTTATAAGTATAGTATGTAGATTTTAGATAAGTTTAATATGTAGATTTTAGTTAAGCTTAGCATGTAGATTCATGTTAAGCTTTGTATGCAGATTTTTGTTTAAGCATTTTTAGAATTTGTTTAAACATTTCAGTTTTGTAAGAAGCATTCTTTTATAAGAAAAGTATAAGAAAGATAAAGAAAAGAAAAGAAAAGGCCGAGGCCTTAAGTAGATCCCAAAGTCGAGACTTTAGGGATTTTTGGCACACAAGGTGCCTATTAAAATGCCAAGGCATTTAAAGAAGAAGTAATTAAGATTATAAGTATTTTACTTTTAAGAAGAGGCTAGTACCCGACTTCCGAGGTTGTCGTTAAACAAATCCAGGTGTCCAATTCCGAGGTCTTGGCCCTGGTAGACCGAGGTCTGCTCTCTTAGGATTGGTGGCTCGCTACCCCAACCTATTAGGGAACGCGCATAAGATGGTACTATGCCTGGGCCCAAGAAGAAGTTGATTATTATTTTGAAGTATTATAAGTATAAGTTTTTGAACAAGTAAAACGAGTTTTACATAAACATAAAGTATCAAAGATTAAGTTTAGAACAAATGAAATAAGTTTCATATAGTTCTAAAAATCAGTAAGTTTAGTTCCTTATTCTACCATGTTTATTTAGTAGATGAGTAGTTTTCATGTTTACCTATTAGATGAGCAGCATGATTAACTATTAGAATTACATGAGTAGATTTCTTAGCTTTTCTTTGCTATTAGTTTGACATGAGCAGTTATGTTTATGCTTTATTTCTTTTTAGAGCATATAGTTTCTAGTTCTTTTCGTATACATGCACATTCGTGATTTTGTGAGTTAGATTGCGCTTACTAAGCAAATTTTGCTTATAGACTACACTTCCTCTTACTGCAGATAAAGGAAAAGAGAAGATTTAGCAAGGAAGACGACAAGGTGGCGCGGATGGTGTGTGATGCCAGGACTATGGAAGCTTTGGGACTTAGTTTAAGAATTTATTAAGATTGTCATTTATTAAGAATGTATTAGATGAGTCATTTAGTCTTCTGCTGTTAGTTAATTGTATGTTTTTATTTTGTTTCCGCTATTCATTACTCGCATGATTTGATTTCATTAAACTGCGTGGTGATGTTATTCCTTTTGTGTGTTTGATATGTGTTCCAGCCGCCTGTGGCTGTGTATATTATGTTATGTATTAATGATTATGGTCACCGGTACAGGGGAGACTCTGCCGAAATTTTTCGGTAGGGTTTCTTCAAGGATTTTAATCATACCGGTTAAGTAGAGTTAGTAGT
Source organism: Zingiber officinale (assembly GCF_018446385.1). Lineage (NCBI taxonomy): Eukaryota > Viridiplantae > Streptophyta > Magnoliopsida > Zingiberales > Zingiberaceae > Zingiber > Zingiber officinale. The sequence goes on along the minus strand of NC_055987.1, from coordinate 167,454,918 downwards.
TAAGTAACGGTCATCCTTAGAGAGTAGTAGTAGTAAGAAGGGTGGTCGTTACAAATTACCCAGTCAAGCTTAGACAATGCATCATCTATGGTTTTAGATATAATTTTGGATATTAAGGTTATTTGACTTTGGTTCCTAAAAGTTGATCGGGTTTAAACTCTTAACTCGGGATTTCTTATGATTTGATTAATTGGATGATTTGGATTTTGATGTATTGTTCTTGTGTAATGACCACCCTTCTCATATACTACTCTCTAAAGGTGACCGTTACGTAACTACTATAAACTCTTACTTAACTAGTGTAACAAACTGTACTTAATTTTTTTTTCCAGAAACTTAAAATTTCGATAGAATATATGCAGTTCAGCAGGACTAGAATACAATACAATACTTCCAAATCCAGAACATGCACATATAACTCATAATAGCAGAAACATATGAAACTATACCTCAATGCAAACACCAAAGTATCTACTTACTAAACAGAACTCATCTTAGCATGCGATCTAAAACAAGAATAATCTCAAATGACATGGAATATAAGATACAATCTCAAATGTTTCTTAACCACTAAAATACGGAAACTTAACAATGCCCCAAGTCTCTCCCATAGTCCTGGCATCACACACATCATCGAGCACCTCCTTGTCGCCTTCCTTTACTATGGCTTTTCCTTTCCTTTATCTGTAGTAAGAGGAAATGCAAACTATAAGCGAATGCTTAGTAAGCGCTGTCTAACTCACAAAAACTCGAATGTGCATATAAATACAGCAATGCTAAAAACTGAATCTGTAAGAAGAAAACTACTCATGCTCATCTAATAGTAAAGCACTAAAATTTGCATACTCATGATATACAAGAATAAAACTGCATGCTGGAAGACAAGGCTAATCATGCTCAATAAACTAATCAGGAAACAAATAAAACTAATACTGCATGCTTCGAATTAAAAGGAACTAAACTTGCTGACTCTAAACATAAGTGAAGCTTGTTTCATTTGTTCCAAAAACTTATACTTTATTACTTGAAAATAATAATAAACTTTTCTCTTGGGCCCAGGCTTAGTACCAATGTGCGCTCCCTAATAGAGACTGTGGTAGCTAGTCACCAGTCCTACGAGGGTAAATACCTTAGTCTTACCAGGGCCAAGACCTTGGAATTTGTCACCTGGATTTATTTAACAACAACCTTGGAAGTCGGGTACTAGCCTCTTAAAATGAAATACTTTTTATCTTTTATTACTTCTAATATATAATGCCTCGGCATTTTCTTCAAACACCTTGCGTGCCAAAATCCCTAAAGTCTTGACTTTGGGATCTACTTAAGGCCTTAGCCATTTTCTTTCTTTTCTTTAGCTTTCTTATAAAACTTAAAATACTGATAGGGAACTCAAAATCTGGAACTGAAATGCTTAATGAAAAATCTGTACTATAATGCATATTAAAAATCTACAATGCATGATAAAAATATGCACTAATGCTTAACAAAAATCTGCACTAATGCTCAACAAAAATCTGTACTAATGCTTAACAAAATCTGCACTAAAGCTTAACAGAAATCTGCACTAAAGTTTAACAGAAATCTGCATACTATGCTAATCAAAATTCTGCATACTATACTAACAAAATTCTGCACTTGTAAGCTTAATAAAATTCTGCACTTGTAAACTTAATAAAATCTGTATTATAAACTTAATAAAATCTGCACTTGTAAGGAGATCTAAACTGCATTAAAACTTCCAAATTGATTTCGATTATTTCAGTTTCCCCACTCATCTAATATCAACAACTGCTTTCTAAACTTTCTGTTTCATCATCAACATGATCCATTCATAATTAGAAGAATATTTATTCCAATTTATCAGTATGAATAAATACTAAAATCTCTTATTCCAATTGTTGGAAGAAACTTGTTAACTTTTCTTGAATACCTTAGTTATCCAAATCGTACATATATTTTGAACAGTTCAAAAAGTAATAGTGATAACTTCAATACTTACACTCCTAAAAGTTTATGTAACCTTAATGTTATGAATAACTCTTTCCTCAATGCTATAATTCAAAATCTGCTATGCTGATAATTAAAAATCTGCAAATCTAATTAAGCTACTAGAGATCTAATTGGATCTTCCCATGCTAAACCATCAAAACTGCAATGCTTAAGGTAATACTATGGTCTTCTATTCTGTTCATGTTCAATAATTTGACACAAAAACTAAATCCGTTCATGCTTATTGAGATAACAAGGAACTTAAATCTGTATGCTTATTTGAATGGTAGCAAGAAAGCATATCTAAACCTCATGCTAGAATAAAGAAACTCAAATCTGTACAACAAACTCTAATACAATTTAGACTTCACAGAAATCTCCAAAGCAACTAAACTGTACAGCAAACTCTAATACAATTCAGACTTCACAGAATTCTTCCAAGGCAACTAAACTGTACAGCAAATCTAAACAACCATTCATGTTCTTCTTTGAAACTCACGGCAGTAACTTAACATTTCTTCCGAATCTAAACAAATCTACATTAAGTTTCATAACAGCAAGTATCAAATAGAACAAGCCGAAACCTCTACTAATCCCCCTGTTCAGTACCCCGGCAAGGAAACCATTGCAACTAGTAAAGGGTTTGCTACTGAAAAACAAAACAAATACCATTCCTCATGCTCAGATTTAACAAAAGAAATTTTGAAATTGAAAACTACACTACACAACCAATGGATCAAAGCTGCAATCTGAACACTTCCAGAACCAGCTATCCATGCTATTTCAAAACACAAACTGAGATTTGCAAGGCTTAACATGAGCCAACTGTGCACAATAAGGCAGCAACGATTAAGAATCTAAATATGAGATGCAAATCATAAGAGCTGAGGAGTCTAATCTACATGTTTAATTCGTTCAATCCCTTCTCATCTTCTTAAAACTCACGACAGAAAACTTTAAAATCATCCATCTTCACGACATACTCAAAAAAAAGCAAAGGAAACACCAAATCAAACTCGAAACTACCCTTACCGCAGGTGAGTAGCAACTTACCTTGCTTCTTGGACTCACAACCGAACAAGGAGGGCTTCTAGGGTTCGGATAACTCGAGTTTTCCGGCCTCTTCTTGCGCCTACGTGTTCTCCTTGCCGAGAGGATCGTGAAGATGAAGAAATCTCTCGGAAACGAGCCTTGGCCGGCTGCCAGAGACGTGCCCTAACTCCCCTTGCTTTCTGCCTGAGCACCGCCCGACGCCGCGCGAGAGAAAGAGGGAAAAGGGTTTTAGGTTTCGGTCACGGCAACACCTAAGTTCTCTTCTTATAACTTCAATATTCTGTTAACTATCTACCATATAAATATATTTCGCTCCTTCCTTAATCAGCACATCCCACTTGGGCACTTGGCTATCGCGCTTTGCTTAAGATTTGGGTTGGGCCGGAGGTTGCGAGTTCGAACCTTAGCCGAAATCCTTTTTATTCCTATTTATTTTCTGTTTATTAACTACTACTTAAATAAATTTCACTCTTCCTTTAATTAGCAACGCTCGCTTGGGCACCTAGTCAGCCGAGACAACTAAAGGCTTTGCTTAATCGTAGGTCTCCGGTTCGAACCTCGGCTTAATTTCTTTATTTTTTTGCAACTTGTTTCTTTTGGTAAAAATATCAAACGAACACCGAAAATTACATAAAAATACTCTAAAAATTTCTAAAAATCTCTAGAATATTTCTAAAGAATTTCTAAATATTTTTAATCACTATTAGGACTCGAAATGAGGAAATTTGGGTCGTTACATCTTGGGTTGGTTTTTAGTATTTGTTCATTTTGGTTTATTTTTTCTTCTTCTTCTTGATGAGTTGAATTAGATTGATTATTTATTTTCTTAAAATCAATTATCTCTTTATTTAAGTTAGGATTAATATTTTCATCAAAAATAGTATTTGTTGTTTCTTCAATTTTTAAAGTAGATTTGTTATAGACCCTATAGGGTCTACTGGTAGATGAGTATCCAAGGAAAATGTAGGTGCAGCGGAGGCCGGCAAGAGGGGGGTGAATTGCTGAAAACAAAAATAAAATATACCCTCCTCGTATTTCAACTCAGAAAAGCAATAGTAAAATTAAAACAAGCAAGGAAATAGAAATTAAGTAGTAGATAGGATTTAACCTGGTTACAACCAAGGAGGTTGTTAATCCAGGGCAGTAGAAAAAGCTCAGTAGAAAAATCTCCTTTGCTGAAGGCGGAGAAGCCTTTTACACTTTGGAAGCTTAGAACTATTGCTAGGAATGACTACACAATGATTGCTTGAGTTGTTATTGAATTCTTAGCTCCAGGGGCCTTTAAATAGCCTCTGGAAATCTGATCTTGAAGCTCCAAGGTGCCTCCAACGAGGGTCCAAGGTGCCTCTAAGAGAGTGATCGGATAGAACTCTACCCGAAGGCAAACGGTCGAATTGACTGGGTTGAAGGCACCTTCAACCTGGTTGAAGGCGGCTTCAAGCTGGCAGCTCAGCTTCTTGACTTCATTTCCAACTTGCTTTGACTTCCAACGCTCTGATCTTTTGGGTGATTGCGGCCAACCGGAATAGGGCTCACCCGAACCCAATTTTCGGCCTTCTCCTCGAGCAGCCTTCCATCCCGACTTAACGTCCCTCGAACGCCGCACACGCTCTTCACGCCCACCGGAGTACTCTTCCGCAGCTCTCTCATCCTTCGGACGCACCAAGCCCGTCGACTCCCTTCCCGTGCTGTCCTTCTCGCTAGCTGCATCTTCCGCTCAACTTCTTGTACTCTTAAGCTCCTACACACTCAGACACAGGGATCAAACACAAAGCAGGACCTAACCAACTTGGTTGATCACATCAAAACACCACGGGGTTCAACAATCTCCCCCTTTTTGATGTGCATCAATCCAAGTTCAAGTTAGGGAAAAAATAGACATAAAAAGTAATTTTAAAGAAAAATTACTAAACTAAACAGTTAAGCATAACTTTTGCAATAAATAAAATTGCAACACAATTTTTTTTAAAAAAAATAGGTAAAATTATAATTTTCCTTACTCCCCCTAAACTTAACTCCCCCTAAACTTGTACCTCTCTCTCCCCCTTTGATCACAGCAAAAAATGGGGTACCAATAAGAGAATACTAAGCAAAATAAATTTCTAAGAAAGAATGAATTTTTAGAATTTAAAAAAAATATCTAAGTTAAACTGAATTTTCCCAATAAAAATTTCTAAGTCAGAATTTTCAAGAAAAGTTTCTAAGTAAAAAAATGGTTGATAAACTTTCAAAGCATTATTTAATTCTAATTTTTTAAATGCTTTTTCAAAAAGTTAATTAAACCTTTCATTTCAATATTTCAACTTCCAGGTTGTGGTGAGGCACTAGGCCTTCTTGGTTATTGGAGCAACAACCACTTCCTTAGATAAAGCTTACATAAAAAAATTTACTGTTTAATTTTCTTCTCTGAAAGCGCTAAGTCTAATATTTCAACTTAGATCAAATATTGTGATTTTTAAATTTCCATTTTAACTTCTCATAATTTCTCAATTCACAGTTTTTTATAATTGTAGCAAATTGAGCATGCAGAAAATTGTACATTTTCTATTGTTAGTTTGTCAAAATCTCTTAATTGACAAATTGTGTCTTTAACTCAATATTCTTTAATAGTTTTTCAGTTTTTAATTCAAAATATTCTTTCAACGAAATAATTTGTAATTTACGAAAACCTTTCGGCAATATTTCAATTGAATCAATTAATTTGCCAAGAGGTGAAGACCATACCTGACTTACCTTGTCGGCGGTTGATTCTCCCCCTATTAAGTTGTTTTCATCTTCTGATGTTTCTCCCCCTTCATCGATGCTCATTTGTGATGAGCATTCTAGGTCTTCAAGTTAGAGTTTGGTTACTGGTTCTGTCTCGGCACTTTCCTCAGTTTCAGACTCTTCTGACGTCGGGTCAGTGTCCATTGAGGAGTCGGATTCAACTTCAATTTGTTCTTCATGGAGTTTTAAGAACTTTTCCCAAAGTTCTTTTGCACTTCGGTAGTCGCCAACTTTAACGAGATCTTCATCTTGTAGTACGCTTAGAAGATGAAATTCAGCCCGAGCATTTGCCATAGACTCGTCACGTTGGTTATTGGTCCAGAGGTGCATCTCGAGTTCTTCTCCATTCGTTGTCTTTGGTGCTTCATAACCAAATTTCATTATTAATAAAATATTTAAATCTGTGTTAAGATATACCTCCATCTGGTGTTTCCACGTCATGAAGTTTCCGTCGAATTTCGGGGGATCAATATTCACTCTGGCCATCGTCTTGATCGTAGTGCTTCAGTTGGCGGTTAGTCCTTCTGATGCGATCAGGCTCTAATACCAATTGTAGGTGCAGCAGAGGCCGACAAGAGGGGGTGAATTGCTGAAAACAAAAATAAAATATACCCTCCTCGGATTTCAACTCAGAAAAGCAACAGTAAAATTAAAACAAGCAAGGAAATAGAAATTAAGTAGTAGATAGGATTTAACCTGGTTACAACCAATGAGGTTGTTAATCCAGGGCAGTAGAAAAAGCTCAGTAGAAAAATCTCCTTTGCTGAAGGCGGAGAAGCCTTTTACACTTTGGAAGCTTAGAACTATTGCTAGGAATGGCTACACAATGATTGCTTGAGTTGTTATTGAATTCCTAGCTCTAGGAGCCTTTAAATAGCCTCTGGAAATTTGATCTTGAAGCTCCAAGGCGCCTCCAACGAGGGTCCAAGGCGCCTCTAAGCGAGTGATCGGATAGAACTCTATCCGAAGGCAAACGGTCGGATTGACTGGGTTGAAGGCGCCTTCAAGCTGAAGGCGCCTTCAAGCTGGAGGCGCCTTCAACCTGGCTGAAGGCGCCTTCAACCTGGCTGAAGGCGCCTTCAAGCTGGCAGCTCAGCTTCTTGACTTCATTTCCAGCTTGCTTTGACTTCCAACGCTCCGATCTTTTGGGTGATTACGGCCAACCGGAATATGGTTCACCCGAACCCAATTCCCGGCCTTCTCCTCGAGCAGCCTTCCATCCCAGCTTAACGTCCCTCGAATGCCACGCACGCTCTTCACGTCCACCGGAGTACTCTTCCGCAGCTCTCTCGTCCTTCGGACACACCGAGCCCGTCGGCTCCCTTCCCGTGCTGTCCTTCTCGCTAGCTGCGTCTTCCGCTCGACTTCCTGTGCTCCTAAGCTCCTGCACACTCAGACACAAGGATCAAACACAAAGCAGGACCTAACCAACTTGGTTGATCACATCAAAACACCACGGGGTCCAACAGAAAATTCCTTGTTGAGTTTTTGAGGTAAATTGGCCTAAGTAATCTTTAAGGTTTAAAATATATGCATTGCATCCAAATACTTTTAAGTATTTTATATTTGGGATTTTATTGAAATAAATTTCATATGATGTTTTGTTTAGTAATTTGTTTATTATAATTCTATTTTGAACATAACAAGTCGTATTAACGACTTCAACCCAAAAATATTTAGGTATATTGTATTCATTTAGCATTGTCCTTGCATCTTCTTGTAAGATTTTATTTTTACGTTCTACTAGTCCATTTTGTTGTGGAGTTTTAGGGCATGATTATTCATAATAGTAGCCATTTTCTACGCATAATTTTGTAAAATTTTGGATTTTAAATTCACATCCATTGTCACTTCTAATTTTCTTAATTATTATATCTTTTTAATTTTCTATTTATTTGTAGAAATTAGTAAATATTTCAAAGGTTTTATTTTCATGAGTTAAAAATTGTACCTAAGTATATTTAGAGTAATCATCTATTATAATTAAATAGTATAGGTTTTCATTTAATGATTTAACTCTATGGGAGTCGAATAAATTCAAATTTAATTGAAGTATTTTATTTGTTCTATTTTGGTTAGTTAGTTTATGTGTTGATTTTATTAATTTTCCTTGTTGACAAGGGTTACAGATTTTATTTCCATGGATTCCTAATTTAGATAGACCTCTAACTAATCTATTCTTGTTTATTTTTAACATATTTCTAACATGGATATGAGCTAGTCTCCTAAGCCATAACTATGTTTCTTCTTATTATGTCAAAAGACACTTGGGGTGAGGGTTTGGTAGATTATTGAGTAAATATTGTTATCTCTAAATCCTTTCAATAATATGTTTGTTGATTCTGTAACGACCCAGTCCTTTGGCCACTTGGGCGGCCCTTGTGGCGGCCCAACTGGCGGCCCTTATGTCGTCGGCCCATTTGGCGACCTCTAATGTCGTCGACCGACGACCCTTGGCCGTGCCGTTACTCACTAGGACTTTCCACCCCTGACCAGTGGATTTTTGCCTCCCCTAGGATTCGAACTCTAGACATCCAGGCTTAAGTACTAGAGTTTATGAATCCTGGAAGCCAAGTGAGCGCTCACTTGGGTACCAGGATTCATAAACTCTAGTACTTAAGTCTGGAGGTCTAGAGTTCGAATCCTGGGGGAGGTAAAAATCCACTGGCCAGGGGTGGAAAGTCCTAGTGAGTAACGGTACAGCCAAAGGTCATCGGTCGACGACATGAGAGGTCGCCAAATGGGCCGAGGACATAAGGGCCGCCAGTGGGCCACCGCAAGGGCCGCCTAAGAGGCCAAAGGGCCGGGCCGTTACAATAAAAAGGCACCTTTTATTGTAACGACCCGGCCCTTTGGCCTCTTGGGCTGTGGCAACCCCTTATGTCGTCGGCTCATTTGGCGACCTCTAATGTCGTGGACCGACGACCCTTGGCCGTGTCGTTACTCACTAGGACTTTCCACCCATGGCAGTGGATTTTTGCCTTCCCCAGGATTCGAACTCTAGACCTCCAAGCTAAGTAGTAGAGTTTATGAATCCTGATAGCCAAGTGAGCGACGCTTACTTGGCTACCAGGATTCATAAACTCTACTACTTAGCCTGGAGGTCTAGAGTTCGAATCCTGGGGAAGGCAAAAATCTACTGCCATGGGTGGAAAGTGTTGGTGCGGGAAGCATCCGATGATCGAACCTGAGTTTTGATAATGGCAAAGGATTCAAAGTTAAGGTTTGTGTTGATCTAACATGTTGAATAAGTGTTTCAGGAAAGTCCTAGCTGCAGTTAGGCAAAGGGAAAATCCTAAGGGGTAGTAACCTTAGGTCCTAGGGGGCGGTAACCCTAGGTGAGGGAAAATCTTAAGGGGTGGTAACCTTAGGTCCTAGGGGGCGGTAACCCTAGGTGAGGGAAAATCCTAAGGGGTGGTAACCTTAGGTCCTAGGGGGCGGGAACCCTAGGTGGAGAAAAACCCTAGGGGGCGGTAACCCTAGGTCCTAGGGGGTGGTAACCCTAGGCGGAAAGTCCAGTCAGTCTGGAGGACCGGACTGGCATCAGGTAATCTCTCCTGAGGGGAGTAGGTGAGGACGCGTTCCCCGTAGAGGGAACAGTAGGCGTCGGGTCGACCTAGGGTTTCCGGTTGGAAATCCGAAGTCAGACTCGGACAGTCCGAAGACTGTCAGTTCTTCTTTACTATGATTTATCAGATTCTGACACTGTCTTGCAGGGTATTTGCTCGGACTAACCTTGTTTTACAGGAGAGGAACCTGCTGGAAAAAGGTGGTCCGGGTGCCCGGGATGGATCCGAGCGCCCGGAGGTCCAAGCGCCCGGAACAGGTCCGGGCGCCCGGGACCAAGTTTTATCTCTGCCGTGACTTCGACACGTGGAGCATCCTGGTTGGTTGGCCATGTCACACTCCAGGCGCCCGGAAGGGATCCAGGCGCCCGGAATGTCATATAAAAAGAGGGTCGAGGGAGCAGCTAAAAAGAACAAGACATTCTAAGCTTTCTTCTGTGAAGTGCTGCCATCGAGACGACCTTGAAGTGCTACGACTTGACGCCGACGACCCGAAGCTCAGACTCTTCGATCTTTCGTTGTCGGTATTAGTTTTCGCTTTACATAATTGCAATCTCTACTGTATTCCAGTTGTAATATTTTACGAGCTTATAGTTGTTGCCCACGGAAAGCGATCAAGGATCGCGGGCCTTCGAGTAGGAGTCGTCCCAGGCTCCGAACGAAGTAAACTCCCTGTGTCGTTCTGTGCTTGCTTTACTTTTTCCACTGCGTTACTTAATTTTACGATTCCGATATTTCAAAAAACAAAATAGCCACGAGCGCTATTCACCCCCCCCCTCTAACGCTTTCGATCCATCAGAAAGTCCTAGTGAGTAACGACACGGCCAAGAGTCGTCGGTCCACGACATTAGAGGTCACCAAATGGGCCGACGACATAAGGGGCCGCCGCAAGGGCCACCCAAGAGGCCAAAGGGACGGGTCGTTACAGATTCAGTGTAGCTTATTAGGCATTCAGAAAATATAAATTTAACTTTAAACTCAGCATCATATAATTGACTTATACTAAGCAAGTTATAATGCAAGTGCTCTATAGATAATACTTCCCTAATTGATATATTTAACTTTAATTGAATTTCAGCTATACCAATTACTTTTAGTTTACCATTATTTCCAAAGGCAACTGATCCTAGATTTTTGAACTTGATACCTGTGAATTTATATTGATCTCCAGTCTATGTCTAGAGCATTCGTTGTCCAAAATCTATTTGTTAAAACCTTTGGGTTTCTACATATACCGTAGGAATTAGACCAATGTTTGGGTAATGGAATTTTCCTAGATCATCTCGCGATTTCTAAGTTATCAACCATGGTTAGCCTATGGGTTGTGTGAGATGATTTTGAGTGTTTAAGTTTAAGATAATTAACTTTGAGTTATTAAGTTAAAATTTTAGTTTTGATTAATTTGAATTTTTATTTATATTTAGACTTATTATTATCTTTAATTAATGAGAATGATTAATCTCCAATTAAATTCTAATTAATTTTGTATTAAGTTATAATTAATTTATAATTTAGTTTTAATAAATTTTGAATGAACTTTTAATTAATTTTTATTTAAGTTTTAATTAATTTTAAATTAATTTTTTAATTAATTTTGATTTAAATTTTAATTAATTTTTAATTAAGTTTTAATTAATTTTGAATTAACTTTTTAATTAATTTTAATTTAAGTTTTAATTAATTTTGAATTAACTTTTTAATTAAGTTTTGATTTAAGTTTTAATTAAGTTTAAGTATTTTATTGATTAAGATTAAGCAATTACATTATTTAACTATTTCAATTAGTTTGAGTTATTAAGAATTTTTAAAAAGGTTGTTTAACTCTTAGATTCAAATTTAGCTTTGGGTTCATCGGGAAGAAGTTTATAGGATAAGTTTTAGACTCTGGTGAGTCACAATGGACATCATTAGAGTAAACACATTTGAGATAACTTCCTAAAAATGACCAACCAAAGAACTTAATACTAGGTTTTGGTCATTCTCGTTTCTCGATGTACTCTTCCACAGTTTCTCGTCCCTCGGATGCACCGAGCTCGTCGACTCACTTTCCATGTCATCCTTCTCGCTTTCTACGTCTTTCGCTTGTCTTCTTATATTTCTAAGTCCTTGCACACTTAGACACAAGACATCAAAAATACAGAGTCTAACTTAACTCAGTTGATCAAATCAAAACCGACCCATGGTACTTATAACATATACATATACCAAGTCATAATAATAAAATAAGTAGTGACAATTCATCCAAGGATAATGCTATTCAAGCTACCCTACGGCCTAACCTCACTCGTGTATAGACATGAGCCTAAATAACAAATAAAGTCTAGTAGGATACTCAATATCCTACACTACGGTATGATCTTACTAATGTATATGCATGAGCTAACATAATAAACAAACGTCTAGTAGGATACTAAATATCCTACACTAAGGTATGGTCAGAGCCGACCCTGGGCCAGGGCTACCAGGGCCCCTGCCCAGGGCCCAAAAATACTAAGGGCCCCAAAATACCAAAGTTTATATATATATAAACATTTTTTTCCTAAAATATTTTTTTTTCTCATCCTCACGTTTCTCATCGCCGAAGCAGTATCCGAACTCTAAAGCCCTAGCTCTCGACTCTCACCCTCGCAGCGATTCTCCTCGGCCACCATCCTCACCGACCTCGGCATCTCCAGTGCCTTTAACCTCACCATCAAGAGGACCACCCATATCGCCAGGGCCTGCGACGTCGGCAACCTCAACGACTGCTCCTTCGGTCAGTAATAGCTTTTATCAATTAGGACAACCACGACTAGATCTCGATTCTTCGCCTAATTAATTAGGATTTTGTTATTTATGTGAGTGTGCAATCGATCAGGGTTTTTACTGATTGCAATTACTTCTTTGATGGTTGAACAAGCAGGTCCATTGCCATCTCTCACAAGGAGTTGGAATTCTACATTAGAACTTAGTCAAGCTCGTTGAACTAGAATTATGGTCGAACACGTCTCTTGACTTGATCAAAGTTGAGAAGCAAATTTTTTGGTTCATACAATAATCTTAAAATTTATTTTTCAGAAGCAAAAGTTCACAAAAAAAAAATGAACTAAATAAGATCTTTAGGTGGTTCCAACTGTTCTGCTTCTCTATGTTTACTTGTTTTTCGAAGGATAAAAAAAAACACACACAAAAAGATACACCACATGGAAATACTCTTCTATAGACTCACTAGAACATTTCTCTAGACTCCCTCGATGCGACATCGAGTACATTTCCTGCTAATCTGAAGAACCCACAGGTTGCACTTGCTTAAGTACATTTTATGTTATAGTGTATAGTGATATAAACTGGACTCTATGATTGATTAATTTAGTTGCATATGTATTTTGCATATTCCTAAATCCTACGGATAACTTAATTCTCTCTATTTTATGTATTTTCCTTATTTCCTAATGCTAGGGTAGTAGGTTTGTTGTTTTGGGATCTCTCATTGGAACCTATTCTATTGTTTAGGCTTATCTTTCTTTGACATATTTTAGATGAATTGTAGTTGCCTGTCTAAAAATGTCATCACTGGGGAACTTTTGGAGCTGCTTATGTTGCTTATGCTATATTAGTTGTTTTGAATAGTAAATCATATACATGTCTCTTCCTGCTCTATGTGTAGGCTTTGAAGGAGAGTATCTAGTTTTTTATATGGAACCTGTTTATGTCAAAGATGTTGCTCTGACACATTCTGGCATACAAAAATCCTGCTGCATCCAATAGGTATTTATGTGTTGAATCAATTTTCCACTGAAGCGACTTTGTATCCAAAGTTGAATAACTTTACCCAGAATTTAAGCTGCCTAGGTATGACCCATTTCTCATGTGAAATCAAATCTAATTAAGCAAACTTGTATCCTTTGTAAGGTTGTTTTTAGCTTCATTATTGTAAACATTTTAATTCCAATCTCTTCTTTGGGTATGTAGATTTCCAAAGGATACACAACCTGGACTTTTGAGAACACAAAATCTTGCAAAGAAACTGATCCAATAGGGGATGCAGTTCATCTCCATGGAACAAATAATCAAGGATTCGGTGGAAGATCTAAAGAGCAAAGGGGTATGTTTGAAAGCTATGTTGGGGATGCAATGTTTTCAATTCATAGATTTTAACTTGATTTGATGATTCAATTTATGTTGGCAATTTAGTTACTTGAGTATCAAATCAAGAATTAGTTTGGTTGATGCAGTATTTAAGATTCATAGATCCATAGATTTGGCTTGATTTGATGATGGTTTATGTTCTGCATTTGTTCTTTCGATTTGGATTTGTATATTCTTCGTGGGTCTTCTTGATTTCCGGTCATTTTATTAAAATGCATGCTACTTATACTTACATAGAGTATCATTTTATTTAAATGCATGCTACTTATACTTACATAGAGTATTGTATCGTGGATCATATATGCTTTTCATAAGATTTTCTTTGTTAGGTAGAGATTTTTTCTTTAAAATTGGGGCATAATTTAAAATTTCGCCCAAGGCCTTTAAATAACCAGGACCGGCTCTGGGTATGATCTTACTAATGTATAGGCATGAGCCTATATAACAAACAAAGATCTAATAGGATACTCGATATCCTATACTACGGTATGATTTTACTAATATATAGGCATGAGCCTAAATAATAAGTAAAGGTCTAGTAGGATACTCCATATTTTACATTACGGTATGATCTTACTAATATATAGACATGAGCCTACATAACAAACAAATATCTAGTAGGATACTCAATATCTTACACTATCGTATGATCTTATTAATGTATAAGCATGAGTCTACATAACAAACAAAGGTCTAATAGGATACTCGATATCTTACACTACGGTATGATTTTACTAATATATAGGCATGAGCCTAAATAATAAGCAAATGTCTAGTAGGATACTCGATATCCTACACTACGGTATGATATTATTAAAGTATATGTGTGAGCCTACATAAGAAACAAAGGTCTAATAGGATACTCGATATCCTACACTATGGTATGATCTTACTAATGTATGGACATGAGCCTAAATAATAAGTAAAGGTCTACTAGGATACTTAATATCCTACACTACGATATGATCTTACTAATATATAGGCATGAGCCTATATAACAAATAAAAGTCTAATAGGATACTCAATATCCTACACTATGGTATGATCTTACTAATGAATAGGCATGAGCCTAAATAATAAGTAAAGGTCTAGTAGGATAATCGATATCTAGATACGAACTGTGTGCGATAGCTCAATACCATTATCTGGTCTAATGGATTGTTCAAATGCATAGGAATGCAATAAGTAACAAGTCTATTAACATGTATCTAAGTATAACAATAGCAAGTACAGTAGTAACAATCATAATCAAGAGAATTCTAGTCACCTAGTCATAACATCTCATCTAAGTCTCTGGTATCATCATAATTATTGTAAACCAACGGGTTTAGAATTAAGTAGTCATGAATGTCAATACAAAGAAAATAATACAGTGGAATACTCCTACTAGGATATGATAACTATCATGTGTAGATAGGTATAGTCTCGTTGATATATATGTACTCGTGTAAGTATACACGAGTATACTTATAGGTATAAGCCTAAGTGTATAACTAGAATATGTTGTAAATGCATAAGTATCAATTTATAATTATACTATGGTCTAGTAATATCATACATATCCAAACAATACATGTACAAAAATAAAGGAGACTATATAGATATTAAAATAGAATAAAATATAAAATAAAGCAATAAAAGGTCAAGCTTAAGAAGTAACATAGAGTAGATATTAAGATAAAACAACCACTACACAATCAATGCAAATAATAGGATCATGCACTAAGGTCAAAGATCTAAAGAAGACAAGCAAGAACTACCCATCTATACTGTAGAATGCCTTATCTTCAAGTCAATTGATCTGCATCGAACTCAATTCTTACCAATACAGGATACAAAGGCAATTCTAAGTACTAGAGTAATGCTAGTCATAAAGTCGAATCGATTTATCAACTTATCAATTAATTCATATGTTAATTAATCTCTTGTCAATTAATTTGTTAATCAAACTATCAACTAATCAATTACTAGTATGATGAGTTATTCAAGTAGCTATAATGGTAATTAACTCTTGCCTGATCCCATAAAATTCTAATTTGATCAATTAATGTCTTAATTAATCATCTAAATCCAAAAAAGATTAGCTTCTTTTTAAAATAAATTAACTCAATTAATTAAGCCCTAAATAATTAATTAGTTATTACTTTAATTAATCAATTAATATGTAACTAATCCAATCACTACAAAAAAAAAGGGGCTTACCGACGGAATTTTCCGTCATAATTCCGTCGGTATAGTTGCTTAGTGACGAAATTACGACGGAAAATAAGTTGTCAGAAGATAATTTGTCAGAAACAGATATACCGATGGAATTTCAATTCCGTCGGTAAATACCGATGGAATTAGGATTTCCGTAGTAAAATTTACCGACGGAATTTATGTTTCCGTCGGTAAATCATGTCGGAAACAATGTTTCCAGTGGTTGTGGTTACCGACGGAAAACGTTTCCGTCGGTGTTTGCCGGCGGAATTTATATTTCCGTCGGTAAATAATTTTGTAAATACCAACGGAAATAGCATTTCCGTCGGTAAACCATTACGATAATTGCCGACGGAATACTTATTCTGTCGGTATTCCGTCGGTAAAATAAAAAAAATTACAAGAAAAAATTTATATTTCTTTTTGTACTTTGTTTACAATCCATATATACACTAAATCATCACAGACGATGACATTTCATATATACAAACACATACAAACAATCACATCCATACAAACACATACAAACAATTACTTTCACACCTACAAACACATTTCATGTATCCTAATAATTCATATAATTCATACAAACATAAATAAACTATAACATCCATACAAACAAAGTAATATAAATAAAAACAATCACAATCATCTAAAACAATAAACAAATCACAATAATAGAAACAAACTAAACTATCCAAATTTCCATATATAAATCCAAATTTACAGAATTAGATATTTAAATACATACAATGATAGAAAATGCTCCAAATTATACATTCACATACAATAGAAAATCCTGCAGAAAGTAAAATACAATATAATATGATCAGATTTATGAATAAGATAAAATTTTTGTAGTGATTTATATATAATTAATTTTGATACCTGGATATAAATGAGCAGATGATGATGACGATGATGATGATGATCAAGATGTTAATAGGAACTCCTGGAACATACAATAATATAATATTTAGAAATGTGCATATTAAAATATCAAAACATAATAAATATAATTTTGTAATACTATAACGAAATGCTGAAACCTAAAAAAGAATGATGCATGCCTCAACTATTCATGATTAGATCTTTCAAAAATACACAAACAAACAAAAGGTTAATAATTAAAACTAAGTAGGAAAAACTACTTACAAAAGGATGATCCCTCCAAAACTCTGTAAAGACTTCCTCTAGAAATCATTACAATAGCACTCGTCAAATATGCAAGAAAGGAAGTGAGTGCAATGCACTAAAAAAGTATAATGTTAAACTAATTTTACATGTCAACGAAAAAAGATACATAGATCATATTTTGGATATCTACTGATGGTGATGAATTGTTCCTGAGAAAATGTAATACAATTAGAGGTGAGCAGATTATAATTAATATCAAAATAGAATAAATATATTTTGCATGTTTTATAAGTGATAAACAAAAAAAGGTAAGTTATAGTTATACAAACCTAATCAGAGTCCTGTGGGTCTTGAGTCCCTTGTAGAAGAAGAACCAGGACGAGCCCTGGCTCTAGGATCTTCAGATGATTTAGAAGTCTTGGAAATTGATAAACCTATTATAGTTAGTTATAAGCTGCCACTATCCTCTGGAACAATTTTAGATTCAAAAGCTATTAGATTGTTCCGCTGGGAGAAGGATAAGATGAAGATATTCTTACAAAGAGATGAAGGTGGAACGAAGCAAAAGAGGTACAACATTGAATATGCAACAAATTTTGCAGATGTGATAGCAAAGCGCTCACATCTGCAAAATTTGTTGCATATTCAATGTTGTACCTCTTTCGCTTCGTTCCACCTTCATCTCTTTGTAAGAATATCTTGACCTTATCCTTCTCCCAACAAAATAATCTAGTAGCTTTTGAATCTAAAATTGTTTTAGAGGATAGTGTCAGCAACAAAATTGAATCTAATGTATAGTTGCATAAGTTAAACTTTACATTAATTCATCGGTGACGGATCTTCTTCACCGGTAGTGACTCACGGCGGCAAGCGGCAGGTGACCGTCCATGGCACACGATTGGTGACAAGAGGCGAGGGTCGGTGGTGGGCCATAATGGCGGCATTGCACGATGTTGGCAACAAGAGCTTACTGCAACTGTGTACTCGATCGGGGATCCTAATCGAGGGGATTCGGTGGCAGCAACGAGACACGAGGTTGTATCAAGTGATGATGGAGATAGTGAGGGTAAGGACGTGGCATGAATGTCGTTGATGTTGGAGCCTTTTTCGCTGGGGTCTAGGGTGGAGCACACAACGGCGAAAAGATTATATATATATATATATATATATATATATATTCGAGTATCTTACACAAATATAAATTGGCAGAATAATTCTATACTTCAGTTTTGTCATAATGTTTGCTAACACCCTAAGTTCTATTTACTTTTGTACCTTTATGTTTGTTTACGTGCAGGTGGTCTATCCCCAAATACCGATATAAACTTTTAGAATTATACTAGTGTGTCTACACAAACTTGACGTGTACTTTCAAGGCGACCTTACTAGAGCGATCGCTTTTAAGGAGGCTCTTGTCACGATGCCCCACGGTCCTCTAGGTGTCATTTCCTACTTCATGACACTGAGTTGGGGCAAACCTACTAAGTTCTGTGATTGCCAATGGTGCCCTCATGAGGTTTTAGACAACTTTCATGACCAATACCTCATGTCTCAGTTCTTTATTGTTGGGGTTGCAAGATTGCAAACATAGTCCCACATTGAAAACATATGGAAAAGATCATGGGTTTATAAGAGAAAGATATCTCCATTGATATGAGACCTTTTGGGTAGAGCCCAAGAACAAAATCATGAGGGCTTAGGACCAAAGTAGATAATATCATACAATTGTGGAGATATCTAAATTTTTTTCGATCCTACAATTGGTATCAGAGCTCAGACTGCTAGAAGGACTAACTGCCAATTGTGCACAAGAGTCATGGTCCAATCGAACCATGTGGGTGGAATATTGACCTCGAACAAAGAAGTGGGGACTCCCATGTCTGGATCAAGAGAACCAGACACTAGGCAGGAAGTCCTAGTTGTGGCTAGGTAAGGAAGTCCTGGTAGGTTGGATGAACTGAGGGGCAGGAAGTTCTAGTAAGTCGGGTGAACCGAGAGGCAGGAAGTCCTAGTGGGTTGAGGATTGGATGTTAGGGAGCCTGTGGTCCTTTGTTTGAGGGGGGGGGGGATTGTTGGGGTTGCAAGGTTGTAAATATAGTCCCACATTGAAAATACATGGGAAAAATCATGGGTTTATAAGAGAAAGATATCTCCATTGGTATAAGGTATTTTGGGTAGAGGCCAAGAGCAAAACCATAAGGGCTTAGGTACAAAGTGGACAATATTATACTATTGTGGAGATATCTAAATTATTTTCGATCCTACATTTATGAGTAAAAAATTTGGGTTCAACTTTCGATTCTTCCCAGTGTTCCATAAGATACTAAGGTGCACGGTTAGTGTCACAAATGTGCATGTGCAATAATGTTGGATCATGAAATAAATATATCATGTAATAAAGAAAAGATAAATAAATTTATAAAAAACATTCTTAACAATATATCAGACTAATCCATTGTCCTAAAATTTAGAGAACTATTTTATAGAGATGGAGTTATAATCGAAAGATATGGAATTAAACATTCTACAACTCAAAATAGAAAAGGGGAGAAGAGAAAGATTAGCGAGATAGTGTCAGTGTCTTCAAAAGGATCTCCAAATTCCAAAGGTGGTCGGATGACTTCGAGGCTCCTTGAACGATGCTCCCTAGGGTTCTAGGTCAGGGGGAAAATCCTCCTTCCTTATTTAGGGCCCTTCTTAGGCTTTTTATAGTCCTTCCAACCATTAAAAATGGTTGAAGATACCATAACTATAGGGGCATCCATGTCGTGCCATGCCTGTGCCGTGTTAGCGGCTGCAATCGAATGATGAACACAATCATGCCATAGGGCATGGCTAGACCGTGTCTAGCACTGGGTTGAAAGACATGATCGTGCCAGGGGGGTATGGTCATGCCAGGGGACACGATCGAATAGTGTCGAGCGTGGAGTTGAGAGACTCGATCGTGCCAGGAGGCACAACCAGACTGTGTCTCTTGCTATGGAAAAAAGCACAGTCGTGTCAGGAAGCACGACCGACCTTGTCAATCAGGTTACGGTTGGATGAGGCACGGTCGTGCCTGGGGGCACGACCAACCTATGTCAAGTGTTGAAAGTTTCCTTTATACTTCGTTCTTTGTCTAACTTCAATCAGAGGAACATGCCAGTGTCATGGGACACATCCAGAGTGTGTTCCTTTCTTTGAATCCACATTCCAAGGCTTTTATGCTCCAATTTCACTCCAATTGTACATCCTATCAATAAAAAGGTACAAAGAGCAAATATCCAAATGAAAAGTGTAGAAATAATAAAAAGAAGATATAATATGAAAAATATACTCATGAAATGACACAGAATGCATACAAATTAATACTAAAAATCACATATGAAACACACACATGATAGCACTTCATTTTTTATCCTTTTCCATGTAAGCTAGTCGATCTCTATCCTTTGCCACGTCAACCATCTAAGGCTTATCATAGTCCACCTTGGATGTCATGTCAACACATCGGACGTCTCAGCTACCAAGTTATAAACTATGTCATCTCAGCTTTCAGTCTACTGAACCTCATCGTTCGATCGTCGAAACCTTTTGGTGGACCGGTTAACCCATTTAGTCACCCAAACTTGAAAAACAAAGTTAGCATATAAAAAAACATAATGCAGTTTCTAATTTAAATTATAACTCAACTATCTAATCTTAATTTAGAAATCCGAGTTGGACCCTTAGTCAGATCGTTGCCTAAAGTTGTCACCATAATGAGGATTCATCCTTACATGTTCTTCTTTTTAGAAAACCTTTCCACTCCAAGAGCTTTTCTTCACTTACCATTTGTTAAACATCCAGTCCTCCAAATTTATTCGGGCTTCCTTTTCTTAACCTCCTATCACTTGACCCACCAAGTCTTCCTTTTACTTAATGTCCGATCTTCATTGACCCATCGAATTCGTCTTGCCAAATATCCAATTCCTTGGCCCATTTGGAATTCCCTGCTTGGTGTCCAATCCTTTTGATCTGCTAAGATTTTTATTGCCTAGTATCCGGTCCACCTAACCTACTAGGGTTTTTTCTGTTAAGTTATTTAACTAAGTCATTAGATCATAATACAACTTTACTTTAAACTTTTGCCAACATCAATACTCATGTTCGATTATATGATACTGCCTGTGTTGGTGCAATCAACCTCCAAGGTTTTAATGTCCGATAAATATGTTTAAGTATGTTTAATGGAGCTTGATCATGGGAAGTCTTAGTTGCATGCTAGGCAAGGGAAATCTCGATAGATCGTGGAAGCCAGGTGAATTCGATAAGTCTAGAGGACCTGATCTCTGGGTAGCCGAATACTGAGGCAAGGGAAATCTCGGTAGATCGTGGAAGCTAGGTGGATTCGATAGGTCTGGAGGACATGATCCCTCGGTAGTCGAATATTGAGTCTTGGAGAGTGAAGCCAGGTGGAGAAAATCCTAGGGGGTGGTAACCTTAGGTTCTGGTGAGTGAAGCCAGATGGTGAAAATCCTAGGGGGAGATAACCTTAGGTAGCGAGAAGTCTTGGAGAAGTGAACTCCAAGCAAGGTTGATCCAATGGTTTTCGGTCGACTGTGCGCAGTCGACCGAACCAACGAATCTTAGTAAATCTAAGTTTAGGTTTACCATAGCATTCTGTATTACTATTATTGCTATTGGCTAATGTAGTATTGCAGGAAAAGTCTTAGTGGATCAGGCGATCAGACACTAAGCAGACAAAGTCCAAACAGATCTGGAGGATCAATGTTTGGCACGTAGGTTGAGATAAGCAACTGGAGGAGCGACGGTGAGGTCGTTTTCCTGAAAGGAACAACCTAAGGTCGTTGATCCAACTGAAGAAACCGAGAAGATTTCTAAGTTGAGATCAAGACAGTTGAACTTTGGGCTATAAATGAACCAAACGTTCATGAACAAGCTTCGTGTTCGGCTTGGTAAGAGCTTGTTTATGTTCGCTCAATATACATAAGATTAATTAAACAAACAAACTTGAATAACTCGTTAAGCTAAACAAACAATCTTGAACACATATGTGTTCAGCTCGTTAACGTTCGTGAACAATGTTCGTGAACAATGTTCATGAATCATATTCATTAATAAAACTCTTTTCAATATGCTAAATAAATAATAAAATAAATAAATAAATTTAAATTATCAAGCTCAATAATCAATCAAACAACTAAAAGTTTCAAACAATCAAATAAGTTTGAATTGAGAGCTTGATAACATCTAAACAAATCAAGCTCAAGACAAGCTTGAATTGAGAGTTTGATAACATCTAAATGAACCAAGCTCAAGCTCATAAAAATTAAACTAAGTCAAGCTTGAACACTCATTTCAAAAGCTTGGTTCATTTTAAGCTCGGCTCGGCTTGGTTACCTTATCAAACAAGCTTGAACACCCCAAAGCTCGGCTCGGCTCAGCTCAGCTTGTTTACAACCCTAGTTGAACTGTCTATTATTATTACTCATGCATTGAATATACTATTACTATGCTAATATCTATTTTGCAGGATTATTGTCTAACACTGTTTTGCAGGTTTGGCTTGATCGGTCGACCAAACCCGATGATCGGTCGACCGAACAAGGCCAACTCAGAGCAGATATCAGTTCAGACCAAAATAGAGCAGAGTCCGATCTAAGCTTGATCGGTCGACCGAACCAAACGATCGATCGACCGAACCCCGATGATTCTGCACAGATTAGATCAAGTCAAAGAAAAGAAGGAAGCCAGGTTGATCGGTCGACCGAACCAGAGGATAGGTCGACTGAAAGATCATCACATTAATGGGCATTAAGTGTGAATCTCGACAAACAGGGAAGTTCTCTGTTCGGTCAACCGAATAAAGGGGTCGGTCGATCGAACCATTAAACATCATTAATGTTGAGGATCAGATCTCAGCGAAGAAGGAAAGGATTGGGTTTGGTCGACCGAACCCATGGATCGGTCGACCGAATGTTGGCAAATCTTATAAACAGAGTTCAAGGTTTGAGGCTCAGTAACGAAGCAAGAAATTTGTTCGAAGTTCATCTCTGTGTAAGCTTCTGTTCGTGCTACGACTACTCATCTTCATAAGCAAGCTAGTGCTTCAAAAAGTGTCGGCCGAGCTTCAACGTTTATATACTATCGATATAATTTTATATTGCTTGCATTGTACTTAATTCAAGTAAGATAGCAGGTTGTTACAATCTTACTCATCTATTTGTACGCACTGCTTCTTTTCGAGATTTTCAGAAAGAAAAGTTTTAGTGAATAACCCAACGGTACGATCAAGGATCGGGGGTCTTGAAGTAAGAGTCGATCTAGATTTTGAACTAAGTAACCAAACTAGTCTTTTACTTTCCGTTGCATATTCTGATTATCTTTAAAACACGAAAAGAAAAGCTTTTAAAAGTGTGATATTCACCCCCGCCCCTTCTCCTTCTGTCACACTCTTTCGATCCTATATTTTATACTAATAATTTCTTTCTTTTTATGTCTAGTAACCTAGTTTAAAGTTAAAGACAATATATAAAAAAAATTATTTTTTCAAAGCTCCCCTAAATTTAAAATTCCCTTGAGGTTTTGAAAATTTTCAACACTTCAAGTTTTTTTTATTAAAATAAAAATTCATGGGATTTTTTTAAAAATACACTGTGGGTTGGAAGTAACCTGTCTAGCATGCCACAAGGCCTGGCCACAGAGCCGACCCTAAGATGGTAAGGTGGCTTCGGTGCATAGGCCCATTTTTCTGTAACTTTTAATATTTTTTTTTAAATAAATGCCAGTGAAACGTGTTCAATGAAAAAATTAAATTTAAAAAGTGGGGCCCATTTTTTAAAATTATATATATATATATATATATATATATATATATAATGTAAATACTAAAAAAACGTTATAAAAAATTAAATTAAAAAAGATTTAACTATAAATTATAAAGTATTATGATTTTTTTAAAAGAATCCAATAAAAAAGAAAAAAATATGCACTGAGCAGACATTTTCTTCCTTCTTCACTAATTTTTTCCTATTTCTACCTCTTTAAATCTTAAAATTCTTAAATATAAATTTAATTTATATGTTTTATTAATAAAATTATTTTTATAATATCAATTTTATTATTATTTATATAAATACAAAGAATCAATATTTTAGATCGGACCTTCAAAATCTAGGATCAACCCTAGCGATGTTGGTCACCACTATTGTGGTGCACTAAAAATCCCATTCGCCTTTTTGAGATCAAAGGCGACTATTATTAAGGAAAAACAACGATAGTTGTTATTGTTCTTCACGGAATATCACTACTATTGGTACGCCGTCAATTGATGCGGTTCTCATGTTTTCACATGACGATTTTTCAAAAAAAAAAAAAAAAAAAAATACTATTTAAGATCACAAAGAACTGAAGATCCTAGATTTTCAATGCCTAATTTCAATCAATATATTATTGATATTCTAAGATAATTTTGATTTGATCAACTAAATTAAGTTAGGTTTGATTTTTAATTATATATCTAAGTGTGCAGGAACTTAAGAGCAGAAGTCGAGCAAAAGACGCAGCTAGCGAGAAAGATAACACATGAGAGAGCCGATGGACTCGGTGCGTCTAAGGGACGAGGTGTTGTAGAAGAGTACGCAGGTGGACGAGAATGAGGCGCGCGGTGTTTTCGATGGACGAGAAGCCAGAGCAAAAGCTTATTTGAGAAGGCCGAAAGTTGGGTTCGGGTGAGCCCTATTATGGATGGCCAAAATCACCCAAGCAAGCGGAGCCGGAGCGGAAGACCTTGTTGGTTAGTCCTAAGAAAATCGTACCGGTTCCACTGTACAAAAAATTTTGTACAAGTGTCGAACTTTTCCTTACATAACTTATTGTGTTCTTTAGAAGCTAAATTAGGAATCGCAGACGGAACTTAACATCATTAATTCCAAATTTAACTTATATGTTCTTAATGGTTTAGATTTGAATCGCAAGCGGAACTTAATGTTAGGATCTTCGGATGGCTAGAGAGGGGGGGGGGGTGTGAATAGCCTCTTCGCAAACTTACACAAATTTTCTTCCAGAACTTTGTTAGCACAGCGGAAATAAGCAAAAACAAACTAATACAAGGAAGAAAACAAAACACCACTAACACAATGATGTATGAGGTTCGGGGATAACTTGCCCCTACTCCTCGGCATGTCCGTAAGGTGGACGATCCCTTGATCTTTCGGTAGATCAACCCCCGGACATATTCCGGCTAAGTATTTCTCCTTCTCGGTGGAGAAACCTCTCCACAAAAGTCACAGAAAATGATATGAAATGAAGCACAGACTTATAGAGCTTTGTGGCTAAAGGAATGAACAAATGAACTCACAGCCACAATGAAAATAACGCGCAAAGACAGGAGGATTCCTCAGCCAAGAGCTCAACCACACGGCGCCCTTGCTTTGGTCGACAGAGAGTTTTTCCTTAACCTTAGCAAACCTCTCTTCTTCCTCCTTCTTATTCTGCTTTCTCACTACGTTTGCTTGCATCGAATCACTGCAAGCTGCATAGAATCGCTGCAACCTGTATCGAATCACTGCGATCAACTCAGGCGTCGCCAATCACTTCTCCTCCTCATCTGGTCCTCTGAACTCACACCAATACCATCCATGGTCTTCACTGGTGTCTTCTGAGCTCGAACCAATGCCAAGGAGTCAAGCTGATTGCAGCCAGAACATACCCAGATCGCCAGTATCCGTTGATGCTTCAAATGCACCATTTGCAGCCAAGCTTAGTAGAAAGACCATTTTGTCTTATTCCTCTAATAGACCTTAATTTGAATTCAAGCATCGTCATGATACCTGCAACGTGTAACTCAAAAAGCTCACAGAAGATCATTAGTTCAGAGAAATCAGAAGTTGCAGAAAAACAGCAGAATACAAACGACATCGCTGTGGATCGGTCAACAGACCGATCCATGGTTCTCTGGACCGATCAGGACACATCCTGATCGGTCTGGGATGGTGTTGATCGGTCTGTGGACCGATCAGGCCTTAGGCTGATCGGTCCCTAGACCGATCAGCCAACTCTGTGTGAGAGTTGGCCTCGTCTCTGATCGGTCTCCAGACCGATCAGTCAACCAGCGTATCGCTGATCGGTCACCAGACCGATCCAGGTTTAGAGCTCCCAGCCCTAAACCCTACCTGGTCCTGAGAACGAGCTACCGAGCCCTCTCTGACCTAGTCAGAGCTACCGAGCTACCGGGCTACCGAGCTACCGAACTACCGAGCTACCAAGCTACCGAGCTACCAAGCTACCGAGCTACCGAGCTCTCTCCGACTTCGTCCGGAGAACGAGCTACCGAGCCCTCTCCGACTCCATCCGGTCCAGAGAACGAGCTACCGAGCCCTCTCTGACCTAGTCCGGAGAGCGAGCTGCCGAGCTACCGAGCTACCGAGCTACCGAGATCTCTCCGACTTCGTCCGGAGAACGAGCTACCGAGCCCTCTCCGACTCCATCCAGTCTAGAGAACGAGCTACCGAGCCCTCTCTGACCTAGTCCGGAGAGCGAGCTGCCGAGCTACCGAGCTACCAAGCCCTCTCTGACTTCCCATGCCAAGCTTCCATACTTGGACTTCTCCCGTGCCAAGTCTCCATACTTGGACTTTTCCCGTGCCAAGCTCCCTGCTTAGACTTTTCTCGTGCCAAGTCTCCATACTTGGGCTTTTCTCGTGCCAAGTACCCTGCTTGGTCTTTTCACCAGATGTCTGGTCAACCTTGACCTATCTGGATTTCCCTTGCCTGGCTTCACTCACCAGGACTTTCCAACTGCCTGGCTTCACTCACCAGGACTTTCCAACTGCCTGGCTTCACTCACCAGCACTTTCCCGAATCAGGTAGACTCACCTCGGGTCAACCAGGTCAACCTTGACCAAAGATTGCACCCACAATCTCCCAAGTTTGTATTCTGTCAAACATCAGAATACAACTTTTCTATTCTCGTCAAATATCAGAATAGAACTTTTCTATTCTCGTCAAACATCAAAATACAACTCGAGTCAGGTCAACTCGAGTCAGATCAACCAGGTCAACCTTGACCTAAGGTTGCACCAACAATCTCTCCCTTTCATCAGAATAGAACTTTTCTATTCTCGTCAAACATCAAAATACAACTCGAGTCAGGTCAACTCGAGTCAGATCAACCAGGTCAACCTTGACCTAAGGTTGCACCAACAATCTCCCCCTTTTTGATGTTTGACAAAAACCATAATCAAGTTAGGTTAACCCGATAACCTAACCTAGGTTTTCCAATGTTCTTCCTTGAACATTCTCCCTAAACTCTAATGTTCTTCCTTGAACATTCTTTGGACATTCTCCCATTCTCCCCCTTTTTGACACACATCAAAAAGAGTGAATCAAGGTCAAGAGTTTCTTCCTAATGAAAGTCCCATACCTTTCATTGAAACCCTTAAATTCCCCCTTGATACTAAAGTCAACAATCAGCTTAGTGATAATCTCATATCACTCAAGTCTTTAGAGTAAAAACTCCCCCTAAAAGTCAACTCCCCCTTTACTAATAGGTAATACTCCCCCTAAAGGTCAACTCCCCCTTGACCATTGCACCAACAATGTCTTGGAGAGTTTCAACCCTTTAGAAATCCAAAACATAAACTGTGTTTTAACTTTCAACTGAAATTTCAGATAACACAGTCGAAAATCAGCATTTTAGCACGCTCTGATTGGTCACCAGACCGGTCAGACCTCACTGGATCGGTCACCAAACCGATCAGGAGCTCCCTGGATCGGTCCAGTGATCGTTCCAGCATCCCCTGGACCGATCAGGAAACCTCCTGATCGGTCACATGTCTGATTTCTGAATTTCTTCCTCCCGAAATTCAGAAACCCCTACAAAATTACAGAAAATTTCAAAAATTAGAAAATTTCGAGGATACATTCCTTATACCATATACTATCATGGAAAAATAGTTTTCTATGAAAATAACTTCCATTTTCAAATCTTGATACAAAGTTTAAAAAACTTTGAAATAGTTCAAGTTTACCTCAACTTTGTATCAACTTGCTCAATGATAAATGCTATCACTAGAAAAGCTTCATCAAGGTTTTTCAAATCAATTTTGAAATATTTTTAAACCATTTAATTTAGGACCACAATCTTAGGGCTAAGTGTACATGACTTGTACACGAGCTTTCCCTATGATCCTCCATTTCGAATTAGGCTCATCTAGGTACAAGAACTATGCACCTTGATCCTAACTCATAATCCTAATATCTCACACACATCTAAGGTGTATCAAACAGTCCAACAATCAAGGTTACATGATTTATAGGAAAAGGTCCAACCAAGTTTCCTTGGTTGGAATATATGAGTAAGATCTAGGAACCAAATACACATGAATTGTGTAATGGTCTTCCCCATACTCAATTGATGTCTCTTCAACCTAATTATTCAAGAGATGTATGATACATTTTGAATAATTCTGCTGATCCTAGCATCTCACTCCATTTCTAGCAAACAAAAATAATTTGTTAAGCCTTATAGTTTGTGTGAGATGTCCCCAAGTTGCCCAAATTAATTTCCCAATTTCTCTTGTTGTGTTGACTGTCCTCATTGATCATGATGATGTCCGAATGGTCTATTGAGCCAAACACATTCCCAATTCTCTCCTCAAATGACTAAATTCATTTTTCGGAAGAGGTTTGGTGAAAATATCGGCTAGATTTGACTTTGACTCAACATATGTGAGCGCAATGTCTCCCCTAGCTACATGATCTCTAATGAAGTGGTGACGCACTTCAATATGTTTGGTTCTTGAATGATGGACAGGATTTTTCGTTAGGTTTATTGTGCTAATGTTGTCACATAACACTTGCACTCCCTTATACGAAAGTCCATAATCTTCTAGGGTGTGGATCATCCACAACAATTGTGATACACTCTCTCCCATGGCAATGTATTCAGCCTCAGTCGTGGAGAGAGCAACGCAATGTTGCTTCCGACTTGACCAGCTAATCAAAGATGAACCTAAAAATTGACAGCCCCCACTAGTGCTTTTCCGATCCAACTTGCACCCAGCATAATCGGAGTCGGTATAACCTATCAAATCAAAAGACTCAGTACGTGGGTACCACAGACCTACTCTAATTGTGCCCTTAAGATATCTCAAAATTCTCTTAACAGCAATTAAATGAGATTCCTTGGCACAGACCTGATATCTAGCGCACATGCCCACGGCAAAAAGTATGTCTGGTCGACTAGTTGTGAGATATAGAAGACTACCGATCATGCTTCTATATTGCGTCAGATCAACTGGTTTTCCATTCTCATCATTGTCAAGGCGAGTGTTTGTCGCCATTGGAGTAGATACTTCCTTAGAGTCACTCATTTTGAATTTCTTGAGCATCTCTTGAGTGTATTTTGTCTGATGGACATAAATGTCATCTCGAGTTTGTTTAATTTCAAGTCCAAGGAAGAATGTCAATTCGCCCACCAGACTCATCTCAAACTCACTTTCCATGTGAGTGATAAATTCATTTAAATAGCCCTTGTTATTTGAGCCACAAATTATGTCATCGACATATACCTGGGCTACAAATATGTTTTCACCATCTCTACGCAGAAATAGTGTTGGGTCTATTTGACCTCTTGCAAAAACCTTTTCTAGTAAGTATATTGACAACCTTTTGTACCAAGCTCGAGGTGCTTGTTTAAGCCCATACAGAGCTTTCTTGAGCTTGTACACGTGGTTTGGAGCTTCGGTATTCACAAACCCCGGTGGTTGTTCAACATAGACCTCTTCTTTAATGAAACCATTTAAGAAGGCTGATTTGACATCCATTTGATAGAGCTTGAAACCTCTATGAGCAGCAAAAACTAGCATTAAACGAATGGACTCTAATCGGGCCACAGGAGCATAAGTCTCATCATAATCGAGGCCTTCGACTTGACTATAGCCCTTGGCTACAAGTCTTGCCTTGTTTCTTACGACTTCTCCCTTTTGGTTTAACTTGTTTTTAAAGACCCATTTGGTTCCAATAATGGTGGTCTTCTTAGGTCTAGGAACTAAGTCCCACACTTGGCTCCTTTCAAATTGACCTAACTCATCTTGCATAGCTATGACCCAGTCAGGATCGTGCAATGCATCATCAACTAATTTTGGTTCGATTTCTGAGATCAAGGCGACCTCATTAGACTCATTTCTAAAGAATGATCTAGTCCTAACCCCTTGTTGAATGTCTCCCACAATCTGGTCTTGGGGATGACTAGAGGCTATCCTAGATTGCCTTGGTGTTGACGGAGTCTCATGAGTGGTCTCACTAGACACAGGCAAGGGCTCAATATCAGGCGAAAGATCAGACTGAGTCCTCTCTTGCCTTTGCTCATCGTCATCGGAGTCAACTTCAACTCTTTCTATGTTTTGATCATTTAAACTTAGATTTCTAAGTTTAAATTGAATTTCTCCTACATCCCTTGATTGATCATTTGATTTAGGGATTTCTTCAAAAGCTACATCCGAGGACTCTTCAATCAACTTAGTCCTATTGTTGTAGACTCGATAGGCTTTGCTAATGAGAGAGTACCTGACCAGTATCCCTTCATCAGCCTTAGCCGTGAACTTTCCAAGATGATCCTTGGTGTTCAAGATAAACACCTTACAACCAAACACCCTAAGATGTTTAATTGTAGGAGGTTTCCTAAACCAAAGTTCATGGGGAGTCTTTCCTAAAAACCTATGTATCAAGACTCGGTTTTGCACATAGCAAGCGGTATTTACCGCTTCAGCCCATAAGTAGTTCGGTAATGAGTACTCATTAAGCATGCTTCGTGCAGCCTCTTGCAAAACTCGGTTCTTTCTCTCCACAACCCCATTTTGTTGTGGGGTCCTTGGAGTAGAGAACTCATGCCTATATCCTTTTTCTTGGCAAAACTCTAAAAATCTATGGTTTTGAAATTCTCCACCATGATCACTTCTAATTGTTTTAATTGTTGTCGATTTTTCATTTTCAGTTCTTCTACAAAAACATCTATAGTTTGATCCTTATTTTTCAAAAAGAAGGTCCATGTATATCTAGTAAAATCATCAATGATCACTAAACAGTATCTACTCCCATTCAATGAAATAACATTACTGCAATCAAATAAATCCATATGGAATAAATCTAAAGCAGTAGATGTACTTACTGTGCTTTTACCTTTATGAGCTGCTTTTGTTTGCTTACCCTTTTGATATGCATCACATAATTTTGTCTTTTGATACTTGATGCTTGGTAAGTCTCGCACTAATCCTTTGTTGACCAGCTTCCGAATGTTCTTCATGTTTACGTGAGCCAACCTTCTATGCCACAACCATGATTCTTCTTCTTTTGACATGAAACACTTAGCAGAGGCATTAGTAGCACTTTTAAAGGATACTTGGTAAATGTTATCTACCCTTGTGCCTACTAGTACCGTGTCAAGTGTGTCAATGTGTTTGACCAGGCATTGACTTGAATGAAACTCAATTGTGTAACCCGTATCACACAATTGACTGACACTTAGGAGATTAAAAGTCATCCCCTTGACTATAAGGACATTTTTTATTTGGAGACATTCGGATATTTGAATATCTCCAACTCCTATAACCTTAAGGCTACCATTATTACCAAAGGACACATTACCTCTATTTTTGTTTTGAAGGGTAGTAAAGAGTGATTTGTCCCCGGTCATGTGCTTGGAGCATCCACTATCAACAAACCAAGTTGATAGATGCTCCCCCTTGACAAATGCCTACAAGACACGAAAGATAGATGTTTTAGGTACCCAAATCTTGGGACCTAATGCATCTACAATGAAAGACCTAGGAACCCATGCCTTGGTCACACCTTTCCTAGTCTCATGAACCCTAGAAGCATGTGATCTATGAAATTGAGTTCTAGACACTAAGGAAATGAAACTAGACTCCTTAGGTTGGTATCCTAATCCAGCCTTGTTGTAGACCGCCCTTTGGGCATTTAGAATCATGTCTAAGGTCTTAGAGCTAGTTGAGAATTTCTCAAGCATTTTCTTGAGTTTCTCAACTTCACTCTTTAAAGCTTTGTTTTCATCCTCAAGAAGCTCTTGATGTAGGTCATCGACCTCATCTTCCCTAAGAGCCTTCAATTTTTCTACTTCATCTTTTAGTGATTTAATTTCTGTTTTTGATTTCTTGAGCAAAGTAGATAAATGAGTAATAGTTCTATAACACTTTTCTAAATGAGGCGAAGTTACCTCTTCATCATCCGAAGATGATGAAGCCGCGGCTGACATGTCACTTGTGTCACCATCACTTCCGGAATCCAGTTCCTCCCTTGCCATGAGCGCTAGTTGACGTGTGCTTTTCTCCTTCTTCTCTTCCTCCGATGAACTTGAGGAGGATTCATCCCAAGTAGCTTTGAGAGCTTTCTTCTTCTTGGCTCTTTCCTCCTTCTTCTTGAGTTTTGGACAATCTTTCCGATAGTGTCCTTTCTTGCTACACTCATAACAAGTAGCATTAGTTTTATCCATATTTTGATCAGTAGGTTTACCTTTCCCTTTGTATCTTCGGCTCCTTCTCATGATCCTCCTTACAAAGTTGGCCATCTCGCTTGATGATGATTCACCTTCATCATCGGACTTGGAGGAGGATGAGGATGTAGGGATCTCTTTCTCCTTCTTCTTTTCTTTCTTTCTTCTTCCATCCTTGCTCTTTTCTCCTGCAACTAAGGCAATACCTTTCTCTTTTTGACCTTTGTTAGCAAGTTCATGAAGTTCCATTTCACAGAAAAATTCATCTAACTTAACAAATGAAAGGTCCTTGGAAACCTTGTAGGCATCTACCATAGATGACCACAAGGCATTCCTTGGAAAAGCTTTGAGTGCATACCTTACGAGATCGCGATTCTCTACGCGTTCATCCACGGAATGAAGACCATTGAGGATCTCTTTGAACCTTCCGTGTAGTTCACTTACCGTTTCGTTCTCCTTCATGGTGAGGTTTTGTAGTTGGTTTAGGAACAAGTCTCTCTTGGCGATCCGAGAGTCTTGGGTTCCTTCTTGGAGCTCGATGAGCTTGTTCCACAAATCTTTTGCGCTCGTAACTGGACCTACCTTGACGAGTTGATCTTTGGCTAGCCCACATTGTAGGGTTACCACCGCCTTGGCATCGGCTTGTCCTTTGCGGGTTTGCTCGGCGGACCACCTTGACGAGTCTAGTTCCTTACCTTCTTCGTCCTTTGGAGGTGTGAACCCTTCCTTGATCGAGAACCACATGGAGATGTCGGTCTTGAGGTAATACTCCATGCGGCTCTTCCAATATTGGAAATCCGCTCCGTCGAAGTAGGGTGGACGATTGGTGCTAAAGCCTTCCTTCATAGCCATCTTCTTGCTCTTTAGGGTGTTAGTCTGGATGAAGAGCGCCAAGCTCTGATACCACTTGTTAGGATCTTCGGATGGCTAGAGAGGGGGGGGGGGGGGGGGGAATAGCCTCTTCGCAAACTTACACAAATTTTCTTCCAGAACTTTGTTAGCACAGCGGAAATAAGCAAAAACAAACTAATACAAGGAAGAAAACAAAACACCACTAACACAATGATGTACGAGGTTCGGGGATAACTTGCCCCTACTCCTCGGTGTGTCCGTAAGGTGGACGATCCCTTGATCTTTCGGTAGATCAACCCCCGGACAGATTCCGGCTAAGTATTTCTCCTTCTCGGTGGAGAAACCTCTCCACAAAAGTCACAGAAAATGATATGAAATGAAGCACAGACTTACAGAGCTTTGTGGCTAAAGGAATGAACAAATGAACTCACAGCCACAATGAAAACAACGCGCAAAGACAAAAGGATTCCTTAGCCAAGAGCTCAACCACACAGCGCCCTTGCTTTGGTCGACAGAGAGTTTTTCCTTAACCTTAGCAAACCTCTCTTCTTCGTCCTTCTTATTCTGCTTTCTCACTACGTTTGCCTGCATCGAATCACTGCAAGCTGCATAGAATCGCTGCAACCTGTATCGAATCACTGCGATCAACTCAGGCATCGCCAATCACTTCTCCTCCTCATCTGGTCCTCTGAACTCACACCAATACCATCCATGGTCTTCACTGGTGTCTTCTGAGCTCGAACCAATGCCAAGGAGTCAAGCTGATTGCAGCCAGAACATACCCAGATCGCCAGTATCCGTTGATGCTTCAAATGCACCATTTGCAGCCAAACTCAGTAGAAAGACCATTTTGTCTTATTCCTCTAATAGACCTTAATTTGAATTCAAGCATCGTCATGATACCTGCAACCTGTAACTCAAAAAGCTCACAGAAGATCGTTAGTTCAGAGAAATCAGAAGTTGCAGAAAAACAGCAGAATACAAACGACATCGCTGTGGAGGACCGATCAGGACACATCCTGATCGGTCTGGGATGGTGCTGATCGGTCTGTGGACCGATCAGGCCTTAGGCTGATCAGCCCCCAGACCGATCAGCCAACTCTGTGTGAGAGTTGGCCTCGTCTCTAATCGGTCTCCAGACCGATCAGTCAACCAGCGTATCACTGGATCGGTCACCAGACCGATCCAAGATTAGAGCTCCCATCCCTAAACCCTACTTAGTCCTGAGAACGAGCTACCGAGCCCTCTCTGACCTAGTCAGAGCTACCGAGCTACCGAGCTACCGGGCTACCGAGCTACCGAACTACCGAGCTACCAAGCTACCGAGCTACCGAGCTCTCTCCGACTTTGTCCGGAGAACGAGCTACCGAGCCCTCTCCGACTCCATCCGGTCCAGAGAACGAGCTACCAAGCCCTCTCTGACCTAGTCCGGAGAGCGAGCTGCCGAGCTACCGAGCTACCGAGCTACCGAGCTACCGAGCTACCGAGCTCTCTCCGACTTCGTCCGGAGAACGAGCTACCGAGCCCTCTCCGACTCCATCCAGTCCAGAGAACGAGCTACCGAGCCCTCTCTGACCTAGTCCGGAGAGCGAGCTACCGAGCTACCGAGCTGCCAAGCCCTCTCTGACTTCCCATGCCAAGCTTCCATACTTGGACTTCTCCCGTGCCAAGTCTCCATACTTGGACTTTTCCCGTGCCAAGCTCCCTGCTTGGACTTTTCTCGTGCCAAGTCTCCATACTTGGGCTTTTCTCGTGCCAAGCACCCTGCTTGGTATTTTCACCAGATGTCTGGTCAACCTTGACCTATCTGGATTTCCCTTGCCTGGCTTCACTCACCAGGACTTTCCAACTGCCTGGCTTCACTCACCAGGACTTTCCCGAATCAGGTCGACTCACCTCGGGTCAACCAGGTCAACCTTGACCAAAGATTGCACCCACAATCTCTCAAGTTTGTATTCTGTCAAACATCAGAATACAACTTTTCTATACTCGTCAAATATCAGAATAGAACTTTTCTATTCTCGTCAAACATCAAAATACAACTCGAGTCAGGTCAACTCGAGTCAGATCAACCAGGTCAACCTTGACCTAAGGTTGCACCAACAATCTCTCCCTTTCATCATAATAGAACTTTTCTATTCTCGTCAAACATCAAAATACAACTCGAGTCAGGTCAACTTGAGTCAGGTCAACCAGGTCAACCTTGACCTAAGGTTGCACCAACACTTAACACTATTGATTCAAATCTACCTAAGTTATTAATTCCATAAATATTAATTTCCAAAATTGGCTTCCAAGACTGCATGGTGAGGCACATGACCTTCTTGGATATGAGAGAAACCACCACCGCCTAGGCAAAGTCTTTTAAGGAAAGCTAATATTTATTTCCTTAAATAACTCTAGGTTAACCAAAACGAACAATCGAATCACAAATTCAAAAAATAAGAAAATACAAACTCAAAAAAAAAAAACTATTTCAAAAACTCTAGAATCATATGCCTCTTGTGTTTGGTATTTCCATAAATAACTATATAAAGAAAACTAGTATGATGCGGAAAACAATTACTAGTTATACCTTTCTTTGTAAGCAAAATAACCTCTTGATTTTCTACCATATTCCTCTTCTTATCTCGGACGTTGTGTGGGCAACGATCTTCCGAGATGAGAACCACCAAGCTCCTTCTTCTCTAAGCTAGATTCGACCACCATTAATTCTCCATGAGAAGTAAAGGTCCGGCCACCACCACCAAGCTCCAAGGGATGCTAGAAACGAAGTCTTCTTTCTCTCCTTCTTCTCCTAGCTAGAACCGGCCACCATGGAAAGCTCTTGTGTTGATGCCGTCGGCCACAAAGGAGGAAGAGAAAAGAAGGAGAAGAGGAGACCCTAGGGCCGACCACACCAAGGAAGAAAAGAGAGGAAGAAAATGATAGAGTCGTTCACACATGAAGGCACCTCTACCCCCTCTTTTATAATCCTTGGTCTTGGCAAATAAGGAAATTTTAATAAAAACTTCCTTAATTCTTTTGCCATGAAAAAGAAAAATTTTTTAATTAAAAATAATTTTCTTCTTTTAATAATAATGGCTGGCCACCACAAGCTATAAACAAGGAGAGTTTTAATTAATTAAAACTTTCTAATTTGTCTCCAGAAATTTATAAAAATTTCTCCAATAATTTTAATCCCTTCATGATTGGTTAGTAAAAAGGAAATTTTATAAATTAAAATCTTTCTTTTAAACATGTGGATAAAAAGAAAGTTATCTCTAAAAATTAAAATCTCTTTTAATCTACAAATAAGGAAAGATATCAAATCTTTTCTTAATCTTTTATAGAAACTTATAAAAGAGAATATTTAATTTTTAAACTCTCTTTTAAATCATGAACATGGTTAAAAATGAAAGTTTTCTCAAAATTAAAATCTACCTTTCAATCTACAAATAAGGAAAGATTTCAAATCTTTTCTTAATCTTTTGTAGAAAGCTATAAAAGGAAAGATTTAAATTTTAAACTCTCTTTTAAAATCATGATATCCACATAAGAAATAATTTTAATTAAAAATAAATTCCCTTTTAATATGGTCGGCCAATCAAGCTTGGGATCCAAGCTATGGCCGGCCAATTAACTTGGCATAACCTTTGGGTCTTGGCCGACCCTAAGCTTGAGCTTCAAGCTTGGCTTGGCCGGCCCCTATTGGTTGGGTAAGAAGGTGGGTATGTGGTGACTATAAATCTCTATATACAAGAGGCTACGATAAGGACCGAGAGGAGGAATTGGTTTTGGTCTCCCGATGAAATTAAGCATCCCGTGTTCGCCCCGAACACATAACTTAATTTCATTAATAATAATTCATTCCACTAAAGAACTATTATTGAACTACGACACCAATCCCAAATTATATTTTGGGCTCCTTCTTATTATGAGTGTGTTAGTCTCTCTGTGTTTAAGATAATGAATGTCCACTAATTAAATGAGTTACTGACAACTCACTTAATTAATATCTTAGTCCAAGAGTAGTACCACTCAACCTTATCGTAATGTCGGACTAAGTCCACCTGCAGGGTTTAATATGACAACCCTTATGAGCTCCTCTTGAGGTCATTCTCAACCTAAATTACTAGGACACAGATTCCTTCTATAATCAACAACACACACTATAAGTGATATCATTTCCCAACTTATCGGGCTTATTGATTTATCGAACTAAATCTCACCCATTGATAAACTAAAAAAATAAATATCAAATATATGTGCTTGTTATTATATTAGGATTAAGAGCACACACTTCCATAATAACTAAGGTCTAATTCTTTTATCAAGTCAGTATAAAAAGAACTTACCTAAAATGGTCATACTCAATACATTTAGAGTGTACTAGTGTAATTTATTAGTCAAGATAAACTAATACCTAATTACACTACGACTATTCCAATGGTTTGTTCCTTTCCATCTTAGTCGTGAGCAACTGTTTATAATTTATAAAGAACTGATAACATGATCTTCTGGTTGTGACACCACACACCATGTTATCTACAATATAAATTAATTGAACAACTACATTTATCATAAATGTAGATATTTGACCAATGTGATTCTTATTTCTAGATAAATGTTTATACCAAAAGCTAAGCTTTTAGTATACACTCTAACAGACCTGAACCAAGGCAAGCAGAACTGGAGTGGAAGGCCCGGATCAAAAAAGTCAACCATAGTTGAGATTTTGGTCTAGGCACCCGGAACCCCTCTGGGCACCCAGAACCAAAAGTTTAGTCAAATGCAACGTGGCACGTCCTGTTACGATAGGGATAAAAGTTTATCTCATTCCAAGTGTCTAGAACCCTTCCAAGCGTCTGGAACCCTTCCATGCACCCCGACATGGCTATAAAAGCAATCATGCTCCCAGAAGCTGGATAGAATAAGAAATTAGAGAAACAACACTTGTGATTAGTTATGTTTGAGCTTAGCATTCTATTTGTGAACTATGACTATTGTAAGAGACTTCTCCACCTGAAAGAGACTTTAATGAGCTATTAACTTCCTTGGATTAATTAGCTCTTCGGTTGTAACCAAGTAAATCGATTGTGTCTATTTTTCTTTATTTAATTTTTTAATTCTTTTTATGTAAGTGTTTTGTTTAATTAAGCTGTAAAGTCGAGAAAGGTTTGTTTAATCTTTCTGCAGGCTATTCACCCCACCCTCTAGTCGATCGCCAAGGGACCAAAAAGTGGTATCAGAGTCCAATAGCTTCAAGAGGACTAACTGCCGAACGAAGCACACAAGCTGGCCGTAATGACATCTACCCACCGAAGTTCAAGGGGGAATTCGTAAGCTGGAAAAAGAAAATGGAGGTATTTTTTAAAACTGATTTCAATTTACTTTTAATAATGAAATTTAGTTTTGGACCTCCTGAGAGTAAATAAGAATATCAATGGACAAAGAAGGAATAAGCCGACTTCATGGCAGATGGTAAAGTAAAGTTTCACCTGCTTAGCGTTTTACTGCCACAAGAAGTCAACAGGATCGGTGCCTACGAATCAGCAAAGGAGCTTTGGGAGAAATCCCATGAGCTACACGAAAGGATGTCAGAAGCTAAGCTAGCAAGACGGGATCTGCTAAGGAACCAGTTAAGTAACATAACATTGGAAGAAGAAGAAACTGTTACACACCTTCACTCGAGAATGAAAGAACTCATCACCAGACTCACGAATCTCAGAGAAAAGGTAAGCAACCAAGATTCGCTAAGGTACGCGCTTAATGCATTCCCTAGAACTACTGAGTGGGCATCATTAGTAGATACTTATTATATTTCTAAAGATTTAGAATTAAGTATCTTAGAAGAAATGTTTTCAATATTTGAAGTCCATGAAACGAGATGTGCAGATCTGAAGAAGGAACCAAAGCACAGCATTGCCTTGAAGGCAAAGATGGATGAACAAAATTCAGAATCCTCTCTCGACGATGATGAAACAACACTGATGGTACGTAAATTTAAAAAATTATTTAAATCTAAGCAATGTAATCAAGCGCAGGGTAGAAGAAGAAGAAGGATAAGATGCTACCACTGCAATGAAGAAGGGCATGTCAAAGATAACTACCCTAAATTGAGTAACAAAGACAAGAGCAAGAATAAGAAGTCGGCCCAAACGAACAAGTACAAGAATCTAAAGGCAACATGGGACGAAACGTCGTCCGAATCAAAAATTGAAGTCATCGTCAGACTTGAGTTAATGGCAAATCATCAAGAAGACGAAAACAAAATAAACTCATTCTAAATGAGCATCGAGAGCATCAATGAAGGGAGAGCGAGATCGGAAGAAAGCAGTACTTCAAGGGGAGCTACAGATAACGAAATCAACAAGGTAAGTTATGTACGATCTCTTTCTCTTAATAAGTTATTCAAGTTCGTTAAAGTATTATCGAAAAATTGTTGCATGTTAGAGAAAGAAAATAAAGAGTTAAAATTAATTTTAGATAAATCTTGTCTATTAGAAGATTTTGATAAATTAAAATTAGAAAATGATAAATTGAGAACAGAAGTAGAAAACTTAAAAAATCACGCATGCTCAAATGTTCAACAAACTCGAAATTATAATGGACTAAGCTGGCATCTCAGATATCATAGGGGTCAAATTAAAAAATTATCAACAAAATATATCCCTAAGAAATTTTTGATTAACTTAGTTAGAAGGAATCTATATTGGGTTCAAAAATCTTGCATAAGTTAAATTGATTTTTTTTTAATATGGTTTTCAGGGAGAAAATTAAATGTTTAAATTTCTTTAAGATGTTTTGTCTAGAAAGTGGTTGTTGCTCCAATAACCAAGAAGGCCTAATGTCTCGCCACATCCTGGAAGCCAATTAATGAAATGAATATTTAATTGACAAACTGATAAGTATTTAATTAAAATATTTTCAATATTTGTCAAAAATAGATTTTTTTCATCACTTATATGTAGAAAAAACTTACAGTTTTAAATTATTTATCTTGCAATTTTTTTATCACTTAGAATGTTTTTTTCTTTAAGATTAAACTTTTATTTTTTTTTTTAATTTTCCCTTAGACTCTTGTTTTAAGATTTTCCAGAAGTTTTCTTTAAGTACCCCATTTTTATATGATCAAAAGAAGAGAAATAAAGATTAAGTACTCTATGCAAAGGTAGTAATTGCAAATTTTTGCACTTTATTAAATAGTTGTAAATTTATTACTTTTTATTTATGTTGGTTTACCCTAACTTACTTGGGTTACTCACATCAAAAAGGGAGAGATTGATAGTACCCTAAGGTAGTTTTGATGTTATCAACCAAATCAGGTTAGGTCCTGTTGGTTGCTAACCGTATGTCTAAGTGTTGAGTTGAATAAAAATCACTTTGGGCACATTTCAGAGAAGGCGAGAAGAGCAAATGCAAAGTTAGACGAGATACAGAAAGGGGTTTTAGCAGGAGGACCAATTCCCTTGGACTATGATGATATAAGAAGGAAGGCCACTCTACTTGTGGAGGTGGAGAAGCAGTTTTATCAGCAACGTGCGAAGAATGTTTATTTGAGAAGTGCAGATAAGTGTACCAAATTCTTCCATGATGTGGTGAAGCGCAATAACAAGAGAAATGCCATTATTACACTCACAAAGCAGAATGGGGAGCATACATCAAGTTTGGGTGAAGTGGCAGATGAATTTGTGGGCTTCTTTCATGATCTACTTGGGCAAAAGGTGGCATGCAACCCTATGGACAGTGGTGGACTTCCTGGAAGAAAGCTCACTCAGGGTCAATCTATGGACTTAATCAGGCCGGTGGAGGTGGAGGAAATTAAAGTCGCCTTATATGACATCGGGAGCGAGAAAGCACCAGGGCCGGATGGATACGGTGCGAAGTTTTTCACCTCGTCTTGGGATATTGTTGGACCAGATTTCATCGCAGCTGTTCAAGAATTTTTTCTGAATGGTAAGCTCCTCAGACAGTGGAACCACTCATTGATATCCTTGGTGCCAAAGGCGAATCATGCCCCGAGGGTTACGGATTATCGGCCTATCTCCTGTTGCAATGTGTTCTACAAGGTTATTGCAAAGGTATTGGCTTGCCGACTAGCAGGAGTTTTGGGGGACTTGTTGGATCCGGCACAAGCAGCTTTTGTCAAAGGGCGTTCTATTGGAGATAACATTAATCTCACTCAGGAGTTGCTACGGAAGTATGCGCGTAAACGAATATCCCCGAGATGTATGATAAAAGTTGATTTACAGAAGGCTTTTGATACAGTAGATTGGGATTTTCTTATGGAAGCTCTCGTTGGTTTTGGTTTTCCCCAACGATATTGTGCGTAGATTAGGGAGTGTGTCACGACGACCTCTTACTCCATTTCCCTAAATGGTGGTATCTATGGATTTTTTAGTGGGTGTCGGGGACTAAGGCAAGGTGATCCCCTATCTCCTCTACTTTTCGGTTTGTGCATAGAGGTATTATCTCGCAGGTTGCAGGTCGCTTCCATGATGCCTTCTTTTCACTTTCATCCTATGTGTAAAGAGGTTGGCATCACACATCTTGCTTATGCCGATGATTTGATGCTGTTTGCCCGGGCGGATGAGTCTTCAATTAAAATATTGGCCGATTGTTTGGAGGTTTTTGGCAATGAAGCAGGACTACGGGCTAATTCTTTAAAGTCTCATATGTATATGGCGGGGATTGATGATAAAATGAAGGATCGTTTGCTCCAACTTATCGGGTTCCAAGAGGGTACATTTCCATTCCGGTACTTGGGGATTCCATTAGCAGCGGAGAAGTTGCAGATTGTAAATTATGGGCCATTACTTGATAATATTGCAAAGAAAATTAATTCTTGGCCAAAGCATACCTTATCTTATGCGGGGCGCTTGGAATTGGTGAAGACGGTGCTTCAAGGGGTGGAGTGTTACTGGCTTTCGATGCTCCCCATTCACGGTGGTGTCATTGATAAGATCAAATCTATATGTCGTGCATTTGTGTGGTCTTCAAAGCATCCTCCTATTTCTTGGACCACTTTATGTCTATCGAAACAAGATGGTGGTTATGGACTCCGTGACCTTCATGCATGGAATGAGGCTCTTCTTAGCAAAACATTATGGGAGATCCAAAGTAACGTGGATTCGCTATGGGTAAGATGGGTGCACCATCATTATATCAAAGGAGTTAACTTTTGGCAATGGAAGATCAAAGCTTTGGACTCTCCGCTTATCAAAAGACTTGTGGGCATTCGGAACAAAATCCAAGAGGCTACAAGTGGTAGTGGTGAAGTGAGCATTTTGTTAGTTGAGTGGTTTGCGACGGAAAATAAAGGAACTGCAAATGCATA
Source organism: Zingiber officinale (assembly GCF_018446385.1). Classification (NCBI taxonomy): domain Eukaryota; kingdom Viridiplantae; phylum Streptophyta; class Magnoliopsida; order Zingiberales; family Zingiberaceae; genus Zingiber; species Zingiber officinale. The sequence continues at coordinate 167,412,417 of NC_055987.1, read as the reverse complement.
TGGCTTCTTTATGCCGAGAGGTCCAGAAGTGGCGTGGGCATCTATGGTTTGGAGGCCGGAAATTATGCCGAAGCATCGTTTCTTTCTTTGGTTACTTGCCCATGGAAAGCTACAAATAACTGATAGATTGGCATATGAAGAAAACAAGACATGTGTACTCTGTCACGATCGAGAAGAGACGAATGATCACTTGTTCTTTAACTGCTCTGTTGCACGTGCTCTTTGGAATAAGGTGAGAAGTTGACTAGAGATAAATCATGATATTAACTCAGTGGTTGAGATCTTTCACATTCTTGGTCAGCACTATAAAGGAGCAAGTCGGAGAATGAAAGCTCGGTATCTTGAAGTTTCTAGTATGATATATATTCTGTGGGAAGTCCGTAACAGATGTCGCTATGAGGGAATGGTTCCTAATGTTGACAGAATGTTGCGCAAAGTTCAATTTCATGTTTATCATTTTATCGACTTATCTAGAAAGTGATGTTGGATTATGTCCGTGTTCTGTTGAAATGCCATCCAAAGGAAAATCTATAGATGTTGTGGGGAATTCATCGGCGAAAGAATTAATCGGCGAAAGAAATTCATCGGCGAAAGAAATTAACAAGAACGTGATTTTATTATTTGCTTTATTCGGCAATTGGTTTTCATTGACAAAGAATGCATATATAAATTCGGTGGAGATAAAGATGATGTGGCGTTGGAGATTGGAATGCTTGAATGCTTGGAATATCTTTCAACGTTGAAGACACATGTTGATTGGTTTGGACACATGTTGATTGGATGGTGAATAGATTCATCATTATTGGTCTATCTAGTTCGCAGCAACCGACTCGTGGTAAAAACAAAGTCAAATCCGTTGATGGTTGAGGCTTTGCCAAAAAGCCTAAGAGGATAAATAGATCCACCACAATGATCTATCTAGTCCGCAGCAAACGACTCGCGGTAAGGACAACAATAAATCCGTTGATGGCTGAGGCTTTGCCAAAAAGTCCAGGAAGGTGTATAGGTCCACCATAAAAGACCTATCTAGTCCGCAGCAAACGGCTCGCGGTAAAGACATCGTAAATCCATTAATAACTGACCACTTGCTAAAAGTGGGACGATGATCTATGGTGGAGTGATAATCTTGATGAATCCAAGCTATGCTTTTGATAAACTTTGCTGCTGTCTGAATTTTTGAGATGCTGTCCGAATTCTGCATCTGCTGTACAAATTTTGAAGCACAATACAAATGCTGTCCGAAGATTGATTTGATGATTGCACTTGGTGTTGACTTGCATATGTGACTTTGGATTGCTGTCCACGGTTTGGGAATTTGGCTCACACCATGAAAGGCTTGGTATGCTTGGTAACTAGCATGCAAGTGTGAGAACGTGGTGTGTGAGTATGATTGGAGGTAGTGTTGACTTTGTTTTATGCATGCATGATGTAGAGAGGAGGAATATGTAAGTGACTTGAGTGATGAGAAGGGAGTTCCCTCACTTATGAGGATAAGCTTCTTGATATGCTGTATGGTTTGATATTTGGTTTGAGAGTTTCCCTCTCAAATCGATTTTTATATATACATGTACCTATTTCCGTGAAGGAACTTAGGAGCACAGGAAGTTGAGCAAAAGACGCAGCTAGCGAGAAGTGTAGCACGGGAGAGAACTGACGGGCTAGGTGCGTCTGAGGGGCGAGGTGCTACGGAAGAGTACGCGAGCGGACGAGAAGGAGACACGCAACATTTCCGAGGAACGAGAAGTCGGAACGGAAGCTTGCTTTAAAAGGTTGGAAGTTAGGTTCAGATGAGCCCTATTTCAGATGACCGAAATCACCCAAGCGAGTGGAATCGGAGTGAAAAACCTGGACCGAGGCAAGCGAAACTGGAGCGGAAGGCCCGGAACCCCTCCGAGGGCTCGAAACCGAAAGTTTATCTAAATGCAACGTGGCACGTCCCGTTGAGATGGGGATAAAATTTTATCCCATTCCAGGCTCTTGGAACCCTTCCAGACACCCCGAGCAAGGCTATAAAAGCAGTCGTGCTCCGAGAAGCTGCATAAAACAAGAAATTAGAGAAACAATACTTGTTATCAGTTCTGTTTGAGTTTAGCATTCTACTTGTGAGTTGTGATTGTTGTAAGAGACTTCTCCGCATGAAGGAGACTTTAGTGAGCTATTAATTTTCTTGGATAAATAACCTCCCCGGTTGTAACCAAGTAAATCGATTGTGCCTCTTTTTCTTTATTTAATTTTTTTTTTTTTTTGCAAAGTGTTTTATTTAATTAAGTTGTAAAATCAAGAAAAGTTCATTTAATCTTTGTGCAAACTATTCACCCTCTTCCCTCTCTAACCGGTCGCTAAGGGACCAACATATACCTCAGTTTTGAGAGACCTAATGCAAAACCTTTGCATATTAACTAAAATCATTAAAAACTAATACTATGAGCTCGACAACGACATAAAACATGTGACTTTGATACCACTTGATATAAAACTGTAAAATCATTCTACTTTATACAACCAAATTAAATAAGATTATTCTATACAAAGGATCGAGATGTTGTCGAAAACTCATAGCAAAGAAGACATAAAAATACTAAATGCAGAAATTCATAAACTGAACCTAATCTAAGGATGTTTCCATAGTCCTTATTTCAATTTTAGATGTTGTAGACAATGAAGATGTAGTGGATGAGATCTTCCATTGGAGTTACTAGAGCAGTTTCTTAAGCCTCTCTCAGATGGGATGAGATGAGATTATACTTCTCCTTATTTAGTGGGATCGCACTCTTTATAAACCTTAGATCCAAAATTCGTTAACAACTCATTATTATCAACAATATTGAGGTAATGGTTCCACACATATAACCCACACCCAATGACATATAAACCCGCAATTAAGATAACTATATTGGATTGTATCCGCAATGACATATTCATATATAAATGTTAATTAACATGTAAGCCCACACAAATGAAAAATCAAATCCAACATACCAACAATTCATAAGTTCGTAATTGATTTATCTGTCTATAGTTTATCGTGGAGTTGATAATACTGGACCTAAAGAAAAAAAAAAAGAAAATTTTCTCCAACAAGTTTGTAATTGATGTCCCCACATGTTAGCACAGTTAATACTTACATGTGGTATTGTTGTAATAGATCATGGGATTGATTCCCAACGATATATATGGAACGTATCACAAGTCAACTTTCCATATAAAGCCCAAATATACTAGATGAAAGTCTCCCATAATTTACCAAATTACATATGAAAGCTCTTGGGGGGGTGAGAATTACCCTATATTTTAGGGCATTTACCTGATCAGTGCCAAGTATATTTTATTTTATTTTATTTGAATTTAGGATTTAAAATTTAAGATTTAATCTTTAAGATTGGATTACAATATTAAAGCTAAAGAAATTTTAAAAAAAATACACATGGTACTTAGAATGTGAACATCATAAGTAAGTAAGGTATCAAGAGAGAGAGAGAGAGAGAGAGAGAAGAGAGAGAGAGAGATTTGATATGCTAAGCGACGCTTTGTGCACGACTATGAGTGAAATCCAACGTGGGTTATTTAACGTAACCAAAATCTATTTTTTTTAATCTCTCTCATCTGCATGTAATAACTTTTCTCTCTCATCTACATACAACAACTCTAAAATTCTCGTTTCTCATTTCTCTCTCATCTGATTGCATGCAACAATCACTGTGCTGCTAATTTTTAAAAGTGATATAGCTGCCACAACGTTGTAGCAGGTACTACACAATAGATGCTACACATTGTAGCAACTTTTGTATAGTAGCTGATATAATGTGTAGTAGTATAATTGTGTAGCTACTATGTTGCAGCAGCTTCTACATCGTTGTAGTAGTTATTGCACCATTGTAGTAGTTACTGCGTCGTTGTAGCAGCTACTGCACCGTTCTAGTAGCTACTGCACAGTTGTAGCAGCTACTATGCCGTTGTAGTAGTTACTGTACTGTTGTAGCAGTTACTGCATTGTTGTAGCAGTCACTGCACCGTTATAACAGCTACTGCACCGTTGTAGCAGTTACTGCACCATTGTAGCAGCTTCTACACTGTTGTAGCAACTACTGCACCATTGTAGCAGCTACTTTATAGTAACTGCTACAAGTTGTAGCAGCTACTATATAGTAACTGTTGGTGCAATTGACCTCTAGAGTTTTGATGTTTGACAATGCACCCAAGTCTGGTCAGTTTGACCAAGGGTTAATCCAAACAGGACTTGATGTTTGGAAGAGAGTAGTCTAGTCAGGACTAGATGACTAGCAAGGACAAGTCCTAAATAGAAGTTAGGCAAAGTGGAAGTCCTGGTGAGTGAAGTCAGACCCTGGTGAGTGAAACTAGGTGGTGGAAGTCCTGGTGAGTGAAACCGGACCCTAGTGAGCGAAGCTAGGTAGTGGAAGTCCTAGTGAATGAAGTTGGGCCATAATGAGTGAAGCTAGGTGGTGAAAGTCCTGGTGAGTGAAGTCGGGTCCTAGTGAGTGAAGCTAGGTGGTGGAATTCCTGGTGAGTGAAGTCGGGCCCTACGAGTGAAGCTAGGTGGAGGAAGTCATGGTGAGTGAAGTCGGACGCTAGCGAGTGAAGCTAGGTGGAGGAAGCTATGGTGAGTGAAGCCAGGCAATGGAAGTCCTAGTTGTTAGGACCGAAAAGTAGCTAGAGGGGGGGGGGAAGGTGAATAGCTCTTCGCGTGCTCGTTGCTCGGCGTTGCTTGTTTCTTCAAGGATGCGCAGTGGAAATACAAAGAAACAAATACAAACACGCTAACACTTGGATTTTACTTGGTATCCACCTCCAAGGGAGGTGACTAATCCAAGGATCCACACAACGCACGCACCCTCCACTAATGAAACTCTCCTTTATGGTAACTACCAAGGGCGGAGAAGCCCTACAAGACTCAATACAAGAAGAAGAAAGGGTAGTAAAGAAATACAAGCTTACAATGAGTGCACAAACCCTAACCCTAGTTTCTTCTTCTTGCTTTGATCCGCCTCTTGACTTGGAAGAGCCTCCAAGAACCTTCAAGAACTGGCGATCTCGAGCTTGAGAAGAGTTGTGGAGGAGCTGGTGAAGATCTGAAATGAATCTGTGAAGTGATGCTGAAGGAATCGCACGCCAACAGCTATAAACGACGCCAACGGTCGAATCCCAATCGATTGGATTGCTCCCAATCGATCGGGGAGGCTTTGGATCGATCCACGGATCGATCCAAAGCGCCTCTGTGCTCTGGAAAAATGCCTGGATCGATCCACGGATCGATCCAGCGCTTATCGCGCGAAGCAGCAGCGTCCCAATCGATCCACTGATCGATTGGGACCTCTGGATCGATCCACGGATCGATCCAGAGGGGTTCTGTTCGCGGGGACTCACCGGATCGATCGGCGGATCGATCCAGATCTTCTGGATCGATCCACTGATCGATCCAGATCTGCTGGATCGATCCACGGATCAATCCAGATCTGCTGGATCGATCCACGGATCAATCCAAACCTGCTGGATCAATCCACGGATCAATCCAAACCTGCTGGATCAATCGGCTGATCAATCCAGATCTTGGTTTTTACCCAAAACCAAGTCTAAAACCCCCTAAACCAACATCTAGTCAACCATGACTTGTTGGTACATAAGACCTAGCATCCGGTCACCCTTGATCAGCTAGGACTCTCTCACCAAGTGTCTGGTCAATCCCTTTGACCCACTTGGACTTTTCTCTTCTTGCCAAGTATCCGGTCAGTCCCTCTGACCTACTTGGACTTTTCTTTCTCTTGCCAAGTATCCGGTCAATCCCTTTGACCTACTTGGACTCTCACCAAATGTCTGGTCAACCTTGACCCATTTGGATTTCTCTTGTCTGGCTTCATTCACCAGGACTTTCCCAATTGCCTAGCTTCACTCACTAGGTCTTTCACCTGGCTTCACTCACCAGGATTTTCCTCCTGCCTAGCTTCACTCACTAGGACTTCCCAATTGCCTAGCTTCACTCACTAGGTCTTTCACCTGGCTTCACTCACCAGGATTTTCCTCCTGCCTAGCTTCACTCACTAGGACTTCCCAATTGCCTAGCTTCACTCACTAGGTCTTTCACCTGGCTTCACTCACCAGGATTTTCCTCCTGCCTAGCTTCACTCACTAGGACTTCCCAGTCAAGTATCCGGTCATCCTTGACCTACTTGACTCTTCTTCAATCAACCTTGCATTATCAAACATCGAAACCCAAACCAAGACTCAAGCTTGGTCAACCAGGTCAACCTTGACCTGAGGGATGTTGCACCAACACTAGTGAGTGAAGCTAGACACCCCTAAGGGGAGATAACCCTAGGTTATATGTGATCAACTGGTTTCCAGTTGACCACGCATGATCGATCGGACCAGCAAATCTTGAATTCTATTAACACTGTTTTACTATACTGTTTTATCTATTGTGCTAACTCAGTGTTACAGGGAAGTCCAGCTAGGTCAACGGGCTGACTGAATGTCTGGAAAAAGGTAAGTAAAGGTAAGTCACTAGAGGAGAGTAACTGTGAGGGCGTGTTCCCCGTTTAAGGGAACTATAGGTGTCGATCCAACTTTGATCTATTTTGGAAATCTAAGTTGAGATCGTGACTAGATTCTGGTTTCGAAGAGACATAATCTAATTACTACTCTGTTTATATATATATATATATATATATATATATATATATATATATATATATATATATATATATATATATATATATATTTGTGCTAACTTTTAATTTGTAGGGTAGTATAATATTTATTGCCTCGGACTAATCTTTTTCTTGCAGGGAAAAACTTTTGTTGGAAAAAAGGGGTTTGAGCGTCCGAAAGGGATTTAGGCACCTGAAATGTAAAAGTTTATCTCATCGCAATGTGGAGCGCGCTGATTGGCTGGGCCGACATCACGCTCCAGGCGTCGAGAAGGGGTCTGGGCGCCCGGAGCTTCCTATATAAGGAGGCCTCCACCTGGAGCAAAGGACAACAACTACATACGAGCTATTGTGCTCACATTTGAGCCTCCGACTGCTCCCGGTTCTTGCTGTGACTCTACTGCAAAGCTGCTAATCCTGATGACTACTCCGAGGAGTTCCGATCGCGCCCTGCAGGCAGACATCAAAACAAAGTGGCTCATTTTGATTCCAAAAAAAAGTGTTGGTAAAATCTTGTTTTTGTAATTAATTACTATAAAAGGACAAGTGCAGTGTGTTGTACTTAGCCTAACTTTTCTTGTACTCGATTTTCTCTTCCGAGGGTACCAGAAGAGGTTTTTAGTGGATTGCCCATCGATAGGTCCGCAGGACCTGAGTTTTGGAGTAGAAGTCATTGAAGGCTCCGAACCAAGTAAAAACCGCTCGTGTTTTTCTGGTGCTTTCTTTCTTACTTTCCACTGCGTACTCGAGTTTTAAAAATTGAAAAAGAAGTATTTTTGAAAACCATGTGATTCACCCCCCCCTCACGTGCGTCACGATCCAACAGTAACTGCTACAAGTTATAACAGCTACTGCATAGTAGCTGCTACAACATTGTATCATCACTACCACAATAATTTTTTACATGTAATAATAGGAGAGAGAAGATAAAATTTTATTTTAATTTAAAAATAAAGAGAGAAAAGTTGTTACATGCAGATGAGAGAGAGATTAAAAAAATTAGATTTTAACCGTGTCAGATAGCCCACGTCGAATTTCGCTAACTATCGCGCACAAAGCGTCGCTTAGCCAAAAGACCGTCAAACCCATGTAATAGTGCAATGCTAGGGTGACACTCGAGAATCCAAGCAGCAAGCTACTATAATGGACTCCCACTTATAATTTAATATCATACTTAATCTTAGGCAAAAAGCTGAAAAAATTATGCTTTTTAGCATCGCCGACCTAAGGTATTTATAGAAGTTTCTCTACTCGCAGTGTTGCCAATTCTAAAATATGAGACTAAAGAGAACTCTAGATTTTTAATTGATTAATGAGAAAAATTTTCAATAATACGCTGCAGCTGAGTCTCAAACTTTAGATCACTGATTGATACGTTTGAGAAAATTACTAATAAACCTTAGAAATATTTTCGGTATGAATAACTAAAAGGACATTAACATACTTTCATTTTAGGCTTCACCAATGTTAGTTAGTAAGGGGGGATTCTTAATAAAATAGCAAAATAGTAAGATATATATAGTGTAATGATGTGATGTGGACCGTTCCGTTCAAAACGGTCCGCGACATATTAATCAGGGTGCCTGGAATTAATCTAGGAGCCTCGATTTCTTTTTTTTAAAAAAAAAATTGGTTGGGGTGCCTAGATTAAATCCATGGTGCCATGACTCTATTTTTTCAATTTTTTAAAAATAAAAATTCTTTTAAAACATCCTAAATACATATATTATATCCCATGAGTATCTAAAATTATTTATCTTGAACACTATAACCCAAGAGGGAATCTTGAACCCTAAATAAAATCTTATTAACTTAAACTTATTATAACTCAACCCATAAATTTTACAATCTTACACACTAAATACATATAATATACCCCGTGAGCATCTAAAATTTTTAATCTGGAATTCTATAAACCAAGAGGGAAGCATGAACCCTAGAGACAAAATCTTATTGACTCAAACCCCTTATAACCAAACTCCTAAATTCTAAAATTTTAAATCCTAAATATATATAATATACCCTAAAATAAAACAAAAATACTAAATGAGTCTAGGCGCATGAACCATGTCACCATATGGACACCTGGATTAATTTTAAATGGCCCGAGTCCAGTCCAAATGGTTCTACATGTATAGATTTGCAACATATAGATATATATATATATATATGTGTGTGTGTGTGTGTGTGTGTGTGTGTGTGTGTGTGTGTGTGTGTGTGTGTGTGTGCGCTGCAAAGTTATACATGTAGAACCATTTGGACTGGACTCGGGCCATTTGAAATGCGGATATATTTATGAGGTCCAAAGAGAATTAAGGAGAAGAAGAGGGGCATTTCAATCTTTTCACAGGTGAAGGGTTTTGGTGTTTATTGGCTACTGTTCATCGCGTTGAGAGGAGGGGGGCATTTCATCTTCTGGGCAGAGGAGGAGTCGTTTCGTCTTTAGGGCAGAGGAGAGGACGTTAAAAGAAGGAGAAGACAACTCCAACAGGGGGAGTAAGATCTGGCTCGTCTCTCCTTCTCGATCTCCTCCTTTCTCTCAGTCTCCGGCCTCGAGTTCCATGTCGGCGATTCCGTCCAAGTCCGCCGCCATCGAGAGGGGGCTTGGGGTTTTCTTTCGCCGCTAGGGGAGGAACGTAGGGGAGAATGATGACGTCGACACCTCCTTCGCTGCCTCCAATGCCGGCCAGATCTAATGTCGGCAGTCCTCTCCCTTTCCTCACGCACGTCGGCCAGCTGTTGTTTCCCTTTCTCCTCTACTCTCTCACGACTAGGAGGTCGACAACCCCTCTCGTTGCCTTCGCCCTGAGCCGGATGGCATCACATCCAGAGGTCAAGCGCCTCTGCTCCCCTTTCTCCTCTTCGATCCGGGTCGCAACCAGCCTCGAGCCTTTAGCGGCCAACGCTGGCCTTCTCTCATGCCGCCGACATACAAGAGGACGCCGTCATCGACGCACGTGAGCACCATATCTCTTCCACTGGCCACGCCTTTGAGTAGCTACCAGCGATGATCGCCTCCGCCAGCCACCCCTTTCTCTCCGTCGTCTACAACCGGCCGACAACGCATCCTCGCGTCCGACCACAAACCTCCCTCGGATGGCTAGACCGCCTCCTTTCGACCTCGAACATTGTACCCCTTCTCCACATCGACCTTGCCCTCGACACTGCTCATCCTCATTGTCTCCAGCGCTGGCCTTCTCTGGTCAGCAAGATCACCTTCTCCTCTCTCCCTCTCCTCTCGTCAGCAAGCGTCGTGCGCCACAACCCCCTCTCCACTCCGACGCCACTGCGCCACCTCTCCCTATCCCTCAACATGCCAGTAGCCCAAGCGTTGCCTCCTCTTTTTCGGCATCTACAACAATTACCGGCAGCCTTATTTCCTTCTGACGTCTCTACAGCCGACTCCGGCGGCTCTACCAGATCATATTGGCGTCGTCTCCACCGTTTTCGGCGTAGATCCGACCATTGCTATGTGTCGGCCATCCAGCCGCTGTGTTTCGCTCTTTGTACCACTATTATGATTGTGAGTTACTAGTATTAACCGGCCTGTGTGCCATGTTCTGGCCTGCGAGCCGCTGTGGTATTCCGGCCTAGGTGCCGTGGTCATATTTCGATCTACGTGCCATCTTTTGGATCCATGCTGCATCTGATTCCGTGTCGTCGCCCGTAGATCCGGCTCCTCAGCTGACTCACATTCATCTACCCTTCAGGGTCACGATGACTCGTTCAACGTCACAACCAACTTGCAGATCCATTCTAGGGCGCCCCCTGGGTCACGGTACGTCATCGTACTCATTAATTCATTTTATTTTTCTACTATTATTCGACTGTTTATATATTTTTGGGACATGCCTCGAACATCGAGGTACCAGCTGTCACGCCCCGGGGAAGTTCCTGTCCGAAGAAATTTCGGCAACACCTCCCCTGTACGGGTGACAATCTGAAACTTCTACAATGCTCTCAGGGCCACATATACATCGGCCAACACGGGCGGAACAATAACAATAATAAAATAATACATCACACAGACATCCACGCAGTTTAATAGTGAACAACCTAGAGCAGTGATAAGAAGACTCAAAAACAACCCTACTCAACTACACTCATAAAGCACAAAACTGATGTCCTACTCCACTACACCCATAAAGCTCAAATCCGACGATAAAATCAACTCACCTCTTCTGCCGTCTAAGCAGGCATGTAGTAAAACAAATCCAATCCAAACCCATAGACAATATCCATAAGTAAACTAATACAAGTCCAGATGTCAAAAGCAGAATAAGTCTAAGCACAGTCTAAGCATAATCTAATAAAGAAAGCCAAAAGATCAACACATGTCTTCGTGGACTGCAAAGGACTAGCGATTGGAACTCTCCGGACAGCATCAATCTAAAAAATAACAACGGAGGAGGGTGTGAGTCCAACACTCAGCGGGTATCAACTGATATGCATAATAAAGAAAATAACAACCAGCACTAATCATGCGTACAGTTTCCTAATACAAGGAGGATAAATGCAACTGAAACAAGCAGGAGAAAACTGTACTAACTAGGACCAGGGTACAAGTATAACAGGGTCGTCAGACCGAGAGGTATCAAATCCTGTATGCATGTCAAACATATGCATCCATCCAAATGCAACATATAAGTGCAGCAAACACAATCAGAAATGCATAAATGCATATGATGCCAATGACATGGTCACCCCTTACGCCAGTCAGCCATCTCACACACAATGGTGAGACCGAGTGGGTAGGGCTGTGACAACCGTGCACTCTGCCATCACTGCCCCCTGATGAGTGACCGAATGGACGGGATGCTGTCGGAGTACACCTATCCTCCTATCCCAAATCATAAATGGGGGAGCTCAATGCTCTCATCTCCCGGTACACGATGACGGAGAGGGATCCCTGACGTGCTACCACGCTGCGTTGCACTACCCATGAGCGGACCAACGGAGCACCGACAGAGCCAAACTGACGTGCTACCACGTTGTGTCACGCTACCCATGAGCGGACCAACGGAGCACCAACAGAGATGAAACTGGCGATGTGCTCAACAATAATGGAGCAGACTATCGCGCAACATGCAATCATGCGAATGGTGCATGACACTAAGCATGCCAAAAATCCTGAACCGCATAGCAATATCCATATATATATATATATAATGTGTACCATAGGACAATGAACTAAATCAAAGGTACACAGAATCAGATAAGGTATCAAAAACCCTAGGTCCTGAACATAATATATAACATGATTGTGTCACTACCTCTATAAGCATATATAATCAGGTAAATACTAACATGATATGCATAACAAATAAACAAACAAGCATGTAACAGATCGGGTAGTGATCAACCGAAGCAAATGAGAAATACAATCATTGCTATTTGTTAAAAACATTACTATGCATATCAAATGACATAAAGTCAAAGTACCTACCTCCAATCGAAAAGTCCAATCTGGTCCAAATACGACGTCGAGATACTCGTCTCGCGTCAAAGTCCTGTGTCACGAATAGAAATACATTTTATTTAGCTACAATTCTTCTAAATAGCTAAATAAAATCTCTAATCCTAAATTAAGGTAAAACCCTAATCATATTACCATCATTCTTCCCACAAGAATTATTCTACACACCATCATCTATCTAAAATAATCGAATCAAAATCATGACCTATAGCATATATCAAATGCTCTACACCTTACCTTAATACCTAGCCACTGTTGATCCAAAGTTGAAGAATTCCCTGTTGACACACGGCTGAAAACCTTGCTGTTAGAAAATTTGTTGTCGAAACCAGAACAGTTAGCACATACAATCCCAAATCCAACTAGATAGGAATTTTAGCACTAATTTACCTAAATCCACATCTATGGTGGAAGTGAACAAGAGTCTTTACCTAACTTCCTCTTCTCCGGTGATGGCAACAAGTAAATCAGAGGCTGGTGAGGGCACTAGGTCAAAGTGGGAGGCTCGACAGTGGCACGCAGAGGAAGAACTAAGGCTCCCCTCTCTGCCCTAGTCGAAAAGGGTCCCGTGCTGAGGTGCGTCGACGAGCGAGGTGACTGTGAACCCAATCTAGGGCACGGGATTGGACGGCTTGATCGGCGTTGGCAACCGGTGTGGCGCAGCGAGACCACACTGCTAGGGCACAAGAGAGAAAGGGCAGCGCCAATAGATGTCGGCGGTGCTCGAGAAGAAGAAGGATATGCCAACACTCGCCCACGCTTAAATCGCGAGGGAGAAGGAAACCGTCGCGGTTAGGGCACGGTGGAGATGGTGTCGGGCGAGCGGGTTCGGCAGAGGAAGGGAAACAAAGAAATAAAAGAAAATAAAAATAAATAAAATAAATAAATAAACATTTCCTCGCTTAAATAGGGTAGCCTAAACAGGCTTTCCCGGGGCCCAATTTTCATCCCCATGAACTCGTCCATATAGTCTCCGAAAAATTCCCGGGAAATTTCCTTATTATTATTCGCCATTTTTCTGATATTTTACACCAGCGATCGGGGCAACCCGGTCGCTGGCTACACAGGTAACGTTGACAAGAGACCTTCTGTCGACTCATTCAACATGAGTGATAATTCATCATCTCTCTTCACTCCGGATCATAAAAATGCGATATATATATATATATATAGAGAGAGAGAGAGAGAGAAGTGTTATGCTACGGACTCTATCCTGTGAATTGTTACGGACCACTGCCATGTCATATTATTTTAATATAACATTTTCTCTTTCTTTTTTTTTATTTCTCCTACTTCTTCGTCGAAACGTTGCATGACCGCGCCTCGCTCGTCACCTCGTCGTGCCTCGTTGCCGATCCTCATCACCGCACCTCGTCACCGCTGGCCACCCGCCCCGCCGCCGGCCGTCTGACCACTGCCGAACTATGGGAAAGCGATCGCGTCCGGATTCCGGCTGCTGCCGCTTGCCCATCGTTCTCACCGAACCGAAACAGCTCACCACGCCTCCTCGCGCGCCCACCACCCGCCCGACCGCCGGTCATCTGCCCATCGCCAGCGGCTTCCGACCGCCTGAACCCACCCACACTATAGACTAGAAGGTAAACCCGTCAGGGATAGCGCCCGGAATCCGGCTGTGATCACGCTAGATTGGGTTCCTTCTCTCAGCTCGATTCCAGCCGCGATCCAGCGCTATCGCGCCCGTGTTGGGCAGGCGACCATATTCCGGCGCCATCGCGTCCGGATTCCGGCACCATCACGTCCGGATTTTGGTGTGATCGCGCCAGGATTCCGCCGCCATCGCGTTCGGATTCTGGCGCAATCGCGTCTGGATTCCGGCCGCGCGATCGCGTTTGGATTCCGCCCACCTGCCTCCGACCACGATCGGAGGCAGTGGTCAGCGGCAACGGATAGGCGAGTGGCCAGCGGCGATGAGGCACGGTGAGGCTTCGTCACAGCGGCGAAGAAGAAGAAAAAAAAGTATAAAAAAAAAGAAAATATTATATTAAAAAATAGATTAATATGACATGATTGTGATCACGGACGAGTCCGTATTTTAACAATATATATATATAAAGACAAATAAAAATCAACATTCACACGCTAAGGAGCCTACGCCCTACTGGCCATGGGCACCCAGCTTATGATTATCGTCCCTATTGATCAGGGCCGTCTCAGAGAGGATTCTCTGAACTATTTTTTTATGATTTAGATGATGCTCTTTTTAGATATATATATATGTAAATTGCTTTTCCCCCCTCCCCTGACACGCGCACCTCCCCTCCCCCCTCTCTCTCCCCCCTTTAAATGTCCGTTCTGCCCCTCTATCTTTTTTGATTTTTTTTTGATTTTTTTAGTTTTATTTTTAAATTTAATTTAATTTATTAATTTTTTCATTCATACTTATAGATTTTTAAATTTTTATTTAATTTTAATTTTTTAATCAATTTTATTTATTATTTTTCATTAATACTTATATATATTTTTAATTTATTTATTTTTATTTTTTAATTAATTTTGTTTATTATTTTTCATTAATACTTATATTTTTTAAATTTTATTTAAGTTTTATTTTTAATTAATTTTATTTATTATTTTTTAAATACTTATTTAGTTTTATTTTTAATTAATTTTATTTATTATTTTTTAAATATTTATTTAGTTTTGTTTCTTTAATCAAATGCGTCGGGAGTAGAATTTGGAGGCAATTTTGATTAAGATTTTTATTTTTATATATTTTCATGTTTTTTTTATTATTACATGTACTCTTCATTTGAAAAAATTATTTTTGTTCCTAAGTTATGAATGTGTTCACTATTAATTATTAGTATCTTTGTTAGTTTTAAATATAAACTAAAAATAAACATAAATTATAAACATATAAAAAATTATTAAAAAAATAAAACTGATAAAAAATGATTAAAAAAATTGATTAACAAAAAAAAATCAATAAAAAATAAAATTTAAAAAAATCAATTAAAAAAATAACAGTATTATGAAAAAAAATAATAAATTAAATTAATTAAAAAATAAAAACTAAAAACTAAATAAAATTTATATAAAACTGAAAAAATAAGTATTGATAAAAATAATAAATTAAATTAATTAAAAAATAAAATTTAAAATATACTGAGAGTTATTTTTAAATAAAATTAATTAAAAAATTAAACTAAATAAAAATTAAATAAAATAAAAAAAATAGAAGAAGAGGGCACATGCGTCTTTTGGTAAGGAGAGAGGGGAGAAGGAGAGAGGTGTGTGTCAGATGCAGGGTGGGAAAAACAGCTCTCTATATATATATATATTTTAATAAAGATGAATCCTCTCCATTTGTAAAAGATATGGGACCTATCCCTATTAATATAGGTAAAGGGAGGACCCGCCTCTGCAGTCCAGCTAAAGATTATCGTGGGTATTGATATATATAAATTTAATTTCGTGGGGGCGAAGCACGTCTATTTCTCTGGTACCATTTCTTTTTATCTCACTGTCGCTGATGGTGAGGTCTCGAATGGCTTCCATGCTCTCCATCTCTGTCCTCCTCCTCCTCCTCCTCCTCCTCTCATGGTTTACCCCGATCTCTTCGCACCCTCTCGATCCCCTTACTCCTGCAGGGATCGCCACTGTCCGCCGCGTCATCCTTTCCTCCCCCCTCGCCGCCTCATCCGCCTCCTTTGCCTTCCACTATGTGGGTCTCGACGAGCCAGACAAGGCCCAAGTCCTCTCATGGCTCCACCGCCACCCTCCCCGTCGCGCCCTCGTGCTGGCTCGCGCCGACGGCGAGACACACGAGCTCGTCGTAGACGTCGGCCTCGCCGCCCTCATCTCGGATCGGGTCCACCGGGGGGCCGGATTCCCCATCCTAACCCTAGAAGAGCAGGCGGCGGCGGTGTCGCTGCCACTGAGCTATCCCCCTTTCGTGGAGTCCGTGCGGAGGCGGGGGGTGGCGCTGGCCGACGTCGTGTGCTCGACCTTCACGAAAGGGTGGTTCGGGGAGGCGGGCCGGGCGCGGCGACGCCTCGTGGTGGCCTGCTTCGTGGCGGGCGAGACCGTCAACCTGTACGTGCGGCCTATCGAGGGGGTCACGGTGCTGGTTGACCTGGACGAGATGCGGATCGTCGAGTATAGGGATCGGGTGGCGCCGCCGGTGCCCAAAGCGGAGGGGACCGACTATCGCGCGTCGACCAAAAACCTGCCGTGGTCGAAGCCTGGCGCGGTGTTGCAGCCGGCCGGGAAGGGCTTCCAAGTGGACGGCCACTTCATCAGGTTAGTATAGTTAGAAAAGTAGTAGATTTGAAAGGACATATCGACATTAATGTAACTTCTGCTTCCCATTTTAATTCTCAAACAGGTGGTCCAATTGGGAGTTCCATCTGAGCTACGACGTCCGTGCCGGTCTCATCGTCTCCCTCGCCTCCGTCCACGACGCCCAGAAGAGCACTAGCCGGCGTGTACTCTATCGTGGCTTCGTGTCGGAATTGTTCGTGCCGTACATGGACCCTGTGGAGGAATGGTACTTCCGGACCTTCTTCGACTCCGGCGAGTATGGGTTCGGCCTCTGGGCGTCTCCCCTCCAGCCGGCGGCTGATTGCCCTGCGAACGCTGAGTATATTGACGGCTACTACGCCGGGCAGGACGGGAAGCCAGTCAAGCTGCCCCAGGTGTTCTGTATCTTCGAACGGAACAGTGGAGACGTTGCGTGGCGGCACACCGAGTTCGGATTTCCAGGCCAACTGGTAAGTTATTTCTCAATTCATCATAATTGAGAATTTTTAATCGCAATAATGATTGGAGATAATTATTGTGCAGATTAGGGAGGTGGAGCCGGAGGTGAGCCTGGTGGTGAGGATGGTGGCGGCGCTCGGGAACTATGACTACGTCACAGATTGGGAATTCAAGGCCAGTGGCTCGATCAAAGTTGTGGTAAGCTCCCTTCCCTGCAGCAGAATCCAAGAACAAACAAAGAATTAGAATTAAAGTGCAGGACTAATCCTTCCATGGCATCGTAAAGGTCTCACTAACCGGCATACTCGAGGTGAAGGGCACAAACTACACGCACGCCGATCAAATCCCCGCCGGCCTTGACCCGCACGGCTCTCTTCTAGCCGAGAACACCATGGCTATCTACCACGACCACTTCATCACTTACCACCTCGACCTCGACATTGACGGCTCCAACAACACCTTCGTCAAGTCCAAGCTGAAGCCCACCAGGGTCACCGGTGGAAGCGTGCCTCGCCGGAGCTACTGGACCGTCGTCAGGGAGGAGGCCAAGACGGAGGCCGACGCTCGGGTGGAGATGGGATCTGTTCCGGCGGAGTTGCTAGTCGTCAATCCGAACAAGAAGACCAAGATGGGCAATGCGGTGGGGTACCGGCTCATCAGCAACAGCGCACCGGCAGCCTCGCTGCTCGCAGACGACGACTACCCAGAGACGAGAGCAGGGTACTTGAAGAAGCAGGTGTGGGTGACTCCGTATAACAAGTCGGAGAAGTGGGCGGCTGGGCTTTACGTCGACAACAGCAGAGGAGATGACACTCTAGAAATTTGGAGCCAGAGGTATTATAGATTATGGATTCGATCATCGAGTTCTGGATTGAAATAATGTAAATTGAAATGTGAATTTCCAACTCAGAAATAGGGCGATCGAGAACACGGACATCGTATTGTGGCACACCGTCGGCTTCCATCACATCCCCTACCAGGAAGATTTCCCGGTGATGCCGTTGTTGAGCGGAGGATTCGAGCTCCGGCCTTCCAACTTCTTCGAGAGCAACCCTTTGATGAACTCAAGCGCCACAGGGCAAGTGTACCCCAACTGCACTTGCATCGCCTAAAACTCCACGCTCAACGATTTTTTGCAGCTTAATCATTGCAGAGGTAGCATTCGAACACAGGCAGGGGCTTCGAGATTCAATCAAAGTTCAGAAGAGATTTGATCGAGCTGTGTGGATAATCGTGCTGTTGTAGGGTTTTTTTTTAGCATATTATAATAAGTCTACAGCTGTCGGGTCATAAGTGCATCTTCAGCAGATCTTTTATGAGGCCAGATCCTTGGTCCAGAAAATTCTGGATCAAAAACAGGCCCTCTTCATTCATTGGATGGATGAACTAGATCTTATCTGTTAAACAGGTAGGATCCAATTTATTCAACCAATGAATGAATAGGAGACCAGGGATAGTCTAACTAATAGTAACAGACACCAAAACTACTAGTAATATGATATGATGATTCCCCTGAGAGGATGAGATGATGAGATTTGGCAAACTTTATAGATACATTTAGTTTGTTGGCAGTAGGTGTTGAGGGTTGGATGTTTTCTTTTTCGCTATCATTGTACGTGAAGTTATCCAGTTTGATTGATGTTGATAATGATTTTGATTGGTAAATATTAGGAGATCAGGTGTGGTGATTTGTTGTCTTTTGATGATCTATTATTTGGTGTTTGATATTGATAGTGACATGGAGAGTAGCACATGTGTGATATCTATGGATTTGGTGATTTGATCATAGGCTTGTTGCGGGGATCTTACGGTTGAGAATGTCTGTTGTATGGATATCAAGAACCCTTGGTTTTATCATTTAGGTGTACGGTGACCTGGATGTTTTCATGGACTCGATGTATTTGGTATTATTAGGGTGTTTAGATCAGTGTTCATTGTCTCCATTGACGATGTTTTGATCTATTTTCGATCCGAGTTGGATCACGTACATTAGCTTCGCATAGTTCTAGAGATGTTTCGACGGAAACATCTATATGTGAAGTTAGTAGTACGTATTGTGATTGTCCTTTACGAGTTTTTGGGACGCGTTGTCTTTAGTAGAGAGATATTAGTGGATCCATGGGAGTTAGAAGTTGTTATCAGTTGGAAGTAGTCGTAGTGTATACCGGAGACTCGCAGCTTCCTTGGTATGACTGGATATTAACGGAGATTAGGTGAGGGTTTTCTCCAACATTTATGCCGTTGACTGGACTGTTCAGGATGAGTATGGAATTTTGCTAGATAGACGCTTATGAGTTCAGTTTCAGGAGTTGAAACAAAAAAAAGCTGATAATCGCACCCGCCTTAGTATTACTTTCTAGTGTAGACGGATTTGTACTCTACACAGATGTATCATACCCGAGGTTGGGTGCAGTTCTGATGTAGTGTGAGTGGAGTAGTCACGTGCCATTAGTTTGAATTCTTATGAAATGAGAATTTGATTTTTTATTTCTATGGGAGATTGTGTGTGTTTTCGAGTCACTTCTTATCCGGGAGGAGTTACTGCAGGAAACACCTTGATCTGGATTTGCGATACATTCGGGTGACATATGATGTATGGAAACTTGGAGTATTCTTATTGGTGGATTTTCATGAAGGAAGACATCGTGGATTTTGTAGCTTGTTGTTTAGTGTGTCAGCACGTGGAGGCTGAATATTAGAGACTAGCAGGATTATCTTTGTTGATGCAGATAGTGGAGTGGAATTGGGAGCATAATATGATGGATTTTGTTGTGGGATTGCCTAGGACATGGAGAGGATATGATGCGTTGGGTAATCATTGATTGGTTGACGACTGACATATTTCTGAGCGTTGTATTAGATGGAGATCCGCGATTTCACATCATGGTTTTGACTAGGGTTGCAGCAGACTTTGGGTTAGGTGCATCGCTTTAGTATAGATTTTTACCCTCAGACTGATTGATAGTTTGACCGCCCTATACAGATGTTGGAGGATCTGAGGATAGTGGATTTTGGATTTCAGAGGTAGTTGATTTTTCCACAGTTGGCTAGGTAGCAGTTTGGGAGTAGCAGATGTAGGATGAGCTTATAACCCACATAGTCATTCTTTATGGTTGGAGATTTGTTCATTATACTTGGATGGAGTGGTATGTGAGTATGTTGATTAGTTGTTACCCTTGGATGAGGATCCTTGAGTTGACTAGTAAATTTGGGGACCAAATTTTTATTAGTGGGGGAGAATGTAAGATACGGTCTAGGCGAGTCCAGCATTATTCGTTTGTCTTATTGTCAGAATAATGTGAGAAAATTATATATATATTTTATATATATTTTGATGTATATTTATTATATTTTATTATAATATCATACTTCTATGGTGTTCGGAGTGTTATTTTTTTGCCTTTTTTCATTGATATGACATAATTTAGAATGAAAACAGTACTTATAAATGACTCAGAAAATAAATAAAAAAAAAGATTCGATTATATAAAATTCACACGGTCGTGTCATATATTTAGAGGAGGAGAATGCTTCGGTCATGTGAACCCATACGGTCGTGCTTTTCACCAGAGGTAAATCAAACTCAGGTCGTGTGAAATCACATTGTCGCTCTTTTCTTCCGTGGCTAGGCACCACACGATCGTGTTAATCATAAAGAGCT